>NC_090302.1:106208474-107458474 GCF_039906515.1 Pseudorca crassidens
ATAGATGAAACTTTGCTATGGTCCGTAACCAAGATATGTACAAAAGGATTCCCTATCACATTTGAAGCAATGCACATGAAGGCAACTGCCAAATTCCTTGGAGTGGATAAAAGAAATTTAAAAGGAAAGAGAAGTTTTTTTTTTTTTTTTTTTTTTTGCGGTAAGCGGGCCTCTCACTATTGTGGCCTCTCCTGTTGCGGAGCACAGGCTCCGGACACACAGGCTCAGCGGCCATGACTCACGGGCCCAGCCGCTCCGCGGCATGTGGGATCTTCCCGGACAGGGGCACGAACCTGTGTCCCCTGAACCTGTGTCCCCTGCATTGGCAGGCGGACTCTCAACCACTGTGCCACCAGGGAAGCCCAGAAAGAGAAGTTTGTGTAACAGATTCATGTACTGATCAACACCATCATTAAAGCAACTTGTCATGGTTCAATTCTCAGTGTTGCTTTTTCCCTCAGTGCTATGTAAATAAAAGAAAGATATGTCCTAACAATAGTACTGTAGAGTCAATGAATTATTTTACATTATTTTTCACAGTTAATGATTATTTACTATCATTTTAACCAATTTACTTGTTCACCAATCCTTCCTGTATCCCATTTCTTGGGTTCAATTCCCTTTTTCCTGAAATACATCCTTTAGTCTACTTCCTTTAAATGGTGTTCAAAATGTAAACTCTTAGTCATTATTAGTCTAGAAATTTCTTAATTTTGAATTTACTCCTCAACAGTGATGGTGGTGGAATTATAGGGTAGGAAGTTACCTTAGAACGGTAAAAATACTAATCCAACTGTCTTCTGGCATCTATCATAGCTGATGAGAAATCTGCTGCCAGTCTAACTGGTAATCCCTTATAGGTTGCTATTAAAATCTATTTGCCATTGATGTTTTGATCTTTCATTAAGATGTACATTGGCATGATTTTCTTTTTTTGGGGGGGATTATACTTTTAACATATAAAGACTCATCTTTGACAACTGTGAAAAACACTGTCACTCATTATCATCTTGAATACGATTTCTCCTCCATTCTTCCTAGTTTCTACTAGTGGAATGCCTATTAAATACTCATTGTAATGTTTCATTTTACTCTCTGTCTCTGTAACTAAATTATCCTTTCATATTTTGCTTTTATAGTCCTGTACAGTGCATTCTGGATACTTTCCTCAGCTCTATCTTAATTTGCTAATTCTTTCTTATTGGTGTCAAGTCTGCTATTTAACTCAACTTTTCAATGACTGCTTTTCATTTCTAGAAGTTCTCTTTAAAAAACAGCATCTTGCTCTTTTCATAGGTTTGATATCTTCGTATATGTCTTTGATCATTTTAACATTTTAATTTTAGAATCTCCATCAGATTGTACAATTGTCTGAAGTTCTTGGGAGTCTTGTTATGTTTGCTGATTCTAACTCATGGTGGCTTTCATTACTGTTGTTTTAAAATTCTGGATGGTGAGTCCATCTTTGGTGGGCTACATCTGTGGGAATTCTATGTAGAACAGGTTGAGGCAGGTCCCCAAGAAGTATCTTGAGATCAATCTTTAAGTTGATTTCTCAGCTTGAATATTTGTACTTATAGGGGAGCATACAAATCAGACTTTCATACTCTCAAAGCACCGGCACAAGCTCCTTGCACAGACAATCTTCCTTATTGACCTCTTAAGCAAGCAAATGGTATTTTTCTAATATTCCTTTCATACGTAGCTCTTGGGGGTTTCTGGTTACTGATTTTGAAATGTGTTTCTGAATATTACAACGATTACTAAGAAGACTCATATTATGACCTCAGATTTCAGCAAATCTAACACTTAAAAAGCTGCTATGGACACAAAATGACAACCAGCCAATCCAGCCTCACAGAAATCTTCAAAAGCAGTATGAATTACTGTAAACTTCAGGGAAAAACCCACCACAACCACAAAACACAAAACAAAACAACAACACAAGAATTTGGCAAATCAACTATATCTCATAAAAAAATAAAAAATAAAGAATTTGGCAAGTTAGTACATTTGGTAAATTTGGCAATTTCATCATATGGCAAATTTAATTTTAGTGAGTTGCCTTTGAGAAATATTTAAGTCTGTCTTTTGCAGAAAGAACCATGGACTAAAACATCATATATGTTCTTCTCTTTCCTAGTCTTATTTAAAATAATTATAATATACATAGTTATTATGATATGGTATTTATTAAATGTCAGGCACTCTGCAAGAACTTTACATTTAATTCCTTTAATCCTCCCAGGAATGCTATGAGGTAGGAACTATATTCCCATTTTACAGAGGAAAAAAATGAAGCACAGAAATTATGAGGTCCCAAAGCTGTAAAGGCTGTGCCAGGACTTGAACCCAGGCAAATGAGATCCAGAGAGAGTTCACTTCACCACCACAGCATGCTATGCTACAGAGAGAAAGGAATTGTCAGAGACTAAGAAAAATTTGCAGAGATGATGTGCTCTAAAAGGCCATACTTTGAGTTGATAAGAATATAGACTGAATTTATAAGCTAGTGAACAAAGAAAATTAATTAGCTGGCTAATATAAGGTAAAGCAAAGATTAAATTATTAAATATGTCTGCAATCCATCATAAGCAGTAACTTTCTTTTGTTGAGTTTTCCCTTCCATTCAAAAAAAGAAACAAACAAACAAAAAGGTGATAAGATTCTCTCACTCTAAAGCAGTTTTACTGCTGAAACTACCTTTAAATATCTGTAATGTAACCTATAACCTTTAGGTTGAGTTAATGCCGAAAGCTGTTTAATCTTGTTCAGGAGAATTGTAAACACCATAAAGGAACTTTTTTACAGGTAAGAGTGTTAATGAAGTAAGTTGTAAATGACATCACATTTTTTTCCTATTTTTCTCCTTTTTCTATTTAATCAACACATATATTCACTGTGGAGACCTATGAGCAGAGAAAAGAGGTTCAGTTTTCTTTTTTCTCTGGCAGTGGAATAGACTTTGGTTCTTTCTGATTCAAATATAACATTAAAAAGATATGTCTAGGGGCTTCCCTGGTGGTGCAGTGGTTGAGAGTACGCCTGCCGATGCAGGGTACGTGGGTTCGTGCCCCGGTCCGGGAGGATCCCACATGCCGCGGAGCGGCTGGGCCCGTGAGCCATGGCCACTGAGCCTGCGCATCTGGAGCTTGTGCTCCGCAACGCGAGAGGCCACGACAGTGAGAGGCCCAAGTACAGCAAAAAAAAAAAAAAAAAAAAAAAAAAAAAAAAGATATGTCTAGCAAATTGATTTTTATGTAATGCTTTTGCTTCCTGGCACAACATTAGAAAACCTATCAGCATAATTCACACATAAATGAATACAGGGAAAAACAAATCTTAAAAGATTCCAAAAATGTATTTAAAAAACTCAACATCAATTCAAAGGCAAAAACTCTTACCAAACTATAAATAGAAAAATATTTCTTTAATCTGATAAAGGGTTCTAACCAAATCCTACATCATAGTTGATGATGTAGCATAAGAAACAGTTCCCTCAACGTCAAGAACAAAAGGATACCCACTATGACTGCTTAAATTTAATACTATACTGGAAATGATATATAATGCAATAAGACAAGAAAAATAAAGGATAAAATGATTAGAAGTGGAGAAATAAAATGTCACTGTCCACAGATGATATTATTAGAAGACATTCTGAAGGAAACCTATTACAACTAATAGGAGAGTTCATCAAGACTGCTAGATAGAAAAAAATCAATGTACAAAAATTGAGTTCTTACATGCCAGCCATGAACTATCAGTAAAAGTAATAAGAATTAAAATGAGAATACCATTCATATGGCAAAAAATTAAATATATCATAAAATAAAAGAGAAGTATAAAATCACATAAAAACTTTTAAAAACCTATAAAACTCTCCTTAAAAATAACGTTAATTGGAAAGGAAAATAAACTCTTGTTAAAAATAGAAATAAATAGGTAAGAGAGATTAAGAGGTTCAAACTTCCAGATGCAAAATTAATGAGTCATGGGTTTGAAATATACAGTGTGGAGAATATAATCAATAATTATATAATATCTTTGTATGGTGACAGATGGTACTAGACTTATCACGGTGATCATTTTGAAATATATAGAAATACTGAATCACTATGTTGTGTAATGGGAACTAATAGTTATATGTCAATTATACTTCAAAACAAACAAACAAACAAACTCATAGAAAAAGAGATCAAATCTGTGGTTACCAGAGGTGGGGGTGGGGGGAGGAGGAATTGGATGAAGGTGGTCAAAAGGTACAAATTTCCAGTTATAAGATAGGTAAGTACTAGGAATATAATATATAACATGATAAATATAATTAACACTGCTCTATCTTATATATGAAAGCTGATAAGAGAGTAAATCCTAAGAGTTCTCATCACAAGGAAAAAAAATTTTTCTATTTCTTTAATTTTATACCTATATGAAATGATCAGTGTTCACTAAATTTACTGTGGTCATCATCTTGTGCTATATGTAAGTTAAATCATTATGCTGTACACCTTAAACTGATACAGTGCTGTATGTTAATTATATCTCATTAAAACTGGAAGAAAAAAAGGTAAAAAACAAAGGGAAACTTAGCTGAAAAAAAAAGACTCTGAGACAAATAAAAGGTGAGAGAATTCATTGCCAACAGACTCTGTTACAAAAATGTTAAGGAAGTTCTTTAGAAAGAAGGAAGATTATAATAGAATCTATAAAAAAAGTGAAGCACTCTGAAAGTGGTGAAAATAAAAGAAAATATAAAAAGCTACTTTTCTTTTAAAAATTGTTTAAAAACATAATTAACTGTCTAAAGGAAAAATGGTAACAACATATTGTGGAATTTATAACATGTATAAAAATAAAATGTGTGAGCACCACAGCACAAAGAATGGGAGGGAGGACTTGGAAGTACACCGTTGTAAGGTTCTTACGTTATACGTGAAGTGAGCCAATTCCTTAAAATAAATCTCTCTACTAAAAAAAAAAAAAAATCAGTTCTTACTAATCTACTTTTTATGGAAATTAAGAATCATATGAGGGCTTCCTTGGTGGCGCAGTGGTTGAGAATCGGCCTGCCAATGCAGGGAACACGAGTTCGAGCCCTGGTCTGGGAAGATCCCACCTGCCACAGAGCAACTAGGCCCCTGAGCCACAACTACTGAGCTTGCGCATCTGGAGCTTGTGCTCCGCAACAACAGAGGCCGCGATAGTGAGAGGCCCGTGCACCACGATGAAGAGTGGCCACCGCTCGCCGCAACTAGAGAAAGCCCACGCACAGAAATGAAGACCCAACACAGGCAAAAATAAATAAATAAATAAAATTAAAAAAAAATCATATGAAAGAGTCAAGGGCTATGATTAGCTAAAAAATATTAAAGAACAATGATTAGAGAGGATTTAAGTTTTCTGGTATTACAACTTACTATAATGTAATTAACAGTAGGATGTTGCACTAAGATAGGTAATGGACCAATGGAAAAGGAATAAACAGTCCAGAAAAGAGACACATACATGTCTAGGACATATGATAAAAGTACCATTGTCAACATATGGTGCTGGGAAAGTTTGTAACCCATTTGGAAAAAATTATTTCACACCACACAAAAAAATTAATTCCAGATGCCTTAAATACTTAAGATATGAAGACAAAAACTTTACAACTTGTAGTGAAAAATAAAACAAAAAGAGGAAAATACCTTATCACTCTGGGATAGTGGAGAATTTCTTAAGAGACAAGAAGCACAAACTGTAAGACAAAGATTCATATATTTGACTATGGTACTTTGAAAATCTTCAAAAGACACCATTAACAGAGTGAAAACACAAGCCAGAGATTGAGAGAAGATATTTCCATTATGTGTTATTAAAAAAAGCATTGGGAACCTATTCAGTATAAAAAGCTCGTACAAATCAACAACAATAAAAAGATTTTAAAACTCAACAGAAATGGACTTCCCTGGCAGTCCAGTGGTTAAGACTCTGAGCTTCCACTGCAGAGGGCATGGGTTGGATCCCTGGTTGGGGAAGTTCGGCATGCTGCACAGTGCAGCCAAAAAGAAAGAAACCAAAAACCAAAAAAACCCAACAGAATGGGGAAAAAAAGAGTGGTCAAAAAATAAAGATATAAAGAACTCAGTATCATTAGAATCAAGGACATGCAAAATAAAACAATAATTGATAGGCTAAATAAGACAATTTAGATAGGCTAAAATTAGACTAATAATACAATGTATTGGAAATATGTAGTCAAAATGTAGTATAAATTGGTACAATCATTCTGGAGGATAATTTGGCAATACCTAATAATACTGAATATACACACACCTTAACATATACTAAACTAATAAAAGCACATATGGGTATGATATACATCAACTTGAAGAAAGTAGTAACCTCTGGAGAGGGAGGAAAAGTAAAGGTTGGGGATCTTAGCTTTAGATACAACTTATGTCAAAAGCGGGGAGGGGAGGAAGGAGATCTGATCTAAAAAAAAAAAAAGGTAAACTATTAACATCTATTTAATGTTAGTAATGAGGCCAAGAGTGTCTTTCCTGTATGGTTATCAGACACCTCTCCGCAGACATCAGAATTATGTAACTATACCTTTCCTACTATTGTCAAAATTTGTAGTGCTCTTTTCCTTATGACAAAAGTCTCATGGTACAAAAATAAAATCTAAGAGATCTTAATGGATATTTTAGTATTAGTATAGCATTTGCTAGGTATACTTGTTAATTTTCAAGGAACTACTAATGATTAATAGTTCATGATTTTCATTTTGATACTATATTTCTCCTGATGCAAAGTGAACAACACTTACAACTACTGACATGGCAATGGAAATGAAATAAAGTGAGACTGCTACCTCATGATTCAACAAGATATTGCCTTGGAGGAAGGAAACAAAACTAACTCCCAGTTTTGTCTATATTTTTGAGATTACGTTAGTAACTTTAATAAACTCCTTGATGCTTTATAGTCTTATGCAGTTTGGCAAAACACTTCTCTAACAAGATTCAGCAAAGCTTTTTAATTTTATGAGAAGATTTTCAAATGATATTGATAATTATCTAATTACCAGAAATGTTATATTAATATGATAGTTATATTTATAAAACATACATATTCATAAAAATACACATCAAAGCTGACACTTGAAAGGGAATTCTAAAAATAAAAGTAGACCCTTGCTTAGAAAGGAGTAGGAATTGAAAATATCATTGTATGAATTACCTTCACTAACAATAAGAATTATTGACAAATATTTTCTATACAATATTTAATTAGCTCTTACCCCAAAACTGAGTGAAGTAAATACTATCGATACCGATCCAGTTGTCAAGGCCCAAGGTCACCCAGTTAATAACAAACTGATTTTGCACTCAAACGAGTACAAGTTCCAAATACTTTCTCTTAAATCATTCCACTAATATGTTAGAAAGAAGAAAAAATGTAACAGTGTATTATACTAAGAGCAACAGATTTGATATGGATAGGATAGTTGGATAGAAAAAAAAAAATCCAAGAATCTCAGCAATAAAAGTGACTATAGTTTTTTCTAGTCATTTTTCTAACTTCTCCCTCAATATTGCTTCCCTGTTGAACCACTACCTAACCCCTGTTAGGTTACTTCTAAGACAGACAGCTTGGAACAGACCAAGAAGGGAGAGCATTCAGTTAGTTAATTAAGACTGCCGACAGTCATTTCCATATCCCTGAGAAGTTGTACGCTAGTATATTTTAACATTTAAAAAATGTGGCATTTCCTAATGATAGTCATTTAAAAAACAACAACAACAATTTGACTTGTTAAGGTGGGGGAAGTGAATTGACTTTTTTTAATTAATTAATTTATTTTTGGCTGCGTTGGGTCTTCAATGCTGTGCACGGGCTTTCTCTAGTTGAGCGGGGGCTACTCTTCCTTGCGGTGCTCGGGCTTCTCATTGCCGTGGCTTCTCTTGTTGAGGAGCACGGGCTCTAGACCACAGGCTTCAGTAATTGTGGCACACGGCCTTGGCTGCTCCGTGGCATGTGGGATCTTCCTGGATCAGGGCTCGAACCCGTGTCCCCTGCATTGACAGGCGGATTTGTAACCAGTGCGCTGCCTGGGAAGTCCCTAACTTTTCTTAAAAAAATATTAATTAATTAATTTATTTATTTATTTGGCTGCGCTGGGTCTTAGTTGCGGCATGCGGGATCTTCATTGCGGTGTGCGGGATCTTTAGTTGTGGCATATGGGCATCTTTCAGTTGCGGCATGCAGGCTCTTAGTTGTGGCATGTGGGATCCCTGGCCAGGGATTGAACCTGGGCCCCCTTCATTGGGAGCACAGAATCTTAACCACTGGACCACCAGGGAAGTCCCATGATAAAGTCATGATAAAGTTTTCTTTTTTTAATAGTTTTAGTTAGATTTTAGATAGAGCTTCTGAACATACTTAAAATTTCCTCAATAACTGAATCAAGTATCAGCTTTTAATTTAAAGTTTAATTAATTAAAATAAAATAGAATTTTAAATTCTATTGATTAATAGTCACATGCAACTGATGGATACTGTATAGGATAGGGCAATTCTAGAAAAAGAGAGGGAAAGTTAGGCAAAGATTTCTTAGATTAAAGAACAAGAACATGAAAAGGAAACCTATAAATTGAACTTAATAAAAATTTAAAACTTCTTCAAAAGACACCCTTAAAACGAAAGGTAACTCAGAGATTGGCAGAAAATATTTACCACACACGTATCTGATAAAGAACTTGAAAACAGAAAATTAAAAAGAATTCTTACAACTCTAGCCAAAGTAATAAACAAATAAATTGGGCTTCCCTTGTGGCGCAGCGGTTAAGAATCTGCCCGCCAACACAGGGGACACGGTTCGAGCCCTGGTCCGGGAAGATCCCACATACTGCGGAGCAACTAAGCCCGTGCGCCACAACTACTGGGCCTGCGTTCTAGAGCCCGTGAGCCACAACTACTGAGCCCGCATGCCACAACTACTGCAGCCCGAGTGCCTAGAGCCTGTGCTCCGCAACGAGAAGCCACTGCAATGAGAAGCAACCGTATCGCAACGAAGAGTAGCCCCCGCTCGCCACAACTAGAAAAAGCCTGCGTGCAGCAACAAAGACCCAACACAGCCAAAAATAAATAAATAAATTTATTTTAAAAAAACACAAATAAATTCAATGTTAATACAGGAAGGTAGTTCCCTGACCCTTGATTTCAGATTTTTGTGTTTATCAGAAGAGCCTCATTCTTCCTCATTGACTGATTTTATGGTACATAAATGTAACGATTTTTAACTTAGAAAATAAATTCACATTAATAAAGTATCATTTTTATGTTTTATAAAAAAAGAATTCTTACAACTCAACAACAGCATAAACAATGCAATAAAAATGGGTAAAATATGTGAGGAGGCATTCGCTGAAGAAGACATAAGGATGGCAAATGAAGAGATGCTAAAGATGAGTCCTTAGAGAAATACCAATTAAAACCACAGTGAGGTACCACTACACTCTTACAAGCGTCAAAACGAAAGACTGACGAGTGCTGGCAAGGATGTAGAGCAACTGGAAATCTCGAACACTACCAGTATAATGCTTTTGAGAGTCATCCTTGTTGTTGCATATATCCATAGCCCACTCTTTTTTTTATTGCTAAGAAGTATTCCATTGTATGGATGTACCATAGATGTTTATTGATAACATCCACAAGCTGATGGATATGTGGGTTGTTGTTTTCAGTTTTTGACAACTATGAATAAAGCTGCCATAAATATTCACATACAGATTTTTGTAGAGCCATACAATTTCATTTCCCTTGGGTAAAAATTTAAGAGTGGAATTGCTAGGTTATATATGTTTAACCTTTTAAGAAACTACCAAACTGTTTTCCAAAGTGAAAATTTATTTTTAGCTTAAATAAACCAGAGTCAGATCTTACGCTGAGCTGTACACCATAGTATCCAACATCTCCTTTAACCTAGTCATAAAGCATTAGTTCTAACTCTGCCTCTAAATTAGTGTTAATCCAAACGAATCCCTAAATTCTTTGGGCCTCAAATGTCTTCATCTGGAGACTTGACTAGATTCTTTCTCTTTCTCTCTTTCTTGCTCTCTCTCTCCCACTCCCTCCCTCCCTCTCTCTCTCTCCTTCCTTCCTTTCCTTTCCCTTCCTTCCTCTTTCTTTCCTTCCTCCCACCCTCCTCCCTCTCTCCCTCCCTCCCTTTCACTGCACCATGGGGCATGCGGGATCTTAGTTCCCCAACCAGGGATAGAACCTGTTACCCCTGCAGTGGAAGCGTGGATTCTTAACCACTGGACCTCCAGGGAAGTCTCGACTAGATTATTTCTAAGCTCTCTTTTAACACAAAAATATTGTCTCTCATTATTCTATCATTTCACTGGGTCAACCAAAACTCTTTGGTCTTTTATATAACCAGTCAAGAAATATCTATGCCACTGTGTTCTTTTATAACTAGCTCTATGCAAATAAGAAATTACATGATTTATAAGATGGAAGGGATTCTAAGATAATCTAGTCCAAATACCTCTTTTAAAAATGAGGAACCAAGCTCTTCCAAGGCTTGTGAACTTTCCTCTGCACCTACACACCCGAGTATACACGTTTACAGCCATCGATAACTATAGCTTGCTAGAAGACACGCCATGCCCTAACAGGGTGTATAAGAAGATTCTTAGTGTAGCAGGAAAGGGGAAAGCACACTCTGTGGAGAATCCCTGCCTGATACCACAGCATCCTGAGTTAAACCGGCTTCCACTGAGCCAAACCTGCCTAATTTGGAACTATTATCCCTGCTAAGAATTTTGGGCCAGGTCCTCCAACACTCAGAAATTTCTATAAATACATTTCAATTTTATTTGGTAATCTTTCACTTTCTTCCACTTTGTCTCTTGATTCTATCTTGCAGGAGAGCTGTTAAAGGTGCCAATCGCACTCACTGTCACACTGACTACACAGCTGGATAAAATAGAGGGCTAATTTTCCACTTGAGCAGCAAATCTCTAGCATGCATGGTAAACACAGAGAAGCCACTTTCTGGTTGGAGCGTGGCTAAACATCACCCACAGCTGGGTAACTGACACTTATGGCTGCTCCCTCTTGCTTATCCTGTCCTCTGACTTGGCTTTCCATGAAAATGAGTAAAGAAGGAGAGAGTTGTCATAAAAAGCAACACCTCCCCTGCCCCCAATAGAAGCTCACGAAGGGTGGGAGTGTTGACAGTAAATATTAAGGGTGAGGGAAGGAAAACAGGGGTTGGCTTGGGAACAAACATTGTTGGCTGTCTCTCTCTACGCTGAGAGAAAATGCTCTCTCCGCACACTAGCACAGGATAAAGAAACTGATCATGAGGATGTGGGGAAATGGAAACTCTCATTTACCTCTGTTGAGTGAAAAGGAAAGAGTATCTGAAGAGCAATACTGAATCAAAATTTAAAATGTGCATATATAGCAATTTTACTTAAGGAATTGACACTAAGCAAACACCCAGATGGGTGCAAAAAAATGTAAATAAAAATACGTTGCCTTTAGTATTGTGTGGGATAGTAGGGAATGGAAACCAAAATGTTCAATAGCAGAATAAATCCATACAACGTAATACTATAAAAAGATTCAAAATGAGCTCATGAACATTCAAAATGGAAAGGCTTGTAACAGAAAGTTGTCTCATTATCTGTATTCCCCTTCGCCCTTTCACAGGAGAACCCCAAATCTCAGCTGGAATTATGGCCACCTGGAATAGAGATTTCCCAGTCTCTCTTGCAACTAACTGTAGTCATGTAACTTCATGTAAATTCTGGCCAAAAAGAATATATTGAAGTCTATGTGTGCAACTCTGAGAAATAATCAAAGGGAAAGGGCATGCCTTTCCCTGTCCCTTCCTCCTTCCTGCTGTCTAGAAAAAGGATCTGATGGCCTGAGCTGGTCAACTCACATTGGATCACAAACAGTAAGGCATATATTGAAGATGGTGGGGCAGCAAGCTAGCAGGAGACCCTGGGTCTCTAATGGTCACAGACCTGGACTCTTTACCCCTGGACTTCCTTTGTAAGAGAGAAACAAACATCTAAACTGTTAAGCCATGGTTACTTCAGGCTTCTTATCACTCAGAGCTGAATCTGATCCTAACAGATTTATAACCTAAGAGCAACTAAAGGATATCAGTGCACACATCCATCATAGGAGATTATATACCAAAATGTTACACAGTGATTACTCTAGGTGGTGAGATTACAGGTGATTTGTGTTTTCTTCTTTATATCTTTCCATTATATTCAGAAAAAAATTTATGAGTATGTATTGGTTCTATAATAGAGCTATTTTTATTTTGAGAAAAGCATTCTAAAACTTCAAGTGAACTAAAGAAACAAGTTTTCTTTTATTTAGTCCCTTTGAAGAACTCTGACAGTTTAGCTGGATGGATTTCTTTATAAAAGAAACCATGTTGTCTCAGCTGATATCTCCCATTGAATGGCAGCAGCTTGCCTAGCCCAGAAATAGGTTTTGCCAGGCTGAATATCTCAGGGCCCCCTCAAGAACACTCCAAGGAGATGGTAATCCCACAGTCACTTTGCCAGTCCTCCACCAGGTTGCTATGTACAGCTGGGTCACACAGTTTAACCAACAAGGCAACAACCTCATCCTTCAAAACTTTCAGGTCAACGAAGTGTTGAGTTATAGAAGCCAGATGCGAAAGAGAACACACTCAGATGCATAACTACATAAAAATTCATCAAACTGCACGCGCACTTGAAATTTATGTTAGTTTTACTATCTGAAAATGTTATTTAAAAAAATACCCTGAGCACAGCATCACACTTTCTGGTGATTTCTCTCTACTCAACCTGTTGATGTGACCAAGAATATTCTACGCATTTAGCAGGTCTGCAGGAATGGGGCTCCCCAACGCTTTCTCAGTAAAGGTGAACGTCCAGGAATCAATGAGGGTGTCTGTTCTCTCCTTTTTCCTATCTGGGCACTCTTCTTACATGGCGCCCAACAACTGGTCCCACTGATTCTCTGGATCCCTTTCACTTTTTGATGTATTTATTAATTCTGTTACTGTTTATGAGGTCCTTGTAAGGTGCTCAGAAAAATCTTGTCCTAAGTAGGTAATTCTGACTTTGATTTACTTTGATGCATTTGCTAAGCTCCCTAATGCTTCTTGTTTTGATTATATTTCACTTTTAAAAATATTTTCTGTAACTGCAATGAATCATACTTTTTGATTTCACATTCCAAAGTTTTTAAGTGTGTAAAATACAGTTCTTCTAACTCCTTTGTCCTAGGTTTCAGAAGGGATGAATTTAAAGGCTCTAGGTGTTAAAAAATTCTTAAACTTCCCTGAAACTTTTTCTTAAAAAAAATCCTTATTTTGTTACTTCTCAAACCACTAAGTCTTATATTCCAAGTCCACCACTGTGGCTTCAATCTACCTTTCTAACTTTCGTTCCTAGTACACTCAGCAAGGTCCCAACTGCAGTGAGCTAGAGCTCCAATCACACGTACTAACCTTTCAGATGTTAACAACACACATATAATAAAAATGTTGATATTCTAAAGTAATGAATTAGGAGAATGTGAGAAGACAGAAATGTGTCTATTTTTGTACACACTGCTACAGAACAAAAAACATATAAAGTGCATATGCACATTATGGGAAAACTGAACACCTCACTTCCAAATCTTTTTAAAAACCACTCTATTGAGGTGTGACTGACATATGAAAAGATGTATGTATTTAATATAAATAAGTTGCTGAGTTTGGGGATAAGTATACATCCATGAAACCATCACCACCATCAAGTTTATAAACGTATCTATCACCTCTCAAAGTTTCCTCTCACTCCTACTATTATTATTACTATTTTGTGGGATGGGAGTGGTAGGGAAGAGGGTAGGAACTACCTGGGATAAGACCATCATGTTCCTCCTCCGATGTATTTGTCAGCCAAGGTACTTTCCAAGGCCAGCTCAAATTTTACTTCTCTAGGAAGCTTTGATTCTCTGGGTGGAATTCATCTTTCATAATCCTGATCTTACTATTGCCTTTATCACAGTCTGTCACTAAAACCACATACACTCACTCACATACATCAACAGTATACACAGTACACTTATCTATGGTTTGTTGAATAGTGAGTTACTGAGAGGTAAGGTCTATGTCTTACTCATCTTTAGTTTGCTCCACAGCACGGAGGTTTTGTAGGCATTTAATAATATTCATTGGCTATACAATTAGAGCCAAACGATGTACCATGTACGGCTTCTCTTATCTGTTAGTTTTAACTATCACACAGTTGTTCATCAACAGTTTCTTCCTATTGGATCTATGCAGCTTGACTCAAATACAGTTTAAAATAAATAAGCCACTGCCTAGGGCTCTGAATCCCTTTTTGTTTCTACAGATTTTTTTTGTGCGGTAATTATGTTTATTTTAACAGACAATTTGTTTACATTTCTTGCCTTTATCAGGCCTGTCTCTCAAGTACAAAAAGAGAGAAACTATTTCTGGCTGTTCTATTTTCCAAGGAAACCTTGCAATTTTCTTTTAAGGTCATAGAAGTCTTTTACTTCTACAAGTCTGCTACGTACCACCTAAGACTTTAAGTTATAAAAACCATTGTTTTCTCAAAAGTCTGGAAATGGCTTGCAAGATATAATTAACTGCCTAGAACAAACAATACAACACAAATAGATCTTCCTCTTAGAAAATAACTTACTGTTGGGCTATGTGAAAGAATCTCACTTTTTTTAGTGACTAGAAAATTTTGGAGCAAGAAAGCAGTTGTAGTATGTAAATTAAAATACACAAAAATTTCAAGCCAGAAGTCAATGTAACAGTGCCATGTTGAGTTCAAGCATCATGTCCACTCACATCAGAAATAGAACACAGATGTCTACGACCACCACTGCTGTTCCAAAATATTCTGGAAGTATAAGCCAATGTAATTACATCACAGGAAAAAAAAATGAGGTTAAAAAATTATCTGCAAAGTTATACACCTAAAAACCTAAAAGAATTAAATGGAAAGATTACTAAATATTAAAATAAGACAGTTCAGCATAGGGCTGTGTAGAGAATGCAAAAAAGAAATACCCTTCTTGTAAGTAAACAATGTAGGAAAAGATTCCAATTACAATAACAACAAAAAAGATATGCTTAAAAAAAGGTTTAAATAAAGGAAAAGACATTTCTTGTTCTTAGACTCAATGATATGTTGAAAGAAATAAGTCAATTCTCTCCTTAAATTTTGTAAATTTAACCTGATTCCAAGCAAAATATGAAACGGATTTTATTGGAAACTATTAATTCTAAATTTTATATGAAAAATAAAGGAGAGTAGTCTGGAAAATTCTGAAGTGAGGAACAATGAGTGGGAACAAGTACTACAAGATATTAAAATACACTCTGGAGCTACAGAAGGTAAAATAGTTTAGCAGTGTAGTATTAATAGATCAAGTAGGAGAGAAGAGAGATGAAAAGGAAATGGAAATACAGGTGCTTTTCTACACATATGAAAAGATGTTCCACGTCTTATACATAATGAGAGAAAAATAACATAAAAAAGTATAATGACATACCATTTTTTTCACTTTCCCAGAAGAAAAAAATAAGACAGCTTGATGATAACACTGTAGTGGTGAGTTGGGATATGTTGCTGGCAAGAGTGTAATCTTCTAAGTCGCGATGGGGGCATTTTGGCAATAAAATGAAATAAAAAATGCATATGCCCTTTGACATATATCCTACAGATACACTTCCAAAAATGCTCACAAAAGAGATTATCTATGCGACGAGATTTCTAATCACTAAAGACTGGAAACAACCTCATGCTCACAGAGGAAGGTTTGGTTAGCTAAATTACGGTATACCTAAACAACAAAACACTGTGCAACTGACTTTTTTTTCTAGCAAAAGTTTGAACATATTTTTGAGCCGTGCTGACACTAATTTCACATGTTATGTATTATATTAGCAACAAAAACCATGCCCTAAACTTTAAGTAACAATGAATGATACTCAAATATTTGGGAGGGATATATGTGGAGGAAGGAGAACTCTACCTTCCAGCCTAACATCCATGATTCTAAGCTCCTCCTTTAGACAATGAAAAGACAAAGTGTCTGTTACAAATATTAAAAAAAAATTTTTTTTTGAAAGGAGTACTGAAACTATTTCATTGTTTAGAATGAAAGTAACATGAAAACAAATGACCTAGGATCTTGTTAAATGCAGACTCAATTAGGTGTGGACATGCTGTTTTATAAAATGAAGCTGTTCTAAATTTCGACATGAAATGATCTCTAAGATGCATTTCTAACTTTAAAAAGAAAAAGGAATATGCAAAACTAGTGTGGGCAGTATCTCACCATTTATGTAAAAAACAAAAAAGGGATGGAAATTACACACATGTGTGTATTTCCACGGAATATCTCTGAAGGATCCACAGGAAACTGACAACTGAGATTGCTCTTGGGGAGGAAGATAAAGGTGGCACAGGATCTTCTCTCTCTCTTTTTTAAACTTGTATACAGATTTTTAAAAAATTAAACAATGTGCATGTATTACCTATTTTAAGAAACACAAAAAGATGCTCAACATCACCAATCATTAGGTAAATGTAAATCAAAACCTTACTGAGATACTACTTCACATCCATTAGGATAGCTATTATCTAAACGAACAAAGATAAAATGACAAGTGTTGACGAACGGTGAAGATGTGGAGAAATCAGAACCCCTGTGCATCGCTGGTGGGAATGTAAAAAATGGAAGGCAGTATGTTGGTTCCTCAGAAAATTAAATTAGAATTACTGTATGATCCAGCAATTCAACTTCTGGGCGTATACCAAAAAAATTTGAAAGCAGAGACTTGAACAGATTTTTGTACATCCATGTTCACAGCAGCTTTAGTCACAACAACCAAAAGGTGGAAACAACCCAAGTGTCTACTGACAGATGAATGTATAAAACATATGTGGTATACAAAAGAATATTATTCAGCCTTAAAAAGGAAGGAAATTTTGACACAGGCTACAACATGGATGAACCTTGATGATATTATGCTAAGTGATGTCTGGAAATGGATGGTGGTGATGGCTGCACAACAATGTGAATGTAATGTCACTGGGCTGTACACTTAAAAATGGTTAAAACAGTAAATTTTATGTTGTGTATATTTTATCACAATTTTAAAAAAATGTAATGCACAGGGCTTCCCTGGTGGCGCAGTGGTTGAGAGTCCGCCTGCCAATGCAGGGGACACGGGTTCGTGTCCCGGTCCGGGAAGACCCCACATGCCACCGAGTGGCTGGGCCCGTGAGCCATGGCAGCTGAGCCTGTGCTCTGCAACGGGAGAGGCCACAACAGTGAGAGGCCCATGTACCGCAAAAAAAAAAAAAAAAGTAATGCACAAAGAGAAAATCTGAAGAGACCTATAGCAGGTAAAGAAATTAACTTAGTCATTTAAAAATCTTCCCAGAAAAGCCCAGGCCCAGATGGCTTCATTGATGAATTCTATCAAACATTTAAAGAGAAATACCAATTCTTCACACATACTCTTCTGGAATCTAGAGGAGAGAACATTTCCCAGCTCATTCTATGAGAACAATATTACTGATACGAAAGCCAGACAAAGACATCATAAGAACACTACAGACCAATTTCTCTCATGAATATATATATATATATATATATGCAAAAATCGTCAACAAAATATCAGCAAACTAAATCCAGCAATATCTACAAAGGATTCTACATCATGACTAACTGGGAATTATGCCTGGAATGCAAGATTGATTTAACATTAAAAATTCAACTAAGTTAATATACTATATTAATATAATAAAGGACAAAAACCATATGATCATCTTGATACACAAAGGAAAAGCATTTGATGAAATCCAAGACCCATTCATGATAAAAATGGTCAACAAACCAGGAACAGAAGGGAACATCATCAACTTGATAAAGGGCAACTATGAAAAACCTACAGCTCATATTGTATTCAGTGGTGAAAGACTGAATGCTTTCTCCCTAAGACTGGGAAGGGGAAAAAAGACTGGCACCATTGCTTGCACCACTTCTATTCAATATTGTATTGGAGGTTCTAGCCAGTGTAATCATGAAAGACAAAGAAATGAAAACATGGAGAAATCAGAAATAAAAACTTATGTCCGCACAATATTAATAGCCCCAAAGTGGAAACAATCCAGATGTCTATCAACTGGTACCTGGATAAACAAAATGTGACATATTCATATAGAGTATTACTGAGCAATACATGCTACAACATGGATGAACCTCAAAAACACTATGCTAAATGAAAAGTCAGACACAGAAGACTGCATATTGCATGAATCAATTCATATGAAATGACCAGAAAGGGCAAATCTACAAGACAGAAGATAGATTAGTGGTTGCCTGGGCCTGGAGGTAGTTATGGGGATTGCTAATGGGCACAAGGGATCTTTTTGGAGTAACGAAAATATTCTAAAATTGGATTGTGGTGATTGTTGGATAACTCTAAATTTACTAAAAGTCACTGCAATGTACCTTTTAAATGTATGAGTTTTGTGGTATGTTAATTATACCTCAATAAAGTTATTTAAAAAATGTTAATAAAAAGCAACAATTATAATAATATCCTTTATATTATTAATACTACTTGTTTACCTGTATTTTCATACACTGAGAAAACATACGAGAAGGAAGACTTATTAAATTAGAACATCTAATTATGCCTTTCTCTATTTTACTGGAATAGAAAAATGCAGAAATACTGTATTTAAGAAAAGCCAATCTCTGCTTAGGCCATAAATCTGAAGAATAGATTATGCAAGACCTTTTATTATTCACGTTCCCCCACCCCATTCATAAGCATGAGTGATGAAAAATAAACTGCACCTTAAGGGCAAAAAGGGTGTTAGTTTTACAATTCCTATTAAAGAATGGCTTTCTTGAACATCATCTATCTGATTATCTATCCTTGAGAGAGCTAAAGTTCATTCAGCTGTGCTTTCAATAAATTAAAATGTTTTAGACCCTTAGGGCATTTCCTTCAGATATATGGTCAATCAGGGGCAATTTAAACTTCCTGTTTCCTCACAGTAAAATTCCCACCACAGGCTGGGAATTTAGTCTTGATCACCGAGCCCCTTGGGGCTTTCAAGCTAACTCCTTTCTCCTACGGTCTTTCCTATTCCCCTTCATCTTCTGTTAGCATTCTTGCCTTTTCTCAGGATCCCCGCAAATTCTGACATCTGTCCTTCTGACTTAGCCCTTCCTGATATGCCAACTCCTAGTTTCATCTCACCGGTCATCCCTTTCCTTTCTGGGGGGCACGGAGGTCTCCTCTGCCATTTACACACACTTGACCCAGCTGCCTCTCCAATCTGCCGGACCCCATAATACTTATAATAACAACTACTGCTCCCACGCATCAGCATTTTCAAAGCAACACCAGAGGTTCTTTGAAAAATTCCTTTTAAAGATTCTCACGGCACCACTTTTTTATCTGAAGAAATCTGCTCCTCTTTTTGGTACATTTTCCCACATCCATACATCACTACTGTAAGGACCTTTTACTAAATATAGCCAAAGTCTAAGAGACAAGAGGGTGTGAGGATTGACGAAAGAAGATGGTTACCTTAATAAGACACATAGTAAGAGTAAAGAAACAGATGGCATCCCTGGCAAGAGTGGGGAAATGTATTCTCATACATGATTGGTACAATGGTAAACCAGTGGGCAAATTGGCCATGTCTGTTACAATTTTAAGAAGGCATCTTCTAGGATACAATTAAATACATTTTGAAGCATTATATTCAAAAACTACTTGAGCCAGGGCCCAACAATATCACTACATCAGAAAATTCACTGCAATATTGTTTGAACTGCACAGTAAGCCCGCTGGACTTTACATTCCATAAAGGCAGAGAGTAAATCCGTTTTCTTCACTGGAATATGCCTAGTACCTTGGGTAATGCATAGCACAGAAGAGGCAGGTGTTCAGGAAGATCTGTTGAATGAATAAATTAATGATGATGACTGAAGAGCAGTTTACCCCTGGACCTCTGCTGGTATTCAGCAAGCCAGGAAAGAACTTTCCATTTGGAATGCTAGGTTTTACTGAGTTCTGTGGCCATGATGCATTCTTGGCCCTTGTCCTTCAAGTACACTTTGCGGATCATCAGAGCAAATGGCAGAGGGATTTGAGTACCCAGAGTAAGCCAGTCACAAAACAAATGTGCTACTGCAGTTATAGGTAACAGCAATGCTGTCATGCTTGTTCTGTATGTCATACTATATGTATTACATGCAAATATAAAATTTTCTTTTCAAGTCAACTGTTACTGAAAAAAACCTTGCTATATATATTTTTTGCCTTAAGTATAAAAGATTTAATCTTCAGGGTAACCATTAGGACTTTGAAATGCCCAAGACTAAAATAGTCGGTTTTACCTGAGAGCTCTATTGAACAATGTCTGTGATTTGGCCTCATGTCACTTTTCAGAGTCTGAGGAAAGCATTCTAAAGGGAAAAAACCTATCACACTGAGGTGGTGATGATAAAACATGACCTTTCTAAAACTTGAAATGATATTAAATCATAAAGACACACGAGGGCACTCTAATCAACCAGCAAAGAGAAACACAGAAAAGATAGTGAAATCAGGTTGACATTTTAACAATTGTACTGAAATAGGTGAATTAAGTCCTGGTAAAATTGCGAGTGTTTGTACTTTACAGCGAGAAATTTTCTGTTCCTGATCCAAAGCCTAAGAAGCCAAAAGGATTCTGCAAGTCTGAAAACTGCAGGAAGAATTCATCGCACTCAGATGCAAGGTGAGGATTAACCACACCCCTTTCTAATGATTTGTTAAATTGACCTTGGAGCAGGATTTGCCCCTTTCAAGCCAATATTTTCTTTATAATCTACAATTCCACTTGGTGCTTTACTTGTCCTCCGCTGGAAGCGGCCCATGGATCCACTGCTTTGCTCCACCTGTTCTCCTAAGAGACATGGTGAGTTAAGTTTGAGCCTCCCCGCCACCCCCCAAAGCCAGTAGTAATGAAACAGCATTTTCATAGAGGAGCATAGACCACCAAAGAATATACCTCAAGGCTTTCTTGAGGCTTTAAATTTGTAAATAAAACTACAGCATATAATTTCCTTCATCAAATTCAAAAAGTATAACGTAACAAGCGTTTAAGTGACCTTTCTTTCAGACCTTTAACAAGTGGGCCACAAGAACTGCAGAGAGCCCTGGATTCTGAGGCAATCAGGCTCATTCACTAAGGATTGTCATTCAACTTCTTTTTTTTTTTTTTTGTGGTACACGGGCCTCTCACTGCTGTGGCCTCTCCCGCTGCGGCTCCGTACATGCAGGCTCAGCGGCCATGGCTCACGGGCCCAGCCGCTCAGCGGCATGGGGGATCTTCCCCGACTGGGGCACGAACCCATGTCTCCTGCGTGTCCCCTGCAACAGCAGGCGGACTCTCAACCACTGCGCCACCAGGGAAGCCCCTGTCATTCATCTTAAAGGCACATTCAAATTTGTGCCTCAGCAAAATTACAAATAATTTCCTGTCATCGATCTTTGGGGTCAAATGTAATAGTTAGAATGGAAAGTATTAAAACTTTGAATGCCAAAGGTATACTGTGGTTGTATAATAAAATCTTTGTTGACTGAATAAACTAGAAGATTCTCTCCATCACTGGAACTATCTATAGGAAGTATGACACACGATGCATTCTTGAACTGCTTATCATTTTATTCACTTTAACCTTCATCTATTTTAATGACTAAATTCCTGGCCATAATGTTTCAAATTCAATTTCTGTCAATGTATTCGGTATTTTTTTTTTTTGTCTCATGGTCTTTTGTTAAAGACCCAGGTGAATTCTAGTTTCTACTCTTTGCTGAATTTGGCCATCAGGGTGCACCCAATTAGGCTCAATGTATACTAAAAGCAGAACATGCTCTAAAATGTGCTAATTTAGAGGACACGTTCCTAATTTTCCTGTTCCTTTCAAAATTATTCTGATTAATTGAAGGTGCCAATTAATTTTCCTTAGTTAAATAAAGCTGCCTGATATTATAGACAGTCATTAAAATCCTTTGAGCTGGTATCTCTCTAAGAAGGAGCTATCCAAGGATTACATTATATTGGCATCCAGTGTCTTCCTCTGGGTGTGTGAAAAGCCACCAAGACAGTGATGGGTAAGGTTAGAGAACTATAAATGGCATCACAGAGGCTAAATTGGGTAGTATAGACACCAACCTGGGCACTCAACTAGTATGCTCTGATATGGAGCCCTTTAGATGATCAAGGAAGTCCCCAGAGTTTAGTTTTTTACCAATAATCTTTCTTAAGATCTTAATTCAGCCAAACTCAGATTTAAAGCTAATTTAGAAAATATCCTTGAATGAACTTTCTCTCAGTCTGCACTTTAGCTTCGTTTCTGTGAGAGATAACCCAGCATGTGCTGGTCCCTGTGCAAAGCACCAGAGTCCCTGCCCTCATTAAGTAACAGACTCTGGAGGAAGGAATCTTGGGTTCAGATCCTGGGTCTACCACTCTTTTCATGTGTGTAACTTCGAGCCACTTCATCTCCTGAAGGCTCAGTTTTTCTTCCATAAAATGGGAACACTATCATCTAGACCAAAGGATAAAATGTGACACTAAATAGCAAGTACCTCCCTAGCACAACGCCTGGCACACAGTTAGTGCTCCATAAAAGGCAGCAATCATTCTTTTTCACTCCAATGGTTATTGCTTATTGTAATGTTTTGACTTCACCCCTTAATCTTTTCTCAAGAATATTAACAGACCTTGACAATCTTTCAAGAATTATTTATTCAACTACTATTTAGTGGCATCACACAATGCGTCGGGCCCTGGGAATTCAAGAATCCACAAGATGGAGGACAGACATAAAACCAATAATTACAAGTGCCATAAAAAAGGAAGTGTGCCATGGAAGCACAAAACAGGGGTACTTAATTCAAGGAAACCTTGAAGAAGTGCTATTTAAACAGAGATCTGAAATATATAAAGAAATATATAAGTCAGGCAAAAAAGAAGTGGAGGCAATGGAACAGATTTCAAGTCCCAGAGGCGAAAGAGTGGGGTGGGGGGCACTTCCCTGGTGGCACAGTGGCTAAGACCCCGCACTCCCAAAGCAGGGGACCCGGGTTCAATCCCTGGCCAGGGAACTAGATCCCACATGCCACAACTAAAGATCCCACATGCTGCAACTAAGACCTGGTGCAGCCGAAATTAATTAATTAATTAATTTTAAAAAAAGAGAGCAGGGGGAGTTCAAGGAACTGGAAGACGTGCAATATAATTGGAATGAGGAGATCAAGGGAGAGGAGGGCTGGAGAAGTTGGGAGGACCAGGTAAGTCAAGAATTGTTAAGACTTTATCCTAAGGGCAAAGGAAGCTACTGAGGGGTTTTAGGGAACGCTGCAATTTCAAGCAACTTCTGGGACACCGGGTAGAGAATGGATTGGAGGGTGTTGAGACTGAGTGCAGGGAGACCAGTTAGAAGGCCTTGTTGAAATCCAAGTGTCAAGTGAAAAGAGCCCGTACAAAGGGAGTATTAGTGGGACTGAAGAGACACAGACCAGTTCAAGAACTGCAGAATCAACAAGATGTGGTCACAGATTGTGCGTGGGATGGATATTTGGAGAAGCCATCATCTCCAAAACAAGAATGTGCTTGATAAAATGTATTTCTGTGTTTCATGATATAAATACAAAATATGGCTTACTACATATTTCTGATGCAGTATACAAAGTTAAAATTTTTAGGCCATGGAGGATTTATTCCAACTCTATGGGAGGCATGACACAAAAAAGAAGTCTAACTTACTGAGTGCTAATGTGCTAATGTTTTTGAAACCACTTTGCTGTGTTGAAAGATATTCTGCATTATAAATCATCAACTACCAAATGATTTTTAGTTATGTACTACGTGGATGACAAGTAAAGAGGGAGGGAGTATAGACAATACTTCCTCTTCCTCTGAGGCATTTTATGGTTCTTAAAGGAAAAAAAGTGAGTTTCTACTTTTTTCCACATTTTCACATCTTTAAATAACATAAGCAGGAGGAGTTTATAAGCAAACCAAAGTATATGTAAACTAAACCCTAACTCTCTGATACCCTCAGCAAATGAGTTGTTATGGAAAAAAACTGTTTCCCACTTGCCTGCCTTTGCACCAAGCACACCAATTGTGATTTATTTTTTATTGAGGAAACATGGTATGTGTTTCAACCATTCTGGTGCCAAGTTCTGTTGCTTCTATAAACTGAACCCTCTTCAAGAAGGTCCTAGCCTACTCACCCTTCTTATCAGTTGAAGAGTCACCTTTCCAAGGAACTGTCTCACACTCCCCATGCACCCTCATTATCCTCTCAATCCCCAAACCCTGAACATGAACACAGTGAATTATAACTTTTTCATTACCTTTGTATCTTCTTCATTAGATTGTATGCTTCTTTAGAGCAAGGGTGGTGACTTTCAATTCTGCATTTTTAAATGTTTCCTAAACTGACCCAGGAGCAAATTGTTACTCTCAAGGTTTACTGATCTGTGCCCTTCTCCTTACCTAAAACAGCTGTAGATAGAGACAGTTTTGGAGTTGAATTCACTTTTAATACTTTCTCTGACTTCTCAGAAAACAGCTGACACTGTGCAGAGTATATATGCCTGTAGCATGTGTGTGTACGTACACGTGCACTTTGCAAAAACATGCTCAAATAATTAAGAAAAGAAACCTTTTGTTTTTCTACAAAAACTACAGAAAGTAAAGCCTGACAACACTTGGCTGCAGGAACATGAATTTTAAAAGGTTGAGAAACAGCATCTCACACCTGTTTCTCTACTTTAATTATGCTATTACTAATCCCATACAGTTGGAGTAAACTAGTTAAATCTGTGTGCACAGAGTAAAATGGCTCAAAACAAAGGCCTGAGCAGCTTTCCTATAAGCCAAATGTTTGAGTTTTGTGATGCAAAGACTTTTCCAGGTATCCTGGCATGCTCCATCTAACCTTGGCTCACGCAGTCCCCTACAGCTCTAGACTGGAACGCCTTAACACTTCCTCGCAGCCCATCTTACACAGGGTTTAAGATTCAAATCCTCCAAGATCACACCCTGACCTCGTCCTTCTCTTAAAAGCAAGGGCAGTTAGGAGTCTATAACGGAAAATTTAATAAGAGATTACGCTCTGCCCAGTATTTTCTAAACTCTGTTCATATGTTAACCAAAGCCTTCTCAACAACCGTAGGAAGAAACGCTAATCAAGTGCCAATCTCGTGGAAAGAAATTAACCCATTATAACACTCACGTGGCAGCTGAGAAACAAATCAGACCTGGTTCATTAAGCCCAATGTTAGTTTGTATGTGAAGAAAGGTGACAGAGTCAATCTCTTATCTAACCAAAGGGACCCACCAAGGAATGAATAAGACCAGGCAGTTACGGGGGGTCGGGGGTGGGATTCAAACTCCTCAGCAACAAACAGTAGCTTTCCTTAGTCCACCCCACTTTCTAGTCCCTAACTGACACCCCTCCTCCGCGACGGTTCCCTTCCCAAGGTGGAAACGACGAAGTCCAAAAGGATATGCCCTCTGACCTAGGAGCAGAGACTCACCAGTTTCATATTGGACTTTTGGCTGTTCAATACCAGTCACTCCACTCCTCAGACCCAGAAAGCGTCTTCCGGTTCAATCTCCGCCACCGGCCAGCCGAGAGCATCGCGGGACAAGCAGTCTTTCTTCCCTACGCCCCACCCCCCCCGCTGCATCATGGGAAATGTAGTAATCTCTCCGTGCATCGTGGGAACTGTGGTCGTCTTTCCTTTTCCTCCCTTTCCTCTCAGAATACCTCCTTCCGTCAGCTCAAATTCATCCCGGCCGCCAATTCATCCTCCCTCTCCACCCCAGCATGATATCATGTCCCCCTTCTGGGCCCGGGATCCATGGTATTCTGGGATGTGTAGTCCCTACGGCTTTGGCGCCCCTTTCCCCTCCTCCCTGTGGGAAGGCGGATGGGCGCGGTACTTGCCGGGAGCTGTAGTTCCCTGGGGCCTCCGGACGCCCGGTCCGGCGCCTTTACTCAAGGGAGGCAGGAACTACAACTCCCAGGGCCGCTAGGCGGCAGCAGGTGGGAGCGGGGCTGTTGATATCAATATGGCGGTTGTCAGCCAGACAAAGACAGTCAGTCTGATGTGATTGAGACAAGGGAGGTTTTCAGGGGGAGACTGGGAGATAGGGGCCTCCCCTCCCCCTTCTCCTCTTCCTGCGCCGGCCTCAACCCCTCCCCAGTCCCCTCCCGACGGGCGCCCCACGCGGAAGACACCCCTCCCCCTCCCGCTTTCCCCTCCTCCCTACCTCAGCCCTTCGTACCGGGACGTTGGGGAGGGGGCTGTGCCGGGCGGAGAGAACTCAGCAAGGATTCTGAGGTGAGTCGAGCGGTTTGGAAGCCGGACTACCTCAAGTCTCTTTCCTCACTTCTTTCTCTTCACTTTTTTTTTTTTTTGGAGGGGTTTGGGGGAGAAAGTGAGTGGGCTGGGGATGGGTCTCTTAAGCGGCCCGACTGAGTGGAGGGAGGAAGCGGGGGGCTTCCGACGGGGGCGACCCTGACGCAGGGTCTGGGGTGGGGCAGTTTGTGGGGGCGGTAATGGAAAGGCGTCGGTTGCTCCCCAACTCTTTCCTCCTGGTTGTCTCCCCGATGGGCGGAAGGTTTGAATCCTGGAGGTGGGGTCTCTTGTTTGGAGTTTGGGAAACTGTGAGGGGAATTTGAGGTGTGTGGGTTTGTTTGGGGTGCAGAACTGTGTTTGAAACTGGGTGACGTGTACTTGGGTGATGTGTTCGCCTTGAATAAATGACTCCGGAGAGGAAGTTGGAGAGCCGGAGTCGGAGCTTTTAGCTGGGCCTGGGCGGAGAGGCGTGCGCGAGGTGCGGGTCCTGAACCTCTGGGCTGGCGACGCGGCGCAGGGTGGCCGCGGTGAGCGACTCGTTTGTGTCCCATCGCCCGCTCACACTCCTCCCCGCCTCCCGGGACGCATCTCCACCCCGAACTCCGGGCAGGAGCCCTGGAGAGATGCGGGTGTGTGGAGATGGCTTTTTGCATACTGAAGTCGGCAGATAGGTGGGAAAGGAAAAGTGTTCTTAATATTTTATTCCGGAACCGTGTTTTGGTTACACTGTTGGGGCTACTTTGAAAGGAGTCCTCCACCCACCCTCACCCCAAAACAGTAGGTGGAGGGATCTCTCTGTGGTCTTCGCGTTCAATAGATTAAACAGTACTTAAGATTCGGGGGCCTGGGGGTGGGGCTTCGGGAGTGCTGCCATGTGTACGCGCCTCTGTGTGTCTACTGAAGACACAGAATGACTGTTGTGTATCCTGAGATAGGGCGACTTATTTTCGTAGTAGGAAGAACTGTTGGAAATTGTTGGAGGTGCGGGGGGAGTAGCGGAAAGGCGCTGCTTGTATTTTTCTTCTACCCCACCCTGTTCTGTCTCGCATTTGTCTGAAAGCTGGTATGGAAGAGAGAGGAAACACTGGGTGAGTGAAGAGGAGAATGCAGTTGGCATTAAAGATACTGTACTATGGAAAGTTGAATGGTGGTATAGAGTGGTTGCTGTTTTAATTTACCCTGGAGCTTTAAAAACCGTACGTATCATGTAGGAGAGAGTGATGTGACTAGTTCATTTCTCTGGGATCCTGCAGGTATAGAAACCTCTGTCTTCTCTCCCTGCCTGCCCGCCCGCCCGCCCGCCTGCCCGCCTGCCCGCCTGCCTGTCTGCCTGTCTGCCTTCCTTCCCTCCTTCTTTCCTTTCTTTCTTGGCGTGGTACATTTCTCTTCCTGGATGGACATGCTGCCTCCTGTGCCTGTTTATTTAGTTTGTGCTACGTGGTTGTGCTTTTACTGGTTTTGTTGTAAAATGCATCATTCGATGAAAAGGACCTGCATTTGTTTTTATTTTGCATTTCTTCCACAGGTAATTATCACATCAAGATCGCAGTGCTTTGCATTAAACTTATTTTAAAATTGCACAACTAAGATAGATCTAGTTGAATTATGTGTATAAGTCAAGTTTGGCAAATTTGAATTCTGATTTTTTTTTCTTCCGAGTTTCAATTGGAGTTATAAAGGAAAGAGGATTGCAACATCTCTTGTT
The DNA here is from genome assembly GCF_039906515.1 of Pseudorca crassidens. Classification (NCBI taxonomy): domain Eukaryota; kingdom Metazoa; phylum Chordata; class Mammalia; order Artiodactyla; family Delphinidae; genus Pseudorca; species Pseudorca crassidens. Next base: position 106,236,692 of record NC_090302.1, read on the forward strand.
TCTCACAGTCTTTAATATTTAAAAACATTACACCAGGAGATTTAAGATAATATAATTTGTACTTCTTTCGGTCTGAAATATAAGTTTTTCAATAACCATTCTTTTGTCACAGATTTTTAGTGTAATGGACTTTTAAATAACTAAAGGATTTGGCATAATTTCTCTTTTGACTGCTGAGAATTTAATGTATTTACATATTTAATGTATTTACATATTTACATATTCAAACTTATCAATTCTTGAACCTATCAGTAAAGGATCTTAGATACCATAAAAACTGAAAGTCACATAGTGTGTAATTTTATGGTATGTTTTATACCTTTGATTTGAAATTTCTGCAGTTGGTCATTCACACAGATAAGCTGTCTATAAACATGAGGTAGCATATATATTTAGATTGACCTGAATAGAAAAAAAAATTGATGTGTATTCTAAATCTCAAATTTAGAACATACAATATGTTGATATAAAGTTGAGGTTTCAGTTTGCTATAGACTAGGATTTCCAGAATTATTTGTTTTAACCTTCTATTTTAGCCTGAAATGTTACTTTGCAAAAACTGGAGAAAAATCCTGTGTAACTACATAATAGAGTGTTTTTCTGCTGAAAGATATTCTATTAGACATAGTGTTTTAAAATGTTCAATAATTATTTTAGAAATAAAAAAACTAAAATGTTTGTTAAGAGTTGGAAAAATATTAAAATATAAGATTTTCTCTTCCACCCACCCTCACCTCAGATTTTCTTTTTGTTTGTTTTCCTCTACGGAAATGCAAAGTTACTTACTGGGAAAGGCGTTCATTAAACTTTTTCTGACTAGTGGTTTTGTTGAAACCAGATATATTCCTTGTATTCGATGGGGTGGGGTGCTTCTGTTGCATTTTAGGCACCGAGCATTAAAATGTTGTAAAGCCTTTACTGCAGGTTAAAGCATAATACGTTCTCAGCATGTGGAAGTCATATGGTTTACGAAAAAAGTAGAAAATCAGGGCATTGGTGCCTGTCAAGCTTAAAATTTCATCCCGTAACTGTGAAAGACATATTTATTTAATGTGACTGCTTCTAAAAATGTTGCCTGTATGATGGGAGGTTGAAAATCCAAACTGTTTTTAACCAATCTGTTGCTAGTGTACTGCATACTGTGAATACTGTGGTTGCAAACGTGCATCAAGGAGCCTTTAGGGGTCAGCTTTATATTGAATGTCTTTAGTGAGGCTTCATTTTTCACTGCTGTATGAATAGATTTCAGTCTTTTTAGCACAAATCCTTAGTGGAAGCGTCACTAATAGAAACTTAATAGCTCAGTATTGGTAAGTTATAAATATATTTCAACAAACCTTTCATTGTTTCATCATTTAAAAAGATAGAAGTGACCAATTTATGGCAATATTTGTGGCAAGTATTGATTGGTATGGCATTGCTTGTTTCAGAAGAAGTTAAACACATGGGGAGTATTTATGCTTAATTTGTTCATTTTGGATCTTTTGTTTGTTATATTGATAATAAGTCCATTCCACTTTTAATGTTTCAGATAGCTTCCATGTTTCCTGTAAAACCATGTTTGCTTTTTCGATTCATTTCTTTGCAGCTCTTCTATTATTTTTGTATGCAGATCTTTAAACTTGACTTATTTCTCTTGGGAATTAGAAATCTATCCTAGGGTGTCATTTTTCGTAAATGAAAGTTGGTATACTCCTCAACTTTTAAAAAATGTTAACATTTATCGGTAAACTTAAAAATGCTCAGTGAAAATAGGTTGGGTTTGTTTTGTGTACCTGCTTTATTTAGGTTTTTTTGGCTTCCAGAATTAATTTTACAGCTCCCTTTGCTGTATGGTTAGATTATTTTCTTAACTGTTGGCTTTTACTTCTCAGTTTAGAACTTTATAAAAAAAAGTTGTTTATGAGTGGAAATCACAGCTTGTCTAAAGTGTCATGTATGTACATTCACATATGCACTCACATATATAAAGCACCTTTATGTTTGTTTTTGTATGATAGTGGTGTATATCTATCAGGCATGCAACCCATAAAAAAGGAATCTGAACCACAAATAATAGGAGGCTCTAAAAAACGGCTCAAGCTAGAAACCAGAGTAAGCACCACCACGTTGTCCACGTTATAGAAGCTATGGAGATTTTCAGTATCACTGCAAACCATGATTTTAGCAGATTCTGCCAAAATCTGTTTCTCTCAAAAAGAAAGCTAGTGGTATTGAAATTTTTCTGAAAATAATATTAAGTAATATGTGATTAAATTCCTAGGTGCAACTTCCCCTCCCCACCCCCTACCCCCCAGGTGACTTACGGGTCTTAGGTCCCATCCTAAGTAAAGAGTATAGATTTTCTGAGAGATAATGTGATGTAAAACTCATAGAGCCTATTTAAATATAACCCAGTGCTTTAGATAACTTGTTTTTCTTGATCTTAGATGAGACAAATTGGAAATTTACTATACATTGTTTTGGACACTTTCCAAGAGCATTTAGTTACTGGAAGGCCCTGGCTTTAGCATAGTTTTACCCTTACAGTGGTAACAAGGTTGAAGTTGCAGTAAGTTTTTCCAGTGGTTATTATAATCCTAATGTAGTAATTTACAGATCCTTGACTTGGGCTATAAGGATAGTGGGGTTTTTTTGTTTGTTTACATTTACAGACAGAAGGGGAAAAAAGAACCTAGTCGATTTAACTTTGAAGTAATGAGTTTTACTTTTTTTGAATCTTAAAAGAGGTGTCTACACACCTCTTCCTATAAGTGGTAAAATGATTCTAATCCATTTAAAGGACATTTAGGTTTTTCTTAAATTTAAAGTGCTGATTATAAGAACGTTTACTAAATTTCACAGATTCTCTGTAGCTTCTCTGTCCATGTTATGTTCAGTGATAGTCTGTGTGTCATTTATTGAAAATATTTAATAGCTGTCTTTACTGTATGCATATTAAACAATTAGTGTGGAGTTGCCAAGTGGCAGTAATTGTAAGTTATTTAGTCACATTTTTCAGAGAGGAGAAAGTCAAATACTGTGGCTGTTGCTGATATGAGGATGATTTAATACTAAACCTTTCTGCTTTTGATAAAGTAATAGTATGATTAAAATGAGAAGCTGTTGGCTTGGGCCTAGTCAGTGAAGCCTTGGAATCATCCTCACTCTCCCTTTTCTAATCATAAGTTGATTTTATATCCTCTGTATATATCTATTCAATTATTTTCATTCTATTGCTATTCCCTTAATTGAGGCCTTCATCATTTCTGTCTTTCCTCGTCAGTCTATTAACTAATTTTGAGGTTTCAGTTTTTTTCCTTAGTAGTTATTCACTCCTACCTGATCTTGCTAAAATAAAATGTGAATTTGAATATTGGTCTTCCTTTGCTTATAATCCTTCATTGGCTCCTTAGCCTTTCACATAAATCCAAACTATCATTCCACCTGTGTCCAAATCTTGGCTCTGCCACTTACTAGCTATGTGACCTTAGACAAATGATTTAATCTGTCTGTGCCTTCGTTTTCTCATCTGTTGAAAGGGAATAAATACTCCTTATTTCATAGGATTATTGTGAGCCCTTAGAATGATGTTGAGTCCTTAGACTGCTCTTGGCATATCGTAAATGTTAACTATATAATTACCATGTTATACCAGATAGTTTATGTTCTGGTTCCTGCCTTATAATTTATCATTACCAATCCCAGACCCTATGCCTTAGCCATGCCAAAGTGCTGGTAGGCCAAACAAGCCTCTTTAGTATAGATAAGGAGGGTTGGGTGTTAATCTGTGAGAGTTGCAGTTGTTAGTAATGTCTTCAAAAGTAAAGAATTGTGAACTTTAAAGTATATTGCTATGTGAAGAATGCTTCCATATTCTCTGGCTTCTATTTTTTTCTCCCAAAGTAAAAAGTAATATTAGTTAAATTACTGCCTAATTCAGGCTACAATTTTAAAATTCACTTTTCTAGCCCCGTTAATACATTCTTATGTTTGTAACCTAGATTTCCCCTTGTTAATCTGACTTTTCTTATCTTCTCAGTAACTTCATTGAAGACCTATTAACTTTGTGTAGCTTCTTTCACTTTTCCCCCCCACAAATCTGAATCCTTGTTCCATTTCAGGTAATGTGTTTTCTTTACATTGCTATTGGAACAATTGCATAGTTGCATTGTATGATCTGGAAGCCACTTTAGACAGACATCAGTTTTATTTACACGCTGATGTTTATACTTGAGGTTGGGTGGCCTGACCGCTTCAGTTGATTTTCCAAAGTGGTAGATGATATACATATGCTGATTTACATCTGTGTCGCATTCCTCTCAAGGAGGAGAAAGAGTGCCCTGTTTTTACCAAACTGAGTCTCATAAGGATAAATGTTACCCAAAATGATTGTGTAGAGGAAGCAGGATGATAGCTAAGGTATCAGTTCAGACGTTAGAATGTAATTTTTGTAGGAGGCTATATTATGACTGTAGTTTGCAACCACTAATTTAGCCAGCATTTGCCTTCATGAAACATAATTGTTCACTGTGGGGAACTTGAAAGTAGCTATTCTGAATATTATCTTTATTTGGTTGAAAATCCATTTTCTGGAGTCAAAGATAGCCTGTGTTTAGTTTTACGTTGTAGCTGTTTAGAACCATTAGGGACAAGAATAGTTGCTGTTCACTTTGTTGTGTGAGGAAGACCTCTTTGAAAAGATGGCATGATCTTATTTGGAATACTGTGTCATGCTCTTCAAAAAACTCATATTCCTTCAAACGTGGAAGTTCTAAGGTTAAATATAAATTTCTTTTGAGATTTTTTCCCCTCAGAAAAAGTTTTTTCCTTTAAATAAAGTATAATAGTTAAAAAATATATATACTGATTGCATTTTAATGCAACCCAGGCATCAACCGACCTGATTATCTTCCGTAAAACAAGATATTGTTAATGGCCACAAGTGATTGGTTACTTCTAATCTTATGTTCCTTAGTGGTTACTTCTAATCTTATGTTCCTTAGTCAACAGCATATCAATTAGGTGCCTTTACTCTGTTATTGACTGTGAAAGTTTGTGTGTATTACCTGGTTAGGTCTCAGTTTTCCAGTCTACTAAACAGGGTATTTAGGTTAATTTTTTTATATTTGTGGTATTTTTGTTATTAATTAAACTAAAAATTGTTTATTTACTTTTTTAAAATATTTTTTTATTGTGGTAAAAGTCACATAATATAAAACATACTATTTTAACCATATTTAACTTTACAGTTCAGTGGCACCAAGTACATTCACATTGTTGTGTAACTCTTACCGTCATCCATCTCCCAAATTTTTCACCTTCCTAAACTGAAACTCTGTCTCCTTTAAACACTAACTCCCCATTCCTCCCCCCCACACCCCGGCCCTGGCATCTACCAATGTACATTCTGACTCTATGAATTTGACTATTCTAGGTACCTCGTATAAGTGGAATCTTTAAATAATTATGGATTCACAGGCAGTTGCAAAAATAGTAGAGAGGGCCCTGTACCTTTCACTCAGTTTCCCCTAATGGTTACATCTTACATAACTTTAGTGCAATATTAAACCCAGGAAATTGGCATTGGTACTATGTGTATGTATAGTTCTTTGCCATTTTATCACATGTGGATTCTGTAACCACCACCACAATCAAGATACAGAACTCTTATCACCCCAGAGATTAAATAATTCCTCTTATTCGTAAATTCTGTTGTTTTGTCAGCATAAGGAGAAAGATATCAATTTTTGGGTCAGTAACGTCACTCTTTTGCCTTTTGTAGTTTGGAAATTCTTTTGGCACATCTTGAAAGTTTTTAAATTAATTAATTAATTAATTTTTGGCTGCACTGGGTCTTTGTTGCTTCGCGTGGGCTTTCTCTAGTTGTGATGAGCGGGGGCTACTCTTCGTTGCGGTGCGTGGGCTTCTCATTGCGGTGGTTTCTCTTGTTGCGGAGCACGGGCTCTAGGCGCATGGGCTTCAGTAGTTGTGGCACGTGGGCTCAGTAGTTGTGGATCGCAGGCTCTAGAGTGCAGGCTCAGTAGTTGTGGTGCACGGGCTTAGTTGCTCTGCGACATGTGGGATCTTTGCGGACCAGGGATCGAACCCATGTCCCCTGCATTGGCAGGCGGATTCTTAACCACTGTGCCACCAGGGAGGCTGATCTTGCAAGTTTTTATGGAAAATTCCAATTAAGCTTTCTTATGAGAATTTAAAAATTGGCAAGCTTTACTTAATTGAAAATTTACAATATTAGTATCTATTAAACATTTTAGTAAAAAGTTAACAATAATATTAAAAATGTCTGTAAATCGAATGTGTATGATTTAAATGAATTCAAGGCTTAAATGATATATTTCTTGCCAGAGAGGATGTATGCTAGAATCTGTATTAGATAAACAAAATTATTGTTATTGTGGCGTTAGTTTGGTCTTTGACAGTGTTGAAGCAAACTTGTTGGATTAATTTATTGTGAACTCATGTTATGGTTTTTGGGATTTGTTATATGGGAATACTCTTCAAAGAAAGTCAGTTCAAAGACTGTTTTCAGAGAAAATATCTTTAGAAGAAAAAAAATGGTAAAGATACTATTGTTAGTCCAGGTACAAGAAAGGACCATCAGTCAGGTTAAAGGCTAGTTACAGGGCTGGCCTTTGCCTCCTCTTTATCAGCTGTTATGAGTTATAAAGCCTGTCTTCAAAGATGAGGCTATTAATCCAACGTACTACTGATTATTACAGACCTCAAACAACAAAGGTCTGCTTTAAGTAGGCTTACAAAATATTTTCAAATATATTAACAGAAAAGATATGTCATGTGGTTTTTGTCTCTTCTGGGTTTGAGACAGTTTTTTTGTCAACACTGATAATTTGCTTTGAAAACATCAATTAAATTTTAATTTGTTTCATTGATAAGAATATGGTAAATATTGGTGGTTCTTCCTGATAAGTAAAATTCATATTTAGAGAACTTGCTGGCTATCTGAAATTTCACTTTCTTCCTGGTACAATTTTTTTTCTCTTTGGATTTATCTGTTGCCAGCTTTTTGTATATCTCGGTGTACATTCTAAAAAAAATAGTGCTTTAATCAGGAGTTGTTTGGCTTCAAGGAGAGGTTGTTGTAGGGATCTAGCTCTTTTCGGTTGATAAAGAACAACTAGACCTTGTGCAAATGGGAGAATTGTCAGGATCTGAGAAGCTAGTCTCTCTGCCTCTCATTCTGGGGATATATGGTTTCTTGTCTTGCCTTCTCTTTACACGTCTGCTTCATCTACGTTTCCCACTTCTCCCTTCCACTTCTGTTTGCCTTGCTATAGTTTTTCTTGGTTTCTGCTTCTCCATAACTTTGACTTGCACGTGGATTTGGTTTGCCATATTGCTGACTTGAACTGATCTTTCCTTCAGCTAAAGCTTACCTCCTGATGGTGACAGTGTGTTTCTTTTAGTTCAGTTGGCGAGAGAGAAATCTGAATGCATTGCATGACCATGAGTTAGATGTGTGTTCCTATTCCATGACCTTGGTGAGTAGGATGCAGGAGGAAGTCACCTTTCATATAAGGCTAATGCCTTTGGGTGCTCTACATGAGGAGGATTCTTTTCTAGGGATTGAACAGGGCATTCAGTTAAATATGTCAAGTCTAGCAGTGCATGTGTAGGTACTCTGGGATACAAAGGTGAATTGAATGTCATCCTTCAAGGATCAAATAATTTTCAGGAAATGGCAGAAGTCTCCCAGTATAATTTAGTGTTAGCTTTTTATGTTAGCCACCTCAGGCCAACCAGAACGATGACACAGTAGGACTACAGAACTAGCCAGGATTAAGGAAAGAGAACCAGAGGGAACACTAGAGACATGGCTTCAGATTCTACAATCTGAATCACAGATCTGCTAAAGCATGAAAGTACCTAGAAGCCCTTCTTTCAAGATCCTAGTTGCTGCTATCATGAAGCATCCCTGTTGAATAAAGAGGCTCTGTTTTCAGTTCCACGTCATATCAATAGACAGCTTTTTGGCCACCATTTGTCCCACCGTTGGGGTCAAAAGACATCTTAGAAGAACTCACTCCTTCACAATTCCAGAAACTGGAGCATTCTCACAGACCCTGTCTGCATAGTGATTAGAAAATATCTTCCATCCTTGATAGGCATTTGCGGTAAATCAGGACAAAGACAGGACATTTGCGCCTCTTTACTTTAGGGGCAATAAACAGGAATTCAGATGCTGAGTCTGTAACAGTGAGCATCTTCTTTAACACAGATCTGGTAACATAACAATTGACATATCGAATACTGGAGAGAGTGTGGTGAAAAGGAACCCTTCTTCACTGTTGGTGGGAATTGAAAACACTATGGAAAACAGTATGGAGGTTCCTCCAAAAACTAAAACTAGAGTTGCCATATGATCCAGCAATCCCACTCCTGGGCGTATATGCAGAGAAAACTCTACTTTGAAAAGATGCATGCACCGCAGTGTTCATAGCAGCACTATTTACAGTAGCCAAGACGTGGAAACAACCTAAATGTCCATTGACAGATGAATGGATAAAGATGTGGCATGTGTATATATATATATATATATATATATATATATATATATCTCACAATGGAATATTACTCAGCCATAAAAAAGAATGAAATAATGCCATTTGCAGCAACTGATGGACCTAGAGATTATCATACTACGTGAAGTAAGTCATACAGAGAAAGACAAATGTCATATAATATCACTTCTATGTGGAATCTAAAATATGATACAAACGAACTTATTTACAAAACAGAAACATACCCACAGACATAGAAAGCAAACTTATAGTTACCAGAGGGGGAAGGGGAGGGGGAGGGATAAATTAGGAGTTCGGCATTAGCAGATACAAACTACTGTATATAAAATAGATAAACAAGGTCCCACTGTATAGCATAGGGAACGATATTCAATATCCTGTAATGAAAAAGAATATACTGAATCACTTTGCTGTACACCAGAAACTAACACAACATTGTAAATCAACTACACTTCAATAAAAAGGTAAAAGACATATTGGGTCAGTCCAGTGTCCAGTCAACACCATATTTTATTTTCAACAGAAAATCTAGGGACTTCCCTGGTGGTCCAGTGGGTAAGACTCCATGCTCCCAATGCAGGGGGTCTGGGTTCAATCCCTGGTCGGGGAGCTAGATCCTGCATGCATGCCGCAACTAAGAGTCCACATGTCGCAACTAGAGATCCTGTGTGCTGCAACTAAGACCCAACACAGCCAAAAATAAATAAATAAATAAGATTAAAAAAAGAAAAGAAAAGAAAATCTATGATGTCAGGGAAAAGAACTAGAGCTCCCCCACCCAATGTCAGTATTGAAGTTGATATGGATTTCAGGGCTAATAACTCCAGAACCAAGTCTTGATTATGTTACCAAACCAGGACTGAAATTTTAGAAATAAACACAAGTCAAGCATAGGCAGTGAAAGAACCTAGAAGATCTGAGTCAATACAAAGCCACAGGAGAGAAACAGTTGGGGAGTGTTTACTTTTAACACTTAGGCTGCAGCAGAGGAAGGAAGGCAGTGCAACTTTTGTTCAAAAGAATTGCCTGGAAAGAGTATTAAAATTTTAGTTTGCTGAGCTCCACTACCAGGTTCCTAAAATCTTAGATGGGCCTAGGAGTATGCGTCCTTTATAAACATACTAGATAACTCTAATAATGTGGTTCTCAGAACATTTGAAAAATGCATGGACAAGCATAGTACCTACTGAGAACCTTCTACGTGTTTGGTTCTGTGGTAGAGTGCTTGGTAATCTTAAATACCTGTTTGAAACTCGAAATGTTTTCTCCCCAACATTTGCCTGCATTATGTTAAACATTGCATATCCATCCTCTATAACTGTTTATATCACTAAATTGTGCCATGGGATATGCTCTGCTTAAGCAAGACTGTTTTTCTAGATGTTATACTTAATGGTTAGTAAGATCGTATGGAAAAACCCGAACGGGCTTTTTGGCCAACCCAATATTATGCCCAAACATCGAGTCTTTTCTGGTTATATCATCAGTTCATTTTCTTAAACTTTTATATTTTCACATTCCAGCTCTTAAGGCAGTCTTCCCTTCTTTTTTTTTCCCCAATAAATTCTCTCCTATTCTAGTTTTCTGGATCCATTAAGCAAGATTTTTTCATAGTATGCCATTTTGAAACTTTGACCTCACAAATTTAATTACATACTTTTTGGGGGTCTGTCATCAGTCTTCTCAGAGTCTTAATTAATCCTAGAATATTGAGCTGGTTGAGAACATGGACTTAGGAGCCAGACTGTTCAGGTGCACATCTGACCTCCACAACTTACTCTGTAACTTTATTAAACCTTGCTGTGTCTCAGTTTCTCCATCTGTAAATTGGAGATAAATGTAAGTACCCATATCATAGGATTGTTGTGAGCATATCAGGAAATATTGTAAAGTGCTTAGGATAGTGGTTGGCACAGATTAAGGCACACCTTATTATTAGTTGGCTCTGCCTTTGTATCTAAGGTATTTACTCCTCTCCTGTAAATAGAATTTTCATATGTTGGAAGTAATCCCTTCCTAGCTAACTTATTTTTTGTTTGTTGATTTGTTTTTCTCAATTAATCCTTTTGTAGGCCTTAGTTGCATTTGACACAAATGCCTATTTCCTTTTAGTTAAAATTCCTTCTATCCAGGTCTTCTTCCTTCTGTCATCTTTTTCCTTTCTTGTTAAAATTTACCTCTGGTCTTAGAGTTCCTACATTTAAAACCTTTAAATCACCCGTTTAGTACTTTCCTTTTCGTACCTCTCTCCCTCCTCCCCCATCTAATTTATCAGCAATGTTCTGCTGATTCTTGCGCCATCATGTCTCTTAGATCATTCTCTTCCTTTTTACATTTGTAGTTGCCATCCTCATCACTTCTTGCTGAGATGATTGCAGCAGTAAAACTGGCCTTCCTGCCTTTTCCCTGCTCTATCCCATGGTGCACAGTACTGTTAGAATAATTTTCATCAAACACTTTTCATCAAGTCATTCAAGAAGTACCTTAGTTCGAATTGTGTTATATTTCAGTTTTTTATCTTTGTGCTTTTTTTTTAAGGTTTTCTAACATTTTTTTCCCTCCCTTACCAGCATTCTATCTTCTTAGATGTTTTCTGTATGACATTCAGGTAAATTACCTTTCTTCCTGCTGTATGTTTTCAGCCTTTATTTCTTGGTATTTGCTACTTTCTCCATTTAATATGTTGGTATAGCCTTATCTTTCCAGTAAAAATGTTCTTCATAAAACCCATTTAAAGCCTTCTCTCTCTGAGGAGACATTTTCCAGTGAACCTTGTCACACTTGGACCAGTCATTTTCTCCGTATATGAGCTGCACTTATATACTCAGTTACTAGTTTATATAATTTTTTGTATTTACTTGTGTGTCACATTTTAAATATTTTAGTTTTCATTTCATGTGTATGAATTGGGTTCCTAGTTGAAGTGTAAAGCCCTTGTGTCTCCTATGGGCTTATCCTTCTCTGAATTCTTTTCTCTCCCCCTTTAATTTTCATAGTTCGTTTACTATGTCTCATTCATCCAACCAGTATTGATTACATATCATGTGAGACCTAGGCCTAGACTTTAGGAAGCTCACAGTTTGGTTTTGATAGGATCAGAAGGAGGACTCAATCCTGAGTTACAGATCTCAGTACTATATCTGAGTTATTCTTGATTCAGTAATTTCTCTGACCCACCCTTAAAAATAGTAATTAGCACTCAATAGATTGCTGAGTCTAAGTTCCTGACAAATATTTTTGCTATAGAATGCTGGTAGTAATGACAGTAGTTCAGAATGGTCAGAGTAGATGATAGGTAGGAATTTTAGGTTCACTGTCTTCTGAGGATAAGCTCAGGTTTTTCCTCTTTTATTTTACCAGAACAGTGGGAGATCTAGGGACTTAAAAATTGCAATTATGAAGTTATTATATAGAAAAGAATCTAAGCAATGGAAAAGTATGTATAAAATAACAAGTGTAGCTTCCCCCTCTTCTTCCCAACACATTCTACCTTGGTTCCTGTCTATTGGTCATAACAAACCTTCCTAAACCATAGTAGTTTAAAACAGCAATAATCATTTTATTATCCTCTTTCAGGGTTCTGGGAGTTGCCTCAGTTAACTGGTTCTCACGTGGGCTCTCTCGTCTGGAGTGTTAAGTGGTTCTCACGTGGGCTCTCTCGTCTGGAGTTATGTGAAGGCTAGATCACCCATGTGTCTGATGCCCAAGTTGGGAGAACTCACACAACTGAAGGCTGAGATATAGCTTCTTAGGCACCTCTCTCAGTCTCTGTGATCTCTCCAGTATGGTGGCTTCAGGATAGTTGGATTTCTTACATGGTACCCCAGGGCTGGCTCCAAAGGCAGGTGTCCCAAAAAAGAAAGAAAGCTAAGCATATCACTTTTTATGACCTAGCTTTGGAAACCACACATTGTTACTTATCCAGGCAGTCATGCTGGTCTGCCCAAGTTCAAGAGCTGGGAACACAGACAGACTCTACCTCTTGATAGGGGGAGTGACAACATTCTAGAATAATATGTATGAAGGAAATATTGTTGTGGCAATTATGGAAAATATAAAACATCAGGGATAAATGCTGTTAATAATTTGTTTTACTGTTAAATCATTTTCTTTGTATGTACAAATCATATTTCCAACTGTCTACTTACATGATTTTATCATACTCCAACTTTTTTTTTTAAATGTCATTAGGTAACTTTGCTATATTTGACATGGACATATGTTATCCCATTACGTGACAAAATAAATATTTAATATTCTAAGAGGTAAAACAACTTATTTGATAGATGTTAGAGTTACTGTTTTTTAAAAATTTTTATTTTATATTGGAGTATAGTTAACCAACTTATTTTTTATTTAACAACATATAATGTTGTCATTACCTTATTTTTTTTGAACATCATAAATTAGTGAATCATAATTTGCCATAACGACTCATCTAATAGTAGACATTTAAGCTTTTTGGAGTTTATGCGTAGGAACCTCTCTTGACTGGTAGTGGATAGGCCTGCAGTAAATGTTGCAATAATAGGACTACATAGTCAAGAGATAATAAGCTTTTTCCTCATGCTGCTCTTCCAACCATTTGGAAATTGTTTCTTAAATTTCTTTTTTTCCCTTTGCTGCTGCTGCCTCCTTTTCCTCTCCCTGGTCTGACTAATTCAGTAATTCTGTGCTTCTGTCTTGATCTCAGAAAAGATGTGGAAGAAATGGGACTATCATCATATATAAAGTAAAGCTATCTTATTTGGTACTTTACCAATTCAAGGATTGTTTTTCTTTCTTTCTGCTAAGTATAGAGAAGCCATTAATTTCACCTAGTAGTTGATCAATTAATCAAAAAAATTGGCTATAGTAAAAATCATTAAAAGCTGATTACTTAAACATTTCACTTTAATGAAAAAATATAAATATACATGTATTTATCAGTCATTTGATACAGGGTGGTGGGTCTCCATTGGGATGATTTTACCCCCTGGGGATATTTAGCAGTGTTTGGAGACACTTTTGATTGTCAGATCTGGGCGGGGGTGCTGCTGTTGCCATCAAGTGGGTGGTAGAGAAACCACTGGTAGGATGGCTGCTAAGCATCTTTCAGTTCTCAGGACAGTGTTGCTTTCCACCCCCACCTGCAGACAATGAATTCTCTAGTCCAAAATGTCCATAGTGCTGGGGTCAAGGAACCTTTATCTACGGCCAAGATCTTTTCTGTATGCGTGAATTCACAGACTGGCACTCTGCATCAGATTTTCATGCATAAACCATACCCATAATGTATTATTTATGATTTCAAGTTTTGATTTCTTTTAAATGGAGGTAGACCTTAAAGACACTTATTATATAATCTGTGAGTCAAATCTTAATATTTTATTATTTTCCCCACGTCTACAGTAGTCTCACGCCCACCCAATTCAATAGCATTTCTTTTTTAAAGTAAATCATTTATTATACCAAAATATCCCATCTTTTTTTTAACCTAATATTTACAGAAACAATTCTTCATACTCATATTTTGTTAGTTTAGATAAGATATAATTAAATTCCACAGTTGCAATAACAACTGATGTAAACGGTGAGGGAGCAAACCAACCTACTCTTGGTTGGCACACAGAGGAGTATATGAGATATTAGCCTTTAGTATCCCATGTCAGTTTGTTTTAGAAGGGGAATCTAGAAGGTGTTGGTTGATTGTGATGGTTAAGTGTAGGTTGGCTAAGAGCTTCTATATGAGCAATAAGAAACTGAAGAATCTTTTTGTTTATCAAAAAGAATTGTTTTCAAAGTAAGTTCACTGAAAACTAATTCTTAAACAGGCCAAAAAAAACCCCCCAAACCAAAACAAAACCACACATATACACAGCAAAAGTAGACAAACAAAAAAACCTATGAGCATAATATAACGTTATATTACAATTGTGTTTGTTATGCCCCAAATTGGTTGGATTTATAAGGACGTGATGAGGAGAGCTGGAAGAGGCGATACCAGTAGTAGCCTTTGAAAGAGAATAATGGTCTTCACTCTTGATTTATATGCTTTAGTGGTAGGATTTCAGTGATCTTTGGTATTTGGGATAATCAGGAAGCCTCTTCTATTTAGAAGTTATTAAATTATTTTGCTGGGTTGCAGTCCCTCTCGTGAAATATATCTAATCATATTTTTTTGTGCTTCAAAGACCAGCTGGCATTATTCTATTTAACAGATCTCTGTTTTAAGCAGGCTAACTTCCATGATTGTCTTCTGTCTTCCTAGATTACCTTCATCTGGACCTTTGCATATTAAACCCCATCAGCCAGTCTCTTGCCTTTTAGTAAAACACTTCTTATACTTCTTTAAAATACTTGAGCTCAGTATCTCAATTTTACTAGTTAATTACAGACTTGATTCTAATATATTTCTGATCTTTGCATTACTAGCACTTTTTTCAGTTTTGATTATATGGATTTTCAGAATATATGCATAATTTTGGTTACATGAACTTGTGCAAGCTGACTCATTGCCTAATAAAAATGGTGTTATTTAGGGCTTCCCTGGTGGCGCAGTGGTTGAGAGTCCACCTGCCGATGCAGGGGACACGGGTTCGTGCCCCGGTCCGGGAAGATCTCACATGCCGCAGAGCGGCTGGGCCCGTGAGCCATGGCCGCTGGGCCTGCTCATCCGGAGCCTGTGCTCCACGGCGGGAGAGGCCACAACAGTGAGAGGCCCGTGTACCGCAAAAAAAAAAAAAAAAAAAAAAAAAATGGTGTTATTTAGAATTTAATCAGAGAAATCCAGAAACTGGCATTTTAGATACCCTAATGAATTATCTAGTCTCCAGTACCCAGTGGGAAATACAGCCTGAATAGATGGTTAATCTCAGAGCTAGAGGATTAAACTGAATTAGCATAGGATTGTTAAAGTTGTTAATTACTATTTCTGTAGTTGTTGGGGGGAAATGTTAGGTATTCTTTCCTGCACTTTCTGCTAATGGTGGTGATTTCTTTATGGAGAAAAACTTGTAAGAGAAGGATAAGAGATTACTTAAAGCAGCGTAACTGAGCTTAACTCTTAGTTAATGAGATTTTTAAAAATTATCAGTTTCTTCCCCTCAAGTTTATATAAAAACAAAATTCATCGTATAAATATGTTTTGTATATTTATGTATTGTCTTACAAGACACTTATAAAATACATTACATTTATAAAGTACTCAATATCTAAGCATTTTTTAACTTTGCATATCCATCTCCTCTCCCTTTTCAAGCATAATGAGATTCTTAGGAAAAACTTCTTGAAAATGATAGTTTTGAATGGATTACCAAACTAATAATTCCAAACTGATGAAAATAGTAAATTTTTTTTTTTTTTTTGCGGTACGCGGGCCTCTCACTGTTGTGGCCTGTCCCGTTGCGGAGCATAGGCTCCAGACGCGCAGGCTCAGCGGCCATGGCTCACGGGCCCAGCTGCTCCGCGGCATGTGGGATCTTCCCGGACCAGGGTACAAACCCGTGTCCCCTGCATCAGCAGGCGGACTCTCAACCACTGCGCCACCAGGGAAGCCCAATATAGTAAATTTTAAGTCAAATATGTTATAAGTTATCAGAATTATTTGGAAAGTAATTAAATGGGATTTGGGGGGGGAAATTAATTTCTTTTAAATGAAAGATTATTTTCCAAATGAACCATACACATAGGGTTCAATTTAGAAGAGGCATAGTAAACATTTTAGGACAATTTATTCCATGTGTGTGGTGATGATGTCTTGCATTGTTGGTACTTGTATCAATAAGCTGTAATGTAGAATTCTTGAAAGGAAGGGACCAGAAATAATCTGGTTTATCATTTGTGTCCAATAAGGAAATGAATAAAAATGTTCTCCTCTAAAGTCTTATTGCCAAGGTAGAACTCAGGTCACTTATTTCCTTGTTTCACACTCTCTCCGTAGTTCTACCTGTTATCAAAGACAATAAACTTTCTAATTCACTTTGCTCAAATTATGCAAATTTGTGATGGGCACTTAGGGGATTTGAATAACTTCCTTTTTATATATAGATGGGTCTAGATTTTTAACAGTAATTCAGTTTATCTCTCTTTTGTTTTCATTATTACCTCATTGTATAGTATCCATTATCTAAACAGTCTCGTCCAGGTAGTATAAAAATGATTTGTTCAGTCATTGATTTGTTTTATGCCTCTGCATTTGACTGTGTTGTCTTAGGAAGCCTTCAGGCTGCTCAACTTCACTCTGGGATCTTAGGTATAGCTACTGTTCTACTTTTGTCTTGAGTCTTCCAACCATTTGCTGACCCTTACATTATGAAGCTCTTCTCCTAGAGATCTCTTAAGTAGTGTATGTAGTCATTATATTGCCTGATTTAATAATTTGATACACATTTGGGGCATCATGTTATATTGACCTAATTTGTAGATATTAGTTTATATTGATTTAAGTAGCATTTTTGCGTTAATTTACAAATGAGCATAGAAACATGTTTCTGGTTTAGTTTGTACTTTAATTTTAAAATGATTTATAGAACCTTTCCTAGAACCATAATTTATCGAAGTTCAAAGACTAGGTTTGTTATTTTTTTTAATTCAAGCCTTTTTTATTTGAGGGAAAGGGAAGAAAGTGTACATTTATTAAGTATATATAGTTTGAAGATTTTTGGTTTTTAATTATAAACTCGAAAATATATTGATAAAAACACAAAAATACATGAACGTCTATTAAAATCTGGGTTACACAGAAGGCCTTAAAATTTGGCATCGATAAATATACCACCAGAGTTGTTGGAGCATTTCAAAGCATGTTTACAAAAGAAATTTGAGATCATGTTGAGTTTGACCTACAATGATAGGTATGATGGCCAATTGTAAGATAGTGGAAAAGTGGTACACACTGAAAAAGTCTAAACATTAAGTTTCCAATCATTGGCTGACTGATTGTTATGGAAAATGCAGTAAAAATGAATGGCTGGAAATGGAAAAAAATAACCTAAGCAATATAGGATACAAGTCCAAATATTTTATTATCAGATTCAGCAGATATATTGCTTTGTGAAATTGCTGTTAAAGTTTCTAAACACATATTCTTAACTTCTGTAATTACCTAGTTATGGACGGTCTCAGACAGTTAACAGTACACATAGATTAGTATTGGTCTGCAGACCACATTTTGAGAAGGACTGTTCTAGAATATACAAGTATTACAAGTACTGTGTACTAGAAGTCATTCCTAGACTAGGAAGCTGTCTTTTACAGGAAGTACTGCTCCTGCAAACAATACACAGGGGCCTCACCCTACACTGCCAAGTGGCCTGCTGTGAAGACCAAAAAATGGGAAATGGGAATTTAAAAATTTTTTATTGAGGTATGGTTTACGTAGCATAAAATTCCCTTGTATTAAGTGTATATAATGACTTTTAGTAAATTTGCCAACTTATACAAAACATCACCTGAAAACAGGTAATTAAACAAAACCTTGTAAACAGATGTTCATAGCAGCATTATTCATAGTAGACAAAAGTAGAAACAGCCCAAATGTCTATCAGTTGATAAATGGATACACAAATTTTTAGAACATTTTCATCACCTCAGATCTTTCATGCTCTTTTGTACTTAATTCCCATTAGTATCCCCATCCCCAGTCAAGCACTAATCTATTTTTTGTGACTATAGATTTGCCTTTTCTGGACATTTCATGGAGATGTAATCATACAGTATATAGTCTTTTGTGTCTGGTCTCTTTGATTTACCATAATATTTTTTATGTTGATCCATATATAGCATATTTTTTATGTTGATCCATATATAGCATGTATCAGTATTTTGTTCCTTTTTATTACTGAATAATATTTCATTGTATAGAAATAATAGTTTGTTTATTCACCAACTGGTGAATATTTGGGTTTTTTCCAGATTGGAGGATATTATGAATAATGCTTATGTGAATATTTGCATGCAACTTGTGTGAACGTGTTTTCATTTCTCTTGTTTGGCTTTTTAAGAAACTGCCAAGCTGTTTTACAGCCCCACAAACAATGTACTAGGGTTGCAGTTTCTTCACATCCTTGTCAGCACTTGTTATTTTCTTTTTGATTATAGCCATTCTTCTGGAAGTGAAGTATTATCTCATTGTGGTGCTAATTTGCTAATGACACTGAACATCTTTTCATGTGCTTTTGGCTCTTTCATATATCTTCTTTTGTGAAATATTTATTCAGGTATTTTGCCTATTTTATAATTAGGATGTTTGTCTTCCTATTGAGTTGAAAGAGTTCTTTTTGTGTTTTAGATACACATCTTTTATGAGATATATGATTTTCAGATGTTTTCTTCTAATCTTTGGCTTTTTTCTTTTCTTTCTCTTATTGATGTGTTTTGAAATGAGAGTCTTTCAATTCTTGGTAAAATTGTCCCTTATTTTAAAGAATCACAGGACTCATGAAATAGGAGATCAATGGCAGGGTCTGTTCTTCAGCCCAGTTTCAGAAAGTACTTACATAATGCTGGAATTTGCTTGCTGAATGATGCTAAATAACTCAGTCACTATTTCAAACCAGATCTCCTGGTAATGTGTGTTCGGGGAGCTGTTTTGCCAACATAACATTGACATAAACATCACCTTTTGTTGTAATTCCTCAAGTAGTCAGTTTTCTTAGTTGGAGCAACAAACACTGACTCTGGCTATTTAAACTAAAAGTAAATTTATAAAATGAATGTTAGGAAGCTCTCAGCATTTCTAGGAAGACTAGAGAACCAGGCTTGTACAAGGGGAAGAGCTGTTGCGGGCTGTTCCCTGGCAGGAACCACAGCCAGGACCACACCACAGGTCTGGTCTGGTTGTGACAGCATTATTGTTGCTTCCTTACTACTGCTGGCACTAGACCAGTGATGCTGCTGCTTGACTTTTGTTGCTGCCCTGAAACTTAATCTTGCTACAATGGTCTTCTCTACTTAAGAATGTTCTTTCTGGGGACTTCCCTGGTGGTCCAGTGGTTAAGACTTCGCTTTCCAGTGCAGGGGGTGCGGGTTCAATCCCTGGTCGGGGAGCTAAGATCCCACATGCCTCGTGGCCAAAAAATCAAAACATAAAACAGAAACAATATTGTAATAAATCCAATAAAGACTTTAAAAATGGTCTACATCAAAAACAAAACAAAACAACAAAAACAAAGAATGTTTTCTGGTTGTTTGTGACACAAATTCCCAATTCAATGTTTGAGGCAGGTACCTCTGCCAATGCTCTATTTCTAAAGGAAGCTGGCAAATGAATATTTGGCATTTTCAAGCTTCTTAATAAGAGATAAATCCTACATCTCATTAGTGTTTAAAGTCTGAAGTGTTTAAATACTGAAGTATTTTGCATCTAAAAAGAAAAAGAAAAAAGCTCCCTCCAACCTCACTTTCTCATCTAGATTCTGCTGTGTATCTCTTCTGTCCTCTACAGGCAATATGGACTATAGGCAGTTTTCACCTCCATTTCCTGACCTTTTATGGACTCCTTAATCCACTAAAATCTGGTGTACACTGTTACTAATCCTCAAAACTCTTTTTTGCAGTGTAACTAATATTCATGGACAAATTTCAGTCTTCCAGTTTGATATCTCAACAGTTTTTGTTACGGATCATGCCTCTTTTTTGAAAACCTTCCTTGGCTTCTTTGATACCTCCATCTTTTGGTTTTTCTTCTTAGTCTCTTGGAGGCTTCTTCTTGCCCTCTAATAAAAGTTTTCAAGTTCCTCAAAGGTCTGCTCGAGGCCCTATTTTCTTATTACACACTCCATAGGCAAGCTCATCTATTCCCATAGCCTCAGTTACCACTTACAGACTAGCCCAGACCTCTCTGTTGAGCTGCAGAGAGAACTTTATATACAGTTAGCCATTTCTTCTTGGGTATCTCAAAGGCATCTTAAAATCAACACTTCCAAAAGCCACATTCAGGTTTTCTCTTCTAGTATTGCTTGTTGCTTGAAATGACACCACCAATTAAACATCTAGTCAAGCTAGAAACCTGGAGACTATCCATGACTCTTCTATATCCTTCATACCACATCTTCTAGTATTCTATTTATTAAATATCTCTCGAAATTCGTCAGTTCTCTCCTTCCTGCAGTTACTCTGGTTCAGACTGTGATCAATGGTGGCCTAAAATGGTTTACCGTTAAAACCTTCTAATAACACTCCCTGATGCTGGTCTTGCCCTCTTTCCCACAGGATAGCCAGGTGGATAATGTTAACTCCTTAAATCTTTCAGTGATAAACTCTTGCCATTAGGATAAAGTCTAGACTGTTTAATGTGCCTTATAATTGGGCTCTCCAATATATTTGCACCCATTTATCCCTAGATTTTCTTTTTTTTTTGGCTGCTTTGAGTCTTCATTGCTGCACTTTCTTTAGTTGCAGCGAGCCAGGGCTGCTCTTCGTTGTGGTGCGCAGGCTTCTCATTGCAGTGGCTTTTCTTGTTGTGGAGCACAGGCTGTAGGCGTGCGGGCTTCAGTAGTTGCAGCATATGGGATCAGTAGTTCCGGTGCGTAGGCCCAGTAGTTGTGGCTCACGGGCTGTAGAGCGCAGGCTCAGTAGTTGTGGCACACGGGCTTAGTTGCTCCGCAGCATGTGGGATCTTCCTGGACCAGGGATCGAACCCGTGTCCCCTGCATTGGCAGGGGATTCTTAACCACTGCACCACCAGGGCAGTCCCTCTAGATTTCTTTATTTCTGTTTTTCTTCTTGCATTTGATACTTCAGTTATACTGAACTTCTTTCAGTTTCCCAGTTGGGCAGACTTTTTCTTGCCTCACTTATCCCACACGCTGTTTAAGTAGGACACTTTTCTCTCCCACTTCTACTTTACCATCCCATTTCCCCGCTCTTCAACCCGGCAGTGCCCACTAATTCTTCATGTTTCAATTTAAATATAATTCCCTAGACTAGGTGAGGTCATTCTTTTGCATGCTTCTGGAATACTCTGTACTTTCCCTAAAAGGATACTCATTACCATTTATTGTAATTATTTGTCTTTCTTCCCGTTAGACTGCAAACTACAAAGGGACAAGAATCATGCTTAGAGGTATACACACTCACACACACACACACACACACACACACACACCCCTACACACCTAACTCTATAGCACCCAGCATAGTGCTTGACACACAGTAAATGTTCAATAACTATATGTCAAATGAGTAAGAGACTTTGCTCTGTTCAAAGAAAGAAAGCCTTATATATCAGTAGAACCACTTGAGAGAGGTGAGTTCTATGTACTGGCCTTAGGTTAATCTATTTAAAAATACCTAGAATTTCATAAATCTAAATGATCAAAGTGGATATTAGAAAATTATTGGAACTTATATAGTAAAATCTATCTTTAGGAACTTAAGACTAAAACTGTAATCATGGAATCAAATATATAACCTATCTATTAAAGAATGGTCAATGGGAAATTCAACTTAATAATTAAAAGTTTAAGTAACTCCCATCAAAACCATCTTTTCCCTCTTTTAACTGTGGAGAGGCACTGTTTTACAGAGGACACAAATATCTGAACACATGCTTCTCCTCTTCTCCTTTATCATGACAAACATCTGTATCAAGTTCAGCCTAGCATCCTTTGAACCACAGCTCTAAAGGCAGCCATGACAGATGATGTGGCCCTGAAACCTATTTGATATCCCTAGCCTAAGTAAGCGCTCAGTAGGGTTTGAATTAATAAGTGAATATGTGGTTTTCATTTCTGTGAGAACCTACCTGTTTGCTTAGAAATTATTCTACTTTATATGAAAAGAGTATTTTGCTTTTAATACCTGTAATGGAAATGAAGTGCTTTATAAAAGTCAGTGAGTGCATTATAAACATATACAAATAGAGTGGAAGAACTACAAAGAAAATTTCTACAGAAAATATTTTTATTTCTTCAAAGGTGGCAATAGAGGAAATATTGCTGGATTAGAGTACGAGTTGGGATAGTTTCAGTTGCAAAATTACAAAATCTATGAAGATAACTTAAACTACTGAAGGAATTTGTTCATTAATGTATCAGAAAAATCCAAAGGTAGGGCAGCTTCAGGCAAAAGTTGATCCAGAGGCTCCAAGATATCATCAGTAATCTTTTTTCGTGTTGTGTTGTGTTTTGGACTTTGCATTCTCAGTTTCCTAAAGCAGCTCTGTCCAATAGACATATAATGTGAGTGACGTTTGTAATATTAAATATTCTAGTAACTATGTTTAAAAAAGTAAAAATAAACAGATGACAATTTTAATAATGTCCTTCATGTAACTTGGTATGTCCAAAATATTGCCATTTTAATGTGTAATCAGTATAAAAATTACTAATGAGATATTTATTCTTTTTCATGCTAAGTCTTCAAAATCGTGTATATTCTGCACTTAAAACACATCTCAATTGGGACTAACCACATTTCAAGGAATCAGTAGGTACACATGACTGGTGGCTGCTGTAGCAGACACCACAGTTTTAAAACTTCTGCTTTATCTTAATGCTGGTTCTCCCCATTTCTTCAAGTTGGCCACCTGCAGTCATGGAAACGTCCAGGCCTGGAGTTTTCTTTGTTGGGTTTTTTTTTTTTTTTTGCGGTACGCAGGCCTCGCACTGTTGTGGCCTCTCCCATCGCGGAGCACAGGCTCCGGACACGCAGGCTCAGTGGCCATGGCTCACTGGCCCAGCCGCTCCGCGGCACGTGGGATCTTCCCGGACTGGGGCACGAACCCGTGTCCCCTGCATCGGCAGGCGGACTCTCAACCACTGCGCCACCAGGGAATCCCTGTTGGGGTATTTTTAAGCTATGAACTCAGATTCTTTAATAACTGTTGGACTGTTAAGGTTGTTTCTTTTCGTATTTTATATATTTCAAGGACTTGGTCCATTTCATCTAAGTTGCTGAATTTATGGACATACAGGTTTTTTTACTTTATTCTTTTCATCTCTGTAGGATCTCTGGTGATGTCCTCTCTTTCATTATCAAAAAACTGTAACTGATGGAATGTTCGTGCTTCTTTTGAGTGTATAAATACCGTTTTACCACCGGCACACCACGTTTAAATGCTTCCAACCTTTCACTTAGCGTAAGTGTCTAAAAGTAGTAGAATTGAGATCACTCAGAAACAGTCATTTTCTGGGACATAAGTGAACAAATAACTAAAAAAAAGGTCCACTGATGGTGTTTATGGCTATGTTATCAAAGTCATTTAAGCACCTGAATTCAGTGAAGACTACTAAAGTCATAATCCAGTTTTAAACAGCAGGAGCTTTTTATGAAGACATTATTTAAACATTGTAGCAGCTTTTAAAGCATTGCTGTATTCTGTCACTCTAAATTGAAAAAGTAGGGAATTAAAAAAGCAAGGAAGTTATTTTTCTTGACCAAAGTACCAACAAAGAGGAAAGTGGCAGACAGAATACTGATTGCTCAATGTCCCTGTCATAGCCAACTTTCCTTTTATGATGAAAGATTAATCCTGTAGCAAATGTAAAAGAAAGATGTAGGATATCCACAAACTGAATGATCTGTTCATAATTCTGAAAGTGAAAGTAATATATGTATTTACCTTTCTTTCGGCAAAAAACATATCCTTGAAAGGTAATAAATAATTTGAATTTTTATATGCCAAATTTTGTTGCAGATGTCCTAAGGAAGAACAGGTAAAGCGAAAAAAAAAATCCTGTATTAAATACTTTCATAAAATGAATACTCAAAGACTGTTAGAAAAATTTAGTCTTTGTTGATCTTTTAAAGTTCAAAGGTAACTGTAAATACAAATTTTGTTTAGGTGAAAGTTAACATTACCTTAATTTAAAAATGAAGGACTTCGTCAAAAAGACCTTTCAAATGTTAAATATTATAAAGAACAAGCAAAGTGTTTTTTTCAATAGCTAGGCTTAGAGATGTATTGCATACAAAATTGGCTTATGAATAAACAATTATGTTTATTGTGACAAATATAGCATTTTAAAAATATTTCTTCCAGGATTTACCATTAGCTGGGTTAACTTAACAGCAGCTCTAGCTTCAAATCTGTGTGTTAACGTTTTATTTACATTCTCTCTTCAGTCATTCATCAGGTCTCTATTAAGTTCCTACTCTGAACAAAGCACTGTGGTGGGGCCTACAGTTGTGAATAAGACAGGCTTGGTCACATCAAACTAATAAGTCTTTCATATTTACTTGTAAATTAAAATCCTATGCAATATCTGCTTAAAGTTTGAATATATTATCAGTTTAATTATTATAAGAGAATTTTTTGTGTTCAAATATATTATCAGTTTAATTATTATAAGAGAATTTTTTGTGTTCAAATTCAACATTAGCTGATGTGATAAACACACATTTATTTATACTCATACATATTTATTTACACTTACACACATATACATACATGTATTGGCATGTTGGAACTTTATTAACAGAGTATAACTCTGGAGTTAAGTTACCTGAGTTTGAATTCTCCATCTGCTGCATACAAGCTGTGTGATCTTTAACAAGTTACCTAACAAGCTGTTACCTGCCTGATAGGGTTGGATTAAAGGAGTTAACGTGGTGTAAAGCACATAGATTTAGTGCCTGTTAAATACTTAGGGTTCTGTTAGTGGTATCAGGATATTGACTAATACCTACATTTTGTTAGAAAATAAGTGATTTTGTTTGTTAATTTGAAAAAATTAGGATAAAGCCTGTGGAATCTCTGTTAGTTGCAAATGATCTATTTCCTACGTTAATTATCATTGTTATGTTGGTTTGGACTTTTTTTCTCCAATTTGAGTTGACAAGCTCTATCTCCATCTCATAGGCCAAAACTATATTACATATATGGCCACCTTTATTTTCAAGGGTGCTTGGTGACTCCTGTTGCCATTATGAACAAAATCAGAGGTTTGTTAGGAATAAAGGAAAAAAAGATTTTCAACAAGCAGTTAGCAGTAATGTCTGTCATAATTATTTCTGTAGAATCATTTTTCTTTCTCTTGTTTTTATAGTTCATATCAGGAATTTCCTTTCTAAGCAAAACAATAAAGGAATTATAAAAAATAAGAGTGTTGGAAATAATTCATTATAATATATTGTGTACCATGTACCATCTTTACATACTCTTTAAATGACATAGTGATGTTATAAATACAGATTGATAGCTACTTTGTTCTAGATATTAGGTGACCTTGACTCCAGTTAAATTTTAACTTAGCCTCCCTTTTCTGGAGAGGGAAGATGGTTTAAGTACATCCTATCCTTTGGACTTGTGAGGGACCAAGTTATTTTGGCACTTCTTGCAATTTATCCCATCACTGTTTTGTGCTAACTTAATAGAAAAGACGTAATAACTGTTAAGCTATTGTATGATTGGATTAGGTTATGAGCTTTATCTTTTTTAATGATTCTGTATAAACATGTATTCATTTATCAATACTGCCCTCCTATCCAAATATTTCCACGAACAAATTAATGAACGGACATTTGTTGAGCACCTAGTATGCTGGAGACTGTGCTTAGGTTTTAGAGAAAAAGAATATGAATGAAGCAGAGTCCCCTCCTTAACCTTTTAAGATTTACTGTCTGATGAAAGAGAGAGGAATATAAATGAAATGAGCCCATAATGGAAGTATGCCCAAGGTGGTATAGAAGCAAAGAGAAGGAAAGTGCTCAATTCTGCTTTGATTTTTGAGAGGGGAGTCTCAGAAAAGTTTTCATCTGTCTTTTGGAAGAGTAGAAGTTCTATAAAATAATGAGTGGATGAAATAATAATAGTGAAGAACATAGGGTAAATGAAATTGCTAACTTAAGTGGATATTTATTTGATTTCACTTTCTATCTTGAATTAAAGAATAACTTAGTCTTAGATAAACTAGACTAAACATGGAAGAAAACTCTTTATGGATTCTAGTGTAATTCATAATAAATGGTTCTGAATACCTATAAGTTTGTGATGACTAAAAAAATCTTTAAAATGAACATTTCATAAACACTTAGATCATATTTAAAACAAACATTTCCACAGTTTTTTTGTCATCATTTGATGTCAAAATGATGGATTTTGACCTTTTCTTCTTACTTTGTCACACAGTGAATAGTGTTGTATAAAGGAAACCTGTAAAGGTTCTGGAAAGATTTTAATATATTTCTCTACCTGTAGGTAAAATAGACATTAATGGATAATACTAACGTAATAGTGCAGTGAAGCATTAGTAACTATGGTTGACCAAATGAAACAACATGGTTAGGAGTTACTTTAATAATAACTTTGAAAACTGGACACGTTTCATTCATTATTCAGTGTTATAACTGCAAAATTAAGATGTATACCTCATTTGAAATATAGAACATGTACCATAATAAATAAAACATGCTTAGAGTTAATTTTAAAAGACATATATGGAGCTTATAGAAATAAAATTACTATATGTTATCTTTTATATTCCAGGACTACTAAATAAGTACAAAAAAACCCCAAACCTCTGTCCTTGGGTAGTTTATCATTTATGGAGGTAGAGACCTCCTCATAACTGTTAGTAATCCAGGCTATACATGATAAAGTGTTAAATTATACTAAATCAACAAATGAGAGGTACATATAAAGCTAACTATTGCAAAAGTAATATTTAGAAGAGGAACAATAGAAAAGAGAAGTGATTATGAACTAAAGTCTTCCTGAAAAGCTTCAGGGAGGAGGCTGTACCCAAGCTTAGTCTTGAAATAATAGAGCATCATCTTGGTGGATGTTTATTTTTGAGTTCTGCTTTTTTCAAGGACTTTATCTTTGCAAAGACAAATTTATGCTTTGAGAAATCAAACAAATCATTTTGTATAATGGAATCTTTGTGGCTCACCAGTAGTTGTTAACCTGGGTACCACTGAAATTAAAAACTGTGAATTATAAAATAGAAATAGACACAAACACACACATACAAAATTTTCATGTAATTTCAAGCAGTTCTCAGACTTCTGCTTAAGAACTCACCAGGCATTAATCCTAAAATTGTTTTCCTAAATTGTTCTTAATCTTTGGAACCCATAAAGTTGTGTTTGTAGAGAAGTGACAGTATATTACTACTAAATTCTATCAACTACTACTGTGAAATTTCTTTTATCTAGAGTGTGTTCTGATAGCAGCTGCACTTTTCTGGAATAATAATCATTTATAGTTTATAAAGTGATGCCACGTACCCAGTCTCATTTTACACGTGGAGTAATAATGTATAAAGGCTTGTAGGTAAGCAAGAATTATCCCCTTTTTGCTCCTGTTCTTTTTAAAAGCTATTTTTATTGTGGCAAACACATACAACACAAAGTTGGTCATTTTAACCATTTTAATGCATATAATTCAGTGACATTAAGTACATTCACAGTATTGTGCAGCCATCAGCACAGTCCAATTCCAGAACTTTTTCATCACTTCTGAAGGAAACCCTGTACCCATTAAGTAATCACTCCCAATCCCTCCTTCCCCTTAGACCCTGGAAAGGACTGATCTACTTTAAGTCTCTATGGATTTGCCTATTCTGGACATTTCACATAAATGGAATCATATACTGTATGGCCTTTGTGTTTGGCTTATTTCACGTAGCCTAATGTTTTCAAGGTTTGTCCTTGTTATAGCATGAATCAGTACTTCATTCCTTTTCATAGCTAAATAATATTATATGGGTATACCATATTTTGTTTATCCATTCATCATTTAATAGATAATTGGGTTATTTTTACTTTTGTCTATGATGAATATTGGTGCTATGGACATTTGTGTACAAATTTTTGTGTGAACACCTGTTTTCCGTGGAATTATTGGATCATGTGGTAATTCTATGTTTAACTCCTTGAGGAACCATCAAACTGTTTTCACAGTGACTGTACCATTTTACATTATCATCATCAGTGTGTGAGGGTTCCAATTGATCCACAACTTCATTAACACTTGTTATTTTCTTTTTATCAAAAAAAAGAAAATCTAGCTATACTAGTGGGTGTAAAGTGGTATCTCATGGTTTTGATTTGCATTTCCCTAATGACTGATATCATTGAGCATCTTTTCATGTGCTTGTTTGTATACCTTCTTTGAAGAAATGTCTTTTTAAGTCCTTTGTCCATTTTTGTATTTGTTTGCTTTTTTGTCATTGGATTTTAGGAGTTCTTTATATATTCTGAATATTTACGCCTTATCAGATATATGATTTGCAAGTATATTTTCCTACCCTGTGAATTTCTTGTGATAGTGTCCTTGTGATAATGATTCACAGAAGTTTTTAATTTTGATGAAGTCCAATTTACCTAATTTTTCTTTTGTTGCCTGTGCTTTTGGTGTCATACCCAAGAAATCCTTGCCAAATCTAATGTCATAAAGATTTTCCCCTATGTCTCCAAGAGTTTTATAATTTTAGCACTTTTATGTTTAGATATTTGATTCATTTTGAGATAATTTTTGTATATGGTGTTTCTTTTTTTTCTTCTGTAGTTGAAGAAAGTTTAGTGTGAGGTCATGGATAACATACAAATCATCTGTCTTATCAGTGATTTTTCTTCTAGACCATGGGTTGATTAACTGGCTCACAGGTCAAATCTGGTTCGCCATCTGTTTTAATACAGCCCATGAGTTAAAGAATGATATAATTTAAAAATTTGAAGTTAAAAACTTTTAATAGTTGAAAACAATAATGTAACGTGAAAATTTCATTGTCCACGAATAAAGTTTTAGTGGAACACGGCCACATTCATTTGTTTATGTATCATTGATGGCTGCAAAGTATATCAGGTGTTTTGCATAAGTGACTAAGAACTGAGCCCCTGAGTCAAGATTTATATCAGATCAACCTGGTTTTCAGAGACGCCTCTGTGCCACTGCCGCCCAGACCCCCAAGGTTGTTCTTCTTAATCCTAGTTTTGTTCTTTTTAAACTAGAGGTGTATAGTTACTATTTAATCCTTTTTTTTGTTTCACTATTGGCAAACAATAGATTATTGCCTGCTTTCAGCTATGTGGTGGTGATAGGAAAAATGTTTTGAAAGCAAGTGGAGTTCTGTAGGTGAAAATTAAATGTGTTAAAGTACTGCAGGTTAAGCACCTTGACTTGGTCAGAAATTTTTTTTAATACATTTATTTATTTATTATTTATTTATTTATTTTTGGCTGCGTTGGGTCCTCGTTGCTGCACGCGGGCTTTCTCTAGTTGTGGCGAGCGGGGGCTACTCTTCGTTGCGGTGCGCAGGCTTCTCATTGTGGTGGCTTCTCTTGTTGTGGAGCATGGGCTCTAGGCACCTGGACTTCAGTAGTTGTGGTACGTGGGCTCTAGAGCACAGACTCAGTAGTTGTGGTGCATGGGCTTAGTTGCTCTGCAGCATGTGGGATCTTCCAGGACCAGGGCTTGAACCCGTGTCCCCTGCATTGGCAGGCGGATTCTTAACCACTGTGCCACCCTGGTCAGAGATATTGGCTCAGCCTTGAAAGTTTGACTCAAAGCACCTATAACCCTAACAATTTTTTGTGAAAAATCTCTCTTATTTTACACACATCTGTCTATACTGTTTCTTCCTTATCGTGTTGCTTTTTTTTTCTTGCATTTTTAATAAGAGGCATCCTTTTTTCAAAGAAATCTTTTTATTTGATCTTTATAAAGTCAGTTTTTCTGTATTTTTAAAATAAATAATTTAACAATAAACTACATGTAGCTAAATATTTTATCTCAACTGTTACTTTTGGTGACCTTGAATCTACTCCTTATAGATACTTATGAAAAATGAAAGGTTGGAAGCAGTTAAAGTCTATTGTGCAATGGTAAAAATGATGTTTATCTACTGAAATGAACCATAAACATTTAATTAGTTTTAGTTTTTGATGCTGATTTATTTGATTATAATAAAGTGAATCTCTGTTTCTTGCCTTTTAAAAGTTTTGGTAAAACACTTAAATATAAACACATATAGCAGGAGAGGGTTCAACATGGTTACATAGGAGGAAACCAAACTAACCTCCTCCCACTGACAAAACAAATCTACAACTATGTATGGAATAATCCCCTCTGAAAGGGACCTGAAAACTAGATGAACAGAGTCTCCAAAACAAAAAGTCAAATGACAGCGTCAAGATGGGTAGGAGAAACAGATATCATGATGCCAAGGGAAAAAAAAAACACATCCCAGACATGGCAATTCACAATTAGGAAGGATTGCAAAGGTACAGTTATGTTCCCCAAGGAGTGAGGGATTTGAGCTCCACATCAGGCTCCTCAACCCTTAGATACTAAACAGGAGACACAAGCCCTCAAAACACCTGGCTTTGAACACCAGTAGGGAATCCATCCAGGAAAACTGTAGAACTACAGGGAACAGAAAACCCACTCTTTAAGGGCTTGCATGCAGACTCACCTGACCAGCACAGAAACACTGGGTTGAAACATGCATGGACCATAGGAGAAAGGAACACACTTACTAATCGTGAAGCATCTGACAGAGAGGCAAGAACTAGCTGGATGCTCCCCAAGGATTGAGACACTGGTGGGAGCCATTTTTGTGATCTCAGGCTATCTTGCCAATACTGGCACTGGCAGGTGACATTTTGGGAATCTCCATCTAACTTGTTAGCACCAGTGGGTGTGCTCCATTGAGAGCCCCACCCACTCTGCACCTCTGCTGTGCCTCACAGCCTGCTGGGCAATAACCCCAGCCACTAGCACCCACGGCCACTGCTGCTAGATCCCACAACCATTCCAGAGGCTAGCTCTACCCACCAGTGTGCCACAGCAACAACTGTGGGCCTGTGACAACAAGAGGGTGCATGTAGTTCACATAGGAGACACCCCTTGAACACTTGGCTCTGTGGCCAGGCAGGATTGCCCTTCTGAGCCCCATGGGACATCTCCTACATAAAGGCACTCCTTCAACAGTGGGAGAGGTAGCTGATTTACCAAATATGTAGAAACAAACACAAAAAAATGAAGAGACAGAAGAATATGTTCTAATAAAAAGAACAAGACAAAACCTCAGAAGAAGAAGTAAAACAGATAAGCAATCTACTTGATAAAGAGTTAAAAGTAATGGTCAGGGCTTCCCTGGTGGCGCAGTGGTTGAGAGTCCTCCTGCCGATGCAGGGGACACGGGTTTATGCCCCGGTCCTGGAAGATCCCACATGCCATGGAGCAGCTGGGCCCGTGAGCCATGGCCGCTGAGCCTGCGTGTCCGGAGCCTGTGCTCCGCAACAGGAGAGGCCCGTGTACTGCAAAAAAAAAAGTAATGGTCATAAAAATGCTCACTGAACTTGGGAGAAGAATGGACCAACACAGTGAGAACTTTAACAAAGAGATACAAAATGTAAGAAAATACCAAACTGAAGTTATAAATGAAGTGAAAAATACACTAGAGGGGTTCAATAGCAGATTGGGTGAAGTAGAAGAACAAATCAGTGAGCTGGAAGACAAAGCAAAGGAACTCATCCAGACAGAGCAGCAAAATGAAGAAAGAATTTTAAAAAGTGGACATACCTTAAGGGACTTCTGGGACAACATCAAGTGGAATAACATTTGCATTACAGGGGTCCCCGAAGGAGAAGAGAGAGAGAAAGGCCCAGAAATAATTGAAGAAATAATGGATGAAAACTTCCCTAATTTGAGGAAGGAAACAGATATCCAGTTCCAGGAAGCCTAGAAGAGTTTTGAATAGGGTGAACCCAAAGAGGCACCAAGGCACATTATAACTAAAATGGTAAACATTAAGGATGTACAGAAAATCCTAAAAACAGCAAGAGAAAAACAACTTGTTATGTACAAGGATACATAACATAAGGATATAAGCTGCTTTTTCAGCAGAAACCTTAGGGGCCAAAAGAAAGTGGTATGACATATTCAAAGTGCTGAAAGGGAAAAAACTTTCATACAAAAATTCTCTACCCAGCAAGATAATCATTCAGAATTGTATGAGAGATTAAGAGATTTCCAGATAAGCAAAAGCTAAAGAAGTTCATCACCACTAAGCCAGCCTTATAAGATATATTAAAGAGATGTCTTGAAGCTGAAAAGAAATTGTGCTAATTAATAATAAGAAAACATGTGAAAGTAAAAATCTCCCTGAAAAACTAAGCATATAACAAAGGTAGTGGATCAGTCACTTATAAAGCAAGCATGGAAGTTAAAAGACAAAAGGAGTAAAATTAACTAAAACTACAGTATTTAGTTAAGGAAGAAGAAATAAGATAAAACGAAGTAAAGTGTGTCATCAGAAGTGTAAAATGTGGGTGGGGAGTTTAAAAGTATAAAGCTTTAATGTGTTCAAATTTAAGTTGCTACCAACTTAAAACACTGCTATTTACATAGTATGTTATATG
This sequence comes from Pseudorca crassidens, assembly GCF_039906515.1. Taxonomy (NCBI): domain Eukaryota; kingdom Metazoa; phylum Chordata; class Mammalia; order Artiodactyla; family Delphinidae; genus Pseudorca; species Pseudorca crassidens. Next base: position 106,269,526 of record NC_090302.1, read on the forward strand.
TGAACCTCATAGCAATCAAAAGGAAGAAACTTACAGTGAATACACAAAAGAGAGAAAGGAATCGAAACATAACACTGAAGAAAACCACCAAAACTTAAGGGAAGAGAGAGAAGAAAGGAACAGATGGGAACTATAAACACAGCCAGAAAACAATTAACAATATACCAATAGGTGTGTGCCTATCGATAATTACTTTAAATGTAAATGGACTAAATTTGCCAATCAAAAGATATAGAGTGTTGAATGGTAAAAACAAAAACGGAAAAAAAACAAGACCCATCTGTATGCTGCCTACAAGAAACTCACATCAGAAATAAGGACACACACAGACTGAAGGTTAAGGGATGGAAAAAAATATTCCATGCAAATGGAAATGAAAAGAAAGCTGGAGTAGCTATACTCATATCAGACGAAATAAACTTTAAAACAAAGACTATAATAAAAAAGAAGGGTTTTACCTAATGATAAAGGGGTCAATCCAGCAAGAAGATATAACATTTATAAATGTGTATTCACCCCAAATAGGAACACCAAGATATATAAAGCAAGTATTAATGGACGTAAAGGGAGAAATTAAAAGCAATACAATACTACTAGGGGACTTTAACACACCCCACTTACATCAATGGATAGATCATTCAGGCAAAAAAATCAATAAGGAAGCAACAAATTTAAACGATACATTTGATCAGATGGACTTAACAGATATATATGGAACATTCCATCCAAAAGCAGGATGGAAAAAAGCAATAGATGAATGAAACTGAGCTGGTTCTTTCAAAAGATAAACAAAATTGACAAGTCGTTAGCTAGACTAAAGAAAAAGAGAGGGCTCAAATAAATAAAATCAGAAACGGAAGAGAAGTTACAACTGATACCACAGAAATACAAAGGATTGTAAGAAAACTACTATGAATAATTATATGCTAACAAATTAGGCAACTTAGAAGAAATAGATAAGTTTCTAGAAACATACAATCTTCTAAGACTGAATCATAGAGAAATAGAATATCTGCAAAGACCAAATGCTAATAAGGAGGTAGAAACAGTAATCAAAAAGTTCCCAACAAACAAAAGCCCAGGACAAGACAGTTTCTCTGGTGAATTCTACAGAACATTCTAGGAAAATTTAATACCTATTCTTCTCAAACCCTTCTGAAAAATGTGGAAAATTTTCCAAACACATTTTATGAAGCCAGCATTACCCTGATACCAGAACCAGTCAAGGATACCCCCCCCAAAAAAAAAAAAAAAAAGACAGGATAATACTCTTGATGAACATGGATTCAAAAATCCTCAACAAAATGTTAGCAAACTATATCCAACAATACATTAAGAGGATCATACACCACCATCAAGTGGTATTTATTCCAGGGTTGCAAGGATGGTTCAACATCCACAAGTGAATTAATGTTATTTATCATGTTAACAAAATGAAGGAAAAAAATAAATGATCACCTGAATAGATGCAGAAAAAGCATTTGACAAAATTCAACAGCCATTTATGATAAAATCTCTCAACAAAGTAGGTATAAAGGGAACATAACCTCAACATAATAAACGCTACATATGACAAACCCACAGCTAACATCATACTCAGTGGTGAAAAGCTATTAGCTTTCCCCCTAGGATTGGGAATAAGACAAAAATGCCCACTTTTGCAACTTTTATTCAACATAGTATTGGAAGTTCTAGCCACAGCAATCAGGCAAGAAAAAGAAATAAAGGGCATCCCTGCTCATGAATTGTAAAAATATTGTTAAAATTAATAAAAAAGTAATTTACAGATTCAATGCAATCCTTATCAAAATGCCATTGGCTTATTTCACAGGACTAGAACAAATAATCCTGAATTTTGTGTGGAACCACAAAAGACCCCAACTAGCCAAAACAATCTTGAGAAAGAAGAAGAAAGCTGGAGGCATTGTATGTTCTGTTTTCAAACTATGTCTACAAAGTTATAGCAATCAATATAATATGGTACTGGCAGAAAAACAGACACATAGATCAACAGAATAGAATTGAGAGCCCAGAAGTAAACCCACAAATATATGAAACTATGACAAAGGAGCAAAGAATATAAAATGGAAAAAGAACAGTCTGTTCAATAAATGGTGTTGGGAAAACTGGACAGCCACATGCAAAAGGGTAAAACTAGACCACTATCATGCCATACCTAAAAATTGACTCAAAATGGATTAAAAACTTGAATGTAAAGTCTGAAATCATAAAATTCCTAGAATAATACATAGGCAGTAACCTCACTGACATCAGTCTTAGCAATGTTTTTGTGGATCTGACTTCAAAAGCAAGGGAAACAGAAGCAAAAATAAACAGATGGGACTACCTCAAACTAAGGAGCTTCTGTATAGCAAAGGAAACCATGATAAAAATGAAAAGGCAACCTACCAAATGTGAGAAGATATTTGTAAATCATATATCTGATAAGGAGCTAATACCCAGAAGAACTCATACAGCACACAACCAAAAACCAACCTGATTAAAAAGTGGGCAGATAGGGCTTCCCTGGTGGCGCAGTGGTTGAGAGAGTCCGCCTGCCGATGCAGGGGACTCGGGTTTGTGCCCTGGTCTGGGAAGATCCCACATGCCGCGGAGCAGCTGGGCCAGTGAGCCATGGCCGCTGAGCCTGCGCGTTCGGAGCCTGTGCTCCGCAACGAGAGAGGCCACAACAGTGAGAGGCCTGCGTACCGCAAAAAAAAAAAAAAAAAAAGTGGGCAGATAATCTGAATAGACATTTTTCCAAGGAAGGCATACAGCGCACAGGTAGCCAACATGCATGAGAAAAGATGTTCAACATCACTATCAGGGAAATGCAAATCAAAACCTTAATGAGATTGAATGGCTATTATCAAAAAGACAAGGAATAGGGACTTCCCTGGTGGTCAAGACTCCGTGCTTCCAATGCAGGGGGCCTGGGTTCGATCCCTGGTCAGGAAACTAGATCCCATGTGCATGCCGCAACTGAGAGTTCGAATGCCACAACTAAGGAGCCCACATGCCGCAACTAAGGAGCTGGCAAGCTGCAACTAAGGAGCCCGTGAGCTGCAACTAAGATCTAGTACAACCAAATAAATATTAAAAAACAAAACAAAAAAAAGACAAGGAATAGCAAATGTTAGAGAAGATGTGGAGAAAAGGGAACCCTTGTGTACTGTGTTGGGACTGTAAGCACAGTCCCAACAGTATGGAGCCACTATAGAAAAACAGTATGGAGAGTCCTCAAAAAAAAAAAAAAAAAAAATTAAGAATAGAACTACCATATGACCCAGCTATTCCATTTCTGGGTATTTATCTGGAGGACCCGAAAGCACTAATTCAAAAAGATACATACACTTTTACAGTCATTGCAGCATTATGTACAATAGCCAAAACCAAGATATGGTAACAACCTTTATCAGTGGATGAATAGATAAAGAAGACGTGGTGTGTGTGTGTATACAGACACACACACATAAACACATATTACACACAAACGAATACTACTTGGCCATAAATAAGAATGAAATCCTGCCATTTGCAATAACTTGGATGGACCTTGAGGGTTTTATGCGAAGTGAAATAAGTCAGACGGAGCGAGACAAATACCATATGATTTCAGTCATATGTGGAATCTGAAAAAGAAATTAACAAACAAACAAAAATTCAAAGATCCTGAGAACGGATAAGTGGTTACTAGAGGGGAAGGGACTTGGGGGGTGGGTGAAATGGGTGAAGGGGGTCAACTGTATGGTGATGGATAGTAACTCAGCTTGTGGTGGTGATCACTGTAGTGTGTACAGATGTTGAACTATAATGCTGTACACCTTAAAAGTATATGATAAAAATAAATATGAAAGAATTTGGGGACTTTATTGATGATTATACATACATACCTACTCCCACCCCCAAACATACAAACACATTCATTTAAACGATTGATGGATTAAATATATTAAATTTCTAATGTTTGATTGTACCTTTGATTTTGAGAAAATACCTCTGTCATAAAATTATAATGCTTCTGGAACTTCATGACTTATTCCAAGTTTAGTTTAAGAGGCATTCAGTTTAATTCATAATTTACTGGAGTAGACATTGTAAGATAAGGCTTTATTAATATGAGTTCGACAATCTGTTTTATTGATAATTTTTTCAATAGCAGTTGTTTTTTTGCGAGGCAGAGACAATCTTTAATCAGATAATCCATTCAAAAAATATAAAATTGCCATTGGAACAACTACCCTGATGAACTACTACCATAAACAGCTACAATTAAGAAGAGTTGCATGGTGCTATGCATGCCAGTTTGACCTATCTGGGACATCAATGAAGACTTCCATTGAGCCAAGATATGGAAGATGAGTAGAAGTTAACTAATCTTTGGGAGGAGAGAAAATCATTCGAAGCAGAAGCCCTGTGGTTACTTGGAGTTTTACAAGAATAAGGATCAGCCAGTATGATAAGAAAAAATCTGATGGGTGTGATACAAAATGAGGCTAGAAGGGTAGAATTGGGTCAGATTACCCATGGTCTTTTATAACATGTCTTAAAGAAATTGTCTTTCCTAAGAGCAAGTGTTCTAAGCAAGCTGAAGGATATGTTTTGGAAATTTTTACTCTGTTTTTTCCGTAAATTATGATTGTGGGAAGGAAGTGAGGCAGGATGAATATGGACTGATGTAAGAGAGGTCATAGTAGCCTGCAGTTGGATGGTAGTGATGGTGATGATGATGGCAAGTGATGGAGATAAGTGATAGATTCCAGAAATATTTAGGAGATTAAATTTACAGGACTTTGAATGGGGGAGTGAGAGAGTGTAGGGTATAAGGATAACTTCAAGATCTGGCTTTTTACAGTCTTCCTGGAGGGTATTACCATTTATTGAAATAGGACAGTTGTTTTTATTGGCTTATTTATTTAAAATAGGGAAATTGGGGAGGGGAAAACATTTATGCATTCCCTTTGGACCTGTTTGAAATTCATGAGCTGTTGGATATTTATGTCTTGATCTCAGAGGAGAAATCTGAGATGGAGAAATATATTTGTGAGGTTCACTCTGACTACCCATTTAACAGTGAAACATTACTGTCCTCTGCCCCCCCATGCTCTTTTGATTCTTCCTCCCGTGCTGTCCCCCTGCCACAGCACTTATTTTCTAACATACTGTGTCATTTGTCATATGTCATATGATACATATATATGTGTCCCATATTGTCTGTGTTTATGTATTTTTTTTTATAGCCTCCCCCAAATCCCAAGTGAGCTCCAGGAGGGCAAGAATTTTTGTCTGTTCATTTTGTCTCTCAGGTGAAAATCAGTGCCTGGCACTTAGTAGGCCTTCAGTAAATATTTGTTGAATGTTGAATGAATGAGTGAATGAATGAATGAATGGAGTGAGATAGGAAGAGGGATATTTCACTGTTTTTAAGAGATAGGAAGAAATAACAGGGTGGATGTAGTTGTTTTATGTTTTTGCTTTACATTTTGGAAAGATGTCAGAGTTCTTGCCTGATGGTTATTTTCTCTAAAGTTGTATAAAATGTCATCATCTCACAGTGAAAGAAAGGAGCATCTGTCAGAGGATCAAGGAAAATGGAGATTTGCAATAGCCATGGTGAAGTGTGGGAGAATGCTTTAACCAGAGAAATGTAGGATTGTTTCCTTGTGTGGAGGGCTCCTTTGAATTCAGCAATGATGAGTTAGTAATGGAATCAGCTTGCCCTTTGAAGATCTTTCTCTAGTAGTTGCTTGGCTGCTCAGGTGCAGTCATGGAGAAAGTGGATAAAATAGGATGTCTGAGTTATTAATTTTGGTGGAAGAGCATTTTGAATGATGATCAGAGTCCAAGCTTTTACCTTGGCAGTGGATGGATAAAGTGGTGTGAAGGAGAATATCATTGGAGGTGACCTGAGGGCATATCCTTGGGAAGGTAGTTTTCTTGGATCTGAATGTTATCTAAGGTAATGACAAGACTTAGGGGAAGGAGGCTGTAACCTGGGTGTCAAAGATTTAGGCAAATATGAGGAGAGACCGGTAGGTTAGGAAATGATAGCAGTGAAGAGGGGAGAGATGGCAAAGTAGGTGAGGGGGCCTTGAGCATCAAAGAAATGGGTTGTTTTGTTTACTTTTTAAAAAATATGATGGTAGAAGTATAAGTTCTGGAGGTTACGCTGGGACCAGGGCCCTGAGGGTAACTATGACGAGGAAAAGAAACAAAAAGAAAACACACGGAGAAGCGGCCACCATGTGAATGGGCTGCAAGGAAGTATTGTACTCAGGGGAGGGCCAACTTTGTTTTAAAGTAAAGAGATACAATCAGAGAAAAGCTGGAAGATGAAATTTCCTGGTTATTGTTGAAGACAATGTCAGAGGGCACTTGGAATTATTTGGAAGGTAGAGTGAATTGGCTGGAAAGTACATGGCATCCTGGCAATAGACCTTTAACAACATGGTGAAAGGCACTGTGGTCTTAGTTTCAGCTACTTTTTTTTTTTAATTGAAGTGAAATTCACATAACATATATTAACCATTTTAAAGTATACAACTTAGTGGCATTTACTGTGTTCACAATGTTGTACACCCCATTATCCCCCAAAGAGATCCCTTACCCATTAAGCAGTCACTTTCTATTCCTCCCTTTTGGATCAGCAGTCTTTGTGAGGATGATGGGCACCGAGCCTCATGGCAGAGAAACATGAGTCACTTGGCTGGTCGATGGTGGACTTAGAGCACACTCGTTGGAATGTGTGGTAGAGGCTCTAGAAACTGGATGTGCTGTTGTTGCTTCATCTTGTAACTCATAAAACACATATTTTGGAAACCAGACTCTTTATTACTAAAAATAGCTCCTCTCCATCTGAACTTAGGTATTTCTCTCAATTTATACCATAATTCTCCCAGCAACTGAGGACTAAGCCCTGGTAGCCTTTTTACCTCTTCCACAGTTATCACCATACTCTTATAAATTTCTTCCGTCCTTTCCATTCCCACTGCTATCACTATAACCTGGGTCCTTATTAACTTACGCCTGAACTTTCATAACAAGTCTCCCTGCCTCCAGTTTCTTTATCCTCTAATGGATGGTATGGTCCATCTTAGATACTGCTGCTAGATATTTATAACCTGGTACTCAGGGCCTTCTACAATCTACGCTTTCTCTTATGGTTGTTTTGGTGATCAAATGAGATAAGTGAAATATTGCACAGATATCAAGTATTACTATAGGTATTAGACTTCATCTTTGCCCTCACTGTTACCTTTACCAGCTTCCTGTTTCAGTCAAACTGGTCTAGTCAGTATCCATGAGCACACTTAGTGCTTTTTTCCTCCCTTGGCATCTTTGTTACAGCAATTCCACTTCCCTGGAATGCTCTTCTCCCTTTCTTTTCACTTATATAATTCCTGCATCCTTTATGAAGTCTTTACTTGTTTGCATTTCATTAATCATTCATTTATTTGAAATTAGCTGGAACATAGAATATTATACCACTCATTTGGCATTAGGCTATTCTGCCTTAAATTATTGTTTGTTTTTAACTGTATTTTAACTATCCAGATAGTTGTAAAAGTTTTGAGGGTAGGAACATGTTACGCAGCACCTAGCTGAATATTCTGAATCTAAATTATTGACAATTGATTTGTGATTATGATACTATACGGTATTGAGAGAGTCACCAGAAATCCTTTTAGGAAATATTTGCCCTTTCTCCCCAGCTCCCTTTTGTTTGCTTTTGTTTTTGTTAACACATTGCTTTTCAGCATGATATTTTAACTAAAAGTGATTTTTTTCCATTGAACCTGATATTAGTTTATAATCTTAATTCAGGTGGGGAGAGTTAAAGTTAGATCATTTTTCAATACGTAATAATTTCATATGATTAAATAATTAGCAAATGTAGGAAGTTATATAGTGACTCTTGGAAAGTCTGTTTGTCCCTCACCCACCAAGTTCCTTTGCAGACCCCTTCTTATGTAATGCTATTTTTAGATTGTTGTATATCCTTACAACTTTTTTCTATGCAAGTACATAATCTTATTTTCAGTTCCTTTTTCAACAAAGGTAGCACATTATATATGCTTTTCTTCATCTTATTTGACAATTATATAATGGAAATTTTTTCATATCAGTACATAGAGAACTTCCGCATTCTTTCTTAGATTTGTGAAGTATTGCATTGTGTGGTTGTATTACACTTTATTTACGTTATTCCCTATTGCTCATTCCATTTAGATTTGGCTAGGATGAAGATAGCACCACATTCTTCTATTGTTGCGCTTTTAATTACTACTTAAAAGAACCATAACCAGGATGATACCTATAGAGGAAATAACAATGACCATCAGATTTGTGGTTTTTTATGCACTTGACATAGCAGATTTAAATGAAATTCAAGAAAAATCATGTGTGTTGAGTGCCTGCCAGATACTGTAGAAATGTTTTTATTCTCAGAAGTTATAACAACTTTTTAGAAAGGAAAATCTTTGAATCTGACATACGTGCCTAAAATATGAATTTCTCCTTTCCCTAGTGAAAAATAACATACAAGTTTTGTCGATCACGTTAAATGGAGACTGTTTCATGAATTGCTCAGGAAATTGCTTTGAGTTCAGTCATGAGAAACTGCAATACAAAAAGTGTAGTGAATCAGTCCCCAGCTGGGTCCCAAGAAATTAAAAGCTCCCAAGAAGCAGGATTGTTCTGAATGGCAGGGTCATTCAAAGTGAAGAAGACGTGGAGAAACCAGAAGGTTTTAGTTGTATGTTAGGCACTCCAACTGAGAAGAACTAGAATTTAAGGTAGCTCTCTGACTGGTGTGCAAACCAAGGCTCTGCAAACTTCCAGAAAGAGGGAAACCAGAGATCGGAAAGGAAATACGTAACAGAGAGGGAGAACTAAAATGGTAAGCACTGAGGTGACAAAAATACATTTTGTGGATAAGCATAAAGCAGCAAACTGAGAGGAAAATTTCAGATAAACTAGAAATCTTTGGGAAAGGAAACTGAGACAAGGAACTTTCAAGAGGTATCCAGGAATTGATACAGATTTTGCCTATTTCTGGAAATAATGCACAATAACAAGTACCTAAATATTCAGAAGATCTAGATTAGAGTATTATTCCTGAATGAAAGTATATTGACATACTTTAGAAAGATCTTCAGTGATCAGTATTGCTCCTGTGAAACGGTTTTGCTTTAAAGTTAATTCCCAAGTAACCAGAGTATTTAGCAAGGACTCATCCCTGATCATTCCGGTTAAGTACAATTTACTGTAAATAATTGTTGGTGAGGTCACATGAAAGACTTGAAATGATAACTTTAATACTGAATTTTCTTACTGAGAGTTGAATTCTGGGTAATTGTGTTTGACTTAGTACTCATAGTGTCTCTTTTTACTTTTTTTACTTAAGTAATTTCATATATTTGCATATAAGTGAGTATCACATTTTTGTGTCCAAAGTGAATGCCTGTGAACATGGATTCCATTCTTCATCCATCTGTTAACCTGTTTACCAAAAGCTATATAATTATGTGAAGTTTTATGCATGCATTTATTTTGTCATTAAATAACATTCATTTCCACTTTGTGATTAGTACTGAAATTAAGATACAGAAAAAGTTGCTCTGCTGCCCTGTGAACTTAAATAAGAGCTCCTAAGTCCAGGATGTCACATTTCAGACAACTTTAAATATTCTCAAAAATTACTTCGGGTTGCAGCATGAAATTTCCCCATGCCTGGAAATGTTATCATATACAATATAGAGTGTTATAAAAGTTACACAGTAAAACTTTTCAAGTGTGCCATCTTTATAGCATATTGTTTATTGATTTTCTGCCTCTACATTGTTGTCACATTGATTATATCCCCACAAAGATGGAACATCTCTCATTACAGAGTCCATCTGCCTCTCTTTCCATAATACTGTAAAGATGTTCCTGGTGTTCATGTGGGCACAGGTGGAAGTCCTTACTGAAAGACCAAAATCACTTAGGCTCCCTGACTCAGTAGTATTGGAGAGCTCCCATAGAATTAATCCTAATTCCTTATGTTGGCTTTCTTTGGAGAAAGTGCCCTCTGATTATGCCGGACCTACTTCTTATCTTAATAAACAAACAAAAATGTGCCTTGCTTTGAGACCCAGTGACTGGTCATTTGGACTGTTTTTTAAATAAGGAATGTACCAGGAAATATTTTGTTTCTTAAAGTAATAGCTAAGGTAGTTGACATTATCTGACGAAGGCATGTCCTTCAAAAAGGTATGTTGGTATATAATTGCGATCTCTCTGTTGTGATCTGTGTCTTTTCACTATTTTCAGTTGAAAGATTGGATATTATTGAAAGAGACATTCAGAAATTAATGATTTTTTAAAATGAACTTATTATCAGCAGTGTCATTTTTGTGTGGAGTGCACACGTCATTGGAAAGACCATTCAAAATTACAAAATATATGTCCATGCATAAACCAGTTTAAGAGTAATGTATAGATTAGTTTCCTAACAGTCATATATCTGACATTATAGCAGTGGTCTATAAATGTAAGCAAAGTTAATAACTCTTTTACTCTGATTGAAAATTTAACACTTTGACCTATAGCTAATCTGCTTTTTTTTCTTTAATAGATCTTTATTGGAGTATAACTGCTTCACAATACTGTGTTAGTTTCTGTTGCACAGCAAAGCGAATCAGCCATATGCATACACGTGTCTCCATATCCCCTCCCTCTTGAGTTTCCCTCCCATCCTCCCTATCCCACCCCTCTAGGACATCGCAAAGCACCAAGCCCAGCTGATCTCCCTGTGCTATGCTGTTGCTTCCCACCAGCCAACTATTTTACATTCGGTAGTGTATGTATGTCGATGCTACTCTCACTTCGCCCGAGCTTCCCCCTCCCACTCTGTGTCCTCAAGTTAATCTGGTTTTTATCTTTTATTTATTACTCATTTGTACTTGTTCGATAATCCCGAAGCACTTGGGATTCACAGTGCCAATCAGAGTTGAAAGAGAGCCCTGAAACGTAGCAACTGTCGGTCAGGAACCAAACCAGAGACCCACAATAGCCCTCTGACTCCTCTATATCCTGATATTTATTAATCAACCAACAGTAACAGTGCACCCACTTTTATCTGACCTCGCTTTGCAGATGCCTCCTCTATGTCAAGACAAGTTAGTACTTTAAAATGCCAGAATGCTTGAGTGACTGTTTCACCTAATGTGGCATAATTATTCTGTTGTTTAGTTCAAATGGTCTGGGAAAAAAGACACTGCATGCAGTGTTGTAGTCTCCTTTTCATTTACTATTATATCCTGAACATTTTCCATGCCATTAGGTATTGATTTCCAAAATTTTTCCTTAGGAATATATATTAATGAATTTTGTGTGTCATAATATTGGGTTGGCCAAAAAGTTCATTTGGGTTTTTCTGTAAACGGAAAACCCGAATGAACTTTTTGGCCATCCCAGTATATTTAACAATCATCTATTGCTGGACATGTGAGTTGTTTCCACTATTTCATTATTATAAGCAGTCTTGTAACTTAATATTTGCACATACCTGTACAGATACAGATATACTCCAAATTTAAAAGTCTTTTATATAAATATATATAATCTCATTTTAATATTTTCTTTACTTGTGCCTTCACACATATGTAAGTAAACCTGCTTTGGTATGTTCTTCTGGTATAGATTTCAGTAAAAATAATTGATAATCTTATATCAGAAGGATAATTTCAATTTCCAGTCAATTATGTAAGTCATACACGTGATATCATCGAAGACCTGAGTACTCGGGAAACGCTTTTTGAAATATTAGTATTTACAACTGGACCTTTGTGTAAGTACTCTTGGTTGCATAATCAGTGGGTTTCTCTTCTTCCTTCCTTGCAGAGCTCTGATTTTGTTCTTGTGTAGGTTGGTGTACCTATACATGACACTATATGGCTTAAAAACAGTAAGACATTGTTTCTCAATGGAGATGGCAGAGTGGGGAAAAAGGAAAAGGGCTCTTTGCTAAAGATTATTGGTCTTCAATTAACTTATTCCAGAGCTGCCTTATCTTCCAGACTTCTTGTTATATGAAGTAGTAAATGTTCTTGTAGTTTAAGCCATTTTGAGTGGTGCTATTACTTGCTCCTGAAAGCATATTAGTGAAACTTTGAGAGCTAGAAGTGGTTTTGAAAAAGATGAAAAATCCTGCACATAACATTTTCAGTGGGAGAAATCATATAAGCAAAGGTGAGAACATGTTCAAGGAGTCATCAGACTGATGGACATGTATAAGCTTCTCATGCCTTCCACCAGAAAAGGGAGAGTTGCCACATCAGACTCTGTTTTCAACAAAAGTGAGAATCTCAGTTCTAAAGAGTCCTTTAGGATTCTCAGGGAAATCTGAAGACTTCTTAACTCATTTTCTCTAGCAAGCTTGAAACTTGGCTTTTAGGTTTAAATTGTATGTCTAATTCTTCTATGAAGAAAGTTATAGTCAAAATTCTGTCTCAGGAACTCGTTAGGGAAACACTAGTTTAGTGTCGTGTGCTCACACATAGCCCTGGTCTGTAGCATAAAGTGTGAGGGTTGTGCTAGCACAGAACCTATAGGCAGTTAATGGTGACAGTTTATTACGTAGTACTTTTCTTGCGCCTTTCAAAATACTTAGTTCCCCATTAATGGGGAGATTGATCTTTCTCATCCTTTCCCCCCATGGGAGTAGGGTGAGAGTCCCAAATTAATACCTTATCTTTACACAATTAATTAAGAAAACAAATATTTAACCACCTCCTATGTGCCAGACACTGTTTAAGGACCTGGAAATATAATGGTAAACTAGCCTGAAGTTATCCTTAACTTAGATAGGGCTGGGAGTTCAGATATATAAACAAGTAAATAATTTTAGATAGTAGTAAGTTCTAGAAGAGTATACGTACGTCAAGTTTATGATGTAGCATTTTAAATTACGTGGGCAAGAAAGGTCTCTCTGAGGTGACATTTGAATTGGCACCTGAATAGGAAACCAGGTGTGAAAAGAATATTTTAGTCAAAATGCAGTTAAAGACTAAAACAGGAGTGAGCTTGGGGTATTCAAGAATAAAAAGAAGGCAACTGTGCCTAGGGTTTAGGGAGTGAAGGGCAAAGGCTGAATCCTGTATGGCAGTGTAGATCATAATAAGGAATTTAAATTTTATTCTGTATACACTGGGGAGCCACCGTAGCATTTTAAGTAGGGACATGACATGATTTGAATTATAGTTTTAAAAGTTCATTTTGTCTAATGTTGAGAACGGTTTGTAAGCTCTGCTTTATAAAGAGAACAGATATTAGCAGACACTAATAGACAATGTAAAGCCAATATATAAATTATGGGAAGCCCTTATTTAAGTTCTTCTACCTTATTCCCGTCCTTTTTTTAATTTTTATTTTTTTACTTTTGGTTCTCTTTAAAAGAGTAGGTTTAGCAGTATTTTAATTGACATTAATCTTCCTTATGTTTTTCCCTTATCATCAGCTCCTTAGAGGAAAATCTATTTTTCTATCAGGACTGAGTAGTTTCAGTTAATTACAGACTAGCCACTTCAAAACTTAGTGAATTGAAACAACAAGGGTTTATCATTTCTCATGATTTTTTTTTTTTTTTTTGTGGTATGCGGGCCTCTCACTGTTGTGGCCTCTACCGCTGCGGAGCACAGGCTCCAGATGCACAAGCTCAGCGGCTATGGCTCATGGGCCCAGCCGCTCCACGGCATGTGGGATCCTCCCGTACCGGGGCACGAACCCGTGTCCCCTGCATCGGCAGGCGGACTCCCAACCACTCTGCCACCAGGGAAGCCCCATTTCTCATGATTTTGAGGGTTGACTGGGCTGCTCCTCTGTTGGTTTTACCTAGGCTTACTCACGTGGCTCCATTTAGGTGGACGTTTGACTAAACCGAAGGTCCGAGATATCCTTACCTACATGTCTGACTGTCAGTTGGTGTGCCTTGGTTCTCCTCTGTGTGGCCTCTCAACTTCCAATAAACTAGACCATCTTCTTTACATGGTAATTTCATGGTGGCTCTGCCAGAAGGAGAAAAGCAGAAGTTATCAGAGGCTCGAGGTTTAGTTTTGGACATTGTATGACCTCACTTCCATCACTTTCTGTTGGTAAAATAAGTCCCATCAGATTCCAGTCCTCTCTTTTGATGGGAAGAGGGGCAGAGTCACATTGCAAAGGAGCAATTATTATGACCATCTACAAAAATAATCTGCCACAGTTCACTCTCTGGCCACTAAAATTTATATTCCTGTCACATAGAGATACACTCATCCTCTCCCCTAATTCCCAAAATCTGATTGCAACCTTACTCTCCAAGTCCAGGATCTCTTGATCTGCACCAGGTCCAGATGTGAATAAGGTTCCTCAAATTCAGTTCCTCTGAACTCTTTATTCAGAGACCTGTGAACTAAAACAAGTACCAAATCAGTGATCTACGTTTCTACTTCTAGCTTAAGAACTAGATAAAGATGAATAAATTAAACCCAAAGTAAGCAGAGGGAAAGAAATAATCAAGAACGATAATCAATGAAATAGAAAATAAGCAGGAAAATGAATGAAACCAATAGCTGGTTGGTTCTTTGAAAAACTTTATAAATTGACACACTGCTATCTACATTAATCAAGAAAAAAGGAAAAGATGCAAATTACCAATATGTGGAATAAAAAAGAGGGTATCACTATAGATCCTACAAACATTAAAAGAATAATAAGAGAATATTATGAACAAATTTATGCCAATAAATTTAACAACTTAGATAAATGATCAGATTCCTTGATGGACACAAACTATCAAGGCTCACTCAAGAAGAAAATAGATAACCTGAAAATCCCTTTGCCTGTTAAAAGAAATGAGATTTGTAGATAGAAACCTTACCACAAAAAAAAATCAAAACCAAAACTCCAAGTCAGATGGATTCTCAGTGAATTCTCCTAAACATTTCAGGAAGAAATGATGCCAATTCCACATAAGCTCTTCCCAAAAATAGAAGAGAAGAGGAACACTTCTCAACTCATTTTATGAAGCCAGTATTACTCTGATACCAAGACAAAGACGTGATAGGAAAAGAAATCTGTAAACCACTATCCCTCGGGAACACATGCAGAAATTCTTATTAAAATATTAGGAAATGATAAACAAATTGAATCCAGCGATATACTAAAAAGTTAATATATCATGACTAATGTCAAAAGATGTAAGTTTAGTTTAATGTTCCAAAGTCAATCAATGTGATTCACCATATTAACAGGCTAAACTAAAAGAACTATAATCATTTCAATAGATGCAGAAAAACACCATTCATGAAACAAAAAAAACCAAACTCAGCAAACTAACAGTAAAACAAGATTCCTTAAACTGATAAGGAGTATCTACCAAAAATCTAAAACTAGCATTATACTTAATAGTGAAAGACTGAATGCTTTCCTCCTATGACTGGGAACAGAGCAAGAATTTCTGCCCTTAGCACTTCATTCAACAGTGTACTGGAGCTCCTAGCCCATACAGTAAGAAAGGAAAATAAATAAAAGGCTTATAGATTGGAAAAAAAGAAAACTGTCATTATTCACAGATAACCTGATTGTATTTGTAGAAAATTCTATGGAATTAATTTTTTTAAAAAGCCTCTAGAACTATTAAATGAGTTTAGCAAAATCACAGGACGTATGGTCAGTATACAGAAATCATTTTTAGTTCTATATACCCTTATCTGGTATTAGCAATGAACATCTGGAAAGTAGAAGTTCAATAACAATGCCATTTACAATAATATAAAAATGAAATACTTTAGAATAAATAATAAATGTGTATGAGACCTGATGCTAAAAGCCACAACACACTGCTGATGTAAATTAAAGAAGATCTAAATGAGATGTATGATATGTTCACGGAGCAGAAGACTCAATTTTAAAATTTCAGTTCTCCCCAGATTGATCCATAGGTTCAACATGATCTCAGTCAAAACCCTAGGAGGATTTTTTGTAGAACTTGATTAGCTTGGTCTATAATTTATATAGAAATTCGGAAGACCTATCTGACCCATTTAAAAAAAAAGAACGACAAAACTGGAGGAATTGCACTATTTGATTTTAAGACTTACTGAAAAGTTGTGATCAGAACAGTGTGGTATTAGCATAAGGATAGATCAGTTGAACAGAATACAGTCTAGAAAGACCCACACATTTATGGTCAATTGATTTTTGACAAAGATGCCAAGGCAGTTCATTGAGCAAATGGTGCTGGAGAACTGTTTATGATAGCCAAGACGTAGAAGCAATCTAAATGTCCATAGACAGATGAATGGATAAAGGAGATTTGGTACATATATACAATGGAATATTACTCAGCCATTAAAAAGGGTGAAAGAATGCCATTTGCAGCGACGTGGGTGGACCTAGAGATTGTTATACTGAGTGAAGTAAGTCAGACGGAGAAAGACAAATATTGTATGATATCGCTTATATGCAGAATCTTAAAAAAAATGACACAAATGAACTTATTTACAAAACAGAAACAGACTCACAGACTTATGGAAGAACTTACGGTTACCGGGGGAAAGGTAGGAGGGAGGGATAGTTAGGGAGTTTGGGATTGACATGTACACACTGCTATACTTAAAATGGATAACCAGTAAGGACCTACTGTATAGTACAGGAAACTGTTCAATATTATGTAACAGCCTAAATGGGAAAAGAATTTGGAAAGGAATGGATACATGTATATGTATAACTGAATTACTTTGCTGTACACCTGAAAATAACACAACATTGTTAATCACATATACTCCAGTGTAAAATAAAAAGTTAAAAAAATGGTGCTGGAGAAATTGTGTATACTTAATGGGGTGGGACTGAGGGAAGGAGAGTAGGGGAGGGACCTTGACCCTTGTCTCATATCATATCCAACAATTAACTTGAATGGGTTATAGTCCTTAACCTAAATGCTGAGACTTATTATAAAACTTCTAGAAGAAACATAGGAAATGTGACTTTGCTAAGGCAATATTTCTTAGAGAAGACCCATCAAGCATGAATAAGAGAATGAATATTGATAAATTTCACTTCATCAAAATTTAAAACTTTCTTTGAAAGGGGTGATTAAAGAGCAACAAGGTCATGTATTACAAACACACATACATCCTGAGATGGGTGTAATTTGTAGCCTTATTTTGCCATCCATCACTACAGTGTAGTGTAGAAGATAGTGCTGAGTTTAAAGTCAGGAACTTCTCATGTGTAATCCTAACTCTGACACTTGTCAGAGATATATTTTAATAAATTATTATTATTATTATTATTATTTTTTTGCGGTACGCGGGCCTCTCACTGCTGTGGCCTCTCCCATTGCGGAACACAGGTTCCGGACGCCCAGGCTCAGTGGCCATGGCTCACGGGCCCAGCCGCTCCGTGGCATGTGGGATCTTCCCGGACTAGGGCACGAATCTGCGTCCCCCGCATCGGCAGGTGGACTCTCAACCACTGCACCACCAGGGAAGCCCTTACTAAATTATTTAGTGCTGTTATGTTCTCAGAGCCTTGGTTTTCCTTTCTTTTCTTTTCTTTTTTTTTTTTTCGTGTGTGTGTGTTTGTGTGTGTGTGTGTGTGTGTGTGAGTGAAATGGTCATATGAATGCCTACCTTATAGGATTACAGTGATGGTCAAAAATTAGATATAAAGAAATAGAGTGCTATTGCTGTACTTATTTAATGTGTCATCATCATCATTATTGTTATTTTTATACATATAGTTGATCCTTAATTCCTCCACTTGTAAAATGGTAAGTGTGAAAGAACCTCTCTTTCTCACATAACCAACTATAATTAGATGTATAAACAGATCTATAAATAGTATAGATGTATAAATAGATCTATAAACTCCAGTTTATCCTTATGATTCTTGTTGCCTACGGAAATCAAAAGTAGGTATAGTCACGTTATTTTCATTTTCTTTTAAGAAAACTGCTCACAGTACTCTTGTGTATGCCCTGTAGTTTTATGCCAAGCCAATCCTTTTTACTAGTAATATTTTAATGAGCAATTGAAAAACATTTTCTAGACATGTAGAGATGTTAAGTAATAATCATATCACTTATTATATGAATAGCTATCATAACATTTAAATATATACTGTTTATTATATATTTAAACTGTAAAATAATAGAACCAATTGGTCATTAGTGTACTTTTTGCCTGGAAACTTTCTCCATGTACTTTTTTAGTGTAGTTAGGTTCACCTGTCCTCTAAAACATGCAATTATCCACCGTGAGGAATGAAAGATAGTTAAGTGGTTCCCAAGAACATATTAGGTACTTTGACCTGAAAAGAGAATGATTTCATGTCAAATAAGACAAACTCCATTGCTTCACAAATCCACTTGGCTTTGGCACAGAGAAAATGAGTTTTTTAATATCTGAAAGTTAGATTGTAGAGACTCATCCATGACTCATCCATTATAAATTTAAACTTTCTGTATTACAGAGGTTAAGACCCTTTTTCTATAAAGGACCACTGAACCAGAGGGTTAAAAAATAGCGGCAACCAAGGCCACTTTCAAAAAAGCCAAATTAAGGGATTTTGGGGCAAGAAAACTAGAAAACATTACTGTCATTCTGCTTTTAAAGTACAATATCGTTTTTCATTTTATATCAAGGAAGAGATCAAAAGGAGAAAACAACACTGTCTTTTTTCTGTATTTCCTTTCTGTATTCCTTTTCAGTTGTTGGTCCACCATGTTTGCAGTCACCCAAACTATCTCACTGGGACAAGGTGAGAGAGATAGACAAGAGGAAGGATGTAAGATTGATAGTGAAGATAGAATAGCAGAGGTGGAAAAAGATTTATAAACTGGTTTTGGAGAGTTTGAAGGGGATGTCAGTATTTCTATACAGATCTCCAAAGTCCTTTGGATTGTGGTAATAAGTTATTACTGTTTGTTATCCATACTCATTGAAATTCTGTTTTTCTCCTTAGCAGTTAATCATTATTCCTAACCCCTGTTCTTTCTGACTTTATGTTACCTTTAAGGAAAATTATTCTTATATGTACAACATTATCCCTTTCTAGAGTACTTACTATAGGCCAGATGGATTCATAAGCCAAAGACACCCAAGTCCTTGGATCAGTCTCCTTGTGATATGAAATCTTATTCATGGCTCCTACTCAGTTCCTTGGATCAACCTCTGTGTGGCATGGAATCTTATTAATGGCTTTGAAACTCTGGAATCTTATTAATGGCTTTGAAACTCTGTAGAGAAAGTCCTTTCTGTTTATGAAAATAGAGTAAAGCCCAACAGATTTTCTTGAATATAGTCTAGTGATTATATCTACTGGTGTTGCCAGAACATAAATCTTTGAGACTGGAGACCTTCGTATCTTCCATAATATTTTGCACAAAGTAGAGGCTTAATGTATGTTAATAAAAGTATTATTTGCATCATTTAGAGTCCTCCATGTGTTAGAAAAGGAAAAGAGGAATAAATGTGTTTGACTCTGCAGAACAGCGTAGATTTTCAAAGTGTGATCACCAAGAGTTTTCTTGACGACACCTTCTGGGAGAAAACTGAAAAATGACTTTAAAACATTAGATAGTGCTATTTGAAGGTAAAGCGTGTCTCCCCTTATCTGTTCATTTTTTTCCCCCTTAATATATTGTGCTGCTTTATTTTGTTTTTTTTCCCCCTCTTTCCCCTAGCCCCTCCTCCACAGCTGCTTTTTTTTTTTAATACCTGAGTTATGAGGTCTCATCAGGGGTGCCTCATTTGAGTCTCTGTCTCTGTGTGTCATATTCTCTTTCTCTCTCACTGAGAAGACCACTTGCCTGTTAATATTACTTTCATTTAATTAAAGCCAGGATAACTGGCTTTTGCTTCAAATTATCATAGTAGAGTTCTTATGTGTCTGTCCAACATCCCAGGCCTAGTTAGTTCCCCATATTTCATATAACAGACTTTGATATCTGTTCCACTTCCTAATGATCAGGAATCTATAATGTTAAAAAGAAAGAGTGGTGTTGAAATGTGGCCTTGCACAAGTCAACCTCATTCAGCTGGCTTTATCTGCAGAATCGAGAGAATTAATGTGACCTTGAACCTAATAGAATTTGTTGTATAAAATTAAAAAAAGCTTTAAAAGCTACAAGATCTCTGCAACTTTAAGATGTTATGGGGATGATATTTCTAAAGTACCACTTAGGAAAGACTGCATTAAAATAAAATATTCACACTTCTATGAAGCAGCAAGGGGTATCTTTTCAGTTTCTTCATTTATCTGTAGTAGTCTCCTTATCTTCTATCTGTGGAAATTCAATCCACCTCTAAAAGCCTAGGGCAAATGTCACCACCTTCATAAATTTTCTCTTTATGCTCTAAATTCAAAGTGATGTCATCCCCTAGAATTCAGATAATTTGGCAACTTTTTAATGGATGTAGCAGTTCCCTTATTTTTGCATTCTTGGCCACGCACTCCCTATACCTGAGTGAACCATCTAGATATTATTAAACAATTATTAGACTAGGGCAGTAGTCACTCAAACCTTAATGTGTCTGAGATCATATGGGGAATCCTGATCTCACCTTTGGAAGTTGGGGCTCAGGACTTCTGCTTCAACCACACTTCTCTTCCTTGAGTCTCTTGCATTTTACATGCCCTCTCCCACAGTTGGTCTTTTGCACATGATGTAGCCTTCACCGAGAATTAGTGTTTCCTTTCTTTGTTTGTCTTTATGATGTGTATCCTTCAGATGTGAGCTTTATCATTAATTCATAGTGAATACTTTTCTAGGTCAGCTTTCCCACATTGTATGTTCTCATAGCACTGGGTATTCCATCACAGCACTTGTCACAAGTGAAGCTTTGCCATTTATCTGTATAATTATTTAAATGATGACTCACTAAATTGGCAGCTCCACGAGGGTAGACACTATTTATGTTCCTGTTCTCTATTATATTCCTATTGCCTGTATAAATGCCTACATTTCCTGGAACACAGTCGTCACCTAAAAAAATTGAGTAGATAGTTGAATAATAGTCCACAAACACCACTTTGACAATCACTGGACCAGAAGTTCTGGACCCTTACATTCTATTCCTGACTTACAACTGACTTGTAAATTCGCTCTTAACCTTTCTTTGTTTTGGTGTCTAAAACTGAAAGAAACCTGTGCTGCCTTCCTCACAGGGTATTGTGAACATCAAATGAGAAATGTGAAGATACTTTGAAAAGTATAAAATGCTATTCGAATGTTAAGTTACATTAAATAGCTAGTTATGTAAGTGAGAGACACTGTCATGGATGCAGAATATATTAAATACATGGACCATGTTAATGTTATTTATCCTGTAACCATAAGAGTTGCGTTTCGAGATGGAGTTTAATCTCTAGTTTTTGTATATTGGGCTTGCTTATCTTAGAAATTCTCTCTCTCACTCTCCATTGTTTAGAGTAGTGAATATCATTTATTTCCTCACGTGAAAATCATGTGAACCAAATTGCCTAAGATTAGCCTTCAAATTCCTTTTTTTTTTTTTAATGGTCCAGCAAACCCTATTATATTAGTACAAACCGCACCTTTCACAAGTGGCTTATCTGTGTATTTATAATTACTTAATGCTATGTGCTATGAGGCATAACAGGATTGTATATGTTACTTTGACTGTGGATGAAATGGAATAGGAAAACATCAGTTAAATAAATTGAATCGATACTTTGTTGTATTTTTGGAACAGGGCAAGATAGTCTCAATTTTTTAAAACAAACTCTCTCTGTTCAGTCATTACATAATTTTCTGTCACTTGACTCTTAAAATATATTTGTTCCCCCCTCTCTGTTTTCTGTTCCCAATTCTTCCTACCTTCACCCTTTTTCATTCCTCTAATTTTTCTTCTTTTTAACTTCAACAGTCTGGGTTGCAGGGGAAAAAAACCTGGCTCTTAATCAAGAACATGATCTCATTGCTTTCAATGGCTTAGAAAAGAAACATTTTAAAGCAGTTGAAAGATTTCACTTTGGAAAGTAGGTACTGCATAACTAAGTGTGTTGGTTCCCAGCAGAGCCTTGAGTAACCTCTTTCCAGCCATCCTCATATTTTTTCTCTTCTACTTCCTGTTCAGTGAGCAACTGCCTAAGTTAAAAAAAAAAAAAAAATCCGGTAAGACTTTCCTTTTGGCTCTCTTGCCAGAGTACTGTCTTCTATTCTTTCACTGTTCCACATGTGCTTTTTATACTTTTGTATCATAATTGTTTCTAGGCTTTACCACTTACATAGAGATGGAGTATAAGTTTTAGTTCCCTCCTACTCACACAAACCTCCAGCCCTCTTCAGAGTTCCCTTAAGTATTTCTGGGAGCCCTTGAGTGGAATGTAACGTGTATTCAAGAACAGAAGTGAATATTATTGTCTTACAGCCTCCTTGGGAAGTCCATCCACTTCAACCCACCCTAATGTGGTACCTCATCACTGCCCCTGCTGCTGGGTCCTCTGTGAGGGATAGTAGCCACGCGAGGAATGTTGTCTTTAGTTCTTTCAGAGCAGCACTCTTCAAGTACTCAGAAGGTGTGAGGCTGAATTATAGCCGCATTCCCCCCATGCCCCCGTCCCCCATCGCTGTACCATACTTTGTCCCCAAGTCCCAGTGCAGCAGAGTTTGTGCTCACAGTTTCACAGTCCCTGTTGAAAAGGTGTCTTATCTTTTGAATCTACCCTTTTACTCTTTCTGGGCTCAAAACCAGTTCAGAGAGCCAGATGGAAAAAGACACCATGCCGTTTCTTCCATTGTCCTTATTTCATCTCACTTTCCTTGTCTCCTGCTCACCCCTCACCCTCCTCTAGGTTCCCACTGAAATTTCTATCAAGGAACTAAAAGTCCAAATCCATATATGTGGAGAGGGGGTCCCTGGCTCACTAGTTCTGATAGTTGCTGAGTTCATAATCATACTTGGAATCAGCTCAGCCAACCTGTTACATTTTTAAAAACTGATTTTTGAATAGGTACCTACTTACCTGCTACAAAATTCAAAAGATGGAAAAATATATCTAGTGAAAACTCTCCCAGCACCTCCATGTTTCAGTTATCACGTTCCATCCCCTAGAGAATGAGTATTATCAGGTTTTTCCATATCATTCCAGAAACACTTCATGCATGTATAAACAAATCTATATATAGTTACTTATATATTCTTTCCCACTTTTCTCCTCTTCTCGCTCCTCCTTCTCCTTCCCAAGTGACGTATATGCTGTATTTTTCCTTGTTCTTTTCACTTGGAGACTGTTTCATATTTGCATATAAGGAATTTCCTTATTTCTTCTTCTTTTTTTTTCTTTTTCTTTGCGGTACGCGGGCCTCTCACTGTTGTGGCCTCTCCCGTTGCGGAGCACAGGCTCCGGATGCGCAGGCTCAGCGGCCATGGCTCATGGGCCCAGCCGCTCTGTGGCATGTGGGATCTTCCCGGACTGGGGCACGAACCCGTGTCCCCTGCATCGGCAGGCAGACTCTCAACCACTGCGCCACCAGGGAAGCCCTCTTCTTTTAAAAAAAAAAAAAAAAAAAGTATTTATTTATTGGCTGCGTTGGGTCTTTGGTGCTGTGCGTGGGCTTTCTCTAGTTGTGCCGAGCGGGGGCTACTCTTTGTTGCAGTGTGTGGCCTTCTCATTGCGGTGACTTCTCTTTGTTGCGGAGCATGGGCTCTAGGTGCGTGGGCTGCAGTAGTTGTGGCTTGAGGTCTGTAGGGTGCAGGCTCAGTAGTTGTGGCACATGGGCTTAGTTGCTCTGTGGCATGTGGGATCTTCCCAGACCAGGGCTTGAACCCATGTCCCCTGCGTTGGCAGGCGGATTATTAACCACTGCACCACCAGGGAAGTCCAGGAATTTCCTTATTTCTTATGGCTGCGTTGTGTGATTATACCGTAACTTATTTATCTAGTCCCCTAATGGTGGACATTTAGGTTGTTTCTAATCTTTTCCTATTACAAATAATGCTGCAAAAAATAACACTGAACATAATTTATTTTGCTCATGTATGAGTATATCTGTAGGGTAGATCCCCAGAACTGGAACTACATGGTTTATGGTTATATTTGGAACCTGCTGCATTTTCAGTTACTAAATTCTGAGGAGGTTTTTGTTTGTTCTGTTTTTGATTTCTAACTTATATGCTAGAATCCTCTTTCTAGCTTTATCACCACCAGATTTTATTTGTTGATTGCTCAGGCAGTACGCAGGCAACATAAATAAGTGGTCCAGGTGTAAGGAAAAAGATAGATTTAGTTTTTGTTTTCAGACTTTTCATAGAGATGTAAGTATAAAGAATTATTTTTCCATCATAAAACAAATCACAGTATGAGCTGGGTAATAAACAGCAGCTGATATTTAGTGTTGAGAGGTGGCAGAGCCTGTGGTGACCTGGAGGGTGCATCCCTCATACAAGAAGGGGAACTCAATTCCAGCCAACTGTTGGCACATGAGGGATTACAAACTCAGTGGTGACTCAGGAGGGGTAATAGATGCAGCAGGTTTTTTTTCAATAAAAGCGAAAACCTCCATATTTATATTCAGTCTCCTGACTTTTAAATACCATGTAGACCAAATAAAAGTCTATCCATGGGATTGATCCATCTCCCTAAGCCTCTAGCTTATGCCCTCTGCTATTGTGCATATAGAGGCAGCTCCTTGGTCTGTTTCTCTAGCTCTCACCTCCACATATTCTAGTCCCTCATTGTCTGCTATCAGCCAGGTACTGTCTCTAGACGTTCATTGATTCTTAAATATTCAGTTCTGCATATCATCATTGTCCATCTTCTTAAATCTTTGTTTAGAATTTCCTTCACCCTTGATGTTTTCCAGCCATAACATACAGAATCATGAGATTTAAATATCATATTTCTATTCATTTAGTCATAATATCGTATGATTCCAATAAGCATTTTCTATTTTAGAGGTGTAGACTTTCAGAATTTTAGCAGTCAGGAGCAGAAAATACTGATATTCATTATGTTCTCTTTATGATTTCTACCAGGATTCTTTTTAGATTTTGGTCATTATTTGAAGTGGTAAGGGAAACATGATCATAGATATGAGTAAGTATTAAAATAAAGCTTAGCAAGAAAGTGTTTTTCTCTCTGAAGTCATTCATGACATTCTTTGACTGTGGTTTATCTATGAGGTATTGGAAGAGGCGTGAGCCAAAAAAGTCTCCAAACGTTGCATTATGATTCCCATTGGATCAAAAACTCTTACTTGGTGGATCTCTTCTATTGCCTGTTTGTTTATTCCATTTTTCATAATTTCCTACTGGAGAAGGGCATATGGTGGTCAGTATCACCTCTTCCCTCTCTCATGTCAGAGACTTTCTCCCACCACCCCAACATACACCCGCTGTTCCTTCAAGATGTTTAGAAACTCCTGACTTTGATGCTTTTTCTCAAGTAATTAAAGTCACTTATTCATAATTAGAGTAATTAAAAGATTAGTTAGAGGCACTATAAAAAACTGAATTGTGGGATAACACTTGGGTCAGTGAGTCCTTGCAGTTACCTGGGGGAAGCAAGCCTTGTCCAGGCAGTTCTTGGCAGAGAGCATCTGCCTAGCTCTGGATTTCTGTGTACTCCTGAAACCACTTTCTCATCACAGTATTAGGAAGCACGTATTCTCAATATCAGCCATTGCATTTCTTTTCTGATACTCTCCTTAAATCATTTTCCCGCTAGGATGTGATAACCTTTTTGAAATATTGATGGTTCAAACTTACAAAGGGGCCAAGGGAGCTAACATTTCTGGGTGTCTACATGAGGAGCCTTTTTTACTTTATCCTGTTTAGTCCTCGTAGTGACCCTTGAAGTAAATAACATTGTCCACAGTTTGCAGAGCAGGAAACCAGGGTTTAGCAAGATAAGACATTTGTACAAGGTCAACCGCTAACAAATGGTAGAACCTGGGATTTCAAACTCAAAATAGTCGTGCTCCAAGTCTCTTACACTCTGTGCCATTCTGTCTTACTTCCAGTAGTTTTGCACTTTAGAAAGATTAACTTAACTATGTGTAACAAGAATAAGAATGGGGGCAGGGAAGGCAGTTAGAAACCATGGCATTAATACAGCAGAAAGAGAAGGTCTCAAGTAAGATAGGGAAGGTCACAGATAAAAGAACCTGCTAAGGAGGTTAATTAGCATTAATTGGTTTAGCATATACTTGTGTTTTGTTTTAGTTCACCATATAAAGATTTTTCTAGCTATAAATTTCAGTTTAAAATGACAACCTATCAATTATATGTTGATTCTCTAACACAGTATTTGGGAATATGGCAAAAAGTGTAACCTCAGAATTTTAAGACTGAATCATTCTCTGCCTTTCATAGGGATTATCTTTAATATGAATGAGTTTGACAAGTATTTTTAAATCTTTTATTAACTCATATAAAAAGAAATGAGGAGCATGGGATATAGATTTAGCACATTTTTAATGCTGGTTATACATAATATAAAATAATTTAAAACAGATTTGAGTCTGGAAATTATTCCAAAGATTGAAGAAGTCTTAACGCCTATAATTAGATATAAATCTGTAGTATAGAGGGTGCTTTTTGAGAGCTGGTTGTATTTGGTAGGATACAATGAATAATTTAAAATATTAATACTGTATATTTCCAGTATACTTTATGATTCTCCTTATAGTTTGAGAACTCCTGAGCTTTTCAGTAGATATCTGAGGAAAATAATTCGGAATTAGGGATCTGAAATATATGGAGACTTTAGCAGATAAAACTGAGATAAGCCATTATGATTCTGGAGTAGAATACATGATCATGCTGGAATGACCAGGTCAAGGAGAGCATGGAGGACAAATGAAATTGAAAAAATAGGGTGGTTAACCATAGCCCCAGGGTTTTTTTTTGTTTTGCTTTATTATTTTTTTTAATTTTTATTTTATATTAGAGCATAGTTGATTAACATTGTTATGTTAGTTTCGGGTGTATGGCAGAGTGATTCAGTTATACATATACATGTATCTATTCTTTTTCAAATTCTTTTCCCATTTTGGTTATTACAGAATATTGAGCCGCGTTCCCTGTGCTATACAGTAAGTCCTTGTTGGTTATCTGTTTTAAATAGAGTAGTGTGTACATGTCAGTCCGAAACTCCCAATCTATCCCTCTCCTCCACCCTTCCCCCCCGGTAACCATAAGTTCATTCTCTATGTCTGTGAGTCTGTTTCTGTTTTGTAAATAAGTTCATTTGTATCATTTGTTTTTTAGATTCCGCATATAAGCTATATCATATATTTGTCTTTCTCTGTCTTACTTACTTCACATAGTATGATAATCTCCAGGTCCATCCATGTTGCTACAAATGGCATTATTTCATTTTTTTAATGGCTGAGTAATATTCCATTGTATATATGTACCACATCTTCTTTATCCATTCATCTGTCAATGGACATTTAAGTTGCTTCCATGTCTTGGCTATTGTAAACAACGCTGTGATGAACATTGGGGGTGCATGTATCCTTTCGAACCATGTTTTTCTCCAGATATATGCCCAGGAGTGGGATTGCTGGATCATATGGTAGCTCTATTTTTAGTTTCTTAAGGAGCCTCCATAATGTTCTCCATAGTGGCTATACCAATTTACATTCCTACCAACAGCGTAGGAGGGTTCCCTTTTCTCTACACCCTCTCCAGCATTTATTGTTTGTAGATTTTTTTGATGATGGCCATTCTGACTGGTGTGAGCTGATACCTCATTGTAGTTTTGATTTGCATTTCTTTAATAATTAGAGATGTTAAGCATCTTTTCATGTGCCTCTTGGCCATCGGTATGTCCTCTTTGGAGAAATGTCTATTTAGGTCTTCCGCCCATTTTTTGATTGGGTTGTTTTTTTGATATTGAGCTGCAAGAGCTGTTTGTAAATTTTGGAGGCTAATCCCTTGTCAGTCTCATTGTTTGCCAATATTTTCTCCCATTCTGTGCGTTGTCTTTTCATTTTGTTTACGGTTTCCTTTGCTGTGCAAGCCCCAGGTTTTTAAAGGCAGAAGTGTGAAAAAGTTGTGTTCTCCCTAGCTCAGGTGCAGAGCCTTTACTCATGACTTGAGATACATTTTTGTCTGTTTAGTCAGGCAATACATAATATGAGGCTCTAAAATAACTATAGTACACTATGGAAAATGTGAAAAATAAAAGAAACTTGTCCTTGGGGTGCTTAAGTATTATGAGTATTGGGGTAAAGCATAAGGGCTCCCTGAAATTTGTTTCACTTTAACTTTTACTTGTAAAACAATCTGCTTGTCCACCTTCTTATTTTGAATTATATATTAACATACCTCCTGAGATATGGGAGATAAAACACTTCTCTGCAATGGAAAACTATGAATTTCCTTATCCTCCTCCTTCTTCATCCTCCTTTCAGCACTCACCTTCTAGTAAATTGACAAGGGGATGCTTCAAAGCTAGTCATTTATAAAAGTAGTTGATGATGCTCTCTGATGTACAATTTAATCGATGCTGGGAATGTCCAAAAATAACATCTCTCTGCTAACCTGTTGATATTAGAAATTCTACCATTAACAATTCATGCTAAGTTTCCTCTTAAATTGGGTCATCCCTAGGCTGTTGATTTAATCCCAGTCTAAACTAACATAATATTTAGTAGTTTTAACAGCAATTTTCAACTATAGGTTCCTCTTTGATCTTGCCCCCCCAGTAGCCCCCTGTTCTCTATTTTCATGTTCTACTGTGTTATCCTTTGCTCATGCAACTCCAGCCACATCATCCTTGGTGCTGTTCTTTGAACGTGGTAGACAGCTTCTGCCTCAAGGTCTTGACCTTAAATGCCCTTTCTCCTGTATCTACATGGCTTGCTTCCTAACTTCATTCAAGTCTTTACTCTGATTTAACTTTCTCACTGAGTCTTTCTCTGAGCACCCTATTTAAAATCATAATCCTGAATTCTTTCCCAGGTTTATTTGTCTCTTTTGTATTTATCATGATCTGAATACTATATGTTTAACTCTTTTTTTTTTAATTTGCCTTTCACCACAAGAATGTAAGCTTTATTTGAAGACAGATTTTGTTCACTGCTGTATTTTCCATTTCCTAGCATATACTAGGTGCTCAGTAAATATTTGTTAAAAGCATAAATGAATGAATACAAAATCCTGCAGGATTGAGGCATAAAAAGGAGTGCCTATAGGGAAAGTGAATACCAAACAATTCTTAAGATGGTATTTCCCAAAATATGTTAAATTTTATTTCTCCCTCTACAGGAAATACTTGCCTAGGTCCAACTATGGAAAACTTCTGTTTGCACATTTTGTCATAATTCTGAACTCTTAAAAAAGCTTTCAAATGATATGCATTTAAATAGACCCTAAGTTTCTGAATGACTGACTGGAATTTTTGCTTTTATTTATTGGTAAATTAGTATAAGCAGTAACCTGGGCGTCAGGGTTCTTGGCTCCAATTTTCAGAATTTTTTTTTTTCTCTGTAAGCTGAGGTATTTGGAAAACATTGTTAACATCAGTTCTAGTTAAGATTTTATGAGTCACCTTGTTCTAGCTTAATGAAGTATCTTATTCCAATTCTATTATTTCACTTTTAAACATTGGAAAACTGCTGAGATAGGGGAAATGCAAAATGGGAAGGAAGATATTGGATCATCCAGAAACTTGCAAAATCACAAGTCATTGTTCTGGAAATTATCAGTGTATTCATACAATCTTCCTGCAAAAAAGATTAGAGGCTTCAAAGCCACATGAGTGTTTAAGCAATAGATCAAGGCATCTGGATTGGTTCTGTGAGTAAATTGTTATATTTTAACATCAAGATTTCCTAGATGTGTGCCAATAGGAATATTTTTTCTGTGTCTTTGTTTTAGTGCAGGGGATATTTGAATGGTAGTCACACAGGCTTTAAAATTTATTTATGATGATGATGGGTGACTCTGCCATTCAAATTGTTAAGTTTTCCTGTTGTAGTGAACTCTGGAGAACTATCATGGCTTAAGCAACATGGAGTTGTTAGACTCCTGAATTCTCAGTCCAGTATTTTTAACGCCCTCAGGGGCATCAACAGTCCTAACAGAGTTTGGTTTCAAGGAAACTGTGGATGTAAATTGTAAACTAATGACAGGATATCTCCTTGGGAACATTAGTATTACTTAGCCTGCTATCAAGAGCAAAGCTCATTTTTTTGTATCCTTAGCACTTGCATAGCATTTGGCTTGTATGAGATACTTAATAAATGCTTATCAGTTGTCTTGGAAAATGTTCCAATTGCATTAATTTTTAATTTAGTAACAATCTTTTGGTGTTAATTTTAAGGATCAGGACTCTTAAGATTATTTTATTTGAATGAGACCTGAAAGTAGGCATTTTCTTTTATTTCTTCAGTAAGCAAAGATTTATTTACTGCTTACACCTGAGTAGGAGCTGGAACTATAGCAGTTGATAAGAAACAATCCCTACCCTTAAGAAGCTCACATTCTAGGAGACAGATTTGTATATGAATTATAATGTAATATAACAGAAACATATTTATGGTACCCTACTAGCAGAGGGTTTTGTAAAGGGTGTTTGCTGTCTTATCAAATAAGAGTCACTGAGACTGAGACTAGTAGAAAGGAAATGGGGAGGGAGGCATTTCATTTTGGTAGGGCTAGGAGAACTGCTTGGCTGGGGCAAGTGCTTACTAGGTGGGTGAGGAGTAGTACAGCACTTGTAGAGAGAAGACTACTTTGAGAATATTTATGAGTTGTTTTGACCAACATCTATTTGAGTTCCCTTGAAGTGGACATATCTTAAGGTGTTATCAGATTCCCCTTCAGTTTTGAAGAACAGATTAAATTAATTTCGTTAAGTATTCAGCTTGGAATGTTGATATGGGAAATAATAGGAGATATTTTGGGTGTCGGTATGCTCAGAATTGTCTTTATGCCTAGATATTATATGTTATACAAGAGATATGGCATTGCATTATTAGAGTTCTTTCTTGTCCTCTAAACCAGTAGTTTTCAAGTAGAATTACCTCAGAAACTGTTTAAAAATATTCTTGGACTTCCCTACTTGCAGTTATTTGGATTCAGTAGGTCCAGAGGTGGTTAGGGACTCTGTGTTTCTAAAAGACATCCATGTGATTTAGATACACAGCCCAGTTTGCGAATAACTGTTCTAAACTGACATGAGGAGAAAGTGATGCCTGCTGTCATATATTTGTACTGTAATTCAGTAAGAATGAAGTAGAGTCACGTAACAGTAACAATCCCATGAGAATAGAGAACCCTGACTTCCATAGCAGGGAATGCTAAATCATACAATATAAACAAGTAGCGGCTCCATAATTGTGTTTTGAACTTAAATGAATCCAAAAATCTGAAATCACACCACAGAGTGTGCAACTACAACTGTAAGTAATAATGAAGCCACAAAGGAAGTGGCATCTAAACCAAGTACTTTATGGTGTAAGGATGCTTATGGCTGGAGTCAGTACAGTTGAGGCCATATATAGAGGCAGAGATGGTGGCTCAGCCTCTGACTGTTCCCTAACATTTCACAGCATAGTTCAGTAGAGTTTACCAGTGACCTACTGTTAATAATAGGGAGATGTATATTTTTATTTTCAGGTTATATAATTATTTTAGAATGGAAAAACATAGGAAACATATTGAGGGTAACATCAAAACCACCACGTATCTTAAAAGTTATCAAAACCTATAATTCCTGTATTAGACTATCATAGTAAATTCTAGAGCATATGTGGTAGTCATGGCTCTTCTGATTAAGTGTGTTTATTGATAAGGCTTCAAGATCATTTAGCAGTGAAGTATAGTAGCCTAGAGATTCCTTTCCAGAAGCCAGAAAGAGTATGAATGTTCCACCCTCTTCCATCTGTTCATGAGTTAGTTCAATAATAAACAGTGCCTGTTATGTTCCAGATACTACTAAGGAGTAGATACAGATACTAGACAATAGTGACACAGATAATAGACAAATAAAATATATATCAAATAGTAATATTTGTTTACAAGAAAACAAAAAGCAAAAATGGAACTATTTTGCTTAAAAAAAAGAAAAAAAAACTTGAGTTTAGGGAGGGGAAGCCTGGGTAGAAGCCTGGATCAGTTCTGTCATTGATGTTTAATCACTGCTTCTTGAATGAATATGCAAAAGACTTTTTTGTCTACAAATTTAATTCACACCCAAAAATGACTTGGTGGTGGGAGAAAGTAATATAATTTTAGGTTCAGAACAAGAGAACTAATAGTTCCCTGTATCCTGCACCAGTTAGGCTCTCTGCAGGAGTCTTGTGTTGAATTTGGGGAGCCCCACTTTTTTAAGAGAAGACAGGATAATGACAAATGAGTGAGGAAACCATGTCAAACTAGAATCATGACTGGGACTATTTAGCATGGAGACTCTTTGCAAAGATTTTACAGACATTTAAAATGCTGCCTTGTGGAAGAGAAAAGAAGAAATGTAGTCTTTATCGATTCAGTCAGCTGACTGGCTTGAAGTTACAAGAAACAGTTTTAGAATCTCTTAAAGGAATATCTTTATCTGCAAAACTCTCCATTAAACTTCCCTGTCACTGGAAATGTAGGAAAAGCTACATGAGTATCTCTGTCTTTAAAAATTTGATAAGTAATATATGTAATAATGCTTTTGGAATAAAAATCTCCATGGTATATGACATACCTTTAGTTGTGAATCATACGAGTAAAACGTAATAGAAAACATCATTAATATCTTAATGGTATGTCTGTTGCCCAACTTGTTGCATGGTACTTATCACAATTAAACATTTGCTCCAGAGAAATGATAAAAAATTGTATCCCTAATCTTATATTTTGAAGAAAGACGAAGCCTAACGTAAGTACTTCAGCTCCAGTTCTAATAAGAAAAAGGAAGTCCATTACCTGATTGACCTTGGGCAAGTAGTGTCTTGTCTTAATTACCTACCTCAGGGGATTGTGAGATAAAATGAGTTTGTCTGTGTAAAGCACTTAACTAGTGAGTGTCCGGCCCAGGGTAGTATTGATGAAATAGTGGTAGTTGTTATTTAGTTAGTAGTTGTAATTTATAGTTAGTTTTAAGCTGGCTATCTAGAGGCATTATTTGAGAGATTGGTATTCTAATTTAGATGAGTTTTTAGTTCCTAATATCTGTGGTTCTGTTTTCCTCACATGTCACCAACCATTCGTTCTTCACTGAGAAACTCTCCATGTGCCCTTCAAATCACAGCTAAATGTGGTAATGCCTCACTTACCTGGCATTGTTCAAGGGAAAAGATGTTTGACACAAGTGAGACACCTGATTAACTTCCTAAAATGTAAACTTTTCTTTTAACCATTTCAGTTTTTAAAAACAGATGTGTCACATACTTACATGCCTTTTTGAAATGAACATCCTAAACATGACTTTAACTTTTTGTTGAGTCAGTATAATGTATATGCATCTATTATTAAATAGTCATTTTCATTTGCTTTATTCTTTTCAGGTAGCTGTCATTGTTTTCTGTGGTAAAGCCTTTGTATACACTTTCAGTCACCTTCTAAGTTTCTATGTCTTATTTACTCTGGATTTGGAAACCAGATATTGAAACTTGCTAAGAATTGCATGTTAAAGTGGTAAGATATCTGGAATTTGCTTGAAAATATCCCTTGGAGCCAGGAAAGTAGGGAGGAGTTAATTATTCAAGCAGGGTGATTGGTATATTACTCTGCCCTTGTACATGTTTACAAATTTTCATAATTAGAAGTTTTTAAAAACTACCATTTAAAAAAGAATTCTATGTTAGATATGTGTGTACTTAGTTCTTAATTTTTATCTTTGTAAGGATTTATAGGAAACTTAATAGTATTTATCTTTGGACAGAAGGACTGAGAGCTAAGGGGGGAGGGATGTTCACTTTTTATTTGTTCTGGTGGAGTTTTATGACCTTTTTTTACCTCCATATGTTTTGTGTGTGTGTGTGTGTGTGTGTGTTTAATGTGTATCTAGCCAGGAAGAAGTTTCACTTCCTTATCTGTAAATTCAAAGTACTAACAGTATCAGACTTATGGGATTGTAAGGCTTGTATATCTCTGTGTTTTGTTTTTTTTTTTTGCGGTACGCGGGCCTCTCACCGCTGTGGCCTCTCCCGTTGCGGAGCACAGGCTCCGGACGCACAGGCTCAGCGGCCATGGCTCACGGGCCCAGCCGCTCCGCGGCATGTAGGATCTTCCCGGACCGGGGCACGAACCCGTGTTCCCTGCATCGGCAGGCGGACTCTCAACCACTGCGCCACCAGGGAAGCCCTATATCTCTGTATTTTAACACATTTTTTGTTTTACTTTAAATAGGTATTTTAGATGGATAACAATGCGTTCTGTGTGAGGTGCTAAAAGAGCAGTAGAAGGAGCTCTGTAATGGCTGTTTCAAACTTCTGAGAAGTCTTTTTTGATATCCATATCTGGGCTTAAGGGTCTCACTAATTGTCATTGGCACTGTCCCGTTACCTCTCCCTTTGATGGCGTAACTTGCTGCCTGTGCTGTTATAGCTAAGCTAACTCTTCACTGTCTCTTATGCTTTGCTTTCTTTAAATATTCTGCCCTTTCTGTGTTTACCATTACTGAATAAAACAGATACACGCACAATGTAAATTCAGTTGTAAATCACCACTGACATACGGGATTCACAATTAAGCATTTCCTGAAGGTAGAAGTATAAATTGGTCCTCTTTAGGGAGGCAATTTGACAAAGTCTATCATAATTTAAAATATGTATGCCCTTTGTCATAACAAGGAATTCATCCTAAAGTTATACTTACATGTTCAAAGATGTATGAAGAAACTGAATGGTGTCTGAGTGGAAGAGAAAAGGAGTTTGGGGTAGGAGGCAGACTTAACTTTTATTTTATGGCTTTTGAAATTCTTTTCCTTTACATTATGCAGTTTACTACTTTTTATATTAAAGAGAAAAACTAGGATAAAAAGAGCCTTCTTACCACCTGTGGGTAAGACAGAATTTACAGGTTCTTATTCTATTCCTAATGGATTTTCCAGATTATATTTTTTCTTCAAGGGACAGCAATGCTGACAGTAGGCTTTTTCATTGCTCAGCCTGACGTTGTGTTGGATTTTGACAACCCTAACCTAATCATTTGATAATTGAGTCCATTTCTGATAGTAGGAATTTTTATAATTTCATTGCATGAATGTGTATCTATATCTATTGCATTTATCCTTCCTGACCAGTATTCCCTACATATTCCCCCATCCTTAACCCCACCTCCATTACCTGTTGACCACCTATTTTTTCTCCATGCTCATGTACTTTATGTGTGTGTGTATGTATGTATATCAATAAACACACTGACATGAGACACACACAGAAAAAGATATTTTTTTTGGTTGTAGTTTTTCTTTTTAAACCTCATCATACTCATTTGATTGCATTTTCCTTTTTTTTAAATTTAACGCTACAATGTGCAAATACCACTAAGTCACCTGATACAACTCTAATTTACTGTTTTTAGGGATTGCATTGTGTTAATTGATCAAAGTATATTGTGGTTTATTCAGCCATTCCTGTATTGATTGAAACAACTCTGTTTATAGAGACAAGAAATTGGAAAATAAGTGACAATATCTTTGTGTATACTATGTGTGGTTACTTTTGTTTCTATGTGATAGATTCCCAGGAGTAGGATGACTAGGTTAAAGGTGTAAGTACTTTAAATTTTAATATATGTTGCAAGATTTCTTTCCAAAAGGACTTTTCACTTAGACCAGTGAAATATGACAGTACCCTTTGAGGAGATATTATCAATCTTTTAAATTTGTGCCAAAGTGATTTCTCTTTGTTAAACTAATTGTTATTTCCCTGACTTTTCTAGTAAGTTTGAGTGTTTTTATAAACTTAACAACTTGGATCTGCTTTTTCTCTACATGTCAAATATTTTTTCTGATTTAATTCCTTAGTTTGTTTATGATTTTTTCATAATAGGAAATTTTAAACTCTTTATGTCTGTCTTAAGTTTCTGTTCTTTGTTAAGAATGCTCAGAAGACATGTCATCTTCTAAATTTTGTTGTAGAATGTAGTTCTGTGATTTATTTTTTACATTTGTCTTTACTGCACCTGGAATTTAATTTTTTATGTATATAATGTAAGATAAAGATCTGATGTTTTTTGCTAGATGATAAGTTTTGTGAGGATTATTTAAAAAATAATTTATCCTATCTTGTTGAAATGAAATTTAACCTTTGGCTTGTACATTTTCTTATATGTGCTGGAATTATTATTTAAGTTCTTTATTCTGTTCCACTCATCTGTGTGTCTGTTCCTATGCCAGTACTGTACTGATTTGATTAGTGTCTTTTGAATATATTCTGAAACCTGACCAGTGAAGTCCACTTCTGGTTTTCTCCTTTTGTTTAATTTTCTTGGTGGTTCTTGGACTTCCTGCGTTATAATTTTAAGGTCCTATTTCTAAATTTAAAAAAATATTCTGGGCTTTTTTCTCAAGACAGTTATTTATAAATATTGGGAAAATGTTACTACTGTGAATGAAATATTTTCCCATTTTTCTAGGTGTCTCCTTCTAAACTAGAGAAAAATTTTTTTAATTAATTGTAAGTGTTATATCATATTTCTCCCTAATAATCTATTTTTTACTAACTTCAGCTTTCTTTTACTAGAATAACTTACATATTTTAAGTATTCCATCCAATCATTGTCAAAAAGATATATATATTTCTCTTTCATTCCGATATTTATGCCAGTTAATTCATTTTTATGTCTTACTGGTTTCCTATATCTTCAAATCAGTGTTGAATTATAAAGGGTTCAGTGGGCTTCCTGCTCTAATTTCTAATTTGATTAATTTGATTTATTGACTGAGCAATAACATTCATATGGTTAAAATAATAAAGTTTTCTGGGAACAATCTCCTTCCCATCCCTTCCCTAATCTGTCCAGTTCCCACCCTGTACTCAAAGTAACCACCATTATTGGATCTCTTCCACAGATCATCAAATTTACATATAGAAGCAAGTTCTTTATATATATAAAAACACACACATGTATAATATATTCAATATATATATTTATTGTGTGTGCATACAGTCTTAATTTTATTTGAAATGGTTTTAGTGTTTTGCTACTTAGGACACTTGCAATTGTTCTTCTTTCCAAAAATGCTTGATTTTTTAGTATTCCTTTCCATAGAGCTTTTATTACAAGTGGCTGCTGAATTTTACCAAATGCCTTGTTAGCATCCATTGATAAAATCTTGTGATTTTTTTCTCCTTAATTTGTTGATATATTGAATTGTGTTGATTCCTAAAAATGAACCATTCTTGCATTCCTGCAGTAAATTATGATAGTATATTATTTTTGATATGTGGCTAGACTCTATTGTCTGATTTGATTCTTTTCTCTTTAGAATTTTTACGTTTAACTTCTAAGTGAAATTGGTTTATGGTGTTTTGTGTGCTACATACTATTAGATTTGGTACTGTTATTCTGACTTCATAAAATGAAACATTTTCGGTATTTTTCTATGGTTTAATATTATTAGAACTATGTTTATTTTAAGATTAAGAATCTGCTGGGAACCCAACAGGTCTCAATGTCTTTGTCTATAGTAGATTTCTTTTTTTTTTAAATTTAATTTTATTATTTTTTTTACACAGCAGGTTCTTACTAGTCATCAATTTTATACACATCCGTGTATACATGTCAATCCCAATCACCCAATTCAGCACACCACCATCCCCACCCCCCTGCGGCTTTCCCCCTTTGGTGTCCATACGTTTGTTCTCTACATCTGTGTCTCAACTTCTGCCCTGCAAACCGGTTCACCTGTACCATTTTTCTAGGTTCCACATACATGCGTTAATATACGATATTTGTTTTTCTCTTTCTGACTTACTTCATTCTGTATGACAGTCTCTAGATCCATCGATGTCTCAACAGATGACTCAATTTCATTCCTTTCTATGGCTGAGTAATATTCCATTGTATATATGTACCACAACTTCTTTATCCATTCGTCTGGAGATGGGCATTTAGGTTGCTTCCATGACCTGACTATTGTAAATAGTGCTGCAATGAACATTGGGGTGCATGTGTCTTTTTGAATTATGGTTTTCTCTGGGTATATGCCCAGTAGTGGGATTGCTGGATCATATGGTAAT
The DNA here is from genome assembly GCF_039906515.1 of Pseudorca crassidens. Taxonomy (NCBI): domain Eukaryota; kingdom Metazoa; phylum Chordata; class Mammalia; order Artiodactyla; family Delphinidae; genus Pseudorca; species Pseudorca crassidens. Next base: position 106,307,711 of record NC_090302.1, read on the forward strand.
TCTATTTTTAGTTTTTTAAGGAACCTCCATACAGTTCTGCATAGTGGCTGTATCAATTTACATTCCCACCAACCGTGCAAGAGGGTTCCCTTTTCTCCACACCCTCTCCAGCATTTGTTGTTTGTAGATTTTCTGATGATGCCCATTCTAACTGGTGTGAGGTGATACCTTACTGTAGTTTTGATTTGCATTTCTCTAATAATTAATGATGTTGAGCAGCTTTTCATGTGCTTCTTGGCCATCTGTATGTCTTCTTTGGAGAAATGTCTATTTAGGTCTTCTGCCCATTTTTGGATTGGGTTGTTTGTTTCTTTAATATTGAGCTGCATGAGCTGTTTATATATTTTGGAGATTAATCCTCTGTCCATTGATTCGTTTGCAAATATTTTCTCCCATTCTGAGGATTGTTTTTTCGTCTTGTTTATGGTTTCCTTTGCTGTGCAAAAGCTTTTAAGTTTCATTAGGTTCCATTTGTTTATTTTTGTTTTTATTTCCATTACTCTAGGAGGTGGATCAAAAAAGATCTTGCTGTGATTTATGTCAAAGAGTGTTCTTCTTATGTTTTCCTCTAAGAGTTTTATAGTGTCCGGTCTTACATTTAGCTCTTGAATCCATTTTGATTTTATTTTTGTGTATGCTGTTAGGGAATGTTCTAATTTCATTCTTTTACATGTAGCTGTCCAGTTTTCCCAGCACCACTTATTGAAGAGACTGTCTTTTCTCCATTGTATATCCTTGCCTACTTTGTAATAGATTAGTTGACCATAGGTGTGTGCGTTTATCTCGCTTTCTATCTTGTTCCATTGATCTATGTTTCTATTTTTGTGCCAGTACCATATTGTCTTGATTACTGTAGCTTTGTTGTATAGTGTGAAGTCAGGGAGCCTGATTCCTCCAGCTCCATTTTTTTTCCCTCAAGACTGCTTTGGGTACTCGGGGTCTTTTGTGTCTCTATACAAATTTTAAGATTTTTTGTTCTAGTTCTGTAAAAAATGCCATTGGTAATTTGATAGGGATTGCATTGAATCTGTAGATTGCTTTGGGGAGTATAGTCATTTTCACAATATTAATTCTTCCAATCCAAGAACATGGTATATCTCTCCATCTGTTGGTATCATCTTTAATTTCTTTCATCAGTGTCTTATAGTTTTCTACATACAGGTCTTTTGTCTTCCTAGGTAGGTTTATTCCTAGGTATTTTATTCTTTATGTTGCAGTGGTAAACGGGAGTTTCCTTAATTTCTTTTTCAGATTTTTCATTATTAGTGTATAGGAATGCAAGAGATTTCTGTGCATTAATTTTGTATCCTGCAACTTTACCAAATTCATTGATTAGCTCTAGTAGTTGTCTGGTGGCATCTTTAGGATTCTGTATGTATAGTATCATGTCATCTGCAAACAGTGACAGTTTTACTACTTCTTTTCCAATTTGTTTTCCTTTTATTTCTTTTTCTTCTCTGATTGCCACGGCTAGGACTTCCAAAACTATGTTGAATAATAGTGGTGAGAGTGGACATCCTTGTCTTGTTCCTGATCTTAGAGGAAATGCTTTCAGTTTTTCACCATTGACAATGATGTTTGCTGTGGGTTTGTCGTATATGGCCTTTATTATGTTGAGGTCGGTTCCCTCTATGCCCACTTTCTGGAGAGTTTTTATCATAAATGGGTGTTGAATTTTGTCAAAAGCTTTTTCTGCATCTATTGAGATGATCATATGGTTTTTCTCATTTAATTTGTTAATATGGTGTATCACATTGATTTGCGCATATTGAAGAATCCTTGCATCCCTGGGATAAATCCCACTTGATCATGGTGTATGATCCTTTTAATGTGTTGTTGGAGTCTGTTTGCTAGTATTTTGTTGAGGATTTTTGCATCTATATTCATCAGTGATATTGGTCTGTAATTTTCTTTTTTTGTAGTATGTTTGTCTGGTTTTGGTATCAGGGTGATGGTGGCCTCATGGAATGAGTTTGGGAGTGTTCCTTCCTCTGCAAGTTTTGGAAGAGTTTGAGAAGGATGGGTGTTAGCTCTTCTCTAAATGTTTGATAGAATTCACCTGTGAAGCCATCTGGTTCTGGACTTTTGTTTGTTGGAAGTTTTTTAATCACAGTTTCAATTTCATTACTTGTGATTGGTCTGTTCATATTTTCTATTTCTTCCTGGTTCAGTCTTGGGAGGTTATACGTTTCTAAGAATTTGTCCATTTCTTCCAGGTTGTCCATTTTATTGGCATAGAGTTGCTTGTAGTAGTCTCCTAGGATGCTTTGTATTTCTGCTGTGTCTGTTGTAACTTCTCCTTTTTTATTTCTAATTTTGTTGATTTGAGTCCTCTCCCTCTTTTTCTTGGTGAGTCTGGCTAATGGTTTATCAATTTTGTTTATCTTCTCAAAGAACCAGCTTTTAGTTTTATTGATCTTTGCTATTGTTTTCTTTGTTTCTATTTCATTTATTTCTGCTCTGGTCTTTATGATTTCTGTCCTTCTGCTAACTTTGGGTTTTGTTTGTTCTTCTTTCTCTAGTTCCTTTAGATGTAAGGTTAGATTGTTTATTTGAGATTTTTCTTGTTTCTTGAGGTAGGCTTGTATAGCTATAAACTTCTCTCGTAGAACTGCTTTTGCTGCATCCCATAAATGTTGGATCGTTGTGTTTTCATTGTCATTTGTCTCTAGGTATTTTGTGACTTCCTCTTTGATTTCTTCAGTGATCTCTTGGTTATTTAGTAACATATTGTTTAGCCTCCATGTGTTTCTGTTTTTTACGTTTTTTTCCCTGTAATTCATTTCTAATCTCATAGCGTTGTGGTCAGAAAAGATGCTTGATATGATTTCAGTTTTCTTAAATTTACTGAGGCTTGATTTGTGACCCAAGATGTGATCTGTCCTGGAGAATGTTCTGTGCGCACTTGAGAAGAAAGTGTAATCTGCTGTTTTTGGATGGAATGTCCTATAAATATCAATTAAATCTATCTGGTCTATTGTGTCATTTAAAGCTTCTGTTTCCTTATTTATTTTCATTTTGGATGATCTGTCCATTGGTGTAAGTGAGGTGTTAAAGTCCCCCACTATTATTGTGTTACTGTCGATTTCCTCTTTTATAGCTGTTAGTGGTTGCCTTATGTACTGAGGTGCTCCTATGTTGGGTGCATATATATTTATAATGGTTATATCTTCTTCTTGGATTGATCTCTTGATCATTATGTAGTGTCCGTTCTTGTCTCTTGTAACATTCTTTATTTTAAAGTCTATTTTATCTCATACGAGTATTGCTACTCCAGCTTTCTTTTGATTTCCATTTGCATGGTATATCTTTTTCCATCCCCTCACTTTCAGTCTGTATATGTCGCTAGGTGTGTAGTGGGTCTCTTGTAGACAGCATATATATGGGTCTTGTTTTTGTATCCATTCAGCAAGCCTGTGTCTTTTGGTTGGAGCATTTAATTCATTCACGTTTAAGGTAATTATTGATATGTATGTTCCTATGACCATTTTCTTAATTGTTTTGGGTTTGTTTTTGTAGGTCCTTCTCTTGTGTTTCCCACTTAGAGAAGTTCCTTTAGCATTTCTTGTAGAGCTGGTTTGGTGGTGCTGAATTCTCTTAGCTTTTGCTTGTCTGTAAAGCTTTTGATTTCTCCATCGAATCTGAATGAGATCCTTGCTGGGTAGAGTAATCTTGGTTGTAGGTTCTTCCCTTTCATCACTTTAAGTATATCATGCCCCTCCCTTCTGGCTTGTAGAGTTTCTGCTGAGAAATCAGCTGTTAACCTGATGGGAGTTCCCTTGTATGTTATTTGTCGTTTTTCCCTTGCTGCCTTCGATAATTTTTCTTTGTCTTTAATTTTTGCCAGTTTGATTACTGTGTGTCTCAGTGTGTTTCTCCTTGCATTTATCCTGTATGGGACTCGCTGTGCTTCCTGGACTTGGGTAGCTATTTCCTTTCCCATGTTAGGGAAGTTTTCGACTATAATCTCTTCAAATATTTTCTCTGGTCCTTTCTCTCTCTCTTCTCCTTCTGGGATGCCTATAATGTGAATGTTTTTGCATTTAATGTTGTCCCAGAGGTCTCTTAGGCTGTCTTCATTTCTTTTCATTCTTTTTTCTTTATTCTGTTCCGCAGCAGTGAACTCCACCATTCTGTGTTCCAGGTCATTTACCTGTTCTTCTGCCTCAGTTATTCTGCTATTGATTCCTTCTAGTGTAGTTTTCATTTCAGTTATTGTATTGTTCATCTCTGTTGTGTGTTCTTTAATTCTTCTAGGTCTTTGTCAAACATTTCTTGCATCTTCTTAATCTTTGCCTCCATTCTTTTTCCGAGGTCCTGGATCATCTTCACTTTCATTATTCTGAATTCTTTTTCTGGACGGTTGCCTATCTCTACTTCATTTAGTTGTTTTTCTGGGGCTTTATCTTGTTGCTTCATGTGGTACATAGCCCTCTGCCTTTTCATCTTGTCTATCTTTCTGTGAATGTGGTTTTTGTTCCACAGGCTGCAGGATTGTAGTTCTTGCTTCTGCTGTCTGCCCTCTGGTGGATTAGGCTATGTAAGAGGCTTGAGCAAGTTTCCTGATGGGAGGGACTGATGGTGGGTAGATCTGGGTGTTGCTCTGGTGCGCAGAGCTCATTAAAACTTTAATCTGCTTGACTGTTGATGGGTGGGGCTCGGTTCCCTCCCTGTTGGTTGTTTGGTCTGAGGCAACCCAACACTGGAGCCTACCTGGGCTCTTTGGTGGGGCTAATGAGAGACTCTGGGAGGGCTCACGCCAAGGAGTACTTTCCAGAATTTCTGCTGTCAGTGTCCTTGTCCCCACAGCGAGCCACAGCCACCCCCTTCCTCTGCAGGAGACCCTCCAACACTAGCAGTTAGGGCTGGTTCAGCTTACCCTGGGGACACTGCTCCTTTCCCTGGGTCCCGATGCGCACACTACTTTGTGTGTGCCCTCCAAGAGTGGAGTCTCTGTTTCCCCCAGTCCTGTCGAAGTCCTGTAGTGAAATACTACTAGGCTTCAAAGTCTGGTTCTCTAGCAATTCCTCCTCCCGTTGCCGGACCCCCAGGTTGGGAAGCCTGACATGGGGCTCAGAACCTTCACTCCTCCAGTTGGTGGACTTCTGTGGTATGTGTTCTCCAGTCTGTGAGTCACCCACCCAGCAGTTATGGGATTTGATTTTACTGTGATTGCACCCCTCCTACCGTCTCGTTGTGGCTTCTCCTTTGTCTTTGGATGTGGGGTATCTTTTTTGGTGAGTTCCAGTGTCTTCCTGTCGATGATTGTCCAGGAGCTAGTTGTGATTCTCGTGTTCTCACAAGAGGGAGTGAGAGCACATCCTTCTACTCTGCCATCTTAGTTCCTCCTCCTTCAGTAGATTTTTAATTACCTTTAATTCGTGCTATTTGGTTCTACTCAGTTCATTTCTCTTGGGTCAATTTTGATATTTTCTGTCTTACTGGGAAAACATTTTTCTCTTCGGTTTTCAAATGAATTGCCAAGAAATTGCATTTGTATTTTCTTAGCTTTGTCTTATTTTCTTTTCTTTTTTTTTTGCGGTACGCGGGCCTCTCACTGTTGTGGTCTCTCCCGTTGTGGAGCACAGGCTCTGGACGCGCAGGCTCAGCGGCCGTGGCTCACAGGCCCAGCCGCTTCATGGCATGTGGGATCTTCCCGGACCGGGGCACGAATCTGTGTCCCCTGCGTCGGCAGGCGGACTCTCAACCACTGTGCCACCAGGGAAGCCCTGTCTTATTTTCTTAATTCTCTCCTATACTTATGATTTCTCTTTTCATTTTGACTATCGTGAGTTTTCCCTATCACTCTTTTTTTTTTCACCCCCTTATTAGACTCTCTGATTCTTTAATCATGTTTCAGAGAGCTAGCTTTTGGACTTATTTATGCTTTCTATAACTTCTTTACTTTATATTAATGTCAAATAGTATCTCTTAGTTCTTTCTTCCTAGTTCATTTTGATGCAGTTTGTATTTTTTCTAATTTCTTATTTACTAGGTTTCCCCCCCGCCTCTGCCTTTTAAAAATATTAAAAGCTATGAAGGCCATAAATTTACTTCTGAATACAAATTTTGCTAGGTCACCTGGGTTTTTATTATGATTATTAAATCATAGCTATTTTATGTTGTAGCTTACTATGTAGATCATAATTTCTCTTTTGATTTCTTCTTTGATCCAAAGATTATCTAGGTCATCTCGTCATTTATAACAAAATATTTTTGGTACCTTTTCCTAAATTTTCTATATTACGTATCTCTGAAATTAGTTTATTGTTAATATAATTTCTGTTTTTTGTTTTTTGGAACTATATTTGTCTCTTCTACAAGGTATACTGAAATAACTCAGTATATTTGTATCTTTTTTTTTCTTTGCTTTTTAAAAAATTTTTGAATTTTATTTTATTTATTTTTTATACAGCAGGTCCTTATTAGTCATCAATTTTATACACATCAGTGAGTGTATTTGTATCTTTAAAAATAAAATTATTAAAGCTCTAATAAGTTTTGCTTTATTACCTGCTGTGTTATTTGGTATATACAACTTTATAACTCATATTGGTCATAAACTGTATATTTTACAATTGTATAATCTTTATCCTACTCGATACTTTTTTTAACTCAAATTTATTTAATTAATTTATGTATTTGGCTGCGTTGGGTCCTCATTGCTGCTCATGGGCTTTCTGTAGTTGCAGCAAGCAGGGGCTACTCTTTGTTTCGGTGTACAGGCTTCTCACTGCAGTGGCTTCTGTTGTTGCGGAGCACAGGCTTTAGGTGCGCAGGCTCAGTAGGTGTGGCTCGCGGGCTCTAGAGTGCAGGCTTAGTAGTTGTGGCACACGGGCTTAGTTGCTCCGTGGCATGTGGGATCTTCCCAGACCAGGGCTCGAACCCGTGTCCCCTGCATTGGCAGGTGGATTCCTACCCACTGTGCCACCAGGGAAGTCCCCACTCAATACTTTTGACCTTGAAATTATGCCTCGATTGATACATGTTTCTCTGCATTTTTTGCAGAGAACAAAATAAATTAAAACAAAATACTATTTTCCCCAAAGAGATGCGCATTTTTCTCCCAGGTGTCTTCTTGACCATGAAAAGATGAGACCTTTAGAGTACTTTTATTTTCTGCCTCTCTTCTGTTTTCCCCTCGTTCTCTTCTTTCAGATCTTGGGAGTACTTTTACTTCTGCCTCCCTCCATCTACCCTGCCTACAACTCTTTTATTTTGAATAGATTGTTTAGTACATCTTGAATAGATATCTATTAAAATTTCTTTGGGGATAAAGTCCTTTGTTTCAAGAGTCCTTATTTATCATGTAAGTTATACATTCTTAGATATTCGGTTATTATCTAAATGTATATTACATGATATAAACTGAAAGATTCGTTGCTTATATTACCCTTTCTCATCATCTTCCCTGTTACCATGTCTCTATTCTGGTTTATTTTTTCTTATTTAGAACCCTTTCTCAATTATTTTTCTCAGTTGGGGTAACTGAGAAAATATACTCTCTCAATTCTTGCATATTTGCAATTTTTTTCATATATCAAAGTGTAAGTTTTGTTGGTATGGAATTCTTTTCTCCTTGTCCCCTGTGAATGTTATTCAACTCTTTCTTTCTCTTTTTTTAAAGTATAACAGATTAGAAGTCCAATGAGGAGCTGATTTTTTATCTTTTATAACTTACTTGCTTTTTATAGCTGGGTGCTTAAATATGATTCAGCATCCTTGAACTTTTATCCCTGATACCTTTTAATGTACATTTTCTTTTATTGTAATACTCTACTTTTTGCAGTAATAAAATATACATAATATAAAATTTACCATTTTAACCATTTTTAAGCATACAGTTCAGTGACATTAAGCACAGTAAACATTGTTGTACAACCATCACTGTCATCCATCTCTAGAACTTTTTCATCTTCCCAAACTGAAACTTTGTACCATTAAACAATAACTCCCCCTTCCACAGCCCCATTCAAGCACCATTCTACTTTCTATTTGAATTTGATGACTCTAAATACCTCTTAAAAGTGGAATTATACAGTATTTGACCTTTTGTGACTGTCTTGTTTCACTTAGTGTAATGCCTTCAGGGTTCATCCGTGTTACTATGTCAGAATTTCCTTGTTTTTTAAGGCTGAATAATATTCCCTTATATGTTATGTGTGTACCACATTTTGTTTAGCCATTCATCCATCGATGGACATTTGAGTTTGTTTCTACCTTTTGGCTTTTGTGAATATGCTGCTATAAACTTGGGTGTACAAATATATTTTCGAGTCCCTGCTTTCACTTCTTCTGGGTATACACCCAGAAGTAGAACTGCGGATCTTATGGTAATCTGTGTTTAATTGTTTTGAGGAACTGCCATACTATTGTATTTTCCATAGTGGCACCACCATTACACATTTTCATCGGCAGCACACAAAGCTTTTATTTTATCCACATCTGTGCCAATCCTTGTTATTTTCTGTTTCTTGATTATAGCCATTCTAATGGGTGTGATTTTAATATACATTTTTAATCTGTCAGTTTTAAAAAAATCTGTATCCTATGCTAGGAGGGCTCTGTGACGTTGAACCTGAGAGTAGAGAACTCATAGCACCATGCTTGCTTGGTCTTCTGTTCTTAGAATATTTTATTTTTATAGAATATTTTTAGCCCATTTATATCTGAAATATAAATGACATGAATTCAGTGATTTGCAGTTATACAGGTCTGTATCAGTGTCTTAATCTCAGTTTCCTTATCTGTGAAATGAGGGTCTTTGGTGATTTACTTCCTAGATTGTCTGATTCAGCTGTAGCATCATTCGCATTCTTACAGAATAAAGGTCAGAATTACTGCAAGGCATTTACCAGCCCTCCATAGATAGTTGAAGTCCTCCCTTTCTACCTGTCTTCTCATACATACATGTTAAAGGCCAACAACACAGGTCTACTTATTCCCTAATCATCCTTCATAATCTCTTTTAATTGTTCCTTCTCCCTGATTCTTTCCTCCACTGATTCTAACTTCCCTTCACATTTTGGTTTGGTGGAAGTCTTATTCTAAACTTCAGATAACAGCTGAGATCTCACTTGAAGAAGTCTTCCCAGTTCTCTGTGACCTAAATTAATTTCTAAATTGTTATTCTCATAGACCTTGAATTTTTAGACTTATCACATTATGCCTTTTATTAGAAGGATGTGTGTGTGTGTGATTTTTATTTGACCCTTCCGCATAGTTCAATAAGGTTCTACACTGCTGGGACCATATCTTACTCATATTATGACCTTGTGCCTATGTCAGGGCAAGTAAATACTTAGTATATTTTAACTGCATTTGAGCAAGAGTGGAAAAAACGTGTATTGACCAGTAATCAGTTTTGTGGCTTGGTGTTGCTATTTTGTCTAGGAAATGTAATCAACAATATTTTCAGTAGATTTTCTTTGTATTTTATATCTACCTTTTAGGACCAGTGTTTCTTAAGTCAGCAATAAAATTAACTACAGCAGGAACTTCATTAAAGCTACAATTTAGGATATGAAATATGAAAGATTTCTAACTTTACCCTGTATATTTCACATATATCATTAGTCACTGTTAGACACTTTGGTCTTGCTTTATATAATTCAGTGCTGAATGTGTATTTTAATGAGAGAGTTTTTGACATCAACATTTTTAACTTTTGTCTAATTTATAATATTAACTTTGAGTTCATGGAAATAGCTGCCTCTATAGATTATGGTTTGAAAGTGCTAATAAGTTCAGTCAGTAATACATGATCTTTAGCTCCTAAACTGTGAATGGTAGATTTCACTTTTTGTTCAGATCTATGTCTGAATTGAAAGGGGTCACAGTGTCTGAATGCTGAATAAAGCAGTAGAATGCTAATCAGAAGATAGAAGTACTAGACTCACTCCATTATTAACTTACACTCTGTTCAGGAATCGACATGGGTATTGGTGTCTTTTTTAAACTGGTATTAATAGTCTCTGCTACTTGATAGTTTGTGAAGTGCTTCATCACCACCATTTAAAAAATGTTTTAAATTCTTGTAGCGTTTTGAAGTAGTTATCTATTATCCCTGTTTTATAGATGCAGAGATTGAGACTTAGAGAAATTCAGTCACTGAAGATTTGGCTAGCAGTAAAATAAGTAATAGACTTGGAACTAGACCCCAGGATTTACCCCACAGTTAAGACTGTTAGCTGCAATCATGCTGTGGTGTGGTTTTTTGTTTATAGGATTCTACATAAACGCATTGATGTTATTATCAACAAATTATCTTGAATGTCACTACAGTGTGTGTATATATATATATTCCATTGCATGTTTAAATCTGTTTCCCTCAGTGGTGTCTGGTAACAGATTAAGCTTCAGGGGTATGATTTTCATTACTTTTTCCAAGTGAATGATTTTGAAAGCTATCAAAAGCATTTTTCTATTTTTAAAATTTTCCTTCAAACCAATGTTTCCTTTCAGAATTACAAAATAATTTTAAAATCATGAGTATCCGATGTTAACTGTTAATCCTTAAGTATGTAATTAAAATTTTTGTTCAATACTTGATTAAAAACTATTTCTGAATTTTCTGTCTTTATTCCACAGAATGATAAATAACGCTGATCATCTCTAGAAAAGATATTGATTCACCTCATGTAAAGTATGCTCAGTTCCTTTCCAGTGGTGTAAGTATCTAATTCTTCTCTTAATTTTCATCCTCTCAATTGTTTTAATAAAATTTAAAAATCATTATGATTATGATCCACAAATGACAGCAGGCGTTTGTAGAGCTGAAAGAATTTTTTCATAGTTATGTGGTAAGGAATGAATTTTCAAATCTATCAACTTTCTCTTTTACCATTTCTGTTTCAAGTTTGAAGTCTAACATTAATTTTCAATTGAACATAAAATTACATATAATTTTAAACTGCTTAATAGCCTAGAAATTTGTGAAATAGATGGCTGGTATTAAATACCTTGTGACAAGCAGAATATTGGAAGAATGCTACCTTAATGCTGCCTTTTGTATGCAAACTACTAAACACCTTAGCCATTTTCTTTACCTACTGGGGATGATAATGTAGTTAAGTCTATTAGCTAATGTAGCTGGTAGACTTTCTTTGGAGTCTGGCAAAAAATACAAATTGGATGGTGGTATTATGTAGAGAGTTTTTTTTGTGCTAGGACATGAGCTGTAACCACTAGTTCATATTAAATAGGCCTCTGAATAAAAGTATTCTAGAGTAGATAAAGTATCTATTAGCTCATTAAGTACATCTTTAGAGTCTAGTGCAGAGTGCCTTTAGCGTAAGCATTTTCTAAAATTTGGGTCAACCAATATTTCAATTAAATTCCTTCTGTTTTGGTTGACAGTTCTATAATCCAGTAAGTAGACATTAAGATAGATTTTCCTTGTTATTTAGGTTTTTTGTTAAACTTTTTTCTTCTCTCATTGGCTTTATCATATATCTAAAAGTCTCTGGAATAGGCCAGGTGGTGTGAACTGTAGCCTGAGTTGCTGCTAAGTAGCTGTGTCCTTGGGAAAGGGAAGGCACTGTGTTTGCTTTGGGCCTGAGTTTCCCTTTTTTAAAAAATACAATTTATTTGTTAATGGCTATTTTCTATAGCCATTAGAATGTAATTAAGCATCATGAGGCCAGGAATTTTTGCCTAATTTGTTCCTTGTTGCATCCTCTCTGCCTTGTACATGGTCTGACACATAGGGGTCACTCAATAAGTGTTAGTTGAATGATTTTTGTCTAAATGGTCTCCTGTTCTCTGATTGCACACCTAATTTATATCTCCCTCTGTAAACTTACATGTTTTTATCAACACTAGGATTTTATTTTCCCAAATGTGTATAAGGTGGCTGTAATTTAAAAATCTCAACCTTAATTAGTGGTAATTTAAAAATAGCTATTAAAGTATGATTGTAAATTGAATATAATCTTATTTTTCTCAAAATCTTTTTATTATGAAAAGAACATTTTTATACTATTATCTGTAGTCATAGTCTCTCTTCTCTGCGTTAGTCAGTTCTGCCATTGGTTTGAATTATAGAATCATTTTACCATACTGTGAAGCTCAATCCCCAGCAAATCTTCATTTCTTACTTATTCTCACTCCTGTCATTTTCTTACTTTAAAATTGCCTCTCCTTTGATGGTAATAATAATTGTGTGTGTAATGTGCCATAAATAGTAAGAAGGGCCTTAGTACGTCTTTAGTTGGTTAATATTATGACTGATGCAATAATGTGTTAAATCATCATGGAATAAATACCATGTATGACAAACCAAACTAATACATGACTAGACCATATTTTGCCTAGTCATTCTAGATAAAAAGATAAAGACAGCAGTCAAGCTGAAGAAAATGCTGTGTTATCCAATAAGGTCTTATTATCTGTTGATGATTTACAGGTAAGGTAGTTGTGTCATATTTGCACATATGATTTCAAGATTAATCATTTGTGAATGCTTTAACCTTCATGATTATAGGATTTAGTTTAAGAAAGTATGTTCTGGACCTCGGGCCTTATCCAAGAAGGGTTTACATATCCAAGTGGGGTAAAATTTATTGTAAAATACGTTTACTATTATGGTCTAGTAGTATGGTCTTTTAGAATGTCAGTTTATGAACTGAGGCATAATTCCTGAATTTAATTGTTCTTTTATGCTTCAGACATTGTCTGTGTTACTACAGTGTCAAAATTCTTCTCACATCATTTTCAATTACTGTTGGCCTGAGTCTGCATTCAGATTAGTAATTTGAAGTGAAAGATGTTCCTTATCCTGTGAACAGTTCTTCTGCTACATAGGAAAATTAATTCAGTTCTTACATGTTATCTTTTTCTGTTATAAAAGAATTGCTGGTATCATGGACTTAGATGACCTTTGTAGGTCATTTTAGCCATAATTTCATGATTATGTGCTTAAACTAGGTGAATTATAAGAAATAAAATTCGAAAATGACAGAATGTGTACCTTGTTTATGTTACTGCCACTGGAATATTGTTCTCAATATCCAAGAAAGCTTCTAATCTTGGCATTTTCTCAGTAAAATATTGTACCTTCAGTGTCATATGCATGATTTGATCCTGCTCATTATGCCACTATCATTCTGCTCTATAGGAGTCATACATTTTATTCTAGCAATTGTAGATCTTTTTACTTAAGGTATATCTTTGTATTAGGGACCTCTCTTGGTGCAAGGCACAGACATCTAATTTAAACAAGGTGAAGCATAAAGGGAAGTTTATGCTCTTACATAACAATATAGCAAGAAGAGCAGGAGTGGACTTCCGTGGTGGTCCAGTGGTTAAGACTCTGCGCTTCCACTGCAGGGGGCACAGGTTCAACCCCTGGTGGGGAAGAAGAGCAGGGATGAGGTAGGGGCTTAGGAATGACTAGAACAAGGGATATGAACACTGTAGAACTTTCCCCTTTGCTCTGCATTTCTTAGTATGCCTGCTTTAGTTTCCTACAAACTAGCTTCTTCTGCATGGTGAGGAATATACCAGACTAACATCTTCCCACAGCTGAGCACAGTTACAGTGACTGTCCATCTTCCTTCTACTCTAACCTGAATATTTTGAGGAGAACAAGGCTTGGTTTCCTTGTGTGCCCACGCTGTTGGCCAGAAGGTAGGGTATTTTGAGTGACATCCCCAAGAACATGTGATTGGAAACAATGAGGCATTCTGTGCAGACAAAATAATAGGTGCCTTCTGTTATATCCTTTTATGACTTTGGATTAAAAATGTTTCCCATAGTCAAGGAATCTGAAATAACATAATATTACATTGCTTCAGATACTGTGGAATCTTTAGTTCTGGTAGTTGTAATATAAGCTTTAGGATGGATACTTTTCAGTTAACAGGTTAAATTCTTGTAATTTATTTTAGTTTTATGCTAATATATACAGAGTGCTGTTCCATACAGAGAAACGTTTGAAGAATTATATACAGAATTCTATCTGCTCTGATATAAATGGGATAGGAAAATATCATAATTGATTTTTTTTGTCTGTATAATAAAACAGTCCTTGAAATCTCGTATCTAAACAAGGTCAGTTTATGGTGAATTTTGAAAGTATGAAGACCTTCAAAGCATGAAGTTAGCAATGGACAACTCCATTTTCAAGAGCAAAGAATAACGTACAGAAACCGGAATTTACCAAATCATTAAGTTAAGAGGTAAATTATTTGGATTACTAAAGGGATTTGGCAGCTACTTTAAAAAAATTTTTTATTTTTTATATTTTTGCGGTACGCGGGCCTTTCACCGCTGTGGCCCCTCCTGCCGCGGAGCACAGGCTCCGGACGCGCAGGCCCAGCGGCCATGGCTCACGGGCCCAGTCGCTCCGCGGCACGCGGGATCCTCCCGGACCAGGGCATGAACCCGCGTCCCCCGCATCGGCAGACGGACCCCGAACCACTGCGCCACCAGGGAAGCCCTTGGCAGCTACTTTTAAAAAGAACTTCCTAGGATTAAGAATTAATGTGTTACTAAGCACTTGATAGAAAGGACCAAGGGCTGAGGGTTAAGATAGAAACTGAAGTGTCAAGTGTCTCTTATAAGCCATTAGGAAAATGTTTACACAGCTTTTCCAACAAATTTTGAATGTAGTATACCTACTGAAAAATGTACAAATCAGTAGTGTACAACTTGGTGAATGTTCACAGCTAATGTACCTATGTAATGTAACTAGCATAGAACAGAACATTACCAACACTGCATAGCATTTTAATAATAGAGCATTTGTGTTAATAAGCAGGGTTCTTTGGACATCAGTTAGGAGAAAAAGTAAATGAGTTACTCTGGTTGAAAGTTTTTTTTTTTTCTCTCTCTCCCAACTAGCTGATGGTATGTTATGGGGGGTGTGGGGGAGGGGGTGGTATATGAAGCTAACAAGAAAATTAGCAGAGTACAGTTGTAATTGCCAAAGATTTAGAATAGCTAATAATTGGCAGCCGTCCAGGTGTCCGAAATAGAATGGCTAAACAAAACTGTGGTATATTCCTACAATGAAGTACTATTCAGTAATAAAAAGGAACAAACTGCTGATACATACAACATTGCAGATGAATCTCAAAAACTTTATACTGAAAGAAGCCTTACACAAAAGAGTACATAGAAGTTCCATTTAGATGAGGTTCTGGAACAGACAAAACTAATCTGTCATGGGAAAAAAATCTGAGCAGTGATTGCCTCTGAGGGAAGAGGACAGGGACTGACCAGGAAGGGGCATGAGGGAACTTCCTGGGGGTGATGGTAATATTCTGTAACTTCATAGGGGTTTGAATTTCACAGGTGGATGTACTTCTCAGAACTCATAGATGGTAAACATAAGATTTTCATATTTTATTTTATCTAAATTTTTCTTCAAGAGAAAAAATACCTGAACAAATACTGAGCTCTAATTAATGATATACATGTGGAAGTATTTAGGGGGAAGTGTACAGATGTCTGTAACTGATTTTGAAATGCATCAAAAGATGAGATGAATAGAGGGATGGATGCATAAAGGAATGGATGGATATGTAGTAAAGCAAGTAAAATGTTAATGGTAAAATCTAGGTCGTTAGTGTATGGGCATTCACTGTAAATTTATTTCAACTTTTCTCTGTGTTTAAAGTTTTACATTATAAAACCTTGAAGGAAAAAAACTAGGCAATCAGGAAAGAATGTAATTGTCATGAAAACAGGACTTTTATGATGAATAGCTTGTCACAAATGAAGAGGGCAAAAGAAAATGTTGGAAGAGGGCAAATAAAAAAAAAATATTGGAAGAGGGCAAAAGAAAATGTTTATAGGTATAAGGCAGATACTGTGGCCCATGGGCACAAATGACCTGCAGCATGTTATTTTAGGTCCACAAAATGTTTGTTTTTATTTTTAATGAGCCTGTCTCTAAAACTAGAACTGTTTCACATAAAAATTATAGATTTCTGCCTGCTTATTTTTTTTTTTTAAACATCTTTATTGGAGTATAATTGCTTTACAATGGTATGTTAGTTTCAGCTTCACAACAAAATGAATCAGTTATATATATACATATGTTCCCATATCTCTTCCCGCTTGCGTCTCCCTCCCTCCCACCCTCCCTATCCCACCCCTCCAGGCGGTCACAAAGCACCGAGCTGATCTCCCTGTGCTACGTGGCTGCTTCCCACTAGCTACCTACCTTACGTTTGGTAGTGTATATATGTCCATGCCTCTTTATCGCTTTGTCACCGTTTACCCTTCCCCCTCCCCATAGCCTCAAGTCCATTCTCTAGTAAGTCTGTGTCTTTATTCCTGTTTCACCCCTAGGTTTTTCATGACATTTTTTTTTTCTTAAATTCCATATATATGTGTTAGCATACGGTATTTGTCTCTCTCTTTCTGACTTACTTCACTCTGTATGACAGACTCTAAGTCTATCCACCTCATTACAAATAGCTCAATTTCGTCTCTTTTTATGGCTGAGTAATATTCCATTGTATATATGTGCCACATCTTCTTTATCCATTCATCCGATGATGGACACTTAGGTTGTTTCCATCTCTGGGCTATTGTAAATAGAGCTGCAATGAACATTTTGGTACATGACTCTTTTTGAATTTTGGTTTTCTCAGGGTATATGCCCAGTAGTGGGATTGCTGGGTCATATGGTAGTTCTATTTGTAGCTTTTTAAGGAACCTCCATACTGTTCTCCACAGTGGCTGTATCAATTTACATTCCCACCAACAGTGTAAGAGGGTTCCCTTTTCTCCACACCCTCTCCAGCATTTATTGTTTCTAGATTTTTTGATGATGGCCATTCTGACTGGTGTGAGATGATATCTCATTGTAGTTTTGATTTGCATTTCTCTAATGATTAGTGATGTTGAGCATTCTTTCATGTGTTTGTTGGCACTCTGTATATCTTCTTTGGAGAAATGTCTATTTAGGTCTTCTGCCCATTTTTGGATTGGGTTGTTTGTTTTTTTGTTATTAAGCTGCATGAGCTGCTTATAAATTTTGGAGATTAATCCTTTGTCAGTTGCTTCATTTGCAAATATTTTCTCCCATTCTGAGGGTTGTCTTTTGGTCTTTTTTATGGTTTCCTTTGCTGCGCAAAAGCTTTTAAGTTTCATTAGGTCCCATTTGTTTACTTTTGTTTTTATTTCCATTTCTCTAGGAGGTGGGTCAAAAAGGACCTTGCTGTGATTTATGTCATAGAGTGTTCTGCCTATGTTTTCCTCTAAGAGTTTGATAGTTTCTGGCCTTACATTTAGGTCTTTAATCCATTTTGAGCTTATTTTTGTGTATGGTGTTAGGGAGTGATCTAATCTCATACTTTTACATGTAGCTGTCCAGTTTTCCCAGCACCACTTATTGAATAGGCTGTCCTTTCTCCACTGTACATTTCTGCCTCCTTTGTCAAAGATAAGGTGACCATATGTGCGTGGGTTTATCTCTGGGCTTTCTATCCTGTTCCATTGATCTATATTTCTGTTTTTGTGCCAGTACCATACTGTCTTGATTACTGTAGCTTTGTAGTATAGTCTGAAGTCAGGAAGCCTGATTCCTCCAGCTCCATTTTTCGTTCTCAAGATTGCTTTGGCTATTCGGGGTCTTTTGTGTTTCCATACAAATTGTGAAATTTTTTGTTCTAGTTCTGTGAAAAATGCCAGTGGTAGTTTCATAGGGATTGCATTGAATCTGTAGATTGCTTTGGGTAGTAGAGTCATTTTCACAATGTTGATTCTTCCAATCCAAGAACATGGTATATCTCTCCATCTATTTGTATCATCTTTAATTTCTTTCATCAGTGTCTTATAATTTTCTGCATACAGGTCTTTTGTCTCCTTAGGTAGGTTTATTCCTAGGTATTTTATTCTTTTTGTTGCAATGGTAAATGGGAGTGTTTTCTTGATTTCACTTTCAGATTTTTCATCCTTAGTGTATAGGAATGCCAGAGATTTCTGTGCATTAATTTTGTATCCTGCTACTTTACCAAATTCATTGATTAGCTCTAGTAGTTTTCTGGTAGCATCCTTAGGATTCTCTATGTATAGTATCATGTCATCTGCAAACAGTGACAGCTTTACTTCTTCTTTTCCGATTTGGATTCCTTTTATTTCCTTTTCTTCTCTGATTGCTGTGGCTAAAACTTCCAAAACTATGTTGAATAAGAGTGGTGAGAGTGGGCAACCTTGTCTTGTTCCTGATCTTAGTGGAAATGCTTTCAGTTTTTCACCATTGAGGACGATGTTGGCTGTGGGTTTGTCATATATGGCCTTTATTATGTTGAGGAAAGTTCCCTCTATGCCTACTTTCTGCAGGGTTTTTATCATAAATGGGTGTTGAATTTTGTCAAAAGCTTTCTCTGCATCTATTGAGATGATCATATGGTTTTTCTCCTTCAATTTGTTAATATGGTGTATCACGTTGATTGATTTGCGTATATTGAAGAATCCTTGCATTCCTGGAATAAACCCCACTTGATCATGGTGTATGATCCGTTTAATGTGCTGTTGGATTCTGTTTGCTAGTATTTTGTTGAGGATCTTTGCATCTATGTTCATCAGTGATATTGGCCTGTAGTTTTCTTTCTTTGTGACATCCTTGTCTGGTTTTGGTATCAGGGTGATGGTGGCCTCGTAGAATGAGTTGGGGAGTATTCCTCCCTCTGCTATATTTTGGAAGAGTCTGAGAAGGATAGGTGATAGCTCTTCTCTAAATGTTTGATAGAATTCGCCTGTGAAGCCATCTGGTCCTGGGCTTTTGCTTGTTGGAAGATTTTTAATCACAGTTTCAATTTCAGTGCTTGTGATTGGTCTGTTCATATTTTCTATTTCTTCCTGATTCAGTCTTGGCAGGTTGTGCCTTTCTAAGAATTTGTCCATTTCTTCCAGGTTGTCCATTTTATTGGCATAGAGTTGCTTGTAGTAATCTCTCATGATCTTTTGTATTTCTGCAGTGTCAGTTGTTACTTCTCCTTTTTCATTTCTAATTCTATTGATTTGAGTCTTCTCCCTTTTTTTCTTGATGAGTCTGGCTAATGGTTTATCTATTTTGTTTATCCTTTCAAAGAACCAGCTTTTAGTTTTATTGATCTTTGCTATCGTTTCCTTCATTTCTTTTTCATTTATTTCAGATCTGATTTTTATGATTTCTTTCCTCCTGATAACTTTGGGGTTTTTTTGTTCTTCTTTCTCTAATTGCTTTAGGTGCAAGGTTAGGTTGTTTATTCGAGATGTTTCCTGTTTCTTAAGGTAAGATTGTATTGCTATAAACTTCCCTCTTAGAACTGCTTTTGCTGCATCCCATAGATTTTGAGTCGTCGTGTCTCCATTGTCATTTGTTTCTAGGTATTTTTTGATTTCCTCTTTGATTTCTTCAGTGATCACTTCGTTATTAAGTAGTGTATTGTTTAGCCTCCATGTGTTTGTATTTTTTACAGATCTTCTCCTGTAATTGATATCGAGTCTCATAGCGTTGTGGTCGGAAAAGATACTTGATACAATTTCAATTTTCTTAAATTTACCAAGGCTTGATTTGTGACCCAAGATATGATCTATCCTGGAGAATGTTCCATGAGCACTTGAGAAAAATGTGTATTCTGTTGTTTTTGGATGGAATGTCCTATAAATATCAATTAACTCCATCTCGTTTAATGTATCATTTAAAGCTTGTGTTTCCTTATTTATTTTCATTTTGGATGATCTGTCCATTGGTGAAAGTGGGGTGTTAAAGTCCCCTACTATGAATGTGTTACTGTCGATTTCCCCTTTTATGGTTGTCAGTATTTGCCTTATGTATTGAGGTGCACCTATGTTGGGTGCATAAATATTTACAATTGTTATATCTTCCTCTTGGATCGATCCCTTGATCATTATGTAGTGTCCTTCTTTGTCTCTTCTAATAGTCTTTGTTTTAAAGTGTATTTTGTCTGATATGAGAATTGCTACTCCAGCTTTCTTTTGGTTTCCATTTGCATGAAATACCTTTTTCCATCCCCTTACTTGCAGTCTGTATGTGTCTCTAGGTCTGAAGTGGGTCTCTTGTATACAGCAAATATATGGGTCTTGTTTTTGTATCCATTCGGCCAATCTGTGTCTTTTGGTGGGAGCATTTAGTCCATTTACATTTAAGGTAATTATCGGTATGTGTGTTCCCATTCCCATTTTCTTAATTGTTTTGGGTTTGTTATTGTAGGTCTTTTCCTTCTCTTGTGTTTCTTGCCTAGAGAAGTTCCTTTAGCAGTTGTTGTAAAGCTGGTTTGGTGGTGCTGAATTCTCTCAGCTTTTGCTTGTCTGTAAAGGTTTTAATTTCTCCATCAAATCTGAATGAGAACCTTGCTGGGTAGAGTAATCTTGGTTGCAGGTTTTTCTCCTTCATCACTGTAAATATGTCCTGCCAGTCCCTTCTGGCTTGCAGAGTTTCTGCTGAAAGATCAGCTGTTAACCTTATGGGGATTCCCTTGTGTGTTATTTGTTGTTTTTCCCTTGCTGCTTTTAATATGTTTTCTTTGTATTTAATTTTTGACAGTTTGATTAATATGTGTCTTGGCGTATTTCTCCTTGGATTTATCCTGTATGGGACTCTCTGTGCTTCCTGGACTTGATTAACTATTTCCTTTCCCATATTAGGGAAGTTTTCAACTATAATCTCTTCAAATATTTTCTCAGTCCCTTTCTTTTTCTCTTCTTCTTCTGGAACCCCTATAATTCGAATGTTGGTGCGTTTAATGTTGTCCCAGAGGTCTCTGAGACTGTCCTCAGTTCTTTTCATTCTTTTTTCTTTATTCTGGTCTGCAGTAGTTATTTCCACTATTTTATCTTCCAGGTCACTTATCCGTTCTTCTGCCTCAGTTATTCTGCTATTGATCCCATCTAGAGTACTTTTAATTTCATTTATTGTGTTGTTCATCATTGCTTGTTTCATCTTTAGTTCTTCTAGGTCCTTGTTAACTGATTCTTGCATTTTGTCCATTCTATTGTCCATTCTATCTCCAAGATTTTGGATCATCTTTACTATCATTATTCTGAATTCTTTTTCAGGTAGACTGCCTATTTCCTCTTCATTTGTTAGGTCTGGTGGGTTTTTATCTTGCTCCTTCATCTGCTGTGTGTTTTTCTGTCTTTTTATTTTGCTTATCTTACTGTGTTTGGGGTCTCCTTTTTTGCAGGCTGAAGGTTCATAGTTCCTGTTGTTTTTTGTGTCTGTCCCCAGTGGCTAAGGTAGGTTCAGTGGGTTGTGTAGGCTTCCTGGTGGAGGGTACTAGTGCCTGTGTTCTGGTGGATGAGGCTGGATCTTGTCTTTCTGGTGGGCAGGTCCACGTCTGGTGGTGTGTTTTGGGGTGTCTTTGGACTTATTATGATTTGGGGCAGCCTCTCTGCTAATGGGTGGGGTTGTGTTCCTGTCTTGCTAGTTGTTTGGCATAGGATGTCCAGCACTGTAGCTTGCTGGTCGTTGAGTGAAGCTGGGTGCTGGCTTTGAGATGGAGATCTCTCGGAGATTTTTGCTGTTTGATATTATGTGCAGCTGGGAGGCCTCTTGTGGACCAGTGTCCTGAAGTTGGCTCTCCCACCTCAGAGGCACAGCACTGACTCCTGGCTGCAGCACCAAGAGCCTTTCATCCACAGGGCTCCTTAATTTGGGATGATTCGTTGTCTATTCAGGTATTCCACAGATGCAGGGTATATCAAGTTGATTGTAGAGCTTTAATCCGCTGCTCCTGAGGCTGCTGGGAGAGATTTCCCTTTCTCTTCTTTGTTCTCACAGTTCCCAGGGGCTCAGCTTTGGATTGGGCCCCGCCTGTGCGTGTAGGTCGCCGGAGGGCGTCTGTTCTTTGCTCAGACAGGACGGGGTTAAAGGAGCCGCTGATTCGGAGGCTCTGGCTCACTCAGGCCGGGGGGTAGGGAGGGTCACGGAGTGTGGGGCGGGCCTGCGGCGGCAGAGGCCGGCGTGACTTTGCAGCCTGAGGCGCGCCGTGCGTTCTCCCGGGGGAGTTGTCCCTGGATCCCGGGACCCTGGCAGTGGCGGGCTGCACAGGCTCCCCGGAAGGGCGTGTGGCTAGCGACCTGTGTTCGCACACAGGCCTCCTGGTGGCGGCAGCAGCGGCCTTAGCGTCTCATGTCTGTCTCTGGGCTCCGCACTTTTAGCCGCGGCTCGCGCCCGTCCCTGGAGCTCTCTCAAGCAGCGGTCTTAATCCCCGTTCCTCGTGCACCA
This sequence comes from Pseudorca crassidens, assembly GCF_039906515.1. NCBI lineage: Eukaryota > Metazoa > Chordata > Mammalia > Artiodactyla > Delphinidae > Pseudorca > Pseudorca crassidens. The sequence goes on from NC_090302.1 coordinate 106,329,900, forward strand.
GGAAACAAAGAGGGACGTAAAAGTCTCTTGCCTCTTCGGCAGGTCCAGACTTTTCCCCGGACTCTCTCCCGGCCAGCCGCGGTGCACTAACGCCCTGCAGGCTGTGTTCACGCCGCCAACCTCAGTCCTCTCCCGGAGCTCCGACAAAAGCCGGAGCCTCAGCTCCCAGTCCCGCCCGCCCCGGCGGGCGAGCAGACAAGCCTCTCGGCTGGTGAGTTCCGGTCGGCCCGATCCTCTGCGCTGGAATCTCTCCGGTTTGCCCTCCGCACCCCTGTTGTTGTGCTCTCCTCCGCGGCTCCCAAGCTCCCCCACTCCGCCTCCCGAAGTCTCCACCCGCGAAGGGGCTTTCTAGTGTGTGGACACTTTTCCTCCTTCACAGCTCTCTCCCGCTGGTGCAGGACCCATCCCTATCCTTCCGTCTCTGTTTAGTTTTTTCTTTTGCCCTAACCAGGTACGTGGGGGGTTCCTTGCCTTTTGGGAGGTCTGAGGTCTTCTGCCAGCGTTCAGTAGGTGCTCCGCAGGAGTTGTTCCACGCGTAGATGTATTTCTGGTGTATCTGTGGGGAGGAAGGTGATCTCCGCGTCTTACTCTTCCGCCATCTTCTGCCTGCTTATTTTAATTTTATTTATTTTAAAATTTTATTTATTTATTTTTGCCTGCGTTGGGTTCTCTCTAGTTGCTGCCAGTGGGGCTACTCTTTGTTGTGGTGCGCGGGCTCTAGGCACGCGGGCTTCAGTAATTGTGGCATGTGGGCTCTACAGCACAGGTTCAGTAGTTGTGGCGCACGGGCTCATTTGCTCCGCGGCATGTGGGATCTTCCCGGACCAGGGATCGAACCTGTATCCCCTGCATTGGGAGGCGGATTCTCAACTGCTGCGCCACCAGGCAAGTCCCGCCTGCTATTTTTAAAAGGACTTAGAAGACAAAGCAGTCATTGCAATAGAATAGAGACTCCAAAGGTAGATACAGATTTTTGTGGAAATTTTGTATATGATAAAGGTGGCATTTCAGACCAGTGGAGAAGAGATGTATTACTCAGTAAAGCATATTGGACAAATGAGCTATCCATTTGGGAAAAGATAAAGCTCAAATCCTTTCACACTCATTAGGTAAATATAAATTCTAGATGGAGCAAAGCTCTTAAATATAAAAAACTGTTACTAGAACCACTAGTCCATCAGTAGGTTTTATCTAAGTGGTTTAGGAGATTTAAAAAAGGACAAAAGCCTGTGTCCCATATCATTTGATTCCAGTAAGTCCTGCCATATATTGGAAAGCAGAATGATGCATGCTTTTGGAGTCAGTAAGGTTTAAATCTTTTCTATGTCTTAATCAGACTTGTTTGCAAGCTACAAAAGCATTGTGAGCCTTAGTTTCCTCAACAATCAATCAATCAATGTAAAACTTAAAAGAAAAACTACAGAGGGTTGTCGTCAGGAACTGAGATTATATTACCTGAAACTCTTGCCCAATGCCTGCCTAGAGTGCATGTTCAATAAATTTTTAGTATAGAGGGATAGAGAAATAGATCTCCAACAGCTTAGGGGAACTGGCCCAGAGCAGAAATTTACCTGGAAAGGATGAGAAAATTCTTTGACATTTATTTCCATCAGCAGGCACTTACTGAGAGCCTGCTGCATGCCATGCAACCTATTCGGCACTAGAACTATAAAAATAAAAATAGAAGAAATTCCCACTTAAAAAAATCTTAAGAAAGTCAGGTTTTATAAGAAAGGAATTCAAGTAGTGAGAATTTTTATGATATTTGACAGCTCCCTTGAACTTAATATTGTTATTGACTCTGAGACATTTTCTGGTGTGCTACAGTATCTTGTGTTAGTTAAAGGAAGCATAATGGAGAAGCAATTTCCTAAGAAAAATGAACAGTTCAGTTTGGCCACAACCACGAAAGATCCATTTCTTGGGATAACTATTAAGAGAGAATACATTACAGAGATGAAATACTCATGAAAATGCAAAGTGGTGGGTAAAATGGTGCTTGATAAATTTTTTTGTGTGCCTCTCTTACTTTTCCATTTAAATATTCTTGCTGGTTATTAGTATTTCCTTGGGCTAAGCTTACCAAACTGTTTGTCTACAGTAAATGAAGTCACAGAGTTCCTAGGTCAGTTTTGCTGATAAAACAAAATATTCCTGTTATTATAATATGATAATAATAATGTCTTAATCATTTTCAGTAAAGAAGTTGATATAGAAATATTTTATCTTCTGTGCATTCTCAATACAAAATGATATATTCCTTGGTAGATATTGTAAATAAAGGAACTTTAAAAAAATTTTTTTTGTTTTAGTTTGCTGGAAACCATGTCTCACTATACAGATGAACCCAGATTTACCATAGAGCAGATAGATCTGCTTCAGCGCCTTCGACGTACTGGAATGACTAAACATGAAATTCTCCATGCCTTGGAAACTTTGGACCGTCTTGATCAAGAGCATAGCGACAAGTTTGGAAGAAGGTCCAGCTACGGAGGAAGTTCATATGGGAATACTACCAACAATGTTCCAGCATCTTCCTCTACAGCTACAGCTTCCACACAGACCCAGCATTCTGGAATGTCCCCATCACCTAGCAACAGTTATGATACCTCCCCACAGCCTTGTACTACCAATCAGAATGGGAGGGAGAATAACGAGCGATTATCCACATCCAATGGAAAGATGTCACCAACTCGCTACCATGCAAACAGCATGGGTCAGAGGTCATACAGTTTTGAAGCCTCAGAAGAGGACCTAGATGTAGATGATAAAGTAGAGGAATTAATGAGGTTAGTTCCTTTCTTATTCAGAGTCCTCCAAATGTTTATATTCTTAAGACTGATTTTGAGTAATGAAGCTGTATTTCAGCTCTTTACCTATAAGAACTGTGATGTCCCCTCCCCCTTTAGTGATAAAGAAAAAAATTAAAATTTTTATGTTTTTAATTCAAAAACATTTAATTTTCTTCTCTACTTAAGTTCTTTCTCTTTGCTGCTTGATAAGTCTTTTCCATTCTCTCTGTTATCAAAGCAAAGGTTAGCCTTCTCTTTACGGCTCTAATCACTAACATCTGAATTTTCTGCATTTCTAACAAACACATTATAATCCTTAAATCCATTGTAAGTACTTGTTCTGATAGGATGACTTTATCATGATACGTATACTCTTAATTTTTCCCTCCAACATGCCAATCAACAAAATAATTTTGAGCATCTATTTAAAAAGCAATGTTCTTAAGCAGAAAAATAGACATGGTTTCTACCCCTAAGAAGCTAAAGTTCTAATTTTAGCAATAGATGCCATACACACACACACACGCACGCACGCACACACAAATTTAATGTTATCTATTACAAAATAAGTGTAAACACTTAGAGTTTGAATCACTGAGAAAAGTCGAGTTTCAACAGAGGTGATTAGGAGAGGCTTCTCCCTGGACCTGGGACATTTTGAGGGCAGCACTGATGTGCTTTCCATTGTTGTGTCTCCAGGATCTAGAACTGTCCTTAGCACATGTTAAGGGCTTAATATGTCAATTGAATGGAGGAATTTGAGCTAAGCTTTAAAGGATAGCTTCTGTTTTGAAATATAGGAGCTTTATTTAAAGTTAAGGGAATGGTAACAGGTAGAAAAGGCAAGACATGATTAGTCTTATAAAAACTGCAGATTGGCTAGATATGGTAATAAGAATAGTATATTAAGAGGCAGTACAGATTTGGGGAAGATTTGAATTCCATATACATAATTTATGTTTAACTTGGTGGAAATTAAAGGAGTTCTTACAGGTCTGTAGGAAAGAGTTGATAAAAGCATTGTTTTCAGTAGATTATCGCTACTGTAGTAGGGAGGAGAGCCTGCAGGTAGATTAGTTACAGTATATATGAAAGAAACCGTAGCAGTAATTTGTGAAATAAAATTATAACCTATAATTATGAGTTGTAGTTCTTCTGTAAGACTTTAGGACTTGAAGATAGTATAATGGTGACTTAATACTGCCATATGGAACATCTATCCTATAGTACCACAAAGGTAAAATATCTTTTGAACAAACTGTCCTGAATTTATTTTTAGGGTGGAACTGCCATATAGGGAATTCTGGGCTAAACGGACTATTGTATCTATTGTGTCAGCCAAAAAGTTCGTTTGGTTAATGAATATGTTGTTCAATAAAGTTTTTGGTGGAAATGAAAAATGTCTTTTATTTTTACTTAAAACCAAATGAACTTTTTGGCCAATCCAATAGATTTCAACGTAATTCCTGTAATGAATAGTTTCATAGAGCAGCTACAGGACCCTATTATTTAAGCTTTGTGAAACTTAAAAATATAAAAGATCAGCTTGGCTTTTAATTCATTTTCACTTGCTTAACCAGCTGGCCAAAGTTTAGATGTTCCTTTTGAATTTAACATCTATATCACTGTCAAGATTAAGAGAGAGGACCATTTGGGCAAATAGAAGTTACTTTAGTAGTTAAAATGTAAGAAGGTTAGCTTTTAATTATGCTAGTAGAGTGGGTATCAACAATAAAATTTGTTAGAATGCTAGCCTGATTTTTGTTGTTGTTGCTGTCGTTAATCAGTTTTAATGAGCTTTAAAAACAATAGTTAGTTCCCAAATGTGTGTTAGCCTAACAAGAAATTTGGGACAAAAGTCCCTGGAAGATTGTCCAGAGTCTAAAACTTGACTATAACGATCTAAAAAATTGACTATTAACTCTAAGGTTATCATAGTGTTGTAGTTCAACTGTGTCCTCAAAATAAACAGAAAACCTATTTAGCCAGGACTAGGGTTTGTAGTTAAATCCAGCAATTACACACATTCAAGTGTCATCATTAGATATATATGTGTTTATAATTGTTATCAGTATTTAATTTACATACATCCTACCTTGTTGCATAGGTAGGATACTTTATGGCTTCTTTCTTAGAACTGCTCCTGTGGTGTCCTCTACTCATGTAGTGGTCTCGTTGAACCTTCTGGCTCTGTGGTCCTCTGCCATTGTGCCCTCACCCACATCTGCACTCTAACTTTGTGCCCACCTCTTGTTTTTCTCAAGTTTGCAAATAGTACCAATCCTTAGGTTTGAGGGAGAAGTTGATTACATGACTGGTTTCACTTTTAATCATTACAACCATGCTGTGTGTGAGGTAGAGCAGAGAAATTGAGATTCACAAAAATTAAGTAATTGACCCAAGAAAACTTAAATATTAAGTGGCAGAGCTGAATTCTAACCCATGTCTTTATTACCAGTGTGTCTGTCGCTGGTATCTGTTGCCTCTGTAAATAAATTTTTCATGTGTGTAGATTTCAGTAAAATTTTAGGAATGGTGGTTAATGTAACTTAAGACAAAGTGTGAAAGCCATAATGGACTTATCCCCCACTCTTCCCCCACGTGATATTTGCCACGTCAAATCAATCACTTACTAGCCTAATGAGTTTTTATTTGGTAGAATGTTAGAGAAAGTTTTGGTAGTGAATCTTTCTGAGTACCCTGTGCCCACATAGGGCTACACTGCCCTTTGCCCACTCAACACTGTGGTGATATAGTGGGTTGGATTTGGTGGTCTCTAGGTGGGGAGAATGGATCCTTGAATGCCTTCCTGCCTCCTTTTCTACATGTGTCATATGTAATTCACCTCTTGTATGCTTACATTCCCCAACCTCCAGAGCACTCAGCCGTATGATAGAGCTTTCAAATTTCATAATCCACTGGGTCCACGAACTTAACTCCTAATAATTTCAAGGTATACAAAGGAGGCTTTTTTTTTTTTTTGTAAAACTTGATTAATTTGTAACTGTATACCTGATTAGCTTGTTAAGAATCAGAAAGAGAGTAAATGCTACTTTTCCCATTTTTGGATTGATCAGGGTTAAAAAAAAATGAAAGGGAAACTAGAATATGAATTCTCAGCAAATTGTTGAATATAACATTTTAGGAAGGATTTTAAAGCCAGCAGCTAGAATAAAGCCCGATTTTCCATGTTAATATTTTTTAAAAGCATCTGTTAATATATATGTTTATATATAGGTGTATATGTACATCTGCTAATATAATAGTGTGTACCTATTAAAATGTATCTGTCCTATTGTGTATATATAAAATAACAATTGAAATGAGGCTTAATCAGAATTAATAAACAATGTCATATAAAAGATATTATTCCTAACTACCCACGTACTAAATTTTCATGAGTGTTTAGTATGTTATCTAGGATCCTGAGACTTTCTTCTGAGTTGGTTATCCATATGCCTAGTAATAGCTTATTTACTTGTGTAGGTAGGGATTTATGTTCTATAAGACATAATAATCAGTTACCATGTTGTTCACACAGATAGAATAGCTTTTGTTTTAACATTATCTTTTAAAATTCTAAATTATGCTTTATCTCCATGAGTAGAAATTAAAGTAAAAAGGTTTTTATTCATATGTGAAAGCATTTGTGTGTAATTATATTTTCCCACCTGTGAAATAGTCTGTCTTGGTAGGTATTGCTCCATCTCTGGAAGTCTTTGAGATAGATGTCTACTTTAAAGGGTCCTACAGAATGTGTAGTGTATATCAGCTAAGAGAATATGGAAGATCTTAAAGCGTACCACTTTTAAACATTCAGTCTTTAATAGCCTTTGTTCCAGAAAAGGAAATATTACCGTTTTGAGCTAGTATACATAACTCTCTTCCATTCTGTTTTGGGAAGCTTAAACATATTTGATATTAAGAATTTAGAGCTGTTTTATAAATTATCTAGATCAGGTTTTCCATTTTACAACCTTTTATCTTCAAATACAGATTTGTTCATTCATGGAACAAATTAAGCTCTATTATATGCAAACCCCATGATGAATAAGACACAATCTTTGTGCTAAAGGACTTTGTAGGCTAGTAGGAGAGATAAGACCAGATCAGGAGCAACTATAATACAGAACAACATGTAATATATTCGCATGTGAGTAGTATAAACAAAATGGTAAAGTTAGTTATTGGAAGAAAAGATCTTTTTTAGCTCTGAGGATCAGGGAGGACTTCTCTGAATAGGTGGCAATTATTATTATTTTAAGATGTCTTTAAAAAGGGTAATTTCACGAAGAGGCATTACTGAGTGTATGTAAGTGGTTAGATACAAATAGAGTGGTAGCTTATCTTGGAAATAAACTGTAGAGTCAAAGAAAGATCAGCCTACACTTCACTTTTATTCCATAAGGCTGGAGGAGTAGAAATCATGAGAAGTGTGAGATTTTATAAGATAAGGGAGGAAAAGTGGATTCATTCTCCTTAAAGATGCCAAATTTTAGATGAAGAGAGGAAGTAAGGAATAGATGAAAGAGTTAAATTTGGAGTCAATGAAGGAGTTTTCACACCAGGAAATTGGTGACTTCACAGGGTACAGTGTGGACAACATTAGGAGAGGCAGGTCGTTAAAGAAGGTGGAATGAGTGAGGGGGAACATGTGAAAGTTTAAAGAACAAATTTAACCCAGTAGAATGGAAGTTTTTGAAATACATAAGAGAACTGGACACAGTAGTGAAAGTTAAATGCTGTTACTATTTGAAAATACCTAGTGTAACCAACCAAATGACACAACACTTGTATCTAAATTGACTGTATAGAAGTCTTTTCATGGTGCTTTAAAATACCCAATGCAGATGTTTACTTCAGTCTTACATACTTAGAGCAGATCGTCTGTTTATTCTTTTCCTGGGATTCTTTCCAGGGTATTATAAAATAATAGTCATTGTTTATGTAGTGCTTTTACAGTTTCAAAAAGTTTTACATTGAAGAATTTAAAAATTTTTTATACTATATACACACACACATTTGATATTAAACTTTGTTTAAATTTAATTTCACTGCTTGGAGAAAAATCTTAAAAGGCTTGTGGTGGGGGGTATTAATGTTCTCATTTTACCAGATGATGCAACCAGCTTTATTAAATGACTTGCCCAAGCACACTCTTATCTTTTATGTTTTTCTTCAACTTGAAAAAGCTTCTCTCTGGTAAAGCAGTTGAGTAAAGCGGTTTTTTTGGTTTTTTTAAAACTCATTGTGGGTGCTTAGAAACTTGCCAAGGATCTAAAAATATAGTCTCTGAGAGAGGGTAAGTGAACTGCTGCTCTGTTGCAGACTTTTTGGGGTTCCTTCTGTCTTGCTGCAGTCCTTGGTAATATCATACTGCAGGGCTGTGAATAATTCACAAACCGGATATGCCCTACTGGAATATTGCGTGTTATCTCCTCTTTGTGACTTAGTCTCTAGGTGAAATTGATTTTAAATAAATTGATTTAAATTCCAATTTAAATCAGTAATCAAGAAAATACCATTTAATCATTTCCCCCACAGAAGCACATTTTTATTTAACCTTAATAGATAGTCTCTTAAACTCAGTTTTCATTTTCCTAGAGGGACATTCTGTACATTGAAATGCAATGCTTTATTTAAATTTTTTCAGGTTAATTTTGCATCTATATCAGAAACCAAATGATTTGGTTGTTTTATTTACATAAGCCAATTGAAATAGATACTGCTGAAGTTTATCTTGCTCTACTGATTGTTGATGGATATTTGACAGCCATATGCTAATGTAGACAGTTATTTTGTTTGACATTAAAATGTATTTCTTTGTGCCTTTTTCTTTCAGATACATAATTTTTAAATGAGAATGATACTTTTCAAAGAATCAAATATAAATAAGCATTGTGGAAGGAATCTAGGGAGTATCTAGATCAGTACGAGAATTTTCAAATATTGGATTAGGCAGTGGCCTCTTTCTTTTCTTTCTTTGGGAATCTTTTTGATTAGGATTTCCAGCCAGTAGATGAGGAGTAGACTGGAGCTCCAGGTTGGAAGCTGTCCCTACTATCACTTCTCTGCTCTTTTCCAGAATTCCTCAAAGGGAGCATGGAATTCACCAACAGAGTGTACAGCTCCTCCTCAGCAAAGGACTGCAAATCTGCTCTGAGTGAATCACAGCTGATTCTTAGGGGATAGGATACTTTCTTTCCTTGTTCCAAATAATCTGTAGAGAGACTTGAGCTCCTATAAGGAGTCTGTGGATCATTCACAAAATGATTTGTAAAGATGTCATGATCCCTTTGTCTCAGATCAGGGGTTCACAAACTTTTTCTGTAAAGGGTTAGATGGAAAACATTTTAGACTTCGTGGCCAAGAGGCAAAGTCGATATAATATAGATACTTACATACAAGAGAGAAAGCAAATGGTCACAAATTTTTATTTATAAAATTCAATGTAGAATAATTAATAATTGAATACAATTTTTAAAATACAGGCCTACTAGTGAGAAGAATGGAATTTTTTCGTGGGGAGAGGATAATATTTTGCTTACTTCATGTTCAAAGTTAGTATTCCCTGTCCTCAAATTGATTGTGAATGTTCATCTATGAAAACTATTCTTAGCTCATAGGTTGTATAAAAACAGGTGGGAGGCCAGATTAGTCCATGGGCCATAGTTGTTGACCCCCTGTGTTAGACCATAAATTGCCACTCTTCTGTTACTTTTGAGCTTGAATGAAATTCCATTTATGTAATACTTTTGAACATTCAAAGAGAAATTGGTCTTTAAGGCTTTAAGTATAATTTTTACTGAAGTATTCTGTTTGTTCTGGTGGAGAAACAGAAGTCTTGCCATTCATTGTCATTCTAGTGAATGTCTAGTCTTTTGAGAATTTGTTGAATTTTTAAATAAGTAAAAATTTATAAGGCATCTAGTGAAGGAAAAATTAGGTTTATAATATGTAATCCCAAGGACACAAAATATAGTGTAGTTTTAAGTATTAAGCATTCTGTATATTACATGTACTAGGAAATTAATGTCTCTTTTATATTAAAATTTTATATTCAACCCATCCTGCTTAAAATTTTTTTGGTTTATTCAGGACAAAGAAGGCGAATTAAAAGGCAGAGCCTTCTTAAAATGGCTAATAATTTAGCAGTTGTGAGAATGATGATTTCTATTCCTTTAACAAAGGTTTTCAAATGAACTGAACATTATTTATGCGGTTGCATAGTTAACATGCGAAACCACAATCTACTCACAACTGATTTTTGTTGTTGTTGTTGCTTTTTATTTTTCTAGGATTTCTGTCTGTGTAAGATATATTCATTACCCAGTAATGAAACTTTGTATATACCATATGGCAGCCTTGTTCCTAATGTGAATTATAAACAGCATGCGATTAACCGTCCTCTGGTATGAGACTTATATCTACTGTGGTATTCACTAAAGCGTCTGTCTGATGGTGTGATGTTTTAGGACTTGAATATTTGGTGTTTCTTGGTTTGTTTTAATTTCATATTTTCACACAAGCTTGGTCTGTTTACCTTTATTTTTGTGTCCTTTCTTTCTGTGTTCTCCCCACCTCTCTGCTTCACCTTTCTTAGCAAAGATGAGGATTTCTACCTTCAACATACATTGTTGGTCTTGTCTTCTGTTTTTGTTAGGAGGGACAGCAGTGTGATAAAAGAGGAAATCAAAGCCTTTCTTGCCAATCGGAGGATTTCCCAAGCAGTTGTTGCACAGGTAACAGGTAAGAGCTGAAGAGCCCTTTATTCTGGAATCTTGTCTAGTCTCTGCCTTCTGGTGCAGATGTTGGAATATTGCTTGCATTTCTGCATTGCAGTGCAGATCTGTCAGCTTAGGCATAATAATGTATGCCTGTGATTTAAAACCCATTGTCTCCGACATCTTGGAGCTTCTCCAGTGACTTTTTTTTTTACTTGTGCTAGTAAATTTTACAGCATTTGTAATAAGCATAAAATTCCCTATTTTATGGCTAAAAAAGGATTCTCTGGTTTTCTTGTAATTGTGACAGAGCTTATGACACATGCACATCCAACTGCTATCTACATTTCATATTTTTAAAAGCTTCACAGTCCTCCAAATCCAATCCCTGATTTTACCAATTAAAAAATGATTCATGAGAGTAAAGGAAGTTGTGTTTTTTCAACCACTTTTCTATATGTGAAAGCTTTCCTCAAAGCATTACTGAGAAGATAAGAATTACCAGTGTCTTCTCTTTGTTTTTTATATCCCATCCCATTACCCACCCCACCGCAGCCCCATCCTGAGTATGTGGTGTATATGTGTCATTCTCTATTCAGATTGCATTTTTTATGGAGTTCTTGAATTTTGGGGTAGCATGTGTTTTCTTTGTTGGTCTGTAGTCTTCCTTTCTTGGATATCAATGATTTATAAGACCTTAATAAAATCAACTATGTCTTAGTCATGAGAGGAACCAGAAACTCTTTCAACTACATGTTGTAGTTGATACATTGTTGTGTGTTGTACATTGATGGATATGAAAATTAATTTGTTCCTCCCCTTCCTTTTTTTAACATGCCACTAGCAGCTCTGTGACTTCGGGCTTTTTAGCCTCTGCACCTCAGTTTCTTACTTCTACAATGATATAGTTGGATCTGATCTTTAACAGTACCTTCCAATTTTAAGATACTATTTCTATTCTCTAGACATTGATACATATTGAAGCTCATTTACCTAAACGGTTGTTATTGACCATTTATTTGGTTAAAAATGAAACTTGAGATTTCAGAAGTCTTAAATTTCACCCCAAGAATCTAAGGTCAGCCAATTTTAATATGTGTGTAACATATTACACTAGTAATGTATTTTTATAAATGACACTTCCGTTCGTGGTAAAAAAAAAAAATTTAATTAAAGGCATGTCCCTTCGCCTAGAAATCTTAAACAAAAGGACAGTGTGTGAATTTAATTTTTATAATCTTCAGTTGTTTTTCAGTAGGATATTTAAAATAAATTGTTACCTTTATCTTCAAGGATTAAGGCATGGTGCTAAGGGCATTGTAAGGGCAAGTTAAGTGGGTTTTACCAAAACCCACTGATGTGCACTATGGAAAGATGGAGCGTTGTCTTTCAGGACTTTTATTTCAGCCCCCAAGATTAGTAGCAATAGTATCTTCTAGCTTGTCAACCTCAAAAAAAAAAAGACAAAATCGTACTGTTATAGACAGCATTATAAAGTTGATTTTGCCCAAGTGGAAATATTTCTGAATGTCTTGAATACCCTGAATCTTGAATCATCTTGGACTTTTTAAATAATATCTTTTGAAACCCATCAGACGTTGATGCAAATTATAATAAAATACCTTTAAAAGGAATTTCTTAGCCATATCTAAAGCATTAGTTATACCATTCATCAAATCCTGCCTTTTTGGGGTTTTTGTTTGTCTGTTTGTTTTGTTTTTTCTATTCAATATTTTTCCTTAAGTTTTTTTAAAACTTATTTTATACTGGAGTATAGCCAATTAACAATGTTGTGATAGTTTCAGGTGTACAGCAAAGGGACTCAGCCATACATATACATGTATCCATTCTCCCCAGTACTGCCTTTTGGAAAGGGAAATTAAAAGATGTTTTAGCATCTTGCTACTCAAAATGTAGTCCATGGGACAGCAATATTGGAAGCTTATTAGAAATGTAAAGATACAGAGTATCATGCTATACCTACTGAATCAGAATTTACATTTTAACCAGATCTCCAGGTGATCTGGGTGTGAGAAGTGCAGTTCTAGGAGACTGGTAAGCTTTCCTGATGCTAATTTCAATGGATTGGCACTGTTTAACATTGCCCCAGTCAGTGACAGTCATCATGATGCCATCTCCTGTTTTTGAAAGCAAGAGTTGAAATTTTTACACAGGTATTATCTGTTATAACACATGGACTTTTCTTTTGCCACTGTAATCATAAGATTTGGTACTGTTAAAACTTCTTGCCCCCATTTCTGCCTCACCCCAACTTATTCTTCCTCCTCGTCATTCCTAGTCCAAAAGCTGGTTCATTTCCCCTTGATCAGATATCTTTAATGGTTCTCCATTGTCTAGAAAATGAAACGCTTCATAATCTACTCCAGGCTTCTCTTTATATCCTTCTCCTTTTCAGTATAATCCCTAGCTGGATTCAGCTATGTGCCATTTGTAGTATTCTGGTCACCTGGATGCTAATAAGTCGTTGATTGTGCCTAGGACACCTTCACCTCCTCACCTTGGTCTTATCAATTCCTGTTTATCAACATTACCTCAGTTATTATCCTCATTCTGACTTCTTTGATCACTTTAGCCCATGTAGACCTCTCTTTTTTCTGAAATTAATACACTTAGTTTACCACCCTGAGATATTAAACCTCATTTCAGTTCTGCATTTTATAGTAGTATTCTTTAAAAGCAAAGATCTTTCTTAGACATGCTCAAAGAGTCTAGCATTGCACATACTCTCTGAAGATCTCATGTTTACCTAGAAAGGGAGTATTGGTGAAGCTAACACAAGCTACACATGTGAAAATTTATCCAGTATGACTTTGTCCAGTGGTGTTCCTCCTCTAGAAATATTAATTTGCTCAACAAATGCAGCATTAATTCCTGCCCTTAAGAAATTTGTATTTTTCTTTTATCTACTTTAATTCAATTATTTACATAAGGCAGGGGAATGAGGATGATTTATAACCAGATTGGTTCATTGTCCCTTTGGTCAACTAACTGAATTCATGTATTTCTCATGTATTACTGTGTTACATTTTCACCCAGCCTGTCTAGCCATCAAACTAAACTCAGGGGCAGTGCTTTTCATTCCAGAAAAGACATCCGGCTAGAGAATGGTGAGTTAGTGAGAATCAGTTTGAAGCTTGGCCCTCATAACTGGCCCACCTGAGATAGAGTGGCCCGAGTGAGGAAGCCTTCCAGGTGCCCAGGGCTCACTCCTTGGGGTACCTGATTAATATATAGGCACATTTTTCTGTCTAAACAAATTAATCAAGTGTATCTTAAAAGAATGTGTACCTGGTGAAATCTACCACAAAATAAAGTTTAGGATATGGTGCTCTGGAATCTGTCCTGTATTGGAGTCTCTTAAAGTCAGTTAAGTTTAACTATATTATGTGAAATAATGAAATAAATCAACCTTGGGATAAAAATGAGAACGAGTGGTGCATAACAAAAGGAAATGCTAAATAAAAATGTGTAGTGAGGTGCAAAATTATAACACATGGGCTTGTTCCAGAAACAAAATACAGAGGCTTCTTTTTATAGATTTGGAGGATTTCTATAATAAGATAAACAAGAAGTTCATGGGTGGGGTCTGTATAAATAATATCCTACTGATAGGAAAAATGACAGTATAAACAGGATATAATAACAGTGCCTGCTGAATTTCCCAGCATGTTATTTGTAGCTTTTTTCACAGAGTCACAGCTGCTCCCACCAAGGGTGGATTTTTACCTCTGTAAGAGGTCGAGCAACTTTCTAAATTCTCACTAACAGTGGTGGGGTGGGGAACATACATAGCCTTTGCTTTAGTAATAAATATGTATGTTTTATATTCACTTTCAGGGTGAAACATTTTCTTGGGCTATTAGAATTCTTAAAACATGATTTTCTTTTTAAATGACCTCTGGGAAAAATCACGCTGGCAGAATAAATGAGTAAATGGGCAATGCTTGAGTGAGTGCTTATCAGCTAAATAAATATACTAATTAGATTCATGTCCTCTTAAAAAATAAATAAGTGAAAGAAGAAAAATTAATCATCTCTGAATTTTAAGAAATTTATCATAATTCTGTTTTCTTGAATGATAGCAGTATAATGGAAAAGTGACCATTAAACTTTTGAATCCCAAAATTCTAGTCCTTCTGTCAAATAGCCTTGTGATCCAGGACAAATCACATAACTTCTCTGAGCCTCAGTTTCTTTATTTATAAGACGAGGGGTTTGACCAAATGTTTTCCAAGTGTCTTTTCTAGTTGTCAAATTTCCGTTCTGTTTTTAAACTGTTAAGTACATTTAACAAGTATGCATGTTACCCCTATCTAGTGACTCTCATTCCCAAAATGTAAGAATTTGTATAAAGAGAAGCTCTGAAACAGTTTCAGAAGTGTTCCAGCTGTATTCAGATCACTTCCCTTTTCTTAGTTATCTTTAAAATGAAGAGTAAAAGCACTATGTATTCAATTTAATTATGATAATTTCTTTACAAAGTAGAACTTCAGACCAGACACTAAAAACCAACTAAAATGTCAATATACCTTTTTTTAAAAATAGACTTTATGTTTTAGAGTAGTTTTAGGTTCACAGCAAAAGTGAACAGAAAGTATAGAGAGTTCCCATATACCTCCTGCCCCTCCACACACACACAGCCTTCCCTACTCTCAGCATCTTGCGCTAGAGTGGTACTTTATTATAATATGAACCTACGTTGTCACCCAAAGTCCATAGTTTACTTTAGGTATAGATAGTTTTGTACATTCTATGGGTCTTGAAAAAAGTGTAATGACTAGTATCTACCATTATAGTATCAGAAGATGATACTGTAGTTTAATTGCCTGAAAATCCTCTGTACTCCACCTATTCATCCTTCCCTCTCTCTCCCCTAACCCTTGGCAACTGCTAATCTTTTTGCTGTCTCCATAGTTTTGCCTTTTCCAGAATGTTATCATATTCTTTTCAGGTTGGCTTCTTTCACTTAATAATATGTATTTAAGGGTCTTTAATGTCTTTTCGTGGCTTGATAGTTCATTTCTTTTTAGTGCTAAGTAATATTCCATTGTCCAGATGTACCACAGTTTATTTATCCATTCACCTACTGAAGGACATCTTGGTTGCTTTCAAGTTTCGGCAATTATGAATAAAGCAGCTCTAAACAGGTAGAATTTATATCTATATTAGAAAAGCAGTGTTGGTAGGGCATAAGTCACAGACTATGGTATTGTCCTATTATAATACAACCAAACATAATTATAATGCTTATTTAACAAGATTTTATCAATTCCTACCTAATGAATTTTACTAGTTTTATGTAGAGCTCCACTATGAAGGCTATTATCTGTATAAAATGCACAGATTTCTGTATATGAGATGGGACTTGTGTCTCCAAATTGAAAAGGTTTAGAGCTTTAATTTCTATTAGGAGAAAACTTCTTTTCAAATATAAATGTTTTTGCAGAGTGCATTTTAGGATTTTCCCTTGTCTTGCAGCCTCTGAAGAATAAGAACAGATGTTGTCCTATGGTTCAAAAAATTCTTACTTTTATTCTCGTTTTCTTCTATGTTCTGCAATTTGTTGCCAAACTGTTTTCTTGTAAACATAACACATAAGGTTACCTTTCTTTTCCGTAGGAAAAAATCCAGGCTATATATCTGAATACCCATATTTTCTCACTTTGATGATGGCTCTGAAAAATTGGAGTGAAAATAATTTCAGAGGACACTCTTTGTTGTTAGAAAATCAGTTTTCTACAATTCTTGAAATTTATTGTCCTACCAGGGCTTTTATCATCTCAAATGCAATGTACAGGGACATACATTTTTGGTGTTAAAAAACTAAGGAAGGTTGGTTTTCAAGTATAAAATAAGATTTCTCTTCCACCTGTATTTAAAGTAGAAATTGTATTTTGAAAACTTTTATTCTACCACAAGCTTTGACAAAAGTGATTTTAAAAGGTTAGACACAGATGTGTTTTTCCCCCTTCAGTAATTTTCACTTTTGTTTCTCCCTAATTCTTGCTTCCTAAGATCATGGAGAAAAGTCTGTACTTAAGGTATAATATTCCTTCAACAGCTTTATGAAATCCGTCTTACCTAACGTAAGTTAATTTTCTTCATATTAAAAAAAGCCTACAGCGAAAAATGACAGAAAGAAGAAATACCCTAGTAAGAGTCAGAAAGTATCTGTGTCTGATAAAATAGCATAACCTAAAGTTCAGCTGTAGTCAGTATTATAAATAACAATCTACAGAAGAAGGCTCTGAAGGGAATGGAATAAATACCACTTTTTGTAAACTACAAATATGGTCTTTTATACATTAAGGAATTATTTTGTTAACTCTTGAAGTTTACTCAGGGATAGATCTTAAATCAAAGAATTTGACATCAGTTGCTACATTTATTTAGGTGAGGAACTGAAGCTTGAACTAACCAAGCTGGAGGGCCTTGATATCTGAGAGACCTATAAAATTTTGAAACAATCATTCAAATTCTTACGGCCTTAAGAAAGCTTTTAACATCAGCGTGTGTCAGCTTCAGCTAAATTTAACTACAGTTGATCCTTAGACAACAGGGATTTGAACTGTGTGGGTCTACTTCTATGTGGATTTTGTTTTTCAATAAATACATACCAGTGTTTCACAGTCCGTGGTTGTTTGAATCCACAGATGCAGAAACTGCCTATTTGGAGGGCCAGCTGTAAAGTTATACTTGGATTTTGGACTGGGCAGGGAGGTCAACACCTCTAACCCCCAGGTCAACTAACTATATCATTTGATCCTCACAAAATAAACTTTTTTTTTCACATGGATGTCTAATTGTTAGAGTATCATTTTTGGAAATAGTCAACAGTCATCAAGACACTAGTCTTTCCCTATTAAATTACATTGGCACCTTTATCAAAAATCAGTTGAATGCATATGTGTGAGTCTGTTTGTGGGTTCTCTCTCTTGTCGTCCGTTGGACTTTATATCTATCCCTATACCAATACAAAACTGTAAATTACTGTAAACTTATAGTAAATCTTGAAATCAGAACGTGTAATTTCTTCCAACTTTGTTTTTCTTTTTCAAGATCACTGTTGATATTCTAGGTCTTTTGCACTTCCATATCATTTAAAATCAGCCTCTCATATACCCTGAGAAAACCATAATTCCAAAAGAGTCTTGTACCAGAATGTTCATTGCAGCTCTATTTACAATAGCCAGGACATGGAAGTAGCCTAAGTGTCCATCAACAGATGAATGGATAAAGAAGATGTGGCACATATATACAATGGAATATTACTCAGCCATAAAAAGGAACGGAACTGAGTTATTTGTAGTGAGGTGGATGGACCTAGAGACTGTCATACAGAGTGAAATAAGTCAGAAAGAGAAAAACAAATACCATATGCTAACACATATATATGGAATCTAAAAAAAAGAAAAAGAAAAAGAAAATGGTCAGAAGAACCTAGGGGCAAGATGGGAATAAAGATGCAGACCCACTAGAGAATGGACTTGAGGATATGGGGAGGGGGAAGGGTAAGCTGGGACAAAGTGAGGGAGTGGCATGGACATATATACACTACCAAACATAAAATAGATAGCTAGGGGGAAGCAGCTGCATAGCACAGGGAGATCAGCTTGGTGCTTTGTGACCACCTAGAGGGGTGTGATAGGGAGGGTGGGAGGGAGGAAGATACAAGAGGGAAGAGATATGGGGACATATGTATATGTATAACTGATTCACTTTGTTATAAAGCAGAAACTAACACACCATTGTAAAGCAATTATACTCCAATAAAGATGTTAAAAATAAATAAAATAAAGTCAGCCTCAATTTCTATGACAAAAGCATATTTGTAGTGAGACTGTGATTGGGATTGTGTTGAATATATAGGTAAAGCTAGCATCAAGAATCTCTTAATCATATTGAGTGTTCCCATCTATGAACATGGTATATTTCTCCATTTGTTTAGGTCTTCTTTATTTTCCCTCAGCCATGTTAGTAGTTTTCAGAGTACAGGTCTCACATATTTTCTTAAGTTCATCTAAATATTTTATACTTTTGGTATTACTATATTGGTACTATTTTTAACTTCAATTTCCAGTTGTTTGTTTCTTGTGTCATAGAATAGTTGGTTTGGGTATATTGACATTCTGTTTTGTAACCTTGCTAAAAATTCATTTATTTGGTACATTTTTTTGTAGCTTTTTTTTGTAAATTCTTAGGGTTTTCTACATGGACAGTCGTGTTATCTGTGAATAGAAATAATTCTGCTTCTTCCTTTTCAATGTGTATGTCTTCTATTTCTTTTTCTTGCCTTATTGCATGAACTAGGACTGCTAGTTAAATATTAAATATATCTTTGCCTTTTTCTGAATCCTAGAGAGCAAGAATGCAATATTTCACCATTAAGTGTCATCTTAGCTGTAGATTTTTCATTGATGTCCCATATCAAGATGACCTTTAAGGGAAGTTCCTGTCTATTTCTAGTTTCTGAGAATTTTTATCATGAATGGATGTTCTGTACTGTGTCAAATGCTTTTTCTGCATCTGTTAGTTGACCACGTGGGTTTAGTTTTTTAGTCTTATTAATATGGGGAATTACACTGATTGATTTTCAAATGTTAAACCATTCTGGGAAAAAGTCACTGAATTATGATGTATTATTCTTTTATATGGTTTGATTCAATTTGCTGATATTTTGTTAAGAGTTCTTGCATCTGTGTTCATAAAGGGGTATTGTTCTGGGTTTGTGTTGTTATTTCTATTTCTTGTAACGTCCTTGTCTAGTTTTGTTACTATGATAATATGACCTCATAAGATGAATTGGGAAGTGTTCTCTTGTATTTCTAGAAGAATTGGCATAGAATTGTGTTATTTCTTCCCTAAATATCTTTTTTGAGACTATGCTTTTTTTTTTTTTTTTTTGGCGGTACATGGGCCTCTTACTGTTGTGGCCTCTCCCATTGCGGAGCACAGGCTCTGGACACACAGGCTCAGCGGCCATGGCTCACGGGCCTAGCCGCTCCGCGGCATGTGGGATCTTCCCGGACCGGTGCACGAACCCGTGTCCCCTGCATTGGCAGGTGGACTCTCAACCACTGCGCCACCAGGGAAACCCCTGAGACTATGCTTTTTTTATTATAGTAAATATCTTAAACTTGGTAATGACTTAACTCTCTAAATCTAATCCTGTAGGACTTGTACTCTGTACTGAAATCAGCAAAATAGAATGTAGAATAGTAGAGATTTGGGGGTCACTAATACTTCAAAGATTGCCAGCACTTTTCTACATGATTTTACCCTCGGCAGAAATATTTTTCTTTTGACAGTTGGCTAGGATAGAAGGATTACAAACCACAAACTAAATAGAATTTGCTTTAGATACAACAATAGCCCTTCCCCTGTGCCCTAGTATGCCTGAGTAAAGAACATCATTTTCACTGACTTAAGCTACGGGATTTCGCTTTTTGTGTTAGTTTTACAAATATTGACTGACCTACCTCTAAATCTGTTCCCAAACAGATCCATGGACAACATCTTGGTTTTTGGACACATTGATTTTAATGTACATGTCCAATATAACCTTGGCCCAAGGTTGCTGTCATTATTCATGATGAGAATCATAGCAGAGTTTTTTAGAAACATACTTAATGTGATCTCTTTTGAATATTTCTAGACGTTTTAAGAACTCTGAAAATTGTTTCTTTTTTCTCCTTTGTTTTAAACATACAGATTTTCTGTTGTGCAAGCCCTTCCATCGCTAGATATTTTTGGAAGGACATTCATTACCAATTTGTCTTGATTTTTGTAGGATATAAAGAGTGACTTTGAAATGTTTGAGTGCTATGTGTTAAAATAATTATCACACATAGTAAGAACTATATCTCTTAAACCACTGTTGCCCATGCTATTTTGAGTCTTTAGCTCAGCTTTTTCATTGTGTTAAATACCTATCAGGACAGCATATAGTGCTCTGAGTTGTAGAAGACCAATTGCTCTGCTTTTTACTACTGTGCACCTTGTTAGCTACACCTGTCTTTTTGGGGAGCTTTTTATTTTTAGCTATAATGTATTTTAACACTAAGTGCTGGATGCTGTGCTGTTTTTTATATTTGAGAGGCAGGTGTTAACTTCTTCAGTTATAGATGAGAAAACTGAGGCTAAAGGAGATTGAATCATTTGCCCATAGTCACACAGCTAATTACTGTTTGTCTTGCTGCAAAGCCAGTGTTCTTGACATGGCATTTCAGTATGTAAAGGCAATATAGTGCAGTGGTCAAGTACATGACTTTGAGAATTTAAAATATTATTTCTGTCACTTACTGGTTATATAACTTTGGGCAACTTATTGAATGTCTTAAACCTCAGTTTCTTCTTTTGGAAAATGAGAAGAATAATGATACCTACCTAAGGGTTCTTGAGTAGATTAAATGAGTTTGTTTATGTAAAGTTTCTGGCACATAGTAAATGCCATAGAAATTGTTTATTATTATGATTATTAACCATTATACTGCTTAATGTTCAGCCAGCAATCATTTCCCCTTCATCTCTCTCCAGACTGACTTTTCTGAAGTTAAGCTTCCTGAGACTAAATATGTTAACCATAATGTTTCAAGCCTTGGACCAACTTATAATGAACTTTAAAAAATATATACCACCCCCATGTTCATTGCAGCACATTTACAATAGCCAAGACATGGAAACAACCTAAGTGTAAATCAGTGTATGAATGGATAAAGAAAAATTTGTGACAACATGAATGGACCTTGAGGGCATTATGCTGAGTGAAATAAGTTAGACAGAGAAAGACAAATACTGTAAGATATCATTTATATGTGGAATCTTAAAAAACAAAAAACTCATAGATACAAAAAAGAGATTGGTGGTTGCCACAGGCAGGGTATGGAGGGTGTGCAAAATGGGTGAAAGGTGGTCAAAAAGGACAAATTTGCAATTATAAGGTAAATAAGTCCTGGAAATATAATGTACAGCATGGTGATTATAGTTAACAAAACTGTATTGTATATTTGAAAGATGCTAAGAGTGGATCTTAAAAGTTCTCGTCACACATACACACAATGTTTGTAATTATAAATGGTGATGATGTTAACCAAACTTGTGGTAATCATTTCACAACAAGCACATTTATCAGTCATTATGTTGTACACCTAAAACTAACACAATAAAAAAATTTTTCAACATAAGCGGATTTTAATGTAACAAAATTTACATTAATGAAAAAGTTTAGTGAGTTGATTTCACATTCAGCATTGCAGCTAACCTTTAAGAATATATCCACTTGTCAAGTTTTAGTGTCGTATCAGAGAATACCACAGTTTTGGAAAAAGCTATTAATATAGCCCTTCCATTTCTATCTTAAAAAAAAAGAAAACACTGTCTAAATTTCATCTTGACATTAGCATAGGGAACTTGCTTCACCATGACTAGCCTTCCACAGTTTGACATGCACAAAATTGCCTTAAAAATGTTATTTATATAATTACATCTAATACCCTGAGCAGAATTAAGAAGTAGAGAGGACAAACTCCAGCTCCCCTTGTGGCATGATCTTCCTTCTCTCTTCCCCATAATCCTTCTGTTTGCTGACCGTACCAGCATTCTGTCTAGTATCCCCATTTTCTTATTCTGAAGAACGGGAAATTGGTTGTGGTGGCTGCACAACTCTTCGAGTGTACTAAAGACCATTGAATTGTACACTTTAAATGGGTGAATTGTGTGGTATGTGAATTATATCCCAATTAAGCTGTTTTAAAAAGATAAAAGGGAAGGAATAAATATAAAAATCATCTAAAATATTTTCTGAACAGAATAGTTCCCTAAAGTGGAATTTAACAATTTTCTATGTATTCTTATTACTGAAATAAAAGGCTAATCATTAAGGTAAAATTTTAAAAAAATTTGCATTTTGTATTGGAAAATATGTTCATGTGGTCAAACTTCAGAAGTCCATGAGGGTATACACAGTACTAAATCTCTCCTGTTTCCGTCTCTCAGCCATAGTTCCCTTCCTAGAATAGACTAATGTTAATCACTTTCTGCAGAGATATTTTATGCATTTATAAACAAGTATATCTATAGTCCTTTTCTCCTTTTTTGCCAGATAGGTGGTATGCTATATACAGTATTCTGCACCAAGCTTTTCTAACTTGGAAAGTATCCCACATCAGTATATAAAGTGTATTGTCACTGGTTTGGGGTTTTTTCCCCCCCGACAGGTTTTTTGTTGTTGCTGTTGTTCTTATTGGTACATAAAACAATGACACATCTTGCAATCAATGCTGTTGTAGATTTGATGAAATACAGTGTAAACACTGATGAACATCCTGCTTGGATCGTTCTCCAAACCAGTTGTAGGCATCTGTACTCTAACCATTGCTCTCCATCTTTGCCAATAATTGATATATTGTTAGACTTTTTCATGTTTTGCCAACCTAATAGAAGTAAAATGGTATTTCATTGCAGTTTTATTTTATTTTATTATTGAGGTATAATTGATATGTACTAATTTCAGGCATACTACATAATGATTTGAATTTTGTATATATTACAAAATGATCACCACAAGTCTAGTTAACATCTGTCACTATACATAGTTACGGAAATCGTTTTTCTTGTGATGAAGACTTTTAAGATCTACTCTCTTAAAAATTTTCATCATTGCAGTTTTAAATGCATTTCCCTGATTACTGTTCAGGTTAAACATCAGTTCGTATTTATTGGCCATTTACATGTCCTTTGTGTGAATTGCCTGTTTAAATCTGTTTCTTCTTTTATTTTATTTTAAAACATTTTTTGAAATAAAAATTGTATATATTTAAGGTTGTACAATGCAATGTTTTGATATATGCCTACATTGTCACTGTTTTTAATTATCACCAGTTTTTAAAAGGGCATTCCATCTTCTGAAGACTGTAATTTTCAACCCACAATTAACATTTAGCAATTCAGTAACTATTTTAAACCATTTTTTGCCATTATTTCACACACAGACACTAACTAAATACTTGTTTAATAAATTAAATAATAAAATTTGTTTAGATAAAGATTTAGATAACACTTCAACTTGATGATAATATATTATTTTTTAATGCAGTTACTCTTTTTTATGTGTAACATTTTTTTTTTAATGTTTATGTACACCCCCTTTGACCATGTAATTTATCTTTGAGGAATTTATCCTATAGAAATATTTGCTTATGTCTAGAATAATGAATGTGCAGGAATATTTATTGCAGCATATTATATGATAGCAAAAGGCTATTTATAACCTAAGTGTCCATCAGTAGGGGACTAGTTGGATAAATTATGGTGCATTCATATTATAGAGCACTGTTTATCGTTAAAAGAATAATGCAGCTCTATATGTGTTAGGTGGAATGAGGAAGGGAATGGGTCTTAAGGTGTGGGAGGGAGGTAACTGATTTTATTTTTAGGCACCAATCTTAAAACATATACCATGTCACAGGCTCAACAGTAATGTGTACTGGCCAGATTCAACTCAAGTATCACCTGTTTGCTCTTTGACAGCAGTCAGAGCCACAACAGGATTTTGTTGCTTTTTACATAATTCTAAAGTTCATCTGTAGAAAAAATTCATAAGAATAACTAAGACCTTCTTTAAAAAGAACAGAGGAAGGAGTTTGAACAAATTTGCCCTGCCACATATTAAAATATACTATATGGTTAGAGTAATTAAATAAAGATCATATTGTCAGATTGATAGATGTATTACTTGTACAGAACAGAGTTCATTAATATATCCTTTTATGTTGGGAAATTTAGTTTAAGTAAAGGAATTATTTCAGATCTGTAAGGAAGTGATGTTTTTCCATTGGTTGTCTTTGAAAATGAAAAAATAAAAATAGGTCTCAACATCACACTAGAAACAGACATCAGTTTCCATATGGAATAAAGAGCAAAATATATATATTTAAATATATATATATACTTAAGCTGGATAAAAGGCCTTACGTTACTGTTTTGAATATTTTTATTATTTTGAAGTAGGAAAGCTTTTCCTAAGTAATACGTAAAAGCCAAAAGATAAAGTTAGATGAATTTAGCTGTATAAAAATTTTAAGCATATATCCAATAAAAGATACTGTAAACAAGATTTACACTGCAAGATATTTGCAATATGAAGAGCAAGGGATTGGTATCTGTAAATATCAAAAGAGCAATTGCAAGTTATTATGGAAACAACAAATAACCCAACAGAAAAATTTGCAAAGCTTTCAGTATATAATTTATAGAAGATGAAATATAAATGGCCAATAAACATACAAAAAGAAAATTAAATAAGATCAACTACAAGTTAACAGGTTTTTTTTTTTACCCATTAGATCAGCAGACTTTAAAAAGATTGAGGGATACTGCTAGTTAAAAATAGTAGAATAATTCTTTTGTCCATTTCTGTCTCATCATGACCCACCATAAACAATAAAAATAAACAAAAATTTAAAAACTTCCGTCTTCAGTGAAGTGGTAACTGGAACCTTAAAACACAGACTAAATCAAATAAGAATTCTGAATCAAAACAAACGAAAATGATAGGCATTGACACATGCCTCCTCCATCCTGGATAAGGTAACAAGTTGCCCTGAAAGTGTCTTAGTTTTGAATGGTTGATCCTGGATCTTTGGTTAAAGGTAACAGTTCTAGAAGGGTGAGGCAACAAGAATAATGGGAATATTCCTATATAGAACAGTTCAACATAGAAACCCCATATCTATAAGCAAACATTCCCCAGTCCCTCATTCCCCCAGCTCCTGGCAATCACTAACTTATTTTCTGTCTCTGTAGATTTACCTGTAGACAGAATTCTGGACATTTCATAAAACAGACTCATGCACCATGTAAACCTTTGTGTCTCCCTTCATTTCACTTAGCATGTTTTCAAGGTTCATCCATGTTGTAGCATATGTCAACACTTCATTCCTTTTAATAGCTGAATGATTTTCCTTTGTATGGATATACCACATTTTATTTATTCATCAGTTGATGGGCATTTGGATTTTTTCCACTTTTTGGCTATGGTGCATAATGTTGCTATGAACATTTGTGTGCTGGTTTTTGTGTAGACAAATTCTCCTGGAATATACTTAGGAATGGAATTGTGGGTCATTTGGTAATTCTATGTTTAACGTTTTGGAGAACTGCCAAAAGTTTTCCATTTTACAAGCCCACCATAAATGTATGAGGGATCCGATTGATTTACATCTTCATGGGGACACTTGTCATTATTATTTGCCTTTTTAATTTTAGCCATTCTAGTGGTTATGAAGTGGTATCTTGTAATTTTGATTTGTATTTACTTAGCAACTAATGATATTGAGCATTTTTTTCATGTGCTTTTTGGCTATTTGTACATATCCTTTGAGAAATGTCTAGTGAAATCCTTTGCCTGTTTTTTAATTGAATTTTTGTCTTCTTATATTGAATTGTAAGAGTTATTTATGTATTCTAGATACAAGTCCCTCGTCAGATACAGGGTTTGCAAATATTTTTACATTCTTGTTACTGACTTTTGAAGTACACAAGACTTTAATTTTGATGAAGTCCAGTTTTTTGTTGTTGCTTTTGATGTCATAGCTAAGAAAACATTACCTAATACAGAGTGACACAGATTTATGTATGTTTTCTTCTAAGAGTTTTATAATTTTAGCTCTTATATTTAGGTCTGATCCATTTTGAGTTGGTTTTTATATACAATATAAGATAGGAGTCCAGCATCATTTTTTTTTGGCATGTGTGTATCTAGTTGTTCCAGCACCATTTGTTGAAAAGACTATTCTTTTCCCATTCAGTTTTCTTGTCACCATTGTCAAAAATCAATTGACCCTAAAGGTATGGGTTTATTACCTGACTCTCATTGACCTATATGTCTGTCCTTATGCCAGTATCACACAGGCTTGACTACTGTAGTTTGACAGTACGTTTGAAATTGGGATGTGTGAGTTCTTTACCTTTGTTCTTCTTTTTAAAGGTTGTTTTGGCAATTGTGGAATTTCCATAGGAATTTTAGGATTTCTGTAGAAAAGCCAGCTGGAATTTTAGTAGGAGTTAGATTGAATCTGTAAATCAATTTGGGGAGTATTGTCATTTTAACAATATTAAGGCTTCAGATCCGTGAAAATGAGATGTTCTTCTGTTTAGGTGTTCTTCAGTTTCTTTCAACAGTGTTTTGTAATTTTCACTTTGCAAGTCTTGTGCTACTTTTGTTAGATTTCTTCCTAAATATTTTATTGTTTTTCAGGCTATTGTTAGTAGACTTGCTTTCTGAATTTCATTTTTGGATTGTTCATTGCTAGTGGATAGAAATAATATTTAATTCAGTATGTTGATCTCATATCCTGCAGCCTTGGTATACATCTTCATTAATTCTAATAGTTTTTTGTGTGCATGCACTCGTGTATTTCTTCAGAGTTCTATATACAAGATCATATCATCTGTAAACAGAGGTAATTTTACTCTTCCCTTCTCTATCTGGATGCCTTTTAATTTCTTTATCCTGGCTAATTTCCCTGGCTAGCACCTCCCCTATTATGTTGAATAGAAGTAGTAAGGGTCAACATCCTTGTGTTGTTCCTGATCTTATAGTGGTGAAGCTATCTGTCTTTTACCACTAAGTATGATATAAGCTGTGGGTGTTTCATGGATGTACTCTATCAAGGTAAGAAGTTTACATCTATTCCTAGCTTATTGAGTGTTCTATATCATGAAAGGATGTTGGATTTTGTTAAATGCTTTTTCTGTGTCTATTAAAATAATTTCATGGGTTTTGTCATTTGTTAATATGGTATACTGCATTGACTGATTTTCATATGTTGAATGAACTTTGCTTTCCTGAGATAAATCCCACCTGGTCATGGTGTATAATCCTTTTTATATGTTGTTAGATTCAGTTTCCTAGTATTTTGTTGAAAATTTCTATATCCATATTCACTGGGGACATTGATCTGTAGTTTTCTTGCAGTGTCTTCATCTGGTTTTGGTATCAGGGTAATATTGGCCTCATAGAATGAGTTGGGAAGTGTTTCCTCCTTTTCTATTTTTTTGGAAGTTTGTGAAGGATTGGTGTTAGTGTGTGTGTGTGAATTATTTTTGAAACACTTGGTAGAATTTACCAGTGAAACCATCTGACCTTTCTTCGTGGGAGGATTTTTGACTACTGATTCAGTATCTTCACTTGCTATACATCTATTCAGATTTTCTGTTTTTTGAATCAGGTTGTTCTAGGAAGTTATCTGTTTCATCTATGTTATATAATTTGTTGGCATACAGTTGTTCTTAGAATTCCTTTATTATCCTTTTTATTTCTGTAATGGTCAGTAATAATGCCCTTTCTCTCATTCCTAATTTTAGTCATTTGAGTCTTCTCTCATTTTGCTTTGTAAATCTACCTAAAAGTTTCTCAATTTCATTGACCTCTTCATAGAACCAGTTTTTTATTTCATTGGTTTTCTCTACTACCCTGTTTCTATTTTCTGTGTCATTTCTTTCTCCTCTACATTATTTTCTTCCTTCTGCTTGTCTTGGATTTAGTTTGCTCTTCTTTTTCTAATTTTTTAAGGTGAAAGCTTAGATTACAGATCTTTTTCTTTTTTAAACTGGCATTTATAACAATAAATTTCCCTCTAAGCACTTCTTTAGCTTCATCTCATACAGTCTGGTTTGTGGTTTGTGTGTGTGTGTGTGTGTATGTGTGTGTGTGTTTAATCATCTCAAAGTAGTTTCTAATTCCCTTGTGATTTTTTTATTTGACTCATTGGTTAGGACTGTGTGGTTTAATTTCCACATATTTGTGAATTTCTCAATTTTTTTCTATTACTGATTTCTAATTTCATTCCATTGTGTTTGGAGAACATACTTTGTTTGATTTAAAAATTATGGAGACTTATTTCCTAACATGGTCTGTTCTGGAGAATGTTTCACATGCATTTGAGAAGAATGTGCATTCTGCTGTTGTTGAGTGGAATGTTCTATAAACATGTGATAGGTCTAGTGGGTTTATATTGTTGTTCAAGTCTTCTATTTCTTGTTGATCTTCTGTATAGTTGTTCTATTATTGAAAATGGGATATTGAAATCTCCCACTATTATTGTTGAATTGTCTTTTTTTCCCTTCAGTTCTGTCAGTTTTTGCCTCATATATTTGGGGTTCTGTTGACTGGTGCATATATATTTTTAATTATGTCTTCCTATGAATTAACCCTTTTATCATTACAAAATGTCCTTATTATGTCTCTTGTAACAAATTTTGTCTTTAAGTCTATTTTGTCTAACATTAGTATAGCTACTTCAGTTTTCATTTGGTTACTCTTTACATGGTGCATCTTTGTGCATTCTTTTACTTTCAGTCTATTCATGTCTTTGAATCTAAAATGTATCTCTTGTAAACAGTGTACAGTGTGATCGTGTTTTTTTAATCCATTCTGCCAATCTCTGTCTTCTAATTGGAGTGTATAATCCGTTTAAATTTAATGTAAATGTGATCAGGTTAGATTTACATCTGCCATTGTATCACTTGTTTTGTATGTCTCGTGTCTGTTTTGTTTTCCTGTTGCTCAGTTACTTCTTTTGTGTTAAATACGTATTTTCTAGTGTATGGTTTAAATCCCTTGTCATTTCTTTTGTTTTTTAAAAAATTTATTGTCTTAGTGGTTGCCCTGGAGATTACCATAAATATCTTAGTTTATAATAACCTAGTTCAGATTAATACCAACTTCATTTCAATAGTATAGGAAAACTTTACTCCTTTAGAGCTTCATTCCCTACCCCCTCCTTTGTGCCAGTGTTGCCATTCAATTTACATGCTTATACATTGTGTGCCCATCAACTTAGATTTTTAATTATTGCATTATCCAGTTTTCTTTTAATTCAAATAGGGAAAAAATAAGTTATAAAGAAAAAATACATTTATACTGTCTTTTATATTTACATATGTAGTTACTTTTACTGTCACTATTTCTTCAAGTGTATTTGAATTACTGTTTAGAGTCCTTTCATTTCTGCCCAAAGAACACTCTTTAGTATTTCTTGTACAGCAGGTCTTCTGGCATCAAATTCTCTCTGGTTTTGTTCATTTGGCAATGTCTTAACGTTTCCTTTGCTTTGAAAGGATAGTTTTTTTTGATATAGGGTTCTTGTTTGTTGATCTTTTTTTTTTCCTCCAGCACTTTGAATATATCATCCTACTGCCTTATGACTTCATGGTTTCTGATGAGAAATCAGCTATTAATCTTTTTTTTGAAGTATAGTTGACATACAATATATTAATTTCTGATTTACAACATAATGATTCAACATTTGTATACATTGCAAAATGATTACCAAAATAAATCTAGTTACCATCTGCAGCTATTAATCTTATTGAGCATCCCTTGTGCATAATAAGTCACTTCTTTCTTGCTGCTTTCAACTTTTCTTTGACTTTGGTTTTCAACAATTTATGATGGGGAATTCCCTGGTGGTCCAGTGGTTAAGATTCCGCGCTTCCACTGCAGGGGGCATGGGTTCAGTCCCTGGTCGGGGAACTAAGATCCCACAGACCACGCAACATGGCCAAAAAAACCAAAAACAAAACCCCAAAAACCAAGTTATGATGTTTCTAGCTGTGGATCTCTCTGAGTTTACCCTACTTGAAGATTATTGAGCTTCTTGGATGTGTAGATTAGTGTTTTTCATCAAGTTTGGCAATTGTATGGCCATTATTCTTCCAAGTATTCTTTCTTTTCTTTTTCTCTCTTTTCCTCCTGGGAATCCCATTATGTGTATGTTGGTATACATGGCAGTGTCCCACAAGTTTTTGAGATTCTGCTATTTTCTTCATTATTTTTTCTTTCTCTTTCTCATAAAAGATCATCTCAATCAACCCGTCTTCATGTTTACTATTTCTTTTGCCAGTTAACATCTGATATTGAGCTTCTTTAGTAAATTTTTCATTTTACTTATTGTACTTTTTAGCTGCAGAATTTCTATTTGATTCTTCTTGTAATTCCTGCCTCTTTATTGATATTCTGTTTAATGATGCATTTTTCTCATATTTTCTTTTCATTCTGTAGACATTTTTTCTTTAGTTTTTAAAAATAGCTGATTTAAATCTTTGTCTAGTAAGTCTAACATCTGGGTTTCTTCAAAGGCATTTCTTATTGACTGCTTCTTTTACTATGCATGCCGTGCTTTACTGTTTCCTTTCATGGTTCATAAGTTTTGTTTTGTTTTGTTTTAAACTAGACAGTTTAAATAATATAATGTGGAAGCTCTTGAAATCAGATTCCTCTCCACCCCTTGATTTGTTGTTGTTGCTGTTTGTTTTTGTTGCTTTTTGTTTAGTGACTTTCCTGGACTAATCCTGTAAAGTCAGTATTCTTTGTGGTGTGTGGCTACTGAAGTCTCTTCCTTGTTAGCTTAGTAGTCAGCTAATTACTGGACAGAGATTTCCTTAAATGCCTGGAACCAATAAATTTCCCAGCTTTGATGAGGAGCTTTGTACATATATTGAGGCATGCCTTTAATGCTCAGGCAGGCAGTTTATAATTCTACCTTACCCTTCACTTTCTCTTTGCACCATGTCTCAAAGTCAGCCAGAGGCAAGAGCTTAGGGCCTTCATAGTTCTTTCCTGTGATGCACATTGCCCTGGTCATGCACGTAGACCTAGGCATGTGCACAGCCCTGTGCATGCACCTGGCCTTCTAAATTCCCAGAATTATATCAGAGCTTTTCAAAGACCCTCATAGACATCTTAAGAATTCCTCAGCTTTTTAAATATTTTGTTCAGTTCCTTGTTTGCCCCAACTGTTATCATCATCACCTCAGGCACCTGCAATATTAAATGATTGCCACTGATTGTTTTCTGCAAACCACTTCCCTTCCTTCTCCCCTCCGAGGGAAAAGGCTATTCACACTGAATGAGGTCTGGATAAGGTCAAATAAGAATGAGCTTTGCAAATGGGAGTTTCCAGGGGGGTGCCAAACAGGTCAAATAATAACAGTTCTCTTAGAATGGTGTTTTGGGAGAACTCCAAACCTGTCTTTCCCTCTCCAGTGGCTAATAGACCATTCTTGGTTTTCACTGTGATTACAAGAATATAGTCTACTGCAATGCTGGGATGATGGGAATGAGTATAGTTCAAGTTAAAATGTCATATAGCTGGTCTTACTAAAATTTAGCTTTTTTTTTTTTTTGAATAAATACTCTTTGGATTGTTGCACACCTTTGGTTAATTTCCAGAGTTCTGAAAAAGTTGATTTTGACTTTTGCCAGTGCTTTTATGGTAGAGCAGCTTTTGCTATCATTGCGTTTTGGGGGGACTAACTTTTCAGAAGGCCTTACTCTGCCACCCACTGACATCACGCCAATTTAACAGATTTTAAAGGAAAGTCTAAGCCCCCCCAAAATTCCCCTGTAGTATTGTCCTTAAAGTATAAACAGGGAAGACAAACATACAGGCATACAAGCACTGGGGAATGCAGCACCAATAAACCTGTACTGGTAAAAATTGCTTGATGAAGAAATCTTACTAACCAAAAATTAAGTTTAAAATATAAAATTTAAGCATTAAGTGAAAAGAGGACAAGGGGAATCTTTTAGGGAGCATGGAAATAATTATACACTTAAGAGCAGTGCACTCACTGTATGTAAAATATGCCTCAGTTACAAACAAAAGCAAAAATACAGAGCTTAGGAATGGAAAAACTGAGAAACTGTATGGTAAATCCTGAATTCATTTAAATCTACAACTATGAGTAAACAACTATGGGACTTATGAGTCCAGGACAGAATGTAAATGTTGACTACACAAAAATATCTTCCAAATATCAGGAGTTGGGTGTACAGGCTGGGAAGGGAAATGGGGAAAGTATAGTATATGTATGTGTATTAGTTATCTATTGCTGCATAAGAGATTACATTGACCTTAGCAACTTGAAACAACCTAAATTTTAATTCTCTCACTTAGTTTTTATAGGTCAAGCAGCTTAGGCAGGTCATTCTGATTCAGGGTGTCTCAGGAGGCTACAGTCATCAGCAGACTTAATTAAGTCTTAACTAAGGCTAGGGGACTCACTTCCAAGATGCCTCATTTGCATAGCTGTTAGTAGAATGCTTCAGTTCTTTGCCACATGGATTTCTCCATGGGTCTAATTGAGTGGTCTCACAACATGGCAGCTAGCTTTCCTCAGAACCAACTATTAAGATAGAGCAAAGCAGAAACTTTTCATGACCTATCCTTAGAAATCACCATATTCTGCCGTATTCTGTTGTTTGCACAGACCAACCCTGAAGCAGTGTTGGAGGGGATTACACAAAGGTAGGAAGAACAAGAGGATCATTAGGAATCATCCTGGAGACTAACTATCACAGTCTGCTAATTTCCTTAGCTTTTTTAGCCAGGAGCCATTAGATACTGCCCACAAATTAGAAAACAGTGCTTCCAACCTCCCAGTGTTTTCGTATGATCCTTTTTTGTTGCTTTATTGCACTCTTAGGAACCTCATGTCCCCTATAGAAGCATTTACTAAATTTGAGTAGATCCTTCTCTCTAGTTTATTTAGATTTTTCTTCTTGTGTTAAAATCAAATCAAACTAAATTTGGTGTTTTTACATTTAAAAATTCAGCATGTAGTATTATCTCATTTTAGTAATTATTTCTGCCTATTCTATGTCCACATATGCTTGGAGTGATCTTGTAATAAGTGCAGTTATTTATAAGTGGTAAGAATTTGGATGCTGTTTTTTTTTTTTTTTTACGGTACGCGGGCCTCTCACTGTTGTGGCCTCTCCCGTTGCGGAGCACAGGCTCCGGACGCGCAGGCTCAGCGGCCATGGCTCACGGGCCCAGCCACTCCGCGGCATGTGGGATCTTCCCAGAACGGGGCACAAACCTGCATCCCCGGCAAGCGGACTCTCAACCACTGCGCCACCAGGGAAGCCCTGGATGCATTTTTTTAATTAGCTTTCCTCTTAATTGTTCTACTTTCCTCTGAATTGTGTAGAATTCTTTTTATAATGAGCATGTGTTAATGTTTACAAAAAGAAAGTCAGACTCTAAAAATAAATTTTATAAGCAGCAATGGTGAGGATGTAGGGAAAAATTCTCATCACTGTTGGTTAGAATATAAAATTGGGTACAATCTTCTTTAGGGGACAATTTGGTAGTATCCATCACAAACTTAAATGCCACTCGTATGCTACGAATCAAACTCCATTCCTGTGAATTGGCCCTAAGATATTTCTTTATATACACAAAGATAAGCATAGAGTGTTCATTGCATCACTTATAATAGTAAAATGTTAGCAACAGTTGAAATGTCTAATAACAGGTAAATGTGTAAGTGGATTATGGTATATTTCTGATATAAAATACCATGTAGCCATTAGAATGATGAAGGTTCACAATGTGATACGTGAGAAAATTCCAAGACATTATGTGAGAAACATTGCTACTTATTATGTATAGGATAACTCCAAATGTGTGTTTAAAAAAAAAAAACCCCAGGGCTTCCCTGGTGGCGCAGTGGTTGAGAGTCCGCCTGCCGATGCAGGGGACACGGGTTCGTGCCCCGGTCCGGGAATATCCCACATGCCATGGAGCGGCTGGGCCCGTGAGCCATGGCCGCTGAGCCTGTGCGTCTGGAGACTGTGCTCCGCAACGGAAGAGGCCACAACAGTGAGAGGCCCGCATACCGCAAAAAAAAAATACAAAAAACCCTAAATATATATATGTACATGTTTGTGTATTAAATGCATCGTAAAGAGTTTGGAAGAATTCACACCAAATAAACAGAGATACCTCTAGGGAATGAGAGAAGGGTTAGAGATGGAGGAAGGGCTTTTTTCTCTGCATTTGTGAGTTATTTTTATGGAGAATGGTTGCATGTGTTATAACTTAAATTTTTTGAGACATATCTCTCACACTGTGGAAGGTGAATTGCAGAGATGACTGCAGCTCTCAAGTAGGAAATTGAAGAAGCACATTTCACATTTTCATCTGTGAAGTGATCTTCTAATTAAAAAGGATCTGATCATGAGGATTTTGTACTTTGTGGATCTTAGATGACTTGTTCTTTTCATCAGAGTTATTTCAGTTATCTAGGCAAAAGAGGCTGAGATTCCAAACTGCTGGAATGAGGATTGGAGAGACGAAGAGAAATTTTGGAAGAGAAAGGGATTGGATTTAGTAAGCATATGAGAGTTGGGGGAAGGAGTAGAATGGAACATAAAATTGAGATGGGGGACACAGGAGGAAGAACAGATTTAAAGGAAGAGGATAATGAATCAAGTTTACTACGTTGAAGACCTGTGGGAAATTCTCATGAAACTGTCTAGCAGATGGTTTGAAAGACCAGTCTGGTGTTCTGGAAGTCATTGGTATTTAGATATTTTAAACCCTGATTGTTGATGGTTGAGATGATCGAAGGAAGAGTGTGTAGAATGAAAGAAGATGCTTAAACATGGAATCTTGGGGCACTAACATGTAAGGAGATAACAAAGCAATCCCTGAAGTTGACTGAAAAGTTGCGTTGGAGAGTTGTATCCAGCATTCCAAGGATGAAGATGATGTGAGTGGGTCAGTAGTGTCACGTGCCAAAGGAAGTTGGAGGAAGAAGAAACATTTAAATTTGTAGTACTAGGGACTTTGACAAGAATGCGTTGTGGTGGAGAGCCCTCTGGTGGAAGGGAGCATAGCATTTGAGGAACTGGAAGGATGGAGCTGAAGCTCAGAAAAGAATGTGAATGAGACTGGCAAAAAGGGTTTTTCATCCTTTGAACACAATGTGATCACTTTCTTATTGGAAAGAAATTAATCAGGGGTTAGTTTTAGTCTCTCAGTGTATGAAGGTTA
This sequence comes from Pseudorca crassidens, assembly GCF_039906515.1. Classification (NCBI taxonomy): domain Eukaryota; kingdom Metazoa; phylum Chordata; class Mammalia; order Artiodactyla; family Delphinidae; genus Pseudorca; species Pseudorca crassidens. The sequence goes on from NC_090302.1 coordinate 106,365,282, forward strand.
TGTGTAAATTTTTCTTTTCTTCTGCCCTGTGAAAGGTAGAAAAGAGCTTTTGAGGAGCTAAAACTTGTGGAGAATGACATTGTGTTCAGCAGTGGGAAGTAAAGGGAGTTAGGAAAATTTTCTCTGAAGGAGAGGTACCAGAGCTGACAGTAAAGAGAAGCTGCAGGGCCTTTTGACACCTAGCTCAATTGAAGTTCCAAAGACATGGACCGGCCCCAGAAGGAAAAGTTAAAGGAACCCTACCGATCAGCAAGTTGCTAACGAAGAAATATCATTGTAAAATGTATTATTGTACATATTTAATTTTTTTTTTTTTTTTTTTGCGGTACGCGGGCCTCTCACTGTTGTGGCCTCTCCCGTTGCGGAGCACAGGCTCCAGACGCGCAGGCTCAGTGGCCATGGCTCACTGGCCCAGCCGCTCCGCGGCATGTGGGATCTTCCCAGACCAGGGCACGAACCCGTGTCCCCTGCATCGGCAGGCAGACTCTCAACCACTGCGCCAACAGGGAAGCCCCATATTTAATTTTTATAGTGCCTTTTCTGGAAAAACTGCTTGCTTTATTACTTTGTTTTCTTATGAAAACTGAGATTAAGTTTACAGGGAAGAAGTTCCTTGTTTGTTTCCTCCTCTCACAAAAGACTAGACAGGAGGATATTCTTTATTACCTTCTCTCCCTTTGTTTTATTAAATTAATAATTACACATAGAGAAAATTGTAGAACAACATATATTAACAGTTAACACTGATTACCCCAGAGTGGACTTGGCCAGGGAAGGCTGAAATTAACTTCTTTTCACACTTCTGTTTTGTTTAACTTAATTACAGTGTTTATAAAGCAGCCAATAAAGTGTGTAGTGTTTATAGGGAAAGGCTAAAATAAAATAAGTTAATAAATATTTGTAGACAGATTAAGAAAACGATATAGAGGTGTACAATGGAGGGAGAGTCTGCCACTCTAAATTCGTATTGTGTATCTTTGGCTATATATGAGCTTTTGTTGCTGTACAAAACAACGTAGATTATGTAAAAATATATGTATTCATTAAACTATATACTTTTCCATTTATATCATGGGGATCTTTCCATATTGATACATATCCATTTGTGTTTTTTTTTAACACCTCATAGAATTTTTAAAACTTTCTTGGGAAAACTTCATTGAAATACAACATAGAGAAAAGTGTCCAGTTTAATGGCTTTTACAAAGTGAAGACACACATGTAACCACCATCCAGATCAAGATCAAGAACAGTGCTGGTCACTTCATGGGCCTTACTCATCCTACCTCCAGTAATTAACCTCCTCCCTCCTAATGACAGATAACCACTATTCTGATTGTCATCCATATACATATATATAATTGTGTCTGTTTTTAAACTTTATGTAAATTGAATCATACAGTATTGTGCATGGCTTTTTTTACCTGTATGTGTGACTATTTTTGGCCAACATTATTTTTGTGAGATTTATCCATGTGACTTCATGTAGCAGTAGTTTTCCCTTTTTCTATTTGTTGTAGTAGTCTGTAGTAGAATACATAAATACCACAATTTATGCATTTTCCTGTTGATGGGTATTTGAGTTGTTTCAAACTGGGGACTATGATTAGACAATGCTCATATAAGCCTTCCAGTACGAGTTTTTGGAACATATTCTTTTGAGTATGTACACATTTCTGTGGGCTGTATACCAAGAAAAGAAATTGCTAGATCATATGGTATGCGTATGTTCAGCTTTAGTAGATATTGCCCAGTTGTTTCCCAAAGGGGCCCTGACACTTTACCCTTCCGTCAGCAATATGAGAGTTTCATATATGCCCTGCCAACACTTGGAGTTGATGGCTTTTTGTTTGGTTTTCTATTGTTTGGTTTTGATGGCTATTTTAGAACATAAGTCTGCACAGTATCTTATTATATGAATATACCATAATTTACTCTCCTTTTGCTGGGCTTTTGCCCTCTTGCCCCACTATAGCACAGCCAGAACCTGGACACCTCTAATGTCTAGTAGACTCTGTGGTTTGTTCTATGTGTGATCTGACTGTTTGAGGAAGATTTAATACTGTAGGTAACAGAACCGATATATTTGGGGTTTTTTATTAGCAGATTTTCCTCACATTCCCTCTCTTTTTGAGTAGTATGATACCAATGTAAGAATCCATGTAAAATGGTTTCATTTTGTTGACATGAAAATCAGTTTTGATTTCATGGTGGTACATGGTTGATTTCTTCACTCTTGTTAAAAACTCATGTGAGGGCTTCCCTGGTGGCACAGTGGTTAATAATCTACCTGCCAATGCAGGGGACACGGGTTCGAGCCCTGGTCCAGGAAGATCCTACATGCCACAGAGCAACTAAGCCCGTGTACCACAACTACTTAGCCTGCGCTCTAGAGTCCGGAGCCACAACTACTGAGGCCTGCGCGCCTAGAGCCCGTGCTCTGCAACAAGAGAAGCCACCGCAATGAGAAACCCGTGCACCGCAACGCCGCCAAAAAAACCCAAAAAGTCATGTGAAAAATAGTATAATGTTTGAAACTAGACTTTTGGTGAAAGTATTGCTAAACATGGCCAATTTAATTATACTGAATAATTTGCATTCTCTTAGAACAAGCATACAGAGATAGCTGCCAGCACCTGTATCACATAGATCTTCAGTCCATTGAAAAACTGCTGTGTGAATGATTTGAGAATATAATCTCTTCGGTTTTGGAAAGACTCTTTGAATTTCACCCTTTGAAAGTGAAAGGTGTTTCCAATCAGAGAACCATGCTTCTCAGCCCAACTTTTAACAAAACTGCCCTCCCCCATTTCTGCAAATTTTCTTTTAACGTAGGTTTTTAAAAGTACAGAAGCTAGGGGCTTGCTTTTAATGAGTTAAATGTGATAACCAGACCTCCTGGTTCTTCTTATGTTAGGGGGCGTGATTACTTCATGATAACCACTCTTTCTGTTGTGAGTTACAGCTTTAAACAGGTGCTGGCACAGGTGGTATTCATTACTATCCAGTTACCATAAGTAATTCCTTGGGAGAGTTTATATACTGTTAACCCTCTATGGTAGCTGCATGGTCTTTTGGAAAGTGCCTTATGGGTGTATAAGACAGTTTTATATTTCCTATTATTCTTTGCTTTTGCCAGTTGTATGTTGAATTATTCATTTTGTAATAGCTATAATGACCAGAAGAAGCATGTTATTCTCATACTCTAGTAAGTTTTAGACATGCTTTTTTACCTTCCACATGGAGGTCTTTCAATTTCTTATTTATTGCTTTCAAGAACTTGTTAGTAATAGCTGAAAACTACTGCTTTGTATTGTATTCAGTGTTTCGTTAAGTCTGTTAGAAGAACATCTTTACCTCTTGAGATTTCTTAAGAGGTCCTATTGTAGCATAACTCTAAAAGTCTTCCAACTGTTAGCTATCTATACTAATGAGCCTGAAAATTAATTAACAAATGAGTTAGCCTGAATGAATTAACAAATAGTCCAGAAATCTTATTGAAGAGAGTATTTTCAATGACCTCTCCTTTCCCAGCCCCTCAATCTTTTTATCAGTATCAATAATGAGTAGCAAAATGTGCTGGCTTGATTTTATTTCTTCCAAATATCTGGTAAAAGTTCTAATGTTCTAAACCAGGATCGGGGTGGAGGTGGTGATGGTGGTTGAAGGAGCACAAACTTAATCAACTTCTGACAACTGTTATTTAGATAGCTCTTCACTTATCTCACATTCATGAACCTGGTTTAGAAATTAATTTAGAGACCATTTTTAAGTCTTGGTAAATAAAATGCTTTGACCTCTTATAGATCATTTCTGAATATATCCTTGCAGTCAGCTTTTACAAGGAAGCCCAATATTAAAAGCCTTGCTCAAGTTGCAGCTTCCTTATAGAATTAACAGAGAATAAAGTACCCAATAACCTAGAACCAACAGATCCCTCATTAACTTCCCTGTAATTGCAGTATCCACAGCAGCTGTTTCTCTTTCTCCACAGGTATCAGTCAGAGCCGGATCTCTCACTGGCTGTTGCAGCAGGGATCAGACCTGAGTGAACAGAAGAAAAGAGCGTTTTACCGATGGTATCAGCTTGAAAAGACAAACCCTGGTAAATATTTTTTCCTTTTTTTATTGCATCTGAAATGGGACAAATATAAATTAATTACTTTATTGACTCCATAATTGGATTCCATTCCACTCCATAGTGTTCCTTGGTTTGTCTTCCCCAAGGTAGTTTCATACTTTACTGTTGTTCCTTTATGCCAAAGAACACTCTTAACTGTAAAACCTAAGCCCTGATTGTACCAATTTTTAGCTTAGTGTCTAATATTATCTAGTCATTTTCACTACTTCCTCCAAGGTGCCTCTTTGTTTTCCAGGTTATATGACATTTCTAACCATAATTTGAAAGAAAGGTCATGATAGTCAGTAGCCAATTTTTTTTCCCTCACCTATAGGTATTGGTACATATAAGATTCCATACCTAGTTTTATATGTGTTTTTGTAAATCTTGTTTTAGTTAGTAATATAAATTTAATACTTTTATTTTGTTCATGCTATACCGTATCCAATGATTCCTGCTAATGATTTTCTCTTTCTAATTCTAATTTTGGGTAATGAATGTGTCTTTGGGCTTTAGGGTGAAGCTGCCCTGTTGACTTTGGGGGCAGCAGTAGGTTGGAAAATAGACTGAAATCTTTAAAAAGATCACAAAAACCTTTGTGTCAGAAGTTGCCAGGAAGAGGCAAGATCTATTGCAGGATGCTTTTAATGGTGGTATATAAGTAAAATCTGAAGTTTGTGATGGACTCCCTCAATCTACACATTACACAGACTGGTGGCAGTGAGATCTGTCTCAAGTTTAACCTTGTGATTGAACTATCTTCTGTAGTACTACAGCATTAAAGCCTTTGCTTACAGACTAAATTATCAATTCGAATATCGAGTATTGAAGGCTCTTAGCTAATAATAGCATTGGCTCTGAGGTGGAAATAATGTTATAGAGACATATTTGTGTGTGTGTATCTGTGCTTAGATTTTTTTTTCCCAAAGATCACTTTGAAAGGCTCAGGCAGACAAAACAGAACAGACCGTATCAATCTCTTCGCAATGAATTTTTTAATCTACCCAGCCCCCCATTTTTTATATTTCCGATATACAGAAAAATTAAAAGACCAGCACAGCTAACACCTGTTTATCCTCTTCGTAGATACAATAATTGTTAACATTTTGCTATATTTGTTTTTCCCTATAAAATAAATAAATGAATAAATTTTAAAATGTATGTATGTGTGTATACAAACACATACTCTTTCTCTCTTTAGCATTCGTCTCCTGAAAAAAGGGTAATCGCCTACATAACCACAGCCCCTACAATCACATCTAAGAAAATTAATTTTAATTCCATAATAACACCTAATATTCAGTCCATATTCACATTTCTTTAGTTGTTGCAAGATTGTCTTTTGTAACTTTTTTTAGAATTAATTTTTTAATTGAAGTATAGTTGATTTACAATATTATGTTAGTTTCAGCTGTACAGCAAAGTGATTCAATTATATATATTTTTTCAGATTATTTTCCATTATAGGTTTTACAAGATATTGAATATAGTTCCCTGTACTATACAGTAAATCCTTGTTGCTTATATATTTTATGTATAGTACTTTGTATCTGTTAATCCTGTACTGCTGATTTATCAGCTTTTTTTTTCATTAAATAGTATGTGATTTAGGTTGACAGATTGGAATTTGTTATGTCTCTTTAGAGTCTTAAAACTAGTCACTTAAAATTTTTCTTTCATGACATAAACTTTTTAAACCATCTAACCTTACAGAATGTCTCACATTCTGGGCTTTTCTGTATGCTCGTAGTGTCGACTAACTTGTTCCTCTATAGCCTGTGTATTTCACATACACTGGAAGTTAGGATTAGAGGCTTGATTAGATTCAGGTTAAATAGTTTTTGACAAGAGTACTTCATAGATTGTTTAGGGAGGACATTTACTAATGGCTGCAGTTAACTTTGAAACACATCAAAATAAAATGAATAGGGAGATGGATATGTGATAAACTAGGTATAGTAAAATATTAGATGGTATGGGTACAGATTTTCACTATAAAATTCTTTCATTGTTGCTGTATGTTTGAAATTTTTCACAATAAAACATTGGGGCAAAATGCTTTGTAGGTAATGTATACCTCACGTTACCACATGTCAAGAGGTATGTAGTGTCAGGTAGTAGCACTACTCATGTGCTAAGTTTGATTGTTTGTTAAAGTGGTGGCCACCGGATCCTGTTTTTGCAGCTTTTAAATAATCTGTAGGGCATTACTTTGCCGCTGGATGAATAGCCTTTTCTGCAACAAGCTTTGCCAGTGGTCTTAGCGTCCATTGATGATGCTCACCTGAATCAGTTATTCTGATGGGGGATTGCAAAATGGTGATGATGTAATCTAGCATTCCTTCAATATTTACTAGCTGGCAGTTTTTCTACAAAGAGGAACTTCCCTTTTTAGATATTTTTCTAATGATATCTAGATATACAGGCAAACCTCTCAAAATAATGACTCTGTTGTTGCTGCCATTAGTTAAATGTTCTAAAACAGCACAGTTTAGTAGAAATATAATGCAAATGACATATGTAATTTAAATTATCTAGTAGCCACATTTTAAAAAGAAGAAATAGCTAAAATTAATTTTGATAATGTATCAATATTTATGCTTGTATTATCACTTCAACATTTAATCAACACTTCAAAAAATTACTGAGAGCTTTCCTTCTCTCTCTTCCTTCAGTCCTTCCTTTCTTCCTTTTTTTCTCTCTTTCTCTCTTTTTCCTTTTCTTTCTTTTTCTTTGAAATACAATGTGTATTTTACACTTAAAGCACATGCCATCTGCAATCAGCCATATTTCAAGTGCTCAATAACCACGTGTGGCTAGCGGCTACCATATAGGACAGCGCAGTCTAAAGACTCATGTTGAGGCAGCACTTCCATCTGAGCTCTAAGCAGTCTTCCCAAAGAGCTGACTTCTCCCGTGACTCACAGCAGAGCAAATCAGATGGAAAGGAACAAAAACTTGGCACTTGGTCTGTTTAATAGAGCAGCTTAGGCTATGATATTGATAACAAGAGTTGGGCTAGGTAAATAAGGAACTGTGCCCAAGGGCTTCATAAACCTGGTCACATGCCAGCAATTGGCTACCAGGGGGAGTATCAGAGGGATTGTTAAGATGTTCCAAAATATATACAGCAGAGCAATGAAGAATTTGAAAGACAAACACAAGTCCAGCTGTGCCAGGTAATCAGCCTCCATAAGAGAAGGGATTTTTGTCTCTTGGATTTGGCACTTAGATCAGTGCCTGACATGTAATCTAATCATAGCTGGTAAAGCTAAATTACCACACTGGATTTCAGGGCTGGACTTCAATCTCAGACAGGGACTGGGATACCAGGAAAATGAATTCATTACAAGCGGGAAGGCGGACTATCATGTCGGCATTGTTGTAGCTGATGTGAGAGCACTGCCGACTGTGGAATACTACTATTGGAATCCAGTTTTAACAGGAAAATGGGAAAGGGCTAACAGCATTCATCCAGCTGTTAATTAGCAGGTGTTTTTTTCTTTAAGGATATAGTGCCTCCTCCTTTTAACAGTAAGTACCCCTAATTATATGCATTTGCTTTTCTATGAAGTTGCATTACCAACTGTCCCCCTGTAAAAGGACTTCCTATTTTTTATTTAAGAATCAAATCCATTCTAGTTCTGAGTTCTTTCTAGCTTCCTAGTCCAGTTCTTTGTAGTCTAGTTTCTAGTTTTCTGTAGGATGTAATTCAGAGTTAGCTGAAAAGAAGGGGATAAGTTTGTAATTGTCAAATTGGTCCTTTTTGTTGCATCAACAGTAATTGGATATTACCAGTTGAAATTTAATTTTTTTAAGTTTTTCTTTGCACTTTCACCTTTATTAAAAGAGCTAATATGGTATAGAATTTTTTCTAGATAAATGCAGTTTTATTTTATTGAGTTTAAAATAACCCTTGGTTTTAGCTAAAGAATTTATTCTTATTTCATGGACACTTTGGAACTATTATATGATGATAGTTCCAAATTAATATTGTGTGATAAGATGAACTAACATTACATTAGCATCTAAGAATACCTTATCCAGTGTCTAGTCAGTATTCACTTTTATATAATACATCAGAATTTTCTTTGCAAGTCATTGCAGAGGTGATTGGAATCCAACTAAATGTCCCTCAGTCGAGAAGTGGTTAAATAAATTATGGTATATCTGTATAATGGAATACTGTGGAGGCTATATAGCTTTTTTTTTTTTTTTGCGCAGTACATGGGCCGCTCACCGTTGCGGCCCCTCCCGCCGCGGAGCACAGGCTCCGGACACTCAGGCCCAGCGGTCATGGCCCATGGGCCCAGCCTCTCTGTGGTATGCGGGATCCTCCCAGACCGGGGCATGAACCCGTGCCCCCCGCATCGGCAGGCAGACTCCCAACCACTGCGCCACCAGGGAAGCCCTATATAGCAATTTTTTTTAAGGTGGCTTTATATGAATTGAATTTATATGTAGGAATATCAAATTCATCAGTGAATAAAGTAAGGTAGAAAACAATGGATATAGTATATTGCCATTTATGTAGGGAATACACACACACACACACATGTGATTATATAAACTTGGAACATCTCTGGAAGGGTATATTAGGAACCGATAAGAATAGCTCTGTGGCGGGGAACTGAGAGAAGGGGAGGATGGGAGTGGCAGGGACACTGTTAACTATGTAACCTTTTTGTGTCTTTCTAAATTTTATTCCATGCACTTGTGTTGTATATTCCAAAAATACATATAAAGTGTAAAGAAAATAAGAGAGGGAGGGAGGCAAAGAGGGAGAGAGGCAAAAAAAGAAATTAATCTACCTTGTTAATAGCTTTTAAGATATAAAACAACTGAAGAACCTAGGTTTACATAGTTCAGACCTGGTTTTGAGAGGCAGTTAGGTAGAGAAATAAGATGTCAGTGATTTTTATTGATAGTTCTTTTATTTCATGTTTTTTCTCTGTCCAGGACAGATAGCTCATTGGAAGAAATGTAAATGGTACCATCACTTTGCATATATTCTGACAAAAAATGCAAAATTAAGGACACTCACACGGTGAAAAAGTACTTTTTTTCCCTCTAAATTTAAGCATTTAGAAAAAAACCAAAAAGTATTTGTACATTCTGTGCCTTTATCCCTGGGCTCAGAGCATTTCTCTCTGTATACGTTGATTGATGTTCTTCTCTTTTTCAACCTCTTCACTCTGGATCCATTTGAATAGGTTTTTTTAGTCTCTCTTTTAGTGGACTCAGCAAGAAAAATAATAGAGTGCATATTTAAGTTATTTTTACTGATAATCCTATAGATACAGTGTAGTTCTCTGCTAAACAGACCAATCACCAGAATTTCCCAGCATAATCTAAAGCCTGCCAAGGCTTATGAATAAAATAGGCTGATGGAAACTGATCAAATACATTTTATCTTGTTTCTTATGAAAACATTTACAAGAAAATGCCTATTTTTAAAAAGCAGTGAGTACTAAATTCAGTATGGTTGATATCAAGAGCCCCTTTATTTAATCAAATTAAGCTCAACAGTCCTCTCTCTTGTCTAATTTAAACATTACTATAGCAGACAGGGTTTGATGAGTTCTTCTTGGCTCATGGCGGTGATTCTGCATATTTCTAAATTAAACAATTAAATAAAGTTTGCACATGAAGTAAATTTGGAGAGCAGAGTATGCCTCCTCCCTTCACTGTTGCAGGGAGTAGAGCCTCAGGGAAATCATGTTTATGATGTGGGGGAAGATGAAAAATTACTTTTGGAGAAGCTAGTGTCTATGAATGGAGCAGTAATAACATGCTTGTAGTCATTCTTTTATTAGCTGATTGGCAAAGGCTCACCCGAAAGTAACCCTGATAAGCAAGAAAATGATTATAGATGCAAAGAGAACAGTTACCAAAATGTTAAAATCTATCAGCAAATTAGGAAGAGTTTTGTTTTCTCTGGGTTTAGATCTGCTAGATAAATCTGCAATATTTTGTCTTAATGGGGACCCAGATATAATGTGGAGAAAAAAACGTTTCTGTAGAGAACACAGGTAACACGCTTCCTATAGGGAAGAAAATAGTGGGTTCTTTAGCCAATCTAGAATGCCTGTATTTTACTTCAGAGGGATTTAAATTCTTACATACATTGTTCCTGCATAATTGTGAACCCATTCTTGGGTTATTCATTGCTCTCCATCTGTTTCAACCAAAGCAAGAGGAACAGGTTTCTAGAACAAATCTGTTGTAGTGTTTCCAGAGTTTTTCTTGTGCTTTTTCTTTTTTTTTTTTTTTTTTTTTTGCCACGCGGCTTGCGGGATCTTAGTTCCCCAAACAGGGATCGAACCCATGCCCTCGGCAGTGAAAACGTAGAGTCCTAACCACTGGACCACCTGGTAATTAATTCCCTCTTCTGCTATTTTTTTTTTTTTTTTTTTTTTTGCGGTACGAGGGCCTCTCACTGTTGTGGCCTCTCCCGTTGCGGAGCACAGGCTCTGGACGCGCAGGCTCAGCGGCCATGGCTCACGGGCCCAGCCGCTCCACGGCATGTGGGATCTTCCCAGACCGCGGCACGAACCCGTGTCCCCTGCATCGGCAGGCGGACTCTCAACCACTGCGCCACTAGGGAAGCCCTCTTCTGCTATTTTTAAATACTACTACATTGAAAAAGAAAAAGAACAAGACAAAAACCTCAAAAGAAATATGATAATATTATGTTTCAAATTAAGTATGTTTACAAGTTTGAAATTATTCGGAGTTTCCACCTTCTATGCATAACTTGCCTTGATTTCTTTTAAAGTAACCAGGCCATTACTTACTTCTCTCTCTTCTTTTTTTTCCTCCTTCCCTCTCTCCCCCTTTCTTTGACTTCCTGACCAATTTTATTTCATCTAAGTTTCCTTTTTATAGAAAACCTGGACAATACAGGATATTGTAAAGAAGCATAGTTATATTACCAATAAACCCTAATACCAGGGAAGAACCATTATTATCAGTTGGCTCATTTCCTTCAACCTCATGACTCAGTTAAGATTCTTTGTATTCTTTGTTTTATTTGTGCCCATTTATCACTCTAAGAAAGCATGCCATAGTTACAGATATGGCCTACTAGTAGCAACTTACTGACCTATTTCTCACCCTCCACCCAATGAAGCCCTGAAACCCTCTATCCTTTTACCAGAGCCAGACCTTGGATGAGAGGACCTGGCTGCCTTAACCAGGTCATTTCTACCTCTGTCTTTATTAGCCATGGTAGCAAATTTGGCTCCGTTTTGGACCTTTTATCATGGCTGTAGAATAAAGCTTATATAATCTAGCTTAGGTAGATTCCAGAGCCCTCATTATACTGTCAATCCTGCTTGCATCCCGAAAAGTACCAAAACAAGGAGTTTGAAACCCTCTAGACCCATAGTTACTTCTTACGCCTAAACTTTGTTAACTTTGAATTGAGCCCAGACCTAATTGCCAAGTTATTTTGGCAGAATGGATCCCTCTTTCTTGAACTACCTAAAGAAAGGTTTCAGTTTAGAGTTTCATAGTGTGTAGGACAGGAATTTTTTAAATCAGGGGTTAGCAAACTCTTCCTGTAAAGGGCCAGATAGTAAATATTTTAAGCTTTGCAAGCTGTGTGGTCTCTGTCACAGCTACGCAACTCTGCATTATAGTACCAAAAAGAGACAATATGTAAATGAACGAGTGTGGCTGTGTGGCAGTGTGGCAGAAGACCAGAATGTGCCACACCTTTTAAGCCAGTAGGTCTCTAATGTGTCGGTGACACACTTGCCCATTTGAGGAAGAGGTCAGATATTTACTTTACATCACACATGACAGGAAATCATATATCTATTAAGAGTTCAAACAAAAGTAAAAACTATAAAAGTATTCTGAGTTATATAAAATGCATTGACCATAAAAGAACAGATTAACAGATTTGACTGTACAAAAATTAAGATCTCGAAACATCATAAATAAAAAGATGAATGAAAAGCTGGAGAAAAATAGTTGCAATCTGTATGACTAGCAATTGGTATGGTATCTACACACCAATAAGAGGAGTAACTCAAAAGAAAAAAGGACAAAAGATATAAATTCACAAGAGAAGTAATTGTCAGAAACAGGAAAAGATGCTCATTCTTACTAATAGTGAAATCTTTATATATTAAAGAGAATTTTTTGTCTGCCAAATTTATAAATGTGAATAATTAATAACGCTTATACTAATAATACTCAGTGTGTCAGGGAATTGGGGAAATAAACAACTGGAGGTGGTTGTGATGTCTTATATTAGTTCTATATTATTGTGTAACAAATTACCCTACAGGTTAGGAGCTGAAAACAGCAAACATTTATTATCTCACAATTTCTGTGGGTCAGGAATTCAGGAGCAGCTTAGCTAAGGAGGTTCTGGCTCAGAGTTCTCATGACATTGTAGTCGAGCTGTCAGCCAGGTCTGCAGTCACCAGGGCAGGACAGTCTGCTTCTAAGGTCACTCCCATGAGTCTTGGAAAGCCCCAGGTCGTTATTGCCTATTGGCCAGAGATAGCAGGTCCTCCACATGGGCCTGGCCATTGGCTTGCTGAGTGTTCTTGCTACATGGCAGCTAGTTTTCCCCTGAGCAAGTGATCTAAGAGCCAGAGCAGCAACACAGACACCACAGTGTATTCTACAGTCTAATCCCTGAAAGTGGCATATCATTACTTCTACCATATGTTATTGGTCACATAAACTAATCCTGGTACAACGAGGTGAATACCAGGAGTTGGCAATCCTTAGGAGCCACCTTGGAAGCTGGCTACCACACAACTATATTAGGGCTGTATGTCTAGGGCCTTATTTCTGTCAGCTGGGCTCTACACTTCTCCACATGGTGTCTGCTGCAGCTAGAATGTCCAAACTGGCTTTTTTCCTCAAATGTCTGGCACCTGGGTGGGTTTCACAGGAGCACCTGGAGGCAGACTGGGCATCTTTCACTCCATGTGGCTAGCTTTGGCTTCCTTACAACATCGTGGTCTCAGGGTAGTCATACTTCTTATATGGCAGCTGGCTTCCCCCAGAACCAGCATTCCAGGAGATCTAGTCAGAAGTTGCAAAGCTCCTTATGACCTAGCCTCAAACTATGTCCATGTTGTCAAAAGGCGTCACAGCACCAGCTCAGATTCAGGGGCATGATTACCAGGAGGTGTGACTTATTGTGAAGGGCCATCCTTGGAACCTATCCCAGGGAATTATGCTTAGGAGAGATGATGCTGGCTTACTCTAAAGTGGTAGCAGTGAAGGTAATATAAATTCGTCTGATTCTGGATATAGTTTGAAGATAAAATTGACAGGATTTGCCTGTGCATTAGATATATAGTAGGTGGGGAAAAATAGCAGAGGCAAAGGTGATTCTGAGATTTTTGAGCTGAGCAATTTAAAGAATAGGGATGCCATTTACTTGAATGGGAGAGAATGCAGGACAACAGGTTTGGAAAGGAAAATCGGGATTGGTTGAAATATTGGACATCTGTATGAGACAGTGCATATAAAGATGTAGCCATTAAGGGGACATCAAGAAACAAATCTGTGTGTAGTAAAGTAGAAATGCTACCCTTGGTATTAATTGCAAGGTACAATAAATAGAGTATAATTCCTGTTATGAAGAAAGAAATATATGCATACATGCATTATCACCAGTTCAGGCTGAGAAAAGTCTAGTCTGATTTAGTAAAATATCTCAATTGTACATTTTTTTCCATTGGTTTTATTACATTCAAGAGGTAAAAAAATAGTATAGCATTAACAGGTAGTAGACTTATGGAGATCTGAATTAGTTAATAGACTAAAAACATATCAAATATCATCTCTTCTTTTGATGCTATATTTGACTTTTTTTAAAAGAGTTTGCAACAATTAGTGTTATTTTAAATTCATCTCCTACGTGCATACATTGATTAAAGGGCTCCATTTTCTCAACAACAAGAAGTCTTTTGAATGGTAATGAAAGGTTCTGAACGTGTAGGATACATTGTTCAGAAAGATTAAAACTGTCAAGTAGGAATTTCAAGAGAAATTTTTCAGAGGAAGATACTCTGATTAAGGGTTGTCACTGGGCCAAAGACCGTATGTCCTTATTCCCCTGAAGAGACAGATTTTGAGCTTTGTTTCAAAAATTGACATAAACAAAGATAAAAGACAAATGACTAACTGAAAAAAATGACATATAAAATAATAATGGGGGAGTTCCCTGGCAGTGCAGTGGTTAGGACACTGCACTTTCACTGCTGAGAGCATAGATTCAATCCCTGGTCGGGGAACTAGGATCCTGCAAGCCACGCAGCGTGGCAAAATAAAATAAAATAAGCAAAGTAAAGTAAAATAGATGGACTTTTTAAGGAAGAGTTTTTGTCTCCTTGGATTTTTATTTTGGTCAAATAATGTTTTTAAAATATAAATACCAAAAGTATTGGGCCTGCAATTTCCAGTGAAGGGGCACAAGTTTATTGTTGATTTCATGATATATTTGTCATATTGGTTTTAGTAAATTGCAAGATATTTGCCCAAAAAAGTCTCATTTATTTCAGGAGCTACACTAAGTATGAGACCCGCGCCCATTCCAATAGAGGACCCGGAATGGAGACAAACGCCTCCCCCAGTCTCAGCTACATCTGGCACCTTCCGACTGCGACGAGGGAGTCGATTTACCTGGAGAAAGGAGTGCCTGGCTGTCATGGAAAGGTACATGTCTCCTTTTCCTAGGAGCAATCTCCCAAACTTAGGAAAGAGAAACTTAGGATAGATTTGGACACTTTTCATTTCAAACAAGTAATTTGAGATCTAGGTTTTATCTCTAAAAGTATTTTGGAGTACTATAAGTGCTGTATTATTGAAATAAAATGATCTTACCATTGAGAATTCATAAAACCAGAGTTAGTATCTATCAATATAATTTTTGTCCTCAGTAATTTAAGAAACTTTAGAATAATTTTTTTGAGTTTAGATCTTTGTATTATGTTTTAGAAAGACTCTTTGAAGTCTTATTTTCATAAAAAATATTAAATAATTGTGTAGGAGGCCACTGAGACTTAACTTTCTTTGATAAGGAGTATAGCCTAGATGAGCTTAGTCCCAGAGGTTAGAAGTACATGTTTTTGACTTTGATTTCATATCCTCTGACTCTAGCACCGGTACCTGATCCATAGTGGTGCTTTTTTTTATTTTAAGTTTTTTTTTTTTTTACAGTTTAAAAAAAAAATTAATTGAGTTATTTTTTTGTCTGCATTGGGTCTTGGTTGCCGCACGCAGGCTTTCTCTGGTTGCGACGAGCAGGGGCTATTCTTCATTGTGGTGCGCGGGCTTCTCATTGCAGTGGGTCTCTTATTGGGGAGCATGGGCTCTAGGCGCGAGGGCTTCAGTAGTTGCAGCACGCAAGCTCAGTAGTTGTGGCTCGACGGTTCTAGAGCACAGGCTCAGTAGTTGTGGCGCACGGGCTTAGTTGCTCTGCGGCATGTGAGATCTTCCTGGACCAGGGATCAAACCTGTATCCCCTGCATTGGCAGGCGGATTTTTAACCACTATGCCACCAGGGAAGTCCCGGTACTCAGTACTTTTTAAACTTGAATTTGACCTTAGCTTCAGTTTTTCCTATTGGAAATCATATAAGTTAATTAAATATGGTTATGAAATGTTCAATATATTTAGGGTGGATCCTATAGTATAATTATCCTTTTAGTCTCCTACCTGTAAGTAATGTTTACAGAATCTTGGTTTGATGGAGTTTATATGCAATAAGGTAGTAATTTTCTATTAGAAAAGTATTTACTTCCTAAGATTAAAATGTAGAGAAAAAGAATATATTAGGCAGAGGTGAAAACAATTGAACTTTTTCATATTGTGATTTCTCAATAATTTAAATAATAGAAAAGAGTGGAATTGAATGTTTAAAACTAGATTTAAATTCTAATCATGTACATATTTATACTGAGCCAGTTTCACATTTTTTTTCCTATTATCTAATCTGACCAATCGAATGGTATACTGAAAAGAGCATTTGGCTCAGAGTCAGAAGACCTGAAGCCTGATTTTGGCTTTGCTATTAACCAGCTGTGGGACTTTGTTCAGGTCAGAAATTCTGAGCTTTAGCTTCCTTATCTCTAAAATATAACTTGTTCTGCACATATAAACTTCGATTAACCAGGTAGTTTTTCCCTGAGGAAGAATTCCAACTAATAAATGGAAAAAAGATGATTAGACTATCATTATTATCAGACAATAATCATTGATAGCTGCTAACATCCCATAAAGATATACAAGGAGGTATTATGTACTTAGAGGATGTTAAGACACCACCTACAGAGTATTCTTTCTAACAAAATTGAAGCTGAATCAAATCGAATTTCTAGATCCAACTCCAGGTTTTTAGGAAATATGGAACAAAATTCTGTTAACACCACAGGGGTTTAAGTCAACCAGATTCATGGTGTGAGAGACCCTAAGAATAATAACTCAGTTTCTTCAAGTGTTTATTTTTTTTTAAATCTTCAGACAGTTGAAGAAATTTGAACACTGGATAAATAGTGATTCTTGTTTCAGTTACGATAATGGTCACTTATATGTAAACGGTACTACATTTATAAAAATTAGAGTTCTTGTCTTTTAGAAACATGTATTAAAATGTATAATAATATGATGAAGTGATATCTGGGATTTACCTCAGAATAACACAAGGCGTAAAGGCAGGGGCAAGGGTGTGTATAAAACGAGTGGTATCAGTAAATTACTGATTTCTATAGTTAGGTGATGTTTACCTGGGGGTTCATAGTATGGTTCTCTCCACTTTGTATGTATATTATGTGCGTGTTAAAGGATGCTCTAAATTTTGGATCAAATCACATGGAACTAGGAGAAATGTAAAGCCTTCATATATCACAAAAACTTAACTACATGATGTTATCTAATAGTAACATTTACTTAATAAATATTTGATTGTCACTGTAGTGACAGCAGTACAATAGTGAACATTGCAAACTCCCTCCTAAAGAGTCAGGTTGGAGAAACAGAAGTTAATGAAACAGTCATACAAATCAAGGTAAAATTGCAATTGTAATACATGTAGGAAAGGAAAGGTACATTGTGCTTCAAGATCTTGCATTGATTAAGAGAGGATGTGGTGATTTAATTAGGTCAAAAGGAAGGGGGAAAATATTGCAGATAGAAAGGAGAGCTATAGTCATCTAGAACTGTGCTGTCTGATCATGGCCACCTGTGGCTATTTAGATTTAAATTATATAAATTTTTAAAAATTTAAAATTCAGTTCCTCAGTCACACTAGCCACATTTCAAGCGCCCAGTAGTCATATATGGTTACTGACTATAGTTTTAGACAACACAGATATGTAACATTTCTATCATCACAGAAAATTTTGTCAGACAGCTCTAATACAGAACAACTGTAGCTCATCCCCAATAGAAAAACAGTGGTTATATTTGACCCATAATGATTTGTTTCTATTTTTCTCTTTACTCAAAATTTTAAGGAAATACAAATATAAATTAAAAAGCAAACATTAAGTACATTGAAATATTTTAGAAAATGTCCTATGTGACCATGACAGAAACAGATAAATATTTCACTAATTCACGTAACAAAAGTATTGTGCTTCTGCATCCTTTTCCACATCTGGCCCTGCTTTTCAGAGTACAAGATTTAATAATTCATTGTTTATAATGATGGGTCTTTTCTCTCTAATTAGCATTCATTCATTCATTCACCTGTTCATTAAACATGTATTTTTACACATGACATTTGGTCTCTTGAGTCGCTTAATTTTAACAGTTTCTTATACATACGTAAACACACATACACAGACACGTTTTCCATGCTGTTTATTTGTTAAAGAGACCATGATATTTTGTCCTGTTGATTTTCCCACATTTTAGATTTGGCCAGTTACATCCTCTTACTGTCTCATTACATGACCCCATATTTTCTGTAGACTGATAGTTAGATCTAGAGCCCTGATTAGATTCTGGTTCAATTTTTTGGCACATAACTGGTACTTTGTTCTTCCTATTACATTGTATAAGGAGATGCATAATGTCTGGTTGTCTCCCATTTTTAGTAACTATAAGGTTAATCAGTAGATTCAGCGCTATCATCCTGATCCACTTATTAGAAAGGTCCCCATATACAGCATAGTTTAGGGCAGTGATTCTTAACCTTGGCTGCATATTAGGATCATCTGGGAGCTTTAAAAAACACCAGTGAGACTGTACCCCTGACCAACTGAATTGTAATCTCTGGGTGGGGGACCTAGGCAGAGGTATATTTAGAAAGCTCCCAAGTGATTCTGAAGGGCACTCAGGATTGAGAACCACTGTTTTGTATCCATTGATGATTTTTTCCTAGTCACTTTCTTCATAAGAGGTTTGCAAAATGGTTATATTCCAATTTTTTTTACTTCTTCTGCACTGATAAGCTCGAGTTCTTCTTCTATAAAGAAGAACTTTCCTCTCATTAACTCTTTAGTTGCCCAGAAATATATTTCCTCACAAACTTGGGGAGGTACTATGATATAAGCAATTATAGAACTGGGGAATGAATGCTATTATGAAAATGGGTAATTAAATTTATGGGATCATATGAGATGCCGGCAAGCAGAGGAGAGAGTCAGGAAGACTTTACCAAAGTGGTGACATTTTGGCTGCATTTTGATGGATGATGGATAGGAGTTCACCAGTTAGACAGTCATAGAAAGGATAGTATGAGTAGGAGATTCTCTGTGGCGGAAGATAGGGTTTTTCATCAGGAGCATCTCTACTTTGATTATACAGGACTTAGTCATACTATGCACTCTATAATTAATAAGACCATGCTTAATTATACCATAGCTTTGGTGTTCAGGCTTTATCATAAAGGAGATTGCACCTGATCAGATTAGTCTGTTAGATAACGTTAGTAGGGGTATGGAAGATCGGCAAGAAATCAGCCAGCTAAGTATGCATTTGAACTTATACCAGATGCCTAAAGCCGAGGTAAAATAAATGTAAGTTGTAGTGTCTGCCCTCATATATCTTAAGATAAAAATAGTTTACATTTCAGTAGGATTTTACAGTGTATAATTATTAATCTTATTGATAATTATTCTATATGATAAGTGAGCTTATTTAATCTTCACGATTCTGTACTGTGGATATCTTATTATTTATAGTTTATATATAAGAGCCTCAGAGAAAAGAAGTGACTAGCTTATATGTAAATGGGTTGAGGAGGGATAGATGGAGGCTGTTAGGGTAATCTGTGCATCAGTGATGAGGGCCCAAGCTATAATATTAAAGCAAAGGGCAAGAAAGTGGATAGAAGATAATAGATATCAGAAAAAATTTGAAGAAAAGAACAACCTAAGCTAGTCACAGATTGAACATAGAGATGACAGAGCAGGAAGTGTAAAAGAGAGTTTAGCAATGGTGATGGTCAAAGAGCATTCATCTGGGAGACAACATCTGTACCATTAGAAAATGGTTTGACTTTGGGCAAATCATTTAATACCTCTTAACCCCAATTACTGTATTTATAAAAAGAAGAGTTAAGTACTATGATAGAGTGAAAAGTCAGAGTCATAGAGACTTAGGGTTTAGTCCCAGTTTCACCTTATATTAATCTTTAGGAATTTCAGTTTTCTGTAAAATGAAGTTGGTTATTATGAGAAGAGTTACGAGAGTTACGTGAGATAATATATGTAAAGCACATAGTAGAATGCCTTTCTCATAAACAGTATTGAACAAATGTTCCCTTTCTACCTAAATTCCTTTCACTTAGAGCTTTGACTGTGAAATCACCTCAAGATTTCTGTGCTAGGAGGTTTCAGTGGCTCTAGAAATGAAGATTTAGGAGTCGTCAATATAGTAGGTGTAGTTAAAGCCATGAGTAAGAATATACCCTGTTTAAATTCATCTCTTCTGTTTCTACATTTTTGCTTATGCTGTGTTCATGTTTTTGCAGCTAAATATGGCTCCAGAAAAACTTAAAACCCTTCTGACTGATCTCATTTTAAATTCATGACCATGAACCTCAAGTGAGTCTTTAATTCTGCCAGACAATCATACTATACCTTCCTGGTTCATTCTTTCCCACTCTCCTAAATAATTATTTCACACTTTGTTCTCTCTGCAAACTCTCCATCCTCAGTCTCATGATGATCTTTCTTTCTATTTAAATGACGAAAGTGAAGGACTCAGGAAAATTTCACTAACTACCCACCTGTTTGCATGTAACACACACATACTATTTTCCTGCCCCTTACCATCCCCAAAGCACTTCAGTAATATTTCCTAGCACATAACTTAGTGGTGCCTGCCTGGCTTACAGTAGATAGATAGATATATATCGATCCCCCTTTTTTGGCCTTTTCCACTTCTCTGACCTCATTGCATTGTCTGTACCACATATTTGACTTTTAAAATATCTAGTTCCAGAAACATTTATTGTCACAAAGGACAATACTGTATGATTCCCTTTATATGAAATATCCAGTTTAAGTAAACCTATAGAGAGACAGAACGTAGATATGTGGTGTCTAGGGCTGGGGAGGTTAGGGATATTGTAGGGGAGGATGAAGGCTAAGGAGTGTTGGGTTTCTTTTTGGGGGTGATAGAAATTTCTAAAATTGTGATAATTTTCACACAACTCTGAATATGCTAAAAGCTATTGAATTATAAATGGGTGAATTTGGGGGTATGTGAATTTTATCTCAGTATAGCTGTTTTTTTAAAGAAACAGTTATTTAGTACAGTATTGGGAGTTCCACATATATTTATCCTCCACATTTAAGCCTCATAACAGTCCTGGTTTCTTCTTTTTCTAATGAGGCAGCCAAGGCTCTAAGAGGTTGAATACCTTCCCAGGACCACAAAGCTAATAAGTGGCCCAGCCACATGTCGACCTTTAGACAGAGCTAACCATGGATTTGAGTTTTCCTTATTAACTAAGAGGGGTATATTTTTATTTGGGTGTACACTGTTTTTAATGTATGGACTTGACCCTTATTAACTCTGACGTCTGATGCCACTAGATTAACATGTGATGTAACCACCTATTTGCTTAAGAACATATGGAGATTGTAAAGAGGGAAAGATAAAACAAAAATGGAAAAATGATTGATAATGGTTGAAGCTGGATAATAGGTACATGGGGGTTCATGGGTATAGTATATTTGTGTAGTTTTGAAATTTTCCATAAAGATTTTTGTTGTTATTATTTAAAGGGGACTTGACTAGATTTTAATGGGCAAAATAGAATTAGATAATTGACTAATTTATTCATTCAATCATTTATTTATAGAGCATCTGTTATGTGCTAGCACTGAGCTAGGCTAAACTCAAGTAGTTTACATATTCACAAGGGGAAGGAGCGACATCTATATTGTATGTCTGAAATACCTGCATGTACAAATAATATAATGTAAGACTCAAATGTGATTTTTATTCAGCAAACCTAACCGTTCCTTTGTTCATTCAATAAAGTACTTACTAGGTATGAGGCAAAGTGCTAGGGATGGAGCGAAGGGATACATTTAAGGGTGAAGAAGTAAAGGATGATGATGAACCTAGCAGAACTGGATAGTCTTTAGAGTTTATGGTCAGAAGTTGTGGAGACCTTATGGCCTAAAATCAAAGCTTCTGATGTACTCTTTCCTTTTTAACCTTTCTGCCGTTCGGACTGGGTATTTTTTCAGCTTTGGAGACAGGTATGTCTTTGGAGTGTTTGGATATTTGACCAGGACACAAAAGCGTGAGACCTGGCTATTGTACCTATTCTGGTCTCAAGGGAGAAAGATGAAAGAAACCTTCGAATCGCCATATATAGGTTTTTCAGCCCAATTAAGCAAGATTGAAAGAGAAGCAACAACTTGAAGAAGGCTTTGACTAGATACAGGATTAAATAAGAGCACCCTGTGACATATAGAAGCAATAGAGTATAATGCTTAAGAGTACCCACTTTGGAACCAGGTCTCTGTATATAGGTTACTTATTGCCGTTATTTTTCATCAGAGTAGCTGAATGATGAGTCTGTATCTGGGAGTGTCCAGGAAAATGAAGGCAAAATGAGTATCGCTGTGTGTGTTTGTAATTAAAACTATTTCATGGTTTTGTTTTGTTTTTTATGGAAACAGCACACCTATAATTTGTATTTTGTTCCTCTTAGATTCTTTTCATGTTCATCTTCAGTGAGCTATTATAAAACAAAATCATTTCTAAAGCCCAGAACCTTCTGAAATTATAAGGAAAACATTTTTGTTGTTGTTGTTTTAACCTTTGTCAATCTCCAAAACAACTCGAAAAAATTAACCCTAATTATTCTCCCCAGCAAAGAATCAGTATTAAAAATTTCAGCTTAAGGGTTTCTCTTCCCCCAAAATTTAAGCATCTAAAAATAGTTTCTTAGGATAAAAGTTACTCTTTATCAACAAAAATAACTTCACAACCACAATACTATAATGAACCAAAATTAAATCATAGCTCTAAATTTGGTGTCACTGCTATTAACCTGACATGTTATATACAGTCTGAATGTGTAATCTGAATTAGAGACCTGGGTCTAGAACACAAATGCATTTTATATAAGTCTGTTGTACATCCTGGGAGAATCAGCATAGAAGAGACAAATCTGTTTGTAAAGTGTGTTTCCAGAATTTTGCTTGAGGTTTCTGTAATTTAATTCTCTTGGTATTTACCACATTTTGGAATTCTTCCCAGGACAGTTTATTAGTACTTGGATTTTGGTTTCAGTCTCTTTCCTTTCTCTGTTTAACTTTCAATTTTTCAGTGAGTACTTGGACTGTGAAGGTTAAGAAGACCAATAGTTCCAGAAACTAAATTCTATATTTAACTGCAGACTGGGTGTGGTTCAGAAACTGCAATGCAAGCTTGCTAGTATTTTGCCAGTCATCAAAACCCTGACCTGCAGGGAACATTCCTTTTCCTAGTCTTCTGACTCTGAAATATGATGAATTTTGATGATATATGGTGTACACATTTGTATGTGTAACTAAAATAAAGACAGAGTCGCATAGGTTCAACCTTGAAGTGGCTCTGGAAGATGTTTCTTCTGTGTTCTTGTATAGTAGTCTCAAATGGTATTAACCTTCCCTAGTTTCATGGCGCCACTTCCCATTATTGTTTTATTACCTTTAATTACTACTGTGCGATTTAAAAATTTTTTTACACAGGATGTATTCTCCACTTCATCTTTCTTAAGTCATGAAGCCACATTTTCTTTTAATGTTTTTATCTTGTTTTGCTTTATATAGTTTTAGACAGTTTCCTAATTACCGTAAAAATGGAGAAATAACTGCTTGTTCTACTAGTAAAAATTTCCCTCATTTTAAAAAAAGCGCTCTTATCTCTTGAAGAGAATCCTATTACTTTGTAAAAGGGAAAAATAATCACCTTTTCCTCCTTAGCGGTATCCTTCTGTATTATTTTGTGTAGTGTAGTGTCCTAGTATCATTTGGTATCATTCATACTATACAGAAATCCATGGAGTAAGAGACTCTTCTCATTTCAGTAAGATTACACCTAACCACAAAAATATTGGAGCAGAAATGCTTATAAATGCTTTTGTAATATTGCTCTTCTGAGAGATTGAGACCCATCCAGATGTTTCTTTGAATGACAGCTTGAGCCATGTGAACAATAAAGGGACCATTTTACCTCTGTTGTACAAAAATATATAAATTGCATCTGCTGACCACTGATTCGGTTTAAGCAACATTTAAGAACCTTCCCTTGATTTCATTTACTTGTATTTGGTCACATTTCTGCAGAGAATAAGGAAAAGACCCTAAAGATCATCTAGTTCAAACAGTTTGTCTTTTAAAACAAGAACTAAGAAGTTAATTAACTTGGCTAAACTCCAGAAGAAATGAGTTTAAGTTGCTTATTTTGAACCCATAGCCATATGAACCATAGAATTTTTTTAAGCATAATATTGATCTTTTCTATTCTTTCTCTTCTTTATTTTTTGTTAGATACACATTTATTGAGTGTCTGCTATGTGCTAGGCCGTATGCTAAGAATTGGGATGCAAAGATGAATAAAAGGAAAGTCCTTATTGCATTTAATTGTCTTCTTGTCTGTGTTTCTTTATTCATCTCTTATTTCTTTCAGGCCCTCTTAATCTTCCTTTTTCCCTGCTAAACTCCTTTCTGTATCTTCCTCAAGGTTCCTCACTTTCTGTTCTTTAGTTTGCCAGAAAAATTTCTATTCAGTTTTTCTTTCTTCTTCTCACACTTTCTTTTAAGTATGCTTCCTACCCTCCCACCTCTGTTCTTCTTAATTGCTTCCTAGTTGATCATAATGTAAACTTCAGTATATGCTTTAGTTTTTCTTAAACTTAGTGAATAAAGTATTTTTCTATTTCACTTAAAAAGCAAATTAATCAATATTTATTTTTCAAAGAATTAGTAAATGTTATATAATTTCTAAGGGCCCTTATAATTCTCAAAATTGCATTGCTGTATGATTTTAAGTAATTTCTTGTTATGTGTGGAGGCTTTGTTCCCTTTAAGACTGTGGCTTTTGTTAGGAAAATCTTCTCACCCTAGAAGTAAATCTTTGAAAAACAATTGGTGCTTTGTATAACTACATGAATGAATAGACTAACTTCAAAGAACAAAATCACCTCCATGATAACTGAGTTCTATGAGAAGACCAGTTATCTAGGACGTCATTCATATATATATATATATATATATATATATCTCCCCATTATTTATCTTGGCACCTTGTTTGGCAATCAGCTTGTACTTTGGTCCCTCAATTTCTCTGTTTATAGTAATGAAATACCTTAAGGGTATTGCAACCTGAAAATGCAAAGAAATCATTGTTCACCTACCTTTTATCAGTCTAGGTAATGAGAATTACTTCCTTTTTCCTTATAAAATGAAAAAACTAAAAGCATTTCTCACTGCTGAGAAAAAAATTTGCTTCTCCTATTTTTCATTTTATCTCTAAGAGTAAAACTTCCTTTAGTATTTTACAGCTGCAAAGAAACTTAAATCTTATTTTCTTCTTCGTTATGTTGCTGCTGAATTGAGTGGACTAGCTAAAGAAAATATCTTTTTCATATCTGGGATCAGAGACCACGTGTATGACCAAGATAGTGACTTTGCATAGGAAATTCAGTGAATTTTTTTTAACTTCTTTACATTTAACCATGATAGCTTTTTAGCAAGCTGCTAAGTTATTACATGGAATGTAGTGGTAAAGTAACAGATGTGGCCTGTGTAAATTCGAAGAAAACCGTGAATGAAATAATGTTAAGCGATAGAAGAAAAATTGCATTATTACAATAATGAAAAAGGAATACACATACAAAGATAAAGATTGGGAGCAGCAATAAAACTTTTAAATAAATGGTTTGCCCTAAATGTCGAATAGTTTGCACATTTTATGTTAGTTTTTGTCTTTCTTTTTGTTTGTTTCTGATAATATAGTGGTTAAGAACACAGATTGTTTTTAAAAATTATTTTATTGAGGTGTACTTGATCTACAACCTAGTGTTAATTTCTGTTGTCCAGCAAAGTGATTCAGTTATACCTATACATATATTCCTTTTCATATTCTTTTCCATTATGGTCTATCACAGGATGCCAAATATAGTTCCCTGTGCTATACAGCAGGACCCTGTTGTTTATCCATTCTATATATACTAGTTTGCATCTGCTAGTCCAAACTCCTAATCCATCCCTTCTCCACCCCCTTGGCAACCACAAGTCTGTTCTCTGTGAGTCTGTTTCTGTTTTGTAGATAAGTTCATTTGTGTCATATTTTAGATTCTACATATAAGTGATATCATATGGTATTTGCCTTTCTCTGTCTGACTTACTTCACTTAATATGGTAATCTCCAGGACCATCCAGGTTGCTGCAGATGGCATTATTTCATTCTTTTTTATGGATGAGTAGTATTCCATTGTATATATGTACCACATCTTCTTTATCCATTCATCTGTCGATAGACATTTAAGTTGTTTCCATGCTTGGCTACTGTAAATGGTGCTGCAGTGAACATTGGGGTGTTGGGGTGCATGTATCTTTTTTAAAAAAACTTTATTTCTTTTAAGTCTTTATTGAATTTGTTACAGTATTGCTTCTGTTTTATGTTCTGGTTTTTTGGCCACAAGGTGTGTGAGATCTTAGCTCCCCAACCAGGGATCGAACCTGCACCCCCTGCATTGGAAGGTGAAGTCTTAACCACTGGCCTGCCAGGGAAGTCCCGCATGTATCTTTTTGAATCAGTTTTCTCTGGATGTATACCCAGGAGTAGGATTACAGGGTCATATGGCAACCCTATTTTTAGTTTTCTAAGGAACCTCCATACTGTTTTCCATAGTAGCTGCACCAGTTTACATTCCCACCAACAGTGCAGGAGGGTTCCCTTTTCTCCGCACCGTCTCCAGCATTTGTTGTTTGTAGACTTTTTGATGATGGCCATTCTGACTGTTGTGAGATGGTATGGTACCTCTTGGTAGTTTTGATTTGCATTTCTCTAATAATTAGTGATGTTGAGCATCTTTTCATGTGCCTGTTGGCCATCTGTATGTCTTCTTTGGAGGAATGTATGTTTAGGTCTTCTGCCCATTTTTCAATTGGGTTGTTTGTTTTTTTGTTACTGAGTTGTGTGAGCTGTTTGTGTATTTTGGAAATTAAGCCCTTGTTGGTCACATCATTTGCAAATATTTTCTCCAGTCCGTAGGTTGTCTTTCCATTTTGTTTATGGTTTCCTTTGCTGTAAAAAAGCTTTTAAGTTTGATTAGGTCCCATTTGTTTATTTTTGCTTTTATTTCT
Organism: Pseudorca crassidens; assembly: GCF_039906515.1. Lineage (NCBI taxonomy): Eukaryota > Metazoa > Chordata > Mammalia > Artiodactyla > Delphinidae > Pseudorca > Pseudorca crassidens. The sequence goes on from NC_090302.1 coordinate 106,392,204, forward strand.
ACTGCCTTGGGAGACTGATCTAAGAAAACATTGGTACAATTTATGTCCAAAAATGTTTTGCTAATGTTCTCTTCTAAGAATTTTATGGTGTCATGTCTCTTTTTTAAATATATCTTTTTTTAATTAATTGATTTATTTATTTGGCTGCGCCGGGTCTTAGTTGCAGCATGCTGGATCTTCATTGCTGCGTGTGAGATCTTCATTGTGGCATGTGGAATCTTTTTAGTTGCGACATGCAGGATCTTTAGTTGTGGGATCTTTTTTAGTTGCAGCATGTGGGATCTAGTTCCCTGACCAGGGATCAAACCTGGGCCCCCTGCATTGGACCACCAGGGAAGTTCCTGTGTTGTCATGTCTTATATTTAGTCTTTAAGCCATTTTGAGTTTATTTTTGTGTATGGTGTGAGGGTGTGTTCTAACTTCATTGATTTACATACAGCTCTCCAGCTTTCCCAGCACCACTTGCTGAAGAGAGTGTCTTTTCTCCATTGTATATTCTTGCCTCCTCTGTGGAAGATCAATTGACTGTAGGTGTGTGGGTTTATTTCTGGGCTCTCTATTCTGTTTTATTGATCGATATGTCTGTTTTTGTGCCAATACTATGCTGTTTTGATTACTGTAGCTTTGTAGTACTGTCTGAAGTCTGGGAGGGTTATGCCTCCTGCTTTGTCCTTTTTCCTCAGGATTGCTTTGGCAATTCTGGGTCATTTATGGAAGAACAGAATTTTTAGTTACAAAGACTGGGGTGCTAGTCTCAACTGTCTTACTCACTAGCTGTGTATCGGTAGGCAAATTCCTTGCTATAAAATGACAGTAATAATCAAACTTATCTTATAGGAGTGCTGTGATTTAATACTGAACAATGGGGCTTCCCTGGTGGCGCAGTGGTTAAGAATCCACCTGCCAATGCAGGGGACACAGGTTCGAGCCCTGGTCTGGGAAGATCGCACATGCCATGGAGCAACTAAGCCCATGCGCCACAACTACTGAGCCTGTGCTCTAGAGCCCATGAGCCACAACTACTGAAGCCCACACGCCTAGAGCCTGTGCTCCACAACAAGAGAAGCCCGCACACTGCAACAAAGAGTAGCCCCTGCTCCCCGCAACTAGAGAAAGCCCGTGTGCAGCAACAAAGGCCATACATGCATAAATAAGAAAAATACTGAACAATGGTGCACGTGAAGTACTACCTGTGGTACGTGACACACATAGTAGGTGTTTAACAAATATATTCCTACTAAACAAATAAGAACTTTCAAAAAGAATTCTGGGTTTCTTCAAGTGGAATTTTCTGAAGAATTACCATTTTCTGTATTCCTAAACCTCAGCCAATAAATGTCTATTTAGCCTTTCTTTACTCAAAAGAAAGTCATTAATCACCTGTGTGCCAATCACTACACGAGTGCTGAAGCATATTTAAAGATAAGGTTTTGCTCTAGTAGGTCTCAGTCTAGTGGAAGAGTCAGGTTTAAAGAAACTCAGAAGAGATAGGCACCAGGTACAGTAGGAGATAGAGGAGAGTGGTGTGAGGGAAGACAACACCGAGGTGACACTGAAGCTGGGTCCTGGAGAGCAGTATGATTTTGATGGGGTGGGGAAAGGAAGAAAGACATGCTTGGCAGTGGAAGCAGTATATGCAAAGGCACAGAGGCATGAAACATCAGCTAACTGGAGTACATGGTTAGTCAGGCAAGAAGCGAGGCTGGGGAAGTAGGATGTATCCAGATTGTAGAAAACCCTTGTCTTGCCACAGTTGTAGCATTTGTCTTTCTCAAGCATTCATATTTGCATCCATGCCGAAATATGGTTGTTCTAAAAATCTCTTAAGACATTTTTTAGGTTGTTTGTGCCACTTTCCTCTCCCATATAAAGCACTGATAATAGTTCTTTTATGACAGGGACTCAAAATTATTTTGGAGGGTAGAGGTAGATTTTTGTGTCTAATATTTGTAAAACATCCTGGGATTAAAAAATTGAAACTGTTTTGGGAATTCCCTGGTGGTCCAGGGGTTAGGACTCTGCGCTTTCACTGCTGAGAGGGCCTGGGTTCAATCCCTGGTCGGCAAACTAAGATCCCGCAAGTCGCGTGACCAAAAAATAAAAAAGAAAGAAAGAAAACAATTGTTTTGAAAATCTTCTCAGTCTTCCTTTTTAAAGATAGGAGCCTAAATGATATTCCCTTCTCTGTGGCAAGGAAATATGTTGAAATTCCAGCCATTTTCAATTTAAACATTTTTGACCCATTTTTTTTCCCCTGCTGACGTGGATTATTATAAAATTATAGAATCCAATTTTCCTACTGACTTCTGTTATAGCAGTGCATTGTTAGGAAGAAAATTTGAGCTATATCTTTACCAGAATGAATTATTTCGCCATCTGTTGAGTAAATTTTACCTGGTACTTCAGTGACGTAGTTTATGTTCTCCTGCAGACAAGGGTTTGGTTACACCCAACGGGTTCCTAGGCTAGCACAGTGCTCTGCATAAAGTGTGACATCAGTAAGTGTTGCTTGAACTTGACTGAATTGACTATTTAATAAGACCCTACAACTTTAAGAAAATTAGGAAGTGGTGTCGCCCATCTCCCCTGCCAGACATATTAGACTTGGGATGGGGGTAGAGTAATACAGTATTTTCTAATTTTGTTAAAATTGTAAGGGCTTCAATTCAATTCAGCAAGAAACAATAATTCGATAATTTAAAGTGATCCATTCAAAATGACTCAGAAACAGCAGAAAAATTACGTTTCAAGGCCTCAATGTCGTTTTTCCTTAGCCTGATCACTGTACTATTTTCCCCCCACAAAACCCACTTTGTGGGAGTGGAATTGGGTCCTGTAAAATCTAAGGGTCGCCTTGCCGTCACTGCAACCCCTGGCAAGCTGGTCTTCCTTTCCCTCTCTTCTGATGTCATTGCTGTCCTAGGATAGAAAATGCTGCAAGAATACATTATAAATTTTGGAATTAATGGATGCTGGAAGATGAATTTTAAAAAGAGTTTAACGTCTTTAATACTCCTTATGGAATGACTCAGGTGGAACATAATGAACTACACCTCCTGTATCTCTGCAAATAGAAGGAAGGTCTTAACATTTATTTAAGACAGCAGGAGCCTGAACATGACCTCATTTCAATCCATTAGACTATTTGAGGAAAAAAACAACAAAACTTTCCCACTTATTGACAGGTAAAGTTATCCCAATCCATTTCTCATAGCCAGTAAGAAGATGAACTGTCCTTAAATGCATTTTAAAATTGGCAGATTATACTTCCTGGTTCCCTTTTGGTCAAACAGAAATAGCCAAAAGAGAAATTATCACCATTTTTTTGAGGCTGATTAAAAATTCTCCCCACCCTTGTATAGAAGCTATGCCAGCAGTTTCATTTTGTGCAAACAACAGACCCCTCATTTCTCTAGTTCCTGAGCTAATTAAACAGGACCAAAGACCCCATGTTCCTCATGTTGTTCTGTGGCCACAGTTTACAAAGACATGAAGTGTAGTTTGGTAAGTATTGGTGTTGCATGTGAGGAGTTACCAATAAAGATATGATTCATCCCAGAAGCAGAGTTATACACGTCATAGTATAAATATTAATACTGATGGAGATCAGGTTATAGACAACTAGAAAATCTTCACAGAAAATGAGTGAGCTTTTTCTTTTATAAACTCAACAAATGTTTATTGAGCTTCTACTTCATACCACTCCTTATGCTAGACACTGGTTGGGATACAGTGATTAACAAGACAGATATGGCCCTTATAATAGTGCATTCGGAAATCATTGTTGATAGACTAAACATTCATAGCGTGTACCAAGGTTTGCATAAGTGTTTGATGTTTGAAGATCTCAAATTAGTAGAAAATGAACTTGTGGGTAAATATTCTACTTCTGTTTTAGTTGCCTTTTGGTTGAAAAAGCATGCATGCACCATGTAATTTCAGTGATAGAAAGCATCTAAAAGTGGTCTTTTTGAAAACCTGTGTACCATAGAAATCTCAATCACAATAGTGCCTCATCCAAATATTCTGTTTTATTGGTTCCTACTTTGTCACGTCATCCACTTAAAGGCCAGACAGACCTATAGTTCTGTTTTGAGACTATCCTATAATTATCATCTTTCTGGGGGCAGAAACCTTAGTTTGTCATCAAAATACCTTCCTTGGAATATGACTATATCCCAAATTTGCTCTTGTATCACTGTGAAGAAATTTATTTATCTTGCGCACAATTGGTAAGATAACTTTTCAGTTCTGGCAATATTAATGTAAGTAGCATGTTTTTTGTCAAGTGTCATAAGAATTAATTCGACTTTTTAAAAGGCAGTTAGCAGTCATTTATGTATATCCTGGGTAGTTTGACTAAACTAAAAACAGCAGCAAACCCATAACACAGGAGATTAAAAAGTAGGTTTAAGAGAGAGTAGCAAGTACCTTTAAGTACAAGGTATTGTGTTTCTCCCTCTTCAGGGAGGTATCAGAATAATCTCCAACCAATGTACCTCTGATTCTCTAAAGAATCTATGCTGTTGGCCATGTTTGGTTTGCTATTTGTTGAGACCTCCCCCAGGAGGACAAGTTCTCATTTTAGATACAGACCATATCCTTTTATGGTAGAGGTAGTCATTTTGCAGAAGCATAGTATTAATCATAAAAAAAAAACCATGCAGGAGACAGTGGATTGATTTTTATCAGTCTTGTTCTATTGATCTTCATATTATAGTAAACTGTTGGTCAGTAGTGTCAGATTGGTAAGTGGCCAGTTTATAATTCAGTGCTTTATATTTAAAAACAGGCTCCCTGCCTCAGGACAACTTGTACAGTGTAAGAAACTTAATTCCAGGTCACCTTACAAAACTTTTTTGTAAACCTAATTCCGACTAGCAAAGGCTGTCAAAACAGAGGGGGGAGGATACAGCTGCTTCCAGCCAGAAGCAGAGGCAGCAAGAGGCATACCAGCTTTCATGCTTTGACAGTGTAAGTTCTGGTAGATGCAGTTCACTCTCCAAGGTACCACAGTTTCCACTGGTATGAACTTCACGTAATTATCACTCACATTCGGTAGTTTCATTAGGAAACTAGGAAATCCGTGGACCAGCAAAACCAAACACTGCCCTCTTGTGCATGTTCTTTTTCTTATTAAAATAAAATGGAGGGTTGAGCAAACATTTAATGAATGCTTCAAGAGAAATACCATACCATTTCTCGGTTGTTTTTCTTTAAGGTGGTTAGAATTTGTCAGTTTTACTGTTTTGCCTGATGACTTCAAAACATTGTCTCCATTCTTCTTTTCACAGTCTTCATAGAAAGACTGATGACTAAAAAGGTAATACATATTAGAAGGAAAACTTGCTCTATATTGTCAAGTAGTAATAAAACTCACACCAAATCTCTACTGTGGTAGGACTTCATTTAGGGCTGCATGTCACTGGACAAACGATAAGCCTGTGTTGTTTCTAAGGCTTAGTGATAGGCTAAAATGTGTTAAAAACTCAGTTCCTAAATTCACTGTTAGTCTTGAAATCTATTTATTAAATAGCAAGTAAGGTCTAGTGGCAGTTAGCATGCTGCAAGTAAATATAACATTTAAACATAGAATCTTTGCAGTGAAGGACCTCGGGAGATGAAAATTTTGTATTAGGGCACGTTTCATACATGGTATCCATAATTGTATCGTGTGTCGAATTTTCTTTTTTACATTAGTGAAGAAAGGCCATCCTGAGGAGGACTTGGAAGCTTTTTTTGGTGCTAGTGTCTGAAGAGGTCCTACTAACTCTTCTACAGTAGATTAACTGTGCTATATACATAGTCTTTAAATGTGTATGGATGTTGTGTTTCAAAGGAGAAGTCCTAGAGTTTATCAAATTCTCCTCTGCCCAGGGAAAAAAGGTACCTCAGTGTTATTATGGTTGTCTCCAGAGCAATTAGATTTCCTTTCCCAGGAGGAAAAAGCCCCTAGGTATAGTAGCTGCGGTCCTGGGGCTGTCATGGGTATCTTACTACTGCTGTCACATCTTTGCTTCTGGGAGCGCTTGTGAAATTTATAGGAGTTGATTTAGGTGATTGATTGCCACAGAGATTTGTGTCTTAAAGGAAGTCTGAAACAATACTATGTCATAGCTAAATAATGACCACCATTCCTGTGAGCCCTTTGAGCCAGTGAACTCAGTCAGGAAACTTGAGTTCTGGGTTGTGTGACCTTGAGCAAGTCAAGTCTCCCTTCATTCTTTGTCAGGACCTACTGTGTGGTGTATCTAAAACCATGTGTAATGAACGGTGTTATGGGATTCCATTGCATTTATGAATTGGGATTCTAAAATTCAACTTCTCATATCTGAATCCTTTAATCTCTTCATAGGCCAATACTAATTTTTCCACTTAAAGTCTTCCCTTTTCACAGGCTTTTCTATTCTATAAGATGCGGCAAAGTCTCAAAAACTTACAGCTTCTTCTATAATAGAACTCATTCATATTTTAGCTTTTACTTGGAAGGTCATGTGAACCTTACAAAAGTCTGATTTGGAGGGAGCCATTATTTATTTTAATTCTGTAGAATTAAAAGTGAACTTTTATTTATAAAAAATACATTAGTGTAGAACATCTTTTGTTTGTCATACTTTAGTGTGTTTGCAAAACAGATGTTTAAAGCGTGAATTTGTTGCCAAAACGCATTAATAAAAACTAAGAAATTTATTATTTAAAAATAATTTTGTGCAGTTCTATTTTGTTCATGCTTTGACACAGCAAACTTTATTTTCAAATAATGCCTTTTTAATTACAAAATAAGCACATACTTATATAAAAAATGGAGAAATGCAAGAAAATATAAAGAGGAAAATTAAAATGAGCTTAATGAGATAATCATTAACATTTTGGTATGTTTCTTTTTCGCCATTTTTCTGTTACATATATATATCTGTATATCTTTCTAAGCAAAAGAATTTTGTATAAGAATATACCATAATTTGTTACCCAGTCCCCTGCAGTTGGACATTTGTGTTGACAGCTGTATCCAGCTAGCTCAGGTCCTAATTTCATAACTGCTTATGTTGCCAGTTTGTAAACAGATACAGGGATGGTAAAAGAAAGAAAAGTATTTTGAAAAGCAGTTATAAAATTAATCAGAGTTAGGTTTATGTAATATTACATAACCCAGTTTATTTTTATTTGGGGTAACATTTTTTATTAGAAAATTAATAGTAACACATTGTAAACTATTTGGAAAACAATGTATAAAGAAGAAAATAATATTTCCATTCATAAATAACCACTAAAAATATTTTGGTACATTTACATTTGGTGTTTCTATCTTATCTGTATTTTAAACACAATTAGAATAACTCATACTTGGTTTTGTAAACTGCTTTTTTTCACTGACATTTTCCGATGTCATTTAGTACTCTTCGAAAACACGATGTTTTTAAATGGCTCCTTCTTTTTTTTCAAATGCCTATACCATAATCATGTTTAACCATTATTATTTTATTAGACATTTAAAGTCTTCCCAGTTTTGCCCTGTTAAATAGTCCTGACTCAGACACCCTTGTTCTTACCTTTTGTCTTAAGAATAATGATATGTTTGGCTATATTACCAGCTCCCTACAAAAAGCTGAATTTATTCACATCACCAACAGTGGCCTTGAGCATGCACTGCTCCTGTCACCACAGCCTGCCTTCCCTGCATACCGTAATCTTTTTAGTGAGTGAAAATCAGCTTCATTTTACTTATTTGGTAGGTGAAAAGCACTGTTTTAGTTTTGTCTACATTTAAACTTCTCTTTTTTTTTTTGTGGTACGTGGGTCTCTCACTGTTGTGGCCTCTTCCGTTGCGGAGCACAGGCTCCGGACGCACAGGCTCAGCGGCCATGGCTCACGGGCCCAGCCGCTCCGCGGCATGCGGGATCCTCCCGGACCGGGGCACGAACCCGCGTCCCCTGCATTGGCAGGCGGACTCTCAACCACTGCGCCACCAGGGAAGCCCTGGAATTTATTTTTTATTTAAATGTAGATAAATCCAGTGCTTTTATTCTTGTGTGACTGCCTCCGTCACATATGCTTCCTCATTCAGATGTTTTCTTTTACATTTAGCCATAAAATATTGGGTTTATAAGGTGAAGGTCTAGTTTGGTCTTATTTTCCAGATAGCCAATTCTCCCTTTCTTCTTAGATTTAAAATTGTTTCTTTCTTGCATATAAAGTTATTATATTTGTTAGTTCTATTGATCTTATCAACAATTCTTGAACCACAGCTCTGATTATCATATAATTTCACAATATTTGACAAGAGAGAGAGCCTATTTATTACCATTTTCAAAATGTTCTTAACCATTTTCATCTGTTTTTTCAGGCAAACGTTCAAATAGTATTGTTGACTCATAACACTCCCACTGAGAAAAAAAGAGGGAAGAAAAATATGTGATTGAAGTTAAATTTCATTGAAGTTAAACCTAAAAATTAATTTGGGAAGAAATGACATTGTCATATTATTCATTCTTATCTAGGAATGTGTTATATGCCTCTCATTTCTTGTGTCTTTTTTATACCTATCAGCAAAATGAATAACATTTTTTAGTTTTTTGTATGGTTTCTATATTTTTCTTGTTAGACATTTTTATTTTCTCATTTTTCTTGCTCTCATGAATAGATGCCTTTTTTTCTGTTAGGTTGTCCAATTGCTTATTATTGATGCATAGGAAAGTTTTGATATTTTTGTTGGCCTGTTTAGTACCCAACCATCTGATTGATTACTTCTGAGGCAATTTGAATTTATCCCTTGGCTTTCTTGGTATAATATAATATGCAATTGATATTTTTGTGGCTCTCCTTCCCCATTTGTTTCTTAATTCTGTTTCATGCCTTATTGTACTAGGACTTTCAGAAAAAACATTAAATTATAACAAAAGTAAAGGTTGTATTGGGGATGGTGAGCTCTGTTGCCTTGTTTCTGATTTAATGGAGATGCTCCTAGCATCTTATCATCTTATTAATGTTACCAATTACTGTTTTCCCAAGATTTTACTGTGAAAAATTTTAAATGTACAGCAGAGCTGAAAGAATTGTATAGTTATCACCTAGATTCTACCATAGTTTTAGTATACTTGTTTTATCATACATCTCTTAGCACATTTTTTAATATTGATAATCTCTGTTGTATTACAGAAATATTTATCTGTACTTACTGTTCCAAGATTTTAAAAAGTCAACGCTGCACTAATTGTAAAGATACAGATGAATACAGCAATCTCTTAGCTCCATTATCATGAAGTAGCCAATCTAAAAAAGTTAATAAAGCTTTGAATTGGGGGTTTAGTGTGAAAACTGTTCAAATGGAGGACAGTGTTAAGCATCAAAAGAAGGATAGCAGTCCAGTTTGGGTTACAGGAGGAAAAAGAACTGAAGTTAGAATTTTTCTGTATTTGACCAGACTTTCAAAGAATGTCTTATTCAGCTGCTGACAGACTACTTACTTACAGAAATAGCTACTTATTCCAGTCTACTTGCCAGGTGTATTCTATAGTGAAATAATGTCCATCAAGTTATGATAATTGAATCACAGTATCTCTTAAGACTATCCATTCTTTTTGTACTGATTCTGTTTACCCAGAGTATTAGTTTTCTAGGGCCAACATAACAAATTTCCACAAACTGGGTGGCTTAGAAGGTGTCAGCAGAGTTGGTTCCTTTGGGAGGTTCTGATGGTAGAAACCTTCCCACACCTCTCTTCTAGCTTCTGTCAGTTGTCAGCAGTCCCTGGCATTCCTTGTCTTGTAGATGTATCACTCCAGTGTCTGCTTTCACTTCCTCATTGTCTTCTCTGATTGTGTTCTTTTTTTTCTCTTGTAAGGACACTCTCGTTGGGTTTAGGGCCCAGCTTGACCTCATTTTGATCCTTCCCAAAATTACATCTGCAGAGACCCTATTTCAAATAAGATCACTTTCTGAGATTCCAGATGGACATGAATTTTCAGGTGACACTCTTCAACCCACTACATCTGGCGACTTCTTTCGTAAGCAGCAGTGGAAAGAGCATGGGCCTGGAAGTTAAGGAGCTTGTCTGTAATGCTAGCCAGCTCTGTAACTTTGGGGAGCTTATTAAGTGTAAGCTTGTCATTGTCTCTATTTCTCAAATGTGGAAGTTGATCGGTGAATAATCTTTCAAAGTCCCTTGTTGTCCTGAAGTCCACAGTGAATGATGAAGAGTCATATGCATAGCTGATTTATAGCTCTGCCCCTCTTATTTCTCTCTGACCCCTGATGATTTTTCAGGGATATTTTTAGGTATGATTAGTATCAGAGGGGCTTTGAGATCTTTGGATAAAATGTAGGATATCACTGTCCAGGTGTGTAAGTGAACTGAGGATGTTCCTTCCTTAGACCTTTATGGATTAACAAAAGAGAGTTGCTGTACTTAAAGAAACTTTTCCCATTTTTTTCATCTCTGCCTTCACTCTGTTGTTTAAAAACAACCCCCCAAAAAAAGAAAATTTTAAATTATTTTGTTGCTGAAGATCATTTAACACATAGATGCTCTCAGAGAGGAGATGGGACAATTAGGTTCCAAAGTATTTTAGTTTAATGTTACTCTCTTTCCTGCCCTCTACCCAGTAATTTTACTTAGTGATGAAGAAATGCACACTGGATTGTAGATAGTGAGCGCTGTATGACAATCCTGAAACCTTATTTTGAATTACTAAAATGGTGAGGTTTAAATATCTCTTCAGGAGGGATAGTTCACTTAAAGGCACAGAAGAAAAAAAAAAAGTTCATTTACATGGCATTATCCCTTGCTTAGAGAGCCATTCCCTGCCTTCTATATGCTCACCAAGACACAATAGGAGGAACTTTCTGGCTGCAGTTTTTATAGACTTAGTGTTACTGAAATGAAGGTGCCTCAAGGACATTTCAATTTGTTACTAGCTTATGGTTTCTCATCTCATGTAAATTATTTTTCCACCTTTCATTTTAAGTCTTTGCTGTCAGGGTCTTGCAAAGCGATCATTTGGTTTCCCTCTGTGAAGATACTCACTGATCACTCAGCTGACAATGTCCTTTGTCTATAAAAGTGTAGTACCCTTCGGATTTATTTTATCATTCTTATATTACTACCTGTAGATTTCTGTTTGCATCTCTTTCCCTTTTTTGTCTTATAAAATGTCTAGGGCTATAAACATTCTTATATGGGACAGAAGAAGTATATTTCAGAAACAGGTCCCTTTTAGAGTCTTAGAACCAAGTTCTCCTACAATTTATCCACCTGGTAACAGCAGAAATATCTATTCCTTTGACATAACTTAAGCTTAAAATGCTTGAAGGTGAATAATGAATAGTGCGTACTGTTCCTAAAGCTGTCTCTTTTGGTGGTGGGGCAGGGAGGGGGTGCCTAAACCCAGGAAGCAAGGCTGTCTTGAATTTTTATTACCATCCTGAAATGTCTCTCTCGCTCTTTTTTTTTTAAATTTATTTTTGGCTGCATTAGGTCTTTGTTGCTGCGTGTGGACTTTCTCTAGTTGTGGCGAGTGGGGGCTTCTCTTGTTGTGGAGCTCGGGCTCTAGGCACGCAGGCTTCAGTAGTTGTGGCACGCGGGCTCAGTCGTTGTGGCTCACAGGCTCTAGAGCGCAGGCTTAGTAGTTGTGGTGCACAGGCTTAGTTGCTCCGCGGCATGTGGGATCTTCCCAGACTTAGGGCTCGAACCTGTGTCCCCTGCATTGGCAGGTGGATTCTTCACCACTGCACCACCGGGGAAGCCCCTGAAATGTCTCTAATCTCATCTTTCCTCTCTATTTCCATGCCTTAGCCTACTTCAGATCCTCTCCTCAGTTGTTACCACAGCTTCCTAACTGGCTTTTGCCTCTAGTATCACCAGAGATACTGCCCTACAAAGTAAGTTTGATCATATAATACCCCTGCTTAAAAACCTTTGCTTCCAGTTGCCAAAAAAGTCAAGGGCAAACTCTATCATACTCTTTAAAATCTGGACCCAATATCTTTCTTTAGTTTGATCCCCAGTCTCCCCATCTCATGTATATTTCGTCCACACTGAACTCCTCATTCTCGGAACATTTTAAGGTCTTTCATGACTCCCTTTCTTTTACATATTGCTTCCTCTGCCTTGGGTTATTTCACTTTATCCACCCTCTATGATCTGTCTTCAAGAAGCGTGCACAAATGTTGATTCCTCTCTACTCCCATATACTACATTCATACCACTAATACAGTCCATTTTACAGTGGACTTTATAATGTGTTTTGTTACATACATACATCCCCAGTGATTACACTGGGAGGCTTTGCATGGTTCATCTTTTGCCACTACTTTGCCAATTGCTTGGTATAAACTAGGACTCAGTCAACATTTGGGGGTGACTAAATGAATCATTAATTATGTCTAAATATCGAAGTCATTAGACCTATTTCCCAGCTTCATTGATAGTCTATTGGTTATGTATAGTTGAAAAATAAACACTATACTAATGGAATTGTATTCAGCTATATCTGAATATACCTAGAGAAGATGGTGTACAGTATGGTGAGACCCCAACTAGCTTTCTCCTGAAAGAGGTATTCTTGGTTTCAGTAAAAGCCTTAACTGAAACCACTGTTTTCTGTTTTCATCTCTGTTTCCTACTTCCATTCATTCATTCTTTCATGTATCATTTGTTCACCCATCTTTTGATCAGACACTTACTTACTGAATGTCTGTTACATGCCAAGCAGATTCCTTGGGCTTAGATAGCTCCTCTTGTAAGTAACTAGATAGAAACTGTAGTTATTATTTTCTTTGATTCAGCTTCCTTTGTTTTGACAATATCCAGAACACAGAGCACATGTGAAAAAGACATAGGGATTTTAGTTAACATTAAATTCAGATAAGTCAATAATGTGATGTGGTCCTGGGGTGACCATGTAATTTATTGTCTAAGTGGGATACTTTAGGGGAATGAGAGGGGGGTTTGTTAATAATCCAGGATAACAGCACTATTTCAGGCACACCCTACATATAATCCTTATAGTCTAATCAGATTGCATTACTAGTTGCCTTCTGTCTTCCAGGCACATCTTAGGTTTTTCTACCTTTATATTTTTGTCTTTACTGATAACTTTGCCCTTTCCTGTCCAATGCCTGGGGCCTCTGCATCCCGCAGAAGCCTGTCCGAATCAGTGAGCTTTGCCAGGTCAGCACAGTCCATAGAGATATCTCTCTAACCTGAATTTATTTACCGTATCATTTATATAGTTAATTAGCAGCTAGATGTATTCTGGTTTGTCACAGTTTTACTGTTTTGACCGTTTCTTTAACTCCTATTGTTTAACTTTTTTAAACCTGACGTCTGCAACTGAACTGTATATTGTTAAGGTCAGGGCCATGTTTTGAACTTACATCTACTCAAGTACATACTCATACTTACGTAATACTTATTTGTTGCATATTTTATTTCCTGGCCTACCTTTGTCTTTCGTAAAAACTCTTCCACTTTACATCAGTGCGGTGTGTCTGTCTGCCACCCCTCCCACCATGACCAAGAAGAAAGCTTTAAGAGCTTTGTAATTTTTTTGCAAAAAAATTTTAACTATTACATTTTAAACTTAAATATTTACCATGAAGTATCTTAAAATATATCATTTTATCAGTTTAGATTATACTATCGATATTTAATTAATATTTTTTAAACATTGAAACATTGCAAAAAGATGAAAAGTGGTGCTCACAGCCCAGTGTACACACCTCCAGCTGTGGTAGCACATTTTAATGAAAATTGAAATATTCAATAGCCCTACATTTCTTAATTATAAAAATAATAGGTCTTTAACAGAAAAGAAAGTATTAATTGCCAGGCTTAGAGATTTAGAACTATAGTTAGTGAATTATATTCTTGAGTCTTTAATTTGGAAGATGTTACCAATTTATTTTTATTCTGACTTTATTTTATATAGTTAAATCCTAAAAATACAAATTAAATAAGATTTTAAAAAACTTTTAAACTCATTAATCATATATGCCACGAATCACTGCCAATTCTTATTTAACTTCTAGAGATACTACGGTTTTATTCTGTTAGTCACTAGAATGGCAATCACAAACCTAATATTTTCTAGCCGATCCAGATATACTTTCCAAACATAAATTGTTTATGGAGTTATATTAATCAGTAAACTAGTCCTTAATTGTCTGAATGTTTTCCCAAAGTTCTTTTATTAAAAAGAAATTTATGAAAATAGCATATGTTCATTTCAGAAATTCAACAGAGAAGTATACAAAGCAGAATGTGAAAACCGATCTTAATTACCACCAATATTTCCCTTTCTTCTACCCACCGCCCCCAGCATTCTTGCTCCCAGGAGATAATCATCACTTGTAACAGTTTAGTATGTACCCTTCAAGACCCTGTTGCAGTAACTCTATACCCTTGATGGTCAACAGTTCATTTACAGTGACATCCATTTCTTTTGGAGGCCCCTACACTGGGCTGGTGGGGACTTTTCCATTGTTACTGAGGAGCGCATATCATCAATGAGGAGTGCATGTGGGGATGAGTCAGACTTGGCACCCTGGCCTCAGGTGGCTTTCAGTGTAGTCAGAGAGGTGTACAGTGATAACTGTAATACAAGATGAAAAAGGTGTAAGAGAGGAACAGATGAAATGCTGTGGGATTCATGGGGTAAGGAAATTATTTACCTTTGAGGTGATATTTGAGCAATGCTGTGAGAGACAGACAAGATGGTTTGGGGGCAGGGAGGCAAAAAACAGATATACTGGTAGGAGAAAGGCACAGAGATGCAGGGGGTTGACAAGGCTATTCCATTTTCCTAGACTGTAGCATGCCTGTATGAGAGTAGCAGCAGATAAAGATGCAAAGGTAGTTTGGGGGAGAACTCTAAACACCTCTATAATAAATCTTGAAAAACTTTTGAACAGAAAAGTGGCATGACTAGAGATGTACATTAGGAATATTAATCAGACATTAGAGGGAGTAGAGTGTCGGTCACAGGCTTTGCAGTAATTTGGAAGAGGAGTTACCACAATGAGGTGTAGTAGTAGCCATTGAGCTGTAGCTGAAACAGGAGCTCTAGGTCTTAGCAGCTACCATATTCCATCAAACCTAAGAAGGCTTTGACTGTATGACACACCTTTAGTTTATGTACTGGGGTGGGCGTGGGTGGAGGGAGGACACTGCCAGTTAATTTTCAGACACCACCAATTATAAGATGTACCTGATTTTAGAGATTATAATAATGAGGAAATGTGCATCATAAAATCAGTGAAATAGAGTAAATTGCATGTGCACAGGGAAAAGAAGGGGTATGCCAGAAAGAAAGGAGAGAGTTGAGAAAATGAAAGAGGGTGGGGGTGATGAGATCAAAGGCACAAGTGGAGAAGTAGACCTTGAAGAGGAGAATGCATCTTCCTCTGCCATGAGATGAAGAGAAGAATGTGCAGTGACTCAGAGACATGTAGAACTTGAGAAGCTAAAAACATTAAGCAAACCCATATTTAATAACCTCCATCTTGGTAAAAGAGGAGGCAAGGGCATCTGCGAAAAGAATGACGGTAGTGGGTTTGAGGGCTTGGGACTTCAGAGTGGAAAGGTTTCGGGTAAGTGGGGCACTAAAGATGGAGTATTAAAGACAGTTGGCTAGAAGGACAAAAAGCATTCCCAACAGAAATGAGGGGCCCAGTTAAGGTTGAAAAGCACAGATTTATAAAGAAACCAATTGGCCCTATTTTATGACTTTGTCCAGGAACACTTGGTACCCTGCGAGAAGGATGGAAGAAAACAAGAGGAAGGTGCTTTCTGCAGGGTGGGAAATTGGCTGGATAGGTATGGTGGAAGGACAGAAAAGCTGAATAATCAGAATTTCTCCTAAGCGATACAGTTGATTCGGCTTGCCATGGAGTTCAGGCTGAGAAATGAGAGGTAAGGCCAGAAGAAGAGTAATAGATGAACAGATTTTTAAAGTTGCAGTAGGGTTTTAAAGGATTCGAGATTATAAAGAAGGTGAAGAAAAAATTATTTTGGAGAGGTGGAGTAGGTGAGTGGAAGGTTGATTGGGGAATTTCAGATCATAGGGTTGAGTATTGAAGATATGTTATCGTTCTCAAACACAGATGGGAGTATATCTCTGTGTGGCCTGAAAACCTCTATTTCAGGGTGAAGTCTCTACTACTCATAGAACAGGCAGGGCTCATCACAGGCTGGCCCCATCCTACTCTTCCAGACTAGTGTCTCCTCATTGCTTCCCCATATTCTAACCACACTGAACTCTTCTCTATGCCCAGAATCCTCAAGGCTTTTATCTACCTTTTGCCTTTGCTCATGCTCTTTCCCTCGCATGAAATGTTCTTCCTTCTCTCCTCTGCCTTGCAAACTCCTGTTCATCTTCAAGACCTAACTCAGACGGCACTTCCTCTGCCAGGTCATTCAGCAACACTGAGCACACGTTCATCTGTGTGAACTCTGCTCTGTTCAGACATCCTATGGAATTTTATCACAAGTGTATTGATTTATATGTGTCTTCAGTAGATTATAAACTCCTTGAAGTCAGAAACTAATTCTCTTCTTTACCCACAGTGGTTGCACATAACATTAGGTACTTAATATCTGCTTTTGTTGTCTTTGTTGTTGAATTTTAAATGCATGAGCTAATCCAGTGCTTCTTAAACATTAATGTGCATTCGAATCACCTGGAGATCTTGTTAACATTCGGATTCTGATTTAGTCTGAAGTGGGGTCTGGGATTCTGCCTTTCTAACAAGCTGCCAGGTGATGCCCGTGATGCTGGTTAATGGAAACTAATCCATAGTGTCTTTGCCCAAGTAAATAGCAGAAGTGGAGTAAAGATAAAGGTCAGTAGGAATGTGGAAGTGGAGCAGAGATTGGAAGAACTCTCAGTATGAACACGGAAGCCCTAAAAATGATAGCAGAATGTCACGTGGGAAGAGATGCTTAAAGCTTGGACTTAAGCAGGAGACCATTTGTGGAGGGTGGTAGTTGACAAGACTGGATGATATCGTTCTATCACTTGTATTTTAGAAAAGGAAAGGCTGTTTGGTGATGGCAGCTGCTGTGTCAGGACTACGGTGAAGGATGGTCTCATGGAGAGGGCTTCAGGGGAAGGGAGTGGCATTGCAGAAGGCGGGTTTGGGGATTCACAGGAAGGGTTAGGGGCCTCCAGTGTTTATTCCCAGTAGAATGGCATTTTCACCAGTGCAGACAGAGGGTGAAGGAATGGGAAAGCTGCTTTCTGGGGGAAGGGAAGCCCCTGAGGAGATGAGAGGTACTAGAATTTAACAAGGAATCATTTCCTGATCTTAAGTTTCCAGGTTCAAAGCACAGAAATTCCCTTTTTCTTTTTTGTCTTTTATATATTTATTTATTTATATTTTATTTTTGGCTGCATTGGGTCTTCGTTGCTGCACGTGGGCTTTCTCTAGTTGCGGCGAGCAGGGGCTACTCTTTGTTGTGGTGTGTGGGCTTCTTATTACGGTGGCTTCTCGTTGCGGAGCACGGGCTCTAGGCGCGTGGGATTCAGTAATTGTGCATCGCAGGCTTAGTTGCTCTGCGGCACGTGGGAACTTCCTGGACCAGGGCTCGAACCCGTGTCCCTTGCACTGGCAGGCAGATTCTTAACCACTGCACCACCAAGGAAGTCCACTTTTTTTTTTTTAAACTCATAGATGACAGAAGAGGCAGTACTAATAAGCATTCTGTTCCCACATATAGTCTCACAGATCTGATAATGCTAGGGATGGGTTCAGTAAGCCTAATTTCTTTAAGTACTATTGTATAGAAGCAATATATGCTTTTCTAACATAGGGGAAAAGGCAAAAATAAATTTAGAAATGTTTAAATTTCCTCCTACGAATCCCCTTCTCCCACAAGGAGGTAATCCAGCTTGATGTGTACCCTTCCAGCTTTTATCCATGCAAATTTAAGTACACATAGACAGGAATTTTTCAAATTTCTTAACAGTACTTTTACATGCACATTATTCTACAGATTGTTTTTCGCACTTAGGACTGTGTCATAAACATCTCTCCAGGCCAATGGATAGTTTTTCTAGTAATTTTTAAATAGCTATGTATAAATGTAGATGTCCCATAATTTGTTCTGTCATTCTCCTACTGATGGGACAGTTGGGTAATTTCCAACTTTTGCTACTACAAACGTGACACGCAAAGAGAGTTCTGTTGTTACCAGTGCCTTAATAACAGAACTCTGTGATTTCAACCAGCCACCCATATCACAAGTAACTTTTTTTGTCAAGGACCTCTTTTAATGAAGCCTAGCAGTGGCCAGACCTGTACTATCCAATATAGAAGCCACTAGTCACATGTAGCTACTTACATTTAAATTTACTAAAATTAAATCAAATTAAAAATTCCCTTCCTCAACCACATCAGCTTCATTTCACGAGCTCAGCAGCCACATGTGAGTAGCGGCCACCCTATTGGACAGTACAGAACAGACCGTTTCCATCCTCACAGAAAATTCCATTGGACAGGCTGGACCAAACACTCTAATGTTACATCCTAAAGAAGAACATCTTTTTCAGTGGGCTGGTGTTTTAAGGAGAGCACAGTTTTTAAAAGTACAAACTTTGTGTCTTAATTGGTTGCCTCTGCAGTTACTTCAATGAGAATCAATACCCAGATGAAGCAAAAAGAGAAGAAATTGCAAATGCTTGCAACGCAGTTATACAGAAGCCAGGTAAGGTAGCAAGTGCTGCTTGGCTCTGCTGGAGCTCTCGGCTCAGGTCATCATTTGGGACCTAAGTCTCTTCCTCTCCCAACGGGGTGCTCTTGGCTCCATTCCTGCCATCCTCCTGTGGATGGCCACTCCCCTGTCCTGTTCAAACAGTGCTTCTTAGGGGGTGATCACGCTACTCCAAATCAAACTTCATGTGGGAATTCCCAGCGAGTGTCCTTGCTTGAGATACGCAACCTCGAAATTATTTTTTGTGAAGACTGTGTAGATTTCTTTTTCCAAAAATACAGCATAAATATGCCAATTTCAAAATAGTTTTAAAGTTTGGTATACTTAAGCAAGATTAGTTAATGAAATTATTAAGATAGGGTGTGTGGGTTTTTTTGGTGTTTTTACAACTGTTGAAAATTCTATAAGTCTGTCTTTCTGCTTGAAGAAAGAATTTTTTGGAGTTGGCTTCTTCCTCCTTCCTACATCGGGATGACTTCTTAGGTGGGAAAAAATGTAGGGTAATTCCATTCTGAAGTCCTGTTGTTCCTGTGCAAGTCCACAGAACCCCTGAAGCACTCATACATCTTTCCTTCCAAGTGCTAAAGTGCTCTTTCATGTTTTACAGGGTTTTTTTTTAACCAGAAACCATTCTCAGTTAAGATGATCCAGTTGATCTCCATTTGGCCAGTTACTTAGATTGGCTTAAAGGCTATATATATCAACAACACAAAAGTATCACTGTTTTATAATAATTAAATACTAATTTATCCCCCCCCTTAGTTAGAAGCCAGACTTTTAATAATCTAGAACATACAAGCTCAGCTATAGTGATACCTGTACCCTTATTTTACACAAGCCAAAAAGTCCCAGCCCTAAAGCTGTGCTGGAACTCAAACTCTTCGTGGAAAATACTTCACCCCCTTACCATCAAGGGCCTAACCTGTTTTCTGGTTTCTCCACCCAGTGTGGATTAAAAGCTGAATAAGGGAGGAGGGAAAGGTACAAGGTGGTTGCCATGTTGGTAAACATGGTGCTATCCATAAAACGTCACATTTGACAGCAAAGAAGAGAATACATTTAAAATGCAGTTTGAATTGTGCTATGTGTTCCAGCATAGTTACAATTACGGCTGGTCATAGTGATCTTAATCTTCAAGAAAACATGGATAGCATTCTCTGTCTTAAGACAGCAGGAAACTAGGTAATATAAGGCCTTAAAGATGTAAATAAACTTCAGCTATCTGGAAACTTGATAAAGAATAACATATTCATCTAGAATGATGCTGATCAAATGAAGCCTTCATATACAATCATGTGAACTTTGAACCCCTAGTGGACCGAATTCTTTAATGTAGTAATATTGGAATTCCCTAATATTGTGTCGTTTTCTGAATTCAAGCATTTTGTGTTATTAGTTGCTATTTGTATGTTTATTTATATGTTTATTCATTCAGTAATTGAGTCTGTACATAGTACTAGCTCATGCTAAAAAATATTACTTCTTTATCTGTTATTCTGGCAAGAAATGCAATCAAAAGAACATTTTTAAAAAGAAAAGTAGTAACCCTTAAAACTAGTCTCAGATATAGGTTATCTGAATTTTATTGCATGCATTCACAGGCAAAAAACTATCAGATCTGGAACGAGTTACCTCCCTGAAAGTGTATAATTGGTTTGCTAACAGACGGAAGGAGATCAAGAGGAGAGCCAATATCGGTAATGTATCAGGGAGGCTGCTGTCTCTTTTGAGGCAGTTATGGACGTTGCGTTTATTTTAAGAGTGACTTCCATTTAGAACTGCAGGTCTAAATGATCCTACCTCTTAAGCCTAATGAGACTTGCCCTTACGTTTTTCTTCATTGTAGTTTTAATAATGCGAAGTTAATATTAATTACACTATTTGTATTGTAATAAGAATGGCATTATTTCTGAAACTCATTGTTCTCAATATGCTAGAATCTAGAATGTCTCTGATCAGTTACTCCTGGGGTGCATATTAAAGATACTTGTAAGGGCTTGAGAGAGGGAGTGTGATACCCTTAGCGTCTTTGTTATTACTGAGCTATATGACCTAGATGTTAAGAAACATGTGATTAATAAAATTGGAATAAGAGAGTCTTAATATACAAGGAACCTAGTAAAAGGCGAGTTTTTTTTTTTTTTTTAAAGAGAGAGCATTTAAGAAACATGAATTGATGAGATTGGGGTGGAGGGGTGGTTTTGAGCTTCTAAAATTGTGTTTCATTTATAAACGTACTTCCTTCCCCTTCATCGTTACAATTCTCAAGTGCTTTATAGAACCCCAAGACAGGAGAGCTGTTTAATTAGTTGGTAAGTATTTATGAAGCACCTAACAGTCAGCCACTCAAATGTACACGCATAGCAGCAGGGGCTCCAGAATGGGAAACGTGTTCCTCCCCTGACCTCTGTGCCGCCGAGTTCCATCTGTCTGCAATTTAAAAGAAACAAAACATAGAGAGGAGTCTAGGTTTTTGTTTAATTGCATTCTAATTTCCTCAATACAAACTCAGTGTTTAGACCATGATGGCGATGTAACAGATAATTTAGGGATCTATTTGCTTTTTTCGAAGAAGCAGCAATCCTGGAGAGTCATGGGATAGATGTACAGAGTCCCGGAGGCCATTCCAACAGTGATGACGTCGACGGAAATGACTACTCAGAGCAGGTGAGCAGCGGAGGGGAGGCTGCCGGATACAGGGTGGGTGGGACGGTGTGACAATTCCGTGGGTGCGTTTTGTACGGGGTGGGGGAGGGGAGGCAAGCGAATGTCCCTCCACTCGGCTCCTGTGTCTAGTTAGATTTTCGTGTAATTTGAAAGTGAATTTGTGAGAAATCGTTATTCACCCACATGGATTTATTGTCATATAACAGGATACTTGGCAAGTACGCAATGGGGAGGAGGAGGAGGGAAGAAGTTCAGAGGGAGGCAGAGAAGCAGAGAAGGTAGAAGAAGAGAGGAGGATCTGATCCAAACAAGCAAGTTCTACCGTCCACCACACACACACTCACTGTCCGAGAGACACTAGGGGCTGCGGGCAGCTGTGACCCTGCCTGGACACGTTCGGACCAGCACACAGTAGAAGGGCCCACCCACTTCGGCCCCGTTGCCGTGGGAACCCTTGTGCCGAGATAGTGGGTTCCTCCAGAGTCTCTGGCACATGGACACACACACCCTCTCATAAATGCATGTCTGCCCACCTCACCCTGACTTACTCTCCACTGCTTAGGGGGAAAATATATTTAATTGTAGCCACTGGATGGAATAATTCAGTAACTAAGAATGTGGGAATTTTCCCCCCACATATCTGTTGACAGAGTTCATTACATTTTTTATAGGATTTTAAACTCGTTCCATTTGGAATATGAAGAGAATGTACGGTCTCTTCTCCTAGGCCCCAGCAGGAAAACATCTGCTCTTTCCTATTTGATGTACACCTTTACCTTGCCCCTCGGCCAGCTCTTTTAATAGAGTCCACTGTGGCCTTCTGCCGACCGCTTTGCAGCCCCTGTTTACCGGCTTGAGCATAGACACTGCCACTGCCAGGGTACCAGCAGTTCCATGCTGATCCCTACTTAAACTAAAGGCCAGCCTGCACGAATGAGCACAGAATTTCCCTCTGAGGACTCCAAATCAGCGCTCCATGTTTCACTCAAGAGAATGTTGTGTGAGTCGTAAGTGGAAACATTCCTGTTGGTTTTTAGTCTACCAATGTAGGTGGATCACTTCCACTTTTTCTCCCAGATGCCCTAAGGGCAACACATGCCATGCTATTTTTCGCCCAAAGGGACTCACCCTTTTCCAAAGCTTTTCGATGCAGAGTTCCCCTGAAGATGTGACAGGTGAGAAACTTACCCCTTGTGTGAAACACCATCTTCAGCGCCTGACGAACATCCTGCAGTGCCAGTTTCCTCCACAGCTGTATTGTTTAACACATCGGCGTTGCGGAGGGCGAGCTTCACACTCCCTCCAAGTAAGACACCTGCACTTCCCTTGCCCGGCTCCCTTACAGTGGGAGAGTGCCAGGTGACATTTTCTCGGGAAGCCATTTCCAGCAGTTACACTTTTGTCCTATTGTAATTGAGAGTTTGGGGTTTGGGTGGGGGGGTTGGTTTGTTTTTTACAAAAATGCATTTTTATCCGAAAGGTGTTGGTGTCTGTAGTTTTGTCTAGTCTTCTCAGTTGAGTAGAGAGATACTATGAATTCTGATAATCTGTTTGTAAGAGCACCAATCCAGAATTTAAGCTCACCTAGTTTGGCCTTCAGTAACTAGTGCTGTATTTGTTGCAAACTTGGAATGGTCCAGGTTTGATCATCATCCCCAGCAATCTTTCTGATAGAAGGAAAAAATTCTCAACAAGAAAAAAACATTTTAGTGCTTTTTATTTGTTGAATCATAAAAGTGCCAACCCGAAGTCTCTGGACCTATATCCATTCAGTGTCTACTTAAATACATTTCACCTCTATTCTGTCATGACGCCCCCAACTCTGTTTTCTCCCACGAATGTTCTGCCTCCCCTTGCCCGCAGCATGCCTTTCTGTGAGCTAGAGAATTTTACCAGTGCACTAATAACATTTGTTTCTTATCTCTGCACATCTAGGACGACAGCACTAGCCATAGTGACCACCAAGACCCCATCTCATTAGCTGTGGAAATGGCAGCAGTCAACCACACTATCTTGGCATTGGCCCGACAAGGAGCCAACGAAATCAAGACAGAGGCCCTGGATGACGACTGATGAGGGAGGATTGGACACGAGAAGTTAACTTAGTTTAGACGTAGCACCTTAGCAGACTTTCCTCGGTCCTTAACATGTGTTCTTACAGTATAACTTGCAGTTTCTTGTATGTCAGTTAGCCGTTAGGGTCTTGTTCTGTGAAGATGGCATGGTGCCCTCAGCCTTTGCATATACTCTCAGTATTAATTCCCAGTAAATAATAACCAACCAACCAACCAACCAATCAACCTTCCCTCTCCCAGACCCCGAGGCTAGAAAATCTTGCTGCTCTGTCTTAGCATTCCAAGAAAGTGCTTCCAGGTATTTAGATAGCCCTCAGTTCTCAAATATTAGGCTGTGTGTATTGGGTACCTTTAGATTCCTGTAACACTAGTCTGTACCCCTTTTCCTTCCCCAAGACTGGTAGGATGCAAGCTGAGGTAGTGTGGCCCAGGATGGACAGACGCCATTTGGGGAGTACCCACAGAGTAAAAGGGACACTAGAACCCCCACCTCAGTGTGGGAAGAATTGATTTCCAGCTGCAATAAGCCGTGCCTCATAATAGTCACACTGTGGCTAGATTATACTTCTTTGGGTGCTGTGCTAAGAATGTCAGTGGAAACACTCGATCTCAGATTTTGGTTGATGTTAACATGCCTGACACAGACATCCTTTCCTCTCACAAGCTGTGTGACTTAAGTAGATAAAATACTGCCTCTGCCTTTGGGACCATGATTAAAACAAACAAACAGAAAAATGACAAAAAACAAAAGTCATTTAAAAAAAACAAACCCACAAAGCCCAGCTTGAGAGCACTGGGAAAAAACACGAGCTGAAGGTCTAATGGATGTTAGGTCCAGTTCTCAGAACCACTATACAGTACGTGGCACAGGTACATGCCGGCCTGGAAAGGTGCTGGAGGTCGTCACGGAAGCTGCTTTGCCTCCTGTCTGTGTCCCCTTTCCCTGCTACCAAAAAAAGGCATTTCGAGGATGGAGCTAAGGTCAAAAGTAAGTGAATGAACTTCCAGTCTTTGTATCCATTAACTGAAGCCCCCTCAACATGAGAGGTTGATAGAGGACTTTATAGCGGGATTATGCTGACTGACTCTCACAAACGCAAATACTTTCCTAACTAGGAGCAGAAAAAAAGCAGGGGACGTTTGCCACTTATGCGGTGGGTCTGCGAGATACAACAGGATGTGACTGCTTTGGTGTTCTCTTTACTCTGTCCTTCTAGAGGTGTGAAAAGCTATATTGCTACAGGCAATTTATTTAATAATTGGAAGCCATATTGATAATGGATGTGGTAATATTTGTAAAGTTTAATCTACTTTAAGCGGCAGTAACTAATGGAATTTTTTTCCTTGATCACATATGTAGCACTTTTGTTACTTTTTAAAGATATTTATATTTGATAAATCTTTTTTTCATTTTGAGAACTCAAAATACCAAACAGTGAACTTGAGTTATAAAGTCACCCTGTGATCACCTTGTCGTCCAGTAGCAAAATGATGAACTATTCATGCGTCCAAGAAAATTACATCTGCTGGCCTTGTATGAAAATGATCTCTTGGCATCCCGATTAAAGGACACACTGTCACTGTGGGTAAGAGGAAACAGCCTTCAGTGTAGCAGCGTAGGGTGCGTCTGAAAGAGGCACAGCTGCTCTCTATTTCCTGCCTCGTTCCCTCTCTCCTTCCTACAGACAACGAAGCCTCGTTTAAAGGGGAATATGGGCCTGGCTGTTAAGCAGGGCGTCATGTGTTTATCCATTGCCTGAAAGTGATTCTAAAATTGAAGGAGGGTGCCATTTCCTTACCTCTTCACCCTTCCTCCCCCACCAAATGTTTTCAACTTAAAACCATTGAGAGAGAGAATGACTGGCCGCCTTCATTTCTCCTTTCCTCAGCAGTGAGTTTGAACATCTGCCAGCTTCTAGCTGGTCTCACTCCATCTAAGGCACACGCTGATGAGATCACCTCCACTGTCTGTTCATCCTGCTTATGTCAGTGTGAGGAAGCCTTTGAGAGGCATGAAGGTGCCACCTTCTGTGGGTCTGTGACTTTATAGAGCTACAGGCAGGGCCTGGGCCTGCTCTTGTCCTTGGATTTCAGGGGGAAAATGTATATATTTTTTTCCAGCTTCCAAGAATTGAAGTAAAATGGAGTAGCCTTTTCTGTTTAACTATATTACTTGAACCAACGAATTCAAGAGTAGCATTTGTTATTCTCAGGAATGATCGATCCCCCCACTCATTTTCTTTCTCGGTGTGTTTGACTTTTTATTTCTATTAGAAGACTGTGTTATCTTTCTTTCCTTTCCTTTGATATTATTTAGAAAAAAATACAACATATCTTTCCATTTCGGTGGAATTTTGTCTGCTTATTTTCAGTTGAATCAGAAAGAAAAGGAGAGAGAAAAATATACTGACAAGCCACATCCATGATTTATTGTAAGGAGATTATTATAATTGATAGCTTCTTTAAGATGGGATTGCTAGTATCATTTGTTCTTGCTGGTCCTTTTAAAGAAACAGACTCAAACTGTAAAGGCAGCTGCAGTTTCTAAAGAAACAGGGTGATTGCCAGAGAAGAGCTAAAAGGTTTCATTGATTTAGGACCTTTAAGGAAGGAAAGAAAGCTTCAAAGAGTAAAGGAGAGTATCCATGAAGGCAGTACCAGGTGCTTACCTGGAAATCTGGGAAAAGTGAAAGAATGTGTCTGCCAGTGCGGGGCAGCATTGCCTTGGGTTCAGTAGGAACTGGAGGAAGGAGACCTGCACGCGGAGTTCTTTGATTAAAGAAGACTGCCGGTCTGCTCTAACATCTACTGCCTTACATACAACTTTTGCTTTTTCTCCAGAAGTGAAAATTTAGTTCTTTGGGGCCTCGATTTAAGTCTACCATTGGTTTTTTGTTTGTCATCAGGTTTAACTCTGCTGTCTTCTCCAGGCTACCTTAGTTCTTACAGTGGCATATGGAGTTGCCACTGTCTAATTTGTAATATCTTTGGGGAGTAAATTTTTTTCTTAAGCTTTTTCAGGCTTAAGAGGTGGTATTAAAATAGAAACCCTAAACTGCTCTCTTACTGAAGGGAAAATAGCCAGGCTCTTAAAGCATCCCATCGTGTGCATTTCGGTTTTTCTGTCCTCTTTTCTCACTTCCTGCTGTACTTTTTTCAGGCCCCCGAGGACTCTTTCAGGGGCTGCTCCTTCCCAGGTGAGGAAGACTAAACGTGTCAGGTGGGGAAACCTTGCAAGCAGTTCAGGTAACTTGTCTGTTATTCTTTTAAGACACTTTCACTGAATTATACTGTGGTCACATGGGTAAATTTCCTAGCCTTCTTAAAACACAGCCTTACAAAGGGACCCTTTAAAGATGGACCATCCTAATGCCATTTCTGCCCATCTCTTGAGAATCGTAACAGCAGATGAAGGCCAGGGAGGGCTACACGGTACACTCTGATCTGCGACCTTCCAGGACCCGTCAGTACCAAATAGACATTGTGGTTTGTTTCAGCAAAGCCTGTAAGGCCGGAGCACCCCTTAAGGCAGTTTTCTTCAAGTCTCAGTACTTTGGGTGGCCTCCTCCCGCCTGTAGTCTGTAGAGTTCCCGCATGTTGTCGTTCGGTGGGTGGGCTCTCCCCCACGTCTCGTAGTCCTTCACAGAAAGAGAGATCCTCGAACAGGAAGACCCCTTTCAGCTCAGGCGCGGTGATCACCTAAAAGGACGTGAGGGAGGGAGCAGCCCCTCAGTATGGGAGGATGCAAACCCAGCCCCCGCGTCCTGTAGGTTTATCATGGCAGTAGTTGCTGATGAACAGCACCTTTACCTCAAAAGGGACAACTCGTGAAGAGCTAGTGATACAGTTGCTTTCGTTCTCCCTGTTTGGCCTCTGTCTTTACACACTTCCCTCTTGGATTTCAACCATCAGGCACCAAGTGTAAGTAAACAGACTTTCATTTCATCAGGAATCTACAGTCACATCCTCTCTGTCTGTGAACAACTCCTCTTCTCTTTTCCTCTGGGCTCCAAACCAAGGTCTCATCTTGAGCTGACTCCTTGCTGGAATCTTTTTATCCTCTGCAGCAGGCAGAGTAGGTGGGTGTGGTCCATCTCTTCACACAAACACCCCTTCCTGTCTTGCAGCCCAGCTTTTTGACCAGCTACATATTCCGCTGACCAGCTACTCTCTCTGCCCACAACAGTGGAAATAATCCCTTTTTCATAAATGATACCCCACCCCCGTCCTTAAAATGTGAACGTCAAGTCCTTCTCTCTCTTTGGTCTTAAGAAGGGTTTGGGTAGAAGCAGTCTTCCCATTTAACTCGTGGCTCTGCCTTTTAAAATTGCTGTTTGTCTCTTTTTGTTGTTGTTCAGAGAACCACCAGAGTATTTTTTTCCCCAATGAGTCTCAACAGATTCTTAGGCAATAATTTTTCTTCTTATTGATGACCTTGTGTGCAGTAGCACTCTACATTCAATAGTCCTGACCCTCTACTCGTGCGTTGGTTTTCTGTGTTAATCACTGTGTGTGATTTAAATCTTATGTCAGAGTGGTGATAGAGTTTGTCATTTTGTTGTTGTGATTATTAGTAATGTTTTACTACTGTATTCACTGGGGCTGCGTTGAGACCAGCCAAATCCATTTATAGCTTTACTGAGCCGCGTTTGTTTGTCAAGATTTCCCAAGTGAACGTTGGGCACATTGACCAGCTCCCGCTGGTGGTATCTCTGCGGGGCACAGGGGTGGGGTGGGGGGGTGCAGCGGGGCAGGGCTAGGAGCTGCGTAAGACATTCCTTTTTGTGTGCTCTCTAAATAACAAGGATGTTTACTCAGGATTGGGGGATCAGTTGTTAGCCATATTGAATTTGGCAAACTGAGCTGCATGCCCTGGAAACCCTCTTCTGTTTCTTAATCTCCATATTGTCTGGTTGCCATTACCTGGTAATACCTAAATTACCCAGTTTAAAGGTATCGCACCATAATGAGAATGGGAGGTTTTCCCCGGGAGGCAACCGTGAATGCCCAGGTTATCCTGGAAGGATTGCCCTAACGGTGGTGTGCTGTCAAAGCAGGGGCCCTTTCTTTTTCTGTACTGCGGTTGCCTTCATGATAGGGTCTTCTTTTCAAAAGATGATAATCACTTAAGAGGAAAGATTTCCTTACTGCTCTCAAGAGAACTGCCGCACTAAGGTGGTGGGAAAGGCTTTTTAAACACATCAAGCCCATAAGTCCATTTCCAGTCACAGAAACCCCTCTCACAAACAGGTTATACAAAAGGCTGTTCTTAATTCTCACAGGCTAAAAGTGATAAGCTACTACTCTTGCCGTCTTAGAGGGTCGATGGTTGACTCACTAATCGCTGGAAGCTTATAAATTGACCAAGTTTCCATACCAGCTTCATTATTCTTCCTTAGTGGGGATGAGAAACAGCAGCAAAAGGAAAGCTAACGATCTTGAGAAATCTAGTTTCCTGTAACAGTGGTTTTCTTTTCTAATCAAGAGGGGAATAAACATGGGAGGGAGGAGAGGGAAAATCTGGCTGCACGCGGGGATCGCGCATCCCCTTCTTATTGTCACCCAAAGACCTCGAGGACGTGGTAGGCGCCTTGGGATTCCAGGTACGCCTATCCTGGGCTTCATTTTTATCATTCCTCCTGTGACACCTGGGGCCAGGCAGTGAGCAGAACTAAATCTGGTTCATTCCATTCAAGCAAAATCTAACTAGCATTTTTACACCCTGCAGTTTCCCACACACGTCTCACACCCGTTCTCTCATTAGCCGCAGCTCCCGCACAACAAGCGGAAGGACGCCTCTGCGGGGGGCCTTTGCGCTTCCCTCCTGACATCCCTTTTCCTGGGCAGTTACGGGAGCCATCTTGCCTCCGTCCGGACGGCAGCACTGTGCCCTCCGGTGGGTGCAGGGGCGGCAGTGGCGTGTGAGCCGGCCTGGGCGCGGGCGAGTGTGCACGGCTCCACGGGCGCTTCACACCACCTCGGGACGCCGGCCCCCGTGACTCCATTTTCATTCTCTCTCTTAAATAAAAATGGCTCTATACAGTCATAATTAACTCTCAGATTCACGTTGGTGTGCTGTGAGCAAATGAAGGTTTGCCTGAATCCTTTCAAATTGTAACCATGGCGATTGAGGGGGGTGGCACAGAATGAATATATAAAAATATAACGACAATTGTTCTGAATGACTGAGTGTCCTCCTGACATGTAATTAGCTGTTTTAACAGCAAGATGTAGATTGGCATGGTCATAATTAAAAGGATTTCCGTCCTTTATGTGATTGAAAATGGCAGATCTCCCATTCCCTGTTCCCTTTTAGCACTAATGCTCCCAAGAACATTTGGAACAGCAACTCAGTAAACTAAAATAATGACATAGTGTTCGCATCCTCTCCTAAGTGAAAGAGAAGGATTGGAGTTATTTCAGCTTCAGAATGGAAGCCTTTGATTACTGCTCCCCATTAGACTAAGTCACATGAAACCTGTCGCTCACATCCAGTTTCAACCTGCTCCATCTATGGCAGAAAATACAGTCAGAATCCCAAACTGAGTCAACCACTGATGAGGCCTCCAGAGTACTCTGTCCCACATGCCAACCAGCCAGGGTCGCGTGTCGGCCTTACCTGATGTTTCCTGCTTCACGAGCTCCCTAGAATTCACATTTTCCCTTGGTCACTTGATATTTCCATTGCCGTCACCATCAGGAAGTGTTTTTCAAACAGGAGCTTACACTTGAGTTAGATAGGCTTTTCCTGAGCTAGAGCAGAAGACATGACACAAACACAGATGAATAAACTAAAACATATGGTCTGTAGAGAACTATGAGGCATAAGTGGAATACTGTTGTTTGCAATGTCCTAATGTTACTGGTGGAGAAGGACACGTGTGAATTTCACCCAGGTTTGCTCACATCTCTGGTAATTGCCAGCTTCCTCATGTCAGCAGCCTTTGGTTACCCTGAGTTTTCCCCATTGTTCTGCTGTGTCAGTGGGATTGCCCCCCCTTGGCCCTTCCACATCCATGTTCTCTCCCTCCCACTTTTTTTTTCTTTTCCATCCACCCTGTCCCATGGAGCACCATGTTGTCTTGACACCATACACGGCCTGCCCACAAAGCCCGTGTTCTCACCCTGAGGCCTCAGGCTGGACGGGAGCTGCTGCGTCACTATCTAGCCTTTCTCTAGAATATGCCTTGTTTGGTTTTTCCCGTCACTTCAGTTATATGATCAAGAGTGAGTCTACACAAATACCAGCACCCAACATAGTGCCAAGTGGCCCTTCACAAGCCGTTTCAGTCCCTGAGGTTCCTGGCTGTGCTGGTGAGCCTGGCCCCTGAGCCCTTTGTTCAGGCCTGGACACTCCAGGGTCAGGTGGCAGCCGCTAAAGAAAAATACAGCTCTTGCTTTTGTTCATACTTTCCTGCTTACCCTTTTACCCATCTTCTCCCCTCTCCACATATCAGAGGGAATCCTAACCCAAACATTAAACTTCAGTTTCATAAAAATGCTGAGATAGGCTGCTGCTTTCTAACTGTTCTCTCCCTTTAGCCCCCAGTACACACACACACACACACACACACACACAGAATTTGGATATAAAGGTTCTGCCTTGGGATTCTTTTTTTTCCCCCTCAAAATACTTGCAATCCAATGTGTAGTAGTTGTGCTAGAAGAGGAAAAATAATGCCATAAAGGGTTTTTACTCAGTGCTGCTTTTCCTACAAGATCTAAAAGTGACTTAACCCCGACTCCTGCACGCCACCTGCTTTCAAGATAGACGTGCAGTCATTGGGACTTCTTTATGGGATCCTATTGGTCATCTGACAGCAGGAATGGTTGTGGATTTATGACCCCGAAGACTACAGTATCCCATCCCTTTTCTTATTTTCCCAACTGCTGAAAGATAACTATCTCCATTGGAATTGAGAATCTGTCTTAAGATTAGCGATTCTGAAAACTGACTAGATGAGTATAATTCTGTGATTTGTGAGACATGCATTCAGCCAGCCAGCAGAACATTCTGATTATCTGCTTACATTCAAAGAAAATAGAATTATCACTGCAGTTAAAACCTTCAAACACAATCTACTCCTTTAGGGATCAAAGTATTAGATGTGCTGCTTAAAGGATGGTGCTACGTAAAAAGAACTGGAGTTGGCCAGACATTTCCCTCCCCAGATGTTTCCACAGGCCACTTTGGTGACTCAGAAAACTGTTCACCACATATTCCTTTACCACCTGCAGCCCCGCTAAAAAGAAAATAAAGCCAGCTTACCAAAATCAGTGAAAATACAGGTAGTGCTTACCCCTGAAATATGTATTTTTTTTGGAAGAAAACACCAGAAGTAACCAGAGTAAAGATGCCGTCATTCTAAATCATCGTACCTCCCAAGCATTCGAAGCTCGAAGTAGCCGCTGACACTTGCTAGCTTGTCCTGTGTGCCCAGCACTGTGCTGAGTGTTTTCACTGTCTGATTGATTCTTGAAGATTCACAGACCATTGAGCAGTACCCCCTAAAAAGTCAAGTAAAATCTCCAGTCACTTCTCTCATCCTGGTAGAACATTAACAGGATGTCTGCCTGGCCCTGCTGAGTGAAATCTCTGTACTTAACCTGTTCCTTTTTCTCTTGGGCATTGCCGGATGATTCCCCCCTGGTGCACTGTTGCCCCGCCATCATTTCTGTGCCGACACTGGACCAGTGTCACTGTGATGATCTAGACACCAGGGCATCCTTCCTCCTTGGCCTTTCTCCTGTTACTCATGGTTACAGAAACGCAGTGAACGCAGTGAGGCTTGGCTGCTGTGATGCAAAACCTCTTGTTTCAAGTCCCCTGTCCCCATCTCCGCCTCTAGGAGGTGAATGGGAAGGTCTTGCCTTTTGCTGGGATGGAAGATCTTGGCTGTCATAGTCTGAGCTCTGAGGGGAACTCGAATATCCTAGCATTGCTTGGGGGTAGGTGCTCTAAGTGGAAGCAGAGAATATTAAAAGCTCACTCTTCCTGTTCTCTCTCTATTCAGCTCTTGGAGCATTTTTTCAGTGCCTGTGTTTGGAAGTTTCGCTAAGCCATTCCAACTCAGTCCACTGTCCCTTCCGTCACAATCACGAGAGGCCGTGGGTCTGGGCCAGTGCTTTGGAGATTGGAGGCTCTGGAATGCCAGTGTTGGATCAGTGTCTGCCCTGCCGTGGGCTCTCTGGCTCGGCGTAAGAACTTTCTGGTAACCACAGTCCAGCTCAGGGGCGAGCTGCCTTGGGGTTGGTGTGGCGGCTCAGTGACTGTTGTCAGGGACACGGGCTCTAAGCTGACCTGAGGACTCAGCTAACTAAAATCCATGCGCCTCCCTCCCATTCTCCAGCTCTTTACCTCTCAATAGGTGGTTCTGCAGGGGCCGGCTCTGTCGCTTCTCTCTCTTCCGACCGCTTAGTCGTGCCCTAAGCATCCTTGAAGCCCAAGAACGGGAACTGCCCCAGGAGCAAGGCCTCGCTGGGAGTGGCCCTGGGAGAGGGTCCCCATGTTGACCACTGGGGATTGGTGGCCCTTGTAATAGGCACCTTGTTTCATTAGCCGGCTCGTGGGGGGTTTTGGTTATCCACTCCGCTCACCCCACCAAATAAACCCGCCCTTAAAGGGAAGGGAAGAAGGCACGTGTGCTTTCCACTGAGGTGCTGATCCCGATTTGGAATCTCTGGTGGCAGCTGGGGGAGACTTCAGAAGGGAGGTGTGGGTTCTTCCCGAGGAAGGCGCACGTGACTCACCAGCCAGTGTGCACGCAGAGCTGGTCCCAGGACACCTGTTCTCTTCGTAACTTCCCACTCCCTCCAGGTCAGGTCTAACTAATCTCAGTCTGATTTCTGGCTTCCTTTGAGCACGGAAACCTCTCCTTTTGCTTTACTGGAACTAAGAGCCCAGCATGAAGTTGTGACGCTTATCCTTCCACTTCATCATTCACTGAAGCTATTAAACTGGAAAGAGAACGGCATTAGTGCTGTATTAATGTACACAGCAGCCACTCTAGTGATATTACCCTGAACTCTTGTTTTTATGCCACGGGGGGGCAAGGCAGTACGTACGTTAGGAGTGGACCGAATGAAGGTGAGGGAGCTGGGCTGCGGGCTCCTGTCAGGAGCATTATCGTTAGTTATCATTTGCCTTGGAAACCACATTCAGTATTGTTAGTCAGTGAACCCCTTCATCATTCATCTCTGAAAATGGGCACCACGAACGGAAACCAAAGGTACTGGGGGCGGGGCAAGAGCTCTCTGCCTGCACTGGCAGCTCTGGCAGGGCTGCTCTTGATTGCGCTCGGTTCCCAGAACCCTCCTCTCACCGGGGCCTCTTCTCTTCCTAGTAGTTTCTCTCGCACTGACGGTAGGAAGCGCACTGACGGTAGGAAGCGAGTCCGTGCAGCCCGAGCGTCACCCCCAGCCCAGCGGCTGCGAGCCTAGAGCCGGCCACCCAGGCACCCCGCACGTGCTCTCCGCCCCATCTGTCCCTCCTGCTCTGCCCAAGCTAGAAGGACAGAGGCCTCTGCCGGTTCACCCAGGCCGCAAGGGGGGCAACTGTCCCCGCCAGAAGATGCCGAGAGCATCACAGCCGCCTCCCCTGGAAGAGCCCACAGCCTTCTCTGATCCCCCGTGGGCTCCCCTCCCTCCCAAGGCCGTGGTCACGCTGGGTATGCAGCACCTTCCGAGGATGAATTTCTCTTTCTGTTTTTTAAGTGCCTACACAAGTTACAGACCTCTGGGACTCGCCAGAGTCGGCCTGTGCCCTGCCCTCCCTCCCCAACCCTGCCCCTGGCCCTTGGGGTGGGTGGCCACGGTGGCTGCCCCTCCCCAGGGTCCCCGGGTTCCGCAGGCAGAACAACTGCAGGGGTGAGCACGCGGGCTGTCGCTCTCCCCTGTGCTGCTGCTTCACGGGCGTTTCTGTGGACGGGATGCCGGTCCTGGTCCCAGAGACTGTGTAGGAGCCTGCTTAGCGAAGTCCGTAGCTGCCGAGCGAGCGAGCGGGAGAGCGAGACAGCCTCGGCGCAGAAGCCCGGGCGTCTCTGACAGCCGCCAGAAGGTGCGTCCAGACCCAAGAGGCAAAGAGTCAATCAGAGCTATAAACAGGATTATTCATTTGCCGTCATCGGTCACTGACCCCTGGCTGCCTGTCCTCGTCCTCTCTTCCTGGATTTGAGGGATCAGGGTGTCTGCCCACAAGGGCCCAGAAAGGCCGTCATCGGTAGGGGGTGAAACAAGATCAGAAGTGCATCTTTGAAAACGAGTGTGAGATTGTTTGCTTCTTTTTTAAAGTACTTTAAGTCTGACCTAAACTCGGGGCCTTGATCACGTGGTGGGCGGATGAGGAGGGTTCTTCTGTGGCCGCACTGTTGACATCGTGGCACCCAGCAGCGCTCGGATGACTGGCTGGTGAGTAAGAAGGGTTTTGCAGAATGCAACAATCCATACCCAGGCACTTTATTTTCATTATGAATCCAGCATTTTTGTTCGGACAGTGGAGTGACCCATACACTGGGCATTCCCACTTAACACGTACAGCGTTTGCCACAGGGACTGAGCTGGGTGGCCAACGGGGGCGGTAGATGGAAGCGATGGGGTGGGCGAGCACCGCCGTGGAGGTGGCCTGTGAGGCTGCCGTGGAGCCGCTGCCCCCGTGAGCCGAGCCCCGAGCAGACCCTCGGCGCTCCAGGCGCCGGGCCACAGGTTCCACGGCGCTTGTCGGCTCCCCGTGTTGTAGTTGAAGAGTGTGAGCGAGGTTGGCGCGAGGCTGAACCGGAGGAGGGGAGAGGAGAGGAGAGGAGAAGCGGGTTTCTCTCCGATCACCTGGACCGGGGGCTCACCTGGACCGGGGGCGCGGGGCGCTGGGGGATGGTTCCTGCCGCGGAACCCCATGCGGCTCCGTCTCCCTGGGCGTCTGTCGTAGGGTGGGAACTCGCTGGCGCAGCGAGTTTAAAGTGTAAGGCGAGTTGATGGGGGTCATTTGATCAGATGCCAGGGGTGCCTCGGGTCTGCTGGAAAGTCTTTAGCATCCTCCAAATACTGGAGTACCTGCGACGGGCTGAGTGGGGCCCCTGCGGGCAGGCGGGGGAGGGGGGGGGGGGTCGGGGCAGAGCGTTCCCCCTGCCTTCGCCGTCGTGTCTTAGTCTTTGTGTTTCCCTTTGGTGTCTCCGGGTCTCTGTCCCCATCTTGTGCACCATGTGTCCCTGAGGGGAGTCACACCTGTGTCTGAGTCTGCTGTAAGGTGTTCAGTCTACCTCAAGGGGTCATCATGGTCAACTCTGTTCCATAGCAATCCTTCCGACGTCGCCACACACACTGGAATGTATATCTGCCCCGGCCCCAGCCCGCCTTCCTGTCAGTAACCTCCTGACCCCATCTTTTCCTCTATCACCACAAACTCCTAGTGCAAATTGGATGCTGCTTTAAATGTGAAAACACTTGTTCAAAAGCTATAAAACCTGAATGAAAGCTAAAGCTGAATTTATAAGCCTTGTTGCATATGAGCCAAAAGTGCAAAAAGCTCTATATAATGAACTAACCTGCCACTCGTATAAATATAAATATATATAAATATATTAAAATCAGACTGTTCTACAAAATTGTGTATTTGTATTTTTGTGTACGTACAATTTTCTGCTAAGCAGAAGGAGGATGTAGTATAGGATGCTGTGAGAAGAGATTTGGTTTAATCCTATTTCTTTGTTACTTATTTTTGTTAACATCAGATGCCTGTCTTCGTCTTACGTGTAATGACACTGTTTGGAAAGCTGCAGTATCTCTCTTCCTTAGGGGCAGAGTCCATGAGAGAATGAAATGTGGGGTGGAGAGAGCTGTCCTGGCCACCGAACACAGGACAGTGGCCCAGGCTGCCTGGGAGCCACTCGAGGCCCTAAGGTGGGACTGAGGGAGGACGCAGGGAAGCAAAAATCCCGTTTCTAGACATCAGCTTCCAAACAAACAGACTGTCAGAGCTAACGCAGACGCCCCACCAGCCACTGGGAGGGGACGTGGGACCTCTTGGAAGTGAGGGACAGGGCCTCTCATCTCTGGGCCAGAAGCCTGCCCGGAAAGCAGCAGGGGGCTGTGCCTGGCAGTGCTGCCCTGCTCACCGGCCCTGAGCTCCCCGCCCCTCTTCCAAGTAGTCGCTGCCTTTTTCAGATCAGGTTACAAAACGCCTCCCCTCTGCCGAGCTGCTGGCGCTTCATCCCCCAGGCCTCCAGCCCCAGTTAACCTGGAGGGTCTCAGAACCCACCTTCCGCCGGTGCTAACACCCAAGAGGGGGTAGCGTGGCTGCCAGCAATGGCCAGAAACCGCCCATCGGACAGGCCGGGCCGGAGGACAAGCTCCGCGTGCCCAGGACAGCCGGCCCTCCCACCACAAAGGCGTCCAGAGGCCCTGGCCTGGGACTGCCTCTGCTGCCCACCCACCTCTCAGCCCCAAGACAGTCCCTCGTGACGTGAACCTTCTCTAGGGAGAGCGATACTGCACCTTCACCTGTGGGACTCATATTTATAACATTGTGTAATGACTGTAGCAAACAGCCCTTGTTTCTAGATGTAAATGGTCAAAGAAACAAGTGCTCTATTGTATTGATTAAAATAGTTCCAATGAGTCCTGTATCATTGTATCTCCTATTCTGGATTAGTGCCTTTTGGACAGTAGACTGTTCTGTAATTAAAATGTAGTATACTGCTTTTTTGTACAGTTTTGTTTTAATAAAACTTTTTTTTAATTTGTGTTTATTTTAGTATTGTACCTATTAGAGAATAAAATGTATAACTGAACAAAGACTGGTCGGGATTTCTTTGAGTAAGGACAGTCATTTGGGAAGTGCCCTGTCACTTCTGTTCTGAGCATCTGTCCCTTCATGCTTTTGAAAACGGACTGGTGCCCCAGAGACCCGAGGACACTTGAAAGGGGTTAAGGGGACAATCAAGCACTTCCTGGTTGAGGGAACGTCAGCCGTGAATCCGGCCCCTTCTCCTCCAGCCTGTGCTCCCTTCATGTCTGCCCCGAATCCCCCGGGAGAAGCCATCTCTTCACGTAGCTTCCCCGCCCGTGATCCCCTCACTACAGGCACCATCCTCCCACATCCTAAAACCACTGGGATGCTGGAAGCTTCTCTTCCACGAGGACCACACCCTTGGACTTTGCTGAGCCGTGAACTCCCACCTCAGGCCATGCCCCGAGCACCTCATTTTCCTAGAAGAGCCATCCTTCCTGGGGCTTCACCTTTAGCAGTAAAAACACAATATGAAAGAAAGCTGAAGCTTTGTAATTTGTGTAAGGCGTCCAATGGTTGGGAGCAAATTCTTGAGCAGGACTGAAGGATCGGGTGCCAAAGCTCCCCTTTCACCCGACAGGCTAGGATAGGTTCAACGACCCCTTCTCAGAGACGCAGTCTGTTTTCTCATTATGCATAACTAGAAAAGACTCTGCAAAACTTTAAGCTGCCCTCAAACCCTAAGTTGCCAATGTAGATGGGCGGGTTTTCGGGGGATGGGGATGCCGAGGACCATCCCCCCCCCCCCCCCGCCCCTCTACTGGGGCCAGAACTGCTCCTTCTGATTCTGTCCTTCAGGGCCCACCTGCCCCCAGAGCACCACCACCCCCGCGCCTCGTCTGCGAGTCCTCCAAACACACTTGCCTGGAGGTCACCTCCTCAACCCCTAAAGCTCTGGAGCCCCTCTTGTGGGCGCCACGCTCGAGGTTCT
Organism: Pseudorca crassidens; assembly: GCF_039906515.1. Lineage (NCBI taxonomy): Eukaryota > Metazoa > Chordata > Mammalia > Artiodactyla > Delphinidae > Pseudorca > Pseudorca crassidens. The sequence goes on from NC_090302.1 coordinate 106,430,366, forward strand.
GCGACCGTGGGACTTGTCCAGCGACACCAGGCCCGGTGCAGGACGGCGCACACATGTTCCGAGGGACCCAGTAGCGAGAGAGTGAACGAACTAAACGTGACATACCCACTAGCGCCCATTTTGGGGTCTGAGCAACCGTGAAAACCCCACAGCCTCGTGCAAAGGAGATCTCATTTAGTTGCAAGACAGTAAGTAACGGCTCGAAAAATACGATTTACCCTAGGAGCTAAATCAATCTGAGACTCTTGCCTCAGAGCAGGACAGCTCCTGGCTGCCAAATTTCTGTCATTATTCGGCAGTGCTTATCTCTGAGAACAAGTCTCGGGCACTTAGGAATACAAACAAGTCCCGCCAAGACGTGCTCTGACTGGCGGCCACCTCTAATCAGCCCTCCCCGTGGCTGCAGCCCTACGTTTGCAAGTACCTTTTATAGCAGGCGCAGGCGGAGTGATTCACCGATGCAGGGCCACCAGCGCACTGGGCCGACTGCGTCCTCGCGGCTGTGGGCTGGGCTCCTGGACCATGAGCAGGACGGTGCAGGCCATCTCGGGAGGGCTGCTTCTCTCCCCGGCGCTGGTTCAAGCCCACGCTGGGCTACAGCTGGGTGCCACGTCCTCAGGATGTCGGCCTCAGGGGCAAGCAGGGCCCAACAAATGCCATCGGGCTTCACAGCCTGCGGGGACTGGACCGCCGGTGTGCACATCCATTGTCCTCCTCCCCCAAACACCTCGTTGCAGGACCTTCGAGGGTCCACTCACCCATGCAGCAGTGGAAAGAAGTCCTCTGTTCCCCAGCTGCGGCGTCTGACAGGGGGCCCAGCGTGCAGGTCGAGGTGGACAGTGGAGCTGAGGCGTGAGAGCTGGGACACCCCTGTTCCAGAGAATCGGTCTCCCGGCTAGGTAGCCCAGAAGCTCCGATTACCTTGAATGTAAGGCCATCAAAAAGTTTCTGTTGGTCCTTGGCTCCTGAAAAAGGTCTCAACCCACTGGCCACAGAACCAAATCACAAGGAGCGCTGGGCTGTGGAGGTGTGCTCAGCGGACCTGCTGCTGCCCTGAACCTCTCTCTTCTAGTCTCAGTCCTGAAAAGCCCCACGCCGATCACTCAGAACCATGTCACAGCTGCCTGTGGAACAGTCTGGAATGAGCCCAAACACCCCTGCCTCAGGGTGGGGGAGAGGAAGGCAACCAGACGACCCAGACGTAGGCAGGAGATCAAATGGTTTTATTTAGAGGCTGTTGGTCATGTGACGGAAAGGCATATATGGTATAGAATTAAAGAGGTTTAGTTCATTATACAGTACAAATCATTAAGTCTTTACAATTCATTACAGAGTCTTTGGATTTTTCTTAACTCCCATTTCATGTGTAGCAAATCAATACAGTCTCCCAAACAAAATCACTCCTTTATGTGAACCCGTCATATTTACAGAACTCCACGCACAGAGATGCTCCAAGACTCTCCCAACACGATTAGTCAGCAGCACGCAGGAGGCATGACGGATTCCTCCGCGAGAAGGGTGCACATGGGGACAACGGGGACAGTGCAGTCAAGGGTCTCAGGCGCACAACCCATCCCGGAGAGATGTCTGTCCATCTGAGGAGCGACAGGCAGACAGACGGGGCGGTGATCCTGGGAGCTGGCGGCGTGTGAGAGCAGGCAGGCCTCGGGCAAGTGGCTCATCGTAGCGGAGAAAATATGTACCCGTGGCCTCCTGGTCAGTTTCACAGACGGGGAACTTTAATCCAAGAGGAGGAAGTAACGGGGTCGGGGGGAGGGGGGATAAGGGTCTGAACACCTCCTAGGCCTTTCCGGCTCTGCAAGGGGCCCGCTCACAGCTCACCGAGCACAGGGGCCTGACCCGCTGGCCGGCCACCCGCACCGCCCCCCACAGTCCTCTGGGGTCCGGGCTGGGTGACCGTGTGTGTACAGAGCAGGAGGCAGAGGCCAGGAGGGCTCCCGCCCAGCCTTGACCTGTCCTTGTGCGGCTGGGAGCCACAGACGGACGGTCCCTACCCAGCGCCACGCAGCTGCCGCTCCTGCTGTCTTACTAAATCCCGGAGCCTGACCTGCTAAGAACCGCATCAGGGATCCTAATGCTGACATTTATTTAAAATTAGGTCTGTGTGTTAGTAAGGCGAGGACAGAAGACGCAGGGAAGGGGGAGTCCCTCCCTTCCCCCTCCACCCAATAACTCAGGGTGCGGGGACTGCCCGGCTCCTGGCTTTAGGGACCGCAGCTCTTCCATTCACAAGCTAACAGGAGTCTGCGCCAAGAAGCAGGGCGGGCTTCCTTCACCACCTGGAAGCAGGACGGTCCCCGCACCCACCCACCCACCCCACCCCCCCCCCCCCCCCGCCCCGAGCCGCCCAGGAAGCCGGAGGCAGCAAGAGAGAGGCCGAGAGCGTCCCCGGAGCCCCACTCCATCCACCAACACAGCGGCCCAAAGGGACGTGTGGGTCATGGAGCCAGAGGGCGGGGGTCGGGACTGCTGGCCCCATACCCCTGCGAGGACCCAGCATGGCCCCCACGCCCTGCTCTGCTCTTCCAGGGGCCGCCTCACTGCCCTCGAGGGTCCCGGGCCAACCAGGGCCCAGAGCTGGGTCAGGAGAGCCAGGCCAGCAGCTGCCTTCTGCCAGCAGTGCTGACAGATGAGGATGCCCAGGGCAGCCCGCGTGTTGCTCTCTGGCCGCAGGAACAACTTACCAGGAACGCCGATGGGACGACGTGGCCTCTCTAACGCCACCAGCACAGGCCCAAACACAATTCATTCTGAGAAAACCCCAGGCAAGCTGGGAGCTACAGACTCTAGAGCAGCGACAGTGCTTTCCTCCCTGGAGAAAGCACCACCTCTGCACACAACGGGCTCTGGCCACCGCCCCCAGTCCCGGCAGCACGAGGTCAAGGGCTCTAAGGAAACGCTGCTTCCCTGGGGGCAGAGATGCTGGGCAGGGCTGGTGGGACACTCTCAGGCAGGCGGAACTGGGGACGTTTGAAAAGCAGGCCCCGGGAGGAGGCGTAGGGGAGGCCGGGAGAAGGGGAAGGGCGCCTGAGGCCTCTCCAGACAACAGGGCTCCTCCCGGCCTGTGAGCTCCGGCCAAAAACCTGCTCAGGGCAGTGACTGGGGCTGTCACCTCTTCCACTTCAACTCAACCGACAACGAAAAGAGCCCGACCCTTCACATCCCCCGACCGACCGTCCCAAGCCCGTTCTGTGAGGTTGCGACGCCTGTCACAGGGCAGATGGGCCCCAGCAAGTACTTGGCTCCGTAAATGAGGGTCACAAACACCCAAGCCACCTTCCATTTCTATGGCGTCTTCTCTCCAGTGCGCCTGGTGCGGACTTTCTGCCCCACCAGGCAGGTCACCTGAGGCTCTGGGAGCGAGAGCCGCCCTCCCAGGGGAGCGGGTGGTGCTAGCATCGCACTGAAAACAGGCCTGAAAGGAGAGCTTCCGTGCTGGCAAGGAGCTTACGCAGAAGAGCTGGCACAGAGTTGGGAGCGCTTAATTCAGGGACACGCCTGGCAGGTGTTCCTCGGAATGCCAGCTGAGGACAGGAAGGAGTACAAGTGGTGGCCCGCCACAGACCTGGGGCACCAGGTCACTGGGCCACCACCCTGGTAATACCAAAGGCACCGGTGAAGAAAGGGCTCTGGACCAGGGCTGTCCCAGCGGGGCCAGGCGATGCTCTGGGATGATTCACACCGTCCCCAGCACCATCCGGGCCAGCCTCGCCCGTGGCTCTGCGAGGCTCCCAGGGATAAACCCCGCCGGCAGCGGGGTGGGCAGCTCTCCCTCCGCCTACCGGGCTGCAGCCCCAGGCTGGGCGGGCGTCAAGGCACAAAACCGCCACGGAGCTAAGCTGGTCTAAGGACCCTCCCAGGACCAAAACCGCACCAAGGCCACGATGCCTCTGACCGACTTTGTCATTGGCCACAGAAGCACAACAAAAGTCTCCAGGTTTTCACTGTCAGCTTAGAGTAAGGCCACTTGTGTATCTGCGATAAAAGACACAAGGAGGGGCAGCGTCCTCCGGGAACCCCCGCCAGAGGCAGGAGGCTGGCAGCTCCCAAGTGGCCGCAGAGGCGGGCAGCGTAAGGCAGGCCCTGGGCACTCACATCGGGAGAATGATTGTGGCTCGCGAACAATTTCGGATTTTGAAAAAATAAATATAATAAATATGTGCCAAGAACTCTGTTAAGGGAATAAATGGCAAAGAGAAAAAACTTTCTGGGTATAAAGACCCTAAAACACCCACAAAGAAACCTCTAAGAAACCCCGTGGAAAGGAAGAGGGAAAGGCGGGAGGGGGCAGGCCCAGGGCCCCAGGCACCTGAGGTGGGGAGAGGTGCTGGGGGCTACGGGGGTGCGGGGCGCCGCCTCCACGCGAGGGAAAGGCACGAGTAACGGTTATGCTTTAAATTAAGAGGTTAACGGCGTCACCACAGAAAAAAGAGCAACATTGGCCGCAGTCGCAGCGGCCCCAGGCCCAGGAAGACGGCGGAACCCTGCTCTCCACAATCTGGGACCACGCTGGGCTCCTAGAACCTTCCACCCTCGGCCCAGCTGCGACGCAGCCTCACTCTCTGGGGAGAGGGAGAAACAGGGAGAGGTCACCAGCCCCGCGACATGCAGAAAGCATTCCCGGCCTGTCCCCACGGAGAGGGGCTAGAGGGCCCGCCCGGGACTGTCCCCGCAAAGGCTCGGAGGGGCCCCGCGCCCTCTGTCCGTCGCCCAGGAAGGACGGGAGGCGGCCACCCCGCCGCTTAGCTGGCCCAGGACTTGCGGTTCTCCGGGTTCCCGGGGGCGCGCTCGGCCCGCCCCGTCGCGCCCTCGGCCTTGGCCAGCGCCGCCGTCAGCGAGGCCAGGTTGGTGGCAGAGCCAGAGAGCGCGCCGCTCCTACGGGTCTCGGGGGCGCCTTGCGGCCGGAGCCCCGCGCTGCGCCGCCGCCCCGCGCACGCCGCCCTGCGCACGCGGCCCGGCCTCACCAGCAGCCCGTAGCCGGGGTTGCACTTGAAGTACTGCTTCCCGCCGATGGAGCCATCGTTCTTACCTGCGGGAAGGAAGAAAGGAAGGAAGACGTGGAGGTGGCTCCCCGGCCCGTGGGACCCCTGTGCTCCCAGGCCCGCGCAGCCGGTCCCCGCTGAAGGAGCGGGGCCGGGGCAGTGCCTCCCGAGCAGCAGAGGTGGTCACTGCGGACAGATCCCGGTGGCCTCCGGCACGGCCAGGGCCTGTCACTTCTGACGCCCACTCGCCCCACCCTCGGCACCAACCGCTGTCAGTCTGGACAGTCAAGACGCAAACCTAGGATGGATGTCGTGAGTGGAACGATTATTTTCCCTAAATCTATTAGATGGAAACTGGCAAATTACCAAACTGTAGCTAGTGAGATGTCACGCCTGGTGTGTCAAGATGGGGAGAAGATGCCTCCTTGGTAAAAGCAAACAAAAAATGCTTTAAGGTGAAGGTCAGCACTGGGGGTGGGGGGGGTTGGGGGGAGCTGATCCCTCAGTGTCCGCAGCCCATGGTGATGGGTTGCTGGGGGACGTGATCTCTGCAGCAAAGCACTCATGAACTGTCCACACTCACTGCCTGCACCCCGCAGCCTGCCTCCTCTCTTCCTCCCTCTCAAACAGGCCCACCCTCCACCAGCTCCTCTCAAGGTCAGCAGGAGTCACTCGGTCCGCCTCTCGATGTATCTCACAGGTGACCTCTCGCTCTCCCTTCCTGCCTCCCCCTCGAAGGCGGGGGCCTGTGTGTGGCCCTGCCCTGTCCCTTGGGGGCTCGCCCACCCAGCCTGCCCTCCGAGAACCCTGCTGCCTCTTGGCTGCGTGTCCAGCCCGAGGTGGCCCTCTGACTGCTCTTCTCTACCGGGCATCCACCCCGCACGCCCAGTGCCCCTCCAGCCAGAACCCTGGTTCCTCGGGAGCACGTGCTCTCCCTGCTCTCCTCATAGCACTCACTACTATCACATTTTGTTTGTTTACTTGGCAATTCTCTTCCCTCTAAAATGTAAGTCCAGGGAAACCAGAACTTGGTTTTGCTCACCAAGGTGTCCTCAAAATCCAGGACAGGGACTGGAACGCGGTAGGTGCTTAGTATTTATTTGCTGGATGAATTCGTCTGTTCGCTAATCCCCCTTTAATTTTTGAGCTCAATTACAGATAAAAATGTCTTTCCCAATTCCCCTTTGCATTTCAGCAGAAATGGAATTCAAAAAATATTCCAACCTGTGCTGCACTAGTCTTCTACCTCTTCCATTTTATGACATTCTTGGCCAAAATTATTTTTAAAGACAGTGATTTCACAGCTGAGCCTAGGGGCTGAGAGACAGTCACTGTGGCCTGGGGTTCACTGAGGCCCCTCCTGCAACCCTCACTCTGCTGGACCAAAGGACAGCTCCTCACTGGCGACACCCAGCAGGCCACACAAGCTCTGCTAAAACCCATCTCCACAGCCTCCAAGCCTCAGCTCAGGGAGCAGCTGCCCCACCCTGGGACACGCTGGTGGGAGGGAGAAAGGCAATCAGGCCAGCCGAGCTCAGCGTGCTAGACACAGAGTGAACTCCCCGCCATATCTCCTCAAGAGAAATGAGTGTGTCCATGCAAAAACTTAACACACAAGTGTTCCCCGCAGCCTTACTCACAACGGCCAAAAAGTGGAAGCAACCCAAACGTCCATCAACTGACAAGTGGATGAACAACGAACGCGTGGGGCATCCCTACAGTGGGACAGTATCGGCCACAAAAAGGAATGAAGTGCTGACACAGACCACAACTGGCTAAGCCCGGGAAACTCGGAGAGTGAAACAGTCACAAGAGGCCGGGTATTTATGGCTCCATTTATGTGAAAGTCCAGATTAGGACCTTTTATATCAACTTAGGCAAAAAAGTAGATCAATGGTTACCTGGGTCTTGGGGGGGTGGGTAGTGTCTTGCTAACTGACATGCAGCTTCTTTTTGGGGTGATAAACCCATTCTAAAATTAGGGTGTACAACTCTGGAAATATACTAAGAACCACTGAATTGTACACTTTAAACAGGTGGATTTTTTGGTATGTAAATTGCATCACAATAAAGCTGTTTAAATCAAAAAGAATCCGCAGGCCATTTGCTACAACATGGATGAACCTAGAGGGAATTATGCTAAGTGAAGTAAGTCAGAGAAAGACAAATAATGTATGTTATCACTTACATGTGGAATCTAAAAAACAAAGCAAATGAATGAATATAACAAAACAGAAGCAGACTCACAAATATAGAGAACAAACTAATGGTTACCAGCCGGAGAGAGGGAAAGCAGGAGGAGCAAGACAGGGGTAGGGGGTTAAGAGGTGCAGACCACTATGTATAAAATAAATAGGCTACAAGGACATATTATACGGTACAGGGAATACAGCCAGTGTTTTATAATAACTTTAAATGGAGTGCAATCTATATAAATTTTGAATCACTATGCCATACACTGGAAGCTAATACTGTAAATCAACTATACCTCAATTTAAAAAAAAAAAATTGGGGGGCTTCCCTGGTGGCGCAGTGGCTGAGAGTCCGCCTGCTGATGCAGGGGACACAGGTTCGTGCCCTGGTCTTGGAAGATCCCACATGCCGCGGAGTGGCTGGGCCTGTGAGCCATGGCCGCTGAGCCTGTGCTCCGCAGCGGGAGAGGCCACAACGGTGAGAGGCCCGCGTACCGCAAAAAAATAAAAAAGAAAAATTGGGGACTTCCCTGGTGGTGCAGTGGTTAAGAATCCGCCTGCCAATGCAGGGGACACGGGTTCCAGTCCTGGTCCGGGAAGATCCCACATGCCGCAAAGCAACTAAGCCCGTGCGCCACAACTACTGAACCCCACGCACTGTAACTACTGAAGCCCATGCGCCTAGGGCCCGTGCTCCGCAACAAGAGAAGCCACCGCAATCAGAAGCCTGCACACCACAACGAAAAGTAGCCCCCACTCGCCACAACTAGAGAAAGGCTGCGCGCAGCAACAAAGACCGGACACGTTCAAAAATAAATAAAAATGAATAAATGAATGAATGAATGGCACGACAAAGTACATGTTTCCTTAAGTCCTGCCCTCAGTCTTTCTGAAATGATCTCTTGGCTTGGAGGGAGGCCATTCCATAAGGAGACTTAAGAGACTGGTGAGCCCACGAGGCTCTTCGATCACCTCGCCTTCTGTCCTCCCCCTGGGGGCCCAGGAGCCTTGGGGTGTCTTAGGAACACCTGAGGCACCTGAAGCTCCACATGGGCACTGGTTTTTGTAACCTGAGCAAGCACAGCAGACGGAGCTGCTGTGACAATTGAAATGCAGACGCTTCTGTGACTAAAAAAGAAAAACCAGGATGTAAAGTCACCAAATTAAGAGTAGCTTTCAATTAAGGTCTTTGGTTTCTGAGAAATTTCTGCAGGTTAAAAAAAGAGAATCTGACTCTGAAAACGCTTAGGAAACTCTTATCTAGACAAAATTCTTCATTTTGGAAAGTGGTGACCCAGGGGCTCAGAGACGTGAACGATGTGCCCAAGGGCACACAGCAGGCGCTGGGCAGTGCGGGGCAGGGCCGACCACGGGGGGCACGGTGAGTCGCCCCGGGACCCGGAACCTGTCCCAAAGCAGCAGCACTAACCTGAAGGTAAGTCTAGCTCCACTCCGACCCACGTGCCCTCCTGGAAGTCAGTGGGCCCCACGTATCTCACGATGCCCGTCTTGGTGGTGCCCACGGTCACATATTCTCCCTCTCTGAGCCACTCTGGGACCTCACTGGCTTCTTCAGAATCCGAGGAGACTTCCAGCTTTCCCGGGGCCTCTGCCCCAGCACTGCCGTCGCCCGGGCCCCCTGAGGCCAGCGGGTCCTCCTCGCTCCCCGAGGGGCCGCCGGGGTCCCCGCCAAGCATGCGTGTGAATGACTTCAGCTCCGAGGTCCGCACCTTCTGGATCCTGAAGGAAGGGGCCGGAGCAGGCGGCTGGCACCGAGGGTCAGCAGGCGCCGGCGGCCTGGAGACGTCGGGCCCTGGGCCAGCGGCCGGCTTCGCCTGGGGCTGGGGGCTCTCCGGCTTCTGGGGGGCAGCGGCAGGGTCACTCCTGCCCCGCCGGTCAGGCGCGGGGGGCCCTGCCGCCTCGTCCCGCTTCACCGCTGCAGCCCCGACAGGGGCCGCAGCCGCGCCGTCTCCCTGCGCCATTCGCTCCGCCGGGCCGGGAGGGGCGCGGGACGTGACGGGCGCGGCCGGGGGCTCGGGCTCAGGGGTGGCCGGGCCGGGGCCAGGAGAGGGCAACGCCGCGGTATCCAGGCCGGGGCCGCAGGCGTCCGACAGGGTGGCAGTGGAGACACTGTGCGAGAAGTAGCCGCTGGACGCCTCGCTCAGGGGGCTGGGCGGCCCATCCGCGCCCTCGGGGGCCGGGGAGGTGGGCGCGGGCCTCGGGGGCCCGTCGTAGGTCTTGGGCGAGGGGGCGGCCGGCAAGGCCACGGGCACGTCGGAGGCCACGCGCAGCCCCGCGCTCTCTCGCTGAGCCTGGAGCAGGGAGGGGAGAATTCACAGTTAGGCATCCGCTCCCCAAAGCCTGGAGACCAATGCTGTTGTCAGCGGGGACATGACAGCTCCAACGGTGGGACAAGCGCAGCCGTGCAGCAGGGCGGACCCGGTTCCCACCTCAGCTCCCCTGTTCTGCCGTGTGACCTCCACGAACCAGATACGCAGGCCGACTAGGCTCCACGCTGGCGCTGCCCCTGCTGCGACTGAGGGCTAAGCAAGACAGCCACGGGTGCCCCTCATCGCCTCTCCTTTCCGTAAACTGCAGATCTTAACAGCTGCCTGTGATGGCATCATTTCTAGTAAGAGTTCCATATTTGGTCCTAGTCTTGTTTTCGGGCACAGAACTCCCAAAACCCTTGGGGTTTCCTAAGTGGCAATAACAATAAGGGCTTCTTAATACTCATAGCGAGGCCCTTTCAACCACATCCGAGTTTGTTAAGGGGGTGACTTTTGGAAAGCCCCCAAGGAAGGGGGCTGGTTGCCAGGGGGAACAACCAGGTGACTAGAGGATTTGAACTTTCCATCCCACCCCTGACCTCTGGGCAGCCACTGAAGGCTGAACCGATCACCAATGGCCAATGATTGAATCAACCATGCCTACACAATGAGGCCTCCGTAAAAACCCAAAAGGACAGGGTTTGGAGAACTTCTGGGTTGGTGAACGTGTGGCAATCTGGGGAGAGCGCTGTGCCCAGGGAGCGTGGAAGCTCCCCACCCTTCCCCTACGCATCTCTCCCAGCTGGCTGTTCCTGTGTTACATCCTTTTATAATAAATGGATAATCTAGTAAGTAAAATGTTTCTCTGAGTTGTGAGTCACTCTAGCAAATTCATTCAACCTGAGGAAGGGGTCATGGGACCCTCTGAGCTGGAGCACACCGGACTTGGCATCTGAAGTGGGGACAGTCTTGTGGGGCTGAGACCTCAACCTGTGGCATCTGACACTGTCTCCAAGTAGATGGGGTCAGAAGCCGAGTTAACTGTAGGACACACAGCTGGTGTCCGAGAATCGCTTGGTGGTGGGAACAACACGTACGGGGCGGCCACCTCGGCGATGCGGTACAAGGTAGGCAGACCAGGCCCTCACACAGAGCGTGGCACACAGCAGGCGCACACCTCCCAGCGCCTCCCACTTCCCTGCACTCAGGCTCAGAACTCTTGCCCCCATGTGAACGGATCCCCCTGCCCAACGCCAACTCCACGGGGAGACTGACAGCACCGCCAGAGGCCAGAAGAGCACTTTCCTCCTGCAAAACTGAAATGATGGTCTCACTGGAGGATCTGGAAGTGCCAGGGCACAGCTCCACCAGCTCGGGCAGGAAGCAACAACCCTGGGGCCTGCGGGCGGGAGGCAGGGGGAAGAGGAGGAACAGAGGCTGCCTGCAGGCTGTGCCCTTCCTCTGAGAGGCCGTCTTTCAAGCTGCTGCTCAAGGCTGGTCCCATGTCACAAATGGTCCCTCTGGTCCCGGGAGACTCAGGCCAAGGAGCAGCCAGCCCGGCGAGCAGGGGCTGAGCGAGGCCAGAGCTACGCTGGCCTCTCCGCCTCACGTCACCGGGTCCGAGGGAGCCTGCAGAGACGCGCAGAGCCCCATCTCCTGGGGAAGACGACAGTCGCGGCTGCGCCGAGCTCTGCGCTTTCTGGCGCGCTCTAAGGTGTCTTGCCTTGATAACTTAAGCCATTGGGAGAAGGTGGCAGATTATCTTTCTATTCCCAGTGCACAATGACAGGGAACGGGAGACAGAGTGGGGAGTGGGTTGGGGGGCGAGAGGGGTGCTGCTCAGAAAAAGAAATGTGTTTTCAATATTTACAGAAAGATGATTTATATTAGGAGAATGGCCGTTTTCCATTTGAAATACAGGATTTATTTGAACTGGGAAACAGCTGAGATCTGTAAGTCTCTTCCAGTTACTTGGCTTAACTCAGCAATTTGATAAATCGTGCATTTTCTTGTGAACTGTCATTTATATCCCTGTCTCCAGAGGCCCTCCTTCCCCCACAAGGCACACTCTCAGGGTACAAAATTAACAGCACCTCTTGAGATTAACAACCCATTTTTGTGATGAATCTCTGGGCTGCAAAATTTACTAAATCCAATAGATCAATAACTGTCACCAGCATAAATACTCTAAAAGATTAGGCAATCCTTCAATCATTTTTCTTTTGCAACTTGTACATATTTTATTTACTCTTTTCTATTTTAGTTTTAATATCACTGACTGGGCAGGGAAGAATACGCAAACAAAATTACAACAGTCTAGAATCTGAACAATAACTATGGCCCTTAAATAGCCTGTGCTCCCCACTCTCCCAGGGTCCAACCCACCATTGCCGGATCTGCTGTCTGCTAAGGGCAGCTGGGCCCATCCGGAGGGGGCCAGTCCTGCAACAGTGCCCTAGAGCTCCTTGCTGTTCCCCCATCAGCGCTACTAGATCCTCTGATGTGGGCCAGAAAGTACTCGCTTTACAACACGGCCCAGACAGGCTAAAGGATTCACCCAAAGGCTCCAGTAAGTGAAAAGCCAGGGATCAGAGGTCACATCCACAGCGACAAGAAAAAGGTGACGGGAGGCGGCAAAAGGCGAGCCCAGATAACCCGCGTTCTTTCCTGCTGACCGAGCGCAGCTCAGATCCTTCCGCTTCGGCGCTGCGGCAGCCGCTCCCACTCGACTGGAGCTGCTATGTGGATGAGAACCTCCCTGCGTCTTTGGGTTACACTTTGCCACTGACATTCCTAAGGCTGCCAGAAAGCCTGGACGCGAGTGAGCCAGCGGGATGTGCAGCAAAGCTGCGCGGAGCACGCAAGGCAGCGCCCTTACGTAAGGGACTGTCTCTCATTCTGCCCCACCGGCCTTGGGACCCCAGTCCTGCCTCCGAGAAATAATAAACCCAACTCATAGGGGGCTGGGGGGGGCGGTGGGTGTCACAGCTCTATCTTCAGTTAAATTCGTGAGCACCAAGGATGTCCTGCATTGAAAAGGGCTGTGCAGAAAGTAGTAAATTCTTGAACGTCTAAATTTTCTTTCGAATTATTTGGCCTCTTTTCCTATTGTTTTAATAAATAAAATTTTCCTATGACGATACCGCGTTTCCTAAGAGGATGAACACACAGTGGGAGAAAAGAGAGTTGCTATTCATAAGATCAGAAGTGCTGTTCATCTGTGGGAGATCATAAGAGACTATTTTCTCCCCAGCTTAGCAGCAGTCTTTTCACGCTGATATCATGAATCAGAATGAAATGTAAAACTGAGAAGTTAGTCAACACTTGGAATAAGGAGATTGTTCTGTTTATAGAAATCGCCTCTACCTAGCAGTGGGCTATTAAAGCCACAGACTACATTCGCAGTCAAGCACCTAAAAGTTTAGCAATCATATGATTAACAAGTTGAAAACAGAAAAGTGTAACAAGCAAAATAGAGAGGGAGAAGACGGTGACCTATATTATAGTTAATTATCAAAACGGGAATGCTAAAATAAAAAACCACGGGTGTGGACTCAACAATTATAGCATCGGGGCCACCCACGGTATGTGGGGCAGCCACCAGCAAAGGCGCCACCAGGCCCGACTAACTCACCTCCACTATCCCGGGCGTCCCGGCATCTGGGAGGGCTGACTGCACCATGATTCGAGGCACGGGCTGAGGAAACAAGGGAACAGGTGGACACAGGGATCAGGGGAAGCAGAACAGAATAACCAGAGAAGATTTCAACTGAACAGACAGGAGGGCTGTCAGGATGACCCACACAAAGCAAACTTTTACAACTTTCAGGAATTCTAACAAGTCACCGCCTAGCAGGCCTGCCCGGGGCTGGGGTTGGGACGCTGCAGAGGAAACACGAGAAGCCGGGAACTCAGCCAGCTGCTCGTGCCCAGCTGGCAACACCAGACACGTGCTGAAGACAGTAAGGTGTACGGTGTGCTCTCTCCACTCTCGCACAGCACACGTTAGCCAAGGGCTGCGTCTCTACATGCAAGCGTTACAGGACTTCACTGGCCCGGGAAACTCCTGGTCGAGAGGATCACAGGCAGTGCCGTCACAGGAAGCAAGGAGGACAGAAGCCAGTGTGGCTGGAGCACGAGGCACAGCAGGACAGGGATGTGGACAGAGGCTCTGGGGTCTGAACAAAAGCTCCTGGGCAATGGTAAGGACCCCTGCAACGCCTGGGCAGAGAGGGCAGGACATGAAGACCGACCTGCTGGCGCAAGGCAGGCTGGCTGGAGAAACAGTGCAAGAGTGAGGCGGGCCAATCACAGGCTCCAGCAACAGAGCAGGGGTGAATGACGAGAGCCTGAGTTAATGGGCACAAGTGACATCACAAGAACGGAGTAGGCTGCTTATGGACACGTGGTTCAAGGAACATTTAAAAAAAGAGTAAAAAAAAAAAAAAAAGACAAAAACTAGGGGGCTTCCCTGGCGGCGCAGTGGTTAAGAACCTGCCTGCCAATGCAGGGGTCATGGGTTCGAGCCCTGGGAAGATCCCACATGCTGCGGAGCAACTAAGCCCGCGTGCCACAACTACTGAGCCTGTGCTCTAGAGCCCGCGAGCCACAGCTACTGAGCCCACGTGCCACAGCTACTGAGCCTCTGCTCTGGAGCCCGTGCCAGGCAACAAGAGAAGCCACCGCAATGAGAAGCCCGTGCACCACAACAAAGAGTAGCCCCTGCTCGCCACAACTAGAGAAAGCCCGCACGCAGCAACGAAGACCCAACGCAGCCAAAAATAAAGAAAAACAAAAACAAGCCCCAGGATAAGGAAAACAGACCTCAAAGGAGGAGCTGGTAACCGTGAAGGAGTTGGTAGCTGCTGAGTGCACTACAGCAGGTGGGGAAGGGCACAGAGTAGACGCAGTCATCTCGAAGAAGCCCGGGGTCCACCACATCCGCCTTTATTCTCTCAACCAACGTCTGGCCCCTTCCCAGGCCTGCCTGCTCCGACACACAAGTCTGGACCTCGCCTCAGAGAGCTGGGCTCTAAGAGGGCTCCGTCCTGGCAAAATGAACACCTACCCGCAGTCCTGTCTCACAGAAGCAGTCAAAATTGGGTGTCGGAGTTTGTTACCATGGAGTTATGCGTGTCTCTTCTCTTGCTGGCTCACTGATCTACTATCTAATCTAAGTTGCCCGGAGATCCCTCCAGGTCCCTTCCTCTGGCCCTGAGCACTCCAGGTCCTCCCAGGTCCCTGGTGCATCTGGGGGCCCGGGGGCCTCTGCTGTCACGACTCCCCAGACAGTCTGCAGGCACGAAGGCTGACGGCCAAAGTCTTGCTTCCTACTTGGCAGCCCAGACTCTTCATTGAAGGGAGAAGAGCCCACCTGCAACAAGATGGCCCACTGAGGGTAGGTGTCGACCTGCTGTGTTCACACACCAAACAATCGCGTTTCAGCAAAGGTACCGCTACAACCAGTTATGCCCTGGGACTGCCTCTGGGAGAAAAGTGCTAGAAGGGATTAATTTTGTAGAGGTGAGGGACCAGCAACAGGATTTGGGCAAAAGCACAGAGAAGAGGCGATTAAATAGGAGATGGTAGGAGATCCAGCTAAACAGGTGGGAGGACCTAGGGATAAAGGAAAGGAAGATGTACTCTACCCTGCAAACACTGGGGAATTCCTCGGGGTTGAAGGCCAGGGAGAGCGAGGATCAGAGGTGTGTTTAAGAGAGCCGGTGTGAGCAGGCAACAGCACAGAATGAGGGAGGACGCCCGCTGGCGGCAATGCCACGGACCCCCCGCCCCCCGCCGGGCTCACATCACTCCCTCCCACTCTCCGGCACCTGCCCCGTGCTCCCCGCTCCCTTTTAGGGGTTCTCCACTTCAAGCACGTACCCTTCACCCTGTCTTACAGTCCTTCAGTGCACGGCCTACTCCCTTTATTTGTATTTTCCCCATAGTGTCTGAAGTCCCCCACGAATGGAAAGGTGTTCAGAGCATAATTCTCAGTAAGGAAAGAAAAAAGTGTTAAGCTGGAACTCCAAAATACTTACATTCTTCAGTTAGATCTTATTTAAAACCGACAAGATTGGTGTGAAACATTCTCCCTTAAGGCATAAAAACGTAAAAATCCCACCAAGAATGGAACTATAGCCACCCAGGATGAAAGATTTTCTAAGATTCTTGTCCTCCTGAACAGAGCATGGAAACATAATTGATACTTTTCTTTATGATTCAGAGTGATTTAAAAAATCCAGTAAATGTTTGGAAAAGTATCTGCTGAAATGAATTAAAGGGCCAGCTTGACTGGGACGCGATGCTGGAACCCAGTGGACCCACGGGGCTTCCTGGTGGGGCAGGGCCCCTGGCCAAGACTCTGTGGCTCCAGGCTAAGCTGAAGACTTCGAGTCCACCCCTGACCATCACTCACTCTCAACAACCACTTCTCTATCAGGCAACAGGTCTGCTCCACAGAGATGCCTGCCCCACCCCCAGCATTCAGATGACGTGAGAACCAGACACTGGATGATCAGACACACCTGAAATGGCTGAAAACCGTGTCAACAATAAGATCACATCAGGTCTGAGTGGGTCCTGAGTGCAACTTCACGTACTTTGACCACACCCACTTCGCTTCACACACTGGTAACTTCGGGGTGTCCCCTCCAAGGGGTGCTAGGTAGCAGTGGACAAGAGACGACCACAGGTGGATACTTCTCCAGCAAGGGACATGCTCAAGAGGGCAGGGGCACAGACATACAGGACTGGCCGCGTACTGCTTTCTATGGAAGCTAGGTGCTGAGTACCTAGGGATTCACTGTAATATTCACTCTACTGCTGTATATTTCAAATTCTCCCATAATACTGCCCTACATGATGAACTTAACTGGGGCTCTGCTTCAATGTATAAACTTAGCTCAACAAGGACTCAGGTCTCAGGCGTACAAGGCATTGCAATAGCGCCGTGGGAACACAAAGACCTGAAGAATACGGGCTCACTCGCGACAAGGCAGCAATCCAGTTTGGGGGAAGGACGGGATGCAAATAACAAAAACGTCAAGGAAAAGGACAGCTATTAGAATGACAGTTTCAAAGCAGAGGAGATTCTGAGGAGGAAGGGGTCATCCTGGGACCAGGCCTAGAACACCTCCATGAGGGTGATTTCACTTGTGAGACAGGGCTTGAAGACGGAATGGCTTTTCCCACAGCTGAGGGACACCTCGAACGTGAAGAGTGGCGTGACAAAGGCAGGCTACCCTTTGTGTCTGACAGTGTTCCCTCCTCACTTCCCTGCCCAGGAAAAGCTACTCAACCTTCTAGGAGGTCTTGGGAGAGAGAGGATGATCTAGACTGACCAGTGCTGGGCAGAGGCAATGGAGGTTAGGGTGTGCAGAGGAGGCCTTGTATGTAAATTTATGGTGGATTTTCACAGGCAATGAAGATCAAAGGTACTGAATGAAGCGGCCGTAAGAATTAGGCTAACAGAAGATTATCCCTAAAGAGGGCAGACAGAAAACTTGGAGAGGTCAATTAAGCTGCTTCAATGGTTCAGCGGAGAGCCAATAACATAAGAGCCTGCACTTGGATGGTAAGAGGAAAAGGAAAGAGAAATGAAAATTTAGAGATACGAAGGAGACTCCTGAACACCTGGAAACTGGGGGGAGAGCGAAAGACGGTGCCCAGGAAGAAGGGACGACAGGGAGAGGGTAACGGTGGCCTCAGCAGAAAGAGTGTGCATACGCACCTGTGCGTGCACGATCATGGGGGGGAGGGGTGCAAGGGAGGGGGTACCAGCCTTCTATATTTGGCCATGGCCTTCGGTGAATTTAGCAACCTTAGTAAGGGTACCAAAAATACCTACAAAGTGCACTGAAATCTTCAGTGTGTCATCTGTCCTTCACATGTAACAGCTCACATTTCCAAATGACTGCTTGCACTTTAATGCTCTTTTACATATCCCCCATGCAGGCGGTTGCCTCCGATCCCAAGAGCTCAAAACACTGCAGATCATAAGTTCATTAATCCTTATGACACATCTGGTAACTATTAATAAAAATGACTGCAAAGTATTTTGCAGCTATAAATATTAAGAAGTCCCACGAGGCTCACGGATATAAGTATAATTATCTACATTTCACACTACAGAAACCAAGGCGCAGAGGCATTCACTTAACGGTTAAATGCATACAGGCTGCCCAGGGGGGTCAGTGACAGGGATGGAAAGGGACTGTGGCCTGGAGGCCAGCTGAACCTGCCATCGTGCTGTCCCGAGGGTGGCTCAAACCTAGTAGATGGGCAGGTGACAGGCAGAGGGTTGCTCCGAAGCATTTCGGGGAAAAGGTGATGGTCACTTCTCATACCATACCTTGTCATTTACTAAACTCTGGTTTTCACATGCCACCTGAATGAAAACACAGCAGACTGGCTCAGAATTTCATAACTAGGCATAAAAGCTAATTTGGAGACCTCCTTGCCCCAGCATAAAGCCTTAAGTCCTTGGCATGACTTGAAAGAACCTCACCCCTCATGAGGCTGCACTTCCCTCGCTCGGCAAGCTAACCCACTCTGTGCTGAACACGCCATCCTCGCACTGTCCCTTCCCCTAGGGTATCACATTCCACCCGATGAAGACCTAGTCATCTTTAAGTCTCAGCTCAAGCAACATCTACTCTTCCTCAAACTGCAGGTAAAATGCCACCTTCACTGTGTCACCCCCGATACACACATTCAGCACCTACAACAGCGTCCTATTTATCTGTCGATGTGTCTCGACGGGAGCCCCTCTCAACTGCAAGCTCTCTGCAAGGTAGGGGTTATGTCTCATTCATCTCATCCATAAACAGGAACTTAATGTTTGTTGAATGAATAAACAGTTAAATAAGTGAATGAATGAATTACTTAAGTGACATGAAGGCTGAATTGTACAGTTAGATAGGATTTGGAAAAATCCTATCAAATTCCAAAATTTGGGCATAGGGGTAGGTAGAGGGCAGAAGAGATATCAGCTGAAGCAAAAAATCATCACTTTGTTCAAAAAAAAATTAAATTTTCTGATGTAGTTTTTTGTTTGAAAATGAACCTTTCCTAAAAATCACCCCTTACCCTGAATTTGATAAATTCTTACATGTCATTTTCTAATGGTTCCTAAGTGAATATGATCCTCTAAGTCTTTTTTTTTTTTTTTTTTTACAACTCTAACCAATCACTTTAATCCAAGCATAGGAAAATACAACAAGAGATGTAAGATTTATTTTTGCCATAAATACTCAATAGCTAACCTTTGATATTCGTGCTGCTAAAGTGAGAAAAATATAAGGAACACCACTGAGCTGGGGCAGTGCACATAAACAAGATACTTCCTCATCTCTGAATATGTTCTGGTAAAGTAATGAACATTAGATAAAATCAGACACGTACAATTACTAAAGATCAAGAATCAGCAACAGCCTAACCAATATAAACAACTGTTTAAAGGTTATGTTAATCAGAGGCAGGGTGGTGAGGCTGGCAGTGCCCCCCACGCGGGTGCAGGGACAGGCGCTCCAGCCACCGCGGAGGGGGTGCCCTCGGACCCAACCCGGCACCAGCCTGGGCTCACGAGCAGCCTTAGGAGCTGCACTCTGGCTTTCCAGAGGGATCCAGGTAAGACTGTGCTGGCCACGATGACACCAGCACTTTTATCCACCTGGCAGTTATAGTTCTTAGTTTAAATGAGTAACTTGGCATTCTAATTGATCCCTCAGTCCTTTGTGTAGACCTGATCACCTCTGGGTGATCACACCTGGAAGGTGGTGGTCCAGACCACAGGAATTCTCTAAGCAATGCCACCCAGGGAGGATGGCGGGTGGCCACCAGATGGTCCTCACCAGAGACACTGTTACCCTACCTGGCACATGCTCCTTCCAATCAGTGACATTAAAGTGTCACTGTGTCAAGCATGGGATGGTGAGTTCACTTTTCTGACCAATATTACAATCCCTCATGAGGTATGTACATACATTTGAATAGATTCTTCCAGTTTTATTCTATTCCAATCCATCTTCCAAACTGCAGTCAGAGGGGCTTTCTGAGACACAAATTTGACCACGTCACTCTCCTGCTTTGTCAATGATCCCTCATTGCCCAGAGATAATTTTTTTAGAAAGAAATGAACAAAAAAAACAAAGATGGATAGATCCTACCCAGTGTATTTCCATGGCATGACTAGTTCCTCCTTCAAATACTTTATAGAGTCATTCATTCTACAAATATAATCGCTTGCTATTTTTAATCAAACCCAGTGAACTCTCTTCAGATCACAATTGTGCATTGTTGTTTCTTGAATATGTCTCAGTTCTGCTACTCCCTAGGCTCTGACCTTAGTTAACCCACCTGAGTCTCATCTTCCTCTCTGTCCAGCTCAGTGTCTAATATCACCCTTTAACTCTGCGTGTCCAACATGGCAGCCACCAGCCACATGGCTTCTGAGCACTTGAAATGTGGCTGGTGTGACTGAGGAAGTGGATTTACTTAATTTTAACTAATAATATGTAAACTTAAAGCACCTTTAAGTATGTTTGGAATGGCTTGGGCATGCGGATCTATTTTTTCAACTTCATGAACTCTAAATGCAGATCAAGATTTCCGAGGAAAATTTAGTATCTAAATTGAGATGTGCTAGAAATGTAAAATACACACCTGATTTCAAGGACTGTACAGAAAAAAAGATGGGACTGTCTCAGTAAGTTTTTTTTATACTGATTACAGGTTGAAATGACGATATTATGAATATACTGGGTTATGTAAATTATTTTATTAAAATCAGTTTGACCTGTTTCTTTTTACTTTTTTTTTTATTGGAGTATAATTGCTTTACAGTGTCGTGTTTGTTTCTGCCGTACAACGAAGTGAATCAGCTATACGTATACATACATCCCCTCCCTCGTGGACCTCCCTCCCACCCTCGCTATCCCACCCCTCTAGGTGGTCACAGAGCACCGAGCTGAGCGCCCTGTGCTCTACAGCAGGTTCCCACTAGCTAGCTATTTTGCGCATGGTAGTGTATGTATGTCAATCCTAAATTACTTTATCACAATTAATTTGGCCTGTTTCTTTTTACTTTAAATGTGGCTACTAGAGAATTCTAAATGACACATGTGGCTCATTTATTTTCATCAGACAGCAGTGGTGCTGAGCTGATGCATATAAAATCCCTGGCACACCAAGCACTCAGTACTCTTTTAAAGTACCAAGGTAATCTAGTCATTGGGATTTCGGGTGTTGTCTTCTAAGGTATTTCTAGGTAGACTTACTATATGCACAGTTTTAAACAATCAACAATTCCACCTGATGTAAGTAAAACATGGGCCAGGTGCCTACTATATTCTAAAGGTTGTGCCAGGAGATAGGGATACAATGTGTGCAACACCAGACATAGACAGGGCCCTTCTTACTCCTCAGAAATGGGCACTCAAGGTCCACCATCTGATATTCCTATTTAATTCAATTACATGAAACAACTAAACGGCCCACTTCTTCTATCAAGAAGTAAATTGTTTTATCCGTTGATAAAAGTGAATAAGCCCATCCAAACAGACTTTTTATTTCACTCTATCATATATGTGTTAGTTCAACTTACTTGAGGCCCTAGATACAGAAAATTTTAAATACTAATATTTCTGAAGTTGTCAGGAAAGAGACTGTTCCTTATTTTTTAGGTTTTAGCTAGTTTACTTTTTAAACTTCTGCATGATAATTATTAAAATTTATTTAAGTATTTATGTGAAAAAGATTTCTATTTTTTAAAAAGAGGATGTAATATTCACTCCATCCGCTTAGTTTCTCAAGCATGCATGAAGGATGAAGGATGTTTACCTGAAACGTAGAATGGCCATCAATCTAAAAACTTAAAAACAGGGTCCAAATCTAGACCGTCCCCACCTCGGTGTGCCCTGTAAGCTAAGAATGGTTTTTACATTTTGAAGTTGTTGAAATAAATGAATACCTTGTGACATGTAAAAATTATATGAAATTCAAATTTCAGGGTTATAAATAAAGTTTTATTGGAACAAAACCAGACCCAATGTTTGGACCAGAACTACAGCTAGTTCTGACAGACACTGTTTGGCCTGCAAAGCCTAAAATGATACTATCTGGCTCTTTACCAAAAAAGGTTGCAACCTCAGGTCTCCAGAATCATACAGAAGTATACAAGGCCCATTTGTGAAGAACGACTGGCAGACTGAGGTCTCTCCCATCAACTCGTATCCTGCCTCAGAAACTATCTTCTTTTCATTATTTTTCAGATCAACTACTAACCCTGATTCTGAAGACAACCTGTCAACTTAGTGTCTCTAAGTATGTCAATATCCATACATTTCTGGGGCAAAGATAGATGGTAAGATGTTATGATTTTGGAAAAGAAAACAGAGATAAGAGTCTTATTTTGTAAAGTAGTAAGAATGCCTAGGGCTTCCCTGGTGGCCCAATGGTTAAGAATCCGCCTGCCAATACAGGGGACACGGGTTCGAGCCCTGGTCCAGGAAGATTCCACATGCCGCGGAGCAACTAAGCCCGGCGGCCACAACTACTGAGCCTGCGCTCTACAGCCCACGTGCCACAACTATTGAAGCCGCGCACCACAACTACCGAAGCCTGTGCACCTAGAGCCCGTGCTCCGCAACAAGAGAAGCCAGTGCAGTGAGAAGCTCCAGCACTGCAACAAAGAGCAGCCCCTACTCACCACAGCTAGAGAAAGCCCGCGCACAGCCCAAAATAAAAATAAATAAATTTAAAAAAAAGAAGAAGAAGAATGCCTAAAAATACATCCCCAAACCAATTGAACAGAAATCACTTGCCTTGAATTCTTGGGTTTTTTTGACCACGCTGCGTGGCATGCGGGATCTTAGTTCCTCGACCAAGGATCAAACCCTTGCTCCCTGCATTGGGAGCGTGGAGTCTGAATCACTGGACCACCAGGGAAGTCCTACTTTGAATTTTTTTTAAAAGTCTGTACTCCAGAAGGGCTGTGCAAACTTCCCTTTGTTAACTCAAGAAAAAGCAATATAGCATACCATATCCAAATATAAACTACAGGGGGAAATAACCTTTAAAAATAACCTGAATGATTAAGGAAAACTCAAGGCTAGAAAACAAAGTATAGATACCTTTTCTTATTTTAGTTAGTTAAGATGATGAACGCTTAAGACACCAGGATAGGCATTTATATGGCTTGTTTCATCAGAGGAGCCCAAGTATGAAGAGCCTAAAACAGCATCTTCATGCACAAGGGAAGAACCAGTAGCTGTGTTTGTTTCTCCCCATTTTATACATGGAGGAATTGCTGACATGAAACCCGGAAGAACTAGCCAAGCATCTTTTCAACTAGGCCAGAGATGCGCAGGGCGCTGCTTTCTCTACTCAAGGCCCTGTCCATCTTCCACACTGGAAGCTGTGTTGAAACCGGAGACACACATCCCTGAAGTCGACAAGGCAGCCATAAGCAAAGCGCAGGACACTGAAGAGGGGCAGACGGTAAAATAAAGATAGGCCGGAAATGCGGCTGTGTTTTTCATGGTGGAAATTGAATGTGAGCATTAACTCTTTAATTCCCCAAATGAACCAAAGACGTCATTTGGAGCACCTAAGTTTGAAGTACATAAACAGCTTCATCTGAACACAATCTTCTAGATATATGAAAAAAGCTATTATGCCACATTAATTCAATCTAACTAATTGGAGAGCAGGAAGTGCTTTCAATTATTGTATGTGCTGTCTGAGAAACACACTTGAATATGAGTACAGATTTCATTAATTGCAGTTCATTATTTTCCAGATTAGTTACTAAACTTGCATCAGAAGGTCAAAGACAGCAATTTTGTCAGCTGCCACCTCTCTCAGTGCTGTATCTTTTGCATTTCTGGAACTCAGACAGAAACTGATTACAAACAAAAACAGATCTCCATAAAAATGACAAACGTAAGTCTTTACGAATATGTTCAAGCCAAGTGATTCTGTAAAATACAAGAACCTTTGTTTCTAATGACTTTCTTAAAATCTTTATTTTCTTTCTTTAAATTTTTGTATTCCTCAGAATAAACTATTAACTTCTATCTTACAAGAAAAGATCCATGAGTCTTTTCAGATGCTGAAATATGCCCCCCCCCCCCCAAATAATAGAATCTTGATCTGAGAACCTGCTGATTCCAAAGAACAAGTTAATAAACATTAATCTTTTCATTAGATGTTCACTGTGGTTGTGTGTTTGTATCTTTGCATGAGGGAGGGAATTGAACGTTCTTGTTTGAAAATGTCAAGGACACTCTGATTAAAAGTACTTTTTTGATAATAATCATTCCTTCATTACACAACTTCTGCCTCTCTTCCACCTAATCTAGCAAAGAAAAGAGGGAAGAATGACTGGTAGAAACAGGATCTATTCCATTCCCCGGTTCTTAATGGGAATACTTTTATATTTTCAAAATCTTAGTTTTACAAAATAGAAGTGACAGAAAGCCCTGGGGTTTTTTTTTAGAGAGTACCCTGCTATCTACAAATCACTGTACTCATTTACGGTTGTTACCATTCTCTTCGTTAACTTCATTTCTGTTGTTCTGTGCCTTTCCTACTGCTGCTTGCCTGGAACCATCCTTACACAATTCTTCCCTGCCTTTGGTGTTGATATCCCCTGAATGCTTATACAGTCAGCTCTCTTAGTCATTGTTTGGTCAAGCTATAAATAACTTCTTTAATCCTTCCTCATAAATCATTTCTGATGTTATTCTCTGAAATAATTCCAGTTGGTCAATGAATGTCTAGTAGTAACATACACAGAACTAAGTGCAATGATCTAAGTGTTGTCGATGCCGGAGAGAACCCAGGTGTGGTGTTTAGGTGGGCTGCTGTGAGTGTCTTTGTTACTGTGACTCTTCCAGAGGAGTTTAAGTCTCCAAATTAGCTTGGGACAGAAACAGAAAAAGGAAGAAGTTTTGAGATCTTTCATCACAGTCAGGTAGGAAATGGAGAGGGCAATGGCTTTGAAAATGATGAAAAGAGAAACGTTGGGTGGGGAAAGAAATGAGAGTGTGCCTGTCTTATTCTATAGTCTGCTGGGTTACCACGTACTGTCTCTGCTGATCCATCTGGGGGTTTCTGTTTAGTTTGTTGTGCCGTCTCACATTAGAAATCTTAAACAAGGGGCTTCCCTGGTGGCACAGTGGTTAAGAATCCGCCAGCCAATGCAGGGGATACGGGTTCGAGCCCTGGTCCGGGAGGATCCCACATGCCGCGGAGCAACAAAGCCCGTGCGCTGCGACTACTGAGCCTGTGCTCTAGAGCCCGCAAGCCACAACTACTGAGGCCTGTGCACCTAGACCCCGTGCTCGGCAACAAGAGAGGCCACTGCAGTGAGAAGCCCGTGCACTGCAACTAGGAGCAGCCCCTGCTCACGGCAACTAGAGAAAGCCCACATGCAGCAACAAAGACCCAACGCAGCCAAAAATAAATAAATTAAATAAATAAATTTAAATAAATAAATAACTTTAAAAAAAAGAAATCTTAAGCAGGGTTACTATCTATTTTTTGTCTCTAAGTTTTATGCAATGTTAATACCAATATTTACCCCTTCCTGTACTGTAGAATTGATCCAGATTCCTTTTAGGCATGTGCACTGATTTCTATTTTTCTGGGTTCTATCTTTGATGTCATTCTAAAACCTATATAAGTTTTTTAGTCTGGTATTGATTATTGAACGACTATTTATACAGGCCACTGAAATTAGTGTACTAACAAGGCAGTAGTAGCCAATTTAAACCAGAATCAAGACAGAGAGCAAGCTTCGGGGTATTTGTGTATTTCTTTACGCTACACTACATACCTCACACAGAGCTATGGCTAAGCCAGGCAGTGGGCAGGGTGGTCTAGGAACATTCATCAGCATGAATTTTGTCCTAGGCTTTCTGGACTGGTGATACAGAGGAAGGCGTGGTGTCCCTCTATTTCTGTAATGCATCTAACAAAGTCTCCCATAATCTCTTTGCTAGGGAGAGGGGGAAACGTGGGTTGGAGATGGAAGTTACTGAATATGCAGAGCTGAAGTGTGTCGCTCTGTCGCTCTGTAACCTGGGGAGAGATCTCTAGTCACATATGACAGAGTTCTCTCTCACGCCCTAATGTTCCATATTTTGTTTGTGACTCAAATGCAGACTATGCCCTTCAAAGTTTGCAGATGATAGTTAGGACAGAAGTATTTTTTAAATAATTATTCAAAAAATATCTTGCTATCCTAGGAATGCTGAAAAAAATCAAGATGAAAAATTTTCTAAATGAATCTAAAGATCCTTATTTAAGTATTTTTATACTTCAACTAAACAACATAATAATAAAAAGAGAAGTGCATTGACAAGAGTGTAAGCAAATAAACAAGCAAACAAAAAAGGGGAATGTTAATTGACCCGAGCACAATGAACTAAAAATACTTGCCTTTAAAAAAAGTGCAATCATATGCCACTTTGGTAGAAGTACATTATTCAAAAGAGGACAGTGACAGTTGCACTATTTTCAAGCATAGGGGTTACAGTATCACTTCTGGGCTCCCCACTTTAAGCAAAACCCTGGCAAGACAACGGAAGAATGATGAGGCATTTATTATAAGAGATATAGTTGACTAGTCTTCAGCTATTAGGTCTGGAGAAAGCCTAAAGGAGCACAGAACCTTTAACTCCTGGGCAATAGCAGAAAAAAGCAGAGGCAAAGACTGGGTAGAAATAAAACAACCTTCTTCCTGGAGGACTCGGAGGTTCCACACGGAGGGAAAAAAGTAAGAACCTCAACTTTCAGGTATCAAATCTGATTTCCAAGTGGATAGGATGCCATTAGAGTGAAGATTACTATAAAAAAATTGGGAAACACTAAAAAAATCTAGCCAATATAGCATTGCTCTTGTTGCTGTTATTTTGAAATTCCATTAACGCTCAAGTGCCCTAATTCCAAGGATGGAACATTGTTTAGGTGACGGCAACTTAAAGCATACTTAAAGTGGTCCTAGTAAGGGGAACCTCTATATTGATACTGTCATTTTAAATTATAATTTACTTCTCTTAAAACTTTAGCAGAGATAGTAAAAATGAGAACACAAGCATCTCTGATCAAATATGTCCAAAATGATAAGCTCAAGCTTTCCCCTCCTTTAAGAGTAGTTCTTTAGTGGAACCTGCATTAATCTAGGAAAGAAACTTCATAAATATGTCTCGATATCTCAAATCCCCACTCAGATGTGATTCTCTCACCTCCGAACTATAACCACAGTCCTTTACACCACTGGATGACACCTGGTACATGCAAACTATCTAACATTACAAGCTGTACAAATGTCAATGGTCAACCAACATATATTTTCCATTGACTATGCCCCTGCCCTGAAGAATTACATTCTAGAGTGGAGATAACCGATAAGCATGTAAACATAACAATGACTCCCAATGAAAAGATTAAATATGGGAGTACACTGTAATATGTATGGTAGATGCTATTGTTTTAGTTTGGTTGGTTCAGGCCACTCTAAACTCAAACGTATTTACTTAGAGTGGTCTTTCTTGACCATGCTATTAGCAGACAAGTCTACTAGAGACCTAGTAGCTATGCAAAGACTTTGGGAGAGAGCAGTCCAAGTAGAAGGAAAAGCAAGTGCAAAAACTCTTGAGATCAAAAGGAGCTTCATGGTTCATGCGACAAACAATAACAACGAAAAGGCCAATATGGCTTAGCATGGTGAACAAAGAATAAAATGAAGGGAATAGGGACTTCCCTGGTGGTGCAGTGGTTAAGAATCCACCTGCCAATGCACGGGACACGGGTTCGAGCCCTGGTCCGGGAAGATCCCACATGTCGCGGAGCAACTAAGCCCACTCGCCACAACTACTGAGCCTCTGCTCTACAGCCCATGAACCACAACTACTGAGCCTGCGTGCCACAACTACTGAAGCCCACGCACCTAGAGCCCATGCTCCGCAACAAGAGAAGCCACCACAATGAGAAGCCCGCGCACCGCAACTAGAGAAAGCCTGCGTGCAGCAATGAAGACCCAACACAGCCAAAAATAAATAAATAATTAAATAAATAAAAAATAATAAAGGGAATAAAAGATTAAAAGTCAGGAGGCTAGATCACATAGGCCACTGTAAACCACAGTAAGGAAGAGATTTTATTCAAAGAGAAGCAGTGGAAGGTTTCAAGCCATGAACTAATGTAAGGCCTTGGGAGCTCACCCTGGCTTCTCTGTGAATGACAAGACTGTGTGAGGCAAAAAGCATCAGTTAGACCAATTGATAGGCTGCTGCATAGTCAAGGCAAGAGACGACGGCATGGATGAGTGATGAGAAATGCAGATGGCGAGAAGTCACCGGACTGAAAGTGGTACCCACAAAATTTTACTGATGGACTATTTATGAGGTGAAGCAACTAGGTGGACATTTGTGCTATACACGCTGAGATGGGCATGTATTTTGTAAGTATTTTCTGTGCTGGGAGTAGACAGACTTGGGAGCTGAAACCAGGAGTAATGCTTTGAACTTGTAAAATGTGAATGTCTAATGGATTTGTAAGTGGAAAAGCTGAACAGGTGGTTAGCTCCATGAGGCCAGAGCTCAGGGGCAAAGCCTGGGCTGGAGATAGAAATGTGAGCATCGTCAATGCATGAAGAGTTAAAAGCCACAGAGCTGGATGAGATTACCTGGGAGGGAGCTCTGGAACACCTGAATATCAGCGGCTTGATGGAATAAAGGGTCCCAGAAAAGGCAACTGAGAAAGACTGAGCAGCCAACAGAAGGGAAGCCAGGCAAACTCAGCGCTAAGCACTAAAGCCCAGAGACACAAATGTTTCCTGCACGATTGTCGAGTCCACGATGAGGACTGAGAAGTGCAGGCAAGATGGAGCTCTGGTGACCTTGAGAAACGGTCCTTCAAGGGAGTGGGGATTTCACCAACCAAATGGAACAGTTTAGCTCCACCACTGAGCATCTTTGTTAAGGCCACTTTTGTACTGACATTCTCATTTATTTATGAACATGCAGCATTTGGGGCCACTTTTTGTAACACCTTTGCTCATATATGCTCAAAAAAAGTAAACTGAATGGACAAACATTCTTAAGATATCTTCAAAATATTTCAAGATTACCTCTCTTAAACTGGACATTACAAGTTGCGATTATCCACCAATCACTAGATTTCTTTCTAAACCACTGCTGTTCCTCTCATATCCAAAGGAACCAATCACTCACTGGCAAAACAGTAAAAGTAACTTCTTACGGTAGCAGGTGATTTGACTTGCTACATCAAAAGCTTAAAGTAGCTGATAATTATAACAACGATAGTCTGATTCAATGACTTCTAATACTGTTCCAATTTCCTCTGACTTACGTAACTCTGTCTTCACCAAACAGCAATTGAAAAACAGTGGATATCAAACTTTAATGTGAATAAGAATCACCTTAGGTGCTTATAAATGCAGATTATTAGATGTCCCAAGGTGAGGTATGAGTTACATTTTTTTAAGGTCCGGCTGTATTTTTTTAAAGTTACCTTTTTAAAAAGCTACCATGGAAATTCTGGCACAAACAGTAAATGAATCATGCTTTGTGAAACAACGATGTAGCAGTTTAGAACAGAATAACGTATGCTATGACGAACCCGTGGCAAAATCCGTTTTGCCTACCCTCACCCCCACCAAATATTAGACTTGCTATTTCTTTTAAGCTCTCGCCATCTCAGATTCATTTTGGTAACTGTCAAGCACCCGTTAGTGCCCGGTTAAATTTAAACATTTCCAAAAATCTCGATGTTTAATTTTTTTCATACAATATGTGTGCATCTATGCTGATATATATGCTCATATAATCCTAGAATGAAAAAATTATGTATCTGCATAGCAACCTTACAAAACTAATACCATCCCCTTGAATATGCACTTGTAAACTTAGAAAAGTCTTTTAAATAGTTAAGGTCTCAGGCAAGGAGACTCACCTACATTTCTGCACCTTGAATGTTTAAGTGAATATGGAGAAGCTGATGTCAAAAGAACTATTTCAACAACTGAACATGCACTGTATGTGTTTTTGAATGAGTATAAATAAATCCTCATTTATCATTTTCTGCTGAATTCACACCTATATGAGGCTAAAAATTGCATTTCCAACAGCCTTCCCAGGCACCATCACACAAGAGCAGCTTCCTGATTATTTGGAAAACCCTTTAACATCTTCTCTAAAACTTCTTCTAAGGCCCGGTAGAGAGTTTAATAAAAAGGGGAAATAAGACACGGTATCACTTTTAATATCTCAGTGAAAGAACAGGTAAACCAGAGTAGAGGAAAAAAGAGGTTGAGCAGCAAGGACAGGGATGATGTAAAATTGTGTGAAATAAGAAACGAAATCAAGAATTAAAAATAGAATTACATTTTCGGTTTGGCAATACACAAACAACACTAAGTGCACTTCATAAATTTCACTATTGTTGCTCTAAGTGATATGACCATAAATCACGTTAGTAGTGTACTTGGCATTTTTTAAAAGCAGAAAGGATTGAGAGCGTCACTGCGTTTAAACAGCTCTGTTATCTCCGACGAGAGTGTAAGAGAAATTACCAGAGCTTTTACCAGGTCTGAAAGCCCAGCTCTGACGCCCCCAGTGCTGGTACCCTCTCCTTCCAGCTTCAGCGCAGCGCAGAGCATCACTGCGCCAGCAACCTATTAGGAGCACGGGCACTGTTGCCTTCGTGACGCTTTTACCTGATGTGTGAGGGGAGATGGCTGTTTGCCCCTTTTCTCGTCGCGGACGGGGAAGAGAGACTTCAGCAGCTTCGGCATCTGCGGCACGAAGGATCTTACTGGACTCAAGTAGGAGGCTGCTAGGTTACTGAGTCCTGCCAAAAATATTGAAAGGAAAAGAGATAAGGCAAAAACAATTACAGAGACATCTTCCTTACTGTAAATTGGCCACATATCCTTTGTAAGCAAATCTAACAATATAAATCAAAAAACGTATCCTTAAAAAAATTAATATTAAAAGACATGCTCTTATTATAGTTACCCTCAAACACAATGGTGTTTCCTTTTCCAATTAAATAGCAGCAATTGGGGTACTTCTAAAATGCTCTAATATCCATCGTGCCTATTAAATGCGAAGGGTAATCCAACCCCGGGCCTTGTCACTAACTGGTCAAGTACTATTGGGTTGTCCAAAAAGTGCTTTCGGTTTTTAAGTAAAAATAAAAGACACATTTTTCATTTTCACCAAGAACTTTATCAAACAATGTATTCACCCTTTTGTTCCCCTACCTTCTGCCATTTTTCAGGCAACTTCATAATTCCGTCTTCCCGAAACTTTTTTTTTTGTATTTATTTTTGGCTGTGTTGGGTCTTCGTTGCTATGCGTGGGCTTTTCTCTATTTGCAGAGAGCAGAGGCTACTCTTCGTTGCGGTGCGCAGGCTTCTCATTGTGGTGGCTTCTCTTGTTGCAGAGCACGGGATCTAGGCGCACAGGCTTCACCAGTTGTGGCTCGCAGGCTCTAGAGCGCAGGCTCAGTAGTTGTAGCGCACGGGCTTAGTTGCTCCGTGGCATGTGGGATCTTCCTAGACCAGGGCTCGAACCCGTGTCTCCTGCATTGGCAGGCAGATTCCTAACAACTGCACCACCAGGGAAGCCCCCAAAACTTTTTATCTTTTTAAGCAAAGAACTGTTCAAGATGCCTTTTACATTCTTCCAGGGAACTGAAATTTTTTCCATTAAGAGAATTTTGTAAAGACCAAAATAAATGGAAATCCGAAGGTGCAATGTCTGGTAAATACAGCAGATGAATGAGAACTTCCCAGCCAAGCTGTAACAGTTTTTGCCCGGTCATCAAAGAAACATGCAGTCTTGCATTATCCTGAAGGAAGATTATGCATTTTCTGTTGATTAATTCTGATGCTTTTCATCGAGTGCTGCTTTCAGTTGGTCTAACTGGGAGCAGTATTTGTTAGAATTAATCGTTTGGTTTTCTGGAAGGAGCTCATAATAGAGGACTCCCTTCCAATCCCACCATATACACAACATCACCTTCTCTGGATGAAAACCAGCCTTTGGTGTGTTTGGCGGTGGTTTATTTCACTTGCCCCACAATCTCTTCTGTGCCACATTATTGTAAAGTATCCACTTTTCTTCGCCTGTCACAATTTGTTTTAAAAACAGAACGTTTTCAGTACTTTTAAGTAGAGAATCGCATGCAGAAATACAGTCAAGAAGGGTTTTTTTCCCCCCTGCTTCACTTACGTAGAACCCAAACATCAAAGCGATTTACATAACCAAGCTGATGTGAATGACTTTCAACCTTGATTTGGATATTTTGAGTATGTCGGCTATCTCCCAGGTGGTATAACGTTGACTGTTCTCAATTAATGTCTCAATTTGATCGCTATCCACTTCAACTGGTCTACCCGACCGTGGAGCATCGTCCAGCGAGAAACCTCCAACAAGAAACTTCACAGACCACTTTTGATACGTTCGATCAGTCACAGCACCTTCTCCATACACTGCACAAATCTGTTTTTGCGTTTCAGTTGCGTTTTTACCTTTCTTGAAATAATAAAGCATAATATGCCGAAAATGTTGCTTTTTTTCTTCCATCTTCAATATTAAAATGGCTACACAAAAATTCACCAAGTTTTATAAGTCTTTTTTTAAATGCACGCTGATAATGACAGCTGTCGCAATACAATCTAACAAAACTGTTTCGAATGAAGTTAAAGACAACTAACTGCTACTAGAACCACGTTACGGGAAAAAAACCAAATGAACCTTTTGGCCAACCCAATAACTTCTGCCCTAGAATAAAATGGGGCTTTTCATTTTTAAATCACATAGCCAATGACACACTCGTACAGCTCTCCATCCAGACTTTAACCTCTTTAAAGTCAGGGACCATATCTTATTCAACTTTAATTTTTCATGCTGTTTACTGAATGAAGATGGTGAAACTGACCTTTCAGGAAGACAGTGGTGTTTGAGTTGTTTTCACAAGAGAGGGACAAGTGCCCTGAACCAACCCTGTTCTTACCTGCTCTTAATTACCAAAGGCTGGGGTCAGACGTGCAGATAACGCCTATGATATTAGGAGACTTATTAATGCTTTATTCTTTATAATTCTTTATTCTTAGTGAATAAGACTAAATTTTCAAGAAAAACTAATTCAAGTCATATGTGACTTGAAAACTGTACCCTAATTAACACTTTAAAAAGAAGAAGCCAGGCAACTTGAGGCATCTGTATATGAGGCTGCCTGAAGAGAAGCACATGACCATCCCCACCTCTACTCCACGCTGGACCAAGACGATGCAAGTTCATTGGCAATACAGATGGTGCACGGACCTGTACAGTTAAGGTTTTACCTTTTCCATAAAGGACTATTAACTCTAAGTAAACTAGGAAAAGTTACAGAAGGATATTCTGTAATCATGAGCTCAGTCATTAAAACAAATACAGCAAAGAGAAAGCTATTTGCCAAGAGATAGGTCAAAAGCAAAAATAGGGATGAGAGAAACAAAAAAGAGGAGACAAGGGAATTCCCTGGCAGTCCATTGGTTAGGACTCCATGCTTTCACTGCTAAGGGCCCCAGGGTTCAATCCCTGGTCAGGGAACAAGGATCCTGCAAGCCTCGCGGCATGGCCACCAAAAAAAAAAAAAGAAGAGACAAACAAACAAAAAGTTTAAGATGAATGAAGAGGTAGAAGATATAATCATCTAAATGCTAAGAAAAAAATTAGGAATAATCTAAAGTTTTACATGCAGTTAAACTAACATTCTAGAGTGAGGATGATCTCTAATTAAATATCTAGCCAATAATCAACTAAAGGCTGCATCTATCACAGAAAAAGAGATAATCAGACATGATGTGTCTCCTAAGGGAAGTACATAAAACTACCCATTCATTTACCCTACCTTCCGTCCCTCCCTCAAATTAGCCTGAATCTGACCAAGGCTGTGGATCTAATCACCAATTTACAGGAAATACACGGGACAGAGAGTCATGTTTAAATAACCTGGTGAGGATGTCACCAGTAAAAGTAAAAATGTACAGAGTCTATGTACAAAACCTGGTCTCTTCAACAAATACAAGGCAACAGGGAAAAAAGATGAAGAGCAGATAGACTAAACAGACTTAAGACACGTATCAACTAATCACAATGTGTGAACCTTACTTGGATTTTCATTCAAAATGACTAAGAGATATTCTTGATCCAACTGGGGAAATCTGAACACTGACTAGATGTTTAATGATATTTTGGAATTATTTTTCATTTTTCTTAGGAATGAAATGTTACTGTGGGTATTACTTTAGAAATACATGTACAAGTATTTACAGATGAGATAATATCTGAGATTTGCTTTAAAGTCATTCTGAGAGGGTGTGGGGACGTAGTGGGAGCACAGATAAGTAAGCCTGGTGATGCACTGATCGTTCTGAAATCAGCATGGGGCACTGGAGGGCACACCATGATTCTCTTTCTACTTTGTCTGATATTTTCCATAGTAAAAGGATTCTTCAAAGTGAGAGCAAAATAAAAACTTTAACATACAAAAGAAACAGTTTGTCACTAAAAAAAAAGATGATTGCTAAAAGCGCTAATGATGGATACATAGTCACTAAAAAAGAAACTAAACTCAGAAGCATGGAATGAGCAGGAAGCAATGATGAGCAGAGCAAAGTGGTAAATATGCAAATCAAGTAAACACTGATTAGATCTTTTTCTTTAATTTACAGAATTTTTAAACAAGGTAGTAGTCTATGACCAAGTAATTTCACCCTAGGTATTTACTCAACAGAAATGTTACAAAAAGACCTATACAAGAACAAGCTTTAGTCACAGTAGCCAAAAACTGCAAAAAAACCAAATGTCCATAAACAGGAGAACTGGTTAAAAACTGATAAATTCCACTGTGAGGGTGAAATATCTCTCAGCAATAAAAAAGAATAAATTACTGATACATTCAACAGTATGGATGACTTGAACAGATATGCTGAGCAAAAGAAGCCCAACACAAAAAGAGCACATACTGTATGATTCCATTTAAATGAAACTGTAGAACGGGCAAAACTAATCTGAAATCAGAACACTGATGCACTGTGGGGAGTAACTGGAGTCACATAAATCTTCTAGAGCTCGACTGGGGTGTAAGTTACATGAGTAAATAAACTTGTCAAAACTCATTAAATATGACCCATAGACTAGAAAAAAGCAGTCAGAAAAAGACTAGGGGATTGGTCATGATGCTGGAGTTAGCAGGTAAGAAGTTTAAAAGCAGTTTTTATACACAGGTCCAAGGATGTAAAAAAAGATATGGTCTTAACAAATATACAGGTATGAAAGAAATATCAGCAGAGAAATTAAAACTATTTAAAAAAAAGCAGCAAATGGATATTCTAAAGCTAAAAAGAATAACTGTAATTTAAAAATTCTTGGATGTGCTTAATAAAAAACTAGAAATGGCAGTAGAAATTATCCAATCAGAAGAAACAAAAATAAGATAAAAAGATGAAAAATTATAATCAAAATGGAATAGAGCTTCTGTGACCCATAGGGCAATATTAAGCAATACAACATGTGTGCAATTAGATTCTCAGAAGGACAGAAAAGGGCAGGGGAAAAATGTAATTAACTAATAGTTGAACATTTCCCAAAACTGTTCGAAAAATCTCAATGTATAGACCCAAGAACATCGGTGAAACCCGAGCAAGATAAACACTAAGAAAACTATACCTAAGCACATCACTGCCCAACTTGCTAAGAAGAAAAATAAAGAGAAAAATTGGAAAGCAAACAACGTAAACAAAGATATACCACATGTCGTGGGAAAGTGACACAAATGATGGCTGAATTCTCATCAGAAAAGAAGTGTAAAAGATAATGCAGTGTCTTTGAAGAGCTAAAAGAAAACAAGCTATCAACTCAGAGTTCTCTACCTAGTGAAAATATCCTTTGAAGAAAAAAGTGAAATAAAGATATTCTCAAAAGGGGAGACCCATCTTCTCAAGGAAAACTGCACAATAATACAGGATATTCTTCAGGCTAAAGAGAAATAATATCAGATGAATATATGATCTTCAGGAAGGAGTAGTGACAGAAATAATAAATATGAAGGAAAATATAAAAGATTATCTATAGTTTCTTAATTTCCTTAAAAGACAAAGAGCTGTTTTAAAGAAAAAAAGAAAAAAAAAACAACCACTGTAAAATGGGTTCACAACACCTATAAAAGCAAAAGATACAACAATAATACAAAATAAGAGGGGTGGGGGAACAGGTAAATGGAATTACACTGTTGCAAGATTCTTATATTTGTGCAGTGGGAAGTGGTAATTATTAATTCTAAGTAGACTGTGGTAAAATTAAAGATACCTACTAGACTCCTTTAACAAAGATGTTAATAAGTAAATACAGGTATACCAGAAAGCCAAAGAAAAAATAAAATACTGCAAAATATTTTTCAATTAACCCAAAAGAAAACAAAAAAGATTACAGAGGAAAAAATAAATAAATAGGCCAAACAGAAACCAACAGCAACATGGCAGAGATAACAATAATAATATTAGATGTAAAAGAACTAAACATGCCAGTTAAAAGGCAGAAATTGTCAGACTAGATAAACAAAAAACACTAAACCTAAATATGCTGTCTATAAGATAATCACTCTTAAAGATAAAAATACAGGCTAAAATTTTAAAGACTGAGGCAAAGATACACCATGCAAGCAATATGCAAAAGAAAGTTCGTGTGCCTATACTAATATCAAGCAAGACAGATTTCAAAGTAAGAGTATTACCAGAGAGCTAAAGGGACATTTCATAATAAGAAACATAACTATGTCAGCAAAAAATAACAATTCCAATGTGTTATACCCAGTAACAGAGTTTCTAAGTGAATCATGCAAAAACTGTTATAATTAAAGGAAAAAATAGACAATTTCACAATCATTGTTTAGAGATTCAACACCTTCTCTCAATGACGGACAGAACAAATATGAGGGGGAAAAAAATCAGTAAAGATACAGCAGGTTTGAACAAGGTTATCAACCAACTTGACCTAATTGATATATACAGAACACTGTGCCCAAAACAGAATAGACCTTTTCAAATACACATAGAATGTTCACTAAGATAGAATATAGTCTCAAAACATTTAAAAAGATTGAAATTTTGAAGAGTCTGTTCTCTGCTCATAATGAAATTAAATAAGAAATCAATAATAATAATACACCCCCAAGATATAGGAAAATGAATTAATATGCTACCCAATAACCCAGGGGTCGAAGAATAAATCAGAGAAATTCGAATATCTGGAACAGAATGATAAAAAAAACACATCGTGCCAAAATTTGTGAAATGCAGAAAGAAATAACAATCAATGAAACAGAAAATAAAACCAATTTGGCTCTGTGGGAAGACTAAAGAAAACTGACAAACCAGTTTCAAAAGTATTTAAGGGCTTCCCTGGTGGCGCAGTGGTTGAGAGTCGGCCTGCTGATGCAGGGGACACCGGTTCGTGCCCCGGCCTGGGAGGATCCCACGTGCCGCGGAGCGGCTGGGCCCGTGGGCCATGGCCGCTGAGCCTGCGCGTCCGGAGCCTGTGCTCCGCAACGGGAGAGGCCACAGCAGTGAGAGGCCCGCGTACCGCAAAAAAAAAAAAAAAAAAAAAAAAAAGTATTTAAGAAAAACAGAAAGAAAACAAAAATTATCTATTTAGAATAAAAAGAATGAACATAACAACAGATCCTATAAACATTAAATGATCAATAAAGGAACACTGTAACATTTATGTAAATAAATTTAATAATTTTGGTGAATTAGAAATTTCCCTAAAAAACATAATTTATGAAAACTTACAAAGAAATATAAAAAGTTAACTTTATAATAAAGAAATTGAAGTCATAATCTAAAATCTTCCCACAGAGAAAATTCCAGGCCCAGAGAGTGTCACTGGTGAATCCTGTCAAACATTTAAGGAAGTAGTAATACCAAGTTCACATAAACTCAGGAAAAAAAGATGAGGAAATTTTTCTCAAGTCACTTGATGAAACCAATGTAATCATGATACCAAAACCTAACAAAGACAATGTTATGAAAAAGGTACATATATTCATCATAGAACATATGTGCAAAAACTCTAAACAAAATATTAGCAAACAGAATCAAACAAATATAAAGGACAACACATCATGATCAAGTGGTATTTCTCACAGGAATGCAAGATAAATTCAACATTCAAAACAATGGGACTCAACACGTTATGATAAGGAAGGGGAAAATTCAGACAGGCATTAACTAGTAGGACAGTGGTTACCTGGTAGGAAATCCTGATTTAAACTACTTCTGAAAGATGCTCAAATTTCATGACAGTGATTGAAAAAGGAAAATGTAACTTACCTGCATCAGGAGAATGGTTATTTTGGGGACAACCAGGGGGAGATGGGGCAGCCGGAGTGGTTGCTCTAGAAACAGCAGTTTGCGATACATCCTGTTGACTTTCCCACCGGCCCTATTAAGGACAAAATCAGGAATTTTGATTCATATCAACTAACAAAAAAATCTAAAGATACTGAAGAGAAATCTGTTACACATTACTAAAGCTTTATTCTTGTTATAGGACATGATAAATCTTATTACCTAAGTATTCTTCCTCTTCTTTATAGAATTGCTCTCCCTAATAATACCACCTCACATCTGGGTATCCCCTATGATTAGTGATGTTGAGCATCTTTTCATGCGCTTATTGGCCACTCATATATTTGTATATTGGAGAAATTTGTTCATGTTTTCTGCCCATTTTGTCCAAATGGCTAAACATTTGCCTAAGGCAGGACTGAAGCCAAATGCAGAATGAACTTCTAGGATAAAGATACAGTCTGAAGTTTTGTTTTTTTAAAAAAAGCATTTCTATTTTATTAAAAATTTTAGGTGTCAAAATTCAAGAGGTTGACAGTATAGTACAGGAATAGCAATTTTTCATGCTGTCGGTGGTTCTCCTGTACCTGCAGTCGCTCCACTGCACACCTGTGAACACTGGTGTTCACTCCCCGATGGGCTAGGGACGGGGCAAGGTGGTCATGTCTGCCAATGCAAAGACCTGTGCCAGCGACGGTGCACCTTCCTCCCTCACAGCAGCTGTTGAAGGTAGAGACTTACCTTCTTTGCGTCCCCTAGACTTGAGGACTTGGTCAATCTGTGAGATGATGCAATGTCATTGACAAAAATCACATGAACTAAATAAACCTTGGTTTACTGCTTACTACAATTTACAGCCTCCTAATAATCTTTCTCCTATATCATGCTGCTTCTCACAAAACAGGGATTTAGTAAGACATTCCTCTTGAAATCCTCCCTTCCGCTCTGCTCCTTAGGCCCTCTCTGCTCTTGTGCCTCAAGATACCCTCTTTCACTTCAGATTCTCGACGGAAGCCTAGGAACAGCTCTAATACAGTCAGGCATCTTCTCCTCCGCCACATACCATTCATGAAAGTAAAAACTCTAGAACAGCATATTACCAAGCCTCTCATTTTTTTTTTAACAGATATTAAAGGTGAGTGGCAGTTAAGCCTAAACCAAGTAGTCACAAGTTGCCAATAATGGTAGTCTCTGAATGAACAAGTCTGACTGTACTTTCAACTTGTCTTGTAAATTCCCATTAAAGAGAGTTCACTGCATAATACAAAAACAATGCCCACCAGCTGATGGATTAGTTTACCTGTCTAGAGCTTGAGCCATAAAAATGGTGACAGCACCGAAACACTTTGAACATCAGTCCCATCCAGTAAAGAAATAAACCCCAACCCATACTACCAGTATAAAAACCAGTAATGAAGATGAGACATAACTCTTTTAAATGCTGTACGTTCTCTTTTGGTCTTCTGATAATCACTCTGACTTCTTTTTCACCAGAGTTTAAAAAATGGTATTTTATATTAGTTTAAGCCAGTACTCCACAGATGAGTGACCCTGACGATCAACTTGAGTCTTCATTAGTAATCGCCTGCAAAGTAAGTTCTTTGCTGCTCCTGAAGGTGGATGGGGGAAGAAAGCCCTCTTAGGTTGCCAACATGTACTGGAAACCTATCTGCTTTTAGCAGCAACCTAAGTACTGATCATAAAATCGATAAGCCCTAAGTGATCTGGATCCTGTTTATCTTACAGAAGCCCATTTTCCCCAGGAACTCTCGCAGCACTTGATATTTTAACAAAGGTATGATGCTCAACAGTAGGAAGCTAGGAAGCAAGAGAGACATGAAGAGATGATGAGGGAAATGAACTATGAACATGTCACTGTAGGAGCATTTGTGTTACTATGAATCACACACTGATTTACAGACTTTAATGTTTCATTAACTTTTTTGCATTTAAATTTAATTATCTGTCTGGGAAGCTGCAGCTCTGTGTACTCTGGGATGTCACCATCAGGTGACGGGACAATGAAGTCAACACTCTACTGAGCTCAGAGGAAGAAAAGTCTCACGCTTTCTTTACAGGGTTTAAGCTCATGCAAGGTTGTTCTGAAGACAACATACTTAATTTCAGAATAAATCTGTTTTCATACTTTACATTTTTCTTCCTTGTTTGGCAGCTGACACAGTGGGACTCTGTCCCTTAGGAAAACTAAGCAGCAGATTTGGAGTCAGCACCTCAGCCCTTTGGTGTGGTCCAGTGACAAATACTGTAGGTGTCACCTCTTCCCCAAGGCACACTCAGGGCTCTGCTAGCTTCCCGGGTAATTTTTACCAGCTGGAACTCCCACACCCAATGTTACTCCCAAATCTGAATAGAGGCAGTAACTCTTACTGTCTCATATATTCGAATATCTCAAGTGAAGACATTTGAAAGGATGCACACAGTACTTACACAGAGCCTTAGCCATATCGTTAGCCCCATCAGAGAACGAAAAACGGAGACTCATTTCATCCATCTCCCTTAACCAC
The DNA here is from genome assembly GCF_039906515.1 of Pseudorca crassidens. NCBI lineage: Eukaryota > Metazoa > Chordata > Mammalia > Artiodactyla > Delphinidae > Pseudorca > Pseudorca crassidens. The sequence goes on from NC_090302.1 coordinate 106,470,791, forward strand.
CATCTTAACCTTGAGGAATCTCACAGTCTCGCTAACCAGAGACGGGGACACAGAGTGTCTCAAATCGCTCTGGGACAGAACAGGCTCTGCTTCCAAGGGAACAACAAATTTGGATGATAAACTGGTGTAACACTCCTCCCTCCTCTTTCTGATACCTGCAGATCTCTGGAGAAACACTCCACTGAAATCATTCACTATATTCTTTCTCTCTGGCTGTGCATGTCCATTCTCTTGCCAGGAGTGGAATCTGTGGTCTGGGGTCTAGCAACACACACTGCCACCCAGGGACAAGGCAATTAGTGTCTTTCCAATACATTTCACATGCTTGGCTGGTCCAGGGTTATTCTCCCTTTACTGAAATGTTGGGGAAGAAAAAAGGAAGCCTCCCAGTTAAAGGTACTTCAGAGGGAGATCAACTCAGGACAATGAATAAAAAGGACTTGGCCAGACACCAGGCCTTTCTGCTTTCTTATGAGCTCAGCTCTCAAAGTCAAAGAGTATGGCATTTTTCTTTTTAAACTTCTACCACAGTAATCCACGCTCCACTACTGAAATCTGGAAAGATCAACCTGTGATGTTTCTGACATTTTTCATGTCTATCAACCTTCAGAATCAGCCACAATGGGACTTCCCTGGTGGCGCAGTGGTTAAGAATCTGTCTGCCAATGCAGGGGACACGGGTTGGAGCCCTGGTCTGGGAAGATCGCACATGCCATGGAGCAACTAAGCCCGTACGCCACAACTACTGTGCCCGCACTGTAGAGCCCACGAGCCACAACTACTGAGCCCATGAGCCACAACTACTGAGTCCACGAGCCACAACTACTGAAGCCCCCGAGCCACAACTACTGAAGCCCCCGCGCCTAGAGCCCGTGCTCGGCAAAGAGAAGCCACTGCAATGAGAAGCCTGCACACCGCAACTAGAGAAAGCCCTCTAGGTGGTCACAAAGCACCGAGCTGATCTCCCTGTGCTATGCGGCTTCTTCCCACTAGCTAGCTATTTTACATTTGGTAGTGTATATGTAAGCCCATGCCATTCTCTCACGTTGTCCTAGCTTACCCTCCCCGCTCCCCATGTCTTTTTTTTTTTTTTTTGTGGTACGTGGGTCTCTCACTGTTGTGGCCTCTCCCGCTGCAGAGCACAGGCTCCGGACGCGCAGGCTCAGCGGCCATGGCTCACGGGCCTAGCCGCTCCACGGCATGTGGGATCTTCCCAGACCGGGGCACGAACCTGCGTCCCCTGCATCGGCAGGCAGACTCCCAACCACTGCGCCACCAGGGAAGCCCCCCTCCCCCCATGTCTTTAAGTCCATTCTCTATGTCCATCTGCGTCTTTATCCCTGTCCTGCCCGTAGGTTCTTCAGAACTTTTTTTTTTTTTAGATTCCATATATGTGTGTTAGCATATGGTATTTGTTTTTCTCTTTCTGACTTACTTCACTCTGTATGACTGACTCTAGGTCCATCCACCTCACTACAAATAACTCAATTTCGTTTCTTTTTATGGCTGACTAGTATTCCATCGTATATATGTGCCACATCTTCTTTATCCATTCATCTGTCGATGGACACTATGCTTAAAGGCAAAACCCAACAGAGAAAAACACAGCACGCTCTCAGCTGGCTTGAAGACCTGATCGGTCCCCCTTGGGCACCTCCTGTTTTCCTGTTACCGCTCTCCAGACAGACACAAATGCTCTGGGTATTCCGTCAAGGGGTCTGGTTTTGATCAGGAAAGTGACAAAGAGGTAAACAAAGAGAAGCACCAGTGACATTCCAGGTCCAAAGGTGGCTTCTCGTGCAGCTAAAGAAGAGGTGACTCATATCTGGTACCAGCCTTAACCAGTGCCACACTACATAACTGCAGTTTTCAGGAAGGTGATGGGGCCAAAACACACAATTCAGTTTTGTTAACTGAATATTCATCCAGGCTTTTGGCTATTTTTAATTGCACCATAAACTCCAATCAGAAGCTGACAAACATCTTACTAACTTATTTAAAAATATATAATTCCATTTAAAATGTCTTTAAGTAAGACCAGTATTTTCTGTTGACAGAGTTCCATGGATTGCAAAAGATCTCAAGGCACAGCCACTGTTTAAATGGAAAAATAATCTGCTGAAATTAATTCTGCACCTAAATGTGAGTCTAATCTGGTAGACTGGTCACAAAAAGTTTGCTAAGCTTTCATTATACCTATACAAAAACTGCCTTACAATAATGATGAAATAGCCAGTAACAGTAAATAACAACATCACTGCAATTAGGAATATTTTATATTCTTAATTGAAAAGCTTTTCAAGAGTGATTTCTTTTAGGCCATAAGGTGAAATTAAAAGTTAAGAGTAGTTAATAAAATTCAATTTATCTTTTTAAGATCAATTAGCTCATCAGTTGCATCTTGGTGGAGCTCAGTAAACAATTCCAACTTTAATATGTAGCGAGCATCAATAAATAAGGCCATGCAAAATGTGGCTGGCCGAATTCCAAGTATTATAGGCCAAAGTGTGACACTGTTTTAGTACCTTACCACTTGCTCTCACCTCCCCAAGAGCCCTAATCCTATCACACTCTCTGCTCCTGCCTCCCGGACACACCTTTTAGTGTTACTTCTCTCCCGACTGAGTAATCTTTGCCATGACATTAACTGAAAATTAGTAGGGAAAGGCAGACTTGAACTTACTCCGTGGCCTCTCCCTGCTTCTAAACCTGGATGTTCTGATATTAGGTGGGGAGGACACGGCAGATTCTCTGGTCTGTGACTCTGATTTCATAATCAAGAAAGAGGGATAGACACATAGATAATGGAACAGAGAACCCAGAAACAGGCCCACACGAGTTTGAAAGGTAGATGTAACTGTGATTATAATTTTCATTTTTTTTTAAATACAGTTTCTAGCATTTTAAGCATCGATTCCAGGTTAAAATTATATTTCCGACTCAACTTCCCTGTATGTTAAATACTTTCACGCAAGGAAGCCAGGATGGTCCCACTGAGCAAAGTTCTGTGGCCTTGAAGGAAGGCCCGAGGCACTTTTGCTCTCTTCTTTGCTTCTCTCCCCCGTCCCATGCTTGAAAAAAGTACAGCTTAAAAGTTCTCATTTACTGTATCATTTGCTTAACTAATAAATTAACTCCTACTCTTCACATTCCAGAGCGTTCTATATTCCATCAGATGCCTTTGTTCCTGGTCTCTTCTGACAGATATTTTCATAGCCCAGGTAACAAGGAACATTTGAGAGGAACTGTATATACCGATTACCAAAGTTATTTTTACCAAAGGGTAAGAGCCAAAAACAGTACAGTGTCAAATTTAGTCGTCTTATAAAAACTACATTTAAAAATGCATTCTTATTCTCAAGGTAAAAGCAAGCATGTTTTAGGATAGTAGGATAATACTTGTATCCCACTCATTAGGAAAAACCTAATGGATTAATTACCTCTCCCTGGATCTCTGAAAACTGCAGAATGAAGGAAGTCTCCAAAAGAAAAGAAGAAAAACAACATGAGTCTTTGAGATTTCCCAGAACAATTTCTTTAGTAATCTCTCCTTGAGGATTTTGCACGAAAATTATTACAGATAAAGCAACTGAAGACCTTCTCAAACCACTACTTACTAGAGAATAAAATCTTCTGCTAAAAAGGGTAGAGAATAAAAATTTTTAATTTTAATTTAATTTTTTTCAATAGGTAATTTGTTCCCATGATCCAAAAAACAAGTAATATAAAAAGGCACACAGTGAGAAGCCTCCTACCTCAGGTGCCCACATGCTTCTACTCTCTCCCCAGGCAGGTAAGTAATGGTATCAGTTTATCATATATCCTTATAGGGTTTCCTGTGTCTATGTGAGCAAATCTATAAACAGTCACATGCACCTCTCTGTTTCCCTCCTTTTATAAGTCAAATGGTAGCATACTGTGCTGCACTGCATTTTTTTTTTTTTTTTTTTTTTTGCGGTACGCAGGCCTCTCACTGTTGTGGTCTCTCCCATTGCGGACCACAGGCTCCGGAAGCGCAGGCTCCGCGGCCATGGCCCACGGGCCCAGCCGCTCCGCGGCATGTGGGATCTTCCCAGACCGGGGCACGAACCCGTGTCCCCTGCATCGGCAGGCGACTCTCAACCACTGCGCCACCAGGGAAGCCCTGCACTGCATTTTTAATCACTAAGTATATCCTGGTGATCTTCCACATTAGTACCTGGAGGGATTCCTAATTATTTTTTACAGCTGTATAGTATCCCATTTACTTATGTGTGTGCACATGTGCACACTCACAGGGAGAAAATAGATTTAACCAGACCAAACCAATGGACATTTAGCTTGTTTCCAATCTTCTGCCATTATAAACAATGTGGCAATGGGCACCCTCATATATATGTCATTTCATATGTCTATGAGCACGGCTGCTGTGTAAAGGGGTTTAATAGGACTTGGATAATTTGTATGTCAACTAGTTTAAACACTACCCTGAGGAATTCTATTATGCACAGCATTATAACAATTTTGAATTCAAAGCAATGCCATATTTGACGATGTTTTTCATTGTTTCGTTTAAAAGACCAAAGGGAGGAATCTCTGTTCCTTGCTGCTATTGGTGGAGGGAAACGTTTCTTTTCTCGCTAGTAAGAAAATACAATTTAAAAAATATTTATTTTCCTTAAAAATCTTTTAAGAGGCCCTGCTTTAAATGATAAAACTACTGAGGGCCGCACACCTGCAAAAGGGGGAACCACTTTGTGCTCCCTGCTGAAGTGAGCCTGGAATCAAATCCTCTTTGATGAGTGTTCTCATCACTTTGTTTCCTAGCATCAGTTATGATCCTCTGTCACCTGAATTTCCATACTCATTAAACAGGTCCATCCATTAAATCTTAGAACAGTTTTCCTCTAGCTTTCCCCTAGTGAAAAGCAAAAGGTGTCTGATTTTGGTATTTGGACATTCATAAAACCTACTGATCTGGACACAAGCAGGAAGTCAAGTGATGCCCATGGTGACAGTGATGGAGTGGATGGAATCCCAGCCATACCTGGTAACCATTCAGGGCCCATGGGGGCCAACAGTTCACAAGGAGATAAAATAATAGCTCCACAGCTGAACTGCGAGCACGTTAGTAATGGGGAGCTGGCCTTTCTGTTTTCCCTGACAAGAACTCCACTGCCCGTCAGAGGCTGGGGACTGCCGTGGTTGCGCAGGGGTGAGAGACGCCAAGTTTTGAGGAAGACTGCAAACTGCTGCAACAGGAGAAAAGCGTCCTTCACTGTTTGGAGGCATCTGACGAAAACTGAAAATACATGCTGAAATAGAGCGGACACAGCCAGATCCTTGCTGCTGGGACGGCACCAGGACACCAGTAAAATCTGAGAGGGTAGAATTTCCTCATCTTCTCTAAGTTACCCAGGGGCCCCAGGACATCAAGATGACTGAAAAAGGAAAGGTCCTGGTAGAGTAACAAAAAAATGTGTAATTTATTTACTCATTTAATATATGCCCTGCTGGGACTTCCCTGGCGGTCCAGTGGTTAGGACTCTGCGCTTCCACTGCAGGGGGCACGGGTTCGATCCCTAGTCAGGAAACTAAGATCCTGCAAGCTGCACAGCACGTCCAAAAAAAAAACCCAAACAAAAAACAAAACAGGGCTTCCCTGGTGGCGCAGTGGTTGAGGGTCCGCCTGCCGGTGCAGGGGACATGGGTTCGTGACCCGGTCCGGGAAGATCCCACATGCCGCGGAGCGGCTGGGCCCGTGAGCCATGGCCGCTGAGCCTGCGCGTCCGGAGCCTGTGCTCCACAACGGGAGAGGCCCCAACAGTGAGAGGCCCGTGCACCGCAAAAAACAAACAAACAAAAAAACGCCCCAAAACACATTTTGCTTACTTCTCCCCTATCCTCCACAGAAGAGACTGCCCTGGGAAAGGCCTCCAATAAACTCTTCACTCTCACACCCAAAATAGTCTTTTCAGTCCTCATTTCGGTCTCTGAGGAATCTGGAAGGCGCTCCTAAACCGCCTTTCTCCGGCACCAGTTTCCAAGCCGCCCTCCTGCGCCTCCCCTCCTCTTTGAGGACTCCGGTCCGTTGTGGCCCTGGCCGGCTTCCCCTCCTGCACAGGCCTGAAAGTATCACCATCACGCCCACACAGCCTCGCCTCTGTGCTCAAATCCCTCATGCTGTTCCAACCAGGTCCTGAGCTCCCCAATCTGTCTTCAGCTCAGGCTTCCAGACCCCTGAACTGGCAGACATAACCTTTTGTCCAAAATTGACCTCAATCATTTTCTTCCCCAAACCTGTGCCTGCAACATTCACCTCTCTGCACTGTCACCCAGAGCCCACGCCACCCTGTCTCCCCTGGGCTCCACCTTATTCTTCATGTCGCCGAGTTCTAGAGCTTCCATCTCCTGAGCACGTCCTGAATCTCTCCCTCCCCCTCCCCACTGCTGAGACCTCTACCCCACCTGCTGTCCCCACCCTCACTTGTGCATTGGTAACTGTACACACTTCTACTATGTACATTATTCTAACGTAATTTTATACACCACAGCCAGGAACATGAGTGGGGTTTAGGTAGACTGTTTAAAAAGACTCCTTCAAGGGACCCAGCTCCCCAGCTACTCCTAGGCACATCTATAGGAACTTCTGAAATAAGGCCCCTTTCTCTGGGCTCTACCCCACACTGCACCCTCTCTGCTTTACTCATGCTCTTTCCTCCTTCCACACTTCTGTTCACACTCTTGCCCTTCCCTGCCTTGGGTGGACCTTATCCTCTTTCAGCATTAAGCTTATTGGGGGTGGGGAGTTCCCCCTCTCTGTAGCCTCTCTTGGTCCCTGAATAATACCTATAAAAGTGCCCACTCCCTCCTCTGGGCTCCTACTCTACCTAGGCATACTTCTATTACAGCATCTGTGTTCCTTTATTCTGTTTATTTGGTGTAGATGAAACAATAATTCTTTTTCAAGCAGATACTACTGTTTTCTATTATTTTCTTCATTTAAACATAAGGAAACTAGGGTGAGAGAGAAAAGCTGAAGAAATTCTGGCTACTTTTTTTCAAGGAATTCATGATAGAGGATTTGGGTTAGATGGATTTCAAAAAAACACAGAAAGTCATGGTTTTTTCTTATATTTTCCTTAAAATACTTGAGTTATTTATAATTAATAATGACACAATTTTCCATAAACTCTGCTTCGTTTAGCTAATCACAACTATGCTATGATTATCAAGAGCTAATCACACCTGTCAGTGGACCCGTATCAAGGAGTACTAAACCTTAGCACACTTTCAGACGCATGGTAGGTGGTCAGTGAACTGATGAGCTGGAGAGCAAGTTATTTGCCTATAAACACTGAGATATATATTTTTAAGATTTAGATTACTGGTAGTTTTCCTGAAATAACAGGATACATATACATAGATACATATCTATGTATTACTTCAGGTAAACTCCTAGTAACCTAGATCTTAAAAATGAGTCTAATCGTTCATCAACTTCATTGCCTTTTCCTTATTTTTTTTTTTTTCCCCCTCCTTTTTGCGGTACGCGGGCCTCTCACTGCCGTGGCCTCTCCCGTTGCAGAGCACAGGCTCCGGACGCGCAGGCTCAGCGGCCATGGCTCATGGGCCCAGCCACTCCGCGGCATGTGGGATCTTCCCGGACCGGGGCACGAACCCGTGTCCCCTGCATCGGCAGGCGGACTCTCAACCACTGCGCCACCAGGGAAGCCCTTTCTTAAGTTTTTATAAGGAAAATTTCAAACCTATACAAAGACAGATTGTAGAATATTTAACAAGAATAGAAAGAATAGTGTAAGAATAGTGTAATGAATACCACTCAGCTTTGATAATGATTAAATAGCCAATCTTCTTTTATCTGTATCTTCTTTTACTGTGACACAACTTCCTCATGTCAGACCATTTCATATGACACTTTTGGCCTCCTCAAGAGTGAAGATATCGACACAGAAAACACTGCCTGCAGCTGGCAGCACCAACATCTAACGAGGTCCCTCAAAAAACGGCAGGCACAAAACTGTGTCATGTGACATCCAGTTACAATTTCAAGTGTGAGCCCTTTAAGTACATGAAAATGAATTGTCTATGCTTAAAACTCTGTTATATTGGGGAAAGCTATATTAACAAGCAAGTAAATACATTCCAGCTAACAAAATTTCTGTTTGCTTATTTTTCTTTCTTCTAACAAATAATATTAACTTTTAGACATGATCTTATTCCTCACATATTTTCAATCATTTCATCAATATTTTACTATTAAAAATCTGACATGAAGTTCCTTTTCTGACACAAACAGGAAGAATACTTTCAACAGAAGAACTTAAGCAACTAAATTGTTTTTTAACCCTTAGAAAGTAGAGTAATAATAAGGTCTCGGTAACATTATTTTAACTGGCAGATAAAAAGAAATGAACTCAACGCTCTCCAATAAATTTCACACAGTATAGAAAACTGGGAGAAAATTTGGCACGCAAAACTAGCGTGTGATATTTGAGAAGAGGAAAGCTGGAATGGGAAACGGGTTAAGGCTGATAGAAAATAGTTACAAACACTCACCTTGTTGCTACCTAGACTGTAGGATGGAATGAGATCCTGTCGGCTGCCAGACAGCTAAACAAGAAATAAAGAGGGGGATTAGTCCTTCATGTGCAAAAGTACATAGATCTATGGTCCTGGAAATACAAGACTTTGAAAACCGAATCAACAGAATGTTGAAGTTGGATGGTATCAGACAGGCTGGCAAGACCAAAGTTACGAACTAGACTAGTGGCCTTTGGGACACTGTCAGGTGCAGTTTTTTTTAAAAAAAATTGAATTAACATTTTTTAAGATGGGAGGTTTGTATAACATCAGATATCCAGTGTACACTGAGGCAACAGCTGGCTGGGCCCGAGTAAGAGACGCTTCATTTGTTTATCCCCTTCTATTTAAAGGATACCAGGTTACTGGTTACCCTACCCTGTCCTAATCGGACGACTCCTTTCTCTGGGTATTGTAGCAAATGTATACACGCAAACTATTTATTTTAAACCATAGGATTCTAAATACCAAATCTCTGCACATACCAGTGCATTTTAGTAGATCATTTTCTGAAGGAATGAGAAGATATTTACGCTGAGTTAAAGTGGTATTTTTTTACTGCCTGAGAATGTTCCCAATCTTTCTGTCTGAGATCATCAGTGACGTCACTCAGTCTCGCGGGGCCACATGGACCCTCCAGCCTGAGACCCGTCCTGCCTCTCACTGGGTCCTCTCCAACACCAAGGCTAAGGGTCAGCTGCTCTTTATTTCAATGCTTGTACCATGGTTTTTCTGGGTAACAAGTTCAGACAAAGGTGTACTATCTCTCATATTCATATCTTTATCAAAAGTAAGGAAAGTAGAGATAAATCACAGTTTATAAACCTAGTCCATACTTCTCCTCAATTTATAAGTCATTCAGTTTGGCCTAGAAAATTCAAACAGTTTCCCTAGGCACTCGGCTAGTTTTGCTTTAGTACAACAAGCACTCACCTAACAGAGTCAGTGTGCCAGGCACTGGCGACATGAAGATAAAGGAGAAACATTATAGAGGGACTCATATGGGAACTTTCCCTGTAAAATCAGGAAGGGCAGTGACAGAGGGGTGCACCGATGCTTCAGGGTAGAGAATGGGGACACTTAAATCAGTTCATAGAAGGAAATGATATCCAAGATGAGATTCAAAGGATGGGAAGGAGTTATCCAAGGAAAGAGGAGCGAAAGCAGAGCACAGAATGGGGTTCCAGGTACTCACTCTGTTCACATTTGGAGAGCTAATACTCCTCCTATTCAGCTTCCCTTTTCCTGTCAACTGTTCCTTCACTGCAACTTCCTGTCAGTCAGAGAAAATACAGACGAAAAATACACATGAGAGACACACTTCCAAAGTAACAGTATCTTAAAGCAGGCTGAGCTATGGACACATTCCTAGTTCTTTAAAGGACGGCTGTTACTTCACACGACAGAATGACTCAATTGCCATCACTGTGGAATACTCAAAGTTAATTCAACAGCGGACAGGTTACCTGGATCATTCTTTTCTGTATCTACTGACGGCCCCCTTGAAGCTGGCCAGAAGTCAGTCCCAAGAGAAAGACTATTAAAAGCAGACCATTCTCTTTTATTTTTCATTCGTATTTTTGGTTAAAAAAAAAGTCTCAACACTGTCACATAAAATAGAGCTCAGGGTTTCTCTGAGGCTTAGGTTTACGGCTGGCACTTCTGTTTTCCCTTCTAGAGATCCACTCCGAGGCTGTGGAGGCAAAGAAGGGCACAGCACTCTACCTTCTGTGACATTATGACCCAGTATCAAGGAATTTCTAAGATACTTAGCCACCAAGAGTTACATATTCTCTTCCACTACTTCCAAATGGCCACTAGATACCATTTAGGGTCTTGCAAAAAGTAACTTTCCAGTAGCGTCTGTATCTTCAAAGACTTACCCAGCAGGTTTAATCTAAATTAATATGCTCCACTTAGAGGCTTCAAACGTTTAGATGTAACAATAATGTGACTTGTGGAAAGTCAAACCCAGAGTCAGGCTGGGCTGGCACCATGGCCACCAGCTCTGTCGGCTGACCTGGCGAAGTCGATCTAACGTGAGAAGGTTCTCCACTGCCAGCACGCTCCTGAGGTATTTCTCAATATATGCCTCCGAGTCAGCAGAAGCCGTGTTTTCAACATTAGCTGCCATTCTTGCTAATGCTTCTCGTTCCTCTACTCCCTGGGCATCCTGGAGAATGGAAAATTGTATATTAAAATTAAGTACCTTGCAGAAGAAAATGTTACAAAAGCTTCCTGATTATACAAATACACACAAGAGTACTGAACAAACAAATGGGATGTATTCCAAATTCCATTTTAAAGTCAGCTTTCGGAACTCAAAATGCATTTTCCCACAGAAATCATGGTATAAATGGTGGTTCGGTTCACTTGAAAGGCTGGTTAAACACAGAGCAGCTGAAACACAGCACATTTTCAACAAAACTGTTCTCTCCTACATTTCCATTGCAAACAAAGACATTCCTGGTTAGAAAGGATTTGGTGGGCTAGCTGGAAATCTAACCACAATAGTACTTCCTGAACATATCTTGGGGGGCCAGAGGGAGGACTGAGGAGCTGGGGTACCAGCTGGATACGTCTGGGATCCAAACAACTCCTGCAGGAGACAGACACAGGTATGGAGGCTAAGAATGGAAAGAAGGGCTGGGTTCCAACCCTTTTGCTAAGCAGCCTCCCAGACTACATATTCCAAGTGTGGTCTCAATCCACAACTCTGCAGTGGCAGAGGCCGAAGGCTGGAAGCTGACCGAGAAGAGAAGTAACTAAGCAAATTCTCACTCACCCAGCTCCCTGGACATAACTGGTCCAGGCATATAAATGGGATGTTTGCAAGTCAGGGAGGGACTTTGTTAATGTAGTCAGGTATCTCAAGCTCATATGGCTCATAACAAAGTACTCTTCTCAGGAAAAATGAGATACTTTTTTTACTGGTGAATTTGTTATAGTAACGTCAAAGACTACAAAATATATATCCGCATGCCACTGCATCTTAAGATACCATCGACTTTAAGAAAAGACATATACCACTAAGGAGGGAAAAAAACTCTGCCAATTAACTTTAAGATATCATCAATTATAAGACACATTCTAACTTCAAAAATATTCTTTTAAATTTACATAAGCCTTACGGGCTTCCCTGGTGGCACAGTGGTTAAGAACCTGCCTGCCAACGCAGGGGACACGGGTTTGAGCCCTGGTCCAGGAAGATCCCACATGCCGCAGAGCAACTAAGCCCGTGCACCACAACTACTGAGTCTGCGATCTAGAGCCCGCGAGCCACAACTACTGAGCCCACGTGCCATAACTACTGAAGCCCGTGCGCCTAGAGCCCGTGCTCCACAACAAGAGAAGCCACCACAACAAGCAGCCCGCACACTGCAACCAAGAGTAGCCCCTGCTCACCGCAACTAGAGAAAGCCTGCGTGCAGCAACAAAGACCCAAGGCAGCCAAAAATAAATAAATAAAATAAATGAATTTATGTAAAAAAATTTACATAAGCCTTAGAATGGATAAAATATGGAAAAATTCAGAAGACAGCTTAAGTTCACAAAACTTTTGTCTCCTACAGTAATTCGTTTGGGCCCCGGAATCATCCTCATTTTACAAATGAGGAAAGAGGAAGGTCAGGTTATTATTATTATTTTGCATAATTAGCAAAAGCAGCAAGACTAGAATTAGGTCTCCTGACTCCTGATAGAGTATTCTTTTAACCACTGAATATCCTGATTTTCTAAGAAAGAGGATACCTGAGTTTTAAAGAAATGTATATATTATATATCCATGTTATCCACACAAGAAATAAAACATTTCCATTTCCTCAGAAAGTTCGACCCCTACCCTTCCCCCAAGGCAAGGTCGTTTCTTTCACCACAGATTAGTTCACCTGTTTTAGAAGTTCACATAAATGGAACGACACCCTTTGGTGCCTGGCTTTTCACTTAGCATAGTGATTTAGAGATTCGTTCACACAGTTCATTTCTTTGTATGGCTGAGTAATACTCCACAGTATGGAGATGCCACAATTTATGTATCCATTCGTCTGTTGATGGATGTTTGGGTTGTTTCCAGTTTTAGGTTATTTTGAATTAAGCTGCTTTGTATATTCCTGGGCAGATCTTTATGGATATATGCTTTCACTTCTCTTGGGTAAGGACCTAGAAGTAGAATTACTGGGTCACGGGGTAGGTGTCTATTTAACTTTATGATCAGCTGCCAGTGGTGGTATCATTTTACACTCCCATTAGCAATGAAAGCATTCTAGCTGCTTTAAAAAAAAAAAAAAAAAAGGAAGAAAGGTGAAACCATCTCTTGTTGCTCTCTGGTCTATGACTACTTCTTTTTGCTACCAAGCCCTCAAAGCTTCTGTAATATGGAACACAAAGAACTTTTCCAGGCTTTTTCATGATGAATTCTAGCTTTTAAGAAGCTTTCTATTTTATTTTGAAATAAAAAATAAACTAGTGTAGTCCTTACACTATAAGCTTTAAGTCTCACTTTTCCTTTGTCTTTATCATCAGGATTTGATAATGTGACCCTAACACTTCCCAACTTAAGACATTTAGCTAATTATTAATAGGTAGCCCCATCACGCGCGGCTATGTGTTTATCTTTCCGCTGATTTCCCCACATTTCTGCCCTTTGAAAAACCGTATCACCTGAAGAATAAAAGCACTGTTAAAGAAGATAAGAAAACTACAAATGGGGGACTTCCCTGGTGGTGCAGTGGTTAAGAATCCACCTGCCAATGCAGGGGACACGGGTTCGAGCCCTGGTTCAGGAAGATCCCACGTGCCGCAGAGCATCTAAGCCCATGCACCACATCTACTGAGCCCGCGTGCCGCAACTACTGAAGCCTGCACACCTAGAGCCCATGCTCCACAACAGAGAAGCCACCGCAATGAGAAGCCAGCGCACTGCAATGAAGAGTAGCCCCCGCTCGCCGCAACTAGAGAAAGCCCACACGCAGCAATGAAGACCCAACACAGCAAAAAAAAAAAAAAAAAAAAAAACTACAAATGAGGAGAGAAGAGAAGAAAGATGATGGGAGAAAAGGAAAAACTGAAGATAGTTCACTGCAAGTGTCACTGTTTCTCAACTGCATTCAAACCGTTTTATAGAGTTAAGATCTGAAACAACTGGAAAAAAGAGCAAACACTCAGATACAGAGAATAAACAGTAAATCTCTAACCCCACATATAAGTATACAAAGAGTAATATATTCCAGATCCAAGATTTTGCAGCTTGTCTAACTCAGAAAGGGGCTCAATTTTTAAATGGTCAGCAGGCTCCAAATTAAATAAACAGTTAATATGTGCTATGTAAGCCTAATACTTTGAAGGTCCAGGCAAGAATTAGTCACTATTTGACATTATTTGAGAGGAAGAGTGTTCTGTGATATAAGTACTCTAAAACAAAGCCTAAGTACTGTGCAATCTTTTCACTCTTCCAAAACCTGATCTGTCTTAAAATATATATTGTCCATCTATTGTTCAAATAATCAACAGAATCAATCAACAAGCACTGAGCCCTTGAATCAAGAGAATGAAGGCACCATGGATGGTGTGCTTAGGAGGGAGTGCTCGCCCCAGGGTCCCATTCCCATTTTCCACTCCCAAGGGCAGCACAGCCTGGACCTCCCCACTCACTCCCCGATTTTGGATAGTCAATGTGGCAGAAGGAGCCACTCTTGTCTTTTTTGTTGGGTCCTTTTCTTAGACCCCTCACTTCTCCTACTCCTGTAAGGAAGGCCTTGTTACTAGCTATGTCAATAACCAAGTGCACAAATCTGTCTAAATCAGGAATTAAGTACTAGGAAGCACATATAAACTACATCCTCCAGCAAGCTCCTGTCAGGGGTATTTTCAGCTCTAGCTATTTGATTCCTGTGCATATCTGAATTAGCTCAGAAAGAAAAATAATAATAGTAACTATAATAATAATAGCAATTACAATTTATTGTTTAGCATGTACACAATTTGTGTATATTGTCTCATTTAATCCTTAAAAAAAAACCCTGTACAGAAGGTATCACTAACCCAATTTGATAAAAGAAAAAATTTAGGCTCAAAGTAACTTACCCAAGTTCACGTCACTAAGAGGTGACAGAAACAAGATTTCTGTTTCATTCCAAAATGAAACCCTGAAACTCTATGTTATGCTGTGTTGCCTTCCTTCAAGGGTTATACCCTCTTCTGTGGGTAAAAAGGTGTTGATTTGCTTTTCAAAAGATTCTTCTTTAACAAAATACTAAAACCAAAACCTTTAAAGCCACACAAGTACATTTTACTCTGAATCAAGTGAAGATTAGGAAATTCCTCTACAAATCTATAACATTTTCCTAAATATACATTTTCATTTAACACACATTTCTTGCATAGGTGACTTTTCAGGGAGTTTGCTCTTTCTACATGTTTATTTTTAGTATATTCAAATTTCATATGATCCTTCACCTCTGGAATATTGGAGACAATTTCAAAGGTCACTCCACAGCCTGGAATAGAACTTCGATGTGACATCTTTTTTAGGAGACTCTGAGCAAAACCCTAGAGAAAAACAAAATAGAAGACATGGTTTCCCACCTCAAAAACTGAGTTTTCATTAACAAAGAGACAGCATAAACGACACCACATTCACTCTAACCAAAAAGGAAAAGAACATACTTCCAATATAAGCCAGAATCCAAATCACTACATATAAGTTCCTCAACTTTGTCTTAGTGCCCCAAACCAATTTATATGATGCCTGCCACGTGACAGGTCCCATACCGAATATATGAAAAGTACAAACCCTAAACTCTGGAACCACACTAGGCATCTGGTTCAACTCTGCTGAAAGGCTACAGAAATAAGACTGTTGACTTCTACAAGATAAAATGACCTTCTAACGAAGATGTAAGGAAGGGCTGGTGACCCTTATCCTTTTTTTGCACTATGAATATTGACAAGTCCAGGCATTAATTCTTGACCAAAGCAGGATCATTATGAAGAATGATTTAAGAGTGCATGGTCATTGTTTATGCTGACTGTGCTCTTTGCACGGTTAAGAATTGAACTGTTGAATTAATGCATAGATGACTCATTTGAAGATGTTGCTAAGACTGAACATCCTGTAGAGGTTAAAGAGAGCACGGATGAGGGCAGAATATAATTGGTGAATAAAGATAAGAATAAGAGAGAATATTAAACTGACACTGAACCTTTTTCCCTCATGCAAAAGCCAAGTAGGAAATAGGTAAAAGACCCCAAACAGAATAGGAAAAAAACTGTTTGGTCTCAGAAGTACATATTTTCACAAACTTAATAATAATTCAGTGATCTTTAGTTAACTTTTTAAAAGATTTTATCCTCTTAGAATGCATTTATTTCATCCCTTCACTCTTGACTCCAGACTTATAAGGTGGCACAATGGTTAGGAATCTGCTTACCAATGCAAGGGACATGGTTCAAGCCCTGGTCTGGGAAGATCCCACATGCTGTGGAGCATCTAAGCCCATGCGCCACAACGACTGAGCCTGCACCCTAGAGCCCGCGAGCCACAACTACTGAGCCCACGTGCCACAACTACTGAAGCCCGTGCGCCTACAGCCCGTGCTCCACAACAGGAGAAGCCACCGCAACGAGAAGCCCACGCACAGCAACCAAGAGTAGCCCCCGCTCACTGCAACTAGAGAAAGCCTGCATGTGCAATGAAGACCCAATGCAGCCAAAAATCAATAAATAAAATACATTTATTTAAAAATAGACTTCTGAGAAAAGAGGGACCAAGAAAAGAGTGAATGGGAGACACGGCATATACATACATCTACAGCTACGCCATGACCTGTATGTACTGATGCTCGATCGCCAAGCTAAAGAGCTGCAATTTTAACAGCATCACTGCCGGTCTTCATTCAAAGATTGATATCAGTGTGACATTTAGAACTAAAGATTAATTTTTAGGGGTGGAGATTACATCCAGGACTCTGTCAACCGTGACTGTACTCTTCTAAATGAAAAGATTTATTTTCATCTGTCCTGGTTTTAGCCAGTGTATTGAGAAGAACCCCTAGAACCAACCTCCCAAATAGTATCATTGCAGAACCAACAGCAGAAATCCTTTATATTCTTATCTAGAAGTTTTCTACTAAACTGGTTCATACGGCACAAGGTCCTTCATAACCTAGCTGCAACTGTGTTGATGCCCACAGCCGTGGCCTCTGCAGCACACCCCGTCACACTCTGCTTCTAACGGTCCCCAAGCTGCCACGCCCTTTCCTTCCTCACCACCACTGCACGGATATTTCCTCCTCTCGGTGAAATAGCCAGCGACTCCTCTGCCTGCCAACCACCCCTGCCTGCAACGGAGCAGCTCACATGCCCCCTCCTCTTTGAAGCCTTCCCTGACTGCACTCTCACCCTCTGAGCTGCGCTACCACAGTAGAGGAGAGTCGTCTGCTTATACACTCACAGGCCAGTGGACATTGGCTCTTTAAGGATGCAGATTATTTCTTATTCATCTTTTTACCCCAAAGCTTGACAGAGTACTCTCTCCAAATACACAATCAATGAACCAGCAGAGAGGACTGAAAGAAAAGAAAGGCACGGGAAACGAAATGGTGAACAGCACAAACAACAGCTCATCTGTGGTGAACATTCTCATCTTGTAGGACCCAGATGAAGAGTCAAAGACAAAAACAGTGAGCTTCGCCTTGACAGGGCCCTATGGCACCCAAAGGAAGGGCTGTGAGCTGTGCCTCTGCAGTAACAAAGATTCAGGGTAACAATTCAGGGTCGTCTAGGAGGAAGTCAGGCTGACGGGTTCCGGGATTGAAGCAAGCACGGTTATAGGACAGCAATAGTCAACTGAAAGAGAAAAGCTCAGAGCTTCACAGAGCCTGGGGGGACAGGAGGCCAGAGCAATCCTTCCACAGCCCCGCCCTCGTGTCTGACCCAAAGTCATTTCTTCAACTAGGATCAATGACTCACCTGCCGGCCGTGAACACTGACACAAATGCGCTTGCGTAATACCAGCTGCATGTCGGCCGGATGGCTGAGCTGGACCGTCACCCGCACGATGAGAAACACTCGCTCATCCGCGGGCGTGCCTTTACTCAGCTGAGGGCAGTTGTGCACTGCGGAGTCCCAGGAGGCTTCCGCTTTCACCTGCAGAGAAGACAGAACAGTCACCCCCTCCTCCTAAAACACAAAACCCCACAAGGAAACATCTTGGCTTGGGCTGAAGTGGAGCAGGCCACTCAATGAGTGCAGCTCTGCTAAGAGAACTGCCCTGGGAGACCATGGGAATCCCAGGATGTGGCCTCAGGCACCGACTCGAGGGAGTACAGAGCAGGCTGTTCCTGGCCGACAGCTAAAATTTATTTATTTTGAAAAATACTCAAACATAAAAGTTGCAAATTGAGTACAATGAACTCCTGTATTTCTTTCAGGTAGATTCACCACCTGTTAACATTTTGCCCTTTTCCCTCTCTCTCACACAAACACACACAGTATTGCTATTGTTTTTTGGGTTTTTTTTACTGAACCACTTTAGAGTAAGTTATAGACAGGTAACTCTGCATCTCTAAATACTTCAGCAAGTATCTTCTAAGAGCAAGGACATCCTCTAACTTAACCATAGGACAATTATCATATTCAGGAATTTAACATCAATACAATACTACTATATAATACAGAGTCCATATTCAAATGTTTCAACTGTTCTGACCCAGGATCACAAACTGCATTTAGCTGTCCTGTTCTTTTAGTCTACTTTCATCTAGGCTGGTTCCCCAGGCTTTCTTTGTCACTCACGGCACTGACTTATTAAAGACGGGTGCAGGTCCACTGTTTTACAGAATGCACCGCAGTTCAAGTTTTGCATCTTCAGAATACCACTCACTATGTGATGATGTGTCCTTCAGAGTATCACGTCGGCTTTCCTTCCTTAATATATTTTATAATTTTTCCAATATGCTCAAAATTAGAAAATAAGCCCCCAGTGTATACCCATCACTCAGATTCAAACATTATCATGTGGCTTCATCTATTCTTTTCCTCCCTTATTAAGAAGTCTTCACTAAAGCATTTCGAAGTCAGTCCCAAACACTGTGCCATTTTACCTCTATGTACTTCAGGAGCATTTCCCCAGAGAGTAGACCACTGCTGACCTGAACTATGAATTACTAACAAAGATCCTTCACCAGGAAAAGAAGTAAAACAGTGAATGGATGTGATCTGATTGCTCTACTCCTTCTGGAAGTGGTTCCCTTCTTTCTGGAAATCATATTGAAAGGTTTTCATTTATAGTTCTTGAGAAATGTAAGCACTGGAATGATTACCTTGCTGATTGTTTTCAAAGGCTCATGGAAAGGTTAAAGAAACTACTTTTCATCCAGTCTTCCCGAGTTATGCTTTATTTACCTCTCCATCATGCTGTTTGACAATCTGCAGTTCAAAGAACTCGTCCTCTTCTTCTCCAGCCAGGGTAGCATCCCATCCACCAGCTTCTGGGTCATCAAGATTATCCTGAGAGCTGAAATCATCAGCTAAAAGCAGAGAAGTTCCATTCAATATGGAGATCATTTTAAAGGATAACCCCTACCAGCTAAATTTCAATGTGCTTAGTAGCAGAATTCTCCTGCCTCAAATTTCATTTGCTGTTTGGCTCTGAAATCTTACATCACACAGATGATGACCATTAAACAGTTCACGGATCTTAGAGATGGAAAACACCTCAAGAAATTATCTAAATCCAATCTCCTACCTCCGTGCCTTATTTTACATGGAAGGCAACCGAAGCCAAGAAACCCAAGAGGTTACACCAGGTCAGCCCATAAATGTTAATGACAGGATTAGAACCCCAATTCCCTGTCTTTTAGTGCACTGAAGAAATGAGAGTGAGAGTGATTCCAATCATCCCACAGTTAAGAAACTGAAGGGCTGCCCTGTGGCCCTTTGGTTGTTCATTTCCAAGCCTGGCCCTCCCAACTCCCTATGCATCTTAAGCTTGCAAGTAAACGTCGAAAGTATTTCTTCTAGTACGTGGGCTTGTGTGGACCAAGAACGGGCATAGGCTGAACAGGGTGCTGCTCCTATCTTGGAATATCCATACTAATAGGTCTTCTTGAAGCTTATTCTCTTCCACTTTCTAACCCTCCTACACACACACACCCCTCACCTATCTAGGAACCTCAGGTAAGAACAAGACAGAGTCGCCCTCAGTCTCCAAGGCTCAAGAGAACAAGGAAGGATAGAGTGCTGTGGCAGTACATTAAAACCCCGACAGGTGGATGTACGGTGCCAGTGGCTAAGTGCTCTTCTCTGACTCCGTGTGGATATGAAAAACTCTCACAGGTCCAAGTAAGCCAAGCAGCACAGGATGCTAGATACCTGAGATGCTGTAACATACTTTCAGGGCAGAAGAAAACCACTGAGGACATCCAAGCTTGTCTATTTAGGATGGCTCATTTTAATACACAGTTCTTCTGCAGATGTCTTTGGAATTTAAATGCTGACTTTCAAACTTATTTTTAGCTCTTTAATCTACCTTTTCATTTTTATTTCCCTCCTCAGACAGAATATTTGTAAAATGTAGCCACATCCAAAATATTTTACATGAGGGGGGAAAAAATGACAGTTATTTAAAAAAAAAAAATTGGCAACACAGTGATGAATGGCACAAGAACTCACAGATAAAGTGAGAAATTCATTAGGTAATGCTAAGAAGACACCAGATAAAAGCAACATGCTACATAAGCATCACTAGTTATTAGTCCTTTCTGGAGAGGAGTCCTCCTGAGAATTAAAGAAGAAAATATCTTAAGTGTGGAAAACATTACTGCCATCCTAAACTGATGGGAGAACAAAGCACACAAAGCAGTATGGGTTGTAGAATGAAATGTGAGAACACATCACTATGAGACATACCTATCACTGTTAAAAAAAAATACTATTCTTACAGGAAATTCATTCTTTGTCAAGGATTAGAGTCCTTTGGCACACATAAAACAGACCCAAACCTTAGGCTTACAGAATTGCCTAACTGCATACCTCGTTAGAATCTAAGTGTTACTTGGACACTAATTTGTCAGAGTTGCCTTCGGAAGGCGGCACCTCTTAACTTACCATTTAAGTCAAGGAATATAACGGGAATGTGTGTTTCCATCCCAGGAACCGGCGTCCTAAAACATAACGAACAACAGCATCTCAAATAAAGCAGCCTTTCTCAGCGGCATGTGCTTCACGACTCAGCCTTCATACATGCAGAGCAATTACAGGTCAACCAATGATAATTCTGGGTACTGGGTTAGCTATACTTTCACATCAGAGATGCCACAAAGACTTAACTGCCACTGCTGCTTCTTTTCTCTGGTGCTTCCATGTATAATTATCATACGCTCTGATATCAGAACTTAGTCTTAGAAAACACATATACCTGTTCATCACTGAAGTTGAAGCTCCCTTCTTTAAACGTACTTTCTTATAAAGTTATATACCTAAGGGCCCCATGTGGCTTAATTTACTATTTTTAATTTCTATAAAGTGGCAGAGAACATTTGCTGACAGTTCAGTTAATCTAGTACCAAAATCAAAAACACCTGGTGATGCAATTTTATTATGACTGAATAGTCTTTTAAGGGAATGACCCAAGTAATTAACATATTAACTATTTTTTTAAATGCTAAGTGCAATGGTACTAAATATTGATTTAGATTCTCAGAAATCTTAATTAGTTGGGCCAAAAACAATATTACTTAATAAAACAGTTTTAGGTCACAGTTATTCCAACTCATGAAAATAATTTAACACCTCCTCTAATTAAAACAACTTTTTTCCCCACACGCTATGGTAAGTCATCCATTAATCAAAGCAGAGGCAACACTCATAGAGAAAGTGGGCAGCTCCGTGAGCACAGAGAACTTCAGAAGACACAGGGCAGCACCCATACCATTCTGCCGGGGCCCCTGGGATCCCACTGCCGGCTGAGGGGACCATGACTGCGTTCCTCTCCTCAGTCAGAGTCAACCTCATCTCTAGTAGTTGAGCTTCACGGTCAGCATCATCCTCTGTTTTATCTAGAACATCAAGAATGAGGATCAAATACAGGGGTCCCACTTCTTGCCTGCTGTTTACGCTTTGTCCTACGTGATCCACAGGATGTTCCCATATTCCATGTATTGGTTGAGGAGGGTTCACTAGCAACTTATTACTTCCCTAATTCGTGACAAAAAGCTCACGATAAAAAACTAACTATAAGCTAGCGAGGCTGGTGTGCTCTCACAGAGACGCCGTCTGCAGTTCATGGAAGGCCTGCGGTGGAACAGCACAGGGATGATCTCTTCAAGAGTCAGAGGGCTCACGTGCCTCTGGACCAGAAATGAAGAAATGTGAGCATCCTCCTTTAGTTATTTTTGAGCAACAATGTTTACTGCACATACTCTATTTCCTCTTTGTTGGGGGGGAAGGGAGACCTATGCAAAGACATCCTTACAAGTGGATAACTGTCCTTTGGAAAGGATGTGACACAAATAAGCACCATTCCTATGTTCTCGCCATTCCCACTACTGATGTGTTCGTCTACTTTTATTTCATGTAACTGCAAATGGGAATTAACAGCACACTGATTTGGGGTGGGGGGGAATATTAGAAGTTGCTTTTCATACCATGTTTACTGACAAGCTTTTGCAGTTGTTGATCTAAGTACTCCTGACGCTTTGTTAACACATTTAGCCATTTTCTACGTAGTCTCTCTAAATCCCGATCCTAGAAGCAAACAAGGGGATTACAGTAAATATAACATCAAGACAATATATCTGAAACCGATACTCTATCTTACCTTACTCTAATATGCTTCAAAAATGTAAAGTATTATACCCTAACATTTTTATTACCACTACTAGTTGAATCCAACCATTATTCAGAATAGAAACTTTCAGAAATTAAAGCATTACTGTACTAGAGTAACACCATTTCTGAAAGGGCACTCTGATAATCCAGAACCAGTTTTTCCCTTTTTTTATTTTATTTTTTTTGCGGCACGCAGGCCTCTCACTGCTGTGGCCTCTCCCGATGCAGAGCACAGGCTCCAGACGCACAGGCTCAGCGGCCATGGCCCACGGACCCAGCCGCTCCGCGGCACGCGGGATCCTCCCGGACCGGGGCACGAACCCGCATCCCCCGCATCGGCAGGCGGACCCCCAACCACTGCGCCACCAGGGAAGCCCCAGAACCAGTTTTATTTCTATTGGCTCAAAGGGTAGAACTCCAAGCACTCATGCAGCTAATATCTTCTACAAGGTCTCTTTGCTGGATAAAAATCACAAATACTACTCGATAATCCTCAAATTTGTATCCCTTAGAACCATCAGAAGAACTCTTCAGATTTCTTAACTACAGCCTTCAACATGTTTCACCAGCATCTACAAATCATGTAAATGCTTCTCTCCCTAGTTTCTGTTGGGTTTCTTTTTTTTTTGGTGGGGGGTGGGGGTGGCAGACGGGATGTTACCAACAGACTAACAACTCTACCAGTCAACACCTGACTGTGCTCCCATCTTACCTCATTTCCTTCTGTAATAACGTTACGTGACTGGGTAGATCAGTGGAATGCTGAGCATATTGGGAGTATCTGGATTTCACTAAGGCACTTAACCAAATAGCTCATGACATTCTTGTGGACAAGAAGGAGAAATGTGCAATGGATCTACTTGGAAGAAATTACAGAAGACTGAAATATCACATCCAAAGAATAGTGATTAATGGAATAACGTCAGCTTAAAAGAATTCTCTATGGTTGTGCCACAGGACTCTGTATTTAACCCTCAATACTTTTATCAGCAACTTATAGGAAAGCAGACATTTTTATCCAATTAGAATGAAGCCAAACCAGGAGGGTGACTGCACTGGCTGACATAATCAGGATCCGAAGAGCTCTGACAGTGCTAAACGACGACTAACCAGACTCACAAAATAAAATTTATCAGACGTAAACAAAATCTTGCAGGAGATTAGGGAAAGGGGGGTGGGGGGAAAAACAAAACAAAACCTGTATGACTCCAGGAAGTAGGGAAAGGAGACCTGGCTTAAAGTATGGGAAATACCTAAGGGGCGTGGCTTGACTGAAGCCAAGTCTGCAACAGCTCTTCCAGGGAAAAAGGAGAGAGCAAGTGCAAGGAAGAGGACCTGAAGAATGGATCTGCAGGGGCCTGGATGGGCAGCTCCAGGTTTGGAAAAGGATAACAGTCACAAATGATTGTTCCCTTCTGTTTTAACTTCAGACAAAGCAATATCTGAATCAAAACTAATTGTGTAGTTACTAAGTAACAGCATGGCAAGACTCAGGAATGTGTAATTTAGTACTTTAATCGAGCTTATTTGACTAGGATAACCCGTGCTTCATTACCTGGTAACTGTCCATGTCCTCCTCTTCCTCCTAAGAGAAAAAATATATTATGCAGAGCCGAAACAATCATTTATCCAAGAATCAGACTACGCTAAAGAAGTTTGAATCTTTTCCCATACTTTATATTTTCTACTTTAACGAATACGCTTTTTCATCTCCCACCCACGCTCACCCTCACTCTCGGTAGTTGGAGTGAAACCTTGAGCTTCTCATAGGAAAGTGAAGAACCTCATTTGACCTTTTCAGGGAGCTAGTACAATACTCTCCCCCTGCTGGGTTTACAGTCCCACTCCCCAGGGGAAATCAAACACCTGCTGGCAAATAGTCTTTATGAGCCAGCAGGGGGTTTCTGCAGAGGGGTGGGGGGGGGCGGAAATCAGGCACTGAGGAACTCCCGGAGGCTGAGATGTTTTAACCCTCACTTTGCCGTGTACCAGGGAAAACCAACAAGCTGGTGCAGTGGTTCCACGCAAATGCAATACAGTTAAAAAAAAAAAAAGAAAGAAAAGAAAAGAAAAAAAGATATCCAAGAAAATAAAATACTGAAAGAATTGTTTGTGGAAGGCAGTTTTCTGACAGGTTCCAAAAGACTCTCTTGTCTGGTTGGGTCTGTCAACAGAGACTTACATGGATGGTTTCATGCGTCTTGGCCGATCTCGGCGCCCTGACTTTTACACATCCAATGCCAACAGACAATATACATTCTTCCATCAGCGGTAAAGTCCCAGACTCCTGCACAGACTTCACTTCCACTTGGACTCGCCGGGACTGCCCCTGTATCACAGACAATTTTAAGAGTTTCTCAAAATCGGTTTGATTCCCAAAAATTTGGTTTAGAGAGACCCCTACAGGCTGATGATGAGAAAAGCATTTATCTTTAGAGATGCTATCTCACCGTATCTTACATGTTTAGTAGTAAATTACAAATTCAAAAACTAATCAGGAACAAATATATGGCTTAGATATTTTTTCCAACAAAAAAACACTTTAAAACAATCTAACAAAGGAAATGCAAAAGGCTAGACAATATAAAATGTTCCACTTACTAATAAGCACATTAAAATAAGCATGAAACACCTTTATTTTCACTTACTAAGCTACCAACTATCTTTTAAAAAGGCAATTTACAATATTGCCCAAAGTTTACAAAAAAAGCAATTACATACACTGTTGGTGGGAATATAAATCGGTAAAGCTTTCTGCAGGGCAATTTGCCTTAAAAAATAAGAATCCCTTGACCCAGCAATTCAACTTTCTAGGAATCTGTTTTAAGTAATCATATATGTACATAAAGAATCTTACAGCAATGTTAAGAATAACAAGAAATTAGAAGCAAATTAAATGTACAGCATTGATAACTGCTTAAACTATAGTATATTAATGAAATATTTACATGGTCATTAAAATATTGCTATAGAAAAACATACATGATATATAAGTTAAAGAGTACAGTGACAGATGTTAACTAGACTTCTTTTACAAAAGCAGATTACCAAAGCCAGTATATATAGTATGATCCACTTTAAAAAATAAGCAATCAGAATAATAAGAATGATTATACGATCCTGAATTCACTGCTCTCATCCCAAAATAAAATAATTTTAAGCCAAGTTGCAAAATGAAGAATTGATCAGAAAGAAACTGTTCCTTCTTTAAGTATGTTTTCACAATAAACACTATGTGACTTTGAATATTTACAATGAAGTAATTTTTAAAAGAAAATTCTCAGTATCCCCAATCACTGACTTCAAAGTTGGTTTGTAAATTCTAGGAATGTAAAATAGAATTTGAAAAACAGAATCTCAACATGTAATTTCAAGTCAATTACCCTTCCCCTCTTCTATTGGATTTTAATTCCCAAGAGCTTTGTATCATCAGGAAAATCAGCTTAGGCAATGATTGATTCTATCAAGCTAGATTTAAAGAGATGGGTTGCAGATGTCTTTAATATTTTCCGAGGACTATGCATCAGATATTTTGTGCAAAGAGTAACTCAGAAAATATTTTAATTGTCTGAAATAGTTTAGTCATTTCAATTAGCTACCTTTGGTTTTCACTTTGCCTGAGACAGGAAGTGACCTATTCTGAATGTGCGCCCAAACGTGAAGCGTGAAGTACCTATACTTTGGGGGAGGATACAGGATAAAGAGAGAGAAAAATGGAGGGAAAAGATCCAGGAATGGCTTAATGCTTCACAGAAAAGCTTTGAACAGCTTTACCAATACATAAACTATTAGTGAACCTCTTGTAACTGCCGATATTTGACTATTTTTTAACTACAAAACTAGCAAATGCATGCAGTTAATCTAATCAGTTCTCCTCTGCTACTTTCCTGTTGGAGAACAATAGGTTCCAATTTTGAATTCTAATAAGTCTACCATCCAAGGCCCTCCATGAACTAGCTGCCCCAAGCCTCTATAATCTCTTCGGTTACTGCTTCTAGCTCTTCCTACAAGTTACTGATACTTTCTACCCAAACTTACCTAATTCCACCCTCTATCTTTATTCCTGCCATTTATATATGAAGAACCCTTCCAACATGATTCTTTCACCACCCAGGTCAAGACGCACATCCTTCAAAAAAGCCTTTCCTGATATACCCGAGATATCTTTGAACACTTTTAGTAAAGGTTGCCAGAAGTGTGAAAAACACTTAAATATTCAATTTATACTAAACCACAGAAAATTATCTGGTCTTGCCTTCCGGGAGATGAAGAATTTCTAAGGCATCCAAAGAGGATATATATAGTTTTAACAGATGTTCAGGAAAAGATGTTCTTCACACCCTTATGAATCCTATTTTATGTATATATCTCACACTATATTTTAAACTAATTTCCCTTTGCTTTTAGTGCCTTGTCTATACATGAATGGATTTGCTAAAATTCATTTGCTAGGGTCAGAGAACAAGTGCTTATCATTTTCCTCCTCCTAAGACATTCAGAAACTTATAAGCAAACTTTTTCCTTTAACCTTTTCTCATATTTTGCTTTGAATGATTTCAACATTCATTTTCTTGAGCCATTCTAATATTTTACTACTGTTTTAAAGTATGGAAACTATCACAGGCAATAATATTCTACTAAACGTTGACTTCATGTAAAGAATAGCAAACGAGTATTTCTAAGTCTTACATGTAAATTCTATTAAGATACTCTCATCTTTAATTTGCAGCACAGATACTACAGATCACATCTGTCTGGGGTTAAGTGACAAGTCCCACACGTGTCTCTGCTGTATTGGTTTCTGGCAGGTATTCACATCTACCTAGCTGCATTTACTTAACGTGTCCTATTTACCTAACGTGTTAAGTAAGATAGAAAAGATATTTGGTCTTTGTCCTCAGTTCCTGGCACAGAGCTCCTAAAACTCTTGGAATTTCCTTAATGATAAAGGTGATAGGTGCGTCTTTTAACCATGTGACTTTTCATTTGGTCACTTAGGCAGATCCCTAGGTGGCTTCAGGATTGGGGCTGGTCGCCAGGAAAACCAAGCCTTGATCAGAAGGTTGGAACTTTCAGCCCTACGCCAAAACCTCAGGGAGTGAGAAAAAAGGGGCTGGAGATGGGGTTAATCACCAAAGGCCAGTGCTGTCATCCACCACGCCTACGTAAAAACCTACTAACGATGGGGTTAGAGCTTCCTGGCTGGTGAACACGTCAGGTGCTGGGAAGCTGGCGCAGCGAAGGGCACACGGCAGCTCCTCAATCTTCCTCCACACCGTACCCCATGCAGCTCTTCCACTTGGCTGTTCCTGAGTTGTATCTTTTACAGTAAACTGGTAACAGTAAGCAAAGGGCTTTCCTGAGTTTTGTGAGTCATTCCAGCAAACTATGAAACCTGAGAGTTGCGGGAACCCTCAACTGTAGCCAAGTAGGACAGAAATGTGGGTGACCTGGGGCCCTGATACTTGCAGCTGGTATCTGAAGTGAGGGCAGTCCTGTGTAAGTCTGGGCCCTTAAACCTGTGGAGTGTGATGCTCGCTCTGGGTAGTTAGGGTCCAAACTGAACTGAATTACAAGACACCCAGTTGGTGCCTGCAGAGAAGCAGAGAACTGGTGGGCATCAGAGGGAAAAACACTTCTCATCTCCCATGTATCAAGCACTGGGCTCCATATAGTATTTCTTTTTTTTTTTTTTTTTTTTTTGCGGTACGCAGGCCTCTCACTGTTGTGGCCTCTCCCGTTGCAGAGCGGGGGCTCCAGACGCGCAGGCTCAGATGCCATGGCTCACGGGCCCAGCCACTCCACGGCATGTGGGATTCTCCCAGACCGGGGCACGAACCTGTGTCCCCTGCATCGGCAGGTGGACTCTCAACCACTGCGCCACCAGGGAAGCCCCATATACAGTATTTCTAATCCTCATAATAACCCTACAAAGTTGGTGTTATCACCCCGCTCCACTTTACACCTGAGGAAAGGTTCCGGGAGGTGACTGAACTTGCTCACGGATATACAGCTAGGCCATGGGACAGCCAGAACCAAACCCCAGAATGTTAGACTCTGAAGTGCTTGTTCTTTCTGCCATGTCACACAGCCTCTCCTTGTCTTTATAAATGTTCTAACGCTCCTTGATACGTTTGTTTTGTTTCCTACAGTTCAATTCTAAGTCACTATAAAGCTTATCTTTTTCTTTTTTTTAAAAAAATATTTATTTATTTGGTCGCACTGGGTCTTAGTTGCAGCAGGTGGGCTCCTTAGTTGCAGCACGTGGGCTCCTTGTTGTGGCTTGCTGGCTCCTTAGTTGCAGCTTGCTGGCTCCTTAGTTGCGGCATGCATGTGGGATCTAGTTCCCTTGACCAGGGATTGAACCCGGAACCCCTGTGCACTGGGAGCGCAAGCCTTATCCACTGTGCCACTAGGGGAGTCCCCAAAGCTTATCTTTTTCTTACTTAAACTTCACAGAAGCTGGTTTTAAATACTGTAAACAGCTTTATTTTTGAAAATGAAAGAAAATACACATGAAGGGAGAGAAAACTTTAATAAGTGGTCTTGGCCAATCTAGATTTCATTATCCCTGATGTTTCTGCTAAAAGGAATCCAATATTAACCTTTACAACACCAAAGAATTCAATGTTAACATTAAAAATTTCATTACCTGCCGGAGTTGGAAGATTCCACCTGTTGGCACGTCCTTTGCAGGAATTACCTCTACAGGGCAGTATTCACCATTCTCATTCTGTTCCAAGATTTGAACCCAGAATTCCACTTTCCTGGTGACTTCGCTCCATCTAGGAAATAGTTGAAGTTCTTGGAAAATCATACATTTCTATTTCAATACAGGCAGCTTAGGATCCTACACATGAGAATTAATGATGAAAATAACCTCCAAACAGAATAACTCAGTAGAATTATCTGTAGTTCAGTGAGTAATACACAAATACATACTGGCAAATGTAATTAAAAGCAAAGTTCAACAAACAACATCAGAACTAAAAATGATGCCTTTATTTCATTCAAAAAGGTATGATAATTACAAATCTATTTCAAAGTGGTTATTCAAAAATTTAAACATTGTTATCAGAAGTACAGAAGTAAGTTGCAGTGATTACCTTTTCATACAGCAAAGGTAGTGCTGTATGCTTTGGTGACTGGACAAGTATCTCTGCTGAGGTCAATAAGAGAATCAAAAAAAAAAATCCCAATGTCTAATTTAGTATTTGGTAAAACTTTGTAAATACAAAAAAAAGAAGAAAATCTGCTTCTCATCTATAATTAGATGCAGTACAAATATATGCTCTTTCAGTCTTTTCCTTTTAACTCTTCTGTTTAAAATCCTGGTCAACAAGTAAGCCTTCCTCCTTCCATGATTAATGCTACTTGAAAAGAACTTTGAGCTAAAGATAGAATAAGTAAGGGACTTCCCTGGTAGTGCAGTGGTTAAGAGTCCACCTGCCAATGCAGGGGACACGGGTTCGAGCCCTGGTCCAGGAGGATCCCACATGCTGCGGAGCAACTAAGCCCGTGTGCCACAACTACTGAGCCTGTGCTCTAGAGCCCACGAGCCACAACTACTGAGCCTGAGTGCCACAACTACTGAAGCCTGCGTGCTGAGCCAGTGCTCCACAACAAAAGAGGCCACCGCAATGAGAAGCCCGCGCACCGCAACGAACAGTAGCCCCCGCTCACCACAACTAGAGAAAGCCGGCACGCAGTAACGAAGACCCGACACAGCCAAAGATAAATTTATTTTAAAAAAAAAAAACATGTAAACCTGAATTCCAGAGTATATCTTGATCTATTTTCTCTACAGATGATTAATTAGAGGTATTTCATAATGATAAGCAACCTATTCTCCAAAAATTCATTTCACACTTCATTCCTAACTACCTATTTCTTAACTTTTTCCCATCACTCTTCAAAGTTCACTCCTCCAAGGAAGTTTAACTGTGCTGTTAATACCGTGGACACAACGCCAGCTATTACTGGAATACTGGAAATGCTCAGGAAGGGGTAACCTTTATAAATGGCAATATTAATCTCTAGCAATTTTTTAAAATTATAAATGGAATCAGATGGGTATCTAAAATTCACCTGTCCCGAAGACTGCGTGTTTTCGCTTGGATAATCCCCAAATCCCACAGGGTTGGGTTTTTCCGAGGATCATTCATCTTATGGCCATAGACTTCAATTGCCAAAGCCCCTTCTGAAAGGTGCTCGATAAAGTCTTCAGTGATGCCAACAGAAAATTCCTGAAAGGAAGTAAGTACAGAAGAAGAAAACACCTTCTAGTGACCTTACAATTACTTACACCTGACATATCCTCACTTCATCATGGAGAAGAGAAATAGAATGTTTTAGCCATAGGACAAAACTGTCATCCAACACCCATAATGAATGCTCAGATGGCCCGAGGTTCTTAACTCTGATTTTTAAAAAACTTTTCACCTTGAAAATCTATTGTGAAAGACCAGCACTGTATTCTATTTTGTTAGCAATATTTTGGGAGCTATTTTTGAAAGTATAAATAATTATATTAAGAATGACAACAATGATCTACGTCTTGATATAAAAGTTATTACATCCAGTAAGGCAGCAGTGTGTTGGAAAAACAATTTTTTCCAGTTTTTAGGAAGTTAACTATCTCCAATAATAAGAGAGAAAGGAAATAAATACTGATCATCAGTGCAAATAATCACCTATTTTAAAAAAATTCTCCTATCTGTCCATCTTTGTACGATAGATGTAAAACAGCCTCTTGCAATAATTAGGATTAAGCTCTAAAAAAGTTTATTTTAAAAAGTCATAGAATCTCTCTCTCTCTCGATCTTTAGCACAACAAAAGTATTTCTGTTTTAAACAGATTAGAAAGAGACCTCTCTCGAAAAAAAAAAAAAAATGAGATGGCTCAAGTGAGATAAAGTAGAAAAAGAGAATTTAGAATCTGACAGTCCCGGCTCTGCTAGTTACTAGCCATGGGCAAATGACCTCTGAACCGACTTCTTCAGCTAAAAAAAGCACTGTCATCAAATACAACTGTGGGAAAGAGCAAATGAAAGAATCACAAAGTGCTGAACAGAACATTAGGGGCTCCACAATGCTAGTTGTTGTCTCCCTATCTTCACTTTCTCTAAAACACTAGTTTCCTAACCTTCCCAGATGACAGTTTCTCCAGTAACTCATACAAAACATGGATTCCTTTTGGAGAAGAGTAGACATATGTACATGTAGTCACACAACAGTTAACTTTTGATGCTGGAGGAGCTACATGCACTGACACTATAGTTCTGCTTTTCCCCCAGGCTTACAGAGATATAATTGACATATAACGTTGTATAAGTTAACATGTACATACAGTGTGTTGACGGCACTTTAGTCTTTGACTCCAACCCCACTCTAAGAACCTGCTCCAAGACACAGACTGGTACCAAATTACTCAACAAAATATGGGTTGTTTTTTGTTTTGACCTGAGTAATTAAATGCTGCCCCAGTCTGGAAAACACACTTACATTGCACTGATCAAAGACAACCATGCACTGAGGTTCCTTGCTGACAGGAGAGGATGAGGTATCCACCTCGGGTGCAACAATTACCGGCTCCTGTTGATCCCAGAAGTTGTATTTGCAGAATACAAAGTGGGACAGATGCTGTGGCAAGCCGGTGGCTTGAAGTATTTTAACCTGAAGGAAAAGGAAGACTGTTTTTAACTCAGAAAGTTCCAAGAAGTACTTT
Source organism: Pseudorca crassidens (assembly GCF_039906515.1). Lineage (NCBI taxonomy): Eukaryota > Metazoa > Chordata > Mammalia > Artiodactyla > Delphinidae > Pseudorca > Pseudorca crassidens. The sequence goes on from NC_090302.1 coordinate 106,502,928, forward strand.
GAGTCAGAGACACAGGCTCTAGTCCTGACTGTGTCACTAACAGTCGGTTTACGTTGACCAAATCTCATTCAACCTGGGCTGTATTTTTGCATCTGTGAAATGTCATATTTAGTGAGAGGTTGACACAAGGTATCAGTAACCTTGAGGATATACAAGTGGACATTTTAAAGCATTTACAGGCTGATGAAGAACATTTAAAATTCTAGTTTTTTATATCATCATCATCTTCGGAAGAAGAAAGTTCTCAAACATCAGCACCATTCAATCATACAAACTCGGCCAACTATGGATAATACGGCCCAAGGACACAAGATTGTTAAGAATGATGAATGAAGAATGAAAACAGTGTGCATACCAGTAAGCAGTAAATATTCAGAAAAGGGCAAAAAAAAATTTGATATTTTAATGTATAATAAAGAACAAGGTTCTCAATCGGAATGTTACTTGCTACTAGAGCGTTTTTGGAAAACTTTAAAAGCATCAGGAATGTATACTCTGAAGATCTGGAGGGGTGAACGGAGGAGACAAAAGATGGTGACCGCTGACCATTCTCTGCAGCAATGTGTACGATGCCTTCTCCGTGCAGATTCAGGGAGGAGGGCCAGATCAAAGGAAATGTGCCCTGGACTGCTGGGGTGTGGGGTTTTGTGATAACTACGTGCGATTACAGAAGTATGTGTTTAATCAGACCCGAACGCCCCCAGAAGAAATGCCCATAATAGATTTTAAAGCAGCCAATGGTCTAAATATTTCTTTTGGCAGGCAGTGTCAGGTTGATTTTTAACTTTGTGATAAGTTGTGGAAGAAACTAAATCCTGAAATTAACTAAGCTAAATTCTGACTTCATAATCCATGAGGCCAACCTTCAGGCGACTGCACACTGATCAGTTATCACGCTCTTCACCTGGTCGCTTCCTACATGTTGTATGACGCACTCTAAACCTCCAGTACGTAAAATAAACAAAAACAGATTTGAGTATGTGGCAGAAGTTTACATAGTTTAGCAACCACAAATGTTCTTACTGTTTAACGAAGCATTAATAATGACACAGAAAATCATGCAAAGCAGACGACCATTTTCTTCTATAATGGGTAAGCAACGGACGGGCACTCCTGCTATTACTCACTTTTTTCTGTGATGGCATAGAGTTTGAAACATCTAGATAGCAATTCCCAGGCTATGAAAGACAGACTGACTAACACATTTTGTTTCTCCAAACCAAATAGAGCCATTAGTATTTGGCAATTAATTTTTCATTAAATTTTAAAAACCATGCCCTTTTCATTAAGTGTTTAAAATGCTTATTATATTCTTTAAGATGAGGCAATGTGGTATTTGGGAAGATTGCAATATTCTGGAGTACAAAGATCTAAATAAAAATTTCTGCCACTTATTAGCTTCTGTTTATGAGCAAATTACTTTAATTCTTAGGCTTAGTTTTTCTCCTATGGAAAACAGGATAGCTACCTAATGATAGATGTGTGAGGACTAACCATACCAATGAAATACAATGAATGAAATCACTACCAGGCGTTACGTGGATGGATGTTCAATACATACTTCTTTGTGACTGAATTCCATCTGAAAGTTAATTTTCTTTCTTAGAAATCAATTTCAATTTTAAGATTGAAATAAATAAGAAAGCAAGGTTTCATATGCTGAACTCTCTCCCCTATAGGCAACTCCTCAGGAATGAGACTGCAGGAATAAAGAATATCAGGAATAAAAATATCAGGAATGATGTCTAGAACATAGGTTTAAGTATTTGCTTGCAGAAACCAAAATCACCACCAGGTGTCAGAATACCACAGACTTCAACTTGCCACTGCTCAAGACCTACAGCCCAGAAATGTCGGGAGACACTGATGTTGTTCGCGGTTTTAAAATATACTAATTTTATTTAATGTAATTAAAATGATCAATATGTTAATATGTGCATACTTTTTTTCATCACAGAAAAATAAATCTAGTCTTCTTTTAAGGGCCAGTGATACTCATCACCTGTGATATCTTAAGTGCCCCCAAACTGGTATCTTTTGTTTTATTCCCCACCAATATTTAACTACCATACAGTTTATTTGTCTTCCTCCTTTTACACAAAAGGCTATTACACACTCAGAATATGGTGTCTAAAAACCACTCCCCACTGAAAGGGATCCAGTTCCCTTTCAGTGGAGAAATGGTCTGGGACAAGGAATGTACAGTCTGCGTCACTCCAGAGCAGGAAAGCTGGCACACTCTCTGAGGGTTAGGGTTGTATCAAAGGACTCAAGAGCCACCCGAAGAGGCCTCCACGGGCCAAAGATGGGGTTGTTTGAGCTTCGATATAGGTAATGAATACAATGGATCAAAACACACCAAGTATATTTAAATCCAAGAGTTCATAATGATATGAAGACCAAACCAAAAAAACCTCACTTGTCGCTTTTGCATAATAGTAGGAAAACCAATTCATTATTTTGAAAACTAGTGAATAAAGGGAGAGAACGGAGCATTCACCCTGCCTTTTAGATACAAATTGTACCTCTGAATAGCAAAATAGTTGACAGTAGGAAGGTTCACTCTACAGAATTCCAGCTAATAAATGAAGGGATGATAGAATTATTTTTTCTAACTCCTAATGAAATACCTAGGTAATAACCATCAACGATTGCTAACAACCCCAAAAGAGAACCAGACATGACGTGCCTTCTGATGGAAGACACCTCACCCTGTAAAGGATCATCGCCCCTCCCCTCCCCCAGGTCACCTTTATATCTAACTCCCAATTTACAGCAAATACACCTTAACACAGTAAATAATACCAATCAGCAAAATCCAGACTATGAGAAAACACACGATGACAATGCAGTTTCTACAATAAACAAATTGCAGGGTGAGAGAGAGAGAGGGCAAGCAGGAGGGAGCAAGCATAAGGGCCAGAGCCTAAAGATTAAAATATAAAATAGACTAAAGACGCCAAGACGACCAGGGAAACTGACTGGATATTTCATGATATTAAAAAAGTATTAACTCTTGATCATGATATCCTGGCTAGGTTGGTTTTTTAAAAGTCCTCTTCTTTTGGAGATATATATACTAAACTATTCTTGAAGAAATATGATGTCTGGGATTGCTTCAAAATAATCCAAGGGAAGGGGACAGCGGAGAAGCACCTTGTGTATATGAACGAAACAAGACTGACCATGAGTTGATAGTCGAGGGAGAATGAATAGGGGTCAATGACACTATCCTACTACTTTTCTGTATGTTTGATATCTTCCATAAAAAAAATTAATACATTTTAACTTCATTTAAAAAAAAAAAAAGCCTAAGTTACCCAGTGACAAAGATACATTTCCCAAGTGAGACAGTACCCTCACATGTTACTTCACTAATGGTAAGTTTCACAGGTTGCATCTCTGGTCCATCCCCTTTAAAGTGGGCCATTATGAGTCACAAAGCCTATGTCTCCCCATCTTTGATAATCATACAACCTCAAAGGAAATGTTCTGAAATCGAGTACAGTACAAAGATTCACCGTTTAGTGAATTAAGAATACTTCCCCATCACACGGAAGCAATGGACCGTCAATTACTAATTGAGGCCTCCTAAATACATGGAAAGTGGCCCAACTCTAACAGCTTTAGCTGCTCCATACCTGTAGCTGATGCCTAACTTACTCCTTTCAAAATGAAACTCAATTCTAGAAATATTTACTGAGCTACAAGACTGGACCTAGGATAGACTATGAAATGAGAGTGAAGTGTGGGCTTCCTGGCCTCACCTTTGAATGGCCTCCTCACTCACACACGGTGTCTAAGCCCCTTGCTGATTTCTCGTCTTCAAAAACCTTTTTAAGTGGTGCCTGGGTGATTCTCAACCCATGGCACCCTGGCCCACTAGAGTGTGCCTGGAAATGCACGATGGGATGTTCTCCTTGTCGTAATGAGTGAAGAGGCGGCCCTACCTATGCTGACCTAACACGCGCCCAAGCAACCACCCGTGACGATACCACAGCCCCCTAGGGAGAGGACAGCTTTACATAACATGCTCTCCTTCCAGTTCACTCTGAGTCTCATCTTTCCAGAAATATCCCTCAGACCTCACTATGTGCATTCATTGATGACCCCTACTCTGTGTCCCAGAACAACTCCTATCTACCCCTCTCAGAGCACACAGGACACACAGTACTGGAGTCCTCCGTTTACCTCTGCGTCCCCCAGAGGTGCACACCAACTACACAGGTTGCTCCCCTGACAGCACGAGTCCTGCCTGACTCATTTTCATATTCCCAGCGCCTGACAGTGTCTCACAGATGATACTCAACACACAGTTCAGGAACAGTATGCGTGGGAAGAGCAGAGAGGAAAGGGTCTGGGGCGAGGACATGACGGGACAGCACAAGCAAAGGCATGCTCCTGAAGAGGAAACAAGAAACATGCAAAGACAGGGTGAAGAGTGGCTTAGGCGGCTGCTTAGCAATAGGACCAGGGCTGGGACACACCTCCAGCATCAGAAGAGGCCCAAAAGGAGGAGGAAACCTGTGTGAGAAAACTGGCTTCTCTAGAGAGAAGTTCAGACAAACTCAAATTCACATAATTTTAGGGCAGAACAGCCCAGAAGAAAGAGGTGACTTATCCAAGGGGTCACAGAGGAAGGGAGTGGAAACACCTGGCTACCTGGAATGTCAGGAAAATGTGATGAAATACGGTTTCTAGAACACTAAATACTAAAGATTTATTTAGAGACAGATATTTTCAAAATTTGAAAAAGGACACAGTATTTACTGTCTAAATACCCACAATCCTCAAAACCAGCTGCACTTCTACTACTTCTAAAGGCAAGTGGGCCTTACCATGCACACGAGTTTGTTCTCCTGGGTCTCCTTATCAAAGGACGCGTCTGCAGCATCATCACCTCCCGCAATTCTCTCCCCGATGTCACCACTAATGCGCATCACCTCTACGTGCAGCCGGCCTGCCACCTACAGCAGTGGGGACAAAAGCAGATCCTTTCTCCAGATTTTGTTCTTTCCTCTGTTGTACAGTCAAGTGGTTAGCTTAGTGGTATAACAGGTTCTACCAGTTACTTTTCCTCAAAGTATTTATTTGGAATAATCACCATCCAGCAGTATGGAAACACAGATATTAATAATACACATAGATAATGCCTGTCGTTATTGATGAAAAATTATAACAACAATTTACTATCACCACCCTGTTGTTTCTCAAACTGTTCTCTGCGGGGCACAAGGCACGAGGAGAAAACTAACCTCTCCCTTCTGGTTGATGATTGGAACAGCATATTGTAACTTCACATCATAGAAGAGGGACTCCAGGAAGACATTAGCCACCCCAATGAGACTATGATTTTCCTGCTCATCATAGAACGGATCTGCACGCTTGAAGTAAGACCGTATCACCTTTAAAGAGATTCGAAACATACAGCTTCAGAAAATCTCTTAAAATAAACGAATTCAACCTACCACTTTTTGATGCAGTCTAATAAAGTCACTAAACTTAGCTGAAGTATAGCATTGTATTGCATGCACGCACACATGCACGCGCACACACACACACACACACACACACACACACACTCTTCCTCATTCCCACTTAGAATGGTGGTCAGCACCCTTCACCCATGAGAGAGCAATCCCAATAACACATCATTACTTTCACCATTTCTTCTCCCTTACATGGAAACCTTGCTGTGAAAATAGAGAAAGCATACATTCACTAGAAAAATCAGCAGAGTGTACAAAAGTACTCTATTTTTCATTCACATCTATTCCACCTGTCCCTACCAAATCGTTAGACACGCTGCTGCTAATGAGAGGTGACCCCCTTACAAGAGTGTGGTTTGCTTGTTATTTGTTGTTAATGTTATTTCATTTCTAAGTTGAAATAGGAGAGGAATACAGAAGAAAATGGAAAAAAATGTCATCTAACTATAAGAAGTCATTTTTATTGATGAACATTTTTTTTTTTTTTGCGGTACACGGGTCTCTCACTGTTGCGGCCTCTCCCATTGCGGAGCACAGGCTCCGGACGCGCAGGCTCAGCGGCCATGGCTCACGGGCCCAGCCGCTCCACAGCATGTGGGATCTTCCCGGACCGGGGCACGAACCCGTGTCCCCTGCATCGGCAGGCGGACTCTCAACCACTGCGCCACCAGGGAAGCCCTTGATGAACATTTTTACAAAACAAGAGGCTAAGGAAGTGAACAACTCTATGGGGCCCTAGGACCAGCAGCGCTGAAACTATGTAAAAATATACATAATTCATACTTCTATTTTAAATAGGTACAAGCACACGGCTGACCTAAATGAGCAAACCTGAAACTTGAGGAGAGAGTACCAGAGTTCAGCTCTATGGCACCTGCTTTAGGGTCAAAACGCCTTCAAAAAATGTTCCTAATAGTATAAATATTAAGGTACCACTGATGTTCAGTTCAAAAAACAGATGTTGTAGTTTTGTTATTTGTAAGGTTAAAATATGTTGAAAAATGGGAAGAGAGATATTAAGGCCTGAGTAAAACCATGGGAGACAGATACACGTAACACCAACAGAAGCCAGAAAAAACATAGAAGATTCTACTAGAAATCCAGAGAACACAAATGTGGAGAAGAGAAGATGCCAGAAAAACAGGTTATTAAAATTCTTGACTAGCTAAACAATTGACAGGATTAAAATAAGTACTGTATTTATTAAACAAGCTATTTTGGAAAAATGAACAGTTCTTCCCTAAAATGGGCAGGCTCATTCCTGAGTGGTTCCTTCTGTGACTATCAGTTAAGTAGTTTTTCTCAAATAACTTACTGGGGTATCTTCTTCACACTCCTTCCACTCCTGATAAAGATCTCTCATATCCAATAACCTGTTGTCCAGTTTTTCCAAAGACCAAATCTGCTTCCCTTTTCCTTTTCTTCTCACCTGGATGGCAGGTTCACTAAGGAGAGAGCCTCGCTGTGAAGACAGTAAGAGTGGCGTTGGGAAGCACAGAGGTATCTATGCATCGTAGACATCAACCCCAACATTCTATACCCACCAGTCAAATGTCATCGACTAAAATGGAAACTGTATCATTCTTTAATCTGTTCAGTGCAGAACTTCCCAGAAATCTTACAAGCTTAATATAACCTCTTTCTATCTAACTGCAGTCAAAATTTAAATTTAAGTGTAAATCTAAATTTAAACTCAAATCCCAGAAAAGTAGACCATGTCTATGGGGAAGTCAAAAATGTTTTATTCAGGACATCATATGACCAAAGAGTATCAGTGGGTAGGAAGAGAGTCATAAGCACTGAATGGGAAGGGAAAGTTTGTGGGATGGATGGTGAAGAATTTTTACCTTTCAAAAGTTAGCATTTTAAAAAATTTCTGAATGGCTAAGTATCTTAATGTGATACAAAACACAAATGATTGAAAGAGTAAGCTGTGAAAAGTATCCTATTTACCCATTTGGAGGCAACAAATGATACCAAATTCCAAATATACGTAGTTTGAATTTATTATTAAGACGGTACAGAACTAGGTAGTGATGCTGGCTGCACAACACTGTGAATGTACTACATGCCACTGAATTGTTCACTTTAATTAACTTTATGTTACGTGAATTTCACCTCAAAAAAAATAAATAGTACTCATTTAAGTTTTTCTAGCTTAGAAAGCAACGTGCTTTTAATGTAGAAAACATGTTTAAATGTTTTGAAATCACAATGTAGAAAATAAAAATGGCCCTGTAGATCTCCCCCAGAGAGATGGACCTATCAGATATCTAATCAACTGAGATTTACCGGAAATTTTTTAAACTGTTCTGATACGTCTACTTAGAACTTTGGAGAATTATGAAAGACGCCAATGTTGCCTTAACATCTTGCCTATAATCAGTTCCAAAGAAACAGAATTTACATAACGAAGCAAGGATTTTAGAATTCTGAAGTTCAAAAATTACCGTTCTCTCACATACTGCAAAGGCCCTTCTACCTTATATTCAGCCGGCTAGGGAAACGAATATCTGAATACAAAACTCTACCTAATCCATCAAAAATTATGTACTAACATGATCAAGAGCTATAAAAGAACCCAAATAAGCGAGAAAACTGAATGGCAAGGATAGGAGACTATGATGGGACTTGACCTCTGATTTTTATTAGGCTTCTTACATTATAAAAAATAGAGAGAATTGTGATCTTGAATACCCACATGAAACAACTAGTGGACAGTTGTGCCATGCCATCTAGTGACAAGTAGAAAATAACATGCTATAGGTAAAATGAATCCCTAACTTGGGGGGCAAGGGGTGGCGGGTGGCAGAGGAATAGCATGAAGGGAAGAACCACTTGGGGTACAGGTACTGCTGGGGATGGGGATGAGGGCAAACCCCCCACCCCGGTGTCTGAATAATATGAAGGCGTTTTATCCAGCGATATCTTTGTTTTCATTAACGTCAATCTCACCTTCCTGTTGGCATCGAGGCTGGAAGCTGGAATCTGTAGGGTTACTTTATACTCTGTTCGTTTATCCAGTTCTTCCGCAATGTAACTAGCTTCTCTCACCAACAGATTGGCCTTAACGATTTGTTCCCTCAGCCTCATCAGGCTGTTATTCAGTGTTGCTTCTCTTCAAAAAAAAAAAAAAAGGGGGTGGGGGGCAGATAACCATTAAAGCAGCACATCAGAATATTATATAGTGCACGGTACGTTAACACCAAACTGCTTTACAACTGTCTTTTGCACACAGGGAATACATCACCGACACTGGCCCATGCACACACTTGAATGTGGGCTACGTTACAAGCACTGGCACATGCTCCTGTAAGAAGCTGGCCAGAGACTAGGGCTTGGCAAACTTGACTGTGTATACAAATCACCTGGGAATCTTGATAAACTGAAAGTTTTGACTCAGTAGGTCTGGGGTGGGGGACCCAAAATGCTACATTTCTATCAATCTCCAGGTGACAGAGATGCTGCCTGTCTGCAGACCAAACTCTGAAGAGCAAGAGGTTAGTTAAATACGTCTGTAACCATGGATAAAACATTTAGTGCAATGCTAATTAGCTCAAATAGAGATCAAACTTGCAATCTGAATCTCATTGGTACCATGCTTTACCTACCTGATAAACCACCTTTCTCTTTTTCCTTTTTTAAAAAAAGCATCTACCCATGCTTCAGAACCTAAAGTATAATATACAATGATAAAGTATAACTTCTAAGTACACATACTTGTTTAGTCAAATCCAAAAGCCATACAAACTGAAAATGGGGCAGCACCTAACAGGGGCGGCTTTAAATAAATCAATATAAGTTGACAATTCCCATTTTTTTTTTCAAAAGTGGGGAGGGGAAAGACAATGCCAAGTGGTTCCTAGCTGTAACACTCTCTTTTAATGTAATTCATTTTTAAAGTAAGGCCTAGATTTTTCCACTCTGTATGTTATGCAGGTGGGTTAGAGGTGACGAGCATATGCTACGCAGGTGGCACAGGCCCTGTGCTCCACCTACCTCTCTTCCGCCCACTGCCTCAATCGCTGCTGAGCGCTGGGTGAGTGGAAGGAAAACTTGTCCGAACTACGACAGTTCTGTTTCTCAGGAGACAGCCGTCTCCGGAGCTGCTCCAGTTCATGTTCGTACATGAGCCTCTGGCGCTCCAATGCAGACCGTTTCTCCTCTTCGTGCTGTTGTTCTAGGCTGTTCAGTATTGACTGCATGGGATCTAAACAAGTGTTGGTTTTTTTTTTTAAGGCAAATAATAAAAGGTTAACTGCACAACACAATATACTTTAAATGTTCTGTATTATTATGTTGTTTGTCATCCTAATTAATAACGCAAGATTCTTATAGACAGTTAACTTTCCTTACTCCCAGTTACTGATCGTATTATCTGTTCTGTCAGATACATGCCAAACCATCTTCCATATAAAAAAAAGCAGGTCTATTTGTATGTTCTACACATAACCTAAGACAGAGTTAACGGTCCGGAAATCCACTACAATAATAAGCCAGTGGCAGTCAAGTCTCAAACCTGAGAAATTCTATCAATGAGAACAAAGTTTTCAGTGATTTGTGTATCAAGGCAGAAAGAAAAAACAAGTTTTTATAAGCATAATAAATTAAGACCAAAGTCACAAAAGAATTGAGTACAGAGAACAACATGAAGATTTCCTTTGTTGCTAACATTTAAAAAGTGTCCATTGTAAACAACTCTAACAGTCTAGCAACTCTGAAAGATTCTAAAAAGCACAACAGATCTGCTCACCGTTACTGCCCAGAGCCTTCATGGTTACCTCCATCTGCGCGTACTCGTAATTGAAGTTGATTTCACTGGACACCTCACTGGATGAGTCTCCATCCACATCCAGCTGCTCAGAACTGGTGTCATTCTTCATGGACGTGTCTTGTTCCTCATCTTCTCCACCTGCTTTCTTTTTCTTTTTAGGCAAATTAAGTCTTGGGGAGAAAAAGAATATTATCTTTTAAAGAAAGATATGCATTTATTCATTGCATTAATTAAATATTAGCACTTGCTAGATGCCAAGGGGATACTATGTGCATATAAGACAATTACTGTACTCAGAAGTTTATATTCTAGTAGTAGAAATAAAACACAGGCACATGCGTAAATAATGACAACAGAGAGTGTGACACAAGGTCACGTGACAAGCTAGGTGTCAGAGAAAAGCTGAGGACCACCTCACGCTGGACTGAAAGAGGCAGGGATGACAGAATAAGAAGTCATCTGAGCCCAGCCTTAAAGGCTGAGGAGAAAGCAGGGCGTTAGGACAGAGGAACAGCATGAGGAAAAATGGAAACTCTCATAGCCTCTGGAGAAATTAAAAATTACACGGAGATACACAAAATTTGTAGAGCAAAAGTTGCGTGAGATAATGGTGGAAAGATCAACTTAACCCAAACTATGAAACTTTGAACACTAAGCCAAGCAAGCTACACTTGATTAAGTTTAAGGAAAAAAATGAAAAAGATTTTCCACACACTTTGTACCCCTCTTTTCTCAACAATCAAAATAGCAACTGGCCCACAAGCAAAGGATCTAGTCAGCTTGATGTAGGAAACACAGGGCCAGGGACAGGTAGAGGAACAGACCAGGATTTTAACTTTGCACTCTACCTAGCCAGTCCGTCCTCACCAACACAACACCAATTTTGTATGGGAAACAATATGCAGTCCCAGGTCAGACACTTTCATTCTCAGCCTCCTTTGCAGCTGAGAGGCAAATTCTAGTGAATGAGAGGTAAGTGGAAGGTTGCTGGGGACTCTGGGAAGACTCCTGCTTCTTCTCATCAGCACAGTCAGGACTAGTCCTGCCACCCTTCAACCTCGTTTTCTTCGCATGTGCCTGAGTGCTGCCTTGATGTCTGGAGTGGCGTGGCCATCTTTAGACCACAGGGAAAAGCCAAGACAATGACACGACTTCTGCCATGACTCTTTTGAGAGGCTTAGCCAATGCCAATAACCATCCTCCTTGGGAGTTCGGCTTTGTCAGAGAAATGAACTATCTGTTTAAGCCATTATAGTCAAGTTTGCCATTACATGCAGCTGAGAGCATTCCTAAATGAAATATTAACCTTATTTTATGGATAAGGAAACTTAAACCACTACTTTTCCAATAAAAAAAAACAAAAAGACAAGCATGTCAGAAAATAATTAATGAATTCTTATACCAGACAGCAAAGCAATCATCTTCCACTGGGAAGTAAAAAGGAAAAACGATGTAAGTAAACACAGTATTTCTCCTGAGTGTACTTGTTCATGTGTCCCTTGGGCTCAAATCGTATAGTGAACAAGCGTATGTATAGTGAATAAATGCATATGTATAGTGAATACGTACTTATGTGCACAAAACAACATAGAATACTTATAGCATTAAGTTTACTTTTTAATATATACTTTTCTATTTCAGAGTATAATCATCAAAAATCTACCTATTTAAGAGCCATGAATGTCATACCTGAAGAAGTGGTTGTTCCCCCATAATATCCTGTCCCCATGGTGTAGCTGAATAGGACTGGATACAGAGGAGCCATTTACAAATGTTCTGTGGGGAGAAGAGGTCAAACATATAAACAATGATTATCATGTTCTCTCCTTTAATTTTTCCAATACAATATAGGAAAAACAAAAGAATCAATTCCCCAAAATAAAATCTGCCCTTGGTAAATTTTATTAGTTGTATTTCCTTTTTTGCTGATTTATTTTAAATGCTTATGGTACCAAGTATCATAGATTATTATCCTCTATCTTTCAAAGCTCTAAATTTGTTATACAGCATATTAAGGAGTAAATATGGAACCACTGCAGCCAGTAATAAAAAGATGGTAGCAGTGTACACTACAACTAAAACAAGTATGTCCAATCTACATGGATAAAAAGAGCCAGTCAACCAACTAAACTCAGAAATATCTATAGTATCAGTAACAAGAAATGAGGCCTATGTTAAACTCTTCTGTAACTTCCTGTAGCACAGAAAAATGTGCATATCCTATCAATAGATAGAAGATTTGTAAGACCCACTTGACTGCTTATCTTGACAATTGAGTTCAACAGAAGAAATGATGGGTAGAAGGATATTAAGGAAAAATTTTAGAGGAGCAGGAAATAAACAGAAAATTATGCATACCACAATAAGATTGATATTCCTGGAACACCAGTGTCATCATGCCTCTCTCCACTGAATGACTAAGCTGCTTAGGTTTAGGATAAAGGTCAAGTTCTTTAACTTGACATTAAAGGCCCTGCAAAAGGAAACCCTCTTTATCTCCTTCTTCCCCACTTCTAGTGAATTCTCAACTCCAACAAGAAAAAAAAAGAGGGGGGGGATAGGGGTGTTATGTTCTGTCCACTAAACATGGCTGACTCTTCTCCAAAGCGAGGCTTACCCCAGTCCTATAACCTGGAATAGGGTTCCCGTTCTCTATCACCCTGAGTCTCACTCAGTTTGATTTCTCACAAAGCCCAGTTTGGTTTCTACTTCCTCTGTCACTCCAACCAATACTACCTTAGTTTCTTTACGTTCCTAAGGCACTCACCTGGCTTTGTACCGCCAGTTATTTCTAATGTATATGCATACACACAAAACCTAACTCTCCATCTAGATCTCACTTACCATGTGGGTTTTTAAGCACTAGAAGTAATTGGTCTCTATGCTCCTACAGTCTGATTATTCAAAGCACGAGCTCAAAAACTAGAGTTATGACAAGAAGGGACCTACTAAAATTAGCAGATTTTAGCCTTTATGACACGAACACCTTACATACAGTGAGGAGTTTAATTAAAGGCAAACACATACAGAGGCTTATTTTTTAAAGCTCCAGCAGTTAAATAAAAGCACGACCGTAATAACAGTTCTCAACATGTGGTCTGTATGGGGTCCCGAAGATCAAATTTATTTTTATAATAACACTAACCTGCCCTTTTTCACCGTGTTGACGTTTGCTTGGCAAGGAGTAAAACTGCTGGTGTTTTAGCACAAATGAAAGCAGTGGCACCAAACATTTATAAGTAGTCACTGGATTGTTCACTGCCACGCACCCACAATTTCTAAAAATGTTTCACTTGAAAAGGTCCTTGATGAAGCAGTAAAACTCAACTATACGCCAATAAAATGTTTTTAAAAAACAAAAATAAATTTTTAAAAATAATAAATTACTACTTTTAGTAAATTTTGACCCTTGAGTAGTACACAACTTCTTAAACATTCCAGGTGACAAAATGAGAAGTACACACAAAGCACTGTGCTAATGCATACCACAGTATAAGAACTGTCTTGAGCAGAAGACATACTCAAAGTGGTTTTCTGGCAGACATTTTCTCGAAAATGAACAAGGCCAGCCCGTCACTTTGACAAAAACAGCTGACAGTATTTGTTGCCAATTGTAAATGTCAAGCTTTCAAGTGAAAATTAGAGTTTTGGGAAACTTGTGTCAATGTCTTCCAACCAAAGACCACCAGGAATATTCCCGTAGTTGAAGCAGTTGGGTTTATTACTCACACAGAGGGAGGAGACACCACAGGAAGCATGGGGGCATCTCAGTGAGGGGGCCCGGGGGGACTCTTGCAGGACTGGGCTTCAGCTGCTCATCCTGGGAGAGGGTCTAAGGAAGTGAGAGTTCTGTATATACCAGATACTGCCAGAGAGCAGGAGTAATTCTATGATCGGGTTTGTCAAAAATCTTATCCACAGAGGATAAAGTTGTAACTGGTGAAGAAACAGCCACTCACTTGGCCGAGAGAAGGTGTTTGGTATTTTGGGTGTGGCATAGTGACCCTGGTTTTTGTCTCTGCTGAAACAAAATTATTATGTGGCCTGCTTCATCTTATTTCATCATAGCCTCAGAGTAACCTTCCCTGGGGTTGGTATCTGTGCGATTATTTAATAGGAGAATAGCACACCAGAGCTGGGAGTGCTGGGCCAGCTTACGCTCTATTTTTTTCTTTTCTCACTTGTATCCTTTACCATGAGCTTGATAGCTTCCAAATATTTACAGACTTTATGGATGAAATTAGTGATGGTATTAATGATTTTTTGATATAATGATGAATCAACATTCGGAAGATCAATATGTCAGTTAACCATCACCTATAACAGTTATATAGCCAGTTACACAACAGGGCAATAACAGTTTCAAAGCTCAAGGAAACAAACTGACAAATATTTAATTTGTATAATGTTATGCCTATTCATTACTTATTGAGCACTTATTTATTAGTCTGGTATTACACGCTAAGGATAGAGAACCAAAAAAGAAAGGTCCTTGTCCTCAAAGAGCTCACAGTCCAATGTGATAATAAAGGCTAACAGCCCACAAGAACACAGTATGAAGTATTAACGTAACAGGAAGCATAAAGTACACTAGGAAAATGTACTGGGGGCCCTTATTTTAGACCAAAGTAGACAGTGACAGAACTTAACCTTGAAGGTCAAACAGGAGTTACTTAGCTGGCCAGAGGAATGGCAGATGCAGAAGAATAGGAGATAAGCAGGAGGGATGTAAGGGATTTTTGCATCAAGAATAGAAGAAAGCCATCTGGTTGTATGTGAGTGGACCAGGAAGATTAGGGTGCTGTCAGGAGTTCCAATCAAGATTTGATGGGGGGCTTCCCTGGTGGTTGAGAGTCTGCCTGCCGATGCAGGGAATGTGGGTTCGTGCCCCGGTCCAGGAAGATCCCACATGCCGCGGAGCGGCTGGGCCCGTGAGCCATGGCCGCTGAGCCTGCGCATCCGGAGCCTGTGCTCCGCAACGGGAGAGGCCACAACAGTGAGAGGCCCATGTACCGCAAAAAAAAGAAAAAGAAAAAAAAAAAGATTTGATGGGGACCTTATTTAAATAAGGCCATGGCAGTATGTATAGAGAGGAAGGATTGGTTTAAGTCATATTAAAAAGTTAAATATTAAGGACTTGGTAACTAACTGAATATCTTCTTTAAGTGAACATAAAAGCACACAAAGGCCAAACGTCCTTATACCATCCTCAATTAGTGTACTTTCTTCCTCTTAAAAATTACTGTGACATTAACACTAATTAAAGTACATTACCTGGTGTTCTTTTGAGGAGTCAGCATAACCTGGCCTTCTGATGTGATGTCTATGATACAATGTTCAGGAAGAATTCCCATTCCACATAGCTGGATATCTTGGGAATTTGCTGAACCTATCAGTGTATGTTCCTACAAAAGAATCAAATTCACTGATTAATAGTGCATTCTTACATGTACACAAACTGAAATCATCTACTCTCAGCTCTCATACATTGATCCGTTACCTTAGCTAAAAGATTTTTAAAGCAAATGGAATGACAGAGGGAATTTCTGGCTTTCTATAGAATTCATTCTATAAGTTCTATTTCCTTATAAGGAGTAATGCACTGAGTTGAGTTATAACTTTTAAACCTACAACTACAGTTTTCCATTAATGTCTATATTACATTCGTTATTTTCCATTGCAATCTTGATTCCAAATATTCTAGACTACTCTCAGAGCATGGTCTGAAAACTACAGTTACTTAAGTTGTACAGCACCTACCTGGTCTCAGTCAAGATGAGTCTACAAAGATAAAGAGCTATTCAAATGCAAGGAGTCTGAATTATTTTATGAATTACATGGTCTCCCTAGACCTCATAAAAGATATGGTAGATGTGTTCTTCTTACCCTACTCAACTACTCAATTCTCTAAGCCCTAATCACCAGTGTCACTTTTTGGCAGGCACCTGAGAAAACAGACATAAAAATCGAACTCCCTCTTATGTGCTTCAACATTTGACTGCCCTTAAATGTTGATACTGACTGGGATGTGTCCCTAGGCCACCTTCTCCTTATACACACCTAGATCAGGGGTCAGATATGAAATATTTTAGGCTTTTTGAGTCATACACAATTACTCAACTCTGCCCTTGTAGTGTGAAAGCAGCCAGACAATATACAAATGCACAAGTGTGGCTACTTTCCAATAAAACTTTACTTATGAACACTGAAATCTGAACTTCATATAATTTTCAAGAGTCCAAAATATTATGATTCTTTTGATTTTCCTCCAACCATTTAAAAAATGCAAAAGCCATTCTTGGCTCCTGGGCCATATGAAAACAGGCAGGGGGTGAGATTTAACCCATGGAAGCAGGTTGCTGACCGTTGACCATGATGATCTCATCCAGTCCAATATGCTTTAAGTACCATACACACACACACACACACACACACACACACAATTAAATCACCAACCAGGAACTACAGACTTTAGTTCCATCATTCTCCCACCTCCACTATCACTGCCCTAGTCATAGTCACCATCATTTCTTGCCTACTGGGCACAACTTGGATGTCTAAAGACATTTCCAAGTGAAAGGGCCAGAGCAGAACTTTTGCTTCCACCTTCCCACCACCCAATTGAGTCTATTCCCTTCCCCAATACTAATGGCACCACCACCACCCAGCTGGTCAACTAGAAAAGCTCAGATGCTATCCTGGAGTCTTCTCTCTGTCTTAGCAGTCTACCTCCAGCCCTGTGTCAATCAGGAAATTGTCAAAGACTCTCCCTCTGAAATATATCAAGAATCAGCTCACTTCCCACCTCTACTATCACATCCTATTCTCTTGCCCAGGTGAATATTAGAGCCTCCTCCTATTTCTCCACTTCTATCCACCCCACCCGCTCCCACCACAACAGCCGATCACGTGATCCCCTATCGAGAATCCTCTAGTGGCTTCCCTTTGAACTTCTAAGAAGTACAAATTCTTACCCAGGCTGACAAACCCTCTGTGATCTGGCCCCTGCCTGCCTCTCTTATCCCAGCTCCCAGCACTCTGCCTCTCCTGGAGCGTGACCCACCCACTCGGGCCTTTCATCTGTTCTCTGAGCACACTGACTGCTTCCTCTGTCTGAGGTGTTCCTCCCCTGATCTTGATATTGGTAGTTTCTTATCATTTCCACCTTAGCTTTTAAGTACACATCCTCAGAGAGGTGCAGCCTGAACCAACAATCAGAAGTAGCCACCCTGTTACTCTCGTGCCTGAATTCCTTACAGACTGACTGTCCGTGGGTTTCCTGTCCATCTCCATGGCTAGCATGGAAACTCCAAGACAGCAGAGAACAGCCTGACCTGCACCACCCCACCACTGCATTCCAAGCATGTAACACAGGCCTGGTACATTTAGCCATTAGATAAATACAAAAGAAAAATAAATGAACAATCAATTCCCTTCAGACTCAGGAAGACAATTTTCTCCTCTTCTTTGCTGATATCCCTCCTAATTATACTCTGGGTTCCAATTCCCATCTCTTCTGGGATCTCAACCTCAGAAAAAGGCCTCTTCCCTTCTATTATTTTCATTTTCCCTTTTCTGGGGGTTTCTTCTCTCAAGTATGCTGCAGCAGTGTTTCCAAGGAAACAAAGAGCCGGGCTCAGAACTGTGCCATGGCATCCCGTTCAGTCCTCAAGGAGTATATACAATACACAGAGAGGGCATTCCCGGCAAATGTCTGCTCCTTGATCTTGGCCGAGGCTTCTTGGCCAATCCCACACTTCCCTAAGCTGGAGAACAGGGCTTGATCAGGTGTAAACTACAAGTAATGCTTCAGTGACATTCAGCAGCAGGCCTAACGAATGTGTTCCATGTCGGTCTCCATTCCCCACTTCTTCCCTCTCTAACAACACCAACTACAAGGTGCAGAGAAGTTCCAAAAGAAAAAAAAAAAAAAAGAGTCTGAAGAGAAAAAGAGCCCAAGATCACATAAAAAAGAAGAAAAGATCCCCAAAGCACTTGGCTTAGGCCATTTCTATTATAATCCCTTTCCTCTCCCCATGAGAAATTCTAGCTGGAGTCCTTATTGTGACTTTGGAATCCTTTTTGTCCTTGGGGGTGGAGGTGGAGAAAAGCTCTGAATTACCCCCTAGATTGGAGTTTGAGTGTAGAATCAGCTCCGACTGCTGCATTCCAAGATTGCAGCAAGTACCAGGGGCAATAAGCAGAGACGTATTCGTTGCTCTTTACATATGTAAATAACCAATAGCCCTTAATAAACGAAATCGCCCTGGCTTCACAGAACCAGGACTCAAGACAGCCTTTCAGGAACGGAGGTGAGGAAGGAAGGAAAGGTACCTTTCTGTCTTTTACAAATTCAAATATTACTCTAGGTGAGTCAAACTGCCTCCAACCAGGCACGTCTCACAGCCACACCGCTGTCTTATTCGTCCTGGGCCCCTTGAAGCCTGGCCCACAGCTCTATCAACGCGGAATGGCTGTGGCCCTGCCATTCTGCTGATCGCCTCCCTCCACTGACTGAATGCTGGCAGGCAACTTACTGCCAACGGGAGCTACGCTCCCCCTAGGACTGTTCCCTACGTACGTGTGCTTTGACGCTGCTGCGGAATCACTGGTACAAATCCTGATCAAGTGTGTGTGTGATAATTTGCCCCAAGTCCTTCAGAATCACCCTTGCTTCCCCAGCCATGAGTAGCTGACTTGTGAAAAGAGTAGATCCAGAACTGCACAAGCAAAATAGCTTTCCTGAACGATTCGGTGGAGAATTCAAAGGTGTGACTGGAATTAATCATACTGTAATCCTATTTCTGTAATTAAAAAATACGTATCACTATAAATATACACACACACACAGGAATAGATCCAGAAGATACAGATAAAAATATTAAATATTAACTGTGGTCTTCTCTGGCTGTTGAAATTTGGGCACTAATGCCCCTTTCTTTTTCTAATATGTTCTTATTAGACTTTTTAGAAATAAAAGTGTATTACTAGCATAACATATTTAAGGTGAGGGGAGCAGCTCTTCCCTCTAGAAGCTTGGCTTATGCTGGTATAAATCTACAAGTCTCTCAAAAAAACTAAAAACAGAACTACCCAGCAATTCTACTCCTGGGTATATACCCCAAAAGATACATGCACCCCAATGTTCATAGCAGCATTATTTACAGTTGCCAAGATACAGAAGCAACCTAAGTGTCCATCAACAGATGAATAGATAAAGAAGACGTGGAATGGAATGGAATACTACTCAGCCATAAAAAGAAAAAAGGAATAAAATTTTGCCATTTGCAGCAACACGGATAGACTCGGAGGGCATTATGCTAAGTGAAAATAAGCCAGACAAAGACAAACACTATATGGTATCACTTACATGTGGAATCTAAAAAATATAACCAACTAATGCATATAATGAAAAAGAAGCAGACTCACAGATATAGAGAACACACTAGTGGTTACCAGTGGGGAGAGGTGATATGGTGGGGAGGTACAAACTATTGGGTGTAAGATAGGCTACAAAAATGTAGCCTATCTACAACACGGGAAATATAGCCAACATTCTGTGATAACTCTAAATGGACTGTAACCTTTAAAACTTGTACAAAAATTTTAAAAATAACAAATTTTTTAAAATATAAATAAATCTCCAAGTCAACCTCAGAACTGCAGGCAGGCCTCGCTTTGCACAAGAGCGCAGGACTATAAAAATAATTTAGCAAGGAGATCTTAATAAACATTGGGGAAAACTGCAATAATTCTGTGACATTTAAAACTGTCCGTAAAAACATGAAGAAATCTCTTACTGTTACAATGTATAGGAAAATGAAAAACCAGTTAAACTAGTATTTATTTAGTACACTGTCATTTAGAACATTAGAAACATAGAAATTTAAAGCAGTTTTTTCTTTGTTAAAAGCGTATGTACCGAGAGTAGTTAGAACAGTGCTTGCCTTCTTCTCAACATATATCTTACAGCATGCAGTGAGCATATTTTCCACACCTTGGCAAACTGTCATACTCCTTTCTAAGCTTCTACCATTTTATCCTTTGTGCTTTCAATGTTGCAAAGTATCTCCAAGAGCTCCTCTCATGTGAAGTGCTTTCTGGTGTCACTCCCTTTGAGACATCTGCAGTCTTCTCATCACAACCACTTTCATTATTCACATCGGTAAGTTCACCTTCACTAACCTCCTCCGGCTGCACATCTAGAAGCTCATGAATGCCTGCAACGTCAACATTACTTACTAACTCACGTTAACTGGAATTTGTGTATGTTGGAACCATGCAAAGCAAGAGCTGCCTGGCTCTGCAAATTAGATGCAAAATTACCTTGTGAATTACATTCTACCTATGGTTTGGCCACCATACTTCGCTTCTGCAAGTTCCAGACAGAACAAATAAATGGAGGATTCTATTCTAGAAGAGAACCATTCAAAACCTGGAACTAGAAAGAGTGCTAGAGGTAATTTAATCCAGGGGCCTCAGTTTATACATGGGGTGCTCAAAGTCACCCACTGACATGAGGTCATCTGTCCAGCATGTAAACCAGCTTGAAAATTTGAAAGCAAAGAAATAAAAAACGCTCGGCCTCTAAATTCCTCCAACCCACATCATGGTATCACTTTACTGAAGCAAAAACTGTTCTTGGACTGAGATCATCCTTTTGAATATGCTTTGTCATGAATATAACTTTTGTCATGGGTTTAGCTTGGGCAGTGAAGAACCAACACTGCCTCAAACTCTGCCAAAACAGGGTTGACCACACAGTCTGAAACAGAATCCCAACACCTCCATACAAGATGACCAGAAATATTTTAACTGCTCTCCAAAAGTCTTTAAATAGTTTTCTTTGTGTAAGTTTTTAGTTAAGGAACAGATATGAATCAGGCTTTTTTTCTTGTTGGGTGTATGTGTTTGTGTGCTCCAATTTGAACTTCATCACATCAGAAAGAAAAAGAACTCACAGTTCTGAAAACTAAAAGGGCAGAATATTTAACTCCTATTCTAATACTGCA
Source organism: Pseudorca crassidens (assembly GCF_039906515.1). NCBI lineage: Eukaryota > Metazoa > Chordata > Mammalia > Artiodactyla > Delphinidae > Pseudorca > Pseudorca crassidens. The sequence continues at coordinate 106,524,203 of NC_090302.1, forward strand.
TCTCTCCTAAAGCATATGAATATCTACAGCTGAAATTCTAACACAAAAAGCTGCCAGCATTGTTAGAAGCACAGCAAGAGATGTGCTAATATGTCATTTTTTTCAAAGGACAAGGATAATATAATAAGGTACCAGAGTATCAAATGAGAAAATGGTATGTGGAATAATTTATATGTGGATAGTGCTTCTGTTTATAAAGTGCTTCTATATGTCAAATCCCATTTAATCCTCCAGGAACCCTGTGAGGTAGCCGGACAGAGAAAACTTCCATTTATAGAGGAAGAATCTGTAGACTGTGGGGGGCAAAGGACTTGAGAGCAAACATCTGCCAAGCAGTGGTGCTGGACTAGAAACTGAGGGCATCTCCCTCCTACGCCAGCACTGCTCCCACTACACACAGCACCTGAGTGTGCACACGATTATATGCAACCAACACACAATTTAACTCACAGTGTAATAAAACATGGTATAAGATACTTATGAATAACAGGGCCTTATCAAAATATCACAAAGCAATTACCCCAGATACCTTTGATCAAAACTGGGAAACCAGCCAACGTGTCGCGAATTCTTCAGTCTCTTTAGAAGTGAAACGACACAATTCTCTAATTTTAAAGCTGCTTCCAACTGTACCAGCTCATGTCTTTACTGTCCTAGTCACTAACTTAGTTAAACCCACATAGATAGTTCCTATACTATGAGGGGAAAAATCTTCCTCCTAAATATTCATTAACCATATGTCAGAGTCATATAGTCCATTATGTAACTCATTTATGCTCTAGGGTTGGCAAAGGTAATTTTGGCAAACTCCTTATAATTTATATAGTGTCTGATATCATGCTCATCCTAAAGTTGTCTCTTGTCTTCCTGATACATCCCACAAACTATAGGTTTCAATGTAGATGAGTATATACATATATACAATGTATATAGATTTCAATGTATATCTGGTTTTTTCTGCTCCATACTCTGACCCTCTCAGTCCCTAAGTGACTTACTCTCTTTTTTTATAAGTTGATAATCCAAAATTTTTAATTTTCCTAAGAGTTACTGGAAACACAAATTTCAAATCAAGTGGTCCTAATAACTTTCTTTAAACATTTCCTCTGTAAGCTAAGAAACCACTCACCAAAAGCTGTGCTTCATAGAAATCACAAAAGCTTTAGTCTACCGATGAAACCGTTTAGTTTAAAAGTCACTGTGTAAGCTTTAAAGTTATCTACTTAACTCCCTGGTTTAATCATATTAAATGATAGAAGTTAAGCTACTTAACTTGTTGGAAATAATATCAGAATATCATCTTTCATATTTACTCGTCGAATGACATCACTCAAAGACTACAAAGAGAAACTGATCTCAGAAACTCAAGATTTTCCTATACTCCAGCTGAATCAAATAAAAACAATTTGCTAACTCATATTTCTGAATATGTATGGTTCTCCAAGTATAAAAAAAAATACTGTGGAATACTGCTCTATTCTGTGGTAGGAAACAGTAGAAAAGCCTACTACTTCACCTTTAAGTAGTAAACCAGAAGTTCATTCAGAGCAGGATCAGCGTTGAGATTAACGAGGAAACATTTATCATCCCCAACTTTAATTCCAGAAGATTGAAGAGATATTCCAAGACTCTCAAGCTGTTTCTGCCGCTCCTGTAAAGGCATTAGAGAAGTATTAATTCCACAGCTATTGAGGCAGCAAGATATAAAAAGTCATATATTATAGTAATTATTAAATAACTTTATAACTCAAATATGTTACTTAGGACATGGTATTATATAGGTTACTGCATTTGTTCTCTTTCTAAACTATAATGTTGCTTTGTTAGGTAAAATTTTTTAATTTCAAAAATAAAGCCATGCGGGCTTCCCTTGTGGCGCAGTGGTTGAGAATCTGCCTGCTAATGCAGGGGACACGGGTTCAAGCCATGGTCTGGGAAGATCCCACATGCCGCGGAGCAACTAAGCCCGTGCGCCACAACTACTGAGCCTGCGCATCTGGAGCCTGTGCTCTGCAACAAGAGGCCGCGATAGCGAGAGGCCCACGCACCGTGATCAAGAGTGGCCCCCGCACGCCGCAACTAGAGAAAGCCCTCGCACAGAAACGAAGACCCGACACAGCCATAAATAAATAAATTTTTTTAAATAAATAAAATAAAGCCATTACAAACAGCAACCAAATATACTAAGTTCTCATTTTTCATTCTTGAAAATATCTAACATCCTGAATTCACCTTTCACATTTAATTCTGTATATGTGAGCAAATATAAGTGTGTTTTACTCAACTGTGATCTTTCTGAAAAGCCAAGTATTTAATACACTCTGCTGCTTGATATCCTCAGTGGGTCTCCAGCAGGGATAAAGGCCAAACTCCCTCAACCAAGCCCACAAGGCCCTTCAATCTGGCCCATTTACTCACCATCATCACATCTTGTCACCCCTACTCTCAAAGCCTGTACGCAGTTAGTGGAACATCTTCCAGGGCCCTCAAAGTCTAAGAATGCTCTCTCTAGCTTAAGAGTTTTACACCTATTCCTCCTATCTGGAGCACACCTGTTCTCAAACTTGGTAACTTTTTACTCGACCGTTTCTCTGTGAGGGCAGGGACCCTATCTCTCCACTGTGTATTCCTAGCACCTAGCACAGTGCATAACACAGAAGAGCACTCAAATCGTCGCTGTCGTGAATTTATCAAAATAAAATCAGCATATTCAGTAAAGCCCTATTTTCATAAGAACATGAACCTTTCCTTTTCGTGCCTACCGATCTGTGAGTACATGCAACATACACACTCGTGCACCTAGGGAGATACACATGAATCCTGCAACCGAATCGGGGCAGAGCAGGGTGTCTTTAACTATGTATAAATAGCGAATAGTGATGAGTCATCAAGAACCTCTGATTCTGAGGAAAGACAACACAAACTAAGTCACTTAACTAGGGCCACACAGTAAGTCTGCAGTATAGTTAAATTGCAGCCTTAGAATTTTGCTATTTCTAGGCACACATCCTAATTTATACAGCCACTGCAACCCAGTCAATCACCCCTAGAATGATACTATTACAAACATACTGAAGGGGATATTTTGGTTCTGGGCCTTTGAATTGAGTCTCTTCTCTAACAAACATTACTGGGTTCTTTCAGAAGTGCTGAGTGGTTTAGCACTAGCCGTTAGTTTTCAGCACTCAATTCTAAGTAATGATTATCCTTGATAAAGAACCATGTTCCTAAAACGAAGAAAGCAATTCTAATATATCTTGTATGGTCCCTTACTGAGGGAAAGGTCTTTTACAAAGGGATATTGGTGTAATTAAAGAATTATTCCAATAATGAGAAGAAACATTTCTCTGTAAAAATGTCTTTTTTTTTGTAAACTACGAATGAAGTGGGTAGATGTTCATGAACTAATATTAAATTTAAAATGTAGGGTATAACTAGTATATTAATCTGTGCACTGGGAAAACGTGGAAGAAACCACAGAGATATTAACAGTAGTTTTCTTTGGATGACTGGATCTGTTCAATTAAATTTTCTTCATAATAATCTTTCTGTATTTTCTATAAGTAAATACTACTTTTGTAATACAATAGTTTCTTCTACTTATATTCTTATTAGGACTCTAGTAATTTTCACTATGGAAATAATTAAAAGATTTAGAAGAAGTTTGGTTACTGTCATCTAGTGGCAAAATTTTAATTCATACAGAGGCAAAGGCAAGCCTGAAAAAGACTATATGACTTAACAAAGGTAAAGCCACTCAGAGTAAGGGAGAAGACAGGATTTAAATGAGATAATGTATATAAAACAGCCAGGATATACTTACATAGTACATAGCATATAGTAAATGTTTTAACAGATAAATCAAAATCTTTCTAGCTCCTACTGCTGAAATCTAAGAATTTTAGTTTGACATTCAAAGCCCTATAATGAATGGCCAGACTGACTTACTTCCAACCATCCCCACACTCTCCAATAATAACTCTCTGACTTTTGCTCAATATTGATAATTGAATATGGAATGAATGTCACTGAATATAGGTTTGCCCAAGGTCATTGAGCAAATCTATGCCAGAGAAAGGAACATAAATGAATAATTGTCTAAGTTAGCAGTTAGAGTAAACTACTGTTTTATCCTACTTCCTTAAGCGTTTTCCTGTCGTTTGAGATTTTATAATGGTAGAAATACCACAAAATTTTTGTTTAAACCAAAGGGCACAGCGTTGAAAAACTGTCAATTCGTTGCTACATCTGCCGCCAAAAATTTTGAAGTTTTTAATCATTAAAAGACAACAAAAGTTTGCAACATCTAGGAATCAGTTCAAAGAATAAACAAGTATTGTATGATAAAATATAGTTACATTTACTAAATATTGCTTCTGATATCAGAGATTAGTTAACTTTTTCTATAAAATGTCAAACAGTAAATATTTTAGTCATCTGGGTCCTATGGTCTCTGTCACAGCTATTCAACTGTGAAGCCATAAATAATACAAAAACATATGAGCATGGCACATTCCAATAAAACCATGAAAAGAAGTGGCAGGCCGGGTTTTTGCCCAAGGGCTTAGTTTGCTAACCCTTGATCTATCTCACGTAAGTGTACATTTCTTTATTGAGAACATAAAAGATGAAAATAAGAGAATTTGGTATCAAAGATATGCCACTGGGCTGAGAAATTAGTCAACTTGAGTTCTGACTGTTTACTCAAAAATACTACTGAGCACATAGTTTCAAAAATTAAGAGATACAGCCTTTTTTCTTGAGAACCTTACAAACTCATTAGGTAATAAAAGTACACACAAAAAACTGAATAGTAAATAAAGTACTCATGATTTAAGGGTCAAAAGGGTACAGACAGCTTCCACAGGGTTCACTGGCAGGGACAATCTCTGGGGGCGGGCATACTAGAGGAAGATGCCACAGAACCCAGAGGACTTTGAGAGTCTGGCTGACTTAGAACAGACTCCCAAAGAGCTCTTCAAAAAAGAAATCCATTTGGCTGAGTTCACCTAGGTTTCCTCAAAGTTATCTGATCATGAACCATTTTTTTCCCTTATTAACAGTCTGTGGCTATTAACAGTCTGTTAAGACTTATTAACAGTCTGTGGCTATACTGCCAGGAATACATTTTAGGAAATGCCAGTCTGTACTGCAAAGAGGTCAATGACCAATAGACCAGCGAGAGAGGAGAAGAAAGCTCAGCAGCACTGAAGCCTGGGGGCTTGGAAAGATAAGGTGTTAAATGAGGTGTTGGATAAAATCAGGCTGTCCTCAAAAGGGGCATATGACCAAGACAGAGGACAGTTAGGTGAGGAAAGATGCTACAGATAAGCTGCATCAGCACTACACTCTCACTTAGACCTACCCTGCTTCGTATCAGAGCAAAGCAACCCAAGTACAATAGCACTTCAAAGTCAATGTTTTATTTTCAGAGTAGCCCAAAAATGCTCACATAAATTAGTTCCAAATTGAATGATAATTAGAATTCTATTAAATAATAATTTAATTTATGAAAAACAGCAAGTGTAATATGTAATGAGAAGTAAAGTTTATATATTGGTGTATTCTCTTCTCTGTAATCTGAGGGACATGCTTTAAAATAACCCAGTGCAGGGATACAGATAAAACAAGACTGGTCTTATGTTGGTCTTTAATGAAATTGGGTAATGGGTACGTGTGGATTTATGACACTCATATTTTTATTTATTTTGAAAAGGACTGTAATAAAAATGTTTAAAAATCAACTTAAATCCTAGTCTGCACTAATATAAATCTAACATCCACCTTATGCTACATAATAATAGTACTGTCCTACAACATCTGATGCATCGATTGATTCTGGACAGCACATTGAAAGATGGAATCTACTGGGTAACAAAAGAAGTAGCAAGTTCTATTTTGTTAATACACAGAACAGTTGAAAACACAAGAAATTTTTAATTTTAGAAAAGGAGGGGAAGAGGTAGAGGTGACTTTCAGTATCTGGGTGATAACAGATCCTATCTTGCAGGGCTATTGGGAGGATTAAATAAAATGCTGTATATTTAGATGTGCTTAGCATAGGACCCAATATGTACATGTACCCAATAAGTATTGGTTATTACTGTTATTATTAGTTACTACATACAAGTGGGACACTTATTCTCTTAGCCTTGGAAGAACAAACTAAGGCCAATGAACAGAAATGGAAGAATAAAAGATTTCAGTTCAATCTACCATCAGAGTTATCCAATCATGAGAAGATTGCTCAGTGTGGTACTGACCTCCACATTACCATATATATTTCTAAAACAGAGGCTGAATAAGCATCTAAGAGGAAAGTCACAGAGTAAACCCTTTACTAGGCACACAGTTGGACATTTTAGGATTTTTTCCAAATGCTAATGCACCCACTGGAAGATTTCACTACTTTATATTTAATGGTCTAAAAATAAGAGACAGTCACCTCAGATTTAGGTATTTCATATTACTTTTACTGAGTTGTCATATGGAAGCAAGACGCTCATAGCCTAAATATCTACTACTAATAATTTTGAAGTTGGGTAAGTTCCTTATGTTTGCAAAGCACTTAACAGAACTGGGTGTTCAGAGCCAATGGCTAGTTATATCATTTAAAAAATTTTATGACACTAAAAATATATTTCTTACATAATGAACAATTAATTGTAATTATGTCTTTATCCTTCAAATGAACTTTGTGAAGTACAGACTCCTGGATTTAGATCTTATTTAAATCTTAATCTGCTAGATTTGCCATCTTCAAAGCTAAAAATCAAAAAGAAATCAGAAACAGGCTCCGAGTTGCACTGCGCAAACTACCACGACGTTTCTCTCTCCTTAAGCAGGAAGCACAAACCTGGGCAATCTCCTCGGTTTTCCTTAATTTCTCCTCCCAGGTCACAGTCATTTCCTGGATTAGCTTCTCTGATTCTTCCAGCCGGTCTTTCAGCTCTGGAGATTTCATTGCCTACAAGCAAAATGTTTATTTCATGAAACGTCTGTACAAGGCCCTGAAAAAAGAATTCGCTAAATCCAGGAGGACAAGAGGAACCACCTGACTCTTCTTAGCTCTACAGCTCACTGGGGTCCCTGACCTGCCTAAGACACAAGGACTGTCACTGACCCACAGCATCCAGACTGTGTGGGTCCCACAGACTCACCTAGTTATCCAGTGGGTTTGAAAGAAGACTTAACCTTTTCATTTTTCTCTAACCTGTTGTTACTATGAGATCTAATTACATTTAGGGAGATAAAAAGTTCAAGCTACCAAGGGCTTATTTTTTTAAATCTCAATAGGTCTAGACTCATATGTGTGACTCATTCTACTCTTAATTGATGACTTTGGGTATTTCTTCAAGTATATGCAGACTAAATTTGCACATGTTGAAAACTGGACGGTGTTATTGATACCAGGAAGACAGAAACAAACTTTCAAAGAATCTTGATGAACTGTAAAATTATTCCTGTAAAAACAGGATAGGATTCAACAGGCAAAAATACAATCAAGATAATTGTTTTGACCATGTAATTTACTGTTGTACTACCAGAAAACAGGTCATGAGAAGAGGGCTACAGCCTCAGGCCCAAGAAAGAATCGCACAGTGCCTGGAAATAATGGGAACAGAAATGCTAGTTAAAGTAGGGATCTTGAATCTGACATTTCATCCCACTTTTGATAAAAGGATAAGCATTTGAAAATATTACGTATAGAATGGATAAACAAAAAGGTCCTACTGAATAGCACAGGGAACTATATTCGATATCCTGTAATAAACCATAATGGAAAAGAATATGAAAAAGAATATGTATACAACTGAATCACTGTGCTGCACAGCAGAAATTGACACAACACTGTAAATCAACTATACTTCAATAAAATAAATTTTTTAAAATAAATCTTTAAAAATTAATAAAAAAGATTTTTGGTTAGAATTGTGTAGGTTTTAAATTCAGTAATGGAACATAAACATCATACACTATAGAATGTACAAAGGATAGTGAAACAGGGCAGTTTTAAACAGATGGCTACTTCTGCTATATTTTTTCCTATGAACATAATTAACCCATAACATGGAAAAACTAGCTTATTATGGTGTGCAAGACCTCCTTAGGATTTCTGTTTGGACTTCAACCTGTGAACATCTGATACAACACAAATCTGTTTGATTCCTCTTCTAATTAGCCTATGCACGTTCACCACCATTTGCTGCACTAGTATTAAGTTGTATCTATTTTTGTTTCAAGCATCTCTCTTTCTCTACCCTATTCTACTGTACCTCTTTTCTCGTCGGCTGCCTATACTGTGGAAAGAAACATTTTCTCAATTCCCCTTATTCTCTCCTATTCAATCCTTTAACACCTGTAAAAACTATCTAAATTTCAACTATGACAACTTATCTGTCTTCCTTTATTACTCATCTCAAATTTCTCTTCCTATAGGAAATTCAAAAACTCTACTCATCACTTATGGCCCTGGGGGAAGAAAAGTCAAGTTCTAGCTTTACTGGATTTTCCTAGACCCATAATGCTGCTCGGCTGTGCCTCATACCTCTGCTTTGGTTAGCTGCTCTCGGAGTTTTTCTACTTCTTCTCGGAGGTCCCGGATAATCCGTGCATTGGGATCCTCGTTCACCACAGCGTGGTTCACGATGTTCTTGGCACGATCTGCATACCGCAGGGTTGAAAGGGTTTCGTCATAGTTGTCAGCGGCCGGACTCACAGTAGCTACCATGGCTGTCTTGCTGTTACCCCCAAGACTGTCCTGGAGAAGAAAAGAACGTGAATACCATTTTAAAGTTGGAAGAAAACATCATATGGGAACGCTGAAGCCCCATATGATGAGATAATGTCCCAAGGTCAAACACAGATTGAAGGACAAAGCCAGGACTTAAGTACAGGTATACTGGCTCCCAGTCCCATGCTCTTTCTTCGCTGGCAAAAGCTACTTTTCTGCAAAAGGGAGCTTTGGTTTTTGAGAAAGAACTGGGAAATACAATGAAGCCCACACTTATTTCAGTTTAATAAAAATTAATTCTAAGTCAATTTGTCCTCTTTTAACAGGCAACGTGATACCATAAGTCAGCAGACTGCTCAGAATAAAAAAGGATGCTTTCTTAAGTGCCTACAAAATCTCCCTGAGAAGACTGAACAGTCGTAACAGTATTTGATCAAAGAGTGATTACCTACAATCTACTCCATAACGCCATGTACCTGGAGTCTCTGTGAAGCCTGAATAATAGCTCAGAAAGTGGTGCTGTTATAATGCTATCAAGCACCTTGTAAATTTTTAAAACATAAGGTACAATTATGGTCTTAGAAAACAAAAGATACATTGAAGGTACTTCATCGTATTCCATCTGACAGCACTTCAAAAACTACTGAAACAGGCTTCAAGTTCTATACAACCGCTTCTAGAGTTCAGATAAGGGTGATGAAAAAAAGACATTCATCTCCATTAGAGAAAACCGCTAAAGGGACTTTAGGATGGGCTTCAACAAATTCAAAAAACGACTTCCCCTTGAGAACATTAAAAAATAACTAGATATAACTCAGGATTACAAAACAGGACTTGGGAAGTCAAGTCTACCCCACGCCGCTTCGCCACACAAAGACTGCATGAAATCCAGCTGCGCAGGCGGCCTCTGAGACGGCCCCCAGAGATCTACGCCTCCTGGAATTCACACCACCATGTCTTCCCCTTCCCTGAGTGTGGGCGGGCCTTTCTGATCTGCCTCTAAGGAAGAGAACACAGAACTGATGGCTTGCCACATCTGAGATTAGATTATAAAAGACTGGCTTCTGTTGTGGGTGTTTTCTCTCACTCAGGGAAACCACTGCCATGAGGTGAGGCAGCCCGAGGAAGAGACCTCAGGAGTGAGTTTGGAAACACATCTTCTGACGCCTGCCCACAAGCACTCAGGTGAGCAGATCCAACCTCAGCAGCCCGGCAAGGACTGCAGCCCCAGATGATGCCTGTGCTGCAGCCACGGGAGAGACCCCACCCAGAACACTCCGGCTGCACCTGGAATCCTGACCCAGAGAAACTCTGAGGTAACAAATGATGGCTGCTCCCAGCTACTGAGTTTTCAGGGTAATCTGCTGCACAGCCATAGATAACTCCCACTACTCTATCTCAGGATGAGAGTTACCCAGAAGACTAGACTCAATGCCCCCTTTCAGTAGTAAAGTATCACTGAATTATAGACTCACAATATGAGAGAACACTCAGGCTGGCCACTAATGAGGAATTCATTAGATCACAAGAAAGCCAACTCTATCTTTGGGCTGCATTAACCAATACAAAATTCTTACTTTTGAAGATAGAAATGTTTTCCGTTATCAATATTTCTAAAATTTGCTTGAACCACCCGTGATTTATACACCTTTGTGCAGAGATTATTCAGTCCTCAGCCTTTTGTGAATTAGAGTATTAGTATCCCCATTTTACTGATGAAAAGCCAGAAGTTTGTTCTGACAAAGGAGGTTAAATACCTTGCCTACAGATCCAGAACTAGTGAAGTGAAAACATTCCTGCCCAGTTGTATTCTACCTTCCAGTCCAATATGATTTCCACTCCCTCACAGCTACCCACGATAGCACAGTAACAAAATAACACCTGGCAACAGAGAGAGTTCAGACCTGAAGCCTTTCCAAATAGTTCTGTCCTAGTGCCAGAAACAAAATTGTTCCCTAGGTGTTGCTAACAGTCCAATATAATCACAAACAGTACGTCCCCTTATTCATCCATTACTAAAATTTTGGTTTTCCACAGAAAACACAGCTAAGATAATTATATCATTGAAGGAAATAACTCTTCGATGCATGAAAAGGGAGGAAATGAAAGTAATCTGGGCTTTAGGAAGCAAAGGCAATTTCTGCAAAGTCTGGATGACTGCTTGCTTCACTCTACTTCCAGACACTGATCTCACATTGCTGGTGCCCAGCTTTGGCAACTTCCAGAAAGATGTCAAGAAGAATCCCATGCACGTTAATGGAATTCAAATGTCATATATCAAGATCACAGGAATTACATCTCAGGCTGGAATTCAGTTCACAAGCAGTGCCGTGGTGCACTGCTGCCCTTCCAGAACCACTGCATTCTCTTAGCCCACAGGAAGAGCAAATGCGGTTGGGTAGAAGGGGATTCGTAACAATAACTACCACAGGAGAAAAGCATGCATACTGTGCTTCAATTTGTGCTGAGAAAAGGAAACCTGGCAAACAACAAATACTTGATATTTTTTTTTTAATACTTGACATTTTAAAAGCCCTTGTGCATGAGCAACAATATGCTCATATTCAAAAATGGCCTCATGCCATCAGCAAAAAGGAAACAGCAACAAAAGAACTGGCACTCATTCAAGGAGAAAGTATAATGCTTCTTGTTTACTCTTTAATTGTTTAATTAGGCAAATCAGATGAGCTTTGTTTCAAACGCAGAAACTGCAAATTAAATGGACATGAGAAAGAATTTTGGAAGTCGGAATCTTTTAAAGCTGAAAGAACTCTTTGAAGTCACCTAATCAAATTATTTCATTTTACAGATGAGAAAATGAGACCCAGGAAGATTGACAGGCTTACCAAAGGTCATAATGCTAGTGCAGAGCAGAGCTGAAATTATTCATTCATTCAACTTTTCACGGAGTTTACCATCTAGAGGGCAATGCTGGTGAGCAAATACTATATGCTAAGAACTAAAGTAGAGGTAAATACAATATGGTCTGGGAAAACAGAGAAAAAGCAGAAAGCCCAGTCTTGAAAGGTTAGAAAAGACTCCCAGAGAAAGTGACATTTGACACCTAAAGATGAATAAGCATCACCTAGGTAAAGGGGATGGGAGAGGGAAGTAGGAAGAGGGATTGAAGAGAGGAGGAAGACTGTTCCCAGCAGAGTAAGAGCAAAGTCCTAGAAGTAAAAGTATTCATCACTCAGCTAGAACTGATAATGTCAAGAAGCAAAAGCTGAACACTGACAAGTAGGGAGGGGCCTAGTAAACCGCAAGTCTTTAAATAACTTGGACTTTATCATAAGTGCCCCTGGAGAGTTACTGAAGACATTTAAGTTTAAGAAGAGTATTAATTTAGAAAGACAGCAACCTAACTGTAAAGAACGGAATGAACTAGGAAAGCCCAGGAAAGAAGTTTCAATCACCCAGGCGAGAGAAGAAAGCTTTCATTATTCATTAAGTAACTGGCAGTAAGGATGCAAAAAAGTAGATGAATTCCAAAGATATTCATTATTGGAGCACTCATTACAGGAAGTTACTTGATGTTAAGACCTATATTTAGAAAGTCACAGAGAGAAGAAAACATAATCTTAATATGAAACAGTTCTCCACTGACCACTTACCAAATGAGTAAGCACTCAACCCTGCCTGAGAGAAGAGCAGTCACATCCATCCCCATCCCCCCACGTCACACCCCCACCTGCCAAATCACCAAGTGTGAGCAGTTTCTCTGACTCTAAGAGCACTACATAATTATAATGTGAACACAATGCAAAAAAAAAAACTTTAAAAAGAAACTGCAAATCTTATAAAGGATGAGCAAGTTTATGAGTTGGATGAAAGTCACAGTGGAGAATACTAGCATCATACCAAGTCAAACAAGGATCAGGAAGAATTAGACTAATTGAGAATTCAAGAAGGACATAAAAGACACCTGAAGGGAGAATGATTTGTGTAGCAATGGATTCCAAAAGGCTTTGGGGAAAACTGTTTAAACCCCAGCATAGGTTTTACAAAAATGCCCCTACTTATGATCTTGTACAAAAGTCAAACATCGTAAAGAAGGTCATGTAGTTTTTCAGGAAAAATATGACAAAGATCAAGGAAACTATTCATTTTTTTAGCCTAAGAATTAACACATAGAAGTTACAATCATAGCCTAGTTTTATTAAACAGAAGATAAAGAGAGCTTTTTAAAAAAGTGTTTAGTTTTGTTCTTCAAGTTCAATTATATTCAACAGTTTCTATCACATTTGGTAAAAGTAAGGTGCTTCCCTTTCTAGTGAAAAGAAACCTTTGGTAAGAAGAGCACAGCCTAGGCAACAGAAGATGGGCAGCAAGGTCAGCCCTGGATTCCAATCTTGGTTCTGTCACTTGCAGGTTCTGTGTCCGTTGCCGCATCTGTAAAATGGGACCACCACCATCTGCCTTCCAAGGAATAAATGAGATAATGTATGTGAAGCACTTTGCACAGTACCTGATTCTCCTGACCCAAGCTCTCCTGGCCTCCAGCCTATGGGATGGACACTCAATGATTAACCTAGGCCATTTTAACTACGCCAACTTAACAAAGTATTTCTTATTGTTGGGTTAAATGGACTGAAGCAGCAACACTGGAACGACAGGACAATGAATATTCTTTTAAATCAAGCACATCCAGAAATCATCAGGAATGATCAGGAGATGTTTCTATGGAAAGTGTGAGGAAGAAGTATCATATTGAGATTTCTTCTGGAAATTAAACAAATGAGACTTCAAGGTTAATTACTGACACTTGAGACAATTATTTCCTTGGTAATTAAACGTTTTATAATATGTATCCCTTTAATTCAAGAGTTATTTACAAGTGGTTTTTTTTTTTTTTTTTTGCGGTACGTGGGCCTCTCACCGCTGTGGCCTCTCCCGCTGCAGAGCACAGGCCCTGGACGCGCAGGCCCAGCGGCCACGGCTCACTGGCCCAGCCGCTCCACAGCATGCAGGATCCTTCCGGACTGGGGCATGAACCCGTGTCCCCTGCATCGGCAGGCGGACTCCCAACCACTGCGCCACCAGGGAAGCCCTACAAGTGGTTTTTAATCATCAAATTTTGTTTATCTTTTTGTTTTGTTTTGTTTTATTTATTTATTTTTGGCAGTGCTGGGTCTTTGTTGCTGCACGCGGGCTCCTCATTGCGGTGGCTTCTCTTGTCGTGGAGCATGGGCTCTAGGCGAGCGGGCTCAGTAGTTGTGGCTCACAGGCTTTAGAGTGCAGGCTCAGTAGCTGTGGCGCACAGGTTCAGTTGCTCCGCAGCATGTGGGATCTTCCCGGACCAGGGCTCGAACCCGTTTCTCTGCATTGGCAGGCGGATTCTTAACCTCTGCACCACCAGGGAAGTCCCTATCCTTTTGTTTTAAATTTCTACTTTTATTGCACTTTGGCCAAAGGAAGTAATCTACCTGATTTTCTACTGTGGCAAATTTCACTTAATAAAGCATGCTCAAACACTGTGTAGAGTTTTAGAAAGTAAAGTTGAATACTAGTAAAGCCTTTGAGAGGGTGTAGAAACTAGAAGAAAACCCTACTCCCTTTACAAACATGGTTCTCTAAACATGTCAAAAGCTGTGTTCTCTACTTAGCTGCCTGCGCTTAACTCATCTTTATATGCTCAACCACTAGCACAGTGAGTAACAGGTATTCAATAAATTCTTGATCACTGAGAAAATAAGCCATCACACAACTAAACAGGGCTCACAAAATTATTTTTCCATTTTAAAAACATTTTTTAAAAGAGCATTAGGTAAAATATTTTATTCCGGGTTGGCAACTTTATAAGGAGTTAAATTGTCACTAGATTTGATATCCTCTAACTTCCAGTCCAATACCTAATCCACCACACCAGCTCTATCAAGACCAAAGGGAATCTTGAAAGACTAGAAGAAACCTGGAAATAGTCTCTCTCTTCACCAAACTCCGATTACATGCCATTTTCTTCTCTCTCATGGAATCACCCACTTGTGTTACAGTATTCTGTGTACACAACTTCTCTCCCTTACTGGACTGAGTGATTACAGGGCAAGGAGAATCTAGCGTTTCCTTACATCCTCCTCACAGCGCTTCATACAGGCTTTTTCTTCCTCATTTCCATTTCTCTCATTCATGCTGAATCAATTAACCAGTGAATGACTGTGTGCTCTACTCTATCTTTTAACAACAGCTTTAAGCAGCTGAAAGCAAATTAAAATGATCATGAGTAGTCTGGAAGTTAAACAGAAAAAGAAGACCCAAAATGTCCATCAAACAAAAGGAGTCTGTGAGAAGGAAGGAGCAGTCCAGCTGGGTCTGGAACACAGTGGAAACCCCTTTCCTATGACGCGCTCAGCTATCAGATCAGCACTAGGTCCTGTTCTAGTCCCCAAATCTCAGAGGCGACTGTGCGATTCGTGTGCCGCAAACCCCCCTGCTTCCGGGTCCTGGTGAATCAGAAAGAAACCCATGCTTAATCCATTAAAATTAGGACTATCATGTAAGAGTCTAATGATTATAAATTTGAACACTGATGTAGGAAATTATAATTGGGAGAAATCAATAGTCTACTCTTTATTCTTCCTTTTCACCAACCACCAAGAGCATCCCAGAAAGGGGGGAAAAAAACTTACTTTGAGCAGCCAAGTGAGAACTGAGTCACGATATGGAACAAATTTATTCTTGTTTTTGCCAGCACCCTGATCTGCTAGGGCTGAGATAACCAGACCGAGGGTTGTGAGGGACCTGCATGGTGCAACAAACCGTAATAATCGTAAAAACCTGAGTGTATCAAATGTCACATTTTAGCACAAAGACTGAACATCAAGATGCCTTTGTACCAGCACGAGAACAGCACTGTTGTCAGCATTTTGCTGCTCAGGTTAAGAACACATAAACTCTAAATGCTGATATCCCTCTAATACTACTGTAAGCTATAAAATTGCTTAGTTCAATTTTTTTTTTCATTTTTGTAAAAAAAAAAAAAATGTAAGCTGTAAACCATTAGGTCAAGATAATGACACAAATACCACATATCTTTAAGAAAGGATGCCACAAACACAATACGATTAACTAAAACATAGTACAAGGCAAGAACATTCATATATATATAAATAAATAATAGCGTAGCATCTGGATGATGGTATTCTATGATCTCCAGCTGGTTACTGATGACTGTCTCACTAAGTGTCCTTCTGGGAGCCACAAGGATGGAAAAGATTCCTGCCCCCAAGGGGCTAACAATATAGCTTAAGGTAAGAAAATGTATAACCATATGAAGGACTTGGTGCACAAAATATTACTTTGTAAAGTAAAACCTTGGTATAAATAAGCACCACAGCTGTCATAAAAAGCAAAGCCCGATGTAGCCAGTACACGTTATTGTTTGTTCAGACAGTGACACCCACGTCAAGATCCACAGCTGGACTCTGATACTCCGATTATCTTTGTTTGTTTCTATAGCTTAGACCAGTGGCTCTCAACTGGAGGGTGACTATGTCCCCACAGCGGGCAGCTGGCCGTATCTGGAGATAATCTATGTTGTCACAACTCGGGCTGGGGAGAGAGATGGCAAGTACTGCCGCCACCTAGTGGGTAGAGGTCAGGGATGCCACTAAACATCTTAAGAGGCATAGGACCACTCCCTGGGACAAAGAACTCCCTGGCGCCGAACCTCAATAGGGCTGCCCTTGGGAAACCTTGGACTTGACTGAGGTTGTGCTCCTCAGCCCCAGAAGGCCTCTCAAAAAAACATAAAACAGGCTCGGGCCCTTAAAAAATATCTCTGAAAAAAAATTCTACACTATTTATAGCCTCAGTCATTCCGGAATCCTATTCTTTCAGTAACTACAGAAGTTCCCCCTTTTGGCTACTAAGTCACTGAAGCAACAGAGGCAGGCTTCTGGACAACTTACTTGTTGATGTTGCTGCCCTCCTTCAGCCTGTCACCTGCCGCTCCCGTTTTCGTCGCTCGCTCGCTGCCGGCTAAATCAACCAAGCTCAGCTTGCCCACTTTCTCTCCAGATGTCTAGGAAGCAAATCGACAAATACTAACAAACAGTTACAGAATACAGAAAGTGATACATCTCTACCGAATGAGTTTATTATCTAAATCCTTTATTAAAGCGTATCTGTTGTAATTTTAAAGTTAATTTGTGCTGCTACATAACAGTGTAAGAAAACTACACAGTCTAGTAGTAGATACACACAAAATTATACACAACTACGAATCCAGACAGAAAACTATCTCAAAACAAAACAGTGCCCCCCAATATGGTACATTTTGAAGGGAACCCAACAAAATCTTCTTAGAGAAGTATACAAAAGCACTATTCATAAGGTATAAATTTTAATATGTGAAACCACGCTTAAAATTTCATATATATTTACCAATAATCCTGAGAGAAAGTATTTGAATTTCTTATGATACAAAAAAATCTGACTTTTATACAACAGAAGGATCCCTCAAAGACCCAATGCTTTCTAAAATTTTTCATATTATTCATATAATAATTCCCTTGTTTCATAATTTCAGGTATTAAATTTACATATTTTTCTAGTTATTATACATACTGACATTTTCCTTTATCAAAAATGTTCAAAACAGATAGTTCAAAACAGATAGTTCAAAAACAGATAGTTTATACTTCTGCAGCAATGTAAGAAATGCGGGAAAGCAATGCCAAAAGCTATAGACTAGATCACTTTTTAAAACTTTCCTTTAAAGTATACATTCATACTTATTTCCATAAATAAACATGTTGCTAACAAAAGGGTATTAAGCTTCCCAAATCAAAAGTACTTTTGGTTTAAAAAAAAAAAAAGTCAGTATGTTTTTTGTTTTATGCTGAAAAGGAAATAGAAAACAAAGAACTTTTTGTCGTTGCACTAATCTTGCTGTGATGGTAAAAGAAGAAAAATATGCTCTCAGCAAATGAAAATCTTGCCAAAATACAGCACTTTGCCAGGGTGATCATTTTAGCTTCTGGTATTTGAAATTGATTCGCTGGAGGGTAGTAATAAAATATGCAAAAGTTCACATAAAAAGTAAGAGGGAAAACACAAATGTATGAGCCAACACAGAAGTTTTCAGTGTGATAGAAGCATACACATCTCTGGCTCTGTTACTTTTCATAAGCTTCAAGTCCAAATGCTCAAAAAATTATTCCACAAATCTAGAATCTTATAGTACAAGTTCTCCAGTATGACTTACTCCTTCTAACACTTTGCTGTTTAGCAGAAGGTAACACTTCAAAAGAAACTCCACTAAATCAGCTAGAGTATTATTAGCTTATACAGTTTGCCATCAGAGTTGAAAGCTCAAAAAATGCTATGGCAGAGACTATGGGCCATCAGCTTGTATAACTTCTGTTCCAACTTCCTTTATTTGGAGAGGGTGGAGAGCTAAAACCTACATTTCTCAGACTCCCTTGCAGCCAAGGCTCAGGATGTGGCTTAGGTTCTGTCAATCACATATTCTTGCTTAAGATTTAGAAGGCAGAAACAAAGTAGAGGTCATCCCCCTCACCCATTTTGGCTTATTTTCTGCCAGCAAGCAGGAGTGTGGATATATGAGTTTTCCTAAAAAGGCGTCCCAGCTCACATTCTCCAACTACCAGGGCTCTAAGAAGGTGGCCTCACTGACTCCTGTATCTTGGATCACAGCTCTGGGGTGTGCCTGGAACTCACAGGTCTGGGGGTGGCCTCAGGGGTAGTACCATCCTCACTGGATGAGATCTGTGCTCTTCTGGAGGTTATTCCTAGAGATTTAGTCTAGAAATCACTCCTCAGAAGGTGTACCAACAACTTTGTAATCATCCAATTCCCTCTTAAATCCCTTTCTGTTTACCTAGAGTGGCTTCTGTTTCTTGTCCTGAGTCCTAATTGATACACATGCCTGGCTAGGACTTTAAGTCATCTAACACCTGAAGGGAATAAGATAAACCATGATCCACTTTAGAAATTAAAAAAAAAAAAAAAAAAGGTCATGTATCTGAACACCTACCCCGGACTTCACATCATATAAAGTGTGTGTGAGGGTGATTTTGAAGACTGCATGTGATCGGCTGCTCTCCTCATTCATGTTGGTTGCAGCAACTGTACGAGATTTGTTACCTTCAGACATCAAAGATTCAATATCCTAAGTGGAAACAAGTCATAGACACACATTTCATTATCTAATAAACATTAAAACTCTGCTATACTACGAAATGCATTCCAAGTTTCACTACTTAGTCAACCACATTTGGAGTTTACATTCTGTTTCTCGATGAACATTATGCCCCACAGAGTACAATAGCCAGCACTATCTCTGAAAACTCAAATAAAACACATTATTTACTGTAGGTGCAGAATAAAGCAGCAGCTCTGACCAAGAATTAGAAAAGTTTAGAAGCTACATGTTGAAGTCCCACAAGATGGACAAACATGCCATGCCAATCCTCATCTCATCTAGAAATCTGAAAAACTTTAGCTTATTTAATTATAGTAATAGAAGTTAATTGGTAAATCCAATTAGATTGTATAAATAAACAGCAAACAAAAATAATTTGTAACCCCTTCACACAGGCAAAGCATTACATCACCGCATTGGTGTATATCTTACCAGACCTGTTTTTAAAAATGAAGACATCAAGAGACTAATTTTCTGCACAGATTCACTACTTCATTGCCATTGTAACTAAAACAGAGACAGCATAATACACTCGAAAGATCATGGGATCTTTGGGGTTTTTTTTTTTTAATGTTATAAGCTCTAAAACAGTTACTTAAGCAGTCTGAAATCTAGTTTCATAAATAACAATACAGCTATGACATCATCTACCTTACAAGGATTTTAATGAGGAACAAGAAACATACTGTACTTGTGAGAGAGTGTACTAGTTGCCTTCCTTTATCCAGCCTCCTCTTGTTTCCAGTAAAGGAACCCCATCTTTAGCTGAGCACACTGCAGCGGAACTAAGAGACTGCACTTCCCAGATGCCCTTGCAACTCAGCCTGGTGACATGACTAACTTTTAGCGGATGAGACAAAAAGTCACCTGGGAATTCACCTTAAAGGGAATAGGCACACTATCACATGCTGGTTCTGAGCCATCCTGAACTATGAGAACAAGGGCATTACTAAAGACCTGGCTCTATGTGGAAAGCTGGAAGGAATCTAGATCCTAACAGCAGCTTTGGAGTCGCCATACCAGCCCTCTCACCATTCATTCATTTGTTCACTCTAATAAATACACAAAGCACCTACTACAAGCCAGGTACATTTTAAGATACTGAGGATACATAGGGACAAAACAGATAATAATTCATATTCCAAAGCACTTAAGTCCTGTTATATTATTTTCAGTTATATGCAGCCAAACATAATCCTAACTGACACATATATATGAAAAACTTTGAAAATAATAAGATTCTATTTTCCTATATAAATGAAAAAGAATAACATTTAAGGACAAATTCAACATGATACATAACAAGCCTCAAAGTAAAAATACTGCAAAAAGAGGTAGAAGTTGGCACCAGAATGGAAAAACAACAAAATGTAAAATTTACAATTTTCTAGATGTTCCAAATCCATTTTAGATCCATTAAATCTTACAATCCTGACACTTAATGAAAAAGCTTTATTCTATTTAGCCTACATTTTTTAAAACTAAATGTTTCTGGTTTTTTGTTTGTTCTTTTAATTAATTAATTTATTTATTTATGGCTGCATTGAGTCTTCATTGCTGTGTGCGGGCTTTCTCTAGTTGCGGTGAGCGGGGGCTACTCTTCGTTGAGGTGCACGGGTTTCTCACTGGGGTGTCTTCTCTTGTTGCGGAGCTTGGGCTCTAGTAGTTGTGGCGTGCGGGCTCAGTAGTTGCGGCATGCCGGCTCAGTAGTTGCGGCATGCAGGCTCAGTAGTTGTGGCTCGCCGGCTCTAGAGCGCGGGCTCAGTAGTTGTGGTGTATGGGCTTAGTTGCTCTGCGGCATGTGGGATCCTCCCAGATCAGGGCTTGAACCCGTGTCCCCTGCATTGGCAGGCAGATTCTTAACCACTGAGCCACCACGGAAGTCCCTAGCCTACATTTATTCATTGGTCTCTAATCATCTAGACATTCATTGATTTTTAATCTGTTGTCTCCTACATAAAGCTCTTTATTGAATCTTTTAATTTTTTGAATAAAATGTCTTTTTATACTTTCCAATCTCTCTGAGCTCTCAAAAAAATCTTGATCTCTCTTCACTGTTGCAGAAATAAGCTCTCAAATATCATTATTAAAACAACAATACCTAACATTTATATGATACTGTAGAGTTTTCTAAGACTTTTCACATGCACTATCTCATTTGATCTCCTCCAGGAAGCTTTCCTGGATACCGCCCTCCCTGGACACCTACATATCCACTGAAGGCAGGTATTCCTCCTCCAAACTACCATGAACCCTGAACAATGCATCTCTCACTGCACTTAAAATCATGTTGTTTTATAATACCTTTATAACATCTGCAAGCATCTTGAGGGAATGGACCACCTCATTCATTTTTTTTTATTTCTTCAGCACTTAGCACAATGCCTGGCATATAACAGGTATTCAATAAATGTTTACTAAATGAAGTAAATAGTGTTTACTAAATGAAGTATCATTGACCAAATGATAGAATGTGATTGATGAACAAAGGAACTAATGAATCTACCTCAAAAGATAGTCAAGACAATAAAACTAATTTCCATTCTAAAAATTAGGACAAAGAGGCTTGGTGAGATAGAGGAAACAATCCAGAGTCATATAGGAGTCATATGAGAAGACTGTCACCATCAACAGTCTCTGACTCTTAATTCAATGGATATTACATCACAGCTCACCCTACCCCCATTTTCCCAACGAGGAAAGCCTAACGGATTCACACAAAGCATAACTGTGAAGTTTGAAAATGAAGAGAACTAGTAACTAAAGGTAAAAGAGTGATTCTCTCAAATTAGAAACAGGCTTTGAATTCCAACTACTCAACTCATATTTTATTTCATTAAATCAACAAAATCATAAGCAACATCATTATTTTATGTACTACTACAGAAGAAAAAATACTGCCATTTATCATTTTAAGATACAGTCGTAAGGAATATCACAATTTTAGAGCTCATAAAAATGGAAAAAATGTGTCTCACAATAGATGAATAGGTATGCCTTGCAAATATGTATACCTTCTCTCAAACTTAAACTGACCCAAAGCTTTTTAATAAAGGTTTTTGTAACTTTTTTACAAACTTTTTTGTGACTTATTAAGTGATGCTACCATAATTTTTTTTCAGCAAAAGATCACAAATTCAACAACAAAAAAATTTGCTACAGTGAATTTTAGTAGTTCACATAAAGGATGTTGTTACCTTGTAGCCTGTGACAGCCAGTTTAGAAAGTCCATCGACATAGGGTCCCAACACACTGTGCTCTCTGACTTTTAACGTTTGACGGCTTCTGTTCAGTAAAAACAAAAGAATCAATTTTTAAACAATTAACCTGTTTAAAAGGACTCGGCCATGCGCAATAAAAATACATACTGAATTCAACAAAGATCCCACAAACAGACTTGATCCCAGAAGAATTTAAACCAAAACTTAAGATCTTGACTAGTAAGAAAAACTTTGTAATGTGGTAAAATCTCACATCACTCAAAAGGGTACACTGTGGGATGTCTACTACCACAAAGAATGCAGAGTCAAATAAATACAAACAATCTACTTGTCAGATCACAGAATGTGGCACAAAGAGCAGAAACTCAATAAATGTTAACTGTGCAAAAGAAAGAAAACTACAGACAAAACTCAGTCATGAATAAAGACAAACAAATATAAACGGACAAAAATAAAGACAACAGGCTGAATCTAACAGTGATTTAAAAACATAAAGTTGGACTGTCCCAGGGCTGCTAGGTTGTTTTAACACTGAACAAAGATTCATGCTCTTTACCACAATGATAGACTAAAGAGGAAAAAAATATACACGATCATTTCAATAAATGATTTCAATAAACTGAAAAATGATTCAATAAAATTAAATACTCATTCATGGTTAAAAAAATAAACCTCTTACAAACAAGGAACTAATAAAACCAGTAGAGGGCACCTGTCAGAAACCTAGAGCATACAGCATACTTAATGATATCAACCAAAAAATATAAAGAATATTTGATGACTGATTCTATGTCAAAAAAGCTCTTCAAAAAATCTAAACATTACAATTCTTTTTTTTGGTTGCACCGTGCAGCTTACAGGATCTTAGTTCCCTGCCCAGGGATTGAACCCGGACCACAGCAGTGAAAGTGCCATGTCCTAACCACTGGACCACCAGGGAATTCCCTAAACATTACAATTTTTAAAAAGAATATTTATTGATGGTAAGATTACAAGTGATTCTTGTTTTATGTAACTTATTATTTTCTAATGATTTGGAATCTTACAGTACCCTAGGATCAACCACCAAAACTTTACTTACTACTATAAAACTGTATATAAAATACATATAGAGGGCTTCCCTGGTGGTGCAGTGGTTGAGAATCTGCCTGCTAATGCAGGGGACACGGGTTCGAGCCCTGGTCTGGGAAGATCCCACATGCCGCGGAGCAACTAGGCCCGTGAGCCACAACTACTGAGCCTGTGCGTCTGGAGCCTGTGCTCCGCGACAAGAGAGGCCGTGATAGTGAGAGGCCCGCGCACCGCGATGAAGAGTGGCCCCCGCTTGCCACAACTAGAGAAAGCCCTCGCACAGAAACGAAGACCCAACACAGCAAAAATAAATAAATTAATTAATAAACTCCTACCCCCAACCTCTAAAAATAATAATAATAATACATATAGAATATCTGACTTAGAATATATGCAAAGATCAGAACTATTACAACTTTTTTCCTTTCATATTTCTCTTTTTCTTAAAGATAGTGTATACTGCATTATCTCTTGAGTAAAACAATTCTATTACTACACAAAGTAGGCAGTGAATTAATAAAATCAGTACTTGAATAAAATAACTAGGTTCTCTCAAATAATCTTTCGCTGAAAAGGAATCACCTTCAGAGTTTTTAATCCATTCACTTTGGCTCTTCAGAAACACTACAAAAATCCTCGAGAAACTTTCATGGAGACAACAACAGCTAACACTTATTGAGCACTTACTATGTGCCAGTAAATGTTCTAAGACCTCAGGTCTATCAACCCAGTCTATCTTCACAGCAGCCCTCTGAGATATTATGTAACATTATAATCCCTTCTGTACAAATGAGGCCTAGAAAGCATAAGGAACTTGCCTTGCCCAATAGGTAACAAGTAGAGGACCTAGATCCAGAGCCAGGTGATTCCAAAGCCCATGCTGTCAATTACTAAACTGTACACAAGACAAACATATAAGATATTACTAAAGACTATTAGCAAATCGTAGATAGTAAAGTTCAAGCTATTCACATAAGCACTGTGGAATATAAAACATGAAAATGAAGTCAGCTAAGAATTTCTGGAAAGAGTAGGAATTTCTGGGATCTCAAAGAAAGTGATGCTTTTCACAGAAATGAAGGTGCAAGAAAAAGGATTCAAGGCAGAGCCAGAAAAAGTAGAGGGGCACAATTTTTAGCAAGATGTGGCTACCTAGGCCACAACCTTCCTCCCTCTGGACTTCCTTTGGTTCCCTGTTTCAACATCTGTGCATACTGCCCTTTAGCCCCATTGGACAGCTGAGTCACTTTCCAAACCTCTGATTTCTCCACACCTCCATGCTCTGGCACAGGCTGTCCCCATGCCTGAATCGTTCCCACCCTGCTTCTCAGTGGACAAACTCCTACTCAGTACAAATTTATCAAGCACTCTCTGTAGAATCTTCCCTTCTCCTCCGGGCAAAGGCAGTCACTCCCTCTTTGCTCTCACCTATTTTGTGCGAGCCTCCTTCACAATTTAAAAGCATTATTGCATTGATTCATAACTATTTGTTTCCAAAACTCCCATTCTGTCCACACTGAGCTCTTCATCTATGACTGCAAAGTGCCTGGCATACAGTGATCACTCGATAAATGTTAAGTCAAGTTCTGTATAAAAACACTAAGTGCCGGGGGCTTCCCCAGTGGTGCAGTGGTTAAGAATCCGCCTGCCAATGCAGGGGATGTGGGTTCGATCCCTGGTCCGGGAAGATCCCACATGCCGCGGAGCAACTAAGCCTGTGTGCCACAACTACTGAGCCTGTGCTCTAGAGCCCATGAGCCACAACTACTGAGCCCATGCACCTAGAACCCGCGCTCCCCAACAGGAGAAGCCACCATAATGAGAGGCCCGCGCGCTGCAATGAAGAGTAGCCCCCGCTCGCCACAACAAGAGAAAGCCTGCACACAGAAACAAAGACCCAACACAGCCAAAAATAAAACAAACAAACAAACAAACACTAAGTGCCGGGAATTCCCTGGCAGTCCAGGGGCCCGGGTTAGATCCCCGGTCAGGGAACTAAGACCCCACAAGCTGCGCGGCACAGCCAAAAAAAAAGGGAAGAAATACTAAGCGTCAATTCAGCCTCATATGAAAGGCCTGCAGATCATTATCTTTGCTAAAGAAAACAGATGCCAGTGAGGAGCTGACAGGTTTAGTTTTCTCTTGATTGAGGGCCACTGTGACCCACTGCTTCTGAGACCAGCTTTCCTTGATCGTCCTCTTCATCCCAAAATAACTAGACGCGCCCTCGCCGTCCTCCGCGCTTTCTATAAGCTTCAGCTCACGTGGCTCTTTGACCTTCCAAATACTGCTCTTACCAGCAATAAGCCACAGGCTGTGGTTTTTATGTTTTTCTCTCCATTGTTGCACTTCCTTAAAATCTGAACTCAGAGAACCCTGTGCAATGCACAAATTTCCTCAGATACCCCTTATCTTCCTCATTAGCCTCAGTTATGACTGCAGACTGAGGCAGCATTCTTGAAGGCTTTCTAATACTTTTAAGCCACTTCTCTTTCAAAGCCTACGCCATAAAATTGGACACTTTTTCCCCTTGAGAATCATGAAAATGAACTATCTTGAAGTCCAGGTTTCACTATTTCTGATTATGTCACAGCCTGCAAACAGATGAATTCCATTAGAAATTTCTTGGTTTAAAACAAACAAAAAACACTCTACTTGATTAAGGATACCAGTTATACTGATATCAGTAACTTAACTATCAATACGTATTTCTTGTTTGTGCTTTTGGATATATCTGAGAGAGACGGTATAACCCAAATACATGCTGCTCAACCATGCTTCCCTGCCCCATCTCAGCCCTAGTTCAAAAGCCCAGAACTGGCTACAGGAAACCTCTTAATATAACTAAAAACTAGAAAAATAACTCTTTACTCAAGTTCAGTATAAAACGTGTCACTTGGGGCTTCCCTGGTGGTGCAGTGGTTGGGAGTCCGCCTGCCGATGCAGGGAACACGGGTTCGTGCCCCGGTCTGGGAAGATCCCACATGCCGCGGAGCAGCTGGGCCTGTGAGCCATGGCTGCTGAGCCTGCGCGTCCGGAACCTGTGCTCCGCAATGGGAGAGGCCACAACAGTGAGAGGTCCGCGTACCGCAAAAAAAAAAAAAAAAAAAAAAAAAAAAATTTCACTTAAGCCAATTTATTAAGTCTGTTTTAGTCCATGATACCACAACATTAAAGTCTCAAAGTCATTTACCCTTTGGGATCAAGAAGGTCTCTAACTTTTTCATTGTAAATTTCCATATAGGACACTTCTACTTTAAAACTCTGCTCTTCGTTTTCCTCTTTCTGGGTTCGTTCAAAGAGTCCACTGCAAAGTCTTGGGATTAATCCAGGTTGGTCAGCTGTGCCCATCATGGTGTAAGATTTTCCAGATCCTAAAAAATGGAAATCATAGTTATTACTGTCTCCTTGAGAAGTTTAAATACACAGCCCTCTTTCTATTGCTCATAATAAAATCCTAGCACTTAGCAAAATGTCCCAAATAAGGAATACACCCAAATATAATGATGACACTAGTAAGTAGAGAAGCTTTCCAATTATACATGTAGAAGTACACATCCTTTAGGAAGAAAACAAAAACCTTCTTTAACTATCATCATATGTAAAAAACAGAAAAAAAAGACCTAAAATGACTGAAAAATTATGAGGTAGGAATAGTTTCCTAAAATTGAACTGGAAAGATCCATATGATGAATACTACGTGCCTGCTTCCAACCACTAATCATAGCATAAAAAATGTACGTTATCCCTACAGGCCCCAGAGCAAATTAACTTACTACCACTACCCTTTGGCAACAGTGTAGAAATCAGAGTCATCTTATTTTTCTACTACAAAATTATTTTCTATGTACCAAAAACACATATTCATTAAAGAAAATTTAGAAAGCATAGGAAAATAGAGGAAAAAATTAAATCACTCATAGTCCTAACAAGTCTTGAAAATATCATAACCATTTTTCCATGAAGAATAGTTTTCAATTGGACAAGTTATACGATATACCCTTACAAAAGTGACTCCTTCACTTTAAATAGATTTCTTTCCTGTTGACCACAGAGGTATAGAAGTCAAAACACTCCTTTATCAATCACAACTGATAAGATGCTAGCAATATGTATTCTTTTTGGTGTTTTTTTGGTTAGGATCTTTAAAGTTTAAAAATAAAACAGATTATTTAACAATTACCAGTCTGTCCATAGGCAAAGATACATGCATTGTAGCCATCAAAAGCATTCTGAAGGATATTCTCCCCAAGGCACTTGAAAACATCATCTTGACCTGAAAGAATGACAGAGAAAAAGGTAGGACATTTTAAGCCAAAACTACATATGAACAATTAAAAAAACGAAAAACAAACATAACTCTCAAAAATGCACTTTTTTCTCAGCTTGTTTATCTACCAAACAAGATTTTTAAACTTGATGAGTGCTTCCAAAGGCTTATGTCTTTCAGAAATATCTAGTTATTAGCACATAACAGAAAATGAGTGAAAAGTTCCTGATAATATGAACTTGAATCAACACCGGCCAAAAAAAACCAATGAACTGCTAATTTTATAAACAATGATTATAAATATCTGAAATGTATACTTGGGACCTAGGTGGATCTGAATTTAACTATGTACCACTCAGCCAATGCTTTATTCAGTGTGTACTAAAGTTCAAAATAATCATATATATCAATTCCCTCTCCTTTTCCTCAACGATAATGTTTAATTACAGGGTCTACAATACATACCAGCTGGGAGAGGGAGGAAGGTCTGGGACATTTCTTCTAGCTTTCAACCATGGACATAAATAGTAGGGTCCAATTCCCCTCCACAGGCTAAATTAAATATGTCAATAACCAAACGTGGCCTTGACAAGTTATTCAACCTCTTTGGGCCCTGAATATAATATGAAAGAACTGGATGCTGTTATGCTTGTTACATTTTGAACGCTATAAACAGCATTCCATTAGGCCTCACTTTCTAGCTCATTTACAAGATCCATTCATCCTCATCACACTTGTGATTCTGAAGCAATCCTCAGAGTCATCACTGGGCCAGCCAGCCCAAATTAACCTTAACTTTTGGAAACAGCTGTAGTACTACTGTTTTTCATGATAAAGGCCAATACAATATTTAAAAAATTGCTTAGAAATGGGTGTCATAAGCAGTTAGGAATAAAGGAAATATATGGTTATCATTGTAGTCTTTTTTTTTTAGATTTTTTTTTTTAATTTGGCTGTCACTGTAGTCTTTTTTTTTTTTTTTTTTTTGCGGTACGCTGGCCTCTCACCGCTGTGGCCTCTCCCGTTGCGGAGCACAGGCTCTGGATGCGCAGGCTCAGCGGCCATGGCTCACAAGCCCAGCCGCTCTGCGGCATGTGGGATCTTCCCAGACCAGGGCACGAACCCGTGTCCCCTGCATCGGCAGGTGGATTCTCAACCACTGTGCCACCAGGGAAGCCCCTGTCGCTGTAGTCTTAAACTTGTAGTGAAAAGGGGCTTGAGACAGTCATCATTGAGGAGAATAAAAGAATAGACTCCCAGAGCAAATTTAGAGAGGATATGGCATATTCCTCTCCATTAAAGAGGGAAAAGGGGGACTTCCCTGGTGATCCAGTGGTTAAGAATCCACCTTCCAATGCAAGGGATGCAAGTTCGATCCCTGGTCGGGGAACTAAGATCCCACGTGCCGCGGAGCAACTGAGGCCTAATGCCTCAACTACTGAGCCCGTGTGCCTCACTTAGAGAGAAGCCCACGTGCCACAACAAAGAGCCTGCTTGCTCTGGAGCCGAGCACCACAACTAGAGAGAAGCCCACGCACCACAAGGAAGAGCCTGCGTGCCGCAATGAAAGATCCCACATGCCACAACAAAGATCCTGCAACTAAGACCCACCTCAGCCAAAAATAAAATTAAAAAAAAAAAAAAAGAGTGAAAAGGGACACTGAAAGCCTAAGTGATTTACTGAAAGTCAGAGACAGGAGTGGAGCTTGGATTAAGCTCAAGGTTTCCTTTCCTCCTTGGCTAGAGTTCTTTCATTACACCAAGCTGCCTCTCTAGACCATATTACAAACATCTAAGGGAATCTACGTAGCTACTGCATGCCATGGTCGTGTGTAAGGCCCAGGGATGCGTGTAAGACAACCTCAACTGTGTACGCTGTTAATCTAACTTTATCATCTTATACCGACAACAGTATACCATGAATCTCCCATTTCCCAATCAATGTTAAAACTCTAATAGCAAAGACTGGAGGAAGTTCTCTATGTAGTTTCTAAAATTAAACAAAATACTACTATGATAGTTTATAGGAAAAATACTAAAACATCTTTCTATATTATCAGTAGTTAATAGGATGCTGGACTCTTACCTGCATACTTTTCTCTGACAGATTCATCCATAGACCAGAAACAATGATCATATGCAAATACCTGTTGAAAAACAAAAATAATAAAGTTTGCATTAAGAACAAAACTGTAACATACTTATAATGTTATAACAATGTCATGACACTGATAACATTGTTCATAACACTGAAATAAAAACAACTTCCCGTCTTACAATGGAGGTTAGTTATTTATGGTACAGTCTTACAATAGGCAAGTAAGCACCCTATAGATGATATAGATCTTTATTTCACATGGAAAACTTTTCACAATGTTAAGTGAAAAGGGAGGAGGTTACAAAGCAATATGTATAATATGATGGCTATTAGACACACACACAGTTACATATATAAAAGCTTATTACTGCACGATAAGATCAGTGATATCTTTGTTTTCTTCTTTATGCTTTTATGTATTCTCTACATTCTCTTCTCATCAGAGAAAACAAAGATTTTTTTTTAAACAAAATGTAAAGATGATTACTACAGCATGTTGAGAACGCATATTCTTTAAATAAACTATAACATGCCCATGGTCGATGCTGTGTAGCTTCAAGAGCATAGAAGACTAAGATTCATATATTAATGTAAAAGCTATGAAAGTCTGGACCATGATCTCATATCTGTACAAAAATCGACATACATAAAAAGTAGGAAGAATATACATTGGAAATACTAGTAATACATATTGCTACTTCGTGGGATATCACAAACGATTTGTTTCGATCTTTTATTTTACTACTTTCTAAAATACGTTTTTTTTTTTTTTTTTACTTTCAAAAGTCTTTTTCACCGATTATATTTTTAATTTTTTGGATTTCACGTTTTACAATTTAGTCTTTTTAAGGATTTTAAGTGTTTTTAAATTCATTTCAGTTTGCATTTCAAACTCCCACTTTTGGATTTTGTTGCCTCACTTCCTGATGACAGGTTTCCTCTTGTGCTTTATATGTTAGTTTGCAAGTACATCTGAATTGGGAGTTTGCATTTTATGGTTTACATGATTGCCTGTTTTTTTCCTCCCCCTTTGGCCCCCCTTTACATGAATAGTTACACTGCCACTCCCAGCTACTGAAGCCCAGATTTGGGTCCTTCCAAAGCCCAATGTCTCTACTCCCTCCTACTTAACACAGAAATTGGCTCAATGTTGGTGGCCAGAAATCCTTTTTTCTTTTAATATATATAATTTTTTTCCCTAAATTTATTTATTTATTTATTTTTGGCTGCATTGGGTCTTCGTTGCTGTGCACGGGCTTTCTCTAGTTGCGGCAAGTGGGGGCTACTCTTCGTTGTGGTGCATGGGCTTCTCACTGTCACGGCTTCTCTTGTTACGGAGCACAGGCTCTAGGCGCGTGGGCTTCAGTAGTTGTGGCACTTGGGCTCAGTAGTTGTGACTCGCAGGCTCTAGAGCACAGGCTCAGTAGTTGTGGCGCATGGGCTTAGCTGCTCCACGGCATGTGGGATCTTTCCGGACCAGGGCTCAAACCCATGTCCTCTGCATTGGCAGGCGGGTTCTTAACCACTGCCCCACCAGGGAAGCCCCAAAAATCTTTTTTTAAGCCTTCTTTCCTGATGGAGCCTCACCCAAATCAGTTTTCTCATGGTGAGCTTCTCTGGTCCTCAACCTATACATAGGATCCTCTCTAGTCTGCAAGGGTTGAACCTCCAATCCTCCGAAAACCTGTGTCTGATCTCAAGGCCCAGTAAATACGCTACTTCAGCCCCAGCCTGCTGCTGGTCCCTGAAGTGACATATGTTGTTTTTGAATATAATGACATGATTTTAATATTTTAAAATGTCTTATCTGTCCCTGCTATGAGTTTGGAGTTGGCAGAAGAATGTTTCTGTGTGAACTCACAAGGCTATCATGTGGACCAGAGGTCTAAGAGTTACATTTTTTTAAAGAGGAAATTAGATTAGGATGGTAAATTAAGTATGCATGCCTATATCCACCTCTACTTGAAATTAACACAAAATGATGGAGAGAGGGAGGGAAAGAGCCTAAAAGGGAAAGAAGCAGGGAAAGGAGAGCAAGTTTTTGAAATCAAGATTGCTCGCTTATACCTGAACCAGAAACTGAGAAGCCCTGAAAAACAGCTGCAATGAGACTGGTGCAGTGTGAGATGGGGACCACAGGGAGAGCACAGGCCAAATCTCGGCAGGAGGAGATGGCTGCAAAGCTAAGAGCAATTCCAGGAGTACAGCAGGAAAACAGCTCAGTGAGTGGCTAGGGGCCCTGGGGGCAACCGAAAGGGCAACTGGCTAGAAACACCTTTAGAGCAAGGAAGGATCAGAACACCCACATCTTTGTGCAAAACAGTGGCACGAGGCATTTGTTCCCTGGGGTGGGGCAGTGATGGGGAAGCAAGGCCAAAAAGGTAGGCAGAAGCCCAATGACGGACAACACCCCGGAGGAGGTGGGAACCCTGGAGCCCAGAAGCCATCCACCCAGCCTCAGCACTATGTGGTACATTACTAATCCTCAACATTTTTCCAGAGCTAAACATGTGTCTGTCAACAGTGGTGGCTCCCTATGTTAGCAATTCTCCAACAGAAAGGGGAGGAAAAGAAGAAGGAAGATAGAAGGTGGTCCCAAAGGACTGTGGACCAAAACCTCCAATGGGGGCAGCTTTTCCAGCTACACTAGTCAGCAGGGAGAGATTAAATAAGATGTGAAGCTCAAATTAAGTTTCTTCTGTTCTAACGTTCAGCTCTCATCTCTCAGCACTTTATTTGATTCTGCTCTTACCAAGCTTAAGTGGACACCATCCTGATTCTTTGCTTGTATGCTTAGCTCACACTTGAACAGTCCATCTGTGTGAACATCTTAGAGATCAGGCTCTAAATGGCACTCCTCTCCCTACGACTGTGGGTTTTTCCTTTCTTTTCTTTCTTTTTTAAATTCAGGGAGTTGGGCTTCCCTGGTGGCGCACTGGTTGAGAATCTGCCTGCTAATGCAGGGGACACGGGTTCGAGACCTGGTCTGGGAAGATCCCACATGCCGCGGAGCAACTAGGCCCGTGAGCCACAACTACTGAGCCTGCGCGTCTGGAGCCTGTGCTCTGCAACAAGAGAGGCCACGATAGTGAGAGGCCCGCGTACCGCGATGAAGAGTGGCCCCCGCTCGCCGCAACTAGGGAAAGCCCTCGCACAGAAACGAAGACCCAACACAGCCAAAATAAATTAATTAATTAATAAACTTCTACCCCCAACATCTTCTTAAATTCAGGGAGTTCTTTCACAATTCTTGTTCTCAATTCCAGTAGAGAAGCTACCATTAAAGTAACCACAACAACAGCTGATACTACACGGGAGGCCCTGGGGTACAAGGAAGTCAAGAAGCTGGTGACCTGCAGGTGGGGAGCTGGGAGCTGAACCCAGCCTTTGAGCACTCTGTCTGCTCCCCACCAGGCCCTTCACCACAGGCTGGATTCGCTCTCTTCCCCAGTTACAGGAAGATGCCACAGCCTGGTACAAAGTTGGGAACTAGGAATGCTTAGTTCTTGTTTACTAACAACACTGAACGGTCCTCTTTAAGTTTCAGGAAGTTTGTAAATTATTACAGGTATCTTCCAGCCACAGATTTCCTAAAGCAGACAAGCCCTTTTCTTTCTAAATAAACATTTTTCCTTTAAAATTTAAAAAAAAAACTTTTTCTAAGTAACAGAGAAGAAACACACATTCATTATAACAAGTCAAATAACACCAAAACATAAGGAATAAAGGTCTCCCATTCACCGAGCATTTTCTCCTTAGAGGGAACCACCATGTTAATAGTGTGGTGTTGGCCCTTCCATATTTTTTACGTCAACACATTTTCTCTAAACGTTAAGATACAGTTGAATTAAATAAAACATGAATAGTTTTTAAATAGTCATGTAATGTTTCCTCACATTTTTACTGCAATCTCCAGCCTCTGTTCCATCAAAAATTAAGAAAACAAAAATAATCTGGCATCTTTTCACAGAAAAGATAAAACTAATGAAATTAGTTCTACATATATAAAGAAGTCAGTGCCATATTAAACTTCTTTTTTTTAATCATTCAGAGTCCCAAGTGACAAGTCTATACATACTTTAGCAACAATAACAGAAAATGGAATTACAGTTCAACCACGGACTCTTAAACCAAACTCCAAGAATGTAGATAAAAATCTAAATTTCCTGGAAAATTCCAGAGAATGATCAATTCAATAATACAGTCCTTGTGCCTACTTCGGCACAACTACATTTCCTAAGAGATGCAGGAACTGACCCACCCCACCGAAGTTTCTTTAGAATCTGGGCTCAAATCTCAGATGAAAGCATATTCCCTTGAGGAAGCTGTGGGCCAGGGCAGGTTTCTGTTGGCCTGAGAATGTGTCCCCAGCTGTCCCAGGAGCAACATGGATGAGTCTGCCTGCTATGGTTCTGACCACAGTATGGGACGAGCAGTTTCGAGCCAATCCACGGCGAACAGCAGGGCACAAAAGGAATCTGTGTTGTAGTTGCCAGGAGACTGGACAGAATTGGTCAAAGTACAAATACAGCTTTTCTATAAACCTCTTACACCAATAAATGGCTTTGGATTTATGAACAGGCTGACAGCTTGCATTACTTCTTTTTTTTTTTTTATAAAAATGCCAGAGAAAATTTTTATTTTTGAGAAGAAAATTACCAGTACTTCAAAAATATGCCCATAAGACCTTTACAAGCATCGCATAATAAACCAAATCGCTTACCTTTGGCTGGCTTCTGAGTTCCCAAAAGAGATGTCATCAATGACATGAAAGAAAAGAGAAAGGGTTTAAAATTTTTTTTTTTAGTTAGAAGATGCTTTTTGAAGGGTAAAACAATAAACATCATGTAAATCTTTATTAAGAATATAAAATATTAACTTTGAAATCATATAGCAATTTGAAATAAAGGATAAATTAATATCTATTAGCTAGTAGGATAGAATATTAATTATAGAAAACTAATGTATCTCTCAGGTAGAAGAAAGATTATCTGAGCACCGGATAATTTATGAAGTCCTAATATTTCTGCTTTCTACCGTTTACTTATCCTTGTATACAACTTGTAAATATTTTTTAAAAATTCTTTACTTTTTAGCATCTGATTTTACTTCCAAGCAGTCTCCTCTGCCTTGATAAAGCAGCAGCTCACTCTCTATCTATATAGGACCTTCTGCCAAAAACTTCTGTTCTAAGAAAAAAAGGTTAAAGGAACAATTAATTTTTTTTAATTTTTATTTATTTATTTTGGCTGTGCTGGGTCTTCATTTCTGTGCCAGGGCTTTCTCTAGTTGCGTCAAGCGGGGGCCACTCTTCATCGCGGTGCGCGGGCCTCTCACTATCGGGGTCTCCCTTGTTGCGGAGCACAAGCTCCAGACGCGCACGCTCAGTAGCTGTGGCTCACGGGCCTAGTTGCTCCACGGCATGTGGGATCTTCCCAGGCCAGGGCTCGAACCCGTGTCCCCTGCATTGGCAGGCAGATTCTCAACCACTGCACCACCAGGGAAGCCCAGGAACAATTAATGTTTTGCCAGTGAGTGACCAGTTACTCACTTACTACTTATTCCTCTATGCTAACCCAGGTGCCTCCAACCTCCCTCCCTCTGAAAATGCCACTGGCTTACATCTCCTCAGGGTACAGGAATATAACTCAATCCAGTATAATTTTAAGATAGTTTTAAATTTAGAAGCTGTAAGAGAAGCACACAGAGCTCCCTTTACGCAAACTCACCAATTGTTAATATTGCCACGGCTGCTATGTCATTCTTCCCCCCTCCCTCTCTCCCCTCTTCTACACACACACACACACACACACACACACACATTATTTTCTCTTGATCATCTGAAGGTAAGTTACAGACATGCGCCTTCAGCCCTAAACACTTCCGTGTATAACTCATAAAAACAATGATGTTCACTCACACAACCATGGGAATAACTGGCCCTTCTCAGAGGATCCAAATGCCAAGTGAAACCTGAAACTTGAAAGGAAACTGTACATGGAAATACTTCAAATGTCTGGACATCTTGTGCCTTTGTCTCATAAAATTTTCTTCTAAATTTAATATTTATTTGTATCAAATGATTTCAGATAAGACGACTAAATTACCAAGGAAAGTAGCAAATGAGTGACACTTGTCTAACAGATTTTGGAGTAACAGCCAATGTGACTAACACATAAAATAAAATAATTTCTCTGGGATAGGAGATATGGGGAAACTTCCAAACAAAAAAGACCTGGGAAATACCAGTAGAGATGACTAACATACGCTATCATCGTTCTGTAGGTATTTATAAGCAAAGAAGAATCTCATCAGTTTCAGAAGGCACAGTTATAAGCCCAGCTGGAGGAAAGAACAGAGCCAGCATATATGAAATGCCCACATTAGGCCAGGTACATTGTATGCTACTTCATTTAACTTTCACAATAACTTTGAAAGGTGCTATTATCATTCCAGTTTTACAGATGAAAAAGTTAAGGCTCAACAGTTAAATGAGCTGTCCAAGACACAATAATAATCAGTGATGAATCTGGGATGCAAAAGTAGGTCTTCCGAATCCCAAGTCCATGTTTTCTTCCTCTCCCACACTGGTCAAAACAGTCTCGTCAAGTTTCTCCTAGACTTAAGAATCTTATGAGTCATACATTAACAACTGTGCTCCTGGTAACAGAAACATTTCCCAATGTATTAATTTCCTCCATTCTAATTATTACCCAATAAAAGGTCACCACTTGGTGCTTATGCCAGTGTAAGTTTACTTATTCATTATATTTATAAAAACTCCAGACTGTCTTTTCTGAGAGGAAAAATAAGATGTTTAGCATGATATTTTAAGTAAAACATTTTTATACAAAAATCAGCTCTTCCTAAAAGACAACCAACAAATATGAAATTCAACAATATATGATACACAGCAGAAGAATCCATGGGACTAACCTGAATGTAGAACATGATAATAAAAACAGAAACAAACCAGTAAATTAATTACAGAGCTAAGTTTCCAGCTAGGGATTCTGGTGGCTCTAACAGTAATGCTCAAATAACCTACAGAGCCATTGGAAACCCGAAGATGTAATTACAGCTCTGTACAAAAATAAATAAGTAAATTAATTAATTAAACAAAACCTTTCAACTTGTAGCTGCAATCCAATACGGCAATGCCTCACTATTCCAAAATCCCTTATTTAGAAACCTCAGCTATCCAGATCACAGTGGAGATTTAAGAAGCAGAGAAAACCAGCCCCTTGACCAATCAAAAGAGATGTCATAAAGTAGAAGCATGAGAGTCTGAATTTCTGAGTTTCTGTTGTTGTTGTTACTTAAGTTCATTTTGAATTTCCACACTTACAAAAAGTTCCAAAAACAGTACAAAGAACTCCCGTGTACCCTTCACCCAGCCTCTCAAAATGATAACATCTTATTAAAACCACAGTTACAATTATCAAAACCAGGAAATTAACCATCAACACAAGATTTATGAAATAATCTAGAGCCAACCTTACACAAATTTCTTCCCAACTGCCCCCTTGATGTCCTTTTTCAGGTCCAGGATCACACACTGCAGTTGTCACGCCTCCTCCAACTGGGGACGGTTTGTCTCTCATGACCCTGACACTTGGAGAGTCCTGGGCAGTTATTCTGTAAAATGTCCCTCAATCTGGGTTTGTCTAATGCTTCCCCATGACTAAATTCACGTTATGCATTTCGACAGGCACCAAAGAAGCAATGTTGTGCCCTTCTAAGTACATCAGTACCAGAAGGCACATCACTATGGAGAACAGTATGGAGGTTCCTTAAAAAACTAAAAATAGGATTGCCATATGATCCAGCAATCCCACTCCTGGGCATATATCCAGAAAAGTCAAAAACTCTAATTTGAAAGATACACGCACACCAATGTTCACAGCAGCACTATTTAAATGGCCAAGACATGGAAGCAACCTAAATGTCCATCGACAGATGAATGGATAAAGAAGACGTGGTACATATATACAATAGAATATTACTCAGCCATAAAAAAGAATGAAATAATGCCATTTGCAGCAACATGGATGGACCGAGAGATTATCATACTAAGTGAACTCAGAAAGAGAAAGACAAATATCATATATCACTTACATGTGGAATCTTAAAGAATGACACTAATGAATGTATTTACAAAATAGACTCACAGACACAGAAAACAAACTATGGTTACCAAAAGGGAAGGGAGGGGAGGGATAAATGGGAATTTGGGATTAACGGATATACACTACTATGTACAAAAATAGATAAACAACAAGGTCCTACTGTATAGCACACAGAACTATACTCAATATCTTGTAACAGCCTATAATGGAAAAGAATCACTTTGCTGTACACCTAAAATACTGTAAATCAACTATATTTCAATAAAAAAAAAATACCAGAAGGTACATGATGTTGTCCAAATCTCACTGCTGATGATGGTAACTCTGGTCACTGGTTACAGTTGTATATACCAGGTCTCTCCACTGTAACATTACTAGTTTTCCCTCTGTACCCTTCTTGGGGCGGGGGCGGTGATATTTTAAGACCACGTAAGCACCCTTTCTCATCATACTTTCACCCATGAATTTTAGCATCCACTGATGAGTCTTGCCCACAACAATTACTGTTCCCCAAATTGTGATTGTCTAGTTACTGAGATGTTAACAGCCCAGGTGGATCAAGATGGGTAGATGTGCTTTTTAGGAAGATGATGTTTCAGAAGACAACAAATGATTTGATTACATATTTTGTAGTTTTATTTTATTTTATTTTAGGCCGTGCCATGCGGCTTGCAGAATCTTAGTTCCCTGACCAGGGATCGAAACCGGGCCCCCTGCGGTGGAAGTGTGGAGTCCCTAACCACTGGACCACCAGGTAATTCCCTGATTACATATTTTGGATAGAACTGTTTCTGTGAATAAGCTAGTCACCTCCTCCTTTTTACTCACCTGGTTTAGGAGCTTGTGCTCACTTCTCTTTGCAATAATAAATTACACTATAAAATTAAGTCAAATTAAAGTCCTAATCTTTAGAATGCCACAATATGAAGCAGAAATTTAGTAATTATTTTATATAAGTTAATGATCTTTGGGAATTTTTATCAATACTTCTGACCATGACAAAAATAAAATTGATAGAGTCCAAAAATAAACCACAAAGTACTGTATATGTGTAAAACAAAACTGTATCAGAACTATGAGTTATAAATCAATTACTGCTGTCAACTACCAAAATCAAACGTTATATCCAAATATCATCACCTCTTTTAACCTTAAAGATTTAAGTTTCTGAAACGTTCACAATTAGAAATATCTGGAATCTCTGTTTTAACAAGATCCCACTCCAACCCGTTCTATAACAGATGTGTTAACATCACAAAGAGTTTATTCTAATACAGCCATACTATATAAAGATATTGTTTCCTTTTCGGACTTAAGCTGGCAGTACCAGCAACCAAACAATCTGCGTGATGATCGTTATTTTTTCTTTGTCACCCCTCCCCCGATGTGCTTTTCCATATAAGGAATAAAGCTGACCTGAGTAAAAATTTAGACACTGACTAGACTCACAGAGGAGATTCATCAATCTTTGCTGATCTAGATAACTTGAAGAAGTACAAATATCACTAAAAGCCCTGGTCACTGTCTCCCCAACATTTAGAATACTACATTCAATTTTGAAGAATAAATTTTAAAAGCATCACTGATAAAGCAGACTATCTTGGAGAATAGCATTCCAGATGTAGAGGGGTTTTAAAATGATACATGTAGCCTGGACCAGGGAAGACTAAAACAAGACATGATGCCATCTTTGGTAGGATCTACTAAAGAAAGTTAAAAGAAAAGGGATAGCTCTTTAATATAAGAATAGTTAGCACTGTGTTAAAGAGCCAGCTCACCATTAGTGGAATTATCTGAAGAGAGAACAGGAAAGCATTTGATGAGGATGTTGTAGAAGGAATGAGAAGTTACACTGGATTACTTGTATAGCTCTTTATTTACAATGAGAAAGCAAACAGTAAGCATTCAACAAGTTAGATTCAATATTTCTATCAGGGACACGTGCAGACCACTGGAACATCAGAGGTAACCCAAGCTACAGTTCGAGCATTACCTCCCACATCACACCCCTAGAAGAGTCCTCCTCTCCAGTGAGCTACTGTCCTTCCTGCATTCCACATGCCGACACTCAGATGATGCCATCCCTCTAACAACTCTGTTTGTTCAAGCCCTACTCATGTGGGGAAGAGCTCGGATCAAATTCTATCTCCCTCAAGAAGCCTTCCATAAGAACCCCACCCAAAAGTGAGTTCTCCTTCCCCCATTCCCCCTCTAAGTCAGAACTCTCTACTGCTCATGCATTACCCATCATTCTCACATTATATAAACTTTTTAATATAAATGGGTCATCTCCTCAACTAGACTACAAGCTTCTGAAGGACAGAGTGTGTCTTCTGGCATTTATCAGTGTCCAACACAAGGCTTTCTGATTCACCTAATGCTGTTTAAGCTCTCTAGGTGACCGGGCCCCTCCCTCTATCTCAACCACATCTTGGACCATCTTCCTTTCACTCACTGGCCTTTTCTAATTGGCCCAGTGTACACAGTTTTCTAGTCTCGGGGCTCTCATTCATGATTTTCTTTCTGCCTTGAAATCTTGAGGCTAACTCCTACTCATTTGTCATTTCTCAGCTTAGGTATTATTTCTCTACATGTATCTTTCTTAAACATCCAATCTAAATTAAGTCATTTATGTTATTCTCAATCACAGTATTCCTGATAGAATAAAAACATTTCTACCACCATCTCTGCTCTCTAAAATCATCTCCAAAACAATAAAGCAAACAAGAAACAAATACAAATTGAATCTTCAATGAAACAAGGAGATAGCTATAAATGAAATATATGAAGACAGAAAATGCATCCACAGAATGCCAGAAAGGGTCAGAAATGAGTGGTGCTGAGTATCCCAGAAGATGCGGAGGAAGGGGGCCTAAAAAACAGTAAGAACATTCAGGTCACTACCTCTGATATATATCCTTGGAGAAACGTCTTTAAATCAAGACAAAAGACAATTCTCTCCAATTAAAATCTTCCACCCACACAAACTACAATTGGTTGAGAACAGAGGGACATCCAAAGAATACAGCCACTGAACCACAACTGGCATATTTCACAATCAGAAAACGTTAGAAAGATGTTTAATAAATTCCATAATTTCAAGTTACCATATACTGAGAGAGCATCATTCAAAGAATACACTATTAACTCAATCAATCATTTGCGAATCATCTGTCACACAAGCAGAGTAAGTTTTAATTCACTGTCCACTTTCACTACAAGGAAGTTTAAATCTGACCAAAGAATTAAATCAATATTGATTCATTTGTGTGTTTTTTTTTAATAAAATATATTTCACATGATAGGTTAACAGAGTAATACACATTCATTCTAAAAATTACATGTTAAAATAACTTCAAGGCATGCACAGAGATTAGGATAGATTATTGAAATACTCAGATATGGACTATTCTAACTTGGAATACTGGAGATACAAGCTTAGCATAGAGTTATTTTCATGGAATAATAACTGAGCACCAAGCACTACATTAAGTACTTTATATTCATCATAGTAATAACCCTATGAGATATCCTCATTTTACACCTGAGTCACTTAGCATTCTGAAATTAACACAGCTAGTGGAGGTGGAATTAAGATTCAAACTGGTGTGTGCCTGATCCAAAGCCTACATTCAAGCTGCTGGGGCCAAACACAAGGCACCCAGACAATCACTTCCCCATTTCAAGCTATGGTGAACATCACTAATGAATCACAACACTCCTGCTCTTCATTAAAAGAAACTTTATAATCTACGGCACCCTTGGAGGGAAGTGCTAAAAAGATCATTAAATATTAAAATAATGCTGGGACTTCCTTGGTGGTCCAGTGGGTAAGACTCCATGCTCCCAATGCAGGGGGCCTGGGTTCGATCACTGGTTGGGGAACTAGATCCCGCATGCATGCCACAACTAAGAAGTCCACATGCCCCAACTAAGAGTCCACATGCCGCAACTGAGACCCAGTGCAACATACATACATGCTTACATAAATAAATAAATATTTTAAAAAATAAAAAATAGGGCTTCCCCAGTGGTGCAGTGGTTAAGAATCCGCCTGCCAATGCAGGGGACACCGGTTTGATGCCTGGTCTGGGAAGATCCCACATGCCACGGAGCAACTAAGCCCGTGTGCCACAACTACTGAGCCTGCGCTCTAGAGCCCGTGAGCCACAACTACTGATAACGTGAACCACAACTACTGAAGCCCATATGCCTAGAGCCTGTGCTCCGCAACAAGAGAAGCCACCGCAATGAAGAGCCCATGCACCGCAATGAAGAGTAGCCCCCGCTCACTGCAACTAGAGAAAGCCCATGCGCAGCAACAAAGACCCAAACGCAGCCATAAATAAATAAATAAATTTTTTTAAAGAAGAAATATAAAATAATGCTAAATATGTCAGAGAATAAAGCAATTAGAAATAAGATATTTGGAGATTACTTAGAAAATTTACAAAAATAAGTGTCACAAGATGAACAGAATATTTTCACTGTAAGCTTCCAAATCAAATTTGAAATTGTATTTTTAATCAATTTTAATTACACTATTAATATTAATCTCTTCTCCCAAAAACTAACTTGGATTTAACTGCTACATGTCACAGACCCAAATATTCTACCATTTTCTACTAAAAGTAAAACCTGAAATCTGAAAGGAAAAAAGACACCTATTCTTCACCATACATTATGGCAGCCTTTTTCTTCTTCTTCTTCTTTTTTTTTGTAAGCAGGGATTGTGTTTTACCTCATAACATTTCCCAAAAGAAAGGCGTTATGTCACCCAAAATAAACCATGCTTCCATCATTTCCATGTTTGTAAATGTTTATTTCAATAGGCAAAGGAATAACAGAGAAAGTAAAATAAACAAAAGCCTTGGTCATTTGTGGAATGAAGAAAAGAGTGAAGACATGGAAAGAGGAAAAGGATTAAGTTGAGGCTACTAGCAGGAAGTGGTAACATTTTACAGCCTAAGAAAAAAGCAGTAGAAATAGATATTTTGAGGAACCAAATATGCCTGCAACAGCAAAACCAGAAATCCCGGTATTAGAAAGGATTCCTTAAACTACAAGCATCTGCACAGTCACCCCGGTTTCTTTATACTTTGTGTGAACTGACTAGCCAATTGGTTAACTGAAGGTAAAATTGACCACCAATTGGCTGCTGAAGGAAGACTGGAAGAGGAGTTGAGTACTAAATAAGCCACAGAGGACTGAGAGTTCAGTTAGACCTTGGCATTTTCTTAAAAGTTACCAATTCTGATGTCTTTAAAAAATCAATAGTTTTAAAGATATAAATAATCTAATATAGTCTAAATATCTGTTTATGTAGTTTTAACAATTTTATTGACATATAATTTATATACCATAAAATCATCCATTTTAAGTGAACAATTCAATGACTTTTAGGAAATGTATAGAATTGTGCACCCCCCGTCCCCCATGCAATCTAGTTTGAGAACATTTCCGTCACTCCAAAAAGTTCCCTCAAGCCTGACTGCACTCAATCCCAGGTCCTTCCCCCAGCCCCAAACAACCAGTGATCTGCTTTCTGTCCATCTTCTTTTGTGGACATTTCCTATAAATGGAATCATACAATATGTGGTCTTTTGCATCTGGCGTCTTTCACTGAGGCATGTTTTGAGGTTCATCCGTGCCGTAGCATGTTATCAGTTCTCTGTTCCTCTGTTCCTCTGTTCCTGTTCCGGGTGAATAGTACTTTGTTTATCCACTCAGTAGCTGATAGGCATTTAGACTGTTTCCAGTTTGGGGCTATTATGAATAGTGCTGCTATGAACATTCAAGAACAAGCCTTTATGTAGACACTTATTTTTATTTCTATATATCTATGCAAGTATAGATACCTAAGAGAAGAACTGTTGGGTCATAGGGTTAGTGTATATCTACCTTTATGGGAAACAATCAAACTGTTTTCCTAAATGTGTGTACCGGGTTACATGTCCACCATCAACATGTGAGAGTCACAGGTGCTCTGTACCTTCACCATCACTTAGCACTGTCTGCCTTACATATATATATAGCCATTCAAGTGGACGTGAAGGTGGCATCTCGCTGAGATTTTAACTTGCATCTCCATAATGACCAATGAGGTTTGAGAGCCTTTTAAGATGTGCTTATATTTCATTTTAAAGAACAGAAAAATTCTCACAATCTAGTTTCTATCCCTATTTTTAAAGTATTATAAGGACTGACAAACTCCTGATCAAATCCACGCTTTTTCCTTATTTTCATTCATATTTATTTCTCTGTATCATTTCTAACTATTACTTCATCCATTGCTTTTACCTCTTTAACCACTTCTGAATTTCTTCATGTTTTTTTGTGTAGACATTCATTTTTATCTCCGTTGGACACCTAAGAGTAAAACTTTTGGGTCTTACGGTCAGCATAAATTTAACTTCACATTTACTACTTGTTTTATGATCTGGATGTGCAAAACTACCCATTTGAAATTCAGGTCAATCTTTTTAGGACCAAGCTCAGTATGTTAGATTTTATTTTAGTAAATTTTATTTAATTACCAATGCCCACACTGGATGATTCAACACATACACTTGAGTCATTATGCCAAAGTCATTCTTATTGCGTTACGTCTTGAGTTTCTAACTATTCCAGGCCTATAATCAGATGGCACCATGAACTTAACAGTTGAAATCCCCAAGAAGCTTGCAATATAGTTGATAAGATAACAAATCATTAGATATTGAAGACGTCTTCATGGCACGATGCTGTAGGGAAAACTAGTC
The DNA here is from genome assembly GCF_039906515.1 of Pseudorca crassidens. NCBI lineage: Eukaryota > Metazoa > Chordata > Mammalia > Artiodactyla > Delphinidae > Pseudorca > Pseudorca crassidens. Next base: position 106,568,652 of record NC_090302.1, read on the forward strand.
TACACTAGCAGTTAGAAACCCTTCACTCAGTTTCCCTTCTGCCTTGCTTTAGCTTTGTGATCCCAGGGGTCACTTAACCTCATCAAACCTCTCTGCTACTTCAGGAACCAGGCTACCACCTACATAATCTACTTCACACCACACAATATCCTATGTGGTAGGGAAAGAACGTGGCTTGGGAACTAGGCAGATGTGGGTTCAAATCTAGACTCGATACAGTTTGTGCTCTTACCAGGTCCACACTATGCATTCCATGTATTACTGTCTTGAATCCTCAAAACAACACTAAAGGATAGATCCTGTTATCATCCTCATTTTACAAGTGAGGAAACTGAGGCTCAGAAGATTAAGCAACTTGCTCAAGTCGATGATTAAATATTGGATTGAGGATTCAAACCAAGGCAGAAGCAATACTCTGCTGAAGGGACACCATCAAAAACACGTAGGTCAGGGGCTTCCCTAGTGGCGCAGTGGTTGAGAGTCCGCCTGCCGATGCAGGGGACATGGGTTCGTGCCCCGGTCCGGGAAGATCCCACATGCCGCGGAGCGGCTGGGCCCGTGAGCCATGGCCGCTGAGCCTGAGCGTCCGGAGCCTGTGCTCCGCAACGGGAGAGGCCACGGCAGTGAGAGGCCCACGTACCGAAAAACAAACAAACAAACATGTAGGTCTTGTGAGATCATCAATACTGAGTTTTCTTTCCAGGAGCAAGCTGCTAAAGTAAATTCTGTGTAGTGGCTCACCTTTCTCTGTATTAGTTTTTCGTGCTTCTGTTTCTGTCTTTCTCTCTTTCATAAAGTCTTGTTTCCTGAATAGGCAAACAAACCTCAAGGAAATATGCTCTAATCCCCAAGTAGACCAAGTGGTACATGGGGAAGGGGGACGCAGGTAGAAAAGACTTGTCGAGCCTACCTAACAAACAAGCAAAATACATCAAGTTTTGTGCAACATGGAGTGGGGGAGGGGATGACACTTGACCTGGGAAATGGCTTAGAGCAGAACAAAAAAGGCACCTACATCCTTTGGTTATTTCATATCCCAAGATACAACCAACTAACCCTTAAGAAGCAGTATGGCTTCAGAACTTAGGGCATTCTTCAACTAAACTAAAACGTTGTGAAGAAAGCAGCAGCAATCTTTTAAGGCATTAATTTGAAGGACAAAGAAAAAAGCACTGGAAGCTTTTGAATGCAAATTTAGACTCTTGGAAATATAAAAGTAAATGAAGATATGAACTCTTAAATTTAAAAAACAATCTGCATACAACATATAGGTAACAAATACTGCGTACAGGAGGTATACTTGCAAATTAGTTTTGCACACTCACCTTCGTACATGAGTGTGCCTGCAATAACCAAACAGTATACCCAAATATTAACCAGTATTACCATTTCCCAGTAGTGTAAAAGAGACTTGCCTAAGAAACTTGCTTGTATAAAACTGCTGAAATTATTTTTAAAGCATTCCACAAGTCTAAGTCTGTATTTTTTCATATCTTTATTACAAGAGAAGCTATCTTTTGTTACTGTGTGTCAATTACCTAGTACACTTTAGTTCTAAGCTTCACAACAAGCCCTACTGGTAGGTCCTACACTCTCTATTTTACAGAGTAATAGGGAAAGAATAGCACAGAGAAGTTAATTAATTTGGTCAGTGGCAAAGCTGGGATTCAAACCTAAGTTTCTCATTCTAAAACTATGCTCTTTCTACTGTGCCATTCTGCCTCCCTCTCTCCATGGCAAGCGATGTGGAAGAACAAATTCAAGTCAACTTTGAATGTTTCAGGAAACTTGAGGAAGGATGCTTATTTAAAATGATCTGATGGGGGGGGACGGGGGTTGTCTGTTGTTTTTTCCCTTGCCTTCAAACAAAGTAGGCAGCATATGAAAGTGGGCTCTAAATGAGGGAAACCTATGTAGATAAATAGATACAGCGGGACTTCCCTGGCGGCGCAGTGGTTAAGACTCCACCTGCCAATGCAGGGGACACGGGTTCGAGCCCTGGTCCGGGAAGATCCCACATGCTGTGGAGCAACTAAGCCCGTGCGCCACAACTACTGAGCCTGTGCTCTAGAGCCCGCGAGCCACAACTACTGAAGCCCGCGCACCTAGAGCCCGTGCTCCGCAACAAGAGAAGCCCGCACACCACAACGAAGGGTAGCCCCCACTCGCGGCAACTAGAGAAAGCTCGCGCGCAGCAACAAAGACCCAACACAGGCAAAAATAAAAAATTAAATTAAAAAAAATATATATATATATACACTCACACAGTGACACAGAGCTGAAGCTATGTGACCCTCAGGTGCTTAGGTTAAATATTGTTTGGGGGAAGGCTGTCCTTTCTTCAGCTCTTACCCAATCTACGCTAACTTCCCAAAAAAAGACCTGGTCTTAACTGAACCAAGAGTGCTAAGGAGAGAACATTTTACTCCTCATCCCTGTGTTTCCGTGTGGAAGAACTCCAAAGAACACTCCTGAGGCCTCTAAGCCACTCACTCTGTCCTCCTGAGAGGAAGGGTGAACGATCGAGTTAGCAGCGTTCAGGAGAAGGAACCAGTACGTGGGCTCTGCACGTCCACACCACAGGGGAGACCTGCAGTGGCCCACTGGCCTGGCCAAGTCTGTAATGCACAGGGGAGGTATCAGGAGGCCCACTTGGCCAACAGTCCTAAAGTCCTTTTCTCCAAGAGCTCTCTCAGTATCAGAGGTGAAATGAGATGCAGGAAAACACAGTGGTAAGAGACTGGGCTCTGGAATCCAAGTGCCCGATTTTAAATCCCAGCTCCACCATTTACTGTGTGACTTGGGTAACTAACTTACCTAACCTAACCTCACCTCTCCATGCTCCAGTTTCCCTTATCTGTAAAATGTATATAATAAGAGAATCTATGTCATAGGGTTGCTGTGGAGATTAGAACAGGGCCTAACACATAATAAGTACCAGTTGTGTTTTATTTTTGATTTGTGTATTTCCTGTCTCTATCTTACTGATCCCCATGACTACTTCAGTTCAGAATTGGGGTGGCGGGGGGGAAGGGAGTATTGTGTATGGATTTCCTAAAATCTCAACAGAGAGAATCTCAAAAGTAAGAGAGAGCCTTTGGCTATGGAGGCAAGATGATGCAAATGTCTTATTCTACTCTTCGGTGAACTAGTCTGGAGAAAACTCCAGAATAAAGGCTGGTCCAGAGGAGATAAAGCACTAAGGTGCCCAGTTTAAGATCTCCACCAAAATTCATTTACAATAGTATGATTTTTTCCAGGGCAGAGGGCTGTCGAGACACATCCCCCAAGACGGTTCATTACTTTGCTGTATTATTTGGACCTACCACTCACTAATAATAAATGGTAAAGTTTGGTGGCTTTTTCTAATACCACCGCTCCCCTCTCCCTCTCTTTTATGGGTATCAACTGAATACCCCTTGACCTTCTTAAACTGTTTCCTATCTGAAACACCCCGTGCACCTTGGGACTTTATGAGCACAGTTACATCGTGCTTATCAGAAGGCATAAGAGAATTACAGCATTAAAGATGAAAACATAAGGTTCCCAGAATTCCTTGAACATGTTTCCTTATAACATGCACTACATTGTATCAACTGCTTACAGGTGCACTGGCAGCCGGCCCCCTCCACCCCAGATTCTCCATCTGGGTATCTCAGCACCTAAATTTAGCCCTGTGCCCGCCAGATTGTAGGCATTCGATGAATGTTAACTGAAATGAGACACTAGGAGTTAGGTTAACCATGACTACATCCTGTTTAAAATCTCTCCTTCTAATCCTCTCCTCAGATCTCCAGATACCACTTTTCCTATGTATATTCTCTGTCAACATCTTGTCCTTCCTGTATTGTTACACATTAGACTCTAAACTACCAGTTTCCTTAAGAAACCATGATCTAAAAATGTAAAAGAGCCAGAAAACGTTAATTCTTCCTCCCTGAATTTCAGATAATAGTTATACAGGAGCAGGTCTGGAGAGCAACCACAAGACAGAAGGCTCTGAGACAGAGATCTTTGGAGAAAATTAACAGAATGGTATCCTAAGAATTTGAAAGAGAAAAATTTAAGAATATGCTAAAGACAATTAAAAAGTAAACAAAATTGCAGGAAAAATAAAAAACCATTCAAGTGAGTCACGGTCTAAAATGTGGTACAATCTGATGTAATCGATGGAATTTGAGAAGAGAATTTATTTAAACTTTATGCTAGAAGACACTCCATCAAATAGTCTATGGGTTGTGATAATGAACCCAGAGAAGGACAAGCAAACCTAACACACCGTTTGGTCTAGCACTGACACAGAGGGATAGACAGATAACTGGATGGATGGATAGATAGATGGATGGATGGATGGATACATAATATATATAAAATAATGTCAACTTATGAATAAAGCAAGTGGGTTACAAAAGGGCATAGAAAGGGGGAAGGGCATGGTCTCATCTTGGTAAAGAAGGAGTGAAGAGACAATGTTTAAAGCTGATTTAATAAGAAATACAGGTTTCAATATGTTCTGTAAAAATACCACAGAAATGACCAAAGAAGAAATTACAAAAATATAAAAAGCAAGCAGTAGGAGAAGAGGTAAAAAGCTTGTACATCTAAGCTAAAATCTTCATCAGGGAGTCAATGAATATATGCCTAAGATTAATCTAGGTATGAACATAGCTGGAGTAATCTTCAAGATTTTTTTGATCATGTACCCCCCAAAAACCGCCTCATACGTTTTTGTCATATAAAATTTTTCAAACATGAGTTTAGATAGCTGTAAAGAATATAATTCCTGAAATATTATATTTTAAAATAGAATTCCTTAAATATATTCATTAGAATCCAAGTACCATAAATTTTTGTAAATTTGGATACTCATATTTTATTGCTGATACAATCCACTATTTTGTTTTAAAGAAAAAACTCTCCTTCGGTAGTCAGTAATTTCATACCTTTACTTCTTTCCCATGAACTCACCCAGCGATGTGAGGTCATATGCCCAGCATCTAAACTGACTTGAGAATTTGAAGGCAAAGAAATTAAACAAAACAAAACAAAACACTCGGCCTCTAAATTCCATTCCACTTTCCGCAAAGTATTTTATCCTAATGTAAAGTCTTTTGTTAACCACTCTATCATTCTTTTCTGCAAAAATATCCATACAGATTAAAATTTTAAATTTCTCTGGTTACCCTTCTTCTGCATTGAGCTATCAATTATTAGCAGCACATGACTGATCAGAACAAAACAAATATATCACAAGTTTTGATAAACACAGCAAGTAAAAATTGCAATGGAAAAGCATCTTATAATGAAACGAGTCCATGGGATGACTGTATCTTACTACTAAAATGAGTCGGCACTGAGTGTTAATTCTATTCCTATTTTCTTTTGTACAGAAGTAAAGCACTGAAAACCTTGCTCAAATATGTAAGAGGATTGGACTGGAAGGAGGTTTGTTATAGTAACATCACAAAAATCTTTGCACTCCTGCCATGGTACATGCCAAAAAAAACCAAATCACATAATAACCTAACATCAAATATTATATTTAAGGATCTATAAGTTAATGAATCAATTAGGTCTCCTGAAAGCAAAAATTGAAAAGTACCTGATTTGCAAAAGGAGTTGTGACCCAGGTCATAGAGTGCCTGCTCATGTTTTCAGTTTCTTGGCTAGATGCCAAAGACTTCAACATAACTTATCAAGTTAATCACACCTGCTATTGTTTCACTTACTGGAACTTTGCTTAACCTCTAAAAGTCAGAAAGGGTTGAGAAAATCAAATCTTTTTTTTTTTTGAAAATCAAATCTTTTTAACTTCATTACACCTTTGACAAAAATACTATTTGATAAAATTATTTCATCTTATGATGTGCTTTAGATACATTTTCATCAAAACACTGAAGCTGCATATTTAGCTGATTCAATTTATGGAAAAGTCTGCCCTATAAACTAACCAGAATGTAGCTTTATTATCAAATCACTGTTTTACATATCTTATCAAATCTTTATTATCTTATTATCAAAATAATCAGGCAAATCAAACACATTTTCTGTACAAAATAACCTGACCTCATTTTTAAATTCAAATATAAGTTTTAACACTCATTTCAAGGAGGTCTCTTTTATAGAATACATTTTGTAAGATAGATTACTAAAAGAATTAAGCAAGGATTTAAATTACATACATCTAGTAATTTAAAATGGATAAAAGACAAGATGGATCAATATATTGTTTCTTATTAACTGACCTGTAATAATAAAATACAATGTGTAGCTAAAACTAGAAGCTATTTACAAAACAAGGAGTATGGTAAAGATATGGTATTCCTTGGGTTAACAAGTATATAAAATAGTATTTTGAGGGTTTTTTAATAATTAAATAAGAATGAGAAAAAAGTCCATTTACCTTTTTTAAACATCAAGATTAGACTTTTCCCATGTATTTAAAGAAACAGAAGAATACAGCCATCCTTCGGTACATGTGGGTTCCAGGATCCCCCCCAGATACCAAAATCTGAGGATGCTCAAGTCCCTTATATAAAATGGTATAGTACTTGCACATATACTTTAAATCATCTCTAGATTACTTATGATACCTTAATATTGGGTTGGCCAAAAGGTTCATTTGGTCTTTTCTGTAAGATGGCTCTAGTAGCAGTTAATTGTCTTTAACTTCATTCGAAACAATTTTGTTAGATTGTATTGTGACAGCTGTCCTATCAGCATGATTTAAAAAAAACTTATCCAAATCGGTGAATTTCTGTGTAGCCATTTTAATATTGAAGATGGAAGGAAAAAAAGCAACATTTTCAGCATATTATGCTTTATTATTTCAAGAAAGGTAAAAACGCAACTGAAACGCAAAAAAAGATTTGTGTGGTGTATGGAGAAGGTTCTGTGACTGATGGAACGTGTCACAAGTGGTTTGCGAAGTTTCATGCTAGAGATTTCGCGCTGGACGATGATTCACGGTCGGGCAGCTGAAGTTGATAGCGATCTATTCGAGACATTAATTGAGAACATCAACGTTATACCATGCAGGAGATAGCCGACATACTCAAAATATCCAAATCAAGCGCTGAAAATCATTTGCACCAGCTTAGTTATGTTAATTGCTTTGATGTTTGGGTTCCACGTAAGTTAAGCGAAGAACACCTTCTTGACCTTATTTCCACATGCGATTCTCTATCTCTACTTAAACCTAATGAAAATGTTCCATTTTTAAAACAAATTGTGACGTGCGATGAAAAGTGGATCCTGTACAACAATGTGGAACGGAAGAGATCATGGGGCAAGCGAAATGAACCACCACCAACCACACCAAAGGCCAGTCTTCATCCAAAGAAGGTGATGTTGTGTATATGGTGGGACTGGAAGGGAGTCCTCTATTATGAGCTCCTTCCAGAAAACCAAACGATTAATTCCAAAAAGTACTGCTCCCAAGTAGACCAACTGAAAGCAGTACTCTACGAAAAGCATCCAGAATTAAGCAACAGAAAACGCATAATCTTCCACCAGGATAACACAAGACCACATGTTTCTCTGATGACCAGGCAAAAACTGTTACAGCTTGGCTGGGAAGTTCTGATTCACCCGCCATATCAACCAGACATTGCACCTTCGGATTTCCACTTATTTTGGCCTTTACAAAAGAAAAAATGTCAGTTCCCTGGAAAACTGTAAAAGGCACCTGGAACAGTTCTTTGTTCAAAAAGATAAAAAGTGGGCTTCCCTGGTGGCGCAGTGGTTGAGAGTCTGCCTGCCGATGCAGGGGACACGGGTTTGTGCCCCGGTCCGGGAAGATCCCACATGCCGTGGAGCTGCTGGGCCCGTGAGCCATGGCCGCTGAGCCTGCGCGTCCGGAGCCTGTGCTCCGCAACGGAAGAGACCACAACAGTGAGAGGCCCGCGTACCGCAAAAAAAAAAAAAAAAAAAAAAAGGCAGAAGGTAGTGGAACAAAAGGGTGAATACATTGTTCAGTAAAGTTCTTGGTGGGGCTTCCCTGGTGGCGCAGTGGTTAAGACTCCGTCTGCTAGTGCAGGGGACACAGGTTCAAGCCCTGGTCCAGGAATATCCCACATGCTGCAGAGCAACTAAGCCCATGCACCACAACTACTGGGCCTGTGTTCTAGAGCCCACAAGCCACAACTACTGAAGCCCACGAGCCTAGAGCCCATGCTCCGCAACAAGAGAAGCCACCGCAATGAGAAGCCTGTGCACCTCAACAAAGAGTAGGCCCCACTCGCCACAACTAGAGAAAGCCTGCGCACAGCAACGAAGACCCAACACGGCCAAAATAAACAGATAAATAATAAAGTTCTTGGTGAGGACTTCCCTGGTGGTGCAGTGGTTAAGAATCCGCCTGCCAATGGGTTCAATCTCTGGTTGGGGAAGATCCCACATGCTGCGGGGCAACTAAACCCGTGCACCACAACTACTGAGCCTGCGCTCTAGAGTCCGTGAGTCACAACTACTGAGCCTGCGTGCCACAACTACTGCAGTCCTCACACCTAGAGCCTGTGCTCTACAACAAGAGAAGCCACCGCAATGAGAAGCCCGCACACTGAAACGAAGAGGACCCCCTGCTTGACGCAACTAGAGAAAGCCCGCGCACAGCAATGAAGACCCAACGCAGCCAAAACTGCAAAATCTAAAAAAATTTTAATATAAAATTTAAAAATAAATATAAATAAATAAATATAATAAATATAATATTATATAATATATATAATATAATAATAATATATAAATAAATATAATATTTAAAAAATAAATTTCTTGGTGAAAATGAAAAATGTGTCTTTTATTTTTACTTAAAAACCGAAGGCACTTTTTGGCCAACCCAATACAATGTAAATGTTATGTAAATAGTTGCACAATGTAAGTGCTATGTAAATAGTGGCCTCACAGGAAATTCAAGTTTTGCTTTTGGAAACCTTCCGAAAATTTTTTTTCTTTGATCCGCAGTTGTTCTTTGATCCGCAGAAGTGGAACCTGTGGATACGAAGGGCTGACTGTATACAGAACTGTAAACCATGCTAGCAGTTGACATAAAATGTTTCTGTTAACAGTTGGCAGAAAATATTAAATATTTTATAGCTTGAAATAAGATGAGGATTGACTACAACTGAAACAAATACTTCATGATATGATTTAATTAAAATAGGTCTCAGCTACCTTACTCAATCCTTATTGAATAAGGTACATCAAAAACCTGAAAGAAATGGCATAAAAATTTTATCTGCGCATTTAGCCAATGCATCCTGAAAGAACAATTCCTATTTTCCTGCTTTGGCTGTTTGAAAGTACTTTGCCTTGCAATTAATGCCTCATCCTAGGGATGAGTATTAAGAATAAAAAAGAATTGTTTCTATCTTCCAGCCTGGAAATCTACAATTTGGTAACTGCAACTCACAATTAGAAGTTTTGTATTAAGAAACCGTAGTTTAAATCATACCATTAGCCTGTCAACGTGAAAGTGAAAAATGAAAATATGAAAGTGAAAAACGATAATGTAGAGAAGAACATATCTGAGTGACTATGAGGTTGAAAATGTTAACATTTGGTCTTGATTGACCTGAAAATCCTCATTGCTTTACGGCAGATTAAAAACAAATCAACCGTATGCTAACATATGGAATCTAAAAAAAACGGTACTGATGAACCCAGGGGCAGGGCAGGAATAAAGACGCAGACATAGAATATGGACTTGAGCGCACAAGTGGCAGGAAGGGTAAACTGGGACGAAGTGAGAGAGTAGCACTGACATATACACTGCCAAATGTAAAACAGATAGCTACTGGGAAGCAGCCGCATAGCACAGGGAGATCAGCTCGGTGCTTTGTGACCGACCACCTAGAGGGGTGGGATAAGGAGGGTGGGAGGGAGGCTCAAGAGGTAGGGGATATGGGGACATATGTATACATATAAGCTGATTCACTTTGTTATACAGCAGAAACTAACACAACATTGTAAGGCAATTATATTCCAATAAAGATATATTTTTTAAAAATCAACGATACTTCTGACCAGAAATATCAGGGTGTCTGAGATAAAGAGGCATCTCTCTGGGGCCTGTGAAAGTGAAGAAAGGGCTAGAAGGATTGTGTGGGTGAGGGAAGCCCGCCCACAGGTTCCTAAGACATGTCTGTCAAATCGATGAGGCCACCAGCTGAATCTGGACTCAGCCAACAGAGAGCTTTGTGACCAGGAACCAACCGACTTAGTTTCTCTGTAAATGCAGAACGTGGATTAGGTATGTTTTATAAACTCCCATTTAGCTCTGATCATCTGTTAGGTAGAGAACTATGCACCCCGGTTATTTATCTACCAGGCAGTCACGTGAAGTTCACACTATTGAAGCTCTCTTGAATCCGTTTATTGGAGAACTCACTACACTGACAGAAAGCTCTTTTCCTGGGCCTAGGGAAGTCAGGACTGAGTGGGGTGTTTGCTGTATTTCACCTCAAAGATGAATCAATCCTACTCCAGACCCTGAACGTACCGTCAGTCTGCCCTTGACCTAAAGCTTTCCCTCCCACTTCTGAGTTTTCTCGAATTGACTGCTAGCAAATGGGCCAGATTCTGAATGCTTCCTTTGCTCCGACAAGGTGTAAGTACCTTTTACACCTGTAAGCTTAATCACCACACAACGTAACGTTTGCAAATCATTCCACTGGTGATCCTATCTGGACAAGTGGCTACGCGGGGTTCTCACGTAAACACTAACTGGTGATTACAATAAAATCCTGCCCATAATGAATATTCTACACTCAGGAGAGATACTTGTAACACAGGCATTCATCCAGCCATGTACAAAAACTGGCTGGTAAAAAATCTCTACTCAGAAACACTGCACTTTCATTTCCTATTTTGTGGGTGTTGTCTGACTTGAGAACATAAATGTGCAGATTTCCAAGCTGGAAAATTCTTTTCATCAGTTCTTTAACACACAGCGTTCAGGCCACCTTTACCATCTCGCCAGTATCATGTTAACAGTCTCTGACCTGGTTTTCCTATCTCCGCTCGTGCTCCCGCCTAATCTACCCTCCACACTGTCACCAGTGTAATCTTGTATGGAGTCATTTTGAGTCCAGCGGAGCCAGACAGGCCTAGTTTTGACTCTGAGCAAGATACTTAATCTTGCCATGCCTGTTCCTCCATCTGCAAAAAGTGCAAATAATAATAAGACTGCTGTGAGGATTAAATAACATGTATACACTGCTTATAACCGTGACTGGACAATTATGTCACTCACATGCAGAAGAACCTTCCATGCTTTCCCACCCTCTACTCCTACTGTCATGCTATTCTCTATATCTGAAATATCTTTATTTCTAAGCCAGACAGAACAAAGCCCTAATCATATTTTTCTGTGATGTCTTTTTCAACCTTAAAGAATTATAGTAATTGAAACTTTCACTCCTCCCCACTTTTTTCTAACACTATATCACTGCTTTCATGTCTATCTAGATCCTCTTATGATACCGTCTTTGTTTTAGACAAGACTCTCTTGTCTTTATTTGAAAATACTTCTGCATAATCCCATAGCACTTCATAGCTCTCTCCTATGGAACTTTTCATACACTCCATTTGTTATTTGCACAGTCTCATCAGCCCTACTAAATTATTGGGGAAAAAAAGAAAAGAAAAATAGCCATAAAGGCAAGTGTTAAGTTTTAATCCACGTGTGGGGCTAATTTCTTAACATTTGGTATCCTAATCACAAATATACACTCCAGGGTTAACATACAAAGGATTCTAATCAAGAATGCACACTCTAGGGAATTCCCTGGCGGTCCAGTGGTTAGGACTCTGAGCTTTCACTGCCAAGGGCCCGGGTTCAATCCCTGGTCAAGGAACTAAGATTCTGCAAGCCAAGCGGCCAAAAAAATTTTTTTAAAAATTAAAATAAATTAGGCTACTTCTCTATTTAAAAAGAAAAAGAATGCGCACTCTAGTGTGGAGATTCTTAATCCCAATAGAATGAACAGGCATCTATGAAGATGGATGGGGGGAAAAGTTACACTTTTATTTTTCACTAACTTCTAACTGCAATTTACCAATTACCCTCAATTATTAATGTAGGCAATAAATTACAGTATTAGCAGTGACTTCGTCACCAATAGAAATCACAGCTTTTTTTTTTTTTTTTTAATTTTTGGCTGCATTGGGTCTTCGTTGTTGCATGTGAGCTTTCTCTAGTTGTGTTGAGCGGGGGTTACTCTTTGTTGTGTTGAGCAGGGTTACTCTTCGTTGTGGTGCACAGGCTTCTCATTGTGGTGGCTTCTCTTGTTAAAGACCACAGGCTCTAGGCATGCGGGCTTCAGTAGTTGTAGCACGCGGGCTCAGTAGTTGTGACTCGCGGGCTCCAGAGCGCAAGCTCAGTAGTTGTGGCACACAGGCTTAGTTGCTCCGCGGCATGTGGGATCTTCCCAGACCAGGGCTCAAACCGGTGTCCCCTGCATTGGCAGGTGGATTCTTAATCACTGTACCACCAGGGAAGTCCACAGCTATCTTCTTATCACATTACAACTGCTGCAAATATGTTGTATGTATATTCATCACAACTTTGAAATTAATTACTCCCAACACTAGATCTTATTAGTTAATACAATAATAAAGAAGCACATATTACTGTATCCCACATCTTTAAAAATATTTCTGGAACTATATTTCATTACATTTGGTTTCTTTTCTTAAATATTTATTTATTTATTCATTCATTCATTCACTTGGCTGCACCAGGTCCTAGTTGCGGCACACGGGATCTTTGTTGCAGCATGCAGGCTCTTAGTTGTGGCTTTCGGGATCTAGTTTCCTGACCAGGGATCAAACCCAGGCCCCCTGCATTGGGAGCGTGGAGTCTTAGCCACTGGACCACCAGGGAAGTCCCTCATTATATTTGGTTTCTTTTGTTATCCTTTGCATTTTATGCTTTTGAAAGATTATTCTGAGAAGGGTCTACAGACTTTATCAGACTGCCAAAGGGGTTCATGCAAAAATAGGTTCAGCTGTCTTTCCTTCTGATCCACACTACACAGTTCACTATTCAGCACAAGGAATGTCAGAAATAATTTTTAACTGGTAAAATGCGTAGTGTTAAAACTATTCAGACTGACTAGAAATCTTACACAGGTACCTCCATTCTTGGGAGAACAAAGTCTAAGCCTTTAACAACCCTGGCATCCTGTGCCATTGGGGTAGGGTTCTTGGCCTAGGGCTCTAGCCAGACCTGAATTCAGGCTCTGCCACATAATTCTAAGCAGAGGGTACTGAATCCTGCTACCTTTGTCTCAAGGGAAACTTTCGGGCAAAGCGCCTGAGAGCTGTGACTTCATGGAGCTCACAGGAACAAGCTGTATGCTTAATGCTGTGCCTGCGCTAACAGATCTGAGGCAGAATTCGTCAGAACTTCGTGGTTGACCTACCCCATGGTAGTGTGGGATGAGGAAGAAGGCCTACAAGCTCTCACCTAGCTCTAATTTTAGGAGGTTACTAATGTCTGATTATAAGCGACCCAAATGCCTTAGACCCGTTCATAATAACCCTGATAGACTAAGAAGCTCCATGAAGCCTGGGACCAAATTTTCTTTTGTTCATCATTGTTTTCTTAGGGTCAACACTATCCTGACACCCACAGAGGGCATTCAACAAATAGTTGTTGAGTGCGTTAACAAATGTGACGTACTTACACTCCCTAACTCCAGAATGTGATTCCTTAAAAGAAGAGCAAGTCATACTTATCCTTCCCTTATCAGGCACCTTGCCAGGGCTGCATATATTAGATACCAATCAATAATTGTTGGACTTCCCTGGTGGTGCAGTGGTTGAGAGTCCGCCTGCCGATGCAGGGGACACGGGTTCGTGCCCCAGTCTGGAAAGATCCCACACGCCGCGGAGCGGCTGGGCCCGTGAGCCATGGCCGCTGAGGCTGCGTGTCCAGAGCCTGTGCTCCGCAACAGGAGAGGCCACAACAGTGAGAGGCCCGCGTACCGCAAAAAAAAAAAAAAAAATTGTTGAATGCCTACAGTTTTGCTCTAATCTCAATTTACCAATTGTATTTTTTATTTTCTTTTTTACTTTTTTTAAAAAAATCAATTATATGTTTTCAAATGTTTAAAGATCAAGAAGAAACTCTTCTGTGAAATCTTACAAGGCAGGGGACTTCTCTGGTGGTCCAGTGGCTAAGACTCTGTGCTCCCAATGCAGGGGGCCCAGGTTCGATCCCTGGTCAAGGAACTAGATCCCACATGCCACAGCTAAGAGTTCACATGCTGCAGCTAAAAGATCCCTCATGCCACAACTAAAGATCCCGCATGCGGAAACGAAGATCCCGTGTGCTGCAACTAAGACCCAGAGCAGGCAAATAAATAAATATTTTAAAAAAAAAAGAAAGAAATCTTACAAGGCAATAAGAAGCAGTATATCTGGTGATACACGGAGGGTATCTGGCTTTGGAGACATGAGCTCACGCAAACCTGAGTTCAAACCCCAGCTCTGCCACTTACTAACTGTGATGTTGGGAAGTCATACAGCGCCTTCCTGCCTCACTCCTCTTCTGAAAATTCTAATATAATCGTGGTGCTTATATTTTCTATTCTAAGTACTTCTGTTGAACCTGTAGGTAAAACCCTTGCAAAGGATCCAACACACTATAAGAAATAATAATGCCTACAAACGCTATTTATCATCAATGAAAAGATCCAAAAACTAAATTCTCTGTTCGCTTCTCATATTTCCAGGAACACTGCCCTAGCTGTCTCTGCATTATTTACACCTTCCACGTGTTCAAAGACCTTGACCACAAGTTCCTTTGACTATAATAATAGCTCTTTGCTCAGAACAAGGAAACCAACTCTGGGCAATGTTATGCAAATTGATGTTCTTTAGAGGAAACCCACAATCCCTGAAATAAACATCTTGTACTTGCTATCTGGAGGGTTAGGAAACTACACTTAGAGCTATAGCTTGAGTCACCTAAGATTATTGCCAATTAAAAGCAAAAGGGCATGATTTGTTATTAGGAACATAGTATGATAGTTTACTACATGTCTAACCTAGCCAGTAAGTATTTACTGAGTATCTAGCATAGACCAGTGTTGTTGGAAAAAAATTACTTAAAATATGACGTGTTTCAATGAATAAAATTTTTATGAAGAAAGTTGATCAGAATAAACGAATCAAGGAATAATAGCAGCTACCATCTACTAAGTACCTACCATGTACCAGGTATTTTACATAAATAACTCATTTATCCCAATAGCAATCTGACAAGATCTATATTATGGTGTTCTCACCTTGATTTTACAGAAAAGGAAACTGAAGCTCAGGGAAGTCATGTAAACTTTCCAAAGGCACACAGTTGGTAATGGTAGATCCAGAACTCAAACTCCATTCTGAGTCATACTTCTCCGATGCCCTTCAACCAACTCTTGCCTCTTCCTATCCTTATAAGCAATGATGATGGCTAAATTCCACTGGCAACACTCCAATCCTACATCCTATCTAATGCTTATGAGGTTGACAAAAGTAAAAACTAATCCACACAAGGGACTTCCCTGCTGGTACAGTGGTTAAGAATCCGCCTTCCAATGCACAGGACTCGGGTTTCATCTCTGGTTGGGGAGCTAAGATCCCACATGCCGTGGGGCAACTAAGCCCACGTGCTCTGGAGCCCACACGCCACAACTAGAGAGCCCACATGCCACAACTACTGACCCCGCGAGCTCTACAGTCCATGCCGCAACTACAGAGAAGCCCACGTGCCACAACAGAGAGCCCGCACGCCGCAACAAAGCATCTCGCGTGCCGCAACGAGGATCCTGCATACCACAACTGGGACCTGATGCAGCCAAATAAATATTTTTTTAAATTAAAAAAAAATTAATCCACACTATGAAGAACAGACCTAACCTCTTCCTAATTTTTAAGTTCAGAGTCGGGTCAAAATATGTCAGATCAACTGTAATGTAATACATAAGCAAGAGAATCCATTTAGTATATAAACCAAGGGCATACAAAAAGGATGTTCTTAGCATGGATTCCTCAGAAAGCAAAGCCTAGGGCTTATCATGGATTACAGCCCCAGGGAAGAGCAGGGAGAGGAGCGAGGAATGAGGTGTCAGATTATGTCCACATCAAGTTGGTCAGGGTCCAGTTTGAGTTGGCAACAGCCAGGGGTGAAAAGTGATTAAAGGCTCTGGGGAGAGTGAGGCCAAGAAGACCTGAAGTGGGACAGAAGAGATGTCTAATACAGCGGTTAAAGATGAAGTCAGTGTCAGAAAACTTAAGTAAAGCTTATGGAAATGGCAAGGCACAAAGTCCTAGTTTGGTGCCAAGGTATGACTCAATCTTGAACCAGTCTCTGTCCCAGTATCCTACTTTTAAGCATCCTTCCCGATGTGAGTGGATAAAGGCTAGCATACAGGTTCAGTCCTAATAAATCTAACTTTCAGAGAAAAGACATTCACGCAAATAGTACCAAACGTATATTCAATGTCTGGTTCCCCCTATTTTATGGCAGTTTCTGATTCCCGAAAGAACATGGCAGATTGCAAGGGCGGCTATGACTCACTAGTGGCTAAGTGGGAGTAATAACTGGACAAAGATCTTGCTTACATATGGGGTTTCTGTTGTGGTAACATTTGATGAGAATAAAAGCGAGCAAGGAAGTTTGTTACACATGACCAAAACATAGCTCACCCAGTTTTCTACACAGAGGAGTATGTTAAGTCTGACAAAATAATAAAAGTGCAATTATATGAGCAGTAGCTACTACTACAGATTCTTAAGATGGCTTTCATTTCATAGGGTAAAATTTATTTTTTAAAACACTTGAATGGATAAACAACAAGGTCCTTCTGTATAGCACAGGGAACTATATTCAATATCCTGTGAAAAAACATAGTGGAAAAGAATATGAAAAAGAATGTGTATATATGTATAACTGAGTCACTTTGCTGTACAGCAGTAACTAACACAACACTGTAATTCAACTATACTTCAATAAAAAATTGATTAAAAAAACACTTTATAACCTTGCAAATGTTCATTCCATCTAAACAATAAAGAGGAAATGATCTGCTTTAATGCAGATTTAGATACATGTGTATAATTACACAAAACTGCTATAAAAATCCCAGTTTGCAAAACAAAAACCTCCAGTCAAAACTTGTTATGCATTACAGATTCAACTTCCAAAGACTTACCAGCTACATAAAACTGACAGGTATCCTGAAATTTGAATTACTTATGAGTAAAAATAAAAATAAAACTAGTCTTGCCATCCTTTTCTCCTTTACAGTGACTGCATTCTGCTGACATCTGAAATCTTGACAGTTATCTATCTTTTTTACTTAGGAATATTTTTAAATTTTATTAGGGACTTCCCTGGTGGCACAGTGGTTAAGAATCCGCCTGCCAATGCAGGGGACACAGGTTCGAGCCCTGGTCGGGGAAGATCCCACGTGCCGTGGAGCAACTAAGCCCATGCGCCACAACTACTGAGCCTGCGCTCTAGAGCCTATGAGCCGCAACTACTGAAGCCCACGCGCCTAGAGCCTGTGCTCTGCAACAAGAGAAGCCACTGCAATGAGAAGCACGCACACCATAATGAAGAGTAGCCCCTGCTCACCGAAACTCGAGAAAGCCTGCACACAGCAGTGAAGACCCAACACAGCCAAAAAAAAAAAAAAAAAAAAATTATTAAAGTTTTTGATATACAAATTTATAATCAAATAATTCCACCTTGTAGACAGTAACCAGATTTTTTGTCATAGGTTTCTTGCTTGTTTCAGATCATTTTTTAAATTTTTTTGAAATATTGATTTACAATTAGTAGTTTCAGATGTGTTAGTAGTTTCATATGTACAGCAAAGTGATTCAGTTATACATCTATAAATATATATATTCTTTTTAATATATACTCTTTTCCTGCCTTTTCTGTCCCCTTTAAATATCCTGGTAGACACAGGAACATCACATAACCCACCCTACGGAGAACAGACCTATCCTGGGAGTCTTATGCCCAGAGGAGCTCCTTCTTGAAAGGCAGAGCAGAGACCAAGAGAGCCATCAGAACTAGCTCTCCTCAGGCAGTGGAAACTGTAGGCCAAAGCCCCTCCAATAATCAGTTAAACTATGGTTTAACTACAGTTAAAATCACATCTAATCTTATCTTCTCTGAATATACTCTTGCAAGACCTTCAGAGCCTCTCCCAGTTCTACACCATTTTATGAGACATATGCTAAGGACTTTCCAATCTCTTCTTAGGGCAACAGGACAATATACATGATGTTTTTCAATCTAAAAGTACTGCTCGAGCACCTGTGAGCCTAACCCTCTGCTAGATCCTAACACATACAGATATTCTATACCTATAAATCCTTTGAACTATAAGGATAATTAGTTAGGATCCAATTCCTAACCCAAAGGGATTTTAAAAACAGTTGGAGAGACAAGACAGGTATTTGCAACTAGAGAATAAAGAGATGCGTGTGTCCTGGCTACACATACTGTTCTACCTGGACGGCTGCCCAACCAAACTGGTCCAGGAATCCCCCACCCTCATTATGGCTGCTGGGACTCTCTCTTCATCCTGCCTACCTCCCTTTCTATCTCACCAAGCAAAAGCAAAACAGTTCCTCTTCTCCACCCATATCTTGCTTTAACTGTTCTATTACTCCAGTGATGTAAGGTGAGGACTCTATAATGATGAGACAGAGTAAGCTGAAGTGGAGAGAGGAAGGAAAAAAGTTTCCCTCCCTGCTTTCGGGTGGGAGGTTGGGGGGAGGTAAGGGGTGGATGGACAGAAAGACAAAACTGGGAGAGGGAGAGAGCCTTCAGGAAACTGTGGCACAGCATCTGCTTTTCCAGGTTGTCTACCCACAAAGGGAAGCAGGTAGGATTATTTCATCCCCTTCTCGCCTCCAAGGAACCCCAGTTTTCTTCTCTACAACTGCTCATTCTCTCACCCCTCTAGCATCTGAATCTTGTTTAAAAGTCCCCCCCACCAAAATCTCAAATCACAGCAAAATTCCATCTCAGTTCTTCAAATCCTCTCCCCACTATTTATGCAACAAACTCTCTCTACCAAGAGCAAGAGAACAATCAGAAAGGCTTAGAACCAGGGAATCCCTGGCCCCCTATCCCAAAAGGTAAAGGGTTAAATTTCTTGGCATTCTAAGTTAGAACTCCAAATTCACAGAATTATATGCCTAAATGTCTTAGTTAAATAATGTTATACACTTCAGAAACACCATGGATTCAATAAACTTTTGCAGGGACCTACTGTTGATTTACATGATATTGCTTACAAGGGAAAAAATGATTATGTTCTAAAATTTTGGTGAATACCTTAGACAATTCTGATTAACCTGGGCTAACACATTACCCTTTAGTATCAGAGATGCTCAAACTCTTTGGTATCAGGACTCCTTTACACTCTTAAACAACTGAGGACCCTAAAAAGCTTCATTTTACATGGGTTGTAGCCTACAGAAGTTTTTTTTGCATTAGAAATTAAAGCTGAGAAACATATTTAAGTTTAAAATGTTATTAATTCATTTAACATAGCAAGATTACATGTTAACATAAATAACATTTAAGAAAAACTAACACTATTCTCAAAAATATTTATATTTATATAAATATATATTTACTGAAGAGTAGCATTGTTTTACATTTTTGCAAATCAATAATGTGTTATGCTGAACACTTGATAATTTATAAAGTCATATCAACAATTATAGAAGTCACATGGCTAAACTTAATAAACTAAAGAAAAATTGAGAACATACCATCTTCACAGTGCAGAAGTTAAGAGTTTCAAAAAGAAATGTGAGCCCCAAACCCAGGGCCAAGGTCAGGAAAGGACATGTTTTGTGACCAAAGCCGTTAAGGATCTACACCAAGGGTTGGATGGAAAGGTCCACAGGGACCAGGCAAATAACATAAATGAGGGTGTCCACCAGCTGGGGACCTGAAGAGCTCATGACCTTGTCAAAGGAGGCAGAAAGCCCAGTGATGCCAGATTTTCAGGTTGTTTAGGAAAAACTGCAAATCTGAATTTTCTTATGAAACCCCCATATTTTTAAACATTGAAACTACAGGCCAAACAAACATCTATGGGTAAATGTAGCCTACGGCACCCCCGTTTGCAACATCTATATGTCACAAATTGTTTAATCTTCGGGAAATTCTTCCCAAGGAAATTTATCCTACAGTATGGTCCTAATATTAGATCACCAGGAAACAGCACACTTAAAATATCATCAATGAACATCACTGGAACAGAAGGTTGTTGTCAAAACAAGAAAAGCAAAACAAAAGCTATGGTGCCAAGAGAGTAAACAAGAGACCGGATCCAGTGGACAAGAATCTCTCTTTCTAGAAAACCGCACCCTATATGGTGGAGTGGATGGAAATGGCTCATCAGGCCCTACTATTGTCTTGAGAAATACTCTTCATCCTGGGACTTCCCTGGTGGTCCAGCGGTTAAGACTCCAAGCTCCCAATGCAGGGTGCCTGGGTACAATCCCTGACCAGGTAACTAGATCCTGCATGCGGCAAATAAGACCCGACACAGCCAAATAAATAAATAAATAAATGCTTTAAAAAATAAAATAAAATAAAATCCAACTCCCAGACTCACAAATCACCTTTCCAACTACTAATTGGGGCAAATATGAGAACGGGGAGCTTTGGAGAACAAGCACTAACAGAACAGTTATAATCAATCAAGAGACATTTACAGAGCACCTTCTGCCTGCAAAGCACTGTACGAGGCACGAAGAATAAGAAGAGGTCCCGGATTTCAAGTAACCACAGTCTCAAAGGGGAGGGGGACTCAAAAGACATACGATAAAGCTAAACAGTACAAGCATTAGAAAACAGGGAGGCATGAACACATAAAAGATGTCACCCAGGCAGTGATATTTCTTAATTAGTAGAAATAATAAAGGCTCCAAATTGAAAAGACAGACTACAGGAAGCAGGAGCAGGCTTGAAGGAAGGTTCCAGAAACCAGTCAGAAGGCTAAATATAAGGCAATTATGGTACTAACTAGGGTAACGTCAGAGAGAATAGAAAGGAATGTCAGGATAAAAATATTCACAAGAAAAATCAAGATTTGGCAGCTGACTAAATAAGCACAGTACATCCTCTGTAATAAATTCACTTATTAACCCACCAACACAACGAATGACCCCATTTCTTCAACAGCCAAGGAACCAATAAAGTAAAAGACATATAACCCAATCGCCATGGATGCTCTTCAAAACAAACTCTGGGGAAAAAACTTCATGAAACAATTGGACATGTGAACACTGACTGAAACTTTGATGCTACTGCATAACTACTGTTAATTTTTAAGGTGTAATAATGGTATTTTGGTTATGTTAAAAATAATAAAGATATATTAAAAATACTTGTGGGTAAAATGAAATTTACTTCAAAATAATGTGGGAAAAAGGAAAGAGTTGAAGATGTGGATAGGACGGTATTAGCCACGGGTGAATGGCTTTGAGGGCTGGGCAACAGGCAGCCTATTATACTATTCTGTCTACTTTGGCATATCTTTTAATTCTCCATAACAAAGAGGTTTTTTTATTAAATGGCAAATACAACTTCTACCTACCCCATGATCTTTTGTAAATTCTTGTTTTCCTAAAAGTGGAACAAAAGCATTACTGATCTGTTTCATTTATGGGTCAATACGTGAAGGTAAAGATTATTACTACTCTTAATTATTACTCATTCTATAGAATTTTTTATTTAATATAAGTATACATAAATTAGGTTTGGTAAAAAGTGAAATTCACCATCACACAAGATAGTTCTTTAATGAATTCTAAGGAGGTAGGATAAAGGGCTCCAGAACTCTACACTATTAACTTGCAAAAGAAATAATTTTTCATTTTTAGCTAAATATCACTCTCATAAGAAAAGGCACAATGCTCAAAATTAAACAATAGAATCATTTCAAGTCTGAGCCTGCAAAAATGCAGACTTACAAAGTCCACAAGAGAATAATTCAACTTCCCTTTCTACTTTTCTGTTTTGCTTTGTTTTTTATTTTACTAGTATGTTTATAGATACTGTGTGCTAAAAATAATTTCACCACAATGTAATGGAACTAAGGATTAATAAAGATTATCCTAACTTTTAGCTTGGTACTTGGCAAAGGGTTGATGTTCAGCTGCTGAATGGATCAGAAAGATTCCTAAGATATTGTGACGCAGCAACTTTTTGGGTGGAATGGTTTCTCATGGCACATTTCCTCATAGAATACTGCTACCTCCATCTTTTTGTGTGTGGAGGGTTTTGGTTAGTTTTTTTTGGCCGCGCCATGCGGCATGTGGGATCTTAGCTCCCCGACCAGGGATCGAACCTGTACCCTGTGCATTGGGAGCTGGGAGCGTGGAGTCTTAACCACTGGACCACGAGGGAAGTCCTGCTACCTCTATCTTTAAAACGTAAGTCTAGATCCTTATTCAACATTTTGTTTATATTAGCAACAACTCCTAAACTGGAGATTGAGACAAAGAGCCCTAAAAAAAAAGTATTGCCAAACAAACAACAAAGACAAATTTTAAAAACATCAATAGTGGGACTTGATAGTTTTACCTAAACTTTATTCGTAATTAGATGTCTTATCTAGTATATCATATGGCATGTGATAATTTTATGGTGAATCCAGAATTCTGGGGAAATTCAAAACATTTAATTCGTATTAGCTATAACTTAATCTAGTAACCAGCCACACATACACATAACCCTGCATCCTCATTATATCAAATGTTAGTATCCAAGCAGTATTTCAAGCACAGTGATAAAGACTCTTTTCTTGAATTAAGAAAAACAGCTTATTTCTTCTTATTGCTGTACCAATAAAAGCATAAACAAGATAGATACATACCCAATGACAATGCTAAGATTTCACAAATTCTACTAAAACAGTCTAATTTTGTTCAGACAGGTTTACTAATATTACAGCTATCAAACAGTTCATTTTAGCAACCTACTAGCTTTTGCTGGTAAAACTTTGAAAAATCTGTATTTATTGCTATTTGATTATGTGCTATTAACCATGAAATAACATGAATTCAACCATACATATTTTATTACCTTTTTAACTTTTAAGTCTTCCCGATTCATTTTCCCAGATACATTCAAAAGTAGTAAATGGTTTATACACTCAATGGCCACAGTACTTTTTAAAAAGATGGGGAGGAATTCTCTAAAATATCAGAGTACATAGGACACTGTTCTCCCCACTTTACTCTGACATAATCAGGGCTGACAGGCTTCCCGAGGAAGAGTCCCTTTATGAAATTAAAACATACCACATACTATTCTCCAGAGGAGTAAATTCTATTTGGGCAGAATTATTAGCCTCACTCAAGTCATTTCACAGCAGAGAGAATAAACCGATCTATTATATATACCATAATTACACTTTGCATGACTTCCTTCAATTAAAATCTTTACTTAAAGTAGCATCCATATAACAGTACAAAAATTTTAAAAGTCATTATCTAATATGACCTAATGATGCCTTCTCCTAACAAGGAATTAGTCTGAAAATGACTTCATATATTTCAAAGCAATTATTGGCATTAGGCCCTCCCCTCAGCAGTATTACACAATACATTTGCAAGAGAAATGTATGTACATGGGTCAACATCACTTAATTCTGCATCTATCTGATATATATATATTCTGCATATATTCATTCATCTACCAAGAACAGAGTACTCTGAACCTCCAAACAAGGACTGGATATACTTTGCTCATATTAGAACTCATTAATTACCTAAGGATCTTGACTAAGATCTGATGTCTGGTAAGCAATTAGAAGGAATAAAAAGAGTTTTAATGACCTTTCTGACAAGTGCTGGTTAAGATCAACATCTCAGACATTCTTTGCACTAGACTGGCAGTTATAACCCTCACACTATCAATTTATTATTAGGTTAAACATAACCAAACAGGAAAGAGTGGAAAGCCCCATAGTTTTACAAGAAAACAAGAAAAATATCTGCATATTTGTGTCATCTACAGCTAACTCCATCCATCTTGGAAAGTCTCTCCCACATGTACTAAAGAACAGGCCATTTCACAAAATACCACAGAAATCAGTGTTCAGGTTCATTACGATTTTGAAGTCTAACCCTCCAAATGTTTTCTACTTCAGAAAATTCTGGTCTTAAAAATCTTACACTTGGGAAATTCCCTGGTGATCCAGTGGTTGGGACTGAGCGCTTTCATTGCCGTGGGTGCGGGTCCGATCCCTGGTCAGGGAACTGGGATCCCACAGGACACATGGCCAAATAATAAGAGTAATAATAATAATAACAGCTTACACTTGGTGGGGCAGGGTAATAAAGAATTATAAGAGAAACTCTAAGTTAGTATATTAACGGTTGTAGTGTTAATTATACACACACACACACACACACACACACACACACGATAGAAAACAGAGGGCTAAAGAAGAAAATGGATTAACTGACCAAGGGATTCTCAGTACAATTTATACTAAGAACTTCTTTTCCTTTCAGGTTTCAGTTCTGTTGTTTAAAGCAGCACCTCTGAACAGGCATAGCTCACTGATCCACAGTCTCTCAGACTTGGAGGTACAGTAGAACAATTTTCACTGCAACGCTTGTTTGGAATTCACTGCAAACAATAGATGAGAAGGGAAAAAAAGCTTTTTTTTTATTTTGGTTTTTTAAGAGGAAAAAAGGAGGAACAGCGTATTTGACAAAATATGAACAATTAGCTTTCCGCCCCAACATAAACTTGTGATATTATTTTTGGCTTCTCTTAATATAATTTTTTTTGCCTTTAAAAATCAGGCATTAGGGATTTCCCTGGTGGTGCAGTGGTTAAGAATCCGCCTGCCAGTGCAGGGGACGTGGGTTCGATCCCTGCTCTGGGAAGATCCCACATGCCACGGAGCAACTAAGCCCGTGCGCCACAACTACTGAGCCTGAGCTCTAGAGCCCGTAAGCCACAACTACTGAGCCCGCATGTCACAATTACTGAAGCCCGCGCACCTAGAGCCCATGCTCTACAACAAAGAGAAGGCACCACAATGAGAAGCCTGCGCACCGCAACAAAGAGTAGCCACCGCTCGCCACAACTAGAGAAAGCCCACACGCAGCAACGAAGACCCAACACAGCCAAAAATAAATAAAATAAATAAATTTATTTTCTTAAAATATCAGGCATTATACTTTAGTAGTCAGTCTTTTTTGAGTCACATATCTCTCTGACCCTTTACTAGGAAAAGGCATTTGTGGACACATAGTATTGTACAAACAATTTCCAAACACACATAGTGAAAATGTAAAGAAATAGAAAGATAAAAAACCAAATTCTGGAAAAGTTGTTAACTGTGGTGGAGAAGAAAGGCATTAAAATTGGAGGCTGTTCACAATAGGCTTTAACTGTATTGGTAATGATTTATTAAACTGAGTGACAGGTGCCTAAGTGTTTTATTCTTTAAACCTTTTTATACACTATATTTTTTAAAACTTTGCTCAATTATTTTAATTGTAATCTGAATGCCTTCGGGCAGGGTATACACTCTCCAATTAGCCAGAGTCACCACCATTTTCCTTACAGTAAACGAGCGTTCTTTAAAAGCCAAAGAAACTGGAATCCTCATACACTGCTGGTGGAAATGTAAATCGGTGCAGCCGCTTTGGAAAACAGTCTGACAATTCCTCGAAATGTTAAGCACAGAGGTACCATATGACCCAGAAAGTCCACTCCTGAACATCTATCTAAGAGAAACAGAAACATATGTCCACAGAAAGACCTGTATACAGATGTTCACAGCAGCATTATTCATAATAGCCAAAAAGTAGAAACAACCCAAATATCCATCAACTGATGAATGGATAAACAAAATAGAATATGATGAAATATTATTCCACCATAAAAAGGAATAAGTACCAATAAATGCTATAACATGGATAAACCTCAAAAACATTACGCTAAGAAGAAGCCAATCACAGAAGACCACAAATTGTATTTCATTTGTATGAAATGTCCAGAATAGGTAAATCTCAAACCTAGAGACGGAACATAGATTAACAGTGTGATAAAGATGTCATAAAATTAAATAATTGTGCTGGTAAATATAATAAAAACCATTGAAACTGTTCATTTTAAAGGTATGAATTATATGATATGTTTATTATATCTCAATAAAGTAGTTTAAAAATAAACCAAAGACATCCATTCAGTCTAACTTTGGCTCCCAAATTGTGGTCTGAGGACTCCTGAGAGTTTCCTAGAGCTTCTCAGTGGGTCTTGAGGTCAAAACTATTTTCATAAAATACTAAGACATTTGCCTTCTTCACTGTGTTGATATTTGCATTGATGGTGCAAAAACAACGGTGGATAAAACTGCTGGCACCTTTGGCACAGTGACGCCAAAGTATATTAGTTACTGATAGTCAATGCATTCTTTATCTCCATACACGCACAGCAAAAACAAACAAGCAAACTTTACCGTATGAGTTGTGGGCCAAACTAGTCACTCTTTTTAATAGAACAGCCTTTCTCCTAGAAACAACTGTCAATACCTATCGGAAAATGCATTCCCATTTCCAAACTCACAGAAACATAACTTTCATAACACAACTGTTTCATAAAGTGGAGGCTGCCACTCTCCATGAGAAATCACACCTCACTCCCTTTGAAAACATTTTAAGTATCTCAATTTTTTAGCCAGAGTGAGCAGCAAAGGCCTGTCTGGTGGGTAGAGGAGGGAATGAGGCAAAAGGCAGAAGATAAAACTTAGCCTAAGAAACTGTTTTGTCCTATCATGGTGACAAGCACTAGCATTAACATTTTATTATAAGATAAAATTTTAATGTTTTAAGACATAATTCAAACAAAATAAGGCTTAAAGATGTATTTAGCTATTTAAAAAGGGACTGTTCTACATCATGGTATTATTGTAACTAGTGATAAAAGGGACTTAAAGGGCTCCTAAATGTGAAGAATCACACACTGAGAATCACACTTGTAAAAATCTACTAAGAATAGATAATGAATTAGTCACTTATTAGCCCTAAAAGATGATTTGTAAATATAGTGCTGAAGATTTGGGAAAGCCCATGGACCAGTCTAGAAAACTAAATTGGTTTAGTGCAAAAGGGTAATTCGAAAAAGACATTTAACGTACTACTAGTATAAGCAGTATGGCTCTGCAAGAGAAAACAAATAGATCAAATCTGTCAATGTGTATCTAGTACTATATATAGAAGAAAAAGACCCAACTGGTGGATACAAGTGTTTCAGTCTCTAGGGTGTTTCAGTAGAGTGCTGTGGAATAGAAAGAGTCTGTCCTTAATCTTCTCCATATTTAATAAAACGTCCCTTTGTTCTTACCCTATGTTCACAAGCAATGTTTTAACCTGGCTTCCCCAGTTGGTTGATACTACGGAGAAGCCCGGATGACAGGGATTAATATTTTGTTCACTGTAAACTTAAAATTAAGGGGCTATCTCTCTAACACATGGCATGTTAGTCCCTAAGAGCCCCACCAACTTTGGGCAAACTAGACAAAATAAAGTTTCTGACTTTGCAAAGCTGAAATTTTTCTAGAACTAGGTAATTTCTTGATAGGCATGTATACTCAAGTACTGAATATATTTTGGTTTAAAAAATTTTTAGGGGGCTTCCCTGGTGGCACAGTGGTTGAGAATCTGCCTGCTAATGCACGGGACACGGGTTCGAGACCTGGTCTGGGAGGATCCCACATGCCGCGGAGCAACTAGGCCCGTGAGCCACAACTACTGAGCCTGCGCGTCTGGAGCCTGTGCTCCGCAACAAGAGAGGCCGCGATAGTGAGAGGCCCGCGTACCGCGATGAAGAGTGGCCCCCGCTTGCCATAACTAGAGAAAGCCCTCGCACAGAAACGAAGACCCAACACAGCAAAAATAAATTAATAAACTAATAAACTCCTACCCTCAACATCTATTTTAAAAGAAAAAAAAAATCCGCCTGCCAATGCAGGGGACGTGGGTTCGAGCCCTGGTCCGGAAAGATCCCACATGCCACAGAGCAGCTAAGCCCATGTGCCACAACTACTGAGCCTGTGCTCTAGACCCCACGAGCCACAACTACTGAAGCCTGTGTGCCACAACTACTGAAGCCCGTGCACCTAGAGCCCATGCTCCACAATGAGAAGCCACTGCCATGAGAGGCCCATGCACCGCAACGAAGAGTAGCCCCTGCTCGCCGCAACTGGAGAAAGCCCTCGCGCAGCAACGAAGACCCAACGCAGTCAAAAATAATAAATAAAATAAATTAAAAAAAAATTTTACTTCCTTTATGAAGTTATAGCTCACAAACATACCATGGACTACAACTTGAATACAGGCCATAATAACAGTAAGAGTCAAAGTAATAGCTAAATTTTTACATAAGGTTAACTGTACACCAGGCACTGCCACTTTACATATTTTAACTCACTTAATCCTCATAACAACCTATAGGCAGGTACTACTATAATCTCCACTTTACTGAGGCAGAGGACAATTACGTAACTTGCTCCACATCACACGTTAAGTAGCAGAGCTGAGATTCAGTCCAGGATGTCTGACTCCAAAGTCAGCATTTCTTAATCTCGTTAGCCATGTACAATCAATTTTCTGAATTTTAAGCATCTTATTTTTCAAAACAGTTTTGAAATTCCACACATATAGCACAGCAAAAATGTTTCCCAAATTCCCATGATTAAGCTGTTAAGCTGAAAATGGTCTTCCTCCTCATTTAACCATGACTTTTATTAGCTTTAATAAGCATAAACATCAAACCATGAAACTTTCAGAAGTTAATGCAAAATTAATCAGAAAAATACACAAACTATTGTTATAAAATGTATACATGTTCACTTTCAAAGTATACTAACTTAGGTTGTAAGTATACATACAAAGCTAGTCATATTTTTATATTAATAGGATTGGATACTATTCTAAAAACAAGGATATTGTAGCTTTTAAAGGAAAAACATTAATTTGAGCCTTTCTGACTAGTGATTTAGACTGACCAAACCACTTTTTTTAATGTTAGTTTCAAATCCCTGGCTCTCTGCTATTGGGTTGGCCAAAAGGTTCGTTCGGTTTTTTCCTTAAGATGGCTCTAATAGCACTTAGTTGTCTTTAACTTCATTCGAAACAATTTTGTTAGACTGTATTGTGACAGCTGTCATATCAGTGTGCCTTTAAAAAAGACATTAAAATTGGTGAATTTTTGTGTAGCCATTTTAATATTGAAGATGGAAGGAAAGCAGCAACATTTTTGGCATATTATACTTTATTATTTCAAAAATGGTAAAAACACAACTGAAATGTCAAAAAAGATTTGTGCAGTGAATGGAGAAGGTGCTGTGACTGATCAAATGTGTCAAAAGTGGTTTGCAAGGATTCGTGCTGGAGAATCCTCGCTGGACGATGCTCTGTGGTTGGGTAGACCAGGTGAAGTTGACAGCAATCAAATTGAGACATTAATTGAGAACAGTCAGCGTTATACCACGCGGGAGATAGCTGACATACTCAAAATATCCAAATCAAGCGTTGAAAATCATTCACACCATATTGGTTATGTTAATTGCTTTGATGTTTGGGTTCCACATAAGTTAAGCAAGAAAAACCTTCTTGACCGTATTTCCACCTGCGATTCTGTACTTAAACGTACTGAAAATGTTCCGTTTTTAAAACAAATTGTGACGGGCGATGAAAGTGGATACTGTACAAGAATGGGGAATGGAAGAGACTGTGGGGCAAGTGAAATAAACCACCACCAACCACATCAAAGGCCGGTCTTCATCCAAAGAAGGTGATGTTGTGTATATGGTGGGACTGGAAGGGAGTCCTCTATTACGAGTTCCTTCTGGAAAACCAAACGATTAATTCCAACAAGTACTGCTCCCAACTAGACCAACTGAAAGCAGCACTCAATGAAAAGCGTCCAGAATTAGTCAACAGAAAACACGTAATCCTCCATCAGGATAACTCAAGACTGCACGTTTCCTTGATGACCAGGCAAAAACTGTTACAACTTGGCTGGGAAGTTCTGATTCATCTGCCGTATTCACCAGACATTGCATCTTCGGATTTCCATTCATTTCGGTCTTCACAAAATTCTCTTAATGGAAAAAATGTCAATTCCCTGGAGGACTGTAAAAGGCACCTTGAACAGTTCTTTGCTCAAAAAGATAAAAGGTTTTGAGAAGATGGAAATATGAAGTTGCCTGAAAAATGGCAGAAGGTAGTGGAACAAAAGGGTGACTATGTTGTTCAATAAGGTTCTTGGTGAAAATGAAAAATATGTCTTTTACTTTTACTTAAAAACTGAAGGCACTTTTTGGCCAACCCAATACAAGTATACCTCCTATAAAACCATAACTTGTTGTATGGATTAGTCATTCTACAAACTAGACGGTAATTAACCTTAACTTTGTAATTTGTGCTTTCCTCCTATTTTTTTCCTTTAATGGCCTCAACATATACCACTGAACTGCCACATCCCAAAATTTCTGTTTTCCCTTTTCACCTTGATATTACATTAAAAGAAAAAGTGCTTCTCATGAGATGGTCTTTTGTCACACTAGTAATGTTCTTGTTTTTAATCTGGGCGCCAGTTATAGGACTGTTCAACTTATGAAAATTCATCAAGCTATATATACTTTTCTGTGTGTATAGTATGTACTTCAATAAAGAGTTGTTTTTTAAGCAGCTGTGCTTCCTAACTTTACTTCACCAAAAGCCATTACATACCAACCTTATTGACAGTTGTCATTTCTAAAAGTTTTTTTTTATCAGACAGTACTCTACAGCACTGAGTTAATATTCAATCTGTTTTCAGCACATGTAAAAAAAGAGTCATCCAAGATACTCTATGGAACCAAAAAGTGCTAGTTAATTCTTTCACAAATCCCTAAGATTTAAAGGTCTCTAAAGGAAAGAAAACATTTTTTAAAAAAGCTTCTATGTGCTCATTTTATTCTCACAATTACCTCATCAGGTACACACTTGTGGATGGAGCCACAACGATACATCTCCCACCCCAAATGCTTTCCTGATTTGACACTAACTTTCCTCCACCCTAAGACAGATGAGTCTATGTTTCCTCTTCTTGAAACTGTGTAGAGCTTTATACCAGACTTGAGCAAGAAAATGTGACAAAAATGACACTGTGTGACTTCCAAGGTTAGAATATCAAAGGCGATACTTCTTCTACCTGGCTTTCTTGTGCTCTCAGGATGCTTGCCTTTGGAACCTGCCACCAGACTGTGAGCAGGCGTTCTGCCCACAGCCCCAGAGACCTCTCCAGCCAACAGATGGCACCAACTGCCATACCCAGGTGAGCCTTCAAGTTTTCCCAGTAGGCCCCAGACAGCATGGAGCAGAGCAAGCCGTGCCCGCTGCACCCTGTCTCAATTCCTGACCCACAAAAAACAGGAAATAATGCATAGTTATTGTCGTTTTAAACCACTAAGCTTTTGAGGTAATTTGTTACACAGCAACAGAAAATGAAAACACTTTACAAATAAAAAACACAGGTAGATAACCATGCCAGCGAGTGGCAGAGCCAGAATTTGAATCCATCAGCCTGTATAAAAAGCCCATATTCTTTGTACCAGAGGGTATTGCCTCCAAGTTTGTTCAGAGTCGCCCACATTGCCAAAGAAAGCCATAGTCTTCAGATTGGAAGCTCTAAGAGCAATAAACAGCCCCCAAATTAATGTTTTCAATTAACACTCAGGACAACAGGTCATTCAGTTAGTAGGCTCAAAATCCCAGCACCTTTCTTGACACATCTATACCCTTCCCACCCTAATAATGGCATATCCCAGAGATGCTTAAGAAATATCTCTACATCAATAACACTAAACCTGGACATTTACAGAACACTTTACAAAGCACTTTAACAATCACTAATTTGATCTCATAGAGGTGTGAGACAGGTAAGGCACGTATCTTACAGATAAGGCTCAAAAAAGTTAACAATATATACTCCAATCAAAAATAATTTTTAGGGCTTCCCTGGTGGCACAGTGGTTGAGAGTTTGCCTGCCAATGCAGGGGACATGGGTTCGTGTCCCGGTCCGGGGAGATCCCACATGCCGCGAAGTGGCTAGGCCCGTGAGCCGTGGCTGCTGAGCCTGCGCGTCTGGAGCCTGTGCTCCGCAACGGGAGAGGTCACAACAGTGAGGGGGCCGCGTACCACCAAAAAAAAAAAAAAAAAACTAACTACAATAACATAAGTAGGGATTCTATTTCAGATTTTCTGACTCCAAGGCCAGTGCTCTTTTCAATGCAATTCAACTTGAAAGAACCTTTATGGAGTACCTTCCAGGTATGTTTCCATATACAGCACTGCTCTACAAGTACTCTGAAGCACCTACTTTGTGCAAGGCATCGTGGCGGGCACCATGTGTTCTCCACTTCCAGGATCGGCACAAAAACATCTCTGATAGAGCTGATCTCTGCAAACAGCCAGTCTTTTCCCCACTAACCTATTCTCTGCATTGCCATCCAACAGCTCTTCCGAATCCACCTCCTTAATCACAATAATTAAAAAACTGTCAAAGATGACATCCTACCCATAAAAATACAGGCCAAATTTCATCTGCTTTCAAGGTCTTCTGTAAACTGACTCCAACTTACGTGATTAAATTAATTTTCCCGCACTTGCTGAGAAAAACCAAATTAATCTCTTCCTTCCTCCCCACATTCAATTTCTTTACAACTTCTTGCCCTCTCTTTTCTTCATACTATCACCCAAATCCAGAACTGATGCTCAAGTATTCATCCCCAACCCCTGACAGAGAGTCTCTTCCCTCCAAGACCTTAAAATCTACTGTTAAGCTACAATTAATAATTCAAAACAATATATAATAATTAAATTAGGTAGTACAGATTATAGTTCATGAGGCCTTAAAAGACAGGAATCACTAAGGGCTGCAAGAATGTCTTCAGGAAGAAAATAGCACTTGAAATGGGCTCTAAGTGACAGACAGGATGAGAATTGGCAGAAGTAAAAACAACACACACTGAGGAACAACCTAAAAGCCTTCCCTTTTACCCGACTTCTTCCCGTTCACATCTTACCTAAGCCTCCAGCCAGTACCACCTCCTCAAGAAGCCTTCCTCAGTTACTTCACAATCTAACCAACACTCTCTTCTCGGACCTTCCAATACCATTACCGCCTACAACACGCATTCTGGCACTCAGTCATTCCGTATTACAGGCCTCGTCTATATGGCAGCAATATGTCTCCACATAGTAAGCATTCAATATTTGTTCAACTGAACTCAGTTCAGCAGCCATTGTTGCTTTCCGCCATTTAAAAATCCGTTGATCGTAACACTGTTTAACTTACCGGGCATCTCCTTTGGAAAGATTGGTATTTACAGGATTGAGAATAACCTTGTTTGCATCTACATCCACCACACATTTGGTATGCAAGTCAATTTCTGCAGATTAAAAAAAAGAAAAAAAATTAGTCATTTTGAAGTAATTTATGTCAGAAAAAAGCTTTTGACAAAAAATCCAACACTCCTTCATGATAAAAACTCAACAAACTAGAAACAGAAGGGAACTTCCTCAACCTGATAAAGGGCATCTAAAATACCTGCGGCTAACATCACACTTAACAGTAAAAGACTGAACGGCCTACCCTCTGGCATCAGAAATAAGACAAGGATGTCTACTACTGCAACTTCCGTTCAAAATTGGACTAGAATTTCTGGTCAGGGCAGTTAGGCAAGAAAAACTAATAAAAGGCATCCAGATTGGAAAGAAAAAATAAAACTACCTTTATTTGCACACTATATGATCTTACATATAGAAAATCTTAAAGAATCCACTAAAAACTACTAGAATAAACAACTTCTGCAAAGTTGTAGGATACAAGATTAATATACAAAAATCAGCTGTGTTTCTATACACCAGCAATAAAAAATCCAGAAATGAAGTTAATAAAACAATTTCATTTATAATAACATCAAAAAGATTCAAATACTTAGGTATAAATTTAAAAGAAGTACAAAATATATACACTGAAAATTCCAAGACATTGTTGAAAGAAATTAAACATTTAAACAAATAGAAAAACAACTTATGTTCATGAATTGAAAGACTTAATTCTATTAGGATAGCAATACTCCCCCAATTGGTCTATAAAAATTCAAGGCAATCCCTATTAAAATCCAAGTTAACTTTTTTCAAAAGTTAACAAGCTGATCCTAAAATCTATATGGAAATACACAAGACCTAGAACAGCCAAAAAATCTTGAAGAACAAAATACAAAGACGACAACTCAACAATTTCAAACTTACTAAACAGCTACAGTAATTGTGGTACTAATATAAGGATAGAAGGATAGACATATAGATCAATGGAACAGAGAGTACAGAATTATACTCTCATATTTATGGCCAAATGATTTTGATGACAGTGCCAAGAAATTCAATGGAGAAAGTATAGCCTTTTCAACAAATAGTGCTGGGACAACCTCATCAAAATGAAAAATTTTGTTCTTCAAAGGACACCATCAAGAGAGTAAAAAGACAATCCACACCAAAAAACAAACAACCCAATCAAAAAATGGGCAGAAGACCTAAATACACATTTCTCCAAAGAAGACATACAGATGGCCAAGAGGCAAATGAAAAGCTGCTCAACATTGCTAATTATTAGAGGAATGCAAATCAAAACTACAATGAGAAATTACCTCACACCAGTCAAAACGGCCATCATCAAAACATCTACAAACATGCTGGAGAGGGTGTAGAGAAGAGAGAACCCTCTTACACTGTTGGTGGGAATGTAAATTGATACAGCCACTATGGACAGCAGTATGGAGGTTCCTTAAAAAAACTAAAAATAGGAGACTTCCCGACAGTCCAGTGGTTAAGACTCCATGCTTCCACTGCAGGGGGCACAGGTTTGATCCCTGGTCAGGGAACTAAGATCCCACATGCCATGCAATCAAAAAAAGAAAAAAAAGAAAAAACTAAACATAGAGCTACCATATGATCCAGCAATCCCACTCCTGGGCATATATCTGGAGAAAAACGTGGTTCGAAAGGATACATGCACCCCAATGTTCACTGCAGCACTGTTTACAACAGCCAAGACAATGGAAGCAACCTAAATGTCCATCAACAGATGAATGCATAAAGAAGATGTGGTATATATATACAATGGAATATTACTCAGCCATTGAAAAGAATGAAATAATGCCATTTGCAGAAACATGGATGGAGTTGGAGATTATCATACTAAGTGAAGTTAGACAGAAAAAGACAAATAGCATATGATATCTCTGATATGCAGAATCTAAAAAAAATGATACAAATGAACTTATCTACAAAACAGAAACAGACTCACAGACTTAGAGAATGAATTTATGGTTACCAGGGGGAAGGGTGCGGGGGGGAGGGATAGGTTAGGAGTTTGGGATTGACAAGTACAAACTGTTATATTTAAATCAGATAACCAACAAGGACCTACTGTAAAAAAAAAAAAAATACATAATTTTTTTAAAAAGAGAAAAAAAAGAATTCTTGGGGAAAAAACAATCCACAAAATTAACAAAATATTTGTGAATCATATATCAAATAAGGAACTTGCATCAGAAAATATAAAGAATTCCTACAACTCAATTTAAAAAATTTTAAATGAATTTTTAAAAATTCAATTTTAAAATGGGCAAAGAACTTGAACAGACATCTCTCCAAAAAAGATACAGAAATGGCTAATGAGCACAAGAAAAGATGCTCAACATCATTAGACAATGGGGAAATGCAAATCAAAACCACAATGAGATACCACTTCACACCCACTAGCATAACTCTAACCAAAAAGATAACAACTTAAACTAATATAATATTGTAAGTCAATTAGATTTCAATTAAAAAAGAAAAAATAATAAAGTGTAAATTGGATGTCAAAAAAAAGACAGGTAAGTATAGGTGAGGACATGGAAAAATTGGAACCTTCATACATTACTGGTGGGAAAGTAAAATGATGCAGTCATTTTGGAAAATAGTCTGGCAGTTCTTCAATGATTAAACACAGAATTAGTATATGACCCAGAAATTCCCACTTCTAGGCATATACCCAAGAGAAACCTATGTCCATACAAAAGTTTGTACATGAATGTTCATAGCAGTATTATTTGGCTACTCATAACAGCTAAAAAGTGGAAACAACCCAAATGTCCATCAACTAATGAATGGATAAATGTGGTATATCCATAAAATGGAACACTATTTGGCTATTAAAAGGAATAAGGTACTGACACACACTACAACATAGATGAAGCTTGTGCTAAGTAAAAGAAGGCAGTACAAAGGACCACATATTGTATGTACTTATTTCTAATGTTCTGAACAGGCAAACAGAGACAGAAAATAGACCAGTTATTGCCCAGAGCTGAGAAGTGACTGCTAGTGGGTACAGGTTTCTATTGGGGGTGATGAAGATGCACTAAAATTGTGCTGATTGTTTTCACAACTGCATGAGCACAATAAAACAACTGAATTGGGGACTTCCCTGGTGGCGCAGTGGTTAAGAATCCGCCTGCCAATGCAGGAGACACGGGTTCAAGCCCAGGTCCGGGAAGATCCCACATGCTGCAGAGCAACTAAGCCCGTGCGCCACAACTACTGAGCCTGCGCTCTAGAGCCCGCGAGCCACAACTACTGAAGCCCACGTGCCACAACTACTGAAGCCCGTGTGCCTAGAGCCTGTGCTCTGCAACAAAGAGAAGCCACCGCAATGAGAAGCCCGCGCACCGCAACAAAGAGTAGCCCCCGCTCCCGCAACTAGAGAAAGCCCACATGCAGCAACGAAGACCCAACACAACCAATAAATAATTTTTTTAAGTTTAAAAAATAAAAAAACACTGAATTGGTTGAATTATATCATACGTGAACTATATCTCAATAAAGAGAAACATGGCCACATCATGTTTATGTTCTTATATTCTTCAAAATTTCTGACCCAAAGTATGAAACTGTTTCTGTTTGCCTTATCTCTATTACCCAAAGATATGCTCTAAGGAAAGAAACTGCACTACAATGGAGTCATTTTGTATTTCCCTAAGAACCTCGGCCAAATGTCAATGTCAAACTCATTATAACTTTAGAGTATCTGCACTGCCAGGAAAGATGATTTCTTTTTTGTTTCCTTTAACTTATATAATTGAGACAAATGCAAACAAAAACAAAAATTTCCCTCCCGGTGCCTACCACTCAACCTTTCTCACATCAGTTATTCTACATTTGTTCTCAAAGATATAATCTAGAAGTACCAAAAATTTAGTGGTCTTTCTTTTAGCCAATACATTTTTCAGGCAAAGAGAAACTGAAAACATCAGACATATGTTTTACCCAGGTGTGGAAGACTAACCTGGAAAGGCAGATGTCTCACTGTGGTCAACTAGTAGGAAAGCCTATTTCTAATACTTTGTGTTTAAATCCACTCTATACTACCACAGAAATGCTGCAGGAAAGCCTCAGCCACAATGCAAAACTTTTCAAACATGCATTTTTACTTCCTTCTTTCCTTAGGCCCAGAGCTCAAGAAAGTTTGCAAAGAGATATGGGAACATATGTATATGTATAACTGATTCACTTTGTTATAAAGCAGAAACTAACACACCATTGTAAAGCAATTATACTCCAATAAAGATGTTTAAAAAATTAAAAAATAAAAATAAAAACACTTCACACCCTAAAAAAATAAAGGTTTGCAATCATCGTACTTTGTTGATACTACCCCTTAATGACCTCTGACCATATTGTATTGGCTGACCCTGTGCAGTCAAATCTATATTATACACAAATGCTTTATCAAGGCTCCAGAAACTGTACTGACTCAGAATCTCCATCTCACCACCCACCACAAACTTAGATATTAGTTTCTTGCAAGAACCTTAGGTCTGAGCAAAGGAGCTGCATGTATAGTTCTGCACGCAAAAGTACTCATCTAGAATGCATGCCTGCAAAGCCGTAAATCAAATATCTCCCCCGCCCTGACTAGAGTTTTGCCTTCATTTCAGATGATCTGGAATTGAAAAAGGATTCAAACGTTTTCTTTCAATATTTGTAGGCTTTTTCCCTATACTCTTCACAGCTCCTCCATCCTGCCCCTCATGACTTCATCAGACACACTAACAGTTTGAAAGCATTAAATGGCATGATTCGGGAACCAATCCCTGGAAAATCCTATATAATTCAAAGAAGCATCTAATAACTAATATATCCAACCTAAACTCATTTTGTCCTAAAGAGTACAACACTTACAAACGTCCCTACATTTAACACCCAGTGGAGGTGGCCTTCAAAATATAAACAACTATCTTCACTTCTTTATTAGCTCAGTTTTTATTACCAAACAAAATTCCCACCCCAACGCTGTTAAAAGAAGGCTTTTCACAAGACTGTTTAGAATATGGGTGGAACATCTAGGACACACACTCAAGCAAATAAGAGCAGTGAGATTTGAGGAGAGTTTAAGAGTCAGATATATGAAAAGCACTTTATCACCAAATGCCACCAATGCTTGAATGAAACTATAGTGCTACAAAACTCTAAATATGACACTTTCTCCATGGAAAACTTCTTGCTCTATACTGCTTAGAAAGCAAAGCTGTGATTAAATATTAATTGACTAAATAGCAATACCAAATTTAGGCCTTAAATTTAAGGTGAATTTAAAAAAGAAAAAAAAATTTTTAACACCTACCAAAAATCCAAAACATAAACATCTTCCTCTTAGTTTGGAACAATACTTAGATTAAAAAGATTAATATCCAGCTGCTATGCACTACCTTTGCAAAAACAGCATTAAAGTACACCCATGTTCACAGCAGTATTCACAATAGCTAAAAGGTGGAAGTAACCCAACTTTCCATCAATGGATGAACGGATAAACAGAATGTGGTATATATATTCAATGGAAGATTATTCAACCTTAAAAAAAGAATGAAATTCTGCTAAAACATGGATGAACCTTGAAGACATTATGCTAAGTAAAATGAACCAGTCCCAAAGGGTAAGTTTTGTAGGATTCCACTTATATGAGACACCTAGAGTAGTCAAACTCATAGAGATAA
Source organism: Pseudorca crassidens (assembly GCF_039906515.1). Classification (NCBI taxonomy): domain Eukaryota; kingdom Metazoa; phylum Chordata; class Mammalia; order Artiodactyla; family Delphinidae; genus Pseudorca; species Pseudorca crassidens. The sequence goes on from NC_090302.1 coordinate 106,607,808, forward strand.
AAAGTATAATGGTAGTTGCCAGGGGCTGGGCTAAAGGAGTTAGTACCTCATGGGCATGGAGTTTCAGTTCTGCAATATAAAACAGTTCTAGAGATGGATGGTGGTGACGGTTGTACAACAATGTGAACGTACCTAATGCCACTGAGCTGTACCCTTAAAAATGGTTTAAGATGGTAAATTTTATGTTATATCTATCTTACCACAATAAAAAATAGCACTAAATACTCATTATTATAATAAGTAACATATGGACAACAGTTTATTCTCAGTGAAGCCTAAAATTATGAGATTGGGATTTAATTAGTACTATGTCTGAAAACCAATAAAAAACCAGAGTGATCTTCGAGTTAAGTAGTGCTATAAGTTTAGGTCATGACTAATCAAGCTTTATAGTACTCAGAACCATGAATTCTTTGATGTATTCATGAATCCTTTAAAAAAGAAAGAGAGGAACTTCCCTGGTGGTGCAGTGGTTGGGGAATCCGCCTGCCAATGCAGGGGACACAGGTTCTATCCCTAGTCCAGGAAGATCCCACATGTCGCAGAGCAACTAAGCCCATGCACCACAACTACTGAGCCTGCACTCTGGGGCCTGCGAGCCACAACTACTGAAGCCCATGGGCCTAGAGCCCATGCTCCACAAGAGAAGCCACCACAATGAGAAGCCTGCGCACCAAAACGAAGAGTAGTTCCCGCTCGCCGCAACTAGAGAAAGCCCGTGCACAGCAACGAAGACCCAACAAAGACCCAATGCAGCCAAAAATAAATAAATAAATACTTTTTTAAAAAAAATAGAAAGAAAGAGAGGAAGAAAGAAAGAAAGAAAGGAGGAAGGAAAGAAAGTTAATTTAGTCCACTAACATTAAAGATCCCATATTATTTCCCAAACAGGATCTTTTTCTAGGTCAAGTTCCTCAAGGTGAATAAAATATCAACAGCTGATAATTCAGCTTACTCAGCCAGCAAATTAGTCACCTTGTAAAAGTGAACGATAATTTGAAACAAGTCTTTCTTCAATGCATAAATCAGCTATGGCTCTTTCTTCAATGACATCATAGTCAAAGATAGGTGGGGCGTGGGAGACTCCCTTTATATAACTCATATTCCATGTGGGGAAATGCATCATTCTCAGTGTGGACAAAATAATTCTGAGTTGCCCATTCAGTAACCTGCTTTTCTAATTCTCCAGAAAATTAATAGTAATTTTCAAACAAAATCTACTACTCAGAAATATAAATGAACCTCCCTTTACCTATATCACATTCCTAAAAAGCTATAACTTACTGTTAAATTCACTAGGGTCCATTTTTAAAAGGAAGATAGTAAAGTATTTGTAAGAGTCACATTTTAATTAAATTGAAAATTTTGCATGCTATATATGGTTCTATTTTCAACTAAATTGTGTCATGTGCCTAATACTTTTACATGTCTATGCATGCTGATGATATTCATAACTCATATTTCATGTATGAAGCACTTGTTTTCCCAACTGGAATGTAGTATTCTTACTTGCAGAATAGGGAATAAGACTTATAGTTCTTTACTACACTTACAAGTTGCTTGGGACCCACTGACCCAAGGAAAAAGAAAATTAGGTGATGCCACAGAGGTAAAAAACCAATTGGTAGTTTGCTTTCTAGTAAGAGATATATAAAATATCCTATCACCTACTTTTATGTTTTTACCAGTGAACATGAGAATCTATTCAATAAACAAAAGATAAAATATAACCGAGTTCTAATACAGCTAAAGAAAAAACTGAGGAATGAAGGAAGATCCAAGACACGATGCCTGATGGGGTAATACCAAAATAATTGAAATAATCTTATGTGGCCCAAAACATAAAATGTGTATTTTCAAGAAACCAATCAACTTCAGAGGGTTAGAAAGCAGGTATTTAAAAACTTATAAGGCAAAACCAGAATAGCCAGACCAGTCTTGAAAAAGAAGAACAAAGTAGAAGGACTACACTCACCAATTTCAAACTTACTACAAAGCTACAGTAATCAAGACAGTGTGATACTAACCTAAGGACAGAAGTATAAATCATTGGAATAGGCTTGAGAATCCAGACGTATGCTGTCACATTTATGGTCAACTAATTTTCAACAAGGGTGCCAAGACAATCCAATGGGGAAAGTATAGTCATTTCAACAAATGGTGATGGGACAACTGGGTATTCACATGCAAAAAGACAAAATTGGACCTCTACCTCACGCCACATTCAAAAATTAACGCCAAACAGATCAAAGTCCTAAATAAGTATAAGAGCTAAAACTATAAAACTCTTAGAAGAAAACATAGGCATTAAATCCACATGACCTTGGGTTAGGCAATGGTTTCTTAGATATCAAATCAAAAGCACAAGCAACAAAAGAAAAAAACAGATAAATTGGACCACATCAAAATGAAAAACTTTTGTGCTTCAAAGGACTCCACTGAAAGAATGAAAAGGAAACCCACAAATTCAAGACAGTATCTGCAAATCATGTATCTGTTAAGGGACTGGTACTCAGAATATACAAAGAACTCTTAGAACTCAATAATAAAAAGACAACTCAATTTTAAAAATAAGAATAGGGTTTGAATAGGGATCTCCGAAAAGATATACAAATGGCTTAATTACATGAAAAGATGCTTAATTAACATCACTAGACATTGGGGACAAGCAAATCAAAAATAGTAATGAGATACCACTTCACACCCACTAGGATGACAGTAATCTGGAAACTTCATACATTGTTGGTGGAAATGTAAAATGGTGCAATAACTTTGGAAAACAATTTAGCGGTTTCTCAAAAGTTAGTTACTATATGACCCAGCGATTCCACTTCCATGTATACACATACTCAAGAGAAACGAAAATACACAATAACTTATATATAAATGTTCATTATTCATTAATAGCTAAAAAACGGAAACAAGCCAAATGCCCATCAACTGATGAATGGGCATCAAAATGCAGCATATCCATATCACAGAATATTATTCAGCTTTAAAAAGGAATGAAGTACTGATTCATGCTACAACATGGATAAATCCTGAACACACTATGCCAAGGGAAAGCAGATACAAAAGTCCATATACTGTATGATCCCATTTACAGTAAATGTCCAGAAAAGGCAAATCCACAGAGACAAGAAGTAGATTAGTGGCTGCCAGGGGCTGTGGGGAAAGGGGAGGGTGTGGGTATGGATGGAGAGCGACTGCTAACGAGAGAGTCTCTCTTTGGGATGATGAAAATGTTCTGGAGTCGGACAGGGCTGATGGTTGCACAGCTCTGCAAACACACTAAAAGCCACTGAATTATACACTTTTGATACATGAACTACATCTCAAAAACAGCTGAGAAGGAATGGTCCCACTGCCCTCAATGGATATAAATTATGGTTCAAGTCCTTCAACCACACTTCTAGACACTCACTACTTTGAAGATCCCAGCCAACTCAATTCTTCTTACTCTCAATTAATAACCTCACATTCTACCTCATCTAGAAAATTAAGCACTCCAGGGCTTTCCCATTATATAATTATCCTCTTCCCCCTATACTTCAAAAACTTCCGTCTCTAGGGACTTCCCTGGTGGCACAGTGTTTAAGAATCCGCCTGCCAATGCAGGGGACATGGGTTCGATCCCTGGTCCGGGAAGATCCTACATGCAGTGGAGCAACTAAGCCCGTGCGCCACAACTATTGAGCCTGCGCTCTAGAGCCTGCGAGCCACAACTACTGAAGCCTACGCGCCTAGAGCCCCTGCTCTACAACAAGAGAAGCCACCGCAATGAGAAGCCTGTGCACCGCAACGAAGAGTAACCTCCGCTCCCGCAACTAGAGAAAGCCCACGTGCAGCAACAAAGACCCAGTGCAGCCAAAAATTAATTAATTAATTTAAAAAAAATTTCCCTCTCTATTGGCTATTTCTATTTTTTTACAGGCTCCAGATGCGCAGGCTCAGCGCCCATGGCTCACAGGCCCAGCCGCTCCATGGCATGTGGGATCTTCCCGGACCGGGACACGAACCCACGTCCCCTGCATCCGCAGGCGAACTCTCAACCACTGCGCCACCAGGGAAGCCCAGCTTTTTTGTTTTAATTGAAGTATAGTTAATTTACAATGCTGTGTTAGTTTCAGGTGTACAGCACAGTGATTCAGCTATATATATACACACACACACATATATATTCTTCTTCAGATTCTTTTCCCTTATAGGTTATTACAAAATATTGAGTATCGTTCCCTGTGCCATACAGTAGGTCCTTGTTAGTTATCCATTTTATTTATACTAGAGTGTGTATGTTAATCCCAAACTCCTAATTTATCCCTCCCCCCTTCCCCTTTGGTAACCATATGCTTGTTTTCTATGTCTGCGGGTTTATTTCTGTTTTGTAAATAAGTTCATCTGCATCTTTTTTTTTTAGATTCCGCATATAAGCAATATCATACGATAGTTGTCTTTCCCTGTCTGGCTTACTTCACTTAGTATGATAATCTCTAGGTCCATCCATGTTGTTGCAAGTGGCATTATTTCATTCTTTTTATGACTGAATAATATTTCTATACGGAGCTTCTTAGAAGAATGCTCACGTATACACACTGCTTCCATATGGAAACACCCACTGATTTCTCAGCCCACTACCAACATGCCAACACCAATTCATTCATTCAGTAAAAATTATTCTTCTGCCATTTTTTGCCCTGGCCCTCCACATTACTTTCACCTGCTTCTCCTTATGCCTCTCTTCTTGGCCTCTGTGACCTCGTCCTTCACGCATGCCTTAATTTGATGTCCTATCTTCTAAATATAGTAACGACTCCCAAATCTACACGTATCTCTAGTCCCTTAGTTTCAGACTCCTGTACAACAGCTTTCTGCATCCATCCGCTTGGCTGCACTTCAGAACCTAAAACTCAACCAGTCTCTTGCGTTTCTTCCAGGCACGTACTACATCTTAGTTGTAGGTGCAGTGCATGGCACGTGATAAGCACTGACTAAATATTGTTGAATGTCCAAGAATGGAGCTCATAATTTCCCACACCTCCACCCTAAAACCCGCTTCTCCCACGTTTCTGATCTCAGTTAATGACACCAGTACTCGTTCACTCAGTTATCTAAACCAGAAGCTTTGCAGCCTTCCTATATTTCCCAAATCTCAGTTGCTTTCATACCACCTTGACAAGTTCTTGCTGGGTGTGTCTAGACTGCAAGGCCAGAAATGCTCTTTACCCCACCCACCTCTCAGGAATGTGTCTGCAGCCAGCAACCCTCAGGACAAAGAGCAGGCTTGCTTACCACGTAAAAGCAATCGAGTCCCCCAGCTCAATGCTCCTCAGATGCAACCCAACCCACTGCCTGCACAGCATCCATCTGGACCCCTCCATGTCACCCCTGTGGGATTTGCAGGCAAAGGGAACCGCTCCTGCCACCTGCTGCGCCATAAATCCTCTGACCCAAAAGTCCTGTGTCTTCCTCCAGCATTCATGAAACAGAAACAAGCTAATGTATTAGCTTGTGAGCAAGATAGAGACACAGCTTCATTTACCTTCCTAAAGCATCACTTTAACAGTGCCACTGCTCTATTCAAAAACCTATACATTTGCGACAACACGCATGGACCTTGAGGGTATTGTGCTAGGCGAAGTAAATCAGACAAACACCACCGTATGATTTCACTTATATGTAGAATATAAAAAAAAAGAACAAACAAAACAAAACTTACAGACACAGAGGACAGACTGGTAGTTACAGTGCGGAGGGGGTTAGGGGTGCAAATGGGTGAAGGGGGTTAATTGTTTGGTAACTGGATTTATTGTTATCATGGTGATCACTTTTTACCTTGTACACCTGAAACTAATATACTGTTACATACCAATTTTACCTTAAAAAAAAAAAAAACCTACAGTGACTGCACTCCTCCAACCCTGCCCAAGACCCTTCTGAACCTGCCTGTACCTCACCCCTCTTCATACCCCTCTGCTGCCCACAAACCTCGTGACTTCAGTGAGGCCACCTTCCATCACTCTTCTCATGCCCCACTCCCTATATTCTTCCAGCTTTTCCAAGAAAGAACAGAATTTCAGGGCTGGGGCTCTGGAGCTGAACTGCCCAGGTTCCAATCCCCAGTTTCTCCACTTGATAGTTATGTGATTTGGGGCAGGTGGCTAAGCTTGTTCAAGTTCCCATTTTCTCATCTGTAAAATGAGTTATAAATTCTTCCCAGCATTTTTGTGAGGATTAACCTAAAATAATCTAGTTCAGTGCCTGGGACCATGTCGATGCACAGCAACCTCTCTTTAACTGTTAATTATACAGATACTGTCTCCTTCCTGCTGTCTGAATTTTTACAGCTAACTTCCTCACTGTTCTTGCTTAATTCCTACATCCATGTTTTGCTAAATCCAACAACTCATCTTGTGCACCCCACCTGCCATGCCTTCCTGTCAATTGCCTTCAACCCATGCCTCATCATTCTCAAGCCCCACCCCCATTTCTTTAATTCATAAGGCACTGCCATCATTGCTTTGTGTACTATACTCAAAACCGATTCACCTGTGTATCTTACTACCAACAAGACAGTGAGCTCTTGTTGTCAAAGATCATGACTTATGCTTCTCATATATCCTGCACATCTTTGAAAATTACGCAAGCTCAGGAATGCAACGCCCCTCTAAAGATCATCATGTCTGATAGAGTAGTAAAAGCACAGGTTTTAATGGCAAAATAGGTGAAATTCGGGCTCCAAAATACTGGTTTTGTAATTCTGGGAAAGTTACTTAACCTCTCTGAGATTCTGTTAAAAAGAAATTCTATAACTACCTTTCAAAGTTTTGTTTGAAGAATAATGTATAAAAAGGAATGAACTGTGTAGCTCACAAACAGAAAGCTCTCAAAAAGTAGCTATTATTTTTTTCCTCAATCAACACATGTTAAATTGAATAGGCGAATTCATTACTACCAGCTTTTAAAGATACCTACAGCTTCTGAGAGCTAAAGCCCAGGACCAATTAAGTCATGGATTTCATGTCCCATACACCAGTTAGTTTCACACACTTCCCTAATGACTACACTGCTTCTCTCAGCCAAGCTTTTTTAAGAATATGCTTTGTTGAACACAAGGGGAAGCTGATCAGCAAGCATAGAGATCAATAACGAACCCATTTCCCTCATTGAACAGCTCAATCCATCTGCTTAACCAATATTTTTGCCAGTGGTTTCTTCCATCTTCAGAACTTAAGAAATGGAAAAGTTGATGTTAGTCATTGTTTTATGGGGGGGTGGGGGGTTAAAGTAATGCCAATTCAAACAAGTTTTGATTTGATAAACTTGTACTTTCGTCTCCAAAAGCCTCTGGCCCTATATGTATAAATCCCATTTTTCAGTCACGGAGTTGACAGCAGAAACAAAAGAATGTTGTGATAGATGTGTGTCTCATCCTCCATTAGCATCTCAAGCAGATGCTAATAAAACAAGCATCTTCTGTTTCAGAAAATATGTCAGAAATTTCCATCCAGTCATCCCTAATTCCAACACCAGTTATCTGAGAAGGCTTAAGAACCACCAGTGGGCTCAGGGTCAAAGACTCCTTCCTGTTTCAAACAGATTCTCCCACCCAACCCTGCACCTTGATTCCCAAGGATCACCTGTTTTCCTCACTGACGGGCCAGGGTCTTCCAAGCTTCCTCCTACTTCCTCAGTTTCACCTGTCTTTTGATTCACGACTGCTCACTTGGTTTTGACTGGTCTCCTTAATCTTCCTATTCACATGGCTTCATTTCCACCACACGCTTGTAAATGTTTTCTAGCTATACCCTGAATCAGTTACCTACCCAGGCTTTCAATCTTGCCCTGAGATCTGGCGATCTTTCTCTGTCATGCTTATGTCCAAGACCCACACGAAGTTCTCAAAAGCTAAACAGAGCACATGGACCAGCCACCCTGAAGCCAGATTTCTGGGCCCCCTGCAACTCCACCTGACCTTCCTAATCTCAGCCTTCTCCAGTTAACCTCACGGAGCACTCCTCCCTGTGTTAGCACACGCTAATCTCATCTCTGTGCCTAAACTTGCCTGGCTCATTCCTGTCCCCATGCCTTTGCTCTCAGGCCATACTTCCTTCTCAGAGGACCAACTCCCCACCCCTCCCACCAGGCACCATAAGCTTCCTCCCTCCGCAGAGAAAGAAGCCTCCCCTAATCACCAGGTTTCCAGGGATCCTTCACTCTAAATTCCTACATCTCCCTATCACTCACCTGGTACTTTTAATAACTAGCAATCTGCTGAAGGTGTTTACCTTTTAATCTTATCTTTTCATGTGACGGTCATTTCCTTATGAGCATAAACCATAAAGTGCACTTTTAAAAACTGAATACTATAATACTAGACAACACTAAGAGAAAGTTTTTAGGAAATAAAATTCCCCCAACAAGATCAGTCTCAGTTTTTCATGTTTCTTTCTAGCCCTTGCCCATTCCTGTTTACATTTTTAACATAGTAATAATCATAATAGTAGATTCAACCATACAGTTACACATACTGTTTTACATTCTGCTTTTTCTAACATAAAAAAAGTCTTCCTTGTTAAATGGTTTTGATTTTCATTTTTAACGTCTATATCTTATCCACTGAGAAACTAGACTGTGATTCACTTAAGCACTGACTTCTTTTCCTAGTTAGACATTACATTATTCTTTGTGTCTTTCACTGTGTTGATTCTTCTCCGTGATTTTCACTGCATCAAGTACTGAAAAATTCAAAGCAAACCGTTGAGAAATACCTGTTAAAATAAATTTATTGTCCATGCTTCCTAACACCTGAAATAACCCATTTCACTGTTTTTTCTCTCTAGCTAAATTTCTAATGTAATTTCCGGTTTCATCACCTTAGGCTAGGTAGACAGCAAAGATATTTCCCAAACACTTTTTATATAGATTTATTTATTTTGATAGTTAATCTCATACATATTTAAACACTGGAAGCCCCTTGAGGGAAGGCAATAAGATCCCATACTAAGATAAGGTAGACACCTGGCAGGCGTTCAATAAATATTAAATATTTTTTAAGCCATCTAAAGTTATAAAACATCAAAGTCCTGAACAGGAGAGTGTCGCTGATCTAACTAGTGCCATCAATTATGCTTGTAAAACTTTCGGCTCACTTAATAATTTCACTGGTTAATAATGTATGAATGGGTGTTCCTTACAGTTTACAGAACACAAAGAGGTTACCTGGTGAGCTGTACAGGTCTGAGAGATGACAAACAGAACTGCAAATAGAACTCCCAGATCTCATGACAAAACAAGCTTAACCTCTTTTACTTTAGCTGTTTAAGTTCATACTTCAAATGAAGAAAAACAAAAGTTGTAGTATTAAAACTACGTAAAATTACATATGCATGTAAGTACGACCTGGAATGAAAATAAGAAAATGAGTGTGAATTGTTAAGGTGAAAGAATGTCAGAGACATTTTCCTTTTTATTTTTTGTTTTCTTAGTATAATGTTAAAATGTATAACAAGAAAAACATTCCCGACAAAAGCATATTCATTAGTCATTACAATTCTTGCTATTATTGAAGTAGGGCCTAATGCTGAATGTTCAAATACCTAAGTTTCCCAAGCCCACATGTAATTTAGCAAAAAAGACTGAAACACTCTTAATTCCATGATAAATGTTAAATAATAAACCAATTATCTACCTTAACACCTAAGCACAGTCAGATACTGAATCACATGAAGGACTTAATGGTACACTAGAAGCTTCTTGCAAATTTCAGATTTTCCTCAACAAGTAGCTAACGTGATTCCAACTATCAGTCTTTAGAGTAAAACTGCATTATCCCAGGAACCCATTCTCATCTCATTCTCATTTGTGAAGAGTGATTTCTGAGGTTGCTTCCTGCACTAACCTGCTAAGGGAGAAACAATTATGACTAAAAGTTTACTATTCATCAGAATTGTATACTATTACTTAATCCATTAATTTTCCCGGAAGTAATAATTGGTCACAGTAATAATTTTTTTCAAAATTACCTGAAAGGGATATGACTTTGTTTTAGCCTTTTTAAGCAAACTCTACACAGCAGTATAAAAATCACTGGCTTTAGAATTCCACTCCACTGTATTCCACAAGAACCTCTAGATTTATGTAAATGCCTACTTTATGACAAAATAGAAATAGAACCACTTTTAATTATCTGTAGTAATCACTAAAAAAAAAAAGTCCATGTGCATTCAGGAAATGTGAGGCTAGGTAAGAGACAGCACTAAATGAATCAGAAGGCAGTATACCACAAACAACGGGCTTCTACTTATAGGGTAATGGATCTATGCATAAACCTTAATTTTAAAATGAGTTCAGCCAAAGGGACAACTAACATCTTTTCCAAAGCTAAAAGTATTATTCTAAGTACCCCTTGAACCTCTGATACTGACAATTATTACAATCTAATCAATGTCAATTTATAAGTAAAAAGGATAGTGCTTCCCCTGGAAAACTGAAACTCAAGGTCGGGGGAGGGGAAAGAGGAAAGAATTTTAATTATCCAAGATAGGTCTTTGGTGGTGGTGAGTTAGCTGCCTCTTTTTAGCACTGGCATTTCCCAAGTTTTTCGTGAATAGGAAATATTTTGAATGTGCCGAAATCATCCTTTCAGAATCAAATCCCAGCTAAGTTGTGTTTTCTGCGGCTTGGTGTTTTGTTTTGTTTTTTTTTAATCACTGTGATGGTAATAAACTTGAAGTGAATTGAAATAAAGCTGCCTGAACACTCGAGGACTAGAAGCTTTGGAAACTGTCAGAGTTCATCTAAGTTCTTTCATTTTGTCAGAGCATGGAATTAATGAGGCAAAGGTTGAAGACCCAAAACGTGAACTCGTTGAGAACTTAAAGTAATTAAGTTCTTAGGGAAAATTCTTGTGTCACCTTGACAGCCTTAAGCCAAGCAGGGACAGGAGGAATCACCAACTCCAAAAAAAAAAAAAAAAAACTTCCAAGAGGACAAACCTAGAAAGCATGTTATCCTGTTGAACTGTGTACCTCAATATATACCAAAGACAGCAAAGACAGCTAGAAAGCAACTCCATTTCTACACAGACTTAAACAACACAACTACAGGGTTTCCCTGGTGCCGCAGTGGTTAAGAATCCGCCTGTCAATGCAGGGGACACGGGTTCGAACCCTGCGCTCTAGAGCCCGCGAGCCACAACTACGGAAGCCCACGTGCCTAGAGCCTGTGCTCCACAACAAGAGAAGCCACCGCAATGAGAAGCCCGCGCAAGGCAACGAAGAGTAGTCCCTGCTCGCCGCAACTAAAGAAAGCCCGCTCGCGGCAACGAAGACCCAACGCAGCCAAAAATAAATATAATAAAATAAATAAATAAACAACAACTACAAACAAAGAAGTTGCGAAAATGACTGAGAAAATGATTCTGGTACTTACACGAATGATTCGCATTAGTTAAGAGCCTTCTCAGCTGAAAAGTCATTTCCTGGGACTATAATGATCCCACTATTATCACCTGGTATATATAGGAGGTGTTTCCAATATATCTCACTTAAAGTAACTTGCCCTGTCACGCTGCTAATTAAGCATTAAAGCCAAGGCCCGGCCCACCTCCTCTGACTTGAGTCAGGTTTTCTCCATTACATTTGACTGTCTAAAGAGGATTTAAAATATACTGTTTATCTGCTTTCTCTACCCTCCCTGCAGAATTGAGAGAATGTCTGAAAGATACAATTTCACAAGAATCTTGGCACCTAATCTATTTATTGTTGAGAGATGACAAAGATGACTTCAAGCAAAAACAAAACTTTCTTAACAGTCAAGAAAAAGCGGGGGGTCGGGGGAGGGCAACTCCTCTACCCAAGTTCAATCAAAGGATTTACAAGTCTTCATGACAATCCAGGTTAAAGGAATATAAAGTGAAAAGCCAAGAGGAAGGACTTTTGCACTAGACTGCTTTCTCAGAAGTAACCCCAACTCCCTGCCCTTCTTCCTGCCACGGGCCACAGGAGTGCGGGGTCGGGGCGCCTGGGCCACCGACGTGGGGCCTGGGGGTCCCCGGCTGTCCCGGGCCAGGCCGGGGGCCGCGCTGACAGCTGGCGGGCCGAGAGCGGGGGCGCGGCGAGGCGCGGGACCAGGGGCCGGGTGGGGAAGGAAGAAGCGAGCCAGGGGCGCGGGCGCCCTCCTAGAAGGGCAGGGAGACAGGAGGGCAAAAGGGCGGCGGGGCGGGCGCGCCGGCGGAAGGGGCAGCGGGCCGGGACATGGGGCCCGCGGCGCCCCGGGACGCGGTGCGGGCCAGGGGAGGGGCGTCCCGAGCAGGCGGGGCGGGCACGGGCGACGAGGTTTCGGGGTGCGCGGGCCGCCCCCCCACCCCGCCCAGACACGGACTCCAGGGGCGGGACCGGCCGGACCCCACACGGCGGCCGCGGCCAAGGGAAGGGCGCGCCAGGCACCTGCCGCCTCCGCCGCGGCGGCCCCAGGCGCGCTCGGCTCTCACCTCTTCGGTTCATGGGTCGGATCCGGACGGCCACTTTCACTTTGGAGTCCCCCATCCTGCCGCCGCCGAGGCTCTCGCTCGGCTTCCGTCTGCCGCGGCCACCGGGCAACTCTTCGGGGCTGACCGGGAGGGAGGGGGCTACGGGCGAGAGGGGCGGGGCCTGGGCGGGGCCTGCGGAGGGGCGGGGCCGACTCGGGGCTCCCGACGGCGCCCCCGCTGCATGACGGGACTTGTAGTCCCTATAGGTGGTCGGGGGCAGAGCTGCATAGGTCCGGTGCGCTTCTGGAGCTTGTAAATACCCCTCTGTTTCTACACAATTCTTACTTACCCTTACAGTTAGTACTGAGACGTAAGCTGTCGATGAGCTGATATCTCACCTGAAAACAAACAGTTGAATAGATGGCACTGGAGACCTTGCGACCTCTCTCAGACTCATTTCCTGCCAATCTTAGTGTTTTATCCCTGGCTCAAATTATTTCCTCTGCCTAGATTGCCCTCCCGGCCGTGTTTGCTGAAATCAGCCTTCAAGACAAGTCAAAAGTCACTTCTGGAGGTCTTCATAAATCCACAGGTTACCCTATACCAACCCACCCCCTGCCCCCCTTCCAGTCAAGACCTTGGGCTCTGGCATCAATCTGGGTTCAAACGCGCCCTTAGCACTTTCCAACTGTGTGATCAAGGCAAGTGATTTGACCACTGTATGCTTGTCTTTTCATATGTAAATGAAATACCTACTTTATGGGATTGTTGTGAGGTTTAGTGAGTTAATGTAGGTAAACCTCTTAAAACTCCCAGGCACAAAAGTGCGCAATAAAAGTCATTATTTTTGATCTGTTATAGCATTTATGCTGCAACTATTTATGTCTCTCCTATTTTGTTTTTTTTGTTGCGGTACGCGGGCCTCTCAGTGTTGTGCCCTCTTCCATTGCGGAGCACAGGCTCGGGATGCGCAGGCTCAGCGGCCATGGCTCACGGGCCCAGCCCCTCCGCGGCATGTGGGATCTTCCCGGACCGGGGCACGAACCCGTGTCCCCTGCATCGGCAGGCGGACTCTCAATCACTGCGCCACCAGGGAAGCCCGTATTTTGTATTTTTAAAACCATATCTTACATGTGTAGCCTTGCCTGTAGTAGAGACCCAGTAAACATTTATTGCGTGAATGAATCAATGACTCAGTGAAGCCACACTAAAATGTGCTTTTTGTTAAGCCCTAGCAGAAATGCTAACTGGTGGCCTGTGGGCAAGATCTGACCTGCAATCATGTTCTATTTGGCCCAACGTTATTGGCCAATGCATGAAAACTGGGAGATTTTTACATGCAATGCTGGGCCTACATTACATATTGGGAATATCAATAGGAAATGAGTAGCAGTGGCCACCTTTATAAGAGGCAGTTCTGCTTCGATATGTTTAAATGACAGAATAGAACTCAGAACAATTTTACAGATGAGTAAATACAGAAAGCTGGCAAGACTTGCCCTTTTACCAACCATCCTATTGTTGAAATAGCTTCAATACAAGCAGAGTTGTCCAACAGGTTAAAAACACATTTAAGAGACTATATAGCACAGGGAACTATATTCAATATCCTGAGATAAACCATAATGGAAAAGAATATAAAAAAGAATGTGTATATATGTATGTGTATATATATATATATACACACATATATATGTATGTATATATGTATAACTGAATCACTTTGCTGTACAGCAGAAATTAACAAGACATGAAATGATCCAGACACAAAAAAAGCAAGCCCTGTATGATTGCACTTATATGAGGTACCTAGAATAGTGAAATTCAGAGACAGAAGGTGGAATGATGGTTGCCAGGGGCTGGGAAGAAGGGGAATAGGGAGTTAGTGTTTAATGAATACAGAGTTTCTGTTTGGGAAAATTAGAAAAGTTCTGGTGATGGATGGTAGTGATAGTTGCACAACAATGTGAATGTATTTTATGCCACTGAACTGCACACCTGCAAATGGTTAAAATGGTACCTTTCAGGGCTTCCCTGGTGGTGCAGTGGTTGAGAGTCCGCCTGCCGATGCAGCGGACACGGGTTCGTGCCCCGGTCCGGGAAGATCCCACCTGCCGCCGAGCGGCTGGGCCCGTGAGCCATGGCTGCTGAGCCTGCGCGTCCAGAGCCTATACTCCGCAACGGCAGAAGCCACAACAGTGAGAGGCCCGCATAACACACACACACACACACAAAAGGTACCTTTTAAAATATAAATTTATTTATTTTTGGCTGCATTGGGTCTTTGTTGCTGCACACGGGCTTTCTCTAGTTGTAGTGGGCGGGGGCTACTCTTCGTTGCAGTGCATGGGCCTCTCATTGTGGTGACCTCTCTTGTTGCCGAGCACGGGCTCTAAGCACGCAGGCTTCAGTAGTTGTGGCTCGCGGGCTCTAGAGCGCAGGCTCGGTAGTTATGGCTCACGGGCTTAGTTGCTCTGCGGCATGTGGGATCTTCCCGGACCAGGGCTCGAACCTGTGTCTCCTGCATTGGCAGGTGGAATTCCAACCACTGCGCCACCTGGGAAGCCCTAAAATGGTACATTTATGTTGTGTATATTTTGCCACAACTAAAAAAAGGTAAAACATCATATCATTATGTTGTACACCTGAAACTAATATGTCAATTATACCTCAATTAAAAATTAAGTAAGAAAAAAAGGTTAAAAATAGAAAATGCAACCCCAGAAGGCCCTCCTTACAGGAAAGGAATTTCTTTCTTAGCCGCACCTCATCTGAGATTTCAAGAGGGCCTTCTCAGCTGGAGAAGCAGTAGGTTTCAGACAGTAAATCTTTTGATTTTCACAGCGCAATAAAGTAAACAAAATAAGGAGGACTAATTTAGCATTGTCAGCTTTTTAATTTTACCAAGTAAATTCTTTAAAAATTAATGGATACAACAAATTGCTGTCTACTATCACTGTCATCCTTTAAAAAAAATAAAAGCCAGGTCGCAAAGAATATATCTTTATATTGAAATCATTTGCTGGATGAAAACCCTCACTCCTACCCTTTTGCTCTTATTTAGCATTGAAAAAACTTTTATCATGGCCCTTGGACTGATTACCAGAGTTGGGTATTCTAGGCTTAAACGGATTTCCTATTAACCGTCTCACCACACGCAGGTTATAACAAATGAGGGTTTGCAACGTGCCAAGGTTCCTGGGCATCCACTGTTCACTTTATATCTCTTTTATAACCTGGTAAATTTTCTTTTTAAAAGGCCTGTTCTCATGACAGCTTGAATCTAGCTTAACAGAAACAAGGCAGGCAGAAAAAGAGAAGGCTACCAGTTTCTATGTGAACACTGTATTTCCATTTAAGCTCAAATTTCCGAGAGGAGAAAGCCCCTTAGGAGTCGGAGAGGTGGGGGGGGGGTACAATAGGGAAGAGGTGAGGACTTTCTCTAAAGTTTCAAAACCATTTAAGTGGTCCTGGAAACATCTGACTGGAAGAAAATGACAGGAGCTTCCCAAGGGACGGTAGAGAAACACCCCTGTGGGCTACTCTCCCTTTGACCTCTTATTCACACTAATCTCCCCCTTTTGACTTCTGCAATAAAGGTGAGGAGAGGGGATTCTTAGAGGAAAGAGCCAGAGCCTAGGAATGGCTTTATCTTCCCAGGGAAAATCTCGCTGAGATAGTGAGAGAGAAAGGACTGAGAGGCGAGTTTCAACCTGCAGCCCAGGAGCCTGGGGACTTTCACACCAGGTAACTGGAGAGCTGCCCTGTCACCTGGCTGGGAGTGCTGGTTTGGACTCCAACAGAAGAGAGGGAAAGTCAGGGTTTCTCCCTTTTGAACTATTAGAGGAAAAAGAGAAAAAGAACTAGTAAATAAGGCACTCCCTTGGACCATTTTCTTGCAAAGCAAGGACTTAAGAAATCCACCAATATTTACGGTGTAGATACTGCAGTCAAGACATTGTTGAATTTTAGCTGTGTTGATAAGAAGGTCCTCCTTTATTTTGCCCTGACCCTTTGCAGATCTACTCGTTCTAAAACCAATTTCTAGTTTACTTTTTTGTTGCTTTGATCCACAATTTCTGATGATCCCTGCAGAGGTTGAAGAAGACATTTTGCCTTATAATATCATCACTTAATAGAATAATGAGAACAAACATATTGAATAATCACTATGTACCAGACACTCCCCTAAGCATTTTATGTGTATTAACTCACCTAATCCTCACACTAACTCTATGAAGCAGTGACCATTACTCTCCTCACCTTACAGATGGGGAAACTGGACCTGACAAACTTACTGAAGGTGCCACGGTTGTGCTCTGACCCCCCTCTCCACAATCCTTCATGACGGGAAGTGTCTCCGCACAGATTGTTCAGCCCATAGGAATTTGAAAACATCTAATTTTCCGCTATTCTACTTTCCAGAATAGTTTCTGAAACCCTATTATTGTAAAAAAAAAAAAGTGGGGACTGTACGCTAAGTTCTATATTTTTAAAAAGGGAGGGAATGAGCTAATCACTGCATCAGGGCAAAAGATATCTCTGCGGCGTCATTAAGGATTTACCTGGGTGCCTCAGGCTTAGCTTTGCCAGAGGTCTAAGTTTTCCCAGTTGTCTCTTTCTGTCTCCCCAGCTATACTGTGGGCGCAGGAGAGTGTCTTGTTCAAGTCTCTTTATCTCCAACACCCAGTATAATCCCTGGTACTCAGTAGGCAGGCACTTAATACATGTGAGGGAAGATATTAACAACCCAGCACCATGATTAACCACAGACAGGTGAAGTTACTTGCCTCCAATCTACACAGAGCTAGTAAGCTTCAGGGTTGGAATGCAAACACAAATTTGATTCTGAAAATCTAGGCTGTTTCCACAAAGAAGGCCATCCCTATGCATCCTCTTATGTATTTTTCATGTTAGTGTCCTCTTTCCTATGTTGTGAATTCCTAGTGGATGTCAGTCTCCAGAGTGGCCTTTATTTTATAGGTGTTATTTATCAAGTGCTTATTATGGGCCAGGCACTGTGCTCAGCACCCCCCCATACACGATCTCATTTAATTTTCACAACAATCCCGTGAAGCTTGGCGATATTATTACAGCCTTTGACAGATGGGCAACTGAGACTAAATGGGGCAAGTTAACTTGTACGCTAGCCTGAGTAAGAGGTTCCTAAATGCAAATTCTGGGTCCCTGCTCTGTGCTCTTGCCCAGGCCTTCAGACCTTTGCCACCACCCCACCCTGCTTCATGTAGCCTCTGGTGCCCTGCTGGGTCCCTCAGCCTCTTCTGACACTTCATCAGCCACGGACTGGCAGGGCCACACCTGGATCTTGCCATGATCTAAGATGGCTCCGCCTATGAAACTCAATAACTCTCATTCACAGCCTCAGTCTCATCCAACCTGACTCACTCCCCTACTGCCAGGTACCAATGCACTGTTTTTAAGCCTCCAGTTCCTCAACTTACCCCTTTCCTCACACTCAAGCTCCTTCAGGGGCTCATTTTCTTACATCTGTAGCTTAAACCTTCCTCTTGCCCATGTCATCACCACCACTCATGGCCCGTGAGTTCCTAAACTTAAGTCATTTCCCTTCCCTCCTTCTCCCATACTTGGTCAGTGCCATGTTGTGATTTACAAGAAATACATATTTGATCATTCAGAGGACCAAAATCTATGTCTCATATGTATTTGATCTTCATTCACAGTTGTTCTGATGGCTCATAGCTCCCCAAGCCCTTGGAATTTCCTAAGGGTTGAGAGTGATCAAGCTGTCCCTTGTTGTGTTAATGATGTGTCTTTTGGAAAACACCTAAGGCTGGGGGTTGATTGCCAATGGGACCAACCTGTGATTAGACCTCCAGGGAGGGGAGCCAGGCTGGAGTTGAAATCAACACCATTGGCCAATGATTTAGTCAATCATGTGTATGTAATAAAGCCTCCATAACACCCCTAAAAGGACAGCGCTGGGGCCCTTTCTTGGAGTTTCCACAGGAACCAGTTTCCATGTGGGCTCTGGGCCCCAACCCTCCACGAGGATAGAACCTCCTTTGTTTGGGACCTAGCCCTATGTATCTCTTCATCTGGCTGTTGATTCCTATCCTTTAATATCTTTTTATAACAAATCTAGTGAAATGTATTTTCCTAAGTTTTGGGAGTCATTCTAGCAAATTAATTGAACCCAAGGAGAGAGTCATGGGAACCTCCAATTTATAGCCTGATGGTCAGAAGTACAGGTAACACCCTGGACTTGCAATTAGCATCCTGAGGTAGAGGGGGGTCAATGGAACTGCGAATTCATAGCCAGTCGTTCAGGAGCACAGGTGACAACCTGGGCTTGGGACTGGCGTCTAAGGTGGAGGGTGGTCTTGTGGCCCTGAGCCCTTTACCTGTGGAATCTGATTCTATGTCTAGGTAGATAGTGTCAGAATTGAGTGGAATTTCCTGTCACCCTGTTGGTGTCCAAGAATCGCTTGTTGGTGTGGGGAAGCCTACACACATACACACGTTGGAACTGGGCCCAGGAACCCTGCTGGAGGAAGTCACATACCCGTGCACCTTGGTGCCCTCACAGATCAGTTCTCTTTAGTCTCAGCGTGGCCCTCAGTGCCCTCCCCCATTCCTCCAGGGCCTTTACCATCTTTACCACTTCCCCTCAACCCTTAGTCCACCTCTAGTTACCTCTCTCTCTGCCTCTTCCACAGCCAAGCTTCCCCAGATAATTTACACTCACTGCCTTCCCTTCCTCACCTGTCATTAGTCAACGGACTATTAATTCAATCATGCTTTCGGCCACCTTCACCCCTCCAATAAAACCAGGCTGGCCAGGTGTATCATTGGTCCTTGATTTGCAAATCCAGTAGTGTGCCTTTCGGTCCTCATTTTACTTGATTTCTCTGTGGTATTTGGTGTTATGGACCATCCCCTTCTTGATGGTCTTACTTTCTATGACATCACTCTGTTCTCCTTGGGGGATTTTTTTTTTTTTTTTTGGCCACACTGCATAACATGAGGGATCCTAGTTCCCTGACAAGGGATTGAACCATAGCCCCTGCAGTGGAAGGGCGGAGTCTTAACCACTGGACCACCAGGGAAGTCCCTGTTCTCCTTGTTTTAATTAATTTATTATTTTAATCAACAAACTTCCCCACCTTGTGCTTGGCATTATGGCATTAGGTACTTGGGATACAAAGATCAAAAAGAGGTGGTGACTGTCCTTAAGGGCTAAGAAGTTTGGTTAGATTTCTGGAAATTTCGTAACTTCTTCAAGTTGTTTTGCTGCCTCTTTGTTTCTCAGAATAGTGTGGGAACCCCCTTTAAGGATGGTGCACTGGGAAAAGAGAAGGCTCAGTAGACCTGGCTTGGGAGATCACAGGGAAGGCAAAGCCAAGGGTACTCCACCCAATTCCAAAGCTGGGAGGGAAAGAACAGCCAATAGATGGAGCAGCAGCTAAGCAGTAGAAGAACTAGGCACGAAAGAAAGGGGACAACGGAAAGAAACACTAGTATTCATCGAAGAGTAGCTGCTGGAGCCTAAAGTGCAAAAAGCTCATATGGGTTCCTTGCTGTCAAAATCCATGTCTCTTGTACCTGTTTGTTCTATTCGCATTGCCACCATCCTATCCTAAGCCTTCTACAGTTCTGGCTTTCAAAGCTTCTGCATGACCCCTCCCCAAAAGATACCTCTGGCAGAAAGTATCCCTCCATCCTGTGCATGGGGTCATGCACTTTGGGGTCACAGAATTGGGTTTCTCCTGAAAGGGTAAAAGGCCACAACTGTGGGGCTCAGGAGGCTGAATGGAATTGACTTGGATTTTTGAGAGATTTCGATGATTCGAAGAGTCCACTTGGGTGCTGGAGGTTAAAGATGTCCCCTGAAGTGTACTAGGTAAGGTGCACCCCTCTTTCCCTGGGATCTCATTTGGAATGAAGTAGGGTTTATGAGCCCCAGGGAGCGAGGTGTACCTCGTAAACGCGATTATTTATACCTTAGTTTCTTTTTTCTCTCTTTGTGCTCAACTTTTCTTTTTTTTAATTTAATTTTTATTTTATATTGGAGTATAGTTGATTGACAATATTGTGTTAGTTTCAGGTGTACAGCTAAGTGCTCAGTTATACATATACATGTATCTATTCTTTTTCAGATTCTTTTCCCATATAGGTTATTACAGAATATTGAGTAGGATTCCCTGTGCTATACAGTAGGTCCTTGTTGATTATCTATTTTATATATAGTAGTGTGTATACGTTAATCCCAAATTCCTAATTTACCCCTCCCCCATTAGTAAACTTTTCTTAAATGTATGTGTATTTGACCTATGCTAGGGGGAAGCAGAGGAAGGGACTTTTGACAGAGCTTTAAAAGGGAAGAAGTCTACCTCTGAGGCCAATGTGGTGGAGGCAGTGGGGACGGGGGGAAAGACCACAACACGAGTCAAATCAGAAGTAAAGATCTGAGATCACTGGGCTCTTCATACTAACCTTACAGCCCTGGGTTTTACTTCATTTTAGAAGGCAGCATCCCCTTACTCGCCCCTCACTGCTGGACAGTCTCTCTTACCCAGTACTTTTGCTCTAGTTGCTCTCACTCACGTTGCTAACTTCCCTAGGATGTCCTCCCTCCCTCTGCCAATTAACACCTAACCACTCGAGCCCTGTTTTCTCCATAAACTCACCCTTCGCTCGTCCAACACACGTCAATGTTCCCTTTTGGAAGCTTCTAGCTCTGTACCGCACGAGCATTGGTGACAGGCCGACGTAAGCAACGTGTATAGGTCTCATCTTCTCCAATTAGGTGGAGAACTCAGTAGTGGAGATGCTGTCTTCTTGTCTTTGGTATTGCTCCAAGTGACAAGCACACAGCTGACCCCATCTATACTTGGAGACTGAACTATTCCAATTTAAAAGACACAGAGTGGAAGAGACAGGAGGCATGAGAAGGGCTTTACGTTCATTGTTTTGACTGATATTCTACAGTGACAAGAAATTCCAGGAATAACATAAGCATGGGTGGTGGCATGGAAGTTCTTTCAAACCGCATTTTGCCCTCTTTATTGAGGAAAGGTAAACTCCCTCCTCATCTCTGAAGATCCAGAACGAAGAGTCCTCTCCAAACACACAGATTCCACACTAAACTCCCCCAGAGTGTCCACTATCTGTACGAACATATTACTTCCCTCTTTGTTGAAAAGTGTCTGGAAAGAACAACCTCCATAATAAATCTCTGATGGGCCTAGTTCATCTCCATAAATCATTCAGGGATGGAGGTCAGGAGAGGGTATTCTTTTGGTATTATTCCAGGCAGATTGTACAGTTCAGGCCCCATTAGTGAGCACAAAAGGACATCTATAAAATATTCATAGGCTGTGGTACAAATACATTGACTGCTTGGGGGACCCACTGCCTAAGGCATGAGATTCGTCAGACCCGTGGTTGCAGCAGTCTGCTCCCTTCAGCTCAGAGGTTTCCACAGCCCATCAACAAATCTGATTTAGAATTTAAAGGGATTTTTTTGAAACCACAAGAGAAAGGGTGAGGTAAGTTGGAGGTGAACTATTTTGCCCAGGTCTCCCAGCCTGAGGAGAAGCAACTGGCTTCTCATGGGGAGGGCCATCTGGTGAAGCAGCAAAACCTCCTGGGAGAAATACTGGATAAAGTTAGCACGGGAAAAAGGAAGGAAGGAAGGAAGGAAGGAAGGAAAGAAAGAAAGAAAGGGAGAAAGAAAGGGAGAAAGAAAGAAAGGAAGGAAGGAAGGAAGGAAGGAAGGAAAGAAAGAAAGAAAGAAAGAAAGAAAGAAAGAAAGAAAGAAAGAAAGAAAGAAAGAAAGAAAGGGAGAAAGGAAGGAAGGAAGGAAGAAAGAAAGAGGGAGAAAGAAAGAAAGGAAGGAAAGAAAGGAAGGAAGGAAAGAAAGGGAGAAAGAAAGAAAGGAAGGAAGGAAGAAAGAAAGAAAGAAAGGGAGAAAGAAAAAAGGAAGGAAAGAAAGGAAGGAAGGAAGAAAGAAAAAGAAAGAAAGAAAGAAGGAAGGAAGGAAAGAAACAAAGAAAGAAAAGAAAGAAAGAAAGAAAGAAAGAAAGAAAAAGAAATCTCCTAGAAAAATACCTGGGGAGGAATCCCTGCTGTGAAAGACACCCTCCCCCCTCTATTCATTATTGCTGTTTTCTATCACATACAATTCCATCTAATCCAAATTTGATAGCATATGCAATCAATGAAAGGTACTTCTCCGATAAGGAATCAAAAAGTGAGGATGACATACTTTACATTTCCAGTTTAGAATTTACTGGAAGAAAATGATGCTGTTCCAGTGGAAGAAAAAAATATCCATCAAATTCCTCCTTGGATACCGGCAGGTAAATGAGATCCTGTTTTCCCACGGAAGTTGTCACATGTGGCAGCTGCAGGTGGCTGGGGTGGAGGCCTGAGCCTAGCTGGGGAGAGAGAAGGAACATTCTGAGCTACCCCAGATTCAGATCTAGGAGGTGTTACCTCTGCAGGAAGCATGAAGGCGGGTGGCAGTGAGGGGTGGGAGGGCGGAGTGCATCAAAATCCCGATACTGGAGGGAAGAGAAGGGCAGAGAAAATGGTTCAGGCTAGGATGGATGCCTCATGTGGTTTTAATCTTCTAGACACTGGGCATGAAGTGGTTAAAAAGAAACCCAAGGCAGCTGCAGCCCGGGGACTCTGTAATAGGAAGTAACATAGAGTTCATTTTTCTATGCCATCGAGGGAGACTTTGTTTTTCAGCTGGGACTCAATCTGGAAGCTGTTCTACCCCCTAGAAAGCCAGAGGCTATAAAACCCTGCCAGTGCCACAGCATGACTCAGGGGCAGCTGAACAAAGCCCAGGACAGAGCAGGGCAGCTGCAACTGTCTCGCACTTCGGCACCATCTATGGAGGAGAGCAAAACCACCTTAGAAACAGAGAACGATGTAGCCATCCTTCACCAATATAACTACCAGACACATTCAAGGCTTACCTGTAAAAACCTGAAAAACTAGAGAAAAATAAGAGCGAATATTTAGCTGAGCTCAAGCAAAGAAAGAAGTCATCAGTAATAGTAAAAGTACTGAGAAACTTGTGCAAGGTCTGTAGGTGGAGCTGGGGTCTGTGCTACA
The DNA here is from genome assembly GCF_039906515.1 of Pseudorca crassidens. NCBI lineage: Eukaryota > Metazoa > Chordata > Mammalia > Artiodactyla > Delphinidae > Pseudorca > Pseudorca crassidens. The sequence continues at coordinate 106,631,386 of NC_090302.1, forward strand.
CCAGAGCCTTACTCTCAGCTCTGCACAGAAGTGCTTCTTCAAGGGGAAAAATAAAAACAGGTAGTTTGAAAAACGAATATTTCTAAAGTATACCCAAAGAACTCACCAAAACTGGAAAGAGTGAGCAACAAATTGGAAAGCTTTGGCAATATATGATAAACGTAAAGTTATAGTCCTGAAGAAGACATTTCAAAACAAAACAAAACAAAACAGCAAGAGACTAATAGAAGGTAACAGGCTATTTCTTAAGGAAGAAATGTGAACAATGCCTAAGATACACAAATGTAATACGTTTTAAAAGGAGAGTGAAAATACAATAGGACTAATTAAATAAATATTAACCTATATTTAAGAAGAAAGCACAAAGACATGTTTCTTTTTCTCCCACAAAGACATGTTTCTTTTTCTCCCAATATTCTCTCCAAAAATATCCCATAGGATATTTTTACTCTTTGTTTCCTTTTTACAATAACTTAGAGCATCCTTCTTTGCTTTCATGTGGTGACAGACTGAACATACTCAAATGCAAAATTCAGTTGATGCTTACCAAGCCCACATTATGCTAATTCCTGGTGTCAGCCTGATGTGATGACATCAAGCTAAATATTCCCTCAACAAAAGCATACTGTATGGAATAGTAGATTTTACTTACTAGTAATTGCAGGGTTTTAGACTTGTGGGACTTTGCTTCTAGCTTTCCAAAAATGTTCATCCGCTTTGTATCTACAAGCTTGTTTCGGTAGGTCAGCTGTTTGTCAATAACGTCCTTTACAGCTATAAATTCATCGTATGCACTATCTGTATGGAAAATGTCCATCATTTGTGAACACTCCAGAGCAGCTTGGATGATATCATGAGTTAAATTTCTCTCAGGGAAAATGATCTTAAAGCATGGATGTAATCTGAACTTGTGAAATCAAAATTTGATTCCAAGTAAATTATAGTTTTAGTAGAGAAATGAGAAAGTCCTGTTTAATTTGGTTGCCCTTTTTTGGTGACTTTTTGTTTTGTTTTGAGTTCTGAAGCAGTCTTATTTCCAAAAACTTCCTTATGAAACTTTTTGTTACAACCTACACATAACATCAAACAATTCAAGTGGGCTCAGTCCATCCTTAGCTAGGCTTCTTATGGCCTCTTCAAAGATCATCAAACACTTTTGGAGAAACAGCATACAAATTTCTGTTCTACAGTCGTTCTTTTTTCCATTCTTATCCTCATTGTATTTTCAAATTAGAGAAGGACAGTGTTCTTGTCCCTCATTTTGAAAATATAATTTTACAGGCAATATTTAATATCTTTTCTATGGCCAGCAGCAATGATAGACTATGTCTAAGACATATGTCCTATGTCAAACAAGGTGAGCTCCTTCCATTTCTATAAAGTCAAATATCTCATTAAGTGATTCTGCAGTTTTCAGAAAACTGAAAAGTGACTAAAACTTTCATAATGAAAACCTCAGCTTCACAGGTGAGCAAATCATATTCCTCTTCAGCAGTGTGGTGTATAAGATATGCAAAACATTCAGTAGGAGAGATGTTTTTTCATTGCCTTTGGTTAAAAAATGTATAGACTGAATCTGCCAAAATTTACATTTGGACCGTCTGCCAAATAGGCAGATAGATAAGCAAGGTCCAGTTGGCAGTCGGATAATATATCAACAATCTTTTATGTTTTCTGTAGTTTCATTTAAATCTTCATAGAAATCAAGAAGACAATTTGAGATTCCATTTTTCATATCAAAGTACCTAAGAAATAGAACATATTTTTTGTTGTTGGGGAGGAAAAAAACTTTTCCTCCACACTCTTAGATTCAGTATCTGAGGCCTGGGAATTAAACGGGCCAAAGACTGATTAACAGAAAAAAAGGCACAATTTTTATTTAATAGTTACAGACACAGGAATTCACAGAAAAGAAATGAAACTCAAAGAAGCAGTTAGATTCAGGAGCTTATATACCATTTTATTTATTTATTTATCTTTGGCCATGGCTTGCGGCATGTGGGATCTTAGTTCCCCGACCAGGGATTGAACCTGCGCCCCCTGCGTTGGGAGCGTGGAGTCTTAACCACTGGACCACCAGGGAAGTCTCATATATCATTTTAACAAAGGAAAGGACGTTTGGGATTCAAGGGATGACAAATTGCAGGGAAGTAACTGGGAAATACATGGGGGGAATAGTTATTTTAATAAGGCCTGTTTGTGCAAATTCATCTCAGTGTCGACTCCCTATCTCTGGTGATAAGAGTGCTCTCCCTGGTACAAGGGGCTGGGGGTGGGAATGGAAGGTTAGCTTTCTCCAGGGGAAATTTATGCCTTGCTTTTAGGCATATGGGAGAGGGCAGAGAGTTCTTCCTGCATCTGCTGTTTCTCAAGTACCTTTAGTTCAAAATAATATGCCAAAGTGGCATAGCCTCATCCCCTTCGTTATGACTAGCGTTGCTCTGATTTAACCCATCACTTGATACACTGTAGAAAGCATAATGGTTGGTAAGTTCTGCCAGAATCGGCCCTACATTTTTTTTTTTTTTTTTTTTTTTTTGCGGTACGCGGGCCTCTCACTGTTGTGGCCTCTCCCGTTGCGGAACACAGGCTCTGGACTCGCAGGCTCAGCGGCCATGGCTCACGGGCCCAGCCGCTCCGCGGCATGTGGGATCTTCCTGGACCGGGGCACGAACCCGTGTCCCCTGCATTGGCAGGCGGACTCTCAACCACTGCGCCACCAGGGAAGCCCCGGCCCTACGTTTTAAGAGGCCAGTTTGGATCGATTTAGAAGGACTTGCCCATTTCATCCTGGACTTTTAAGATTCAGTCTCCATGTGTGTCTTTACCTCCCCTTCTGCACCATGCTCGATCCCAGTAGATTTTCTGCACCTGTGTAGCATGCTCAGTTTTGTTGCTTTACCTCCCTAATCATGTACCATGTCCTTCCATCTGTCATTAAAATGTCATGGTCCTTTAGCCTTCTTTTTTCAGTGATGTCTAGGTCACGCTGGTGTTTGTATTGTAACATGAACTCTTAGAAAACATGGTCACACTATTCACAATGTTAAAAAATTAAACTAGCATTCGGTACAAGCAAATTCTCAATACAAATACAGAACAAGAGTTAAACCACAGGCAGAGGCGAAGACAGACTGTTAAAGATGATAAGGCCCTTAAGTGGCACACCTAAGTAGTATCACACCCAGTGATGTAACAGTGGATGATCTGTTATGGAACTGAAAATCATGGTAGACAACATCAGCAGTCAGTGACCATGCAAGGTGGGTAATCTATCCACCATATCCATCTGACACTAAAAAGCGTGTTTCCTTTAGCCCCTAGGTTTTCGCCACTATAACGAGTTTTGTACTTTCCCCCAAGCTTCCACACTCATGCCGAAAACCATGCTTTCTCATGTACAGTGGAGGGTTTCCTGGAATGTGGAACTTTCAGTGCTGAAACCACAGGGGGACAGTCCTTGTGAAAACAGTACTTTCAGATATTTCTGGTCAGAAGTATATATTGGTGCACCTTTTCTGGAGAGCACTTGCATGTGAATTTCAAGAGCCTTAAACATGTGTAACCAGTCATTCCATTTCTAGGAAATTTATCTTAAGGAAATAAGTAGAGGAGGTCATAAACATTTATGATTATGGATAGCCAATTGGATTTTACTTACTGTATTCAAAAATTAAAAACAGTTTAAAGTTTCAACAATAGGGAAATAGTTAAACTGTGATATTTTTTACAGTGAGATGCAGTAATTAAACACCATCATTAAAATTCATGTTTTGGGAGGATGTTTAATGGCGTGGAAAAGTACGTTCTAATGATAACTTTGAGGCAGTTTATAGTATATCATTTTCACCTAATGTATGCATTCATACACATGTACATAACAATATACAGTAAAAGGGAAAGAAAAACTAGAAATACCCCAGAATGGTACATTTGAGTGGGAGGATTATGGCTAATTTTAATTATTTATTATAATTTTCCCAATTTTCTGTAATCAAAATTTTTCCTTATGACTTTTTTGCTATTGTAACATTTAATTAATTTATTTTTTTCAATCACATATTTTAATGACAAAAATAGCATTATAAAAATAAGAAAACAAACGTCTCTGTACCATAACAAAATAGCAGTTTCAAGGTGTGACTGGATTTCTTGACTAGCCACTGTCGAGATGAAAAGGTTAAAAGAGAATTCTGATAGCCATCATCCAATGTAAAGTGAATACCAAAGGACCCAACCCAACAGATCACTTCATTCAGCTACTTGGGATACATTTGGCATGAAGTTAAAGCTGGTGTTCATTCAGAGGCTCCTCTCCTCCAACTTGGAGCCAGTGTCTCTTTCATGAATGAGGCAGACAATACAATTATCCTTCAGACCCTCTCTTGTAGATTTGCCTGATGATTTTTTTTTAAATAATCAGATAGAATGTTTTAATACTGTCTGAAAGTCGAGCAATTGCCAAGTATGAATATGAGTTTTCTGGAATTAGCAATAAGTTTCATAATGTAAGGAAATGACTTTTTTCTTGGACTAGTATGAGATGCTGATGATAAAATAAACCATGAAAAAATAGGAGACTCTAGAAAGAAATTTGTCTAAGCTTTCACCAAGATGTAGAGAAGAAATTAATATCAAAACACTACTCCAGGGACTTCCCTGGTGGCGCAGTGGTTAAGAATCCGCCTGCCAATGCAGGGGACAACGGGTTCAATCCCTGGTCCAGAAAGATCCCACATGCAGCAGAACAACTAAGCCCGTGTGCCACAACTACTGAGCCTGTGCTCTAGAGCCCACGAGCCACAACTAGTGAGCCCACGCACTGTAACTACTGAAGCTCGCAAGCTCTAGGGCCTGTGTGCCGCAATTATTGAGCCCACGTGCTGCAACTACTAAAGCCCGTGTGCCACAACTACTGAGCCTGCGCTCTAGAGCCTGCGAGCCACAACTACTGAGCCCACGCACTGTAACTACTGAAGCCCGCAAGCTCTAGGGCCTGCGTGCCGCAATTATTGAGCCTGCATGCTGCAGCTACTGAAGCCCGTGCTCCACGAGCCCGTGCTCCACAAGAGAAGCCACCGCAATGAGCAGCCGGAGCACCCCAATGGAGAGTAGCCCCCGCTCGCCACAACTAGAGAAAGACTTCGTGCAGCAACAAAGACCCAACGCAGCCAAAAAATAAAAAAATTAAAAAAACACTACTTCATATTTTTAATGGCTATGATTTAAGCTAACTAGAGAGTAAATTGTACCCAGTTCTCATCCCATAGTGTGTATGTCTTATTCCTGATGAACATTTTAGTTGCCTTTAAAGTCTTGAGCGTAAGAACTCCTTGAAGCTTCTACCAGGTAGATTTGTGAACTATATATGCCCGCCACTGACAACTGCAGAGGGGATGCAAGTGTCCAAAGTGAGCTGATGTGAGATCCAGAACCTCCCTCTTCTAAAATGGAACTTTCAGCTTAGTCCTGCGTGACCCAAAGCAAGTAGGGAAAAAGTGACAAATCTCAAGTCTATTGCAGGAGCTTTAATTAAACAGCAAGGTCCTTCCACATTAGTGATACAAACATTCTGAGAAGGACCTGTATAAATACTGACCCCTTGTCCCCCGTAAATTTCCCTCTCCATAGCCCTACATGGGTTGATTTGATTCTGAAATCTTATTCTCGCTCTGACTGTAAACATAATTCTGATTTCCTATCTGGGCTCCATGTGCTGTGTGTGATAAAAGGGGAAAAAGGAAAACCAGATGAGGGAGTAAATAAGGAGCAGAAACCATGATATTAAGATGGGAAGGGGTCTTCCCTGGCGGTCCAGTAGTTAAGACTCCATGCTATCAATGCAGGGGGCGCAGGTTCAATCCCTGGTCAGGGAATTAAGATCCCACGTGCTGTGGGGAAGTGGCCAAAAAAAAAAAAGGTGGGAAGGATTGTGGTTGTTGACAGTCTACTAGAATACCCTATGCATTACCCTCCAGTTCCTAAAATCCACAAAAAAGGTAAACTGTGTTGGATAACCCTCCAAACTACCCCCTTCCACTTTCTCCGGATTAACCAGTTCCAGACTTGTGTTTTCCTTGTTCAAGGTTCGGCTTATCACCTAGTTCTCTATAAGAAAAGTAAGTGGAAACCGGACACCCAAAAGGCACCAGCGTCCAGGATTGGGGGCTGGGATGGGGTTAGCACTGCAAGAGGAAAGCTAAAGGCTGTAGAAGCTCCGAAGCCTAGGACCTATCGTGGTAGAAATCAGGAGGCCAAGCACTAAATGCCAAAGAAGTAATCAATTCCTGCTAGTCTGGGATAGGGGAGGAGCCCAGAGCACATGAGAGTCCAGCTCCAGCCAAGGGGTGAATAGGTCATTGCAAGTCAGAAACTGGTTTTCCATCCAGGATGTTATCAGTAGACCATAAACCGGATCAAGAATGAGGGTGAGTCAAGGTGTGTTTGTGGCCTGATTTGAAGACAAGGCTTATTTGCATCAGAAGGTGCCTCCTTACAAACCCTTCGGGGTAGGAGCTCGTGTGACTTGGGCCTATACCAGGCAAACTTGGGAACAGGAACGTCCAGCTGACAGCAAGAACCTGAAAACTGTGTGGTTGCAGGTGAGTTGGCATGAAGGCTCTACCCGGTGTGACACAGCAGAGGGGGCCAGGGGGCCACTCAACACTGGCTGCACAGCAGACTCACCTGGGGAGCTTTTTCAATCCCAATGTCCAGCCACACCCTGGAAAAATTAGATTGGAATTTCTGGGGGTTGGGTGTTGGAGTGCTTTAAAAAGCTCCCTGGGCTATTTGAATATGCAGCCAGGACTGAGAACCCCGGATTAAAGGTAGGTTCACAGAATTGTTCCCTATAAGGTTGATTCTGATAGAATCATTTTCTTGTGACCAACTAGTAATTACAAAACAAGCTTTATGAAAATAGTATTTAACGAAACATTTACACAATAATAGATGTGTTTTGAAAATTGAGGTAAATCAATACCTGTTAAAGCTAAGGGGTTAGAGTTTCATCCAACCAGGAGGATTTTGATCCGAGAGTGATATGACACAAGTGACAACGTAGGAAGAGTAATTGGACAGTGATGTGTAGGGTAGAGCTGGTTTAGTTCAGCAGACGTTCAGTGACTAATTATGGTCACTAGCACTTATTGAGGCAAACACTGCAACAGTCTTACTCAATCCTGCCAAGAGTCCCACAAGGGTGGGTAGTTTGGGTACCATGTTTTATAGATGGAGAATCCAAAGGTGAGAGAGGTTAAGTGACTTGTCCACAGTCATAGGTTAGTAAAAAGAGAAGTGTCAGAATTTGAATCCAGAACTCCCTTGACAAGCACCTTGCTGCACCACCTCTCATGTCATGAATGACTGTGCCAGTGTATTTTGGGGGGACATACAATGAATGTTACAGTCCTTACCTTCAAGAGAGGGCAGACAGGTCAAGAAATATCCACCATGCTGAGTGATAAGTGCGTAATGGTGTTCTGAGAACACAAATGGTCTGCCTCAAGGAGTGATGCTGGAAGAAAGCCAACAGTAGACTTGTTCTGAAAGGAGAGGAAAAGAGTGGAAATGGGAAGGCCAGTTAGAAAGCCATTGCAGTCGTCAGGTCAGGAAGCTGGGATGTGGCTGTGGGGATGAGAAGGAAGTGCCAACAGGGTGGGACTAGGCTGAGTATCTTAGTCTACTCTGGCTGCTATAACAAAAATACCACAGACCGGTGGCTTATAAACTATGGAAATGTATTTCTCACAGTTCTGGAGGCTGGGAAGTACAAGATCTAGGTGCTGGCAGATTCAGTGTCTGGTAAGGGCCCACTTCCTGGTTCATAGGCAGTCTTTTGTCCTCACATGGTAGAAGGGGCAAGGGAGTGCTCTGTGGTCTCTTTCATAAGGGCACTAATCCCATTATTGAGGGCTCCACCCCCATGACCTAAGAACCTCTCAGAGGCCCCACCTCCTAATACCATCACACTGGGGGTTAGGATTTCAACATATGAATTTTGGTGGTGGGGGGACACAAACATTCAGTCTATAGAAATGAGGCAAGGGAGGTCCCTAGGATGCAGAGCTTAAGAAGGCACCCACTCTCAAGGCTGTTCCTGCACTTGTGCTACCTGGAGAGTTGTGCCACCTTAAAGGTTGTGCCACCTCAGTTTGCCTCACCCTAGGCGCCTTGCTTCCTCACCTAGTTCTGGCCCTGAGGGTCTACCTAGAGAGAGCCCTGCTAAAGGAGGACCCAGGGATTCAATCACCTGGAAATGAAGAAATCAAAGGTAGTCTGTGGTGTCAAGCTTAGATTATCAGGAGAATAACATAGCGGATAACATGAGATAATGACAGGATATCAAAGTGGAAACATGCAACCAGCACTTAGAATACAAGTGGATCTCATGACTGATCAAGACTAGGGATGCTGACTTGGGGGTCATGGGAACGGATGCTTCACAAGCAATGGAGGGACTTCCCTGGCGGTCCAGTGGTTAAGACTTTGCCTTCTAATGCAGGGGGTGTGGGTTCGATCCTTGGTTGGGGAGCTAAGATCCCACATGCCTCGTGGCCAAAAAACCAAAACATAAAATAGAAGCAATATTATAAAAAATTCAATAAAAACTTTAAAAATGGTCCACATTAAAAAAAATTTAAAAAAAAAGATATTAGGTCACTTTCTCAATTCTCACTGACTGAAATGTCAGTAAATGTTCCTTGTTAAAAAAAAACAAAAACAATGGAATAATTGCTTATTCCATTCTGAGAGCAGAAGGCTGAGGGTCTCCCACAGGTAGGCTAAGGTTTGCCCAAAGGAAAACAGCTTTGCACATGGCTCTTCAAAAGATGGCAATAATGTTCACAATAAAGTTACTCCATAAAACTTGACAGTGAGTGCCAACACAGGGAACACAAAGTGTTTAACACCTTTTATACTGTTACTGAGTGTTTCCTATAATCAATAAACTCCTGTTATATATATTAAAAAAAAATACTGTTATATAAGCAATTTCCTATAATTGCTACCAAAGTTTACAATTACAGTTGAGTCCTGAGCAACTGGATAACTTATAGTTGGGCCCCCATATATGTGGTTCCTCTGTATCCGAGGTTACACATCTGCACATTCAACCAACCAGGATCGTGTAGTACTGTAGTATTTACTATTAAAAACATCCGGGCTTCCCTGGTGGCACAGTGGTTGGGAGTCCGCCTGCTGATGATATAGGGGACACGGGCTCGTGCCCCGGTCCATGAAGATCCCACATGCCGCGAAGCGGCTGGGCCTGTGAGCCATGGCCGCTGGGCCTGCGTGTCCGGAGCCTGTGCTCCGCAACGGGAGAGGCCACAGCAGTGAGAGGCCCGCGTACCGCAAAAAAAAAAAAAAAAAAAAAAAATCCATGGATAAGTGGACCCAGGCAATTCAAACGCATGTTGTTCAAGGGTCAGCTGTATAAACAATTTTGTTAGTAGTTCCCCTCTGATCAAACTGAGCCCAGAATATAGAACTAGCTTAAAGATTGTGCAAGTCGTCTGATTTTCTAAGCTACATATTCAGTAAAGGGAAAGCACACATTTACTGAGCACCAGCTATGATCCAGGCAGTATTCCAGGCCCTGACATGTGCACCATCCCATTTAGTTTAATGACAGCCATTAGCACTTTTTCATATCTTTGGGTCAATTATAAATTAAAACTCATTGAGGGGAATTTCCTGGCAGTCCAGCAGGTAGGACTCTGTGCTTTCACTGCCACGGCCCGGGTTCGATCCCTGGTCAGGGAACTAAGATCCTGCAAGCTGCTCTGTGCGGCCATAAAACCCCCAAAACCAACCAACCAAACAAACAAACAAAAAACCCACTGAGGAGAAACCAATCCCTGGGAAGGCGACAGTTAATTTCAAGCCACCTGATCCCTGAATGAGGAACTGAGGTTTCAACACCTTGACTTGGACTTTTAGGGAATGAAGTTCTGCTCTGCGTTTGAGACGACTCATTATACAGCAGTGAGGGGTGGAATGGCACAATCTACACGCAAGTGTGTCTGGGGAGAGGCAGACTCCTGGAGCCAGACGATGTCTTTATCAACGCCAACAGCATACGGATCACCCAGCCACTTGCAGCTCAGTTAAACAACAGTGGGGTGGCAGAATCTTGGACAGACTCCACCAACGGACCCCAGGGTCACCCAGGAGAACTCCTGCCTTCCCACTGTCTCCCTAAATCCCAAGCAGGTACATGATCTTGCGGGTCCCCTTACCGGTAACGGCTGGCCTCAGAGAAGTCAGAAATCTGAGGACAGGAGACTTCACCTTCCTGCCAGGAAGGTGGTCTAGGTCTGATCCAAAGCCACACTGAACATAACACTTTCCCAAAAGCTAATGTTGCTATTGGCTCAGAAGAGCGACTTGCTTACAAGCAATCTGAGGCCTTCATCTTTGCTCATTCCCGGATGCATACTTGGTGGCGTCTGCCTTGGAAATTGGCTTCCCACTCAGCTGATTGAGTTACATCTCTTGTGGCTGTGCTCTCCTGGGTGATTTTCCTTTAAAAAGGCTTCTGACTGTGGCAAAATACATATAACACAAATTGACTATTTTAACGCTTTTTTAAGGTTACAGTTCAACGGCATTAAGTACCCAAAAAAATTTTTAAGGGGTTTTATATCCTGAGCCTTAAGAATATTTAACCACCTTTGTTCTGCCTAGTACCAAAAATGCTGCTCTTAAGAGCTCAAAGTCATTCCAGAACCAAAGGGTCCTGCCATCAGAAGGAAAATTTTTTGTTTTTTGACATCTATGCTGTCCCGAGAGGGAAATTCCACTTTTTTTTTTGGAATTATATAAAGTATTTATAGAGGAACCATTGATTCTCTACATCTGTTAATAATCTCTCATCTATGAAAACAGCTTTATTTTTAGATTTAATATGTTCATCAATGGCAACAAAAAAAATGAGCCATAATGTAAACTGTGGATTTGAGTTAATAATAATGTATCGATATTGGTTCATCAATTGTAATAAATGTACCACACCAATGCATGATAAACTCTGTGTGTGTGTGTGTGTGTGTGTGTGTGTGTGTGTGTGTGTCAGGGGGTAATATGGGAACTCTTTGTACTTTCTGCTCAATTTTTCTGTAAATCTAACGCTGCTCTAAAAATAGGCTATTGATTAAAGACATAACTGAATTAATTCCTAAAATAAGTCTTTCCAAATCCTCCTTTCTCTTTTTTTTTTTTTTGGCCACTCCCCGCAGCTTGTGGGATCTTAGTTCCCAAACCAGGGACTGAACCCGGGCCTTCGGCAGCGAGAGTGCAGAGTTCTAACCACTGGACCACAGCGGAATTCCCTCCAAATCCTCTTTGACATACTCTGTCATCCTTAACAGTTTCCAGCTGTGCCCCACCAGGAATAGTCCGCCTCTGGCCTTCCTATCTTAACTAAGAGGGAAAGAAAATATTCATAAATACTACATTGCTTAATAAAAACCTACTTCCAGCATTAAACTTTCCCTTTCCAAACTGACATTCTCTTTCTCTCCCATTTATTTCTTCTTTAACCTAGTCCATATTTCACCCTCCTCTCTGAGGTCTCATTAACTCATGCTGGGATCAGTCACCGTTCTCTCTACGGCACAGGCTTTTCTGGGATGATATTTATTATCCCTCCCCTCTTTGAAGGAAGGAGTAGTGGTTTCCTGTTTATAAAAGTTTTTTTTTTCTTTTAATACTTTTTTAAGTTGATATGTTGTATTTTCATTTTTATTCAGTTCAAGAAATTTTCTTTTTCTTTGTTTTGGCCACGTGGCGTGCAGGATCTTAGTTCCCCGACAAGGAATCGAACCCATACCCCATGCAGTGGAAGAGTGGAGTCTTAACCCCTGGACCCCCAGGGAAGTCCCTATAGAAGTTCTTTTTTTTTTTTTTTTTTTTGTGCGGTACGCGGGCCTCTCACTGTTGTGGCCTCTCCCGTTGCGGAGCACAGTCTCCGGACGTGCAGGCTCAGCGGCCATGGCTCACGGGCCCAGCCGCTCCGCGGCATATGGGATCTTCCCGGACTGGGGCACGAATCCGTGTCCCCTGCATCGGCAGGCGGACTCTCAACTACTGCGCCTCCAGGGAAGCCCCCCCTATAGAAGTTCTTAATCCCTTCCTCTCTACATTCTTGGCTTTCTGATTCCCCAAATCCTTACAACTGGGTTTTAAGAGACTCCTGTATTGATTTCTCCCATTTTCCACTTTGAAAGCAAGCTATTTCCAACAATCTTCCAAACTAGGTGGGGGGGCCTGGGTTCAAAATGAAATGCACCTAGTCAGAGCCAGTGTAGTTGTGGGCCTGAGATAGTGGACACAGGCAGGCCCTCCTGAAGAGGACTCGGGGAATCCAGGGCCAGCAGGGGGCTCACCACACCTACGGGCAGTTAGGTCAGCCTGGGCCAGTGAGGTCCAGGATGCAGGTGAGGTCCGATGTCAGCTAAACCAGGGTCCAAGGTTTCAAACTGGAGGGGCCTTTCAAGACCAAGGAGAATATCCAGGCAAATGTTTATAACCCTCCTTCCAGCCCTGCCACATCTGAAAGAGAGAGCCCGGTTCCACTGGAAGGGAAGGAGATCTTACTATCAGCAGATCCCAGACAAGCAAGTGGAATCTAGAGAAAAGGCCCAAACGGTTTGGTATTTTTCCATTACATCACCTTTCAGGGGTGTAGAGGCAGCCGTTGGTTGGCGTAGAAGGTTTTTCCTGGTTTCAGGTCTCTCCTCTTCAATCTCTGCCTGGATCCTTTCCACCCCCGTCCTCCCCACGGGGTCCCAGCTCCCTCCTGGTACCAAGTGGAACTCCTGAGCTCGGTTCAGGGATCAAAGCAGAATATCTACAAGAGAAATAAACCATTTCCTTGCTATGTTAACCTTTCAGGGCATCATTTGTCATGTTTTTCTTGAGAAAAGATCACACTCCCACCAGGAAGGGAAGAAATAGAGTGAGGACAGAAAACTTTATCTTTGGCTTTGTGCACCCTTCAACGAGAACATACCTTTGAATCCTGAGTGGAGGAAGGTTAGGTGCTGTCCTGCCCCCTCCCCACTTCCACACACATGAAGAGCAGGACCCTTTAGGTCCTAAAGAACCAGGATGAATTACAGGAAGGGTGTACCTGACCTACATTCTCTAAAACTTTTCTGTATTTGGCTGAGGGGAGAGCTGCCGCTCTTCAGGTATCTTTGGGCTAAACCGGGGCCAGGGGAAAGGTCAGTCGCTGACACTGATGGGTTAGGTGGGCGGTGGGAAGATCCCAGCTCATCATCATAGCTTGTGTGTTTGTGAGTCAGTCACCCTCCTGGCCAGTGCACAGGGCAATCTAACCCACCACTTGGACCAATAACTAGGTCGGTATCATGCCCACGTGTCTGTAGTATTTGATTTTGGGTTTGTCCCCATTCTCATATCTCATACCACCACTTAAATTATGCAGTTCTCATCTGATCCTTAGCTTTTCTTTTCTTTTTTTTTTTTGCCTTGCTGCAGCATGTGGGATCTTAGCTCCCCGACCAGGGATCATACCCACACCCCTGGACTTTCCTGGTGGCGCAGCGGTTAAGAATCTGCCTGCTAATGCAGGGGACACGGGTTCCAGCCCTGGTCCGGGAGGATCCCACATGCCACGGAGCAACTAAGCCCGTGCGCCACAACTACTGAGTCCATGTGCCTAGAGCCCATGCTCCGCAACAAGAGAAGCCACTGCAATGAGAAGCCTGAGCACTGCAACGAAGAGTAGCTCGCGCTCGCTGCAACTAGTGAAAGCCTGCGTGCAGCAATGAAGACCCAACGCAGCCAAAAATAAATAAATAAATAAAACCCCCACACCCCCTGCAGTGGAAGGTCGGAGTCTTAACCACTGGACCACCAGGGAAGTTCCTCATCCTTAAATACTAGTCCATGATTATATTTCTTCTGATTCTTTAAATATATAACATACCTATCATTTACTTCCTTGTAAGGATCTTATCTTTCTGATATTTTCCAATCATTCTTCAAGGGACCCTGATTTCTCAAAATTTTATTTCCACCTAGGCAGGAATTTTAAAACAATGCCCTATGTCTAGTTTTCTCTTGTTTTATTGTGACTAAAATAGAATGCTAAGTTGTAAACGAGTTCTTCTTTTATCATTTCTAGTCACTCTATTTTCAGTGGCAATTTTGTAGTTGTTTTAGGCTATGTCACCCTACAGGCTGTTAAAATCAAATGGGGTGATATATATGAAAGCACTTTGAAAAGCATAAAGACACTACTCAAAAAGACTCTCATTGGTGTTGTTATTCCAAATGGCCTTTAAAAAGTTGCGGCTTATGGCACAGGGAGATCAGCTTGGTGCTTTGTGATCGCCTGGAGAGGTGGGATAGGGAGGGTAGGAGGGAGGGAGACGCAAGAGGGAAGAGATATGGGAACATAGGTATATATATAACTGATGCATTTTGTTGTAAAGCAGAAACTAACACACCACTGTAAACCAATTATACTCCAGTAAAGATGTTAAAAATAAATAAATTTAAAAAAAAAGTTGCGGCTTTTTTTTTCAGGACCACACCCATGATTGTTCGGAATTATACAAAACCTAACGAAAAACAACTACTAGAAACAACTATCAGTTTTACTGTTTTTCTTTTCACAAATATAAATTTTTTATTGACATCATTCCAGAAACTTTTTTCTCTTTTTTAAAAAATTTTTATTGGAATATAGTTGATTTACAATGCTGTGTTAGTTTCTGCTGTACAGCAAAGTGAGTCAGTTATACATATATCCACTCTTTTTTAGATTCTTTTCCCATATAGGTCATTACAGAGTATTGAGAAGAGTTTCCTGGCTATACAGTAGGTCCTTATTAATTATCTATTTTATATATTGTCGTGTATATATGTCCATCCCAATCTCCCAATGTATCCCTCCCCCACTCCTGTCCCCCCTGGTAACCATAAGTTTGTTTTCTACATCTGTGACTCTATTTCTGTTTTGTAAATAAGTTCATTTGTACGATTTACTCTTTTTCTAATGATGATTCCTACATTATTCATAGGATACTTTTTTATGTTTTATTTCTTTTTCAATCTTTTTCTTTTTAAAGACTTCATTTTTTTAAAAAGAGCAGTTTTAGGTTTATAACAAAATTGAGAGCAAGATACAAAGGTACAAAGATTTCCTATCTACCCTCTGCCCGCACACATGCAAAGCCTCCCCCATTATCAACATCACTCCCTAGAATGGTGCATTTTTACCAAGGATGAACCTACATTAACACATCATAATCAAGACTTCCCTTGTGGCGCAGTGGTTAACAATCTGCCTGCCAAGGCAAGAGACGCAGGTTCGAGCCTTGGTCCGGGAAGATCCTACATGGCGTGGGGCAACTAGGCCTGTGGACCACAACTACCGAGCCTGCAATCTAGAGCCCAGGAGCCACAACTACTGAGACCATGTGCTACAACTACTGAAGCCTGTCACCTAGAGCCTGTGCTCCGTGACAAGAGAAGCCACCACAATGAGAACCAAAGAGTAGCCCCTGCTCGCCACAAGTAGAGAAAGCCTGCGTGCAGCAACGAAGACCCAACACAGCCAAAAATAAATTAAAAAAATTTTTTTTAATTAAAAAAAAAACACATCATAATCACCCAAAGTCCATCGTTTACCTTAGGATTTACTTTTTTTTCTTAAATGTTTTATTTATTTATTTATGTCCCCTGCATTGGCAGGTGGATTCTTAACCACTGTGCCACCAGGGAAGTCCCAGGATTTACTTTTGATGTTTTACTTTCTGTGGGTTTGCACAAAAGTATAATGACATGTATCCATCATTATAGTATCATACAGTATTTGTCTTTCTCTGTCCTCTTGCTATCATAAGGGTTCATGGACTTCCTAGAACAATGGTTAAAATCTTTTGAGGGGGCAGAGACCTTTAAAGAACTGAACAAAGAACTATGGTTCTTCTCTCCAGAAAAACACACATGCAAAGTAGATTTCGCAGATAATTTCAGGAGATTCATGTCCCCAAAAGCCCATCCATGAGACCCTTGGTGGTTAAAAACTCCTGCCCTCAAAGAGGTCTGTGGCTCAAAATAAGGCTAAAAACCCATAACAGGGCTTCCCTGGTGGCGCAGTGGTTGAGAGTCCGCCTGCCGATGCAGGGGACACGGGTTCGTGCCCCGCTCCGGGAAGATCCCACATGCCGCGGAGCTGCTGGGCCCATGAGCCATGGCTGCTGAGCCTGTGCTCTGCAACGGGAGAGGCCACAACAGTGAGAGGCCCGTGTACCGCAAAAAAAATAAACAAACAAAAAAACCGTAACTGCAAGGTATTCCACAATATCTCTCTCATTTACCAAAAGTTGGACTGTCCCTTGGGAATCATACACTCCTGGATTTGAGTCCTGCTTGCTCCACTGGCTAGCTGTGTGACATGGAACACATTCCATAAACTGAACATTGGTCTTCTCATCTGCCAACTGGACATAATAATACCAACCTATTAGGTTAGTATGAATGTTCAGTAAGATGTAAGTGCAAAACACCTTGCAAAGTATCTGGCCCGCAGTAAAGGTTCCAAAACTGAACAATTCACTCCCTCCTTTCCTTCTTATTACTTATTTCTGCTTTTTATCCCATCTGGTTCTCAGAGATTCTTAGTTGGAAAGGACCTCCAAGGTCATCCACTGAGGACTATCTCCGCATCTCTTTTTAAATGACTGCATAAAGCCCCTCCTTTTCTGTCTTCCTTGCTGTGAGCACTGATGCCTCGAGCAGTTCTCAGACTCTTTCTAGATCTCAGTGGAGTGGGCCCAGGAATTGCTCCTCATGGGTGTTGTTCCTATGCTCTTCTTTACCCTCCCAGCTGTGATGTTGACCTGCAATGCACCCTTCATTCCCTCTGATCAAAAGCTTAGTGTTTTTTGACCCTTCTTTGACCCTCGGTCTACACCTACACCTGTCCCCCCGGCTCCAGAAACAGTTCCCTGTGGAGCCCTTCTCTTAGCAGCCACTTGCCTGCCAGTTCTAGATGAATCAGCTCATCTCTACCCTTTAAAAGCCACTCAACCACAACTCCCTTTCTCTTCTGAAATGCTTCTTGGAAGTGTCTTCAACATTCCTCAAAAGAAGCAAGCTATTTTCTCTCCAGAACCTCTTATCTCTCATGGCTTTCTGAAGCTGGCCGGGCAGGTAATCTAATCTTGTAGGAGGTGAGCATGAGAGGAAACCTTAAATCCATAATCCTAGCACTTGCATAAATTTCATAAATGTGAATACATTTTTGGAGAAAATGTAGAATGCCATTTGAGAATGCTGAAGGGGGTATGGGTCTTCTTCAAAAGTTATCTTTCTCAGTGGGTCAATGATGAAATCAAAGAGGAAATCAGAAAATACCTCAAGACAAACGACAAACGACAATGAAAACACAACCCTACAAAATCTATGGGACTCAGCAAAAGCAGTTCTAAGAGGGAAATTCATAGTCATACAGGCCTTCCTCAAGAAACAAGAAAAATCCCAAATAAACAACCTAACCTACCACCTAAAAGAATTAGAAAAAGAAGAACAAACAAAACCTAAAGTCAGCAGAAGGAAGGAAACAATAAATATCAGAGAGGAAATAAATAAAATAGAGATCCAAAAACCAATAGAGGGGAAGGATAAATTAGGAGTTTGGGATTAACAGATACACACTACTATATAAAAAATAGATAAACAACAAGGATCTACTGTATAGCACAGGGAACTATATTCAATATCTTATAATAAACTATAATGGAAAATTATATCTGAAAAAGAAATATGTTTCTTTTTCATGTATATATATATCTGAATCACTTTGCTGTATACCTGAAACTAACACAACATTGCAAATCAACTGTACTTCAACTAAAACAAACAAACAGTAGAAAATATCAAAAAAACCAAGAGCTATTTTTTTTAAAGGATAAACAAAATTGACAAACGTCTAGCTAGGTTCACCAAGAAGAAAAGAGAAGACCCAAATAAACAAAATAAGAAATGAAAAAGGAGAAATAACAAACTATAGCACAGAAATACCAAAAAAATCAGAAAAAAAATACTATGAACAGTTATATCCCAACAGACTAGAAAACCTACAAGAAATGGATGAGTTTCTAGAAACATACAGCCTGCCAAAATTGAGTCTAGAAAAAACTCAAACAGACCAATGACTAGAAATGAAATAGAATCTGTAAAAAAAAAAAAACCTCCCTGCAAACCAAAGTCCAGGACCAGATGGCTTCACCAGGGAATTCTACCAAACATACAAAGAAGAACTTATACCTATCCTTCTCAAACTCTTCCAAAAGATTGAAGAGGAGGGAACACTTCCAAAGTCATTCTATGAAGCCACCATCATCCTGATACCAAAGCCAGACAAAGACAGTACAAAAAGAGAGAATTACAGGCCAATATCTTTGACGAATATAAATGTAAAAATCCTCAACAAAATATTAGCAAACTGAATCCAACAATACATAAAAAGGATAATACACCACGATCAAGTTGGATTCATTTTAAGGTCACAAGGATGGTTCAACATTCACAAATCAATCAATGTGATACACCACATCAACAAAAGAAAAGACAAAAACCACATGATCATCTCAATAGATACAGAAAAAACATCTGATAAAATTCAACATCCATTCATAATAAAAACTCTCACCTAAATCTGTATAGAGGGAACATATCTCAACATAATAAAAGCCATTTATGACAAACCCACAGCCAACAAAATACTCAACAGTGAAAAGCTGAAAGCCTTCCCACTAAATTCTAGAACAAGATAAGGATGCCCACTCTCACCACTTCTATTCAGCATAGTGTTGGAAGTCCTAGTCACAGCAATCAGACAAGAAAGAGAAATAAAAGGTATCCAAGCTGGAAGTGAAGAGGTTAAATTGTCATTATATGCAGATACCATGATACTCTATATAGAAAACCCTAAAGACTGCACAGAAAAACTATTAGAACTAATAAATGAATTTAGCAAGGTAGCAGGATACAGGATTGATATACAGATTTCTTTACACTAACAATAAAATATCAGAAAGAGAAAGTAAAAAACAATTCCATTTAAAACTGCATCAAGAAAACATTACCTGGGCTTCCCTGGTGGTGCAGTGGTTGGGAGTCCGCCTGCCGATGCAGAGGACACTGGTTCGCGCCCTGTTTTGGGAGGATCCCACATGCCACGGAGCGGCTGGGCCCGTGAGCCATGGCCGCTGAGGCTGTGCGTCTGGAGCCTGTGCTCCGCAACGGGAGAGGCCACAGCAGTGAGAGGCCCATGTACCGCAAAAAAAAAAAAAAAGAAGAAGAAAACATTACCTAGGAATAAACCTAACCAAGGAGGTGGCAGATCTATACATGGAGAACTCTAAAACACTGATAAAGGAAATTGAAGATAATTCAAGGATATGGGAAGGTATCCCATGCTCTTGGATTGGAAGAATTAATATTGTTAAAATGGCCATACTACCCAAAGCAATCTATAGGTTTAATGTGATCCCTATCAAATTACCCATGACATTTTCCCACAGAACTAGAACAAATAATCCTAAAATTTATATGGAGCCACAAAAGACCCAGAATTGTCAAAGCAATCTGAGGAAAAAGAACAAAGCAGAACAAAGAACTGGCAGTCCATTGGTTAAGACTGTGCTCCCAATGCAGGGGGCACGGGTTTTGATCCCGGGTCAGGGAACTAAGATCCCACATACCACATGGTGCAGCCAAAAAAAAAAAAAAAGGAACAAAGCTAGAGCCATAACCCTCCCAGATTTCAGATGATACTACAAAGCTATAGTAATCAAAACAGTGTATTGGCACAAAACCATATATATAGGTCAATGGAACAGAAGAGAGAGCCCAGAAATAAGCCCACATACCTACGGTCAATCAATCTTCAACAAAGGAGGCAAGAATACAAAAAGGAGAAAAGAGTCTCTTCAGCAAGTGGTGTTGGGAAAGCTAGACAGCCTCATGTAAATCAATGAAATTAGAACACTCAAACCATACACAAAAATAACCTCAACGGTTTAAAGGCCTAAATATAAGACGTGATACCATAAAACTCCTAGAAGGGACCACAGGCAAAAAATTCTTTAACATAAATCGTAGGAATATTTTCTTAGATCAGTCTCACAGGCAAAGAAAAAAAAGCAAAAGTAAACAAATGGGACCTAATCAAACTTAAAAGCTTTGGCACAGCAAAGGAAACCATCAACAAAATGAAAAGACAACCTACAGAATGGGAGAAAATATTTGCAAACAATGCAACCAACAACGGCTTAATTTCCAAAATATACAAACAGCTTATATAACTCAATATCAAAAAACCAAGCAACCCAATCAAAAAGTGGGCAGAAGACCTAAATAGACATTCCTCCAAAGAAGACATACAGATGGCCAACAGGCACAAAAAAAGATGCTCAGAATCGCTAATTATTAGAAAAATACAAATTAAAACCACAATGAGGTATTACCCCACACCGGTCAGAATGGCTATCATCAAAAAGTCTACAAATAGGACTTCTCTGGTGGTGCAGTGGTTAAGAATCTGCCTGCCAATGCAGGGGACACGGGTTCGAGCCCTGGTCCGGGAAGATCCCACATGCTGCAGAGCAATTAAGCCCATGCGCCACAACTACTGAGCCTGCGCTCTAGAGCCCGCGTGCAGCAAGTACTGAGCCCATGTGCCTAGAGCCCGTGCTCTGCCACAAGAGAAGCCACCACAGTGAGAAGCCCGTGCACCACAACGAAGAGTAGCCACCGCTCACTGCAACTAGAGAAAGCCTGCATGCAGCAATGAAGACCCAACACAGCGAAAAATAAATAAATAAAAGTCTACAAATAATAAATGCTGGAGAGGATGTGGAGAAAAGGGAACCCTCCTACACTGTTGGTGGGAATGTAAACTGGTGCAGCGCCACTATGGAGAACAGTATGGAGGTCCCTCAAAAAACTAAAAACAGGATTGCCATATGATCCAGCAATCCCACTCTTGAGCCTATCCTATAACCAGAAAAGATGAAAACGCTAATTCAAAAAGATTCATGCACCCCAATGTTCATTGCAGCTCTATTTACAATAGCCAGGACATGGAAGCAACCTAAGTGTCCATCGACAGATGAATGGATAAAGAAGATGTGGTACGTATATACACTGGAATATTACTCAGCCATAAAAAAGAATGAAATAATGCCATTTGCAGCAACACAGATGGACCTAGAGATTATCATACTAAGTGAAGGAAGTCAGAGAAAGACAAATATTATATGATCTCACTTACATGTGGAATCTAAAAAATAATACAAATGAACTTATTTACAAAACAGAAACAGACTCACAGGCATAGAGAACAGACTTGTGGTTACCAAAGGGGGAAGGCACGGTAGAGGAATAAATTAGGAGTTTGGGATTAACAGATACACGCTACTATTTATAAAATAAATAAGCAACAAAGATTTACTGTATAGCACAGGAAACAATATTCAATATCCTTTAATAACCTACAATGCAAAAATAATCTGAAAAAATATATGTATAACTGAATGACTTCACTGTACACCTGAAACTAAGACAATATTGTAAATCAACTATACTTCCATAAAAAAAAGTTCTCTTTCTCTTTGAGTGAAAATTCAGTGAGGCCTTGACCAGAGAGATACAAGTCCATTCACCTCGTGCTCTTAGTTTTTTGTTTTGCTTTTTTAATTTATTTTTTATTTTTTGGCCACACCTGGATACTTAGTTCCCCAACCAGGGATCAAACCTGTGCCCTCTGCAGTGGAAGCACAGAGTCCTAGCCACTGGACCACCAGGGAATTCCCTCACCTCCTGTCTTAGGACCACAATGTGCCTCATTGGACTCACAGTGGGCTGTTGGCATGAGTCAAACAAAGCCCCAGCTCCCTTATTTCCCTTACACGCCTGTGATATGGGCTGCTCCTTCAAAGCCCAGCCCTCATATATAGAAAATAACGAAGTCTCTCTCATTCATTCATTCAAACAACCATCATATACTGAATGTGCCTACTGTGTGTCAGGCACTACAGTAAGTTTCCTACATATGACTGAGTTCCATTCCGAGAGTGCGTTCATAAGTTCAATTTGTTCCTAAGTCCAACAAAGTTAGCCTAGGCACCCAACTAACACAATCGGCTATATCTTACTGTACTGTAATAGATTTATAATGCTTTTCACACAAATAATACATAAAAAACAAACACGAAAAATAAAGAAAACATTTTTAATCTTACAGTACAGTACCTTGAAAAGTACAGTAGTACCGGCTACATCACTGCTAATTTTACTCTTGCTTCTGGACATCCTGGATTTGAAATAAAGATACTGTACTATTGTACTCTGTACAGTACTATACAGTAAAGTACACAAAAGCACAACCACTTGTAGAGGATGCATGCACATGACAATATATGCCAGTCATGGGAACCAACTTACATGATTGGATATGCGAATGCACATTCGCATCTTTGTTTTTTTAAAAAACATTTTACTTATTTGTCTGCATCTAGTCTTAGTTGCGGTATGCGGGCTTCTCTAGTTGCAGTGCATGGGCTTCTCTCTAGTTGTGGCGCGTGGACTCCAGAACGCTCAGGCTCTCTAGCTGTGATGCGCGGGCTCTAGAGCTCGCGGGTTCAGTAGTTGAGGCATGCAGGCTTAGTTGCTGTGCTGCATGTGGGATCTTAGTTCCCTGACCAGGGATCGAACCTGAGTCCCCTGCCTTGGGAGGCGGATTCTTAACCACTGGACTACCAGGGAAGTCCCTCGTTTGCATCTTTGAAAGTTTGCAACTCGTAGGTTCGTATGTAGGGGCCATCGCAGAGAACATATGGCCACCAACAAATCAACACACAAGGCAATTCTGGTATGAAGGAAAATAAAGCAAGGCTCTAGGATGGAGGCTGAGGGGGATGAGCTATGTCAGAGGAGGTGGTAAAGAGCAGCCACTCTGAGGAGGGGATCTGAGAGTGCAGATGTGAAAGAAGCGAGGGCTTGAGCCAGGTGCAAATCTGGGCTGTTAGGGTACCAGGCAGAAAAGAGGGCAAAGGCAAAGGCTCCAGAGGGAATGTTCTTGGGAAGCTCAGGGAACAATAAAGAGGCCATGGAAGTAGGAGTGTTGAGTGAGGTCACTTCTGCCGTGAAGGGCGCCTGCCGTTGCGTGTGGAAGAGAGGCTACAGGTGGGGCTGGGAGCTCTTTTATGAGCCCACGTGGGAAGCAGCCCAGGACAGTGACAGGGGCCATGGTAAGAGGTAGTCACCTTTAGGATCTATTTTGAAAGTACAGCTACTAGGCCTTAATGATGAATTAGATCTGGGATGAAAGAGAGGCTTCAAGGGGGACTCTTGGCTTAAAAAGAATTTTTTTTTTATTGTGGTAAAATAAACAACAAAACTTACCATTTAAACCGTTTTAAAATGTGTAGTTGAGTGCAATTAAGTACTTTCACATTGTTGTGCAACCATCATCACCATCCATCTCCAGAACTTTCTTATCTTCCCAAACTGAGACTCTGTCCCCATTCATCAACTTCCCATTCCCCACCCCCAGCCCCTGGCACCCACCATTCTACCCTCTGTCTCTGTGAATTTGACTATGATGGGTACCTCATGTAAGTGGAATTCTACAGCATTTGTCCTTCTGGCTTGCTTCACTTAGCATAATGTCGTCCCGCTTCATCGAATTTGTAGTTCTTCTGGGTTTTGGTTTAGCAACTTAGAGATACCATTTGCTGAGAATTGGAACTCGAAGTGAACAGCTTTTCTACTCAGTGGGCGGTGAGCGCCCCCTTGAGGTCAGAGGCTGACAGTTCATCCTTATATTTCCAAGGGCCAAGTATCAACACCTAGCAAGTGCTCTGTAAAATGATTGTTGAATGAAATGTACTTGTTCATTATATTTTGGCTTTTTAAATGGGGGTAGACAGGACTTCCCTGGTGCAGTGGTTAAGAATCCACCTGACAATGCAGGGGACAAGGGTTCCAGCCCTGATCCGGGAAGATCCCACATGCCACAGAGCAAATAAGCCCGTGCGCCACAACTACTGAGCCTGCGCTCTAGAGCTCGCGAGTCACAACTACTGAGTCCGCGTGCCACAACTACTGAAACCCGCACGACTAGAGCCTGTGCTCCACAACAAAGAGAAGCCACCGCAATGAGAAGCCTGTGCGCCGCAGTGAAGAGTAGCCCATTCTCGCCGCAACTAGAAAAAGCCTGTGCACAGCAACGAAGACCCAATGCAGCCCCCCCCCCAAAAAAAAGCAGGGTCTTTACAAAATAAATAAATAAATGGGGTAGACAAAGATGATCCTGAATGTGTGGATCTAGGAAGAAAAGTAGATAAAATTATGAACTTTTGACAAGGATTGAGAAGAATTTCTTCTCCTTAAAATGCAAGGTCATGGAGAGTCGTGAACAAGTATAGAGTATTTAATACATTCACCTGCAGTGACCGTCTCAAAATACAGCACAGAGAGGCACTTCAAGCAAAGTTCCTGGCAACTTGAACTGTAAACTTTCTACAGGATTTTCTTCTAGAAGCAGTTCCATTCCTATTGCAAGAAGACTTCCATATCTGTGAAGTTACCCTGTGAAAAGGTAGGATGCCATGGGGAGCATGGTGAAACTTGTTGAAATATTTGCCACTTCTTGTAGGGAGATTCCAAGGATTAAAAATTGAAAGCATGGGGCTTCCCTGGTGGCGCAGTGGTTGAGAGTCCGCCTGCCGATGCAAGGGACACGGGTTCGTGCCCCGGTCCGGGAAGATCCCACATGCCGCGGAGCGGCTGGGCCCGTGAGCCATGGCCGCTGAGCCTGCGCGTCCGGAGCCTGTGCTCCGCAACAGGAGAGGCCACAACAGTGAGAGGCCCGCGTACCGCAAAACAAAACAAAACAAAACAAAACAAAAAAATTGAAAGCACACATGACGATTTTCTTCTGAAAACGTTGCCAATCCTGACACGATTAAAACGATCCAGAATACTCTGTTCTCTCATTGATAGGGATGAAAAGAGAGGGAACCACGGCAAGCAGCACGTTCAAGCACATTGAATGAGTGCTTTTCTTTTCTCATCCTGTGTAACTGATGAGACAGTATTTCTGATGCTGTTGTTACATCTAACGTGTTAATGAGAAATTTGAAGTTACTGGCGATCTTCATCTTTGCCATCTTCAGCTCCAACTACAGATGCTGACACTTTTAATTGCTCAGGGGTTGTTTTGGAAAAAATTGGGTTAAGAAAAAGTTTAGTGAATTCCTATGAACAGCATTTGTATTCATGGATCTCTCTGCCCTTTCCTGCCATTAATTTTTTATGGTCTTTTCTGGCTATTTTCTTTCCTCTTTTGGGTTAAAAAGAAACAAACAAAAAAACTCTTTCTAAGGTGGTATAGAACAATGTGTATGATAATATTTTTATACAAATACAAAAATTAGTACACGTAAATAAACTGGCATGCATGAGTGCTATTTTCTAGAAAGACACCAGAGGTGCTTGGCAGAGAAAAAAAGTTTGCTTTTTATTTTATCTTGTAGGTTTTTTCCTTTCTTTTTTTCTTTTTCTTTTTTTTTTTTTTTACTATATGCATATATTTTATTTTTGGTCAACATTTTTGGGTGATGGGATTCTGAGTCTTTTAAAATGCTTTTCTGTATTCAAAGGTTTATTTACACACATACACACACACCCGCGGCTGGGGCAGTTCCCGGCCTCCCTGTTCTCTCTGTCTCTGTCTCTCCTCACCTGTGACTCATCTGTCCCTCCTCTTGCCTGCAGGCGTCACAATAGTCTTTTTTTTTTTTTTTTTTGCAGTACACGGGCCTCTCACTGTTGTGGCCTCTCCTGTTTCGGAGCACAGGCTCCGGACGCGCAGGCTCAGCGGCCATGGCTCACGGGCCCAGCGGCTCTGCGGCATGTGGGATCTTCCGGGACCGGGGCACGAACCCGTGTCCCCCGCATTGGCAGGCGGACTCTCAACCACTGCGCCACCAGGGAAGCCCCCCTTTTTTTTTTGGTTGTTGTCCATACTTGTTGTAGAACTGTGAAACGTGAAGTGAAAATGTGCCAGAAATGACTCAGCAAATTGTTCTCTTGCTGCTGCTAAATTTTATACATATTCTCACCAGTCCACACCCCAGACAGGCCAGAGAAGTCATGATAATGAAGAGGGATTATCAGATGAAGCCGCTGGCCCCTGCCTTGCAGGCTCTCCCAGTCCTTTGAGAGAGATGGGTAAGGTTCCTCAGAAGATGAATTACCATATGGCCCAGCAATTCCACTTCTGGGTCTGTACCCAAAAGAAGAGAAAGCAGGGACCCAGACAGATAGTTATACACCCATGTTTGTAGTAGCATTATTCACAACAACCAAAAGCAACCCATGTGTCCACTGACAGATGAAAGGATAAACGAAATGTGGTCTATATGTTCAATGGAATATTATTCAGCCTTAGAAAGGAAGGAAATTCTGACACAGGCTACAACATGGATGAAACTTGAGGACATTATGTTAAATAAAATAAGCCAGACACACACATGAAAAGATGCTCAACGTCGCTAATTATTAGAGAAATGCAAATCAAAACTATACTGAGGTATCACCTCACACTGGTCAGAATGGCCAACAACAGAAAGTCTACAAATAACAAGTGCTGGAGAGGGTGTGGAGAAAAGGGAACCCTCCTACAATGTTGGTGGGAATGTAAATTTGTGCAGCTACTATGGAAAACACGTATGGAAGTTCCTTAAAAAACTAAAAATAGAGCTACCATATGATCCTGCAATTCCACTCCTGGGCATATATCTGGAGAAAAACATAATTTGAAAAGATACAAGCACCCCAGTGCTCACAGCAGCACTATTTACAATAGCCAAGACATGGAAGCAACCTAAGTGTCCATCAACAGATGAATGGATAAAGAAGATGTGGGGGGGGCTTCCCTGGTGGCATAGTGGTTGAGAGTCCGCCTGCGGAGGCAGGGGACACGGGTTCGTGTCCCGGTCCGGGAAGATCCCACATGCCGCAGAGCAGCTGGGCCCGTGAGCCATGGCCGCTGAGCCTGCGCGTCCGGAGCCTGTGCTCCGCAACAGGAGAGGCCACAGCAGTGAGAGGCCCGCGTATCACAAAAAAAAAAAAAGAAGAAGTGGTACATATATACAATGGAATATTAGTAACAAAAAGGAATGAACTAATGCTATTTGCAGCAACATGGATGGACTTAGAGATTATCATACTAAGTGAAATAACCCAGACAGAGAAAGACAAATACCATATGATTTTGCTTACACATGGAATCTGAAAAAAATGACCATATGATTTTGCTTACACATGGAATCTAAAAAAAATGATACAAATGAACTTATTTACAAAACAGAAATAGACTCACAGACATAGAAAACAAATTTATGTTTACCAAAGCGGGGGAAGGATAAATTAGGAGTTTGGGATTAAAATATACACACTAATATATATTTAAAATAGATAACTAACAAGGACCTACTCTATAGCACAGGGAAATATACTCAATATTTGTAATAACCTACAAGGGAAAATAATCTGAAAAAGAAAAATATATATATAAATGAATCACTTTGCTGTACATCTGAAACTAACACAACATTGTCAATCAACTATATGTCAATACATTTTTAAAAAAAATACATGATAAATTATATTGATTTAAAAATGTTAAACCATCCTTGAATTCCTAGAATAAAATCCATTTAGCTATGAAGAAAAAAGAAAAATCCAGACACAAAAGGACTAATACTGTATGATTCCACTCACAGTAGTCAAATTCATAGAGATGGAAAGTAGAATAGGGGTTGGCAGGGATGGGGGGGCAGTGGAGAGAGGGGAGTGGGAGCTGTTATTTAATGGGGACAGAGTCTCAGTTGGGAAAGATGAAAAAGTTCTGGAGATGGATGGTGGTGATGGTTGTAGTTTGGTTAGTGAATACGTGGTTCAATAAAGTTCTTGGTGAAAATGAGAAATGTGACTTTTATTTTTACTTAAAACCGAATGAACTTTTGGGCCAACCCAATACGACCGTGTGCATGTACTTAGTGTCCCTGAACTGCACACTTAAAAATGGTTGAAAGAATAAACTTTGTTATGTATATATGTGACCATGGTTTTAAAAGCGAGGAGAGAGAGAGAGAAGTTACAAACAAGATCAGTGTGTTAGTTTGGAACAAGCACAAGACACTTTAGCCAGTGAGGGGGAGAAGCACTTAATTCTGCCCGAAGCTACTGAGGCTTCTCAAAAACAGTTAATTCTTCACCACGTGGGGAATTCTTTCCTCAATCTACCTTCTTCTCATCCCATCAGTTTTATAGGGCCATGCACTTTGGAAAGTTCCCCGTGTGTGATCCTTCCTGAATTCAAGGGATCACCAGGCAGCTATAAAGGGCCCTGGTACCCGAGTCTCATTCCCAGAGATGCAGATGTATTGGTTTGGAGTGCGGCCTGGCATTAGGGAGTTTTGACACCCCTCTGGTACCGGTGATGTGCAGCTAGAGTTGAGAAGCACAGGTTCAGGCCAGGATTCCACAAAGACCTCCTGCCTGCAGACAGTCTCCCTGCCTCTCCCTCCCTTGCTTCCCATCTGCCTGGTCTTTGCAGCCTGAGGCATTATCCTGAAATGACTGGGCCCATGAGTTTCCCAGAAGTCGGCCACCTGTGGCAAGTGGAACAATTCTGGCCCATGGCCAAATTCTGCCTACTGCATGCTTTTTAAGTCATAGGAAAATATACATAAAATTGACCATTTAAATGCACATTTTACTGGCATTAAGTACCTTCACATTGTTCTGTAACTGTCACCACCATCCATCTCCAGAACTTTTCATCTTCTCAGACTGAAACTCTGTCCCCATTAAACACTAACTCCCCATTCCTCCCAGCCCCTGGCAACCACAGCTCTACTTTCTGTCTCTATGACTCTGACTACTCTAGGACTTCATATACGTGAATCCTACAGTATTTTTCCTTTTGTAACTGGCTTATTTCACTTAACATAATGTCCTCAATATTCATCCATGCTGTAACTTGTGTCAGAATTTCCTTTTTTAAGACTGAATAATATTCCACTGTATGTACAGATCACATTTCGTTTATCCGTTAATCAGTGGATGGACTGGGTTGTTCCTGCCTTTTGGCTATTGTGAAAAATGGTAAAAAGTTTCTCTGGGTATGCAAATATCTGTTTGACTTCCTGCTTCACTTGTTTTCCGTATACACCCCGATGAGGAATTACTGGATCATAAGGTAACTCTATTTTTTTTTTGGCTGTGCTGCACAGCTTGTGGGATTCCCTGATCAGGAATTGAACGTGGGCCACGTCAGTGAAAGCCCAGAATCCTAACCACTAGGTCACCAGGGACCGCCTTGGCAACTCTATTGTTAATTTTTTTTTTTTTTTGAGGAATTGTTATACTGTTTTCCACAGGTATTGAACCATTTTTTAAAAGCATTCATTTATTATTTATTTTGGCTGCACCTGGTCTTAGTTGCGACACATGGGATCTTCGTTGTGCTGGATCTTTTTTTTTTTTTTAGTTAGTTATCTATTTTTTTTTGGTGTTGCCTGTGCTTTTGGTGAAACTGCCAGGAGAGCATTGCCAAAATCCAATATCACGAAGCTTTCCTCCTAAGAGGTTTATAATTTTAGCTCTTCCATTTAGGTCTTTGATCCATTTTGAGTTAATTTGTGTCTGTGGTATGACGTAAGGGTCCAGCCTCTTTCTTTCTTTTTTTTTTTTTTTTTTTTTTTTGCGGTACGCGGGCCTCTCACTGTTGTGGCCTCTCCCGTTGCGGAGCACAGGCTCCGGACGCGCAGGCTCACCGGCCATGGCTCACGGGCCCAGCCGCTCCGCGGCATGTGGGATCCTCCTGGACCGGGGCACGAACCCGTGTCCCCTGCATTGGCAGGCGGACTCTCAACCACTGCACCATCAGGGAAGCCCCAGCCTCTTTCTTTTGCTTGCGGAAATCCATTTTTTCCAATACCGTTTGTTGAAAAACTCCTTTCCACATTGAATGGTCTTGGCACCCTTGCCGAAAATCATTTGACCATATATGGGAGGGTTTGTTTCTGGGCCACTGCATGTTTCTGCAAATAAACTTTTACTGAATATAGCCATGTGCTTTCATTTAATACCCCAGGATTGGCAGAGCCTAAACTGTTTACTACCTGGCCCTTTACAGAAAAGGTTTGCCGGCCCTCATGCACTGGAGTATAAGACCTGCAGAGTTAGAAGCACGTGGGAGTTTGCTCTCCCAGGCCTGCATTTTAACACAATCCCCAGGTAATTTGTTTGCAAATTAAAGTTTGAGAAACTTCATTCTTAGAGGATGCTCTTGCGCAAGGTAAAATGGGACTCTGAAGCTTGGGACTCCTCTCCTCCGAGGCTCCTTCTGGCTTCTGTCTTTGGGTCCAGCCATTTCCTCACAATTTCCCACCTTTTACCAAGCCCACCTGCTCTTGAGTTCCCTGTGGTTTAAATTCTCTTCCCTTTCTTATCACTTGGACACTTGGTTAAATGCCCCCTCCTCCAGAAAGCCTTCCCTGAAATCTTTGGGCTGAATTAAGTGTTCTCTCCTCTCTCACCCTTAAAGGGCCTTGATCTACTGCCATACATAACACATTGTTCTTGTGGTTTGTAACTTCCTGTCTCTCCTGCAGCCCTGGGAGAGCCTGCGAGGCAGGGGTCAGTGGCTTCATTTGTGAATTCCTCTACAGCTAGCCAGAGCCTGGCACACAGTAGGTGCCCAAGGTATGAATTGTCTTATTGATCAAACTGAACAATCTTGGGACTTCCCTGGTGGCACAGTGGTTAAGAATCTGCATGCCAATGCAGGCGACACAGGCTCGATCCCTGGTGCAGGAAGAACCCACATGCTGCGGAGCAACTACGCCCGTGAGCCACAACTACTGAGCCCACGTGCCACAACTACTGAAGCCTGCGTGCCTAGAACCTGTGCTCTGCAACAAGAAAAGCCACCACAATGAGAAGCCCACACACCACAACGAAGAGTAGCCCCCGCTTGCTGCAACTAGAGAAAGCCCGCGTGCAGTAGTGAAGACCCAACACAGCCAAAAATAAATAAATAAACTAAAAAAACAAAACAAAAAAAATTGAACAATCTTTGTCAAAGCCTGGGCCCACTGGTTCACAGGATGGAGCAGTCCTGATTGGTTCAGAGAAAACAAATTTTCTTTTTAAAGTTTGGTTGGTTTAAAGCTTTCTCTGACTTCATTTTTGCTTAAGAATTTAGTTGCTGTGACCCATCTAATTACAACAATAAACAATACAGGGTTTATTGAAGGAATAAATGTGCAATATAAGGTGCTTTATCTGTGTTTAATTCACTTAACCCTCACAACTCTCTGATGGGCATTTTAGTATCCCTAATGTACAGATGAGGAAACTGAGGCACAGAGAGGTTAAGTAACTTGTTCAAGTTTGCATGAGCGAGTGACAGAGCTGACCCTCGAACCAGGCAGCCTGGGCCCAGAGGCAGCGTTCCTTCAGCTACTATGTTATTCCACCTTAGAGTCTCAATAACTCGTAGTAAACATTCCAACCATGAGCATTTTTCCCTGTGGAGGCCCCTCCTGGGTCCTCACAAAGGGCCCCCCTTCCAGGGAAGGGCCCATCGGCCCCATCTTCTTCGCAGAAGTTTGTGGGAGAGGCTGCACAGGCAAAGTGGAAAGAACATTCTCTGCGGGGAAGACGTGTCCAAACCGCAGAGCCACCACCAGTCAGGATAGTCAACCTCAGCTTTCCTCAGCCTGAAATGGGGCTGTCATGGCTTCTTCCTGGGGCTATTGTGGTGAGGGTTGAATAAGGCACGGCTCAGAGCAGTCGTGAAGGAGCCGGATGTGTTCAGAGGATGGTGGCCTTGATGGGGTGGGGAGGGCATTTGGCTGAATGGGGGCCGTTCATTTATTTGGCTCCAGGTTTGAGATTTTATATTTACTGCAGATTCAACTCTGTCAAATTGGGTCTAGCCAGTTGTTGCTGCCTATTTTGTATCTGATAAACTTCTCTGCTTTGTGGTATTGAAAACAGGGTCAGGGCTGGTTGAAAGACAGAGCTTTTTTTTTTTTTTTTTTTTGACATTTTAAAAAAATATTCTTTTCCATTATGGTTTATCACAGGATATTGAATATAGTTCCCTGTTGAAAGACAGACCTTTTAACTCACCTCTGGAAACCTCCCTCCATCTCTCGCGTACACATACTCAGACCTCATCTCTCTCCTTCCACAAGGAATGAGACCTTGGCCATGTCTTACTGATGACCCCATGGAACAGAGAGAACCGAGCCCGGCTGGGAAACACTTCACCTCCTAGCTGACTGATCCTCCTAGAAATAGGAAATGAGCTTCTGTAAAATGTGTTTCCCTCTCTGTCTCCTCTAGATAAAATCAAACTGCATCTCAGATGAAACCGACGGTGAAGAGTCTGGCTGTAACGTTATCATTCTTCCCATTATTATTTTTTTTTCTCTTGTCAGTTTTTGTAATTAAAACGAATCTGAAGGTCGTTTTGTCTCACCAGTTGAGAGCAACGCTCAAGGACCCACCTGCAGAGGAGACTGTAGCGGAGAAGCTGACGGTAAGGCAACAGCGCCACCTGGCGACCAATATTTTTACTGGCACCCCAGTAGTGGATCTCGGTAACGCCACGCGAGAATACACACAACATTCCTTTTCAAATCCTCTGAATTTCATCGACTGTTAAAATCTTAACTTGAGAATTAAATACCGATCACATGTCTAATGAATATATAGTACACTGACCATTTCTACATATACCTTGAGTCATAGACTCTGGAAAATGGATGCTCTTTATTCATCAGGGGCTTCTTAACACGTTTTGGGTTTTATTATTTATTTAAATTTATTTATTTATTTATTTTTGGCTGCCTTGTGTCTTCTTTGCTGCGCGTGGGCTTTCTCTAGTTGCAGCGAGCGGGGACTACTCTTCGTTGTGGTGCACAGGCTTCTCATTGCAGTGGCTTCTCTTGTTGCAGAGCACGGGCTCTAGCCGCGCGGGCTTCAGTAGTTGTGGCTCGCGGGCTCCAGAGCGCAGGCTCAGTAGCTGTGGCATACGGGCCTACTTGCCCCGCGCATGTGGGATCTTCCCAGACCAGGACTCGAACCCGTGTCCCCTTCATTGGCAGGCGGATTCTTAACCACTGCGCCACCAGGGAAGCCCCACGTTTTGGTTTTTAATGCGTTATCATCGACTCATTTATACTGTGTGCCAAGCTCTGTAGTGGCATTGGAAGAAAATAAATGACATACAGTATAGAGTCCCTGACCTCAAGCATATTACAGTCTGGTCAAGATGATTATATTCATCTTGCCTTGAATTGGGCTGTTGTCTCTTCCCTCTAAGCTTATGCCATCAAAATGTAGGTAGATACAAATTCAACTGAGGCAAAATACCACCACTTCACCTCCAAAACGTTTGTCATTGTCCAAGAACATGTGATTAGATGATTACCTGAGCTAGAAGATTTCTTTAACACATATTTAGCCCTTCCCCAACATAGGATAGATTAGGAAGCTCTATCCAAGAAAGAATGCCTGTCCTGCTTTGAAAAGGAAAATGGGACTGTCCTACCTTGCCTCCTCTGGCTAAAATTGGTGTTTCCCAAAACCAGAAGTTCTGGATCCCAAGGGAACTGGGAAGTCATAATGGTTCTCAGACTTCCTCTCTTACTGTTTTCCTTTCTCTCTTTTTTCCTTCCCTCCTTCCATTCCTTCCTTCTCTCTTTCTTTTTAATTTTCGGCGTTTTAATAACTCTTCTTACATTTCTCTCTGAGAAGGCCAACTAAAAAATACTTCGGGGGTGCTGGAATTTTATAACACTGGTTATCTCAGAGTGATCTGAAACGTATGATGGCTACTGTTTGTGCCTTTTATAAGTAAAAATTGGAAACCCAAGTTGATATTTCTTAATAAATTCAGTTTGTTTGGCAAGACAAAATATCTCAAGTCGGTTAGTCTTTAGATGAAAACGGTGGAAATTCTGCTTTAGGTAGTGGTAAGTGCTGACCTCTAGTGGACACATGTTAACATTACAACCTATGAATGCGGCTCAGAGAAAAGTTGCTTGATCACTTGCTATTGAATATCTTCTGCAAAGGGTACTCTTTTTCGTTTATTTGTTTGTTTTCTTTTGAGGATTCCTTGGGACCCTGAAAAATTCTCCTTAATCTCCTGAACCACCTTCTACATCCCGGGAGCTACAAAATACCTACAGTTCTCTGGTGGATAAGCTACCAAATCTAGCTCTTATAACTAGCTCCTTCCCTCTTGCCTATGTGTGGCCTGATTACAATGTTCTGTTCAGAAAGCATCTAGGTATCCCATTATCCAGGGCTCCTAACAATTCTATTCCATGTCCGTGTCTTGCTGCTGGGGCGGGAGGTGGAGAAAAAAGGGTAGAAAGGGACACTATGCAACTTTTCATTGTGACTATCAAGGACTTCTCTTGCAGAAAATATGCATTACTTCATAACGTGTACAGGCCATTTATACAAAACATGTTAGTGAGCAAAACTCAAGAAGGCATTAGTTCTGCCTTAAATAGCAAGGGAAGTGAGGTTGAAGCAGTGTAGACACTTTGCATAAGGAAACAAACTAGGTTTAGGTCCTGGCCCTTCCCAAATGCCATGGGGCACTGGGAAAGTCTCAATCCCTCAGTTCCCCAACTGTAAAATGAGAGAGTTGGATAATGTGAGCTTTAAGAATAAGTTTAGGGCTTCCCTGGTGGCGCAGTTGTTAAGAATCTGCCTGCCAATGCAAGGGACACGGGTTCGAGCCCTGGTCCGGAAGATCTCACATGCTGCGGAGCAACTAAGCCCGTGTGCCACAACTACTGAGCCTGTGCTCTAGAGCCCACGTGCCACAACTACTGAAGCCTGCGTGCCTAGAGCCTGTGCTCCGCAACAAGAGAAGCCACGACAATGAGAAGCCTGCACACCGCAACGAACGCTCGCCGCAACTAGAGAAAGCCCACACACCACAACGAAGACCCAACACAGCCAAAAAAAGAATAAGTTTAGCTCTACTTTCCTATGATTTATATTGTCTGGACCCTTCTTGAAATTTCTATTCAAAGGTATCTCCTCTGAGGATTTAGTTCTTTGTGTGTGTATACCGATGCTCAGGAAGTCATCTCAGATAGACCTGTCAAATATCTGATTGCCTTATATTAGTGGTGTGTATTGGTTCTCTACTGTGAAACACATTATCCCAAAGCTTAGTGGCTCAAAACAACAACATTTGTTATCACACAGTTTCCATGGGTCAGGAATCTGGTTGTGACTTAGCTGGGTTTCAGGTGTCAGTTGGGGCTGTGGTCTCACCTGATGGCTCAGCTGGGGGAGGATCTGCTTTCGTGCTCATGTGTGGTAGTTGGCAGACCTCAGTTCCTCATGGGTTGATGGACAAAAGGCCCCAGCTTCTTCTCATGGGTTTCTCCATAGGGCAGCTCCTAACATGGTAGCTTCCTTCATCATCAGAATGAAAAAGTGAGACGAGCCAGAGGAAAAGAGAAAGAGAGAGAGGAAAGTTAGTCTTTTGTAGTTTAATCTCAGAAGTGACACCACATCACTGTTGCTGTAGTATTATTTATTTATTTTGGCTACGCTGGGTCTTAGTTATGGCATGCAGTCTCTTAGTTGTGGCATGCAGACTCTTAGTTGCAGCATGTATGTAGGATCTAGTTCCCTGACCAGGGATCAAACCCAGGCCACCTGCATTGGGAGCACAGACTCTTACCCACTGGACCACCAGGGAAGTCCCTGTTGCTGTATTCTGTTGATTAAAGTGAGTCACTAGTTCTAGTCAAGCCCCCAAAGGATGGGCTAATACACAGGGTGGTGGTTATCAGGAGTCGGGAATCTTTGGGAGCCATTTCAGAAGCTGCCTTTCATACTATGTGACTTCAGGAAAGGCAGTGTCTTTGTACCTCAGTTTCTTCAGTTGTAAAATGGGGATACTAATGCCTATCTCATAGGCTTCTGGTAAGAAACAAATGTAGAGTACTGGGAACCTACTAAGTAAGAACTCAATGACCATTACTTCCCATGTATTCCCTATAGGAGGCCTTCCATAAAAATAACTGCAGAATTGAATTACCCAGGCTGTTTCATGTTTCCTCCCTGAATAGGCTTTGAGCTCTCTGAGGAATAGTAGCAAATGGAAAAGAATGAAGACACAGTGATTTATCTTACCCTTAAAATTATAAATCAAAATAATAAAATAATCTTTAAGCCACCAATTACATCCAGGAAAGAAACTAAATAGTCATTGGAGTGCTGGTTTCTGTATTTCTCACCATTGTATTCCTAGCACCACAGCAACTGGTTCATGGCAGACACTTAATAAATATCTCTTGAATTGTGTACTGTTTTGTTTTATAAACTGTTTCCCAAGGAAACTGACATAATATGTTGCTTTGACTTAAAGGGACAACAAGCTTCTTGATACCACAGGGAACATTATTAAAAGAAAGAACCCAGACATCATTGTCTTATCCTTGTTTAATGCTAGGGATTTCTAGATGGAACACCATGAGATTTCTGGTACTTTAAGAAGAAAAGTTCCCAGGGAAGGATAGTTTGTATGATGACCATAATCTGAAGCA
The DNA here is from genome assembly GCF_039906515.1 of Pseudorca crassidens. NCBI lineage: Eukaryota > Metazoa > Chordata > Mammalia > Artiodactyla > Delphinidae > Pseudorca > Pseudorca crassidens. Next base: position 106,668,114 of record NC_090302.1, read on the forward strand.
CAAAGGGCCATATATTTAGGGTAAGGATGGACTGGCTCTCCAAGGGATTTTTCCTCCAGGTTTCTGCCATCTGGGTAGCTTAGGAAACCTCAGGCAGTGCCTGGACTGGTGGTGTCTCTACACCAGGCAGCAGCAAATGCAAATCCCTTTGGGGGAAAAGAAGCTTCATCTGAGGCCTCAAATACTTCCTATAAATAATGCCTCTAGTACAGTTGCAGCACACAAAGATAATACATGCAAAAGAGGAACAGAACTGTGGTTGAGAACCAGAAAAAACCACAGAATGAGACCTGCAAAGGCATAAGCTATTGGAATTGTCAGGCACAAGTAAACAACTGTGCTTACTTACTGTGTTTATACAGATAAAAGACAAACTTGAATATTATTGCAGGGAAATGGAAATCAACAGCAACAACAAAGTTAATTGGAAAGAACAAAATAGAGCGTCTAGAAATAAAACATACAATAACTGAAATTAGAAGCTCAGTGGATTGGGTTCACCACCAGATTAGACACAGCTGAAGAGAGGATTAATCATCTTGAAGAGAGGTCTGAAATTTTTTCCAGAGGGCAGCACAGAGAAGCAAAAAGATAAAAAATACGGAAAAAGTTGAGACAGAGTGAAAAGGCCTAACATATATTTAATCAAATTTACATAAGGAGAGGAGAGTAAATGGGGCAACAGCAATATTTGAAGAAAGGTTAAGAATTTTCTAGAAATTTCTAAAAATGTTTAGAGACATCAACCCAGAGATGTAAAAACCCAAGAATCACAAGCTGGTTCAACAACAACAGCAGCAACAAAAACAACAAAGTCCATATTGAGATTACAGTGAAGTTTAGAAGACCAAAAACAGAGAGAAGATCTTAAAAACAACCAGAGACAAAAGATCTTCAAAGGAGTGGTAGCAAGACTAATAGCAGACTTCTCAGTAGCAACCATGGAAGCCAGAAGACAATGGAATGATAATGTCAATACGTGAAAAGAAAATACCTGCCACTTTTTATACAGTAAAGGTATATTTCAAGAATGAGGGTGAAATAGAGATTTTTCACATAGACAGAGAGAGAGTCTGCTATTATCAGAATTTCAATAAGGCAAATCCCAAAGAGTATATTTCAAATGGAAATAATGTGATACCAAAATAAGAAACAAATAAAGAAAAAAATGGTACATAATCTAGACAAAATCTAAATTAATGTTGATTAGATAAAACAATAATAGTAGCTTGTAAGATTTTAAATAAAATTAAAATGCATGACAATCATAGCAAATATGCTGGAGAGGGATAAATGAAGCTAAAGGGTTCCAAAGATTTTTTGTTTTTTTTTTTTGGTCTCACAGCAGCTTGTGGGATCTTAGTTCCCCAACCAGGGACTGAACCCCTGCCCTCAGCAGTGAAAGCATGGAGTCCTAACCACCGGACCACCAGGGAATTCCCCTAAAGATTTTTAATTATCCAAGGAAAGGATAAATATTGACTAACTTTAGAATTTGGCAAGTTAATTATGCATACTTTAATTTCTAGGCATCCATTAATATAGAATCAGAATTATAACTTAGCAGAAGGAAAGACATAAACCATAATCAAGTGAAAAAAAGGGAAGGAAAGGGGAAAAAGAAACAGAATACATGAGATAAGTAGATTCAGGCATACCTTGTTTTATTGTGCTTTGCTCTATTGTGCTTCGGTGCTACTGAGTTTTTGTTTTTAACAAATGGAATGTTTGTGACAACCCTGCTGTTGGGCTGCACCCTGCAGGCCTGCAAGCCCTGTAGTTAGTTGCCTAGCCTTGAGACTGAAGAAAGAGCCTAGAGACAGTGACAGAGACATCAATGGTTTAGTGGACAGGGGATCTTGCACATCTGAAAAAAAGGCCCTGGAGCAACACCTACCATGGACAGCAGACAGTGGGCTGGACATAGTCTTTGCTACTTGGGGGAGAAGGAGGCTACCATTTATAGGTGGAATTGACATCAAGTTGGCTCATCAATTACCAGGGAAACCAGCGGCTGGGGCAGGGAGCAAGGGTGTGGGAAGTTACTAATTAAGCTCTATAATTAAGAAGATTGGATAGTCATGTGTGAGAAGCAAGGCCTGGTTGAGCAGGGGATGTACAGAGAGCGAGAGAACAGTCACCATGAGTGGCCTGACCATACACTTGCATTGTTGGATGATGGTTAGCCTTTTTCAGCAATAAAGTATTTTTTAATTAAGGTATGCCCAGTTTTTTAGACACAATGCTATTATGCACTTAATAGACCACAGTATAATGTAAACATAACTTTTTTATGCACTGGGAAACCAAAAAGTTCACGTGACTCCCTTTATTTGCTTTATTGTGGTGGTCTGGAACTGAACCCGCAGTATCTCTGAGGTCTGCCTGTACTAGATGTAAACCAAATATATGAGCAATTAATATATATACTAATATGAACATTAAATATTACTGGACTATATATTCCAGTTAAAAAACAAAGATCGTCAGACTCTAAGAGAAACAAAAGCAAAATCAAATCACATGCTGTTTACCAGAGATGTTCTTAAGAATACAATAATGAAAGTATGAGTAGAAAGAGAGTGCGTTGGTTTCCTATTTCTGCTGTAACACATTACCATGAACTTAGGGCTTGAATGATACAAATGAGGTCTTACTGGGCTAAAATCAAGGTGTTGTCACGGCCGCATTCTTTTGAGGCTCTAGGTGAGAATCCATTTCCTTGCCTTCTCCAGCTTCTAGAGGCTGCCTGCATTCCTTGGCTTATGGCCCACTTCCTCAAAGCCTGCAATATTGGGCTAAGTCTTCACACTGCATCATTCTGGCCTATGCTCTTCTTCTCTCTGCTGCTTTTAACAATCCTGCTGATTACACTGGGCCCATCTAGATGATCCAGAAAAATTTCTCTTAAGTTCAGGTGATTAAGGTCAGCTGATTTTAAGCAGCCTTCCTCCCACCTGCAACCTTCATTCCCCTTTACCATGTAACCTAACACATTCACAGGTTCTGAGGATTAGGGATGGGCATCGCTAGGAGGTACCACAGGTGGGAAAAGATATACCAAGCAAATATTAACCAAAAAGAAATCTAGTATAGCTATATTTCTATCAGACAAAATAAACTTTAAGAAAGAAATAAAAGAAAACCTAAATAAATGGTGATAGATGCTCTGTCTGTCAACAGGAAGACTTAGTTTCATTAAGGTGCAAATGTTCCCTAGTTTGATCTGTAGTTCAAGTGCAATTCCAAACAAAACCCTAGCTGGAGACTTTGTAGATAGACAAGTTGAATCTAAAATTTACATAGAAAATGGTAGGAAATAGAGTAGTCAAAACAACTTAGAAAAGGAAGAAAATGTTGGAAGTTTCATATTACCTGACCTTAAAATTACTATGAAGCTACAGTAATTAGGACAATGAGATATTGTGGGAAAAGATAGACTGTAAGTCTATATGTATGTGAGATAGACTCCCACAAATATGGTTAACTAATTTTTAACAAGATTATAAAAGCAGTTCAAGGGAGAAAGAACAATCTTTTCAACAAAGAATTCTGGAGCAATTGGACAGTCATATGCAACCCCTCAAACAAACAACCCCCCCAAAGAACCCTTAAACCTTACCTCAGATTTTATATAGAAATTGACTCAAAATACATCATAGACTTAAATATAAAACCTAAAACTATAAAACTTCTCAAAGGAAACACAGGAGAAAATTTTTATGACCTTGAGTTAGAGAAAATTTTTGGATATGGCACTAAAAGCATGATCCTTAAAAGAAAAAAGAAAACTTATAAATGGGTTTTCAATAAAATTTAAAACTATTGCTCTGTAAAAGACATTGTTAAGAGAATGAAAAGACAAGTCACAAACTGGGAGAAAATATTTGCAAATCACATTATATGGAAAAGGGCTTGTATTCAATATATAGAACTCCCAAAACCCAACAACAATAAAAATAACCACATTTTTTAAATGAGCAAAAGATTTGAACAGGTATTTTCAGCAAAGATATATGGATGCAAATAAGCACATGCAAAGTTTTTCAACATCATTGATCATTAGAGAAATGGAAGTTACAAGTCCAATGAGATACTACTACGTACCTAATAGAATGGCTGAAAGAAAACAAAACAGGAATTCCCTGGTGGTCCATTGGTTAGGACTCCACGCTTCCACTGCTGGGGGCCTGGGTTCAATCCCTGGTCAGGGAACCAAGATCCCGCAAGCCTCCTCGTGAGGCCAAAAACAAACAAACAGAAACCAAATGATACCAAGAGCTGACAACAATCAACAATGCAGAGCAATGGGGACTCTCATCCATTGCGGGTGGGAGTGCAAAACGGTGCAGCCACGTTGGAAAACAGTTTGACAGTTCCTTATGAAGTTAAATGTACATTTATCACATTACCCAGTAACCCCACTCTCAAGGGAAATAAAATGTTCCCTGGAAAACCTGTATGTAAATGTTTATTGCAGCTTTGTTCCTAACCACAGAAAACCTGGAGGGAACCGAAGTGTTCTTCAACTGGTGAATGGATAAGCAAATTTTGCTACAATCAGACAGTGGACTACGCCTTAGCAACAAAAAGAACAAATTACTGATACGCGCCGCAACATAGATGATTCTTGAACTAGTGCTATGTGAAAGAAGCCAGACTCAAAAGACTGTACACTTAATGGTTCTATTTATATGATATTCTGGAGAAGGAAAAACTGTAGTGATAGAAAACAAATCAGTGATAACCAGGGATCAGTGATAGGGTACCTACAAAGGAGCAGAACAAAAGAATTTTGGGGGTGATGGAATTGTCCTGTATCTTGATTGTGGTGATGGTTACACAACTCCATGCATTTCTCAGTAACTTTTAGAATTGTACTAAAAAGAATAATTTCATTATTTGTAAAATAAAAACACCAAAGGACTTTAAGGCAAAAAGCAATACTAGACATAGAGTTACATCAAAATGATAAAAGGTCAAGCCATCAGAAAGATTTTTTTATCTCTAAACTTTTATTTACCTAATAACCATTCACAGAATATAATTAAAGATAATTTGACAGAATCATAGGAGAAATAACCAATCCACAATTATCCCGGAAGATTAAAAGAAACTTTAACTCTCAATAACTGATAGAAGCAGCAGCAAGAGTCGCACTGATCCCAATAACTTCAGAATAACATTTTTTTTCTTTTTTCCTTTAACATCTTTATTGGAGTATAATTGATTTACAATGTTGTGTTAGTTTCTGCTGTAAAACAAAGTGAATCAGCTATATGTATACATATATCCCCATATCCCCTCCATCGTGTGTCTCCCTCCCACTCTCCTTATCCCACCCCTCTAGGTGGTCGCAAAGCACCAAGCTGATCTCCCTGTGCTATGCAGCTGTTTCCCACTAGCTATCTATTTTACATTTGGTAGTGTATATATGTCAATGTTACTCTCTCACTTCATCCCAGTTTACCCTTCCCCCTCAAGCCCATTCTCTACGTCTGTGTCTTTATTCCTGTCCTGCCCCTAGTTTTTTTTTTTTTTTTTAGATTCCATATATATGTGTTAGCATAAGGTATTTGTTTTTCTCTTTCTGACTTACTTCACTCTGTATGACAGACTCCAGGTCCATCCACCTCACTAAAAATAACTTAATTCATTTCTGTTTATGGTTGATTAATATTCCATTGTATATATGTGCCACATCTTCTTTATCCATTCACCTGTCATTGGACACTTAGGTTGCTTCCATGTCCTGGCCATTGTAAAGAGAGTTGCAGTGAACACTGTGGTACATGACTCTTTTTGAATTATGGTTTTCTCAGGGTATATGCCCAATAGTTGGATTGCTGGGTCATATGGTAGTTCTATTTTAGTTTTTTAAGGAACCTCCATACTGTTCTCCATAGTGGCCGTATCCATTTACATTCCCACCAACAGTGCAAGAGGGTTCCCTTTTCTCCACACCCTCTCCAGCATTTATTGTTTGTAGATTTTTTGATGATGGACATTCTGACCTGTGTAAGGTGATATCTTACTGTAGTTTTGATTTGCATTTCTCTAATGATTAATGATGTTGAGCATTCTTTCATGTGTTTGTTGGCAATCTGTATATCTTCTTTGGAGAAAAGTCTGTTTAGGTCTTCTGCCCATTTTTGGATTGGGTTGTTTGTTATTTTGATATTGAGCTGCATGAGCTGCTTGTAAATTTTGGAGATTAATCCTTTGTTAGTTGCTTCGTTTGCAAATATTTTCTCCCATTCTGAGGATTGTCTTTTCGTCTGGTTTATGTTTTCTTTTGCTCTGCAAAGGCTTTAAAGTTTCATTAGGTCCCATTTGTTTATTTTTGGTTTTATTTCCATTTCTCTAGGAGGTGGGTCAAAAAGGATCCTGCTGTGATTTATGTCATAGAGTGTTCTGCCTATGTTTTTCCCTAAGAGTTTTATAGTGTCTGGCCTTAGGTCTCTAATCCATTTTGAGTTTATTTTTGTGTACAGTGTTAGTAAGTGTTCTAACTTCATTCTTTTACATGTAGCTGTCCAGTTCTCCCAGCACCACTTATTGAAGAAGCTGTCTTTCCTCCATTGTATACTGTTGCCTCCTTTATCAAAGATAAGGTGACCATATGTCCGTGGGTTTATCTCTGGGCTTTCTATCCTGTTCCATTGATCTATATTTCTGTTTTTATGCCAGTACCATACTGTCTTGATTACTGTAGCTTTGTAGTATAGTCCGAAGTCCAGAAGCCTGATTCCTCCAGCTCTGTTTTTCTTTCTCAAGATGATTTGGCTATTCGGGCTCTTTTGTGTTTCCATACAACTTGTGCAATTTTTTGTTCTAGTTCTGTGAAAAATGCCATTGGTTATTTCATAGGGATTGCATTGAATCTGTAGATTGCTTTGGGTAGTATAGTCATTTTCACAGTGTTGATTCTTCCAATCCAAGAACATGGTATATCTCTCCATCTGTTTGTATCATCTTTAATATCTTTCATCAGTGTCTTATAGTTTTCTGCATACAGGTCTTTTGTCTCCTTAGGTAGGTTTATTTCTAGGTACTTTATTCTTTTTGTTGCAATGGTAAATGGGAGTGTTTCCTTAATTTCTCTTTCAGATTTTTCATCATTAGTGTATAGGAATGCAGGAGATTTCTGTGCATTAATTTTGTATCCTGCTACTCTACTGAATTCATTGATTAGCTCTAGTAATTTTCTGGTGGCATCTTTAGGATTCTCTATGTATAGTATCATGTCATCTGCAAACAGTGACAGTTTTACTTCTTCTTTCCCAATTTGGATTCCTTTTATTTCTTTTTCTTCTCTGATTCCTGTGGCTAAAAATTCCAAAACTATGTTGAATAATAGTGGTGAGAGTGGGTAACCCTGTCTTGTCCCTGATCTTAGAGGAAATGGTTTCAGTTTTTCACCATTGAGAATGATGTTGGCTGTGGGTTTCTCATATATGGCCTTTATTATGTTGAGGTAAGTTCCCTCTATGCCTACTTTCTGGAGAGTTTTTATCATAAATGGGTGTTGAATTTTGTCAAAAGCTTTTTCTGCATGTATTGAGATTATCATATGGATTTTAGCCTTCATTTTCTTAATATGGTCTATCACACTGATTGATTTGCATATACTGAAGAATCCTTGCATTCCTGGGATAAATCCCACTTGATCATGGTGTATGATCCTTTTAATGTGCTGTTGGATTCTGTTTGCTATTATTCTGTTAAGGATTTTTGCATCTATGTTCATCAGAGATACTGGCCTGTAGTTTTCTTTTTTTGTGATATCTTTGTCTGGTTTTGGTATCAGGGTGGTGGTGGCCTCATAGAATGAGTTTGGGAGAGTTTCTCCCTTTGCTATATTTTGGAAGAGTTTGAGAAGGATAGGTGTTAGCTCTTCTCTAAATGTTTGATAGAATTCACCTGTGAAGTCATCTCGTCCTGGGCTTTTGTTTGCTGGAAGATTTTTAATCACAGTTTCAATTTCAGTGCTTGTGATAGGTCTGTTTATATTTTCCATTTCTTCCTGGTTCAGTCTCGGAAGGTTGTGTTTTTCTAAGAATTTGTCCATTTCTTCCAGGTTGTCCATTTTATTGGCATATATTTGCTTTTTAATCTCTCATGATCCTTTGTATTTCTGCATTGTCAGTTGTTACTTCTCCTTTTCATTTCTAATTCTGTTGATTTGAATCTTCCCCTTTTTTTCTTGATGAATCTGGCTAATGGTTTATCAAATTTGTTTATCTTCTCAAAGAACCAGCTTTTAGTTTTAATGATCTTTGCTATTGTTTCCTTCATTTCTTTTTCATTTTTTCTGATATGATCTTTATGATTTCTTTCCTTCTGCTAACTTTGGGTTGTTTTTGTTCTTCTTTCTCTAATTGCTTTAGGTGTAAGGTTACATTGTTTATTTGAGATTTGTCTTGTTTCTTGAGGTAGGATTGTATTGCTATAAACCTCCCTCTTAGAACTGCTTTTGCTGCATCCCATAGGTTTTGGGCTGTTGTGTTTCCATTGTCATTTGTTTCTAGGTATTTTTAAATTTCCTCTTTGATTTCTTCAGTGATCTCTTGTTTATTTAGTAGTGTATTGTTTAGCCTCCATGCTTTTGTATTTTTTACAGATTTTTTTCCTGTAATTGATATCTAGTCTCATAGCGTTGTGGTCAGAGAAGATACTTGATATGATTTCAATTTTCTTAAAATTACCAAGGCTTTATTTGTGACCCCAAATATGGTCTATCCTGGGGAATATTCCATGAGCACTTGAAAAGAAAGTGTATTCTGTTGTTTTTGGATGGAATGTCCTATAAATATCAATGAAGTCCATCTTGTTTAATGTGTCATTTAAAGCTTGTGTTTCCTTATTTATTTTCATTTTGGATGATCTGTCCATGGGTGAAAGTGGGGCATTAAAGTCCCCTACTATTATTGTGTTACTGTTGATTTCCCCTTTTATGGCTGTTAGCATTTGACTTATGTATTGAGATGCTCCTATGTTGGGTACATAAATATTTTCAACTGTTATATCTTCTTCTTGGATTGATCCCTTGATCATTATATAGTGTCTGTCTTTGTCTCTTGTAATAATCTTTGTTTTAAAGTGTATTTTGTCTGATATGAGAATTGCTACTCCAGCTTTCTTTTGATTTCCATTTGTTTTTCCATCCCCTCACTTTCAGTCTGTATGTGTCCCTGGGTCTGAATTGGGTCTCTTGTAGGCAGCATATGTACAGGTCTTGTTTTTGTATCCATTCAGCCAGTCTATGTCTTTTGGTTGGAGCAGTTAATCCATTTACATTTAAGGTAATTATTGATATGTATGTTCCCATTACAATTTTCTTAATTGTTTTGGGTTTGTTTTTGTAGGTCTTTTCCTTCTGTTGTATTTCCCACCTAGAGAAAGTCCTTTAGCATTTGTTGTAAAGCTGGTTTGGTGATGCTGAATTCTCTTAACTTTTGCTTATCTGTAAAGGTTTTAATTTCTCCATCAAATCTGAATGAGATCCCTGCTGGGTAGAGTAATCTTGTTTGTAGGTTTTTCCCTTTCATTACTATAAATTTGTCCTGCCACTCCCTTCTGGCTTGCAGTTTCTGCTAAAATGTCAGCTGTTAACCTTATGGGGATTCCCTTGTATGTTATTTGTTGCTTTTCCCTTGCTACTTTTAATATTTTTTCTTTGTATTTAATTATTGATAGTTTCATTAATAGGTGTCTCGGTGTGTTTCTCTTTGGGTTTATTCTGTATGGGACTCTCTGTGCTTCCTAGACTTGATTGACTATTTCCTTTCCCATGTTAGGGAAGTTTTTGACTATAATCTCTTCAAGTATTTTCTCAGTCCCTTTCTTCTTCTCTTCTTCTTCTGGGACCCCTATAATTCAAATGTTGGTGCATTTAATGTTGTCCCAGAGGTCTCTGAGACTGTCCTCAATTCTTTTCATTCTTTATTCTTTATTCTGCTCCCTGGCAGTTATTTCCACCATTTTGTCTTCCAGCTCACTTATCTGTTCTTCTGCCTCAGTTATTCTGCTACTGATTCCTTCTAGAGTATTTTTAACTTCAGTTATTGTGTTGTTCATCACTGTTTGTTTGCACTTCTTTTAGATCCTTGTTAAATATTTCTTGTATTTTCTCCATTCTATTTCTGAGATTTTGGATCATCTTTACTATAATTACTCTGAATTCTTTTTCAGGTAGGTTGCCTATTTCATCTTCATTTATTTGGTCTTGTAGGTTTTTACCTTGCTCTTTTGTCTGTAACATATTTTTTGTTGTTTTTTTCTTTTTCTTTTTTTTTTTTTTTTGATGTGTGGTGCTGTATTCCTGCCTTACTGGTCGTTTGGCCTGAGACTTCCAGTACTGGAGTTGGTGCTGAGATCCAGCCAGGTCTTGGTGCTGAGATGAGGATCTCTGGGTGGCCTCACTCTGATTAATATTCCCTAGGGTCTGAGTTTCTCTGTTAGTCCAGAGGTTTGGACTTGGAGCTCCCACCACAGGAGCTCAGGCCCAACCTCGAGCTTGGGAACCAAGATCTTGCAAGCTTTGTGGCATGGTAAACGAAAAAGAAAAAAAGAAAAAAAAGGAAAAAGAAAGAAAAAAAGGAGCAGTACAATATCAAGGAATAAAAAATAAAATAAAATTATAAAGATAGAAAATATATTAGGAAAAATAAAACTATAATTGAAACAAGTGCAACAAGGCAAAATAAAGCCACAACAGAAAAAAGAAAAAAAAAGGGGGGGGGGGGAACAAGCCTAAAGGAGAGATCAATAACAAAGTATAAAGAATAAAATAAAATTAGAAAAATAAAAGACTTATTAGGAAAAATAAAAATATAAATGAATTAACAACAATGAATCAACAAGGTAAAACAGAACCCCAATCTAAAAGAGGAAAAAAGAAAAAAAAAAACTTTATGATGGGGTGGAACTTAGGCAGGGGTGGAACTTATGCAGGGGTGGGGTTTAGGGTGGGGTGGGACCTAGGCAGTTGGGGGGGTGATGTTTGAGCATGAGGCAGGGCCTCTGCTTAGAACCTGCGCAGAAGGGGAGAGGCAGCACGTTGGAAGGAGCGCCTCTGGAGCGTGGAGTTCAGGAGTTTGGAGGTAAGGCCCTGAGTGAGCGTGGGTGGGTGGGGTTTAGGCCCAGCGTGTTGGAGGGGTCTCAGAGGGGGTCTCTGAGTGTAGAGGTGGGGCCCTGGGTGGGGTGTAGGGGTCGGGCTTGGGCTCTGCACTGCAGGAGGGAGGCTCCGAGGGCAGAGGATTAGGCTTGGGGGCCCAACAAGCTCCGGGTGCATAAGTGGACAGGGAAAGCACTGGTCCCCGTTCCCTTCTGTTCCTTCGCGCCCCTCTCTCCCATTTCCCCAGGATCTCCCCCATCCCCACTGAACCCCTAACCGAGGGTGGGTCCTGCTGGGTGTAGGAACTCTTCCCCTCCCCCAGCTGCCCCTTAGGGGTGCTGGTCCCGTAGGTCTGGCCTTTACTTTTGCTCCCTCTTCCCTTCCTCCCACTCCCTCAGGACCCACACGACTGGAGGGTGTCTAGGTGGTCAGAAGATCAGGCCTGGGATCTCAGAAGGTTCCTGGGGGCCCAAGTGGGCATGGGAAACCTGGCCACGCTCCTTTTTGATCCTCTGTCCTGCCAGTGGTTCCCCAATTTCCCCCTTTGAGCGTGAGATCCCTTCCCCTCCCCCAGCCGCCCCTCAGGGCACCAGTCCCGTCCCACCTCCACTTCTCCTCTGCCCCTCACTCTCCCCACACCCTCTGTCCTACCTGGTCGCTGGGGGTTCCTCCTGTCCCCTTAGGTGTCCGTGGTTCCCCACCAGTGCCTGGTAGGTGCCCTAGTTGTCAGAATAACATTTTTTTGAGTGCACATTTTATATTTTAAAATTTTCACTATGTTTTGGGCTGCAAGTAAAAAATGTTGAAGTATTGAAATCACACAATATTTATTTTTGAACAAAATAGGATTATGCTAGAAATCAATAATAAAAATGTAACAAAATATCTCCATAAATTTGGAAATTAAAGAACTGTATCCCTAAATAATAATGAATGTAGGGACTTCCCTGGTGGTCGAGTGGGTAAGACTCCATGCTCCCAATGCAGGGAGCCTGGGTGCGATCCCTGGTTGGGGAACTAAATCTCACATGCATGCCTCAACTAAGAGTCTGCATGTCACAAACTAAGAAGCCCACATGCCGCAACTAAGACCTGGCACAGCCTAAATAAATAAATATTTTTTAAAAATGCAAAAGGAAATAATAATGGAAATTTTAAAACATTTTGAATTGAACAATATTAGAAAACATTACATTTCAAAACTAGTTGTTACAGCTAAAATAGTACTTAGTGGGATATTTATAGCTCTTAACAGATATAAAAGAGAAAAGACTGAAGAAATGAGCTAAGCATCCTTCTTAACTAATTAGGAAATAAAAATAAAATATAGAAAGCAAAAAGAAGGAACAGTTATGATAAAAGCAGAAATTAGTAGAATAGAAAACAAATCCACAGCAGAGAGTTTTGATATACCCAGAGTTGTTCTTCCAAAAAGATTAATAAATTTGACAGACCTTTGGTGAGACTGATCAAGGAAAAAAGAAAATATTACAAAAATGCAGGAGTGGAAGGGAACATAACTTAGATACTGTAAAAATTAACAATATAATAAGATATTATGAACAACTTTATGCCAGAAATCAGATGGAATGGACAAATTCCTGGAAAAAAAATTTACCCTAAGTGAATCTGGGTTCTAGAGTAGGATTCTGGTTATAGTTGCGCAAAAAATTATGTACTAAAAGTTGTTGAATTGTACACTTAAAATGCTTGAGTTTGACTGTATATAAATTGTACCTCAATAAGGTTATATGAAATGAAAACTGACTCTGGAAGTGAAAGCAAACCCGAAAATTCTTATAACTCATTGGAAAAATTGAATTAGTAATTAAAAATCTTCCTGCAAGCAAAATTCCAGGCTCAGATGGTTCAGTGGAAAGTTCAACCTGATATTCAAGGAACAAATAATTCCAGTCTTACACAAACTTTTTAGAAAATAGACAAAGAGGTTTCTTCTAATTCATTTCTGAAGCTGTTATAACCTTGATAACGAAATCTGAAAAGGATAGTAGGCGAATAGAAAAATATAGGCCAATCCCACATATATACAAAAATTCTAAACAAAATATTAGCAAATAAGATCTAGCAATATATAAAAAAGGATAATATACTATCACCAAGTTGGTTTATTCTAAGGTTGATTTAATATTAGAAAAACAATTAATGTAAATCACCACAGTAACAGATTAGAGGGGAAAAGCTTATGATCATCATTTCAAAAGATGGAGGAAAAGTATTTGATTAAATTCAATGTCCTTTCATGATAAAAATTCATAGCCAAATAGGAATAGAAGGAGACTTTTTTAATCTTATAAAAGATATCTATAAAACAAAACACAATCAGACAAAAACAGAGCTTCAAGAAGCAACACAATAATGAAACCTCACTTTCTCTTTGAGATGAGAAACAAGAATCCAAGACAATAACACAAGAAAAACAATGAAAAAGGAGAAACAAAATTTCCATCATTTGTAGATTACCTCATTGTGTACATTACATTCCGTAAGAATTTATAGTTCAAAGGTTAATGTTCATGAATGTTTAGCCAAGTGACTGCTTACAAAGATCAAGGTACAAAAATAAGTTATATTTCTAGACTAGTCATAAACAGAAAATGGAAAATATTTAAATGTAATTTATAATACCATGAGAAATATGAAGTACATGAAAGTATCTGTGCAGTGCCTTTACCGAAATAAATAAAAAACTTTACCATGAGATATTAAAGCATATCTAAATAAGTGGAGAAATATACCATATTTACAGTATGGAAAGCTCAATATTATATAATGGCATTTCTACTCAGATTTATCAGTAGATTCAATGCAATCCTTGTCAAAAATTCAAACAAATTTTTGGTGAAACTTGATAATTACAAAGTGTATATGGAATACAAAGGGCCTAGAAGCGTCAAGACACTCATGCAGAGAAACATGGTTGAATTAGCTATTTTATAAGTTAGCAAAAGTATTATAAAGTTATAATAATTAAAACTATGGTATTGGAATAAAAATGAACAGATAGATGATTGGAACTGAATAGATACCCAGAAACATTTATGGATACTTGATGTTGCTAGAGTTGGCAGTGCAGAGTAGTGGAGAAATAATTTTTTTTCAGGAAATAGTATTCAGATGAATAAGTATCCATTTGGGAAAAAAATAAAGTTGGATTCCTGTTTAACATCATTTATAATAAAACATTTCCAGGTGGATAAAATGATAGGCAAAAAAGTTAGGAAATATTACAGGAGAATATTTAATGATCTTGGAATATTTTAAATATTTTTACATGAGACACACAAATTTCCTGACCTTATGGTCAGGAAAAGCCCATATTTTTGACTATATAAACACTAAGAATTTCTATTTATCAAGACTTTACAAAAAATTTTAAAAACCCACAGTAAAGAAAATGATAGTTGTTGCAGCACATATAATTTATGAAGGACAGGTATCTGGAACATAAAAAGAACCTCTGTAAATCAATAAGGAAGACAGCTTTCCCCAAATGACCGAAACGCTTGAATAAAAGGAAATCCAGAAGTCCAACAAACATATGAAAAATTGTTCAACCTTCTTAGTAATCAGTGAAATGCAAAGTTAAACCACTTGAGATACCAATATACATTCATGAGTTGGGAGAAATAAAAAGTTCAACAATTATCAAACATTTAAAGAAAAATTATACCAATTCTTTACAAACTCTTCCCGCTACAAAAAAACCCCAGAAAAGGAAGGAACACTTCATTTTATGAGGGTAGTATTATCCTGCTAGCAAAAATAGACAAAGATATCACAAGAAAAGAAAACTACAGACCAATAAATGTTATGAACATAGACATAAAAATCCTCAACAAAAGCCTAGGAACTAGAATTCAATAATATGTGAAAAGATTATACACTGTGACCCAGTGGAATTTTTCCCAGGAGTGCAAGTTTGGTTTAACATTCAAAAATCAATTAATGTAATGCACTGAATCAGTAGAATAAAGGACAATAATACGATCATCTCACTACATGCAGAAAAAACATTTCACGGGACTTCTCTGGCAATCCAATGGATAAAACTCTCTGCTTCCACTGCAGGGGGCACGGGTTTGATCCCGGGTCGGGGAACTAAGATCCCACAAGCCATGCAGCACAGCCAAAAAACAAAACAAAAGCATTTCACAAAACCCAGCACCTTATCATGATAAAGGCACTCAACAAACCAGGAATAGAAGGGAAATTCCTCAATCTGATAAAGAACAACCATGAAAAACCTATAGCTGACATCATACTTAATGTGAAAGCTTTCCCCCTAAGGAACAAGACAAGGATGTCCATGTTCACTACTCTTTTCAACATTGTGCTGGGGTTTCTGGACATGACAATAAGGCAAGAAAATGAAAAGAAGGCATACAGACTGGTAAGGAAGAGATAAAACTATTTGTAGATGAGATGATCTTGTATATAGAAAATCCTTGGGAATGCACTAAAAAATCTTTTAGAACTAATAAATGAGTTCTACAAGGTTGCAGGATACAAGGTCAATATACAATGATCATTTGTACTTCTATACAGTAACAATGAGCAAACCAAAATTGAAATTAAGAAAACAATTCCATTTGCAATAGCATCAAAAAGAATAGCTACCTAAGAATAAATTAACAAAGGCAGTGCAAATTACACTGAAAATTACAAAACATTGTTGAAAGAAGTTAAAGAAGGCCTAAATAAATGAAAAGACATTCTATGTTCATTATTGAAAAGACAATATTTTTAAGATGGCAATACTCCCCAAATTGATATACATATTCAACACAATCACTATCAAAATCCCAGTTGAGTTTGCAGAAAAGAGCGAGGTGATCCTAAAATTCATATGGAAATGCAAGGACCCGTAATAGCCAAAACGATCTTGAAAAAGAAGGACAAAGGTAGACTCACGCTTCCCAATTCAAAACTTAACAACAAAACAAAACAAGACTTACTGCCAAGCTACAGTAATCAAGACAGTGTGATACTGGTCTAAGGATAGAGCTATAGATCAATGGAATAGAATTTAGAGTCCAGAAATAAGCCTTCACAATTACAGTTAATTGATTTTTGACAAGAGTGCCAAAGCAGTTCAATGGGGGAAAGAATTGTCGTTTCGACTAGTGGTATTAGGACAACTGGATATCTGCATGTAAATAGATATCCATGTGGAATGAAAGTGGACTCACATCTCACACAGTACACAAAAATTAACTCAAAATAGATAAAACCTTAAAGGTAAGAGCTGAAACTATTAAATTCTTAGACGAAAGCATAGATACAAATCTGCATGGCCTTGGATTGGCAATGGTTTCTTAACTATGATACCAAAACCATGAGCAATAAAAGAAAATATAGGTAAACTGGACATCAACACTTTAAATTTTTGTGCTTCAAATAAAGGATACCATCAAGAAAGTGAAAACTCTATATTTAAAATGGATAACCAACAAGGACCTACTGTATAGCACAGGGAACTGTGCTCCATATTATGGAACAACCTAAACGGGAGAAGAATTTGAAAAAGAATAGATACACGTATATGTTATAACTGAATCACATTGCTGTACACCTGAAACGAACACAACATTGTTAATCAATTATACTCCAATATAAAACAATAAGTTAAAAAAATAAAAAAAAAAAAAGTGAAAACCCAGAGTACAGAAGAAAAGTTTTGCAAATCATATATCTGGTGAGGTAGATATTTATGTATATCTTGCAACTCAGCAATAAAAGGACAAATAGCGCAATTAAAAAATGGTCAATGGATCTGAATAGACATTTCTTCAAAGAAGATATACAAACAACCAATAAGCACAAGAAAAGATGCTCAGTATCATCAGCTATCAGGGAAATGCAAATCAAAACATAAGGTGACATCAAGTCACACCCAGTGGAATCGCTATTATGAGAAAGACAGATAGTAACAAGTGTTGGCGAGGATGTGGAGAAATTAGAACCATCACACACTGCTGGTGGGAATGTAAACTAGTGCAGCGGCTTTGGAAAACAGTTTGGCAGGTCCTTAAAAGGCTAATTAGCCGTAGAGTTACCATATGATCAGGACCTCTACTCCTGGGTATACACACGAGAGATTGAAACATGTCCACACAAAAAATTGTCCGTGAATGTTCGTAACAGCAGCATGTTTGTAATAGCCCAAAAGAGGAAGAACCCTAATGTCCATCAACTGATTAGTGGATAAATAATAACAGCCATACAATGGGATATTATTTGGAATAAAAATGAAATATTAATACATGCTATAACATGGGTGAAGCTTGAGCAATAATGCTAAGTGAAGGATGACAGTCACAAGGGTCCACGTACTGTATGATTCAACTTACGTGAAATGAAATGAACAGGCAAATCTATAGAGACAGAGAGTAGGCAACCATTGTTGCCTAGGGCTGGGGTTGGGGGGATGAGCAGTGGTGTCTAACAGGTTTGGGTTTCTGTGGTAATTAAAATGTCCTAAAATTTTCAAAATATTAATTCTTCTTTTTTCAGCTCTATTGAGGTATAACTGACAAATAAAATTGTAAGGTACTTAAAGTGTACATTGTGATGATTTGATATATGTATATAAAACTGTTCAAAAGTTAATTGTGACGATGGAAGCACAACTCCGTGAATATACTAACAACCATCAAATTGTACACTTTGAAAGGATGAATTGTGTGGTATGTGAATCATACCTTGGTAAAGCTATTAAAAAACAAAACAAAATTAAAAAACCTCTGACAACACCAAGTGTTAAGGAGTCTATAGCGCAACGGGAACTCTCAGGTTCTATTAATGGGAGTTGCAAATTCGTGTAACCACTTTTTATTTTTATTACTTTTTTCTTTTTTGGCTGTGCGCCTTTTTCCCCGACCAGGGATTGAACCCGTGCCCTGGACAGTGAAAGTGCGGAGTCTTAGCTACTGGACCACCAGGGAATTCCCAGTGTAACCACTTTGGAAAGATGTTTGGCAGTACTATCTTGTAGTTGAAGATATGCACCCCTAAGATTCAGTCATTTCACTCGTGTGTGTACCCCTAGGGAAAATTGTATACACATGGCCCAGGATACATTTATAAGAATAACAGCATTACTTGTAATAACTCCAAACTGGAAACAACCCAAATGTCCATCAGTAGAATGTGTAATTTTATTGTGGTATAGTCATATAATAGAAACCTATCAAGAAAGAGAATGAATGACTTAGAACTATTCTCAGCGAACATGGGTGAATCCTAAAAACTTAATGTTGAGGGGAACAACAAGACACAAAAAATACAGACAGCCCATTTACACAAAGCCTGTTTACAAAAGTTCAAAACCAGCTCAAACCAAAGTTTAGCACTTAGGGGTATATCCATAGGTGATAGAACATTTTATAATGCAAGAAAATGATTATCTCAAAAGTCAGGAGAGTGTTTACCTTCTCTTTGTGGGGAAGAGACACATAAGCGATTTGGGGACCCCCTTCTTCCACATGGTGTGATTACATGTTGTAGGGTTAACATTATTCATTAAACTGTACATTTATATTTTTTGTCTTTTTCTGTATATAATAATATACAATAAAAAGGTCAAGGAAAAGTTTGAAGACAGTTTTGGAACTAATAAAGGGAACATTTTGTTAATATTTCAAACCTACTTTTTATTTATTATTTATAGGTATTTGGAGTGAAGTGGGGAGAATTATACATGCTTCCATAAATATAATGCTGCCCTCCTGACCCAGAAGTTGATATATTGCATTATAAACAAAAGAACTCATTACCTGTAGTGCCTGGAGTGGGACTGTATACTGAGGTTCAGGAGGGGTTTAGATGAATTGGTGGAAGGAAGATCTCAAAGGGTGATATATAGTATAAATTCCTAACCTTTTGAATCGGGTGTCAAAAAGGGTAATTGGATTCTCTTCAACATGCTTCTTGTTGCTGCTGTCACAGAGAAAGATATACTAGATAGATGGAGAGGCTGACCCTGGAAGTCGAATCTCATCTCCTTCCGTAACAACAGAAGGCACAATTCTTCCCCAGAGGATCTCAGTCCATGCCCTGTGCCCAGAATGAAGGTCGCAGCTGATCAACCAGAGTTTGCCGTGCAATGTAGGACTAGAGTAGATTCTAGGTCCCAGTTTTGGCGTAATTTACAAGCTGACTGGGGAGACAAAAGTGACACCCCTGAATAGGAATTTAAAATTTTGAATTACGTGGTTTTAATTATAAGCGTATTAGGAGGGAAAATATTTGCAGATGCCATGCCAGAAAAATGTACAGATCAATAAGAGAAATATAACAACCTAACAGAAAAATGGGCAAAGGACCTGAAGAGGCAGTTCACAGAAAAAGAAATTCAAACAGCGATAAGCATATGAAAAGCTGCTTGCCTTCACTCATAATTAAAGAACTGTAGATCAAAGTGACAAGGTATTCCTTACCACCTATCAGCTTGGCAAACATTTACAGGTTTGAAAATAGCCAGTGTTGGTGAAGACATAGGGAAAGAAATGTTGTTTGTTGCTGGTAGGAGTGTAAATTAGTATTTACTACGTCCTAATTAGTATTACTAACCACCTAATTAATATTTACTAATTACATCAGTACAATCTTTTTGAAGGACAGTTGGCAGTATCAACTATTAAAAAACAAAACCA
This sequence comes from Pseudorca crassidens, assembly GCF_039906515.1. Classification (NCBI taxonomy): domain Eukaryota; kingdom Metazoa; phylum Chordata; class Mammalia; order Artiodactyla; family Delphinidae; genus Pseudorca; species Pseudorca crassidens. The sequence goes on from NC_090302.1 coordinate 106,687,908, forward strand.
CATACACTTGGACTCAGCAATTTGAGGACTTGGAATTTAGCTCTTGCATATTCTCTTAAAAATATGGAAGAAAAAAATATGGCAATATAGACACAGGTACGAAAGTAGTGACATCAGTTGCCTCTATGGGGGGGAACTGGGTGGCTGTGGACTCTGCAGGAAGGATGGAACGAGGATTATAGGCAAAAGGGGAGGCTTTTTACTTTACACTCTCTTGTACATTTGGATTTTGAATCATGTGGATGTGATACTCGTGTTTTAAAAATAAGACTTTAAAAAGGGCCTTCAATATAAGTTCATTGGGACAGCATTATAGCAGAGAACTAAAAATTACCCAGAAGTCCACCAATAGGGGACTGGTTAAGTCGATATACATATGGTGAAATATTATGCAGCTGTTTAAAGGAGAGAGGCAAATTCCATAGAGAATATCTCCCAGATGCACACAACGAAATCAATATGCATACAGGGTAATTCTATTTTGTAAGTGAAAATGTCTATATACAGATACTCATTGGGGAGAACTAAATTGGGGAGGAAGATTTATCTGTGTCTTGCAATTTCTATATTGTTCGAATATTTTGCATTTTGTACATATGATTTTTTTTAATCTTGAAACATTTTAGGAAAGATCTTCAGGAGATCATTAATTCAGCAAACACTGACATTGACTGTGTTCCAGATTTGGTGCTAGGAAGAAAGGATGAAGATATGAAAAGACAGCATCTTCCCTGGAAGAACTCATTCTGATTGGAGACTGCAAAAGAATTTATAGTAAATATAATAGAATGGGATAAGCCCTACTCAGAGAGAGTGACTAATGCTGTCTGGAGAGTCTGTAAGCGTTTCCTAGGCAGAGAAGGGAATGTTGCCCTAAGCCAGGCAAGTGATGATCAGGACCCAGCCTGGGGCAGAGGCAGTGGGGATGGAGAAGAGCTGATGAGTTGGAAAACTGTTTCAGTAGAACTGACCCAAGTTAGGTGATTCATGGAGTGGGTGGAGCTAGGGGGAGAGGGTCGTAAGTCAGTGGGGCTAGGGGGCGTCCCTAACCCATGTGATTGGGTTAGGGACATCAACTGAATTTGGGATCATTTTCAGAGGTAGCAGAAACTGTAATGCATATGCTAAGCACTGGGATGTACAACAAGGTCCCTACCCCCAGAGTGGGTTAGAATCTCATTGGTAAGAAAAATATTATTGGCTTCCACTGACCACGGGTCTAAGCTGACACTTCAATTCCTTTTACTGACAACCACTCAACCCCTCCCATGCAACATATGGCAAAGAACACCATCAGTGCCCTCATCATGCAGCTTTGCTGCTCTGGAGTCACACTGTCTGACTTTGCCATTAGGCTGTGTGATCTTGAGCAAGTGACCCAAATGCTCTATGCCTCACTTTCCTTATCTGTAGAATGGGCATGATAATAACACCTGTGTCATCAGGCTTTTATGACAAATGATAAAGGATGTCATGCTCAATAAATGTGATCTCTTATTGTTTTATAAAAATTATGGGGGCAGGAATTCAGATCCTCCTCAGCAAAACTCCTAAGTATTTTAAGTTGTGAATAGGCAACGTTACTTGAACTATGAAGATTAAATATATACATGCAGGGTTTGGAAATAAAATCCACCACAAAAGTGTCCCGACCCTCTTAGAGTGTGTTTGTTATTGTGCTATATGGTAATTAAACATAAACAGCAAGCCATTCATGTAAATAAAAATAATGAATGTTATTTTTACATAGCCAGGTTGAGCACTTCTGGGGTCAGCTACAGGAGGGAGGAGCTTAGACTGATGGAAGGAGAGAAAGAAGAAAAGTTCGTGGTGCCAGTATCCTCAAGTAATGGGAAGACGCTGTTTATTTCTTTACTCTTGCCTGTTCTAGGTCTTCAGCATCTTAAGGGCAGCCTTAAGCTGAATTATACAAGGGTGCTATTCCATGAGATTGGGCAAGCTGCCCGTTGGGGTCTCGCTGGGTACCTGAGTCCCAGACCCCATTTCCAGAGGCAACCCCCATGAGCAGTTTCCTGAGTAAGCCTTCCAGAAGTTGCCTATGCAGGTGCAATGTGCATAGACACAGAGCCTGAAACATAAGTATAGTGTGTTTCTGTAATAGGATTATCATGAGGCTTAAACTCAGTCTTGTAGCCAGAAAGCAAGGATGTGCTTGAAGACAAATAGAATAATGTCAAAAGCACAAAGGGACTGACTTGAAGGAGTGCCCATTGGTCAAATTTGGAATAATTTGAGCATCAAAAAACAATGACAATAATTGATCATAACACATTGGTTTTTAAATTGTACTTAAAAATGTAACATAAAATTTACCATTTTAATTATACAATGCAGTAGTGTTAAGTATATTCACCTTGTTGTGAAACATCGCCAGAATTTTTTTCTTTTGATTCATAAGGCTAATTTAATTTTTACTGGAGTATAGTTGCTTTACAATGTTGTGTTAATTTCTACTGTACAGCAAAGTGAATCAGCTATACATATACATATATCCCCTATTTTTTGGATTTCCTTCCCATTTAGGTCATCACAGAGCACTGAGTTCCCTGTGCTATATAGTAGGTTCTCATTAGTTACCTATTTTATACATAGTATCAATAGTGTATATATGTCAGTCCCAGTCTCCCAATTCATCCCACCACCACCCACCCCCCAATTTTTTCATCTTGCAAAACTGAAAATCTACACCCATTAAACATCAATTTCTCTTTCCCCCCTTCCCTCAGGCCCTGGTAATCACCATTCTACTTTCTGTCTCTATGAATTTGACTATTTTAGATACCTGACTTAAGTGGAATCATACAATATTTGTCCTTTTGTAACTGGCTTACTTCACTCAGCATAATGTCCTCAAGGTTTATCCATGTTGTACCATGTGACAGAATTGCCCTCCTTTTATAGACTAAGTAATATTCATATATACCACATTGTGTTTAGCCATTCATCTGTTATAGACATTTTTGTTGCTTCCACCTCTTGGCTATTGTGAATAGCGCTGCTATGAACATGCGTGTGAAAATACCTCTCTGAGACCCTGCTTTCCATTCTTTTAGATATATACCAGGAAGTGAAATTGCTGGATCATATGGTAATTCTAGTTTTAATTTTTTGAGGAATCACCAAACTGTTTTCCATGGTAGTTGCACCGTTTTATAATCCCACCAATTTCTCTACTTCCTTGCCAACACTTATTATTATTTTTCATCGTAGTCATCCCAATGGGCATAAGTTGGTATCTCATTGTGGTTTTGGTTTACATTTATCTGATATTAGTGATTCCGAGCAGCTTTTCATGTGCCTGTTGTATAATCATCTTTAGAGAAATGTCTATTCACGTCTTTTGCCTCATTTATTATTTTTTAAAATTGATTTCATTTTTTTGGCTGTGTTGGGTCTTTGTTGCTGCGCGCAGGCTTTCTAGTTGCAGCCAGCAGGGGTTACTCTTCGTTGCGGTGCACGGGCTTCTCATTGCAGTAGCTTCTCTTGTTGCGCAGCACAGGCTCTTAGGCGCGCAGGCTTCGACAGTTGTAGCACGCAGGCTCAGTAATTGTTTTTGCCTTATTTTTAATTGGGTTACTTGAACCTTTTGTTGTTGAGTTATAGGAATTCTTTATATATGCTGGATATTGGTCTAGGTACTTTTGTCATAGCATCTTTGCTTTAGACATCTTTGCCACAAGCATTTTTGCTGCATAACTGATTGGCTGTAAAGCAATTTTGCCATAAAAGATAAAATAGTGAAAAATAAAAGAGAGACATTAAAAAGGACATAATGGGGGCTTCCCTGGTGGCGCAGTGGTTGAGAGTCTGCCTACCGATGCAGGGGACACGGGTTCGGGCCCCGGTCCGGGAGGATCCCGCGTGCTGCAGAGCGGCTGGGCCCGTGAGCCATGGCCGCTGAGCCTGCGCGTCTGGAGCCTGTGCTCCACAACGGGAGAGGCCACAGCAGTGGGAGGCCCGCGTACCGCTAAAAAAAAAAAAAAAAAAAAAAAAGGACATAATGAAACATGAGAAATGAATAACAAAATTAAAGACTTTACTGCAAAATACAAAATACTTGAATAAATTGAAAATGCGTGTAGATTCATGGCAATACCGCACAAATAATGGATTTTCATTTTGTGGGCTGTATCTAAGCCCTTGTCTTCCAAGTCTTGCATCCATTGGGTTCTACACTTTTATTTGCTTGTTGATTCGTTTCCTTGTTCAGCATGGCACTTTTTCTTTTTTGCTAACATTTCTTCCTTCTTCAAGAGAGGTATCAGTTTCTAAACACTAGGATGACTATCTGTAACTGAACTTTGTATTGCCTTGTGAAAGCTTCTACACTGTTGTGTGTTCTTGGCATGCTGTCACATGTCCGCTAACAGACATTCCAAAGTTCTGCGGGAAATGTGGGTTCAACTCCATGCCTTTGAAGCCCTCGGCCTCTTCTTCCTCCAATGCAGTATGTTTCAAACTAAGAAACCAACTCTTGGGGCAAATCATTGTCATCTGTCAGCTCGGTAAAGCCAGCGATAATGTTGCTAACTGGGAGAGATGCTAATGCATTTCAACTATTTGAAACCAAACTGTCAAACCCAAAATTGTCAACCAGTTATTTTGTCATTCACAGCAAAATTGCCTTACGGCCAATTAGTTATGCAGCCAAAATGTCTGCAGCAAAAATGCTTGCAGCAAAGATGCTTATAGTGAAAATACTGAACAGCATGTCCAGTATTTTCAGATGTATTATTTGCAAATATTTTCTCCCATTCCGTAGGTTGCCTTTTCACTCTGCTGATATCGCCCTTTGATTCACAAGGGTTTTGAAGTTTGATACAATCTCATTTGTCTTTTTTTTTTTTTTTTTTTGCAGTACGTGGGCCTCTCACTGTTGTGGCCTCTCCCGTTGCGGAGCACAGGCTCCGGACGCGCAGGCCTAGCGGCCATGGCTCACGGGCCCAGCCGCTCCGTGGCATGTGGGATCTTTCCAGACCGGGGCATGAACCCGCATCCCCTGCATCGGCAGGCGGACTCAAAACCACTGCGCCACCAGGGAAGCCCCTCTATTTTTATTTTTGTTGCTTGTGCTTTTGATGTCATATCCAAGATGTCAGTGCCATATCCAATGTCATAAAGCTTTTCCCCTATGTTTCTTCTAGGAGTTTTATAGTTTTGGGTCTTATGTTTAGACATTGATTTTTAAAATTTCCACAAGTCCCGGTGAATAAGTAGAATAAAGCTTAAAAAAAATTAGTGGTAGAAAGAAGGTTGGAAAGCCATCATTTCTAACCTCCAATGTAACAGTCAATTCAGGTAAGGATTGTTGATGGATAAATAAGTTTGTTGAGGGATAAAATATTCTCATGGTCTCAAAGTGTCACTTCTCAGAATCTTACCAATTACCAAGGGCAATTAATTAACGCTGTGTCTTTAGAGTGGAGAGAGCTGGGAGTCATCACCTGGACTCAGGAATTAAATTTAGCAACACTAATGATGGGACACCTTGACATTCTGTGCCCCCTAAAGTGACAAGAGGAATGCCACATCACCAAGGATGTGCTCTTGTCAAAAATGTTTAACTTGAAATTAAGCAGGAGGAAGGAATCAGACAAATCCAAAATATGAGCTATTCTGGACAAAATATAAGACAACTGGACAAGTGGCCTGGTCTTGTCAAAAGGTATCATAATATACTATAATACTAATATCTAACTTAAAAGAGAGCAGAAGGACATCATAATAAATGCAATGCATGATGTTTGATTGGATCTTGGATAAAAGTCAAAACAACAGCAACTATAGGAAACATTCTTGGACAACTGCAGTTCCTAGAGTGGTTCCTAGTACATAGCGGGAATCTGGGGAAATGCTTGTTGAGTGAATGATTGATGGTCGTAGTTAGTGGTGGTGGGTTGGGTGGATGGGGGATTTGGTCATAGCTAAATACCAAGAAATGTGGGTTCACGTCACTACTCTTATAATAATAAATAAAATGCAATAAGAAGAAAATGCATTGCTAATAAACACGGAGAATAACAAGGGAAATTTTTGGTAGAGAAAACTTAGCTGGGGTGAGGACCTAAGGAAGAAGCCCAGAGGCTCCAGGCCAATGATAAGGCGCTAAAGCCAAAAGAACATTAAGTGTGTGATGAAAGGAGAGGAATTTCTGGAGGAGGAAGGAGTATTGAAGCTAAAAAAAATCCAAAAGGAAGAAAATCCAAAAGAAGAAATTGAGGGCACTGAAAAAAATGAGTGAGGCTCTGGTGGGGTATGTTGATGGTGGGGAGGCTGTGTGCATGTGAGGGGGGCAGGGGGTATGTGGGAACTCTCTATACCTTCTGCTCAATCTTGTAGTGAACCTAAAACTGGTCTAAAAAATAGTCTATCAAATAAAAAGTAAGGGAGAAGGGAAGGATAGGGGCAGGCAGTGACCTTTTCCTCCCCGTAAAATGTCTCTTCAAAGAAAAAAGCATCTATTGATGAGCTGTAACTCATTCCTCTACTTGACATTTGGAGATGGTATGAGAAATCCTGCCACGAGGTATCTGGGGGCTGCACGCTAAAGCCTGCTTAATCCCAGATGGCTGCAAGGGGTGGCTTTCTTTCCTCCTGACTTCTGGGCCGAAGATGCTTTTCAGAGGAAGATCCCTTGGCCTCATAAGAACACACACTGAGGGCTTCCCTGGTGGCGCAGTGGTTGAGAATCCGCCTGCCAATGCAGGGGACATGGGTTTGAGCCCTGGTGCGGGAAGATCCCACCTGCCGTGGAGCAACTAAGCCTGTGCACCACAACTACTGAGCCTGCACTCTAGAGCCCGCGAGCCACAACTACTGAGCCCTCGTGCCACAACTACTGAAGCCTGTGCGTCACAACTACTGAAGCCCGCGCCTAGAGCCCATGCTCCACAACAAGAGAAGCCACGACAATGAGAAGCTCGTGCACTGCAACAAAAAGGAGCCCCCGCTCACCACAACTAGAGAAAGCCCAGGTGCAGCAACGAAGACCCAATGTGGTAAAAAATAATAATAATAATAAATAAATTTATAAAAAGACACACGCTGAAAAGTGAGCTTCCCCAGATGCATAAAGGCAACACTGGGAGGAGTGGTGGGTGTGGTGTCCTGATGCAGGGTGACCTTTTGCAGTGACCTACGCCTCCATCGCTGTGAACATCTTCAGAGCCCTGTTGACATGTGTCCATACAAATACATTTTCATCTCTGCAGATGTCCATTCGGCAAGAGCAAGTCCATGTGCCAATGTGTGTGCTGACCCACAAAAACTGTCCATCAAAACTAGCAAGCTGGGGGGCTTCCCTGGTGGCACAGTGGTTGAGAGTCCGCCTGCCGATGCAGGGGACACGGGTTCGTGCCCTGGTCCGGTAGGATACCACATGCCGCGGAGCGGCTGGGCCCGTAAGCCATGACTGCTGAGCCTGCGCGTCTGGAGCCTGTGCTCCGCAACGGGAGAGGCCACAACAGTGAGAGACCCGCATACCAAAAAAAAAAAAAAAAAAAAAAAAAAAAAAATAGCGAGCTGGCCATAAAAAGGAATGAAATTGTGCTATTTGCAGAGACGTGGATAGACCTAGAGACTGTCATACAGAGTGAAGTAAGTCAGAAAGAGGAAAACAAATATCATATAATATCTCTTATATGTGGAATCTAGAAAAATGATACAGATGAACTTATTTGCAAAGTAGAAATAGAGACACAGAAGTAGAGAACAAACGTATGGATACCAAGGGGGGAAGGGGGTGGTGGGATGAATTGGGAGATTGGGATTGACATATATGCACTACTACGTATAAAATAGGTAACTAATGAGAACGTCCTGTATAGCACAGGGAACTCTACTCAGTGCTCTGTGGTGACCTAAATGGGAAGGAAATCCAAAAAAGAGGGGATATATGTATATATATATCTGATTCACTCTGCTGTACAGCAGAAACTAACACAACATTGTAAAGCAACTGTACTCCAAAAAAATTAAAAAAAAATAACAAGCAGACCCTTGTGTGAAACCATCCTCTGAGAAGCAATATGCCATTCTTTCTCTTGTTTCTCCTGGGGAAACCCATTGACCTACAGGTAGTCAGTGTTTCATGCAGAGGGGCTGCAAGAGGAGAAGAAGGAGTTGGAGGGTTAGTTTAGAGTTTATCGAGTGAGAGTGATCATGCTTTGTTTGAAAATCTTTCTATATTATTGGCCCTCTTAGCAATATTTGCAGTCCGTTCATCTATTAGGATTTATAGTCATACTGCCTGACGCCTATGAGCTTTTATTTTATTTTTTAAAATTATTTATTTATTTATTTATGACTGTGTTGGGTCTTCGTTGCTGCGCACGGGCTTTCTTTAGTTGCAGTGAGCGGGGGCTGCATTGTGGTGCGTGGGTTTCTCATTGCGGTGGCTTCTCTTGTTGCGGAGCACCGGCTCTAGGCACGCAGGCTTCAGTAGTTGTGGCATGCGGGCTCAGTAGTTGTGGCTCTCAGGCTCTAGAGCATAGGCTCAGTAGTTGTGGCGTACGGGCTTAGTTGCTCGGCGGCATGTGGGATCTTCCCGGACCAGGGCTCGAACCCGCGTCTCCTGCATTGGCAGGTGGATTCTTAACTACTGCGCCACCAGGGAAGTCCCGCCTGTGAGCTTTTAAAGAGCCTAAAAAATGTTTGAGACCTTGAAAAAAAAGTCTATCTCCAAAATTAAGAAAAAAAGAAAAAGAAAAAATTAAATGAACAGATGTTGAAACTAAATATTCACAAAATGCAACTGTATATCAATTGAATTATTAAATTTATTGTTCATAAAATTTCATTATATTAAAAAACTATCACCAAGGGGGAGGGAGGGAAGAGGAGGGAAGTAATGGGAGTTTGGGATTAACAGAGGCAAACTACTATATATAGGATGGACAAACAACAAGGTCCTACTGCATAGCACAGGGAACTATATTCAATATCCTATAACAAACCATAATGGAAAAGAATATGAAAAGTAATATATACAAGTATAACTGAATCTCTTTGCTATACAGAATAAATTAACACAACATTGTAAATCAACTATAGTTCAATAAATTTTTAAAAATAAATAAATAAAAAAGAAACAAACAAAAACCCATCTGTGGATTTGATTTTCTCACTTCACAAGAATTCTGGTATAAGCTGAATGCTGAGAATTCATAGGTAAATTAAATGTGTTCCTTGGAGCTAAACAATTTCAAAAGCAACTTAGAAAAATCCTCTTAATTTTCTTTATAGCAAAACCATATTAATGTGAGCTTGAGGTATATTTTGTAATGTTTGATGGTGATGTGGGGTGAGGCTGTAAGGATGGATAGAGTCTATGAGATCTTAAAGTAGATCATCACAGTGTGGTTTTCCTACAAGGGTGTTCATCACAGGTGTGCTTTATAATAGTAAATAACTCAAAACAGCGTAAATTCTCACCAAGTAGGGACTAGTTTAACAAATGATAGTACCACAAAATGGATACTAGATGATCACTGAAAATGAAGTTGTAGGAGAATCTTTAATGATCTAGAAAGATATTTAAATATAATACAGCTTGTACAATATGGTTGTTCTTTTTTGTAATAGAAAAAAATATGCTTAGGAAAAAGACTGGCAGGAGACATTCCAACACGGTAATGATTAGTGGTTATCTCTGGATGATAGAATTACAAGTGAGTTAGGTTTTCTTTTTAAAAATGCTCAGAGTTTCTTGGTGGCGCAGTGGTTAAGAATCCACCTGCCAATGCGGGGGACATGGGTTCGATCCCTGGTCTGTGAAGATCCCACATGCCGCAGAGCAACTAAGCCCATGTGCCGCAACTACTGAGCCTGCACTCTAGAGCCTGCGAGCCACAACTACAGAGCCTGTGCTCCAGAGCCTGTGAGCCACAACTCCTGAGCCTGCGTACCACTACTACTGAAGCCCACGCACCTAGAGCCTGTGCCCTGCGACAAGAGAAGCCACCGCAATGAGAAGCCCGCGCACCACAATGAAGAGTAGCCCCCACTCGCCACAGCTAGAGAAAGCCCATGCACAGCAGCGAAGACCCAATGAAGACCCAGTCAAAATCAATAAAAATAAATAAATTAAAAAAAATTCTCTTTATTTTCTACTATGAACATTTATTGGTTCTGGAAAGCAGACAGGTAAGATTTATAAAGATGGGAAAGCCTTTATAGATGACAGCTTTCTCTGGTAATTAGTAAATTCTAACCAAAGAAGCCTATGTATGGGCATGGATTGAGTGGAAATTACTGACATTTCCCGCTCTTATGTCTAAGGTTGAACACCACGGAAACATTACTTAGACATAGATTTTTGACTGAATCATGACAACAAACACTCATGTCACAACCAGTAGTCAGAATAAGCCATTTTAAAAATAAATTGAATTTTGCAGTACTTCAGTATCTCCTCCTTATACTTAGGATAAGATCTTAAACCTTTATCACAGCCGTCCCCATCTCCCCAACTCTGTCCACATCCCCAGGGTCATTTTTAGCTCCGCACAGGCTCCAGTGTGAAAATCTGTCATCATAGAAAGATGTCCCCTATCACACTGGTGAGGAAAAAGCAGATTAAGACGCATGCATGGCTTATCCCCATTTATGAAAAACGAACACATGTATTTTAGTCTATATATATATGCACGGCACTTTCTGAAAGGAGATACTCAAAATGTTAAATGATTACCCCCAGGTGATGTCATTTTGAGTAATTTAAAAAAAATACATGGCTTGAAACTCTTACAGAGATAGTGTCATTTTTACAAAAAGGATCTGTGACTCTGAACATTGTCTCACTCACTCTTGTTTCACTTTAACAGCTGATAGGAAAGAACAAATTAAATAAGATCCCAAAGTTAATTTTTAAAGAAGGAAATAGTTCTAGGGTAGTAGGATGAAGTGGGACTGCTGAAATATTTGGTTTCATTCTGTGGGCATGTGTGATTGGTCTCGAGGCTGAAGTGACCACTGAGCATGTTATGAGGGGGACAGAGGTATTTGCTGATCTTTTTTTTCCCCCAGGCTAAGGGCTCAGGACATCAACACTGCTGAGGCCACTGGTCTTCCCTAGACAGGTACAGGGTCATCCTCCTTTAGGCAACAATCATAAATGTGCCCAAGGGGCCCGCCGGCTTGGGGAGGGTGCCAATTTGCAGGCAAAACACGTGAAAGAAGAAAACCACCTTCGAGAGCTGAACATTCAACAACCGATTTAAAGCGTTGTGAGAGGCGCTGTAGAAAGATGGTTGACTGGAAGGATCTAGGGTCAGAGAGGCTCTGTCCCAAGCCTGCCCTACCACTCTTGACTTGTGAGACCTTCTCAACATTCCAGACATGGTGATGGGCAACTCAGTTCCTGTGTCAGTGAAGGACTCGCTGGCCCAGCTTCTGGAAGTGTGATCAGCAGACTGTCTGCAGCCATCAGCCCCTTTGAGGTCTGCCTTAGCTGCAGAGCCATGTCACCCAAAGTCCACCCTTCTGGGGGGTCCCATGTCCCATGACTGACTGAAAGGGAGTATAGAGACCTGGTCCTCCCACCTCAATTTGACACAACTCTGAAAGGTCGGTCATTCTATCTCCAGAGCTTCTGATGGGTTGCCTGAGGCCAGCGATGGTTTGCATCAGAGCTCAACTTCTCCTTCTGTTCACTCCAGTCCCCACGCCCTCCTTCCATGGGTGTTGATCTAAAGGGCGCTCTCTCTAAGCCATGCAAAACCACCCCTGCTCAAGGACACTCCCTAACAAACATGCTGCCCAATAATCCAGTCTGCTTCCTGGGGAGCTCAACCTGGGACATTTAAGTTATTGAATTACTCTGAGCCCCCATTTCTTCACCTATAAAAGTCAGGATGATAGTAGTAATGCCCACTACATAAGGTTGAGAATTACATGAGATCATGTACATAAAATGTGTGGCACGTGGTAACTATTATGACTGTAATTAAGAAAGAAGTGGCCTATCCTTGACCACTCACCATCATCAAGTGTATCAGATAGTTTAACCTCAAAGAGAAGGGTCTTGAAGACATGGACATGGGATAAATCTAAGTTGGTGGAATACAAGAAGGTTTGGAGCGAGAGGTGTGACGAATGAGGGCAGCGTAAAGCGGGTGTCTCCTAGTAAGAGTCAGTCAATAGACATCTGGTTTACCAGCGAATCTCTTACAAGTTTGCTCAGCACAGCCCCGTAGGGTCTGGCCACTTCTCAGCAAACGGACCAAATAGAGGTCCTGGCCAGTGATGCTGAGAGGAGGAGCTGCAGCGTCTTCTGCAAGATGGAAGCACTGTAGACAGTTCATCCCCTCCACGTGTCATATCTGACACGGGGGATGGCAGCCCACACTCCAGGGCTGTGTACATAGTAGGACCGTAGATATGTGTCAGGCCGGGTCCTCACACTCTAACAAGGAAGGGAGAGAAAGTGGACCGTGCTGATGGGAGAGCATACGCCCTCCCTACTGTTGCCACTGTCTTCTGCTGACCTCCGCTCACCCCGCGCATTTCCTGGGCTTTGGCATCTGGCTCCTGGTCTTCCCCACCCCCATGCCTGCCGTCACACTGCGCATGTGCCGCTCAATGCTGAGCTGCAGAGCGATCAATGACATTAGAGTGACTGGGACTTTTTGTTCCCTGGGTTGTTTTTGTATTTGCCTTGGCTGCATTTTCCTCTAGAAATCTGTGTCCTGGGTATAGATTTGGCTTTGGGAGAGCTGTCCATCTGGATTTGATTGCAAAGTGCTGCCTTGTATTTAAAGCTGTGGCTGTCCATGATGAAGCGCAGACCCGTGGATGTGGTTTTCTGGTCCAGAGATGGCACAAAGCCTCTAGGGCTTAGACGAATGCAGGAGGCGTGGGGTCTGTAAAGTCATCTGGTGTTCTGAGACACCTGATTTGTCCCCAGGCTCTGGCAAGGGAAGCTTGGAGCAGACTTGGGCTGCCAATCTCTTTATACAGAGCCTATAAATTTTAGAAATCTTACTTTGAAGGTATCATTTAGCTAGCACATAATTTTTCTGATGGTTTATTGACACGCAAAAATAATGTTTGCAATACTCCAAGTTTGGACTAGTGTGTTGATGGTCTACCATCTGGCACTATTGGGAAATAAGGTAATTTTCTCTCTCTCTCTCTGAAAAAAAGGAAATCCCATAAATAGAAAAATCACTTTCAAGGTAAATCTTTCTACTATATAATACAAACTACTCCACCTTTTTTCAAAAAAAATTCCTCTCATTATTGAATACTAATTATCTACCAGCCTTTACAAACATTATTGCATCCAGCCCTTAACAACTCTGCAAAGTACATATTATTATCACCATTTAGCCAGTAAGAAAAACGGAAGCTCAGAGAACTTATGTAACTTGGCTAAAATCACATGTTGGGTGAGTGCCAGAATGGAGATTTGAATCCAATTTTTTCCAACTCCAAAGCCTACGTTTTTGCTATCACACTGTGAGAACTCTCCTACTTTTTACAAATTAGAGATTATAAGCATCTTTTTCACCTTTACTTGATGTATTAGGGGCAAAATTACAAAAATCAGTGATAATACAGTGCTGAAATAGTGACTTAGGTGAGACCCCTGGTTGAGGTAACAGAAATCCAGTGGTGCTTGCTCAAGCAAAGAAAGAAAGATTTATTGGAAGACAGAGTGCATTGCAAGATGTGAGGGCAGTGTGCAATCAGGTCTCAGGAATGAGCTGGGACTTGAGACTCCAACTTCTCAGACTTTCTCCATCCCTCATCTCTGCTCTACTCTGTGCCTCTGTTTCTGTCTTCTTTTTTCTCTTCCCACCAGTCTGGAGGTAGGCAGTCCAGGGTTGGTGCTGTGTTCTTCAATATCATCAGAACCTAGCTACCTCATAGCTAGCCGCCTGCCCTGCCTTTCTTTTGCTATTGTTCTCATTATCAGAAGGTGGTTGCCATATCTGCAGACATAAGATTCTTATTCTAGGCTGGAATACAGGAAAGGTTAGGGGCAATAGGGAATTTTCCTTTTCATTCAGGGGATGCCCCAGTAAACAGTCATAGATCTCTCCCTACTTTCAGAAAGCTTATAATCCTTCAGGGAAGATAAACAAAGAACAGTTAATCACATAATCAAAGACTTCTGTTAAGAAGATGCAAGAGTACCCAAGAGAAATGAGTGCCTATGTCTGAAAGACAGCTGTAAGAATATCCATATAGCTTTATAATAGCGCAAAACTGCAAATAACCAAAACGTCCATCAACCAAAGAATGGATAAGTAAATTGTGGTATATTTATAAAGGGGAGATTACTTAGCAAAGTCCCCTCTGCACCCTTCTCCCCAATAAAAAGCCCCAAACCACTGCCACATGCAACAACATGGATCAATCTCACAGGCGTAAGGTTGAATGAAAGAAGCCAGACATATTCCATTTATATGAAGTTCAAGAAGAAACACTAGATGTCAGAACAGTGGTTGCATCTGGAGGGCGGTTATTGATTGAGGGGAGTCATGCAGGGCCTTCTTGAATGCTGGAAATGGTTTGCCTCTCACTCTGAATGCAGGTGTACAGTATGTAAATTCATTAAGATGTACTCTTATTGCGCTCTCTTTTCTCTATTTATATTAGACCTCGATTTTTTTAAAAATTTATTTTATATTGGAGTATAGTTGATTTACAATGCTGTGTTAGTTGCAAGTGTACAGCAAAGTGGTTCAGTTATACATATATCGATTCTTTTTCAGATTCTTTTCCCACATAGGTTATTACAGAGTATTGAGTAGCGTTCCCTCTACTATACAGTACAGTACTATATATAGTACAGTAAAAATGCTCACACTCAATTTTTTAAAAGGTAGGTATGCACGGCACTTAAAAGGGAATTTTCAATCTTTCCCCAAACAAACAAATAATAAATAGTCCAGGAAACTTGTAATTGGACTTGTAGTTTTCACTGTCAGCTCATGATCGTGTAGCACAGTGATTCTCAATCCTGGCTGTACGTCAGCATCACCTTCCTTCTATTTTAATTTTGTTGATTTTAATTTGGTTTTTGACATAAGCAATCGATTTAGCTGGTTTAATATTCAACAGGTTTTAAAAGGTACACAGTGAAAAGTTGCCCTCCCACCATAACCCACCAGCCACCCAGAGGCAACCACTGTCCCTAGAGTCTTATAAATGTTTCCAGAGATATTTTATGCCTAGATAAGCGAAGACATGTGTACATTATCATCTCCTGCACAAATGGTAGCATATGGATTTATACCAACTTCATTCGTTATAACACTCTGTCTTGGAGATTTTTCCTTATCAGTATGTAGACAACTTCCTCAGTCTTTTAAAAAAAATGATTACATAGTATTCCAGTGTATGGGTGTACTATAATTTATTTGAGTCCTGAGGACTTTTAAAACATGCTCATGTTCTAGGTTTTCCCTGGATCTAATGCATTGGAGGTGACACCTGGGTATGATGTGCAGACAGAAGTGGGAACCGCTGGTGTAGCTTATGGGTCTCTTTCTTCTTCAATCTAAGACAGGAATGATGCTGGTTTCCTAGAGCTCAGAAAGCTGGTTCAGGGTTTTGGAAAGTCAGATAAATTCCTTCCTTCTGCTGAACAGAAAGCAATC
Organism: Pseudorca crassidens; assembly: GCF_039906515.1. Taxonomy (NCBI): domain Eukaryota; kingdom Metazoa; phylum Chordata; class Mammalia; order Artiodactyla; family Delphinidae; genus Pseudorca; species Pseudorca crassidens. The sequence continues at coordinate 106,703,537 of NC_090302.1, forward strand.
ATAGATAAGACTCTCATTAGCAAGATACACAGTGACAGGAAATTGAGAAAAGCTGGCCGCAAGCCCTGGACCTGTACACAAGAGTAGGGAGGGGGGCTGTGCGGAGCAGCCTCCAAGCTTGCAGACCTCGTAGGACTTATCAGGCAGAGAGAACACAAACTAAGACGTGTAAGATGGGGGAAGCTCTTTTCAGATTCTCTGGGCTGCAGCAAAGCAGCAGATTAGTTTCAGGATGGGTAAGTGAAAGATGGGATATTGAGAAAAATAATAATCCAAACTATACTTGTAGTTCCTTGGGCTAAAATATGTCTACACACAGTATGAGACTGTTCTCTGAGCTTATCAGCTTCCAGTAGCCAAAGAAGTTGACTACGGGTAGGGCCCAATCAGGAAAGGTATTATAAACTCAAGGGGAAACATTGTTCTACTATCATAAAAAAGTATTGTGTTTTCCAGTCTGAATTCTATGTGGAAATTTGATCAAGAAATCTCAGAAAAATATGCTAGGACTCGAGAAGGGCTTTAAAACCGTTAAAGGAATGGGCAAGGATGGGAAGGAGAAAGGCAAGTATTTGGGCTTTTGAAGATGGTAAAACTGATGGCTGATACACTTATTTAAAAAAAATAAAATAAAATGACTTCCAAATTGGAAACAGCCCAAATGTCCTTCAGTGGGTGAATGGTTAAACTGTGCTACATCCATACTGTGAAATACTATTCAGCAATAAAAAGAAACAGGCCATTGATATGTATAGCCACTTGGACGGATCTCAAATCTCAAAAGGTTACATACTGTATGGTTCCATTTATATAACATTCTATAAACAAAATTATAGAGATGGAGAACAGATTAGTGGTTGCCAGGAGTTACAGGCGGGGAGGGAAGTCGCTGGATCTATAGAAGGGCAACATGAGGGATCTTTGTGGCAGTGAAACTGTTCTGAGGCTTCACTGTGGTAGTGAATATACGAATCTACACATGTGATAAAATTGCATAGAACTAAATGCACACATACACACACAAGTGATATTTCCTAGTTGTGATACTGTACTGTAGTTACACAAAATGATACCATTAGTAGGAGATTGGGTGAAGGGTACATGCAATCACTCTGTATTACTTTTCACCGCTGCATGTGACTCTGCCATTATCTCAAAATCTAATTAAAAAAATTAAATAAGCCTAGAATGTTAGTGCTAGAGAAAAGTAGAAATAGACAAAGCTACATTGACACTGATTTTTATCCAGTTCAAAAGGGGCAGCTCTTGACCTTTAATACAAGTAGATTTAAAATCAATAGAACTATGTACCTTTTCATACATTGAGTAATGAACTTATGAAATACGTTCACCTAAGAGATGTAAGAGGATAAAGATATAAATATACTTTTGAAAAGCAAGAATGGGTCTCTAAGACACCTTAAGACATTTTGGAAACTCTCCTAACCTTGGAGCTTGACATCACAAAGAACCACGTACTTTCACAACAGGGTCACAATGTGAGATGTAGGGATTTAAAAATTAATCCAACAAACATTTGCTGAGCTCTTCCCATGTGTCAGGCACTGTCCCAGGTGCCGTGTGTTAGAAAAGCAGAAGACACGGCACAGCCCTCTCCTCCAGAAGCTCATTACCCAGAGTCCTTCTGTAACTTTGTACGTGTTCCACTGTTCAGGAATTCAATGCTGGTGATATTATTTATGGAATAGAAGTGAATGTCATCCTGACAGATATTATTTTTAATGATATCCTGATTAATAGTCACACTTGAGGCTATTTTAAAAATGGAAGCAGTCACCATGAAGTGTGATAGGAATTACCCCAAAATAGACCATTTTATCCTCTGTGAATAATTTAGACCCTGGCACTCTGAATGCAGTGGAGAGCATGAGGATTGTGAAAAAGCTGATTGGGAGCTTTTAGAAAGTAGGGCCCGTATTTTATTGTCTCTGTATCCCAGGACTTAACAGTGTGTGCTTGGTATCCACCAGGAGCTCGATAAATGCTGAGTTGACAACCTAGAGGCTCTTTTTCTTGTTTTATATGAATTTAGGCCAGAAGGAGCTGATGGGGCTCTGCCATTCATGACTGGGAATCGATTTTGACTAGTGTCAGGAGGATCTGGGGTGGGATATAAAAGAAAAGAAAATTAAAAAACTGAATGGAGACGTAAAAGGCCATTGGCACAGGGCTGACTTGTAACGGTACCTGTGAAACGCCTTTGGCAATCAGAGCACTCAGGCCTGCAATAGCTCTGCTACTGTGGACTTGAGATTTACTTCTGGGTAAAGGAAGAGAATCCTACCTGCTCACTCCTTTCCTTTCAGAAGTAGTGTGGAGGGACTTCCCTGGTGGTGCAGTAGTTAAGATGCCACGCCCCCAATGAAGGGGGCCCGGGTTCGATCCCTGGTCAGGGAACCAGATCCCGCATGCCGCAACTAAAACGATCCCACGTGCCACGACGAAGATCCCGCACGCTGCAACTGAGACCCAGCGCAGCCAAATAAATAAATAAATAAATATTTAAAGAAACAAAACTAGTGTGGGGATGCACCTTGATTGATCATTTAACTTTCACGTAGATATTAGCCCAGCATCATGAACATTATAAAAACGATACCATGGCAATGGGAAGTCATTCTGAATACTTCTTGGTGGTGAGCTCCCCAGAAGACAATTATTGGAGAGATATGGGAGAAAATGCAGATGGCCTTTAACATCCTTGGCCATCAGGGGCAGTGCTTACTTTGACTTGTAAAAAAAAAAAAAAAACAAATACCTACCAGTATGGTGGAGACTATGTAACAATAAAGAAGTTTATCTCTGTGGTTTTTGGCAGAAGTGGTTATTTAGATCAATACTCAAGGATTAAAAAACACCATGTGCTTATTCTTTTGTTGACTGTAACACTTTTTTTCTTTCTGCCCCACTGGAGTCAGAGAAGACCTGGAGCATTGTAGAGTGGTGATTGCACCTCACGGACCTCTAACTAGAGGGATCATAACTGACCAAAGACCCCCGGTACTTCGCTCTGGAATCCATTGCAGTATTTGTGCTGAGTCCATGTTTCCCACCGGGAGCTGCCAACAAATGACTAAGTGTGCAAGGATACTAGGACTTCTCTGACGGTTGGCTTTGGCTCCAGCACTCCCTGATGACCTTGTAGAAACTTCCTTAGACTTCATGGCACTCTAGCATGCTTCTATTCAATTCCTTCCTTCCCTCCCTCTTTCACTTGGGGTCAGACTTGCTTCGAGGTCTGACATGGCTCTCCAGTCTTTTGGGCTCTCTCCCCATTTGCTTTCCCATAGGCATAAGATCTTTGCATGCTTAATCCCTCCTTGGTGTTTGCTTCTCAGAGGACCTGGACCAACACAAGTGGTACTGAGAGTAGTCTGAGAGAACAGGGGCAAGTTGGGGATGTGGGCCTGGATTACCCACCACCCAACACATGAAGAGGAAGGTCAGGAGGTGGAACATGGATAGTCTGTGGCACAACAGGATGGCCCAATTGCTAAAAATGTTACTGGTGGTGACCTGGGAAATGTCATGGTGGAGGGGAATTCTGTGGCAGGTGTGGTGATGCAGGAATTTGAAAAATATGGGGAGAACAATGCCTACAAAGACAGTGGAATTCACTGTTTACTGCAAAGTTGTGCTGATGCCCTGCAAAAGGATAATGAGAGACCGAAGGCTATTAAAAAGCAGATAAGGGCTAAGTGCAAGAGCCAGAATGCCCTGGTGGTAGTTCACAAAGAGGCCTTGCTACCCAGAGTGGAGAGGCAGAGATACTTGAGCGGCAGGCTGAAGACCTCATTGTGAGTCACAGCTCCAGAGATGTTCGAATGCTCAGCTAAGGCAGGTCTGTTACGCAAAGGACAGGGCCATGGGAAAATCTGTACTATGGAGTGAACTGTGTTCCACCCAAATTCATATATCGAAGCATTAATCCCCAATGTGACTATATTTGAAGATAAGGCTTTTAGGAGGTAATTAAGGTTAGATGTGATTACAGGGGTGGGGCCCTAGTCTGATGGGAATGTGGCCTTAAAGAAGAGGAAGAGCTTTCTGTTTCTCCCTGTCATTCCCCTCCCCCATGCCATGAGGACACAGCAAAAAGGCAGCCATCTGCCAGCCAAGAAGAGAGATTTCACCAGAAACCAAATTGCCCGGCACCTTGATCTTGGACTTTTGAGCCTCCAGAACTGTGAGAAAACAAATGTCTATTGTTTAAACCATGCAGCCTGTGGTATTTTCTTATGGCAGGCCTAGCAGCCTAAGACAATCTGGGACCCTGAAACACGGGACACACCTTATAGCTAAGGAAGTGCAGAAGTGGGTAATTGTATCATAAACCACACCACCTTGAGAGAGTTGGCCTCATAGAATCCTGGAGTGTCGTTCTAAAGGAGCAGCTGAAGTGCCAGCCTGCAGGAAATACCCTGAAAGGATGGGATATCATCTTTCAGTGCCCAAAGACCTATATATGGCCTGTGTTCCTAAAAGGAAAAACACATAAGTCTGGAATCTGTGGAATTAAAGAAACTCCAATAAAAAATTGGAGTTGAGACAAGCTTGTAGGGGGAGACCTCATGCCCTGCCATGCATTGTTAATTATTCCAAACAGGAAGAGACGTAGGCCTATATCTCTGACAAGAAGATGTTGCCTACTTTACTGTTCATCGGGAAGAAGAAAACTTCTCTCTACCCCATGACAGCCCAGACAATCAAAGACTGTAGTAGTACAACCAATGAGAAACCTCCATACTTTGGACTCCCAGATTCCTCCAATGGACTCTTTGGTTATTATAGCCCCTCCCAACTCTTCCCTTTTCCCTTTAAAATCAAGTTCCCCTTCCTTGTTCTCTGGATTTGCCTATGATCCGTCATAGTCACATATCCCAAATGACATTCCTTTGGCCATTCCCAAATAAACTTGCTTTTGCTGGTAAAATAACTGGCTATTATTATTATTAAAGTTGACATTTTTGGTGTCAGAAGTGGGATCCAAAGGAAGCAAACTCCAGAAATGATGGTCCTCTGGAATTGAGTGAGGTACTCACACCAATCCCCTGTGCTCATTGCTTCCATGAAGGCCTCCTGCTTTCAGTTTTGTGAGTTTTCCCTACGATTTCAAGCTCTGCTCTTTTTGCATTTTGAGCTCTCTGACTTTATTCTGGATCTGGAAAGGCTTTGTCCTGTCAGGGGAAAGATTTCATCTTTTCCAGTTTAAGGCTTTGTCCTTGGTGAGTACTCAGTTGTTTTCTGAAATGCAAGGTAGCGAAGTTCTCTTTGGGGGATCAGACTAACTGGAATCCAAGTTGGGTTTTTTTGTCTGTAGATTCCTTTTGGGATTCAGGCTAGCACTCTAGCACCTTTCTTGTGTTTTCAGAAGACCTTAGGAAAATGGGATCCCAGCCATCTAAATGTTCTAAAGGCAGCCCTCCTTTGGAGGCTCAGGCTCATTTTATGTTTAAAAACTGTGACTTCACACATGCTCATTTTTAAACTAAGTGGTCTGACCAAACTAAAAGTGATCTAGAATTACAATGGTCATTATGAAGAACTTTTGATTTCACCAAGTTCACTTTTCTTAAGATTAAATTGGAGTACTGCAGTTCTAAAATTAAGCAAAACAAATGGTATATTTATTTTCATTGGTACCCAGAAGCTTCCAATTGTGCACAAAACTATAAAGTTGCCTCTTTGCAAATGCCATTTCTACATTGGCTGAAAAAACTAAAAAACTAGAAAAGAATTAAATGACTTCTGGGGACTTCCCTGGTGGTCACAGTGGTAAGACTCCATGCTCCCAATGCAGGGGACCCAGGTTCGATCCCTGGTTGGGGAACTAGATCCTGCATGCATGCCACAACTAAGAAGCCTGCATGCCGCAACTGAAGATCCCACATGCTGCAACGAAGATCCCGCATGCTGCAACTAAGACCCGGCACAGCCAAAATAAATAAATTTTTAAATAAATAAATACATGGTTTCTGAAAACTCATGTTTCTTGTGTTCCCCTCCCCTTTGTTGTCTCAGGTGCCATCTTTTGTGTCTTCCCTGGCAGCCATTTTGTGCTCAGACTCTGCCCCCTGTGCCATCTTCCTCTCTCCTCCTCTGTGAAAACCTGCCCCTTTACTTATTTTTTTTAAACTTAAAAGTATATTTATTTATTTATTTTATTTATTTTTTTGGCTGCATTGGGTCTTAGTTGCAGCACTTGAGATTTTCGTTGAGGCATGCGGGATCTTTCACTGCAGCACACTGGCTCTTCATTGTGGTACACGGGCTTCTCTCTAGTTGTGATGTGAGGGTTTTCTCTCTCTAGCTGTAGTGCATGGGCTCCAGGGCGCATGGGCTCTGTAGTTTGCGGTACATGGGTTCTCTCATTGAGGCGCACAAGCTCAACAGTTGTGGCGCACAGGCTTAGTTGCCTCACGGAATGTGGGATCTTAGTTACCCAACCAGGTATCGAACCTGTGTCCCCTGCATTGGAAGGGGGATTCTTTACCACTGGACCACCAGGGAAGTCCCAAAACCTGCCCCTTTAAAATTGGACCCTCTGAGGATCCAAATGCTAACCCCCTAATTAGTGTTTCTAATTTAAGTGGAACAAAGAAACAACTAGAAAGAAAGATTAAAGTAGCAATCGCCCTAGACTTTTTTTTTTTTTGGCTGCATTGGGTCTTTGTTCCTGTGTGAGGCCCTTCTCTAGTTGCGGCATGTGGGGGCTACTCTTCGTTGTGATGCGCTGGTTTCTCATTATGGTGGCTTCTCTTGTTGCAGAGCATGGGCTCTAGGCACTTAGGCTTCAGTAGTTGTGGCTCTCGGGCTCTAGAGCACAGGCTCTGTAGTTGTGGCTCACGGACTTAGTTGCTTCGCGGCATGTGGGATCTTCCCGGACCAGGGCTCAAACCTGTGTCCACACTGGCAGGCAGATTCTTAACCACTGCACCACAGGGGAAGTCCTAGACTTTTGACAATAGACAAATATATTCCAAAACTCCTAGGAGAAAACTTGCTTTCTGTTTCTGTCTGTTTGTTGAAGCCTTTTGGTAAGTCATCAATCTTGTTCAAAAGGGGGAAATGTTGTTTTAAGTAAGTCCACCTAAGGGACACCCTTAAAAGAGAGGATCCCAAACCTCTCGGGAGACAATGAAATGCATTCTTTGATTGGTATGCAGGAGTTTCTAAAAGGCAAAGAGATGCCAAAAACAGCTAAGATAGAAAAGTATCCTTACAGCATGCAAAACAAAACAAGCAAAAAACTTTGGCCATTTGAGCAAGTAACCTTAACTTAGTCCATCTTCCAGAAAAATAATTTAGATTCAACTACTCTTTTGAGTTTGTATCTGAGATATGGCTAAAATCTAAAATAAAACTATAAGATCGCTGTTTGCATCTGTCTGTATGCTCTTCGTATCTATATATGTGTGTTGTAGATGCATGGTATTCTTTACCTCTGGATGGTATTGCTAAGATTAATTGGTAAAGAGCTCTATTTAATCGGCTTAAAAACAAACATGTACTTATAAAAGTTAAAGAAATATTACAAAAACTGACCCCAAATGCCCTACAGGTTCACATTATCTATGATTAAATTTTAGTAAATGAAAGCTAGGCTGAGGTTGTTGTTTTCATTAAAACAAGCATGTCTTTGAATTTATCAATGCTGAAAGTAATACAGGCATATAACTTTCATTCTGTCTGTCTTTACTGGTCAGACAAGTTCATGTTATCTTTGTTACACAATTTGTCAGCAAGAAAAATAACTTAAGATGATGGTTAACTGTTTTACTATCACACAAATCTTTGTGAGTAATCTAAACACAATAGTTGGGAACAAATGATTTAGATGGATGAAAATGGGATAAGAGCGTTTGGATGAAATAATTATGTTTTAAGGTATATGTGCTTGAAAAATAACTTCCCGAAACCTTTTGGTAACTTGAAACTTTAGAGGTTTGCTAAGTTAAATTAAATGATGGGTGATCATTAAATAGCTAGCTCACTTCCAAATAAGATGAAATACTGAAACACTACAAATATTGGTTCATCCACTTTTGCTTTCCTTTACATAGGAACTGAAGATATTTGGGTCTCCTGGTAAACATATTTTGTGCCATATTGGAAAATTACTATGAGGAAAATATACTTTTACTATTGGCTTGCTCCTGATGGGAGAAAGTTTTTGTTTCTGTTTTTTTGGGTTTTTTTGTTTAACCTATTAAGTAAACTGCTTAGAACACAAAGGTTTGTGTTTTATCAAAATAATTTCCTGTACTTCATGTGGTCTTAATCAGGTCTTTGATTCCTAAAGAAGACTGAACCTTCTCAATATTGAAAGAGCTGAGTTTTACCTACAACTATGTAACCTTTTGGTATTTGCCTTTGGAATCTTTGTTACTTTGGTCAAATAGATAATTAAGTATAATTTCATAATGATTTGTGGTCTTGTTTGGTCAAATGCCTAAAACATTTTCATATTTTTGACAAACTTACCCAAAATATTGGGTTCTAACTGAAGTCTTCTTGACTTTGAACTAAATTTGAGTTCTTCCAGAGGACTCCTGGAAAATTTCAAAGGATTTATCTCTCATTTGGTAAAATGTTAAACTAATCAGGTTTGTTTGACATGTTAAACTAAATGAGAAGCCTGTCAGATAAGAAGGAAAACTAAACTTTTTTATTTGCATAGGGACATGTTAATATAAGTGTTCCAAATTGTGTGAAATTCCTGAAATTCTAAGATATCCTGATATAATGTTTTCCATCATAATTTTAAAATGTATGTCACAGAAATAAGCAGATCCCCTTGTCAATCCAGTTATAATGAACTCTCATCAAATCTTTAATAATGGGCATTTTCAAGTCTTTTTCTCATTTATAGACAGTTATCACTTTACTCAGATACTTTTGCAAATGTGCTTCATCTTCAGAGAAATTCATGGAAAGGACTCTGACAGGTACACTGGAATACAGGTCTTTGATAACTTTAAGATCATAGCATTGAACTGGGTAAGAATTTATAAAACTCTAATGGAAAACCAAGTGCTTTGGGGTTTTGTTTTCCAGATGTAAAGGACCACCCTTTTTCTACGCTTCTTTAAGCTGTCTATAACTTAAAGCAATTTGCTGAAGTGTATCTTTGCAACCAAGGTTGCAGCATTTATATTTTTCTCCCTACCTGATCCCTCAAGGGTTCTGAAACTCTTATTTAAAATTCTTATTTTTCATAAAAATGTATGTGTTTGCATAGGTTCAATAGGAGTCTGCTCTCCTTGTAACAGGACACCGAATGCACTTGCCTCCTGCTTCTTTTGCTCCACAGCTGATAAAGGGATACATACTTCTCTACTGTAAAGACCTAATTGTTTCTGTTAAAAAATAACCAGGCCCTGGTAGGATACTCTTTTTGCAACACACTCCTGGGGGACAAAGACCCCACACATTACACCATACAACCTGGAAATTTTGTGTACTGGAAAAGACCCCTTCAAAAGGACTCTCTCCAGCCTTGCTGGATGAGTCCCTATCAGGTACTGTTAACTAACCGCTGTGTCACCAAACTCCGGGGAGTAGACCCCTGGATCCACGTGTCACACCTAAAGAAGACACTAAACTCCAGGTGAACCTGCTCATCGTCCAGCAACCTGAAGATAAAGCTCACTAGGATCTGAAGCAGATGACATCTGAGGCTGACAGCTTTTCCAAGGTATCTGGACCAGGCCTATATACCTTCTTTTCAATATTGTCTCTTACCTTGTTTTTCTCCTCCCTTCAGTTGAAGAACAAAGCCCCCGTCCATATTTCCCAATCCTTTGCAAAAGAGGGAAACCTCCCTGATTGCTGGATTCGCCATCAGAAACCTCAGTCAGTCCAAGATAGGAATGGTCCTTAGGTTCACTCTATAAGTAATTTTACTGGGGTTCCAAATGCTGTTGTCTGTCCAGATTGTTCCATGGGCCCATTTTATAGAGTCAGAGGGCTAAGCTCACTTAAAATTATTTCTTGCTTCAATTTGACCCAATCTTGTTATGGGAAAATAAGATCTTTTGAATGTTTGTATGAAAGCTCCTGTGGAGTTGGCAATACAAGTTGGATCATTTGTAAATTTGCTGACATATCTGTTTATCTAGGTAACCTCTTGGTGTGTAACAACATAATGTCTGAGCTTTGGTTAAATAATGCTAACACCTTTACGGCAGTGAATTAATCCATAGATACTATGACTTATGTGGGGGCCTTATGTACACACCATGGTTACACCTTCACGTGTGGAAGTTTTGGCAGTGGCTTTTATGCTTGAGCAACTCATCAGTTTGATACCTGGAGAATACAAGGATGGCATGCCCTTGCTGTATTCACTGTCCTATTCTCCCTACATAACCGAACAGAAGCCTTTCATTGGCTCATCCCATTAAGCCTCTATAGCTTCCGTAAGTGAGAACTTACAGGTAGTGTATGTGATTCTAGTTTTGCCTCTGTAGGTAGAGCTTTCTTTCCATGGATCAGAGTGAGCGCCAATGAACGTATGAACAGGAATCCCTCTCTGATATTGGAATAGTTAGCTGACTCTGTGGCTAACACATTTTCAGCTCAGCAATATTCACTTAACTCATTGGCCACGGTGGTTTTGGATAACCACGTACCCCATGATTACTTACTCACTGAGCAAGGAGGTGTCTGTGCAATAGCAAACACCTCTTGCTGCAGGTGCATAAATGCCTCCAGGGAATTAGAGATCCAATTATATAAAATTAAAGAGCAAGCACATTGGTTACAACAAATTTCACTTGACAACCCACTATCTTTTGATTTATTCAGCCGGCTACCTTGTAGTATGGGCTCCTGGTTTAGAATCATCTTGCAAACTGAGTTTATTATGTTGTTTTAAATTCTGCACTGTATACTGTGGTTAAGTTCTGTACCTATTGCTTGTCTTTTTTTTTTTTTTTTTTGTGGTACACAGGCCTCTCATTGTTGTGGCCTCTCCCCTTGCGGAGCACAGGCTCCGGACGCGCAGGCTCAGCGGCCATGGCTCACGGGCCCGGCCGCTCTGTGGCATGTGGGATCATCCCGGACCGGGGCACGAACCCGTGTCCCCTGCATAGGCAGGCGGACTCTCAACCACTGTGCCACCAGGGAAGCCCTGTTGTTTGTCTTAACATTTATAAAAATGACATGCCTAATAAGATGATGCTAACTCAGTGCTTGGAGATAATTTCTAGCACTTAGGACATTGACTACATATGGACTTTTAAAAGAAATGCCTGAGAGTTCTCCCTACTACCTTTCCTTGCTAATCAAATGCAGCCTAATGAGGTTTCTGATTTGTGTACTTTCCCTCAAATGTGAGACATAACAAACAGAGAAGGGTCTTCCTGGCACTAAGGGACAAAACACTATATGCAGACATCCTGACTTTTGATCAGCAATGCTTTTGAGGAAAGATCTTGATCAAAAGGGGGAAATGTGGAATTAATTAAAGAAATCTCAGCTAAAATTGGAGTCAGAATAGGCTTTTATGGGGAGCTCTCACGCCCTGCCATGCATTATCAACTATCCAAACAGAAAGAGATGTAGGCCTACATCTCTGACAGGAAGGTTTTGCCTACTTTACTATCCACCTGGAAGAAGAAGAAAAACTTATCTCCCTCTGATGACAGCCCAGCCAATCAGAGACTGTAGCAGTCCAATCAATGAGAAGCCTCCATATTGGATTTTCAGCTTCCTCCAATGGGCATTGGTTATTACAGCCCCTCCCAACTCTACCCTTCTCCCTTTAAAAGCAAGTCCCCCTTCCTTGTTCTCTGAATTTGCCTATGGTCTACCGTAGTTCACACACCATGAATTGTAATTCCTCTGGCTATTCCTGAATAAACTCACTTTTGCTGCTAAAATAACTGGCTGTTATATTACTAAAGTTAATAAAACCCAAAGGTAGAATCAGAAGTGACCCCACTTACATCACTCTTAATGACCCACTGGGCAGATTTTTTGTCTCATGTTCCTGCAACTCTGTGTTCTGCAGGGTTTGAAGTCCTGGTCCCAAAAGAGAATATACCCTTGCCAGGAAACACACCAAGAGACCCATTGAACTACAAGTTAAGGCTGCCACCAGGACACTTTGGAGTCAGTGGGTGAAAAGGGGGGGTCATCATATTGAGAGGAGTCATTGACCTTCATCAGCAGGAGGAGGTGGGAGTGCGGAAACCAGGCAACCCACTGGGGTGCCTCCTGGCTCTCCCTTGTCTCACTGTAACTGTGAATAGACATGTGCAGCCACTCCAAACTGAGAAGGGTACAATGATCAACAATTTAGACCCTTCAGGAATGAAGTTCAATACCAACAGGTAAGACACTAACACCTGCCAAGTTGAGAACAAGGGTGAGGAGGGTTTAGAATGAAGAGTGGAGGAGGGATGAGGATGCTCAGTTGTAGTCCCATGATCAACTGCAGTGGTGGAAGCTGTTGGCTTATCCTTCAGGGAAAAATGTCCAATGGAACCTTGAAGGAGCTGCTTCCTGCAACTTCCAGTGCAGCCCAAGGGGTGGACTGTGGTGGTAATGAGAACGTGCCCCATGGACAACCAACAGCAAGGGTGTTATTAGCCAGGGCCCTGGATGCTGGGCTCAGAAAATCATTACCATATTTTCACTGAGGCCACACTTCCCATGGAGTGCTCCTTATAAATGACAGAGTACTACAGGGATACTTAGGTTGGTTCCTGGGAGACCTCCAATGATGGCCGACTTTGGCTCAAGGACTCTCCAACAGCCTTGCAGAACTGTCCTTCAAATGCATATATAGTTTAGGGTGCTTTCACTAGCTATTCTTCCCTCCCTCCTCCCTCACTTGGGGTCAGACTTGCTTTGCTGCATGACTTGGCTTTCCCAGCCTTTCTTGTCCCCCTTCCCATTTTTTTTTTCTCATACAGATGCTTTCCCAAATAGAATCCTTACACGTTCAATCCCATCTTGACATCTGCTCAGTAGTGCACTGGTAAACCAATCTCCAAAAACAAAAGAACACATTTGTAGCACTGACTGACTTCCATGGTATAAATACTCCTGCCATGGTAGACTTCTACCAGTGGTTCTTACAAAATTCCTAAATAGCTCTCATGAGCTGGTATGAGCCACTCCAATGCTTCACTTCATCTGACTCTGGGGACTGAGGGGATCTGGACCAACACCCAAAGGACGGACCTAGAGGGGAAGATGTTGTGATTCAAGGTAGGATGAGTCAAAATTTGGGGTGGGGGTATCTGCCGATTGCCAGCATCTGACTTCAGTAAGGTGGTATCTTCTCCATGCTTGAAAAGTCTCTGGTGTTTCTGACACTTTTTCAAACTGGGATTATAGAAATCTGACATGTGCCCCATCCTTAATGACATATCATCCACAGCTCTAGTCATTTGTCCCAGCTCCCCTTAATCCATTCATCCACCTGCTGTCTGATGAGCCTTCCTAAAGCAAAACTCTGACTATGTCAATGCCTCTGCTCAAAAATCTCCAACAGCTCTCTTGTCCTAGAGAGGTATTTCTCAACTTGTGGAACACCCTCTTGGAGGATGTTAATAGGTGTTGTGAGAATCCAAGGGTAGCGTGATCAAGTGAGTTTGGACAACACTAAGTTAAACAAAATGAGTCAGGTTTCTTTACGTCAGGACTTATACGGCATTGTAAATTGCCTGTAGGGCTATGCAACATCTCCCAGACTTATTCAACTAGGGTTCCCTTCCCCTGCTTTTTTTTTCCCACAGCATCTCAGGTAACTAGCCTTCTGTGGAACACACTATGGAAATGCTGGATATGCTGGCTTAGAGGACAGAAGCCAAAGTCCTTGGTCTAGCCATTGAGGCTGTGTTGTCTTGGCTTCATCAGCTATTTAACCTTCTTTTCCTTCCTGAACACTTTGTTCCAGGAAACTTAAACCTAACTCATTGTGCCTACCTATCGAAGCTTCACTGCCCTTGGACATTTCATGTTCTTCCTTCTGCCTCTAATGTCCTTCTTCCTCTTCTTTACCTGTTGAAATTCATCTGCCCTTTCAAGCCCAGCTCAGTGCCACCTTTTCTAGGAAGTCTCATCTGAAACAACATGATATTTTTAAAAATTGTGTGTGTGAGAGGGGCAAAACAGAGGTGGGGGAGTGGGAGGTACAAACTATTGGGTGTAAGATAGGCTCAAGGATGTATTGTGCAACATGGGAAATAGAGCCAATAGTTTTTAATAACTGTCAATGGAAAGTAAGCTTCAAAAATTGTATGAAATGTTTTAAAATTTTTTTTAATTGTGGTAAAAATTATATAACATTTACCATCATAGCCATTTTTTTTTTTTTTTTTTGCGGTACGCGGGCCTCTAACTGCTGTGGCCTCTCCCGTTGTGGAGCACAGGCTCTGGACACGCAGGCTCAGTGGCCATGGCTCACGGGCCCAGCCGCTCCGCGGCACGTGGGATCTTCCCAGACCAGGGCACGAACCCGCGTCCCCTGCACTGGCAGGCGGACTCTCAACCACTGCGTCATCAGGGAAGCCCCATCATAGCCATTTTTAAGTGCACAGTTCAGTGATATTAAGTATTATACATACATATTATTGTGCAACCATCACCACCATCCATCCACAGAACTCTTCATCTGGCAAAATTGAAACTCTGCACCCATTAAACAATAACCCATATTACTCCCCCCACCCCCAGGCAACCACCATTCTACTTTCAGTCTCTATGAATTTGACTACTCTGGGGCCTCATGTAAGTGGAGACATACAGTATCTGTCCTTCCGTGACTCTCTTATTTCACTTAGCATAATGTCTTCAAAGTTCATCCATGTTGTAGCGTGTGTCAGAACTTTGTCCCTTTTTAAGGCTAAGTCGTATTCCATTGTAGGTATATACTGTGTTTTCTTTATCCATTCATTTGTTGATGGATTCCTGGGTTGCCTTCATGTTTTTTGGCTGTTGTGAATAATGTTGCTATGAACATGTGTGTACAAGTATGTGTTTGAGTTCTTGCTTTCAATTCTTTTGGATTTATACCCAGCAGTGGGATTGCTGGGTCTCATGGTAGTCCTGTTTTTTAATTTTGGGGGGAACTGCCATACTGTGTTCCACAGTGGCTGCACTATTTTACATTCTTGACACTACATGACCTTTTTACAGCACTCTATGTGCTTTCCATTTTGTTTTTAGCCACTTATACATAAGTCTTCTCTCTCCGGTATTATAAATTCCTAAAAGGTAAGATCCATGTCCCATTTTTCCATTTCTTCCCAGATGTCTATATTAGTGCCTTAATGTTGTGCCCACTGATGTTCTGCCCCTCAGTGCTGTGCCCCACTGGTTATTGAAGGGCTGAATTTCTATGCACACTGACATCCTACTAACGACGCATAGGTAGTCACACAAACGGTCACATCATAATCTTTCTACTCTTCATCATGGTAAATGAAACCTCTATTAAAGCAGCGCAAAAAACAAAAACAAACAAACAAAAAAAAAGCAGCTCTCCCCAACCTTTTTGGCACCAGGGACCAGTTTCGTGGAAGACGATTTTTCCACAGACGGGGAGTGGGGGGATGGTTCAGGCGGTAATGCGAGCGATGGGGAGCCATGGGGAGCGGCAGATGAAGCTTTGCTTGCTAGCCTGCCGCTCACCTCCTGCTGTGCGGCCCAGTTCCTAACAGGCTGCAGAGCCGGTACCAGTCTGTGGCCCAGGGGTTGGGAACCCCTATATTAAAGGATCTCAAGGGAAATCAAGATATTTATTTGCACCGAGAATATTGTCCTGATGCACCCAAGTGCCTGAAAACACTGAGTGGAGATGGTGCTTTTCCACAGTGTCAGCTACTTATTACATCAGAACAAATCCACCCCATAGACAGGTTCACAAAGATGTGCTATGAACTGGTTGTATGTAACCCTCCCAAAAAATCCATATGTTGAAACCCTAACCTCCACTGTGTTGATATTTGGAGGTGGGCCCTTTAGGATATAATTGGGTTTGGATGAAGTCCTTGGGGTGGGGCCCCCATGACGGGATTGGCACCCTTATAAAGGGATGAAGAGACCAGAGCTCTCTCTCTGCCACGTGAAGACACAGGAAGAAGGCAGCTGTCTATAAGCCAAGAAGGAATTCAGGAACTCACCAGGAACCGAATTGACTAGCACCTTAATCTTAGACTTCAAGCCTCTAGAACTGTGAGAAATAAACATCTGTTGTTTAAGCCACCCAGTCTATGGTATTTGTTCTAGCAACCCAAATTGACTAAGACAGGATGCAAAACTGTAAGGCCTCCAAGTAGCTCCTGATCTAGCCCCTCCAAGGTCAGGTTTGGTAGATGCTTCCCTGTTTCCATTCTCTTCCTGGCATACAGCTTCTCTGAGAAATGAAGATGTTGAAAATCTCCATCTCTCCTACCTGGGAAGGAAACAAGTTCCAATGGGAATTTTTTCCTCAACATCCTAAATCCCAACCTCCACCCAGCAGGCTCGTCTCTCTGTTTTCTTTGGGAAGAAAGACATCCACCCTGCAGGCTGGTCTTTCTGTTTCCTTCTTCATACTTCTCTCCCATGGCTACTGTCCCTCTATCCTCAGGTTAACATTTAACTTGGGAAAAAAAAATCAGCTACTTAGAATTTTGAGCAAATGTTAATCACCACCAGCCGTCTTAATAATCTGCTTTTACCATTTCTCCTGAGGTGGGCAGGCTAATTTAGCTTGTCAGTGGAGGCTCTGTCTGCTATTAACCTCTTCACCTCTTTGTCTTTCTCGAGCCTAGTTGCTTTTGCAGAGTTTAATTGGATTAGGGTTAGGGTCTCAGGGACTTTCAGATCTGGAACCTTTATTAGATGAGACAATGGAAAACAGGAGGTATGGCGGGGAGGGCAGTAATTCGATGCCCGGCTCATAGGAGAGAATTAAATCCAGAATTAGTGAGACTTGGGGGCAGGGCCTCTCCATAGGGATTTCCTTTAGGTCCCAAATTGCTCTACGTCAAGGAACCTCTAGGAGAGGTGAGCATGGGCATTTCTGGTGCTTTTCTCCCTTTTTTGTTTTTTAGGGAGGAGACAAGACATATTGGTGCCTTGCTAGGGAGAGAGCACAGCAAGACAGAAGCAGCGTGGTGTTGTGAAAAGCACCAAATGTTATACACTTGGTAAAAAAGAAAAAGGTAACAATTTATGGTCTCCATACCAGCTTCTGTCATACACTAAACTTGGATGCTAAAGTGTGCTGGGTCCTTGTCTTGAGGGTTAGGAGAAATGGTCAGCATTTCAAACCATAGGACTCCAGAGAATGTGATGGACCCTGTGCTGAGGTTTTTTGAGGAGGGAGGATGTGGGAAGAAGATGCCAATCTGGTAGGTTGGAGTCCAGAAATAAGATATTCTACCAGAACCTCCAGCACACGGGGTATGCACTGCACAACACTAGATGCACCATTCACAGGACATTGGCAGGAATACATGTGATATTACATGACCAGTACTTATTTCTAGGCAGCTGCCCCTCCCTCCCTTCCACAGTTACCATGGGAGCTCCATGCACACATCTAACTCCCATTTGACCAATCAGGGTTTTCCATCCCTTTGGTCAAGTTGATTGGTCCAGGGGTGGGCACTTGACTTAATCTGGGCTGTGAAATGTAAGGTCTGGGAAATGCCAGTGGGCATGTTTCTTGCTGTGTGGGCCTGGGAAGCAGAGGCCAGTTCAAAGAAACAGAGAAAAACTAAATATGTGCAGAGGGGAGCAGACGCTAGAGAAGTAGAGAAGGATCTTTGAGTCCATGTTTCCAGCTGTCCTTGAGTAACAACTGGATTCCATGAGATGATAAATTCCCCTTCATGTTTAAGCTGGTTCAAATTGGGCTTCTGGGCTTCCCTGGTGGCGCAGTGGTTGAGAGTCCGCCTGCCGATGCAGGGGACGCGGGTTCGTGCCCCGGTCCGGGAAGATCCTACATGCCGCGGAGCGGCTGGGCCCGTGAGTCATGGCCGCTGAGCCTGTGCGTCCGGAGCCCGTGCTCCGCAACGGGAGAAGCCACAACAGTGAGAGGCCCGCGTACCGCAAAAAAATATAAAAAATTGGGCTTCTGTCACTTGAAATCATCAGAGTTCTGAATAACATGCTAGAGGTCAAGGTCAGGGATGTGAGAGTACTGCTGTTTTCAGTCCTTTATCAGGTTTGGAGTAGGAGCCCTCCAGAGAGCAAGCCTAGCTCTCAGGAAATAGAGGCAGGCAAGGGGTAGGAAGGGTTTCAGAGACTCAACCAAGGAGGATGGTTTGAGGATTTAAGCACAAACTGTCAGGAGACACAGGATGAGCAGCTGGCATGCAGCTGACCAGGGCAACTACCTGATACTAGTCTCAGGACAGCAAAACACTACTCAGGGGGTAAAGGATCGATACTTCCACTCCATCTGACACAGCATCCTCGGCTTTGCCAACGTAATTGTCACAGTGACAGCAAAAAGCAAGTAACCTGATTTAAAAAATGAGCAAAGGACTTGAATAGACATTTTGCTAAAGAAGACATACAAATGGCCCATAAGCATTTGAAAAGCTTCTCAACATCACTAAGCTTTAGGGAAACGCAAGTCAAAACCACAATGAGATATCACTTCACATCCATCAGGATGGCTACTAAAGGCAAAACACAAAACAACCTCCCGGCTCTGAAACGAGAAAATACAGTAAGTGTTGGCAAGGATGAAGAGAAATCAAAACTCCTGTGCATTGTTGGTAGGAATGCAAAATGGTGCAGCCACTATGGAAAACGGTACAGCAGGTCCTCAAAAAATTAAAAATAGAACTCCTATGTGCTATGGACTGAATTGTGTCTCCCCCCAACCCCAGCTTTATATGTTGAAGCCCTAACTCTCAAAGTGATGGTATTTGAGATGGCAAATGGTACTTGGAAGGTGATTAGGTTTAGATGAGGGTGGGGTCATCATCGTGGCCCTTATAAAACCAGACTAGAGCCCCCTCTCTGTCTCTCTCTGCCATGTGAGGACACAGCAAGAAGGCAGCCACCTGCAAGCCAGGAAGAGAGCTTTCACCAGAACTCGACCATGCTGGCACCCTGATATTGGACTTCCGGCCTCCAGAACTGGGAGGAAATAAATTTCTGCTGTTTAAGCCAGCCAGTCCGTGGTATCTTGTTATGGCAGCCTGGGCTGACTAAGACACTATATGATCCAGCAATCCCCTCATGCAATCTGGCTTCCAACTTTCTTTCTGCTATAGTGTCATTATACCTATGCTTTGTCCTGCAAACCCTCCTCACGCCAGGGATGGCGCTGTTGCTAATCTTACCATACAGGCTGCCCCACCCCACCCCCAAATTCCACCTGCCTCCTGAAGTTTCCCTAACCCTCTCACTGGAGAAGGCATCTCTTTCATTTGAACTCTTCTAGCATTTTGACTGTTTCTCTCACATGACATGGACCACATTTGGATTTGTCATAATTATTTATGTATTTGTCTTATTTTTTTCTACTGGACTCTAAGGTTATTGAGGGCAGGGAGGGAGGGAGTCCTATGTACCCACAAATTCCTCCTGGCCGACAGCAGTGTTTGACGAACAGCAAAATTTCAATAAAAGTTGCTTGCAAATGAATCTGGAGAAGCTGAGAATATTGTAATCAACAGCACAAGAATTAGCACAGGGGTAAATTTAGGGTGTCCCACTCACATCTACCTTCCCCCATATGCAGTTTGGTCTGTAAATAGGAACAAATGTCAGTCACAGGTGTGGCCACGTTAGTTGTCTTTCCTGCTGTACAGATGTACCAAGTTCATGTTTCCAAGAATAACCCTCCAGGAAAGCCTCACTATCCTTGCTCCTTACACACATGCAAGTAGCAAAATAATCCTGGAGATTCTGAAAGCCTTCCTAGAGTTACAGTTGGGGAAAGTCAGGGAGATGTTTCTGGCAAATGGCCTCATCAGTGACTGTGAAATTGTACCTGAAGGGGCCCTGGAGCTGCTGGATGTGGGCTCATCTCACAGCTGTGCATGGAGCAAACAATGGGCCTGGCTGCCAATTTGGAGTCTGAGGGAAGAGAAGGAGCTGTTTCCTATTTCCATCTGGAGAGAGGTGGGGCCCCAAGTAAATGGCTAGTAAGTGTTTATTGAGCACTTACTATATGCCAGGCGTTATGCTAAAACCTACATTGCCTGATGGGGTAGTCACTAACCACACGTGGCTACTGAGCCCTTGAAATGTGACTACTGCAATCGAAGAATGGGATCTTTGATTTAATTTAAGCTTTAAAACAAGTACTCTATTAGGTTATTAAAAAATATTTAAGAATGGTTGAAACTAACTTGGGTGTGTGAATTTCTTTCAACTATAAATTTTATGAAATCTAATAGGAAGCAAGTCTTTCTTTGAAAATTCAGTATCTGAATTGGGTTGCATGGTAAGTGTAAGATTTTGAAGATTTAGTCTGAATAAAAGAATGTTAGACATCTCATTGACACTTTTTATGTTGATTAATGTTAAAATTATAATATTTGGGGTTATATATATTGCGTTAAATAGAACATATGATTAAAATCAATGTTACATGTTTCTTTTTAAAATGTGGCTACTACAGTTTTACATTTTGTACATGCTTGCTTTATATTTCTATTGAAGAGTGCTTTGCGCTCTGCTAAACATTTTAACATGCATTATTTAATTTATTCCACAAACAACTCTATGAAGTAGATAGCATTATTATTATCACCTTTTTACAAAGGATTCTCAGAGAGATTCAGCAACTTACCCAAAGTCATACACACTGTGCTATGCTCTCTCCGGGGACTAGGGGCTAGGCCTGGGAGGCTGTTTGTGAGTCTGGCCTTCTGCCTGGGTGCCAGAATGACAAAGGGCCTCATATGCAGACTTTTTGGTAATATATTTGAAGATGTTATACATACAGCATAGGTATAGTAACAAAAAATGAAAGCAGATATTAATCATTTAATTTCAAATTCTTAACTATAAGCATATAAAATACATCACCATTTTGATAACCCTGCTTTGGCCTTTCTTAATTTTGTAATATCCTGGAAGCCTCAAGAAATGGAAGAGATCACATCCCTCCAGACTTCTGAAAGGCCCTGGTATCACATTAGATAATTTTCCTAGCCGCCCCAAATTCTGCCAAGGATAGTTTTTAGTCAGTAGTATGAGGAGTGATTCAGGAATTGGGTAAGGCAGGTTTATCGAAACAGGGGTGGGTACGGGCTGGTGGCGAGATCACGCTCCTAACCTCTCGAGCTATGCTGTCGCTGTTGATTAATCATCCAGGCGAAGGCCGCAAGACGCTGAGGCGGAAGGGAAAGAGGGGAAACCAGGGAGAGACTTTCGACATTTTCCAAGACCAAGTTTTCTAAGAGGCTGGTGGGAACCCGGGAAGGCTCCGTCATGATAGGAACGTGCTGGCCTCGAGCTCACTATATAAAGTCACAACCCACTCTGCTCCTCGCCCTGCAAGAATCTGCTCTGAGTCCTGGCTTTGTATCGTTTGCAGTGTAGTTGCAGCATGCGAACGGATGCCGTCAGGGTGTCAAGGAGATGACGGAACTCCGCGTAGGCAAGGGAAGACTGACTAGGGTGAGGAGAGTAAACAAAACCAGCGCAGGGATGCACCACAGTCAAGTGCTTCACCCTGCAGGCCTACGAGGCGTGTACTTGCCCAGCTTCAAGACCGTAGAAAAAGCCCAGAGTCGGCGACAGAGGGATCAATAGTTAATGCATGGGGAAACTTACATGTCTGAAGCAAGGTCCTGGAGCGACACCCCACCGTGTGGGGCAGGACATGGCGGCAGTCTTCCCTGGGGGTGGGGTAGGGAGGTTACCAGTTATAGCGGGAACTGATGTCAGGTTGGCTCATCCGTTACCAGGGAAACCAGCAGAGGAAAATGCCCCTCCTCTCCTTGAGCTATCAAGGTGAAGATGTTTCTGATCTAAAGATGAGAACAATCACCACCTGGCGCCGGGGCAAACATGTAGGAAGGTCGGTCATGTGATTAGGGTGTAGGTTAAGCAGGTACTGGTTGAGCAGGGGGAG
Organism: Pseudorca crassidens; assembly: GCF_039906515.1. Classification (NCBI taxonomy): domain Eukaryota; kingdom Metazoa; phylum Chordata; class Mammalia; order Artiodactyla; family Delphinidae; genus Pseudorca; species Pseudorca crassidens. The sequence goes on from NC_090302.1 coordinate 106,725,609, forward strand.
GTCCAGAGAGCAAGAGAATAGCCATCTTGGGTGGCCTGACCGTACATTATTCAATTCCTAGGTTCACCTGGAATGCCTTTGAGTCTACTTTGAGGTACTGTAGTGAACTGGGCTCATTGGGTCACATCGTCCAGTATATAATCAAATAATTAAGTGTGATTCTTCATGGAACAATGAAATCAGAATCACAATTATGCAAAGTGACATGAACGGTCTGGCTTTAAAGATGGTGGCTTTAACCCAGACTGAAAGCATTTAATATGCAAAAATCACAGGTGTCTCTGTTAAAGGCTCAGGGTGCTCCTACCAGCCTTCAATTGGGAGAGGAAACCAAAGAGGATTCACCTGAGGTTCTTGAAATGTGTTTTCTTATTAACTGGGTCATATTGATATGTTCAGAGCATCAGTAAATCTGGAAGGAAGGAGTGAGGATGTTATCCTCACACAAAAAGCGGGGAAGTTGACGTTATTCTCCTCCCTTTTGGATGCTTTTATGAGAAACTCCAACCTTTAGATTCCACTTGTTATCTAAGTGCCTCTTCTAAGATGTAAATATCTCTGGGAAAGTTGAGACTAAGCAATTCACAGGTTTATGTGAGATGGTTCAACCTCACTGCTTTTCTCCTAACACCTCTTGACCATTGAGAATATAGACATTTTCAAGGGGCTGGGGGAGGAGTGTAGAAGGAAAGAGAAATTGATATTTATTTATGGCATACCCCGGTTGGGAAGACCTTGGCTGTGATGTGAATTGAGGGTGGTGAAGGGAAAGATTTGAGGGTAGGGGTTACTAGAAAGGAAAACAAGTGCTCTACAAGGAAGATAGAAGGGCTCAAAGGAGAGTTTTTTACTCTTTGAATTTATGTCTGGGACTGGGCTTGTATGTCGTCTCTCTACCATGCCTGAACTATTTGAAAATCAAAGTCTGCACACCTGGATGAGTTAAGCAAGACTGGGGCTGAGGGATGAACCAGAAACATTTTTAAGCCCCTTCCTTGCCGATGAGCCACTCTATCTATTCTGTGTCCAAGAGGCCTTAATGCATAATTGTAGCTTTTTTTTTTTTTTTGCAGCAAAAGCAGAAGGGCAGATGCTGCTAATTTAATTACAGCCAATCTGGGTGGTATTTATTGAACCTTATGTGTAAGGCACCTTCTTAACAATGTCCCAGGCTGACACAACACTTGCCCCTACATCCTCCCTAAGAAAATCCTGACCGCAGGATCCCCAGGCCAGAACGAAAGCCTCCGGCCTCCTCAGCAGAAGGGGCCGGGCCTCCGGGGGGCAATGGTATACCTCAGCCAAAGCCAGCTGCTCTGACATTTTGTTTTCTCTCCATTCAGTTCTGATGCTGACACGAGGCAGGTTTGCTATAGAACTCTTCAAGGTAGTAAGAGCACATTAGAGCACTTAACGCATTATTTCAAAATGGGGGAAGAAAGGAAAACGGACAAAGAAGGATCTCCCTGCTGTAGCTATGATTTTTACTTTTATTTTTCTGTTTCCAGAGCACCCGTCATGGGAAGCGCTTGCTTCCATATATCAATGAACACACAAATAAAACGAGGCAAAAGAACACTTTTCCTTTCTTTCTTTTTCTTTTCTAAGGCTGTTGCCCCCACTTGCGACAGCTCCACATGCTAAGGAAGTGAAGCAGAAGCTGCTTCCAGGGCATCCACGGGAGAAGAGACAAAAGCTTCCCTCTTCCTCTCCGAAAAGGGTGCCTTTCCCAAAGCGCTTTTTCAACTTTCCCTCCTCGAAATATGAAATGACGCGGTCCGAGCACTCCGTGTGAATCGACGGTGTTATACATGTGTGCTAGCTCTCCGATCGGCCCTGGCTGGGCTTCTGGGGAGGGAGGAGGGAGGAGGGGGGGGAACTCGAGGCTGAGGCCCCACACTTTCTTCTGATTGAAAAGTGCCGCTCCAAAAATGGCTCCAGAGGAAGCAAGCCCAGAGGTGGTGAAGAGGGAGGAAAAACTTAAATTCTCTTTTTTAAGAAGTGGGAATTATTTACTTCAACTGCAAAGGAAAAAATCTCCCTCAAAAGGGGGGGAAGAAAAGCCTGAAAGTAACCACTCCACTCCCCCGGCCCCAACTGGGCTAAGTGCTGGGACAAACAAACAAAATGACTGATGTGCCCAGTAAATCATCTTGGATGGGGGAAGGGTTTGAATAGAGGCAAGGAAAAAAAGCAGAAGCCAGGCCTAGTGTTTGCTGATTCCAGCAGAGACAGTAAGCAGCAAGGGGCCCGGGCTATGGGATACATAATTGGCTAACGAATAATAAAGCCAGAATTGGATATTAACAGCAATTAGTTTCTGTAGAGGCACTGGGGAAAAAAGCTGTAGAAAACCCCTTTGAGCCTTAATCCGAAGCCATGTGAAATTAAACCAGTGTCTCAATTAAATGGGAATAAATATTGCCACATCAATCTGGGTATGTGTGAGGGGCTGCAGGGAAGCCCCCCTGTGACGTCCAGGTGCACCTTCCTGCGTGTCACAAGCTTTGCGCGGCACGACCTTTGTCAGGCACCTTCTGCTCCTGACCTGTGTGTGTGGCCTCTGGAGGCTAACCGGCCCCTTTCCTTGGGCACGTGACCTTGAGACCAGTGCTCTGAAGGTTATTTCAGGGCACCGGCCTGTTAATCCAGGGGAGGCTTGCATCAATAACTCTGCACCCTGGCGGGCCCAGCAGCCGAGGGATAGGAAGAGTTTAGTTCTTTTTAAAACAGAAACCAGGTCCAGTGGACGGAAGGGCCCTATCTCCTTCGGCCTAGGACGGGGGACGGGGGGTGGGGCTGGGATTTGGAGGTTCAGGGAGCCAGAAAGAGCAAGTCAGGCCGGCTTCTCAGCGGCTCGGTCCCCTCTGGCGTAGGATCTGGAACCAGCGCTAAGTCTGAAGGAGAAATGTGTCGTTTTCCTTCTGGGTTGAGGATTCCGCTGTTGTTTTGGCTTCTTTAGAGTGTGTGTGGGAGTGGGGAAGGAGGGCGTTTGGGGATGGGAAGGAAGGTATGTGGGGAGGGTGAGGACGTCGCTGGGGGTGGTGAATCGCTGGGTCCCCGGGGGAGAAGCCCAGGCCATGGGTGGAGGATGGAGGAGGCTGGTAGGAGTAAAGGGGAGTCAGGGAGGATGCAGTGAGGTGGAAAATGTCCCCCCCTCAAAAAAAACCCAAAACAACAAAACCCTCGCAAAGGGCTTTTACCCTTGAGCTCTGCTGGTGGGAAGTAAAGGGGGTGCTAAGAAGTGACTTTCCCGCCGGGTCCTCTCCCACCCTCCTCCCATGTACCTTACGGGCCTCGCCCCTCTGCCGCTCTTTCTGGCTCAGTCCGAGACTTTCCAGAGTGTGGGATGAGGTTGTCGGGGCCGCAGGGCCCGGAGTGGACGGGAAGGAGGCCCAGATGAGGATGAGGGGAGAGGGACCGAGGCGGGGGCACCTGGCGGTCCCGGCGCAAAGGCAAGGCCGCGAAGTGCTGGGGAGCTGGGAGGAGAGGATGCTTCACCTACCAAGGCCTTCGGTTTGCCACGTCCCATTCTTCGAAGTTGAATATGTACCCCCGCCCTGACCCGCGCCCCATTCCTACCCCGGACTCCGTAATCATCTCTGCGGACCGTCGTGTGCCCACCTGTGAAATTGGGGGAGCGGAGGTGCGTGGAAAAGGTAGCCTCTCTGGGGACTGTCCCTCCCGTTGGTGGCCCCGTGCCGGGGGTGCCCTGTCCTCTCCGCGTCTACCCGCACCTTGGATCAGTCGGAAGCTTCGGGAAATGAGGGTTGACCTAGGTCTTTGAGGCCCCAAGTTTCTTGGTTCGGGCAAGAAGAGAGAGAAAAAAAATCACAGCTGGGAAAACAGGAGCAAAAGAAAAGCAAAAGGAAAGCAGCCCTGTTCGTCTTCGCTTTGCTCGATTTAGGTGTCTTGGGCGCATGAGGAGAAAAAGAGAAAAGAGCAAGCCTCGTGCGCGTTGGAAAGCGGGTCACTGGGAGCCCCAGGGTGCGGGGCCGCGGGCTGGATGGGCGGCGAGGCCTAGCCCGGTGCCCCGGCAGCAGAGCCGGCCGCCTGGGAGCACCCGCTCGCCGGCTGCTCCCTGCGAAGAACCGCCTTGAGAACGTTGCACCAAGCAGCACATGGAACTTCCAGCGAAAATACTCCCTCCTAGGTCCTAGGTCTCTATATTTGTGTATGTTTAAGAAATAATTAGATTGGCTTTTAATTTAAAATAAACCTCCCTCCCCGCTTTAATTTGGAGAAAGTCCCCAGTGATCCTGGAGGTTTATTTGCGGGGTGTGTGTGTGTGTGTGTGTGTGTGTGTGTGTGTGTATGTGTGTGTGTGTGTATGCAAACCATGACCCAGGTCCTCATTTCTCGGGTAACATTTCCATTTTAAGACAAAAGGAAGAAGGATTAGAAAATGAAAAGGTGACTCTATTGAGAGTTGCTGACACTTCATTTCTGACCTGGAACATTCCTTGCTCTCAATAATACCTGCTTTTTTTTTTCCCCCGAGGCCATCTGAATTGGACGCAGCTCTCTCCAGGCCCCCAGCAGTCCCCATACGGTGGCCCAGAGCAAGCACACGTGGACCGGAATGCATCCCATTTGAAGTCTTTTTCTTGTCCTATGTCTACACTGGAGATGCAATTATTAAATGTTTTTTGTTGTTGTTGCTGTTATTGTTTTTTAAACTGAAGTCAAATTGAGTAAGACTTGGCAAAAACACCCAAATAAAAGAACTCTAGATGGGACTTGGAAGAAAAAACATCTTTATTAGGTATTATAATTCCCATAATTGTTATTGACAATAATCAGGCAAGCCTCAAACACAAACCACCAGCACACCCCTCAGCCTGTGTTGACTCCCTAAACCCACCCACAGGCTAGATGAGGAAGGGTGGCTCCATCTGTCCTGGGGAGAATGCTTTGCAGCTGCCCCCAAAGGACTCCATTCTAAGATTGGAACAAGGGGTGGGGGAATTATGTAAGTTCAGTAGCGGGAAAGAGAAAATTATTTACCTGCGGAGATAGTATAGGTGGATGGATGTTTTGTATGTGCGGTTAAATGCCTTCCTATAAATATTAGCAGTGGATACGATCGTGCAAGAAAATCTATGTATATATGTGTATATGGGCATATGCCCGCTGAGAAATTACCCCTCCCCCTCAATCTTTATTTCTTGGGTTAAGGATCCTCATGCGCCCACAAAAACTGTCCCCCCTCCCCACCCCGCTGGGGAAAGGAATGTAGAGGCCATACAGGAGTTTACCTTTGCCTTTGTTAAAGGATCAGTTTCTTTTCCGCTTAGACAGAGATCTGGGCCTGGGCCATCTCTGGCAGGGGAAAGAAGAATATTACCAAGTTTTCCTTCGATACATTTCTAAATCCATCTTAAAGTAGCTGGTGCTGTCACCTTGAGAAACCTATGAGCTCCCATCACCATGAGGACCATAGTGATGGTGGTGTGTGTGAACCGACGGGGGTCTTCATAGCATATTCGGTCAGCAAACTGCACCCAAACATGTCCTACATTTAAAAATTCGTATCGTTTTTCCTTCATTTAAGCCACAGCTTGTAATGAGAGGGGCTCCGATAGAGAGGTAGGGGTGAAGATGATGTTGAGGGTTAAAGAAATGCCTTGAAAGAGCAGACATCATCAGGTTTCTCACATAAATACCGCTGGGCAGAAATAGGCCCCTAATAGAGCAGAAGGTAGGAAGCTAGGACTGATCTTCACCTTATGCCTATATCTGGTGAACACAAAAGGGGCCCTTGAAATTACCCAGGGGTCAGAGGGGTGCATTCATCAGTGCCATTTTCAGCCATTAAAGCCCCCTTAAAACCACATTTCATGACGAGACCTGGTGAACACTGGAAAAGCCCCAGCAAACCCAGAACACTCCCACACACATTAGAGCTTTCTGGAACAAGAGTTTATATAAGTAATAAAATAAGAAAATACGCCCCTCCCATCCTAATCATCGGCAGCAGGAACCTGGCAGGCCTCGTCCATGGTGCCTGCGGTTTAAACTCTCAGGGAGAAGCGTGTTAGGTTTCCACCTCAAAGGGGCGTTACTTGGGGAGGCATCTGGAGATTGTACTGGCGGCAGGCACATCAGCGAAGGGCACAGTCACGTCTGATGGAATTACGGGGAAGCAAGTACGGAGATGAGGCTCATTAATGTGGACAACTGTGGGGTCGAGGGTTGGTCATCGGAGGCTTAAGTCAGGCCCCAAAGCACTGTAAGAGCAGCGCTCAGAGGAAGGGGGGGGAGGGCCAAGGAGGGACCATCTAGAGGGAGGACTGTTTTGAAGGCAGTGGCTGCCGGTCCCTCTTAGGACAACCCTGGCTAAGGCTCCGGGGTGAGAGAAGCTGCTTTCTCTTCTGTCCTCCAGCCAGGCTTGCCTTCTGGGATGTGAAGAAGAGCCCTGCGCCTGCAGTTTGCACGATGTGAACTGCAGCCTTCTCTCTGCAGGGGTGAGTAGGTCCTGGCACATTTCTGCCAGACTCAGAGAAGGTTCTGGGAGTGTCTGGAATGGGGCACAGCACACTTAACCTCACCTGACTCCAGACACTCCCTTAGGAAGGCAAAGGAAGAACTCAAGATATAATAATTACACAATGATCGGCACATAGTAGGTACTCAGTAAATATTTGGGAGGAGATGAGGCCGGGTATCCATGAATACTAATTTATTTAGTGGGCTATACTGAGGCTTTGGAGAAGAAAGAGCGCCTCAGTAAGCTTCAGCTGAGACTCTTTTAGGCCTTGATTACTCTGTCAGGAATCAAACTAAAACTGTAAGCATCCCTTATGGCCTTGGTCGTGCAAAGACGGGCCTCTGCCAGGGTCAGGGAAAGGGATGCAGCAGCCTTCCTGGGTGGGAAGTTCCAGTTCTTGGCCTCCTTTCTCTGCAGGGACCTGCCCCTCCTCCATTTTCTCCACCTGGAAATTAATGAGTTTAGGTCTCTCCACTGCAGCTCAGGGTCGGGGGTTGGGCTGTGACTGTGGAGCGCAGGGGGATCTCTAGGACCAGCTGCCGCACTAGGTCTGCCGATGGGGAGGAAAGCTGATTTGGGTAGCAGGTTCTTCAGGATGAGGGAGGGTTAACCCTTACCATTCCCTGAATGGCCTCTTTCAAAAACAGTCTTTCCTCAGACCCCCACCTGTGCACATTCTGTTTTTCCTTCTGTTCAGATTTTAAAAAGGAACGCACCGCCTCCACCCCCTTGGGTCCATGTAGGTTACTGCACCTCTCCCCTCCTCGGCATCTCCTGGATCTCTGCCTGAAACTGCAGTTGCAGCCGCCAGGAGGAAGTGAGTTTCTCCGGAGAGCCCTGGCCATACTTTCAGCTCTGATGGAGCTTGTGGTGAATGGTCCAGGAGTTTGGTGCTCCTTCCCCCTGTATCTCAATGACTTCCTTCGGCTTGTCAGGTGCCCACAGCGCTACAGCAAAGAGGGACAAACACCTCCCTCCTCCCTTCCTACTGGCTGCCCTCCCCCCACCCCCCAACCGACAGCAGAACCCAATATATCTGCAGTCCCAGCCCTGACACAGTCTGCCGGTCTTCTGGATGCCAGATTATTTGTTTAAAGGGTAAACCAAAAGCTAAACACAGAGCAAAAACACAGCCACGAAGAAAGGTGTCGCCCCGCATACAATGCACCCCGAGCCCAGAGAAAGATCTGCACACGGAAGCACTCCGCAATGCGCTCACAGCAACTGCCTCCCCGCTCCACACTCCCCCCACCCCCAATCTGGGCTTGCACAGATCTGTGTTTCTGTTACAGAATCAGCTTCTGTTTCTCTCTGAGTCTGTTTGCATCTCTAAGCCCCTGTCTGTCACAAGCCACACGCCTCCCCAGCCCAAAGGCTCCGGTTGGGGCAGCCCAGCCGGCGAGAGCCCGCGACCCCTCCCGCCTGAAGCCGCAGCGCTGAGCTCTGCGGAGGGCAACTCGGCTCTGTGGCTCCTTCCTCGGAGGGCCCTCCCGGACCGACGGTGCACAGCCAGCCCCATTCTTGGCATTCACCGCGTGCCTTAATTGTATGGACATTTAAATCAAGGTCCGCTGTGAACACGGAGAGAGAGGCCTTTCTCCTGAGGAAGGAAAGGAGGAAGGAAGGAAAGGTGGAAGAAAGGAAGGGGGATGGGGAGAAGATGGAATGAGAAAACAAGGAAAAACAAGTAAAAAGCGGCGAGTGTGCGTGTGCACTGACAGCGGGGACAGGCTTGGGGGTGGGGGAGCGCAGGGAGAAAAGGACCACAGCATCCTCCCTACCGCAGCTCTCCCGATCACACAGACAATGAGATAACAGCGACGTCTTCCAAAGGCTCTTTGTTCTCCCCCATCCTTTCGGATCCAGGCTTTTTCCTGCAAAGCGGAGGGGGTGGTGGGTTGCGGGATGTGGGTGGAAGTGGGAAACGGAGGGGTGCCTCCCCCATGTTAATTACCCCGACTCCCCTGGCCCCTTCCGCCAGCCTTGCCTCCCCTGCAAGCCCAGACAATGAAAAACACAAAACAAAACAAAAAACACCACCAACCCCACCTCGCCCCAGCGCATCAGATCCTACCCACCGACCTCGCCCTCAGCTTTGCCCAGGAAACTGAGGGGGGCCAGGAGGGGGAAGACGAGGGCAAGGAACGAGCAGGGCAACAGGAGCTCTGCAGCGGCTGCCAGGGCAGGGCAGGGCGCGCGGCCGCAGCCTTTACCTCGCTCGCTGAGTCCAGGAGCAGCCGGGCCGGGCGTGCCGCAGGGGCTAGCTGCCGGGGTCCGGGGCCAGGATCTGGGGAATCAGCCTTCCGGAACTCGGCTGCTGCAGTCCTCTCGCTCAGGTCCCAAGTGGTGGAGGGGAAAAAGAAAAAGGGGGGGGGAGGATAAAAACACCCATAAGACCGAGGCCCATCTGGCCCCTCATCAGCTTTGTCAAGTCTTGCATACGCTAAAATGCTAATGACCTAGATAGCTCATGCAAAATGCAGCAGGGAGGGAGGGAGCGAGGGAGGTAGGAGGGAGGAAGAGAGTGAAGGGGGGGGCATAGAGAGGGAGGAGGAGACGGAGGGGAGGGGGAGGGAGGGAGGGAGGGAGGGGGAGAGACGGAGGGAAGGGGGGGAGAGAGAGAGAGAGAATATCTATGTCTTCGAAACACCCCTACCACTCTCCCCACCCCACCCCAAACTGTCAACGGGCTTTACCAGGTGAAGGATGGGCACAGATCTAAAAGTCACTCTTGCCTAATGTGCTGGATCCCTGGGTTTCTCCCCCACCCCCGGAAAAATAGGGGGAGAGGGCCAGAGAATGAGAGTCCCCAAAACCAAAGGGATAATAAGACATTATTTTCAGCCCCTTCCCTCCATGCCCTCCTCTACCTCTCCACTCTGTTTACACACAAATACAGACGCCTCCTTAAGTGTGTACATGGACATATCAATTTTTCATCAATTTCTCAGAGCTCCTATCGACAGACATCAGTATGCTCATCCCGAGCAAAACCCATCCTGTGAACCCAAAGGGGTGTTAAAACAGACCCTTTCTTTTCACCCTCCTCCTCCAGCTGGCCCATCCCCACTCACGTCCCCCTCCCGCCACTATTCCCTTAGCCCTCCAGGCATCATCTCCAGCTTCTACTCTCTTCTAAGCCTTCTGCTCCCCAGTCTCCTCTCCAACACCCGGATCTCCAGAGGGTGAGGCATGTAGCAGGAAAGCCAAGTTGAGTCTACCTGATCTCCCACAATTCTGCTCCCATTCCCAGAAAACAGACAAACAAGCAAACGCAACTCCTCCCCAACAATGACACTGTCCAAGCACACCAAAAGGATAAATAAAATTCAATTCGAATACCCTCAGAGGTCCGCACGCCGGGCGGGCCCCCTACCGCACGGGAGATCACTCGTATTCCCGAGCCAACGCTCCCGCGCATCGCTTCTGGCGAAACCCAAAGTGCTTTGTCCGGGGGGTGGTCTATTCAGGGTCTTCTTCTCTCTGTTCTTCTTTTTAAGAGACTGGTCGCAGTCCGCAGCGTTCCAAAGAAAGGCAGTAGATCTACTGGAATAAAAGGGATCAAGATAATGTACAGGCAGAAGAATGAGGGAGGGATACGGAGAGGCAAAGGAAGTCCGCATCTAGGGAGCGGCCGCCGGGGCCCAGCCCGAGTGGCTGCCTTCGCTGGGGAAGGGGCGGGCGGAGAGAAGGCGCTGGTGGTCGCTCCCCTTGGCAGGAGGAAATGATAACCATGATAAGAAGCGTCATGGTGATGATCATGAGCATGATAAAAAAAATTCAGAATCTCCCTTCGATGAGCCAGAGCATGCGTGCAGGAGGGACTGCACTGCTGGCGGCGGCGGCGGCCGGGGGGAAGGAGCGGAGAGCAGAGCAGGAGGCAAAGGTTGCAGCGGCAGCACCCTCAGATGAATAATAATAACGCGCAGCGCAAGTTGCGGTTTAGCCTGGAAATCCAGCCCTCCGCGTGAACTCACGTCGAGGGCGGATTGCAGGGGATGGGGAAGAAGGGGCGGGGGGACGGAGGAGGAGGGAGGGGCGGCAGGGGAGAGAGGAAGGCAGAGAGGGACAGAGAGAATTTGGAGCCTTTTAATTTATCTTACCAAGCCCCAGTCTCGCTCGCCATCCTCTTCGGGTGAGGTCCTTTTGAAAAATTATTTTTCCTTTAACGAATTATTCAGCTAAAAGAAGCCACATCTGCTGACTGTACCGAAAACAAGAGGATTAGAAACCGGTCCACAGAGCCGGGCCCGCAGCCCCCCGCCCCCTCTCTGCACCAGCACACGTCATTCTCACTGCCCCCGGGTACCTCCCTCTCCAGCTTGCTTGGGGAGAGCTGCGCCAAGGAAAATGCGGATTTGGGGAAAGTGACAAGTGGGAGCGCTCGGAAGGGCGGGAAAACCAAGGCGGGAGGTGGCGATTCGCACCCGCACATTCACACGCGCTTCCGTTTATCCGTTTCTATCCTGGGAGAAGGGGGCGCTTTCACCGTGCCCACACGCGCGGCACCTGCAGTGGTCAGTGCCCTCCCTCCTTGACGTAACCCGCACCGGTCCCGGGACGACTCCGATCAGCGGCCCGGGCCAGCAAACCCACACCTGGTCCTCCGCCCCGCTACCCTTCCTCCGCTTCCTACCCAGCGGGTGGTGCACCCCCTGTCTCTCCTGCTTTGGCAAATGGAGTGGGGGGTGCTTAGGGCACCGCACGCCCTCTGCTTCTAACCCCAGGCCGGAGGCGCGGGACGAGACTCGGGCGAGGCCCGGGGCGGGGTGGCTGGGGGGCTGCGGCGGAGGCGGTTGACATCACTGCGGAGAGCGCGCGGCTCTCCCGCCGCTGCGGCGACCGGAGGGCCTTTGCGCCTCGCCCCCCCCTCCTCTTTCCGCGAGCCGGAGCCTCTGCGTCAGGGCAGGACGGCGGCGGGGCGCGGGGGGGAGAGGGGTTGTCGTGAGCCGGGGGGTGCGGGGAGGTAGTCCCATCCCCCGCCCCCTGCAGTCAAGGTGAACGTGAAGGAGAGCGGGCGCGCGTGCCCGCGCCTCTGGGTACGTGCGCGCGCCCCTCCTGGCTCCCGGCCTCGCTGCCCGCGGCGCCCTCCCGCCCGCCCGCGCCGCGCCGCGCCGCGCTGCGCCGCCGGGGCCAGATGGACGCCCGAGATTAGAGCGCACACAAGTGCGTCTCCACGTCCGGCCGCCACCCGTCCCGCGAACGTTTAGACTCACTTCGGGAGGCGCCTTTTGTTTTGCTGGTGTGTGCCCCGTGTGGAGTATTTTTCCGGGAGCGCGGGGTTACCTTGGCCTTAAGGAAGGACTCAGAATGAAAAATCTGCCCATTAGAACAAAACCCCCAGACACTCCCCGCCCCGACCCCCCAACACAAACCCAGCGCCAGCAAGGAGAAATCTTCGGTCTTTCCCGGGAGCCGGTTCAGCAGCCGCGGGAGTCAACCCTCACCCCGGCGATGTCCGCACACGCAGGGCCCATCTGCTTCCCCTACTCAGACTTTTCTTCTTTGATGACTTAAAGAAAAAAGAAAGAAAGAAAGAAATAGAGAAAGAAAAGAGAAAGAAAAACCTAAGCGTTCCTTGGGCAGCGCTGGATTCAGAGCAACGAGCGATGGGTAGAAAGAACAAGCCCCTGACAGCTACAAGCAGCTCCGCAAATCAGATGGCCCGCGCGCGGCGGCCGGGAGCCGTCCTGCGGGGTCGTCGCAGGTGCGCGCCCACCGTGCGGGAACCGGCCCAAGGAACGGTGACCCTGGGCTCGGCCCTGCTCGCTCCCAGGCCATTTCGGTTCTTGTTAATTATTGGGTGTTTGCCTCATTAAAAGAAGAATAGCAATCACACAACCTCTTAGCACTGGGTTTTTGCTTCCAACAATGTACCACGAGAAGCTTAAAAATAAGCAGTTTTTGTAAATTCCAAGAAGCGGAAAGCTTCGCTTTAGATTGAGAGAGAGACAGACAGGGAGCGATAGAGAGAGGAGAGGAGAAGAATATAAAACATCCCTGCAGTAGATTTTTAATTTCTGACGACTGTAGTTTGTCTTTCCAAGATCCCCGGAAAGGGATCTCTTTCCGGGGAAAACTTACCATTCTGGTAACGTTGCTCGCAAACTACAATACTTTTCTGGTGCAAAAACTATATTGGCGGTCGCTTGGCTCAAGACTGCCACCATTTTGATAAGGGTTTTAGATTCAGGACTATGTGTTTCCTATTCACTAAGGATTCCTTAAGCAAGCAGTCCCTGAACACCTTCTACGTGGAGGCATGGGGCTGCGACTGGAGCTCTAGGTTGCTTGACTGAAGGGCAGCAGGACACAGCGCTGCTGCCCTTTCCTTGGTTTTTCTTAAAGGCCTGGTTTTGTTTTACTTGAGGACGGTTTCAGTGCGGTCCTCCTGCGCCGCCGCTGCAATGCAGGATATCTGCTCTCTCATCTTGCGGCATGGGGGGAGGGGAGCAGAGAGAAGGTTTTGTAACAGGCTCTGCAGGCCTGAGTAGGAACGCCTTAAACGATGAGCTCCGGGTTTAAACAGAAAAGAAAAGAAAAGGAGAGAAAAGAAAAAAAAGCAGCTGATGCTGAATGAATCGTTAGAGCATACCCCTGGGGTTTTCTCCAACGAGGGGGTCACGAGTCCTTTCCCCTCCCCCAGTCACAGATTTCATATCTGTTTTTAAACAGTCTGATCAGATGCTGGGACATTTGTGACGGCTTCTTAAAACCTAAACCCTTGGGCTTAAGAGCTGTCTATACTCCTGAACAAAGTCACCCCAAATACTAACACGTTAAGAAATTACATTGTAAAACCTCCCCAAATCCGATTGACTGGGCTGCTTGGGGCCCATATGGCTGGACAGCTGTGCTGCTCCACGTGAAAAGACACCACTGCCCCTCGGATGGTATAAAGCAGGGGTTCCCCAGAGAGCTCAGACATGACCTAAGTATTAGCTTAGCCTGGGGTGAAGACTGAGTTAAATCCCTCTCTTCTTGGAGGTTAAAATAAAGACAACAACAAAAATCACAAGAGGTGCACTTTTGAATTCACTGTAAATTGCATGCCTCCCGCTGGTCCCACCGAAGGAAGGGAAGGAGACCAGAGAAACGAACCCTCTCCAGCTTACCACAAGCATGACGTTAGGCAAACTGAAGACACGGGAGACTGGGAAGAAATATATTATTCGCCAAGCGTACCATGTGTTGGTGACATTTGTGGTTCCCTGTTCAGAGAAGCAGGGTTCTGACCTCAGCCGATACCTCAGTGTTAGCCATGAAGAACAGTCATCAGAGCGCAATTTCCATGGTGAGAAGATGAAACCGTGCTTTAAAAAGGAAAGCCCGTTATGAAATGCAGCCGGATTTAATTTTTAATATGATGGCGGATCCTCTAACGCGTTCTTTGCTGGTGTTTGCATTCAGGAGGAATGATTCATCCTGTGGCAGAAGTCAAAATAACACTCTGCAGTACTTTGAAATGGGCTCCTCGCTTTTAAAGGTGTTCTGAAATAGAATATTCTATAACCTTCAAGTTGTGGCTGGAGAAACTGAATACAAAACTCGGTCCCTACTGAAGCGTTCAGGCTAGATAAGAAACAGGCCTGTTCCTACTTCTCTGTGTGTGTGTTCACATGCTGCGTCCTCCAGACTCCTACTTCTCTTCAGGCCTTAAATATTTTAAAAAAAGGAAGAAGGAAAAACAAAAACAAAAACAAAAAACCCTCACAAATCAACCTGGAGAGTGAAATGGGGGAAAAAAACATACTGGTTAGAGGATTAGATTCATAAGCTCTGAGTCCAAAGTCAGTTAACATTGTTTTGGAGAAATTATTTCAATAGTGAAACTACAGCCTTTGAAAGCTTTACATAGATTTAGCAGATACTGAAGTGTTCCTTTACTGTCACTTCACATCTTTGGCAATAGCGACAGAGAGTTCTGCAGTGACTGTGGCTTTAAAAAAAATAAAGCAATTTTGGAGACATTATTTGAATGGCATAACCAATGAGGGAACCCTGGAGATCATTTGGTTTCCTTCTTACTCGAATAGAAGAGGAAAGCAAGGCCTAGAGAGAAGGAAAAATTGCTTCTACATATCATGTGGATGGTTTGTAGCAAATTCAGTGGTAAAGTTAAGAACAAAACCCATTCATTTTCTTGCCTGTATGTTTTTCTCGTATCATATTTGAACTTTAGGTTTTCTTATGATTTTGAAAGTAAAAGTCCACCTACCCTAGCAAGTCCATTTAGTGTGTAGCTTGGATTTAATTTTGAAATGTAAGTTTTTCTATTTAGATTTCTCTAGTTTTAGGGATATTTCAGAACAAATTTAGGAAAATACACACTGCCAACCTCTTGTGGCTCTGGAAGGATAGAACAAAAGCCACACAAAAGTTTCTGAGCCTTTGGTCGAGTGAATTAAGTGCTACAACATGCCTAGAAGATAATCACATGAAAGCCAGAGCTGGAGGTTTTGAGGAAGGACCCCCAGGACAGAGGTCTGGCAAACAGCATCCTTTCATAATCATTTTGGGGGAAGGATGAGGCACGTGGCAGGAGTCTCTGACACAGATCCAGTTTATCAGGTGGCAGTTACAAAGTCAATTTGTTTTGTTTCTGCATTATTTAATAAATTATTCATATTGTCCAAAAAAGGAATCTTGGGGAAAAAAGAAACCCCAAAAGTAAAATAAACTGTGGCATGATGAAGATGACTTCTATGACCTTGGGCAAGTTAGTCACTCTATCGTACAGGACATGAAACCTCTTCTTCAACAGGAGACGCTTGGAGTAGTTGATTTCTAAAGTCCCTTTCAACACAAAGAGTGTATGATTCTGTTGTTTAAAAAAAAGAAAATCCACATGTTCCTGAGTCTGGAAGATACTGTTTTCCTTCTAAGATCTACCTGGCAAATACTGTTCAGGGCCTGAAAAGTTGAACACAGAAAGCTTCAAGAAGTGTTGTGTGTGTGTTTCAATGACATTCACCTGAAAGTACAACCCTCTATTCTTGATGACTCTCTGGGTCAGGAGGTCCCTATATCAGGTGAAAGCATTTTTCTATCGCACTTAGAATCCCTCAGCACAGTGGAACTGTCTGTCTCTTGTGCCTTCACAGAAGCAGATCCACGCTGAGCCCTGTAGCAGATTTAAAAGACCTCCCCTTTAGCTCCATCCTGACCTAGATTGTAGGAAGAAGACTAATGATTCATTTGCAATGCTTATGATGGGCATCTACGGCAGGGTCCTCCCTCCCCCTTGTTCAGAAAGAAACCCCTGTTACCCTTATCGTCTGATATTACCACAAGTAAATATTTTTGTCTAAATTGCTACGTAGGGCATGAGGCTATGTCCTAATGAATTACCTGCCCCAGGGAAATCTATAACTTGCCAGTGCTTCAGGCAATTTTTAACATGTGTCAGATTGTGTTTGCATTGGAGAATTTGGACTGTTTTTTGTTTTTTTATTTGGTGCGGGCAAACTATCCGGTGTTTCTTTCCGTCTTTATGCAGAGATATACAATTCAACATACCTTTGCAAAGAGAAAAGCCTTGTTTGTGTTTAAGAGTCTGACGGGAGCACGCAAACAGCGTTCTTACACATAAAGGATCAGATCATGGAGAGGTAAAAATGTTGGTACTCATAGGTTGGATACTGTTTTAATGCAAACTGGACAAGGCTTTCTTTGAGTTTCATTTAGAGGCAGCTACCCTGTACTATAAGTTATGAAACCAGTGTGTTACCCTTGGAAAAATGGTCCTGACTAATAAATAATGAGATGCCAATTGGTGTGTTCATTACATATACAGATTTGAAGCAGAATTAGTAGAAATTACTGAAATGGAAATCTTGTCAATCACAAATGAGACAGCTGACAAGTCAGAGCAAAAAAAAAAAAAAAAACCCAAATGTGATTCATATCTTGTAGGATTCTGTCTGAGGATGATTTAAATAAATTTGGACATTAGGTGGTGATAAGACGAAAATGAAACAGCATCCAGTTGGGCAAAAAGACTGTGGTAGGCCTGGGGGAGTGTGGAAAAAAAAAAAAGGAAAGGGGAAAGGGGAGAACGAGGGGGTCGCTTGTTTGTAATGACTGAATGAATAGATGAAATCTAGAATATTTATTTCCCAGTAGCCGACACTCAGGAGACATTCAACTATTTTTTATAAAATAAAATCAGTGTCCCTTCTGTGTTGAGCAGCATCAAACAGATTATCTGCATATATAACTCTGCTGGGAGGCCACAGAATCGTCAGCTAGAAGTGCAGTGCAAAGTCGGTTTACTTCCCATGTTTAATTTCCAAATGTGGCAAACAGGCATTTAAAACCACTGTATGTAAAACAAAGAGCCACTGCATACCAGGCAGCTACGAGCCAGGCACAGTGCTGTTGAGGTGTTTTCCTTACATGATCTAAATCTCACAGCCTTACTAACTCCCTATTAAAAGGAGAGGCGACTGCTTCCCCGAGTGGTTAAACGACTTTCTGAAGTGCATAAGCTGGAACTGGAAGCCAGTTATGACCGGCCTCAAAGACTCCGAGCCGCAGGCTTCCCAAAAGAAACAAGAACAACGTTATATAATGTAAAGTTGCTATAAAAAAAAAAAATGGTAAGCGTTTGTCTTGCCTCCTGTACCAAGTTGAAGCGAGCAGTGCGAGACTGACAGAGCAGATGAGAAACGCCACTCAAGATAATTTTTCCTGCTAAACTCTGTAGTACGCTATGCAAATATGATTGCAAAAGTGGAACGTTATCAACACTTTAATGCTAGATATCTTTCAAAGATGATACTTAGAGTAATCAACATAAACTTAGTATACTGTATCCTAAATAATAAAAATGTTGGCTTGCATCATTCTGACATCTTAGTACAACCTAGAAAGCCTATCTGGATGATATGTAGTGATAATAACATTCTACATTCAAACAGCATCTTAACAGTCACAGCGTTTTGTCACCTGGGCTGGGGTGGGGGAGGGGAGCCGGAAAACAGAGAAGGACTTAGGGGCTCCTTTGGGGGCAGAGTTCCCCGGGGAAATTCTTGGGATGGAGGATGGTAAATCAACGTGAACATACTTCCATTGGGTCCTGGTAGGTCTCCTGCTTCCTGTCTCCCCCAAGGCAGGACTGATAAGCAAGACCCCTGCTCGGCAGAGATGTTTCCTGTTTTTGGTACATGATTAGATACCCTGAGCTGGTCCTAAGCAGCAGCAACAACAACAACAAAAACAAACCAGAGGAAAAAAGAAAGAAAGAGAAAGGAAGAAAAAAAAAAGCCACATGGGAGGGAAGGGAAAAAATGATGGGAATTGAGTTTTTATGGGATTTGTTTCTCTGTTTAATATACATATTTAAATTATTGAGCTGCCCCAGGACAGGAAACGATGGCGTTTTATTCCAAATTCCTCAGCTTGTCATATGTCAACAACTACAATATCACCAAGAGTTCCCTGTCTGGTAGAGAAGCTAGCATGCTCGCAGAATGCTGCCTGCGCGGGGTGGGCTACTGGCCCGGGAGCCAGGAAGCCTGGCTTCTAGTTCTCGGTTTGCTGCAGTGACCTTGGACAAGGCCCTTTCCCCGTGGAGGGTGCAGGGGTTGGACCCAGAGCTCCAACTTTCCTTTGTTCTGTTCCCTGCTCCCCGCTCATAAGGCTCTCTCCTGATGCTAGCAGGACAAGATCCCAACTCTGAAACTGTCACCACATTATATTTATTCTCCTCAGGGAATTTTAAAAGGCTGTAACATCAATTAACAGCATTTCGGGAACCCCTAAGCCAGTGAGGGTTGGTTGGGGGAGACAGAGGAGGCTTTCCTGGCGCTTCTGAAATTGTGCTGGTTTCACGTGGGTCCTTGTCCTCTTCTACTATAGAGGGTGGACATCGTAGGAGAACAAGCGGGGGTCTCGGGGCCAAGACAGATGCCAGACCACATACCAGCTTCCGGCTCCACCACCTACCTGCTCGGTGACTTCGGCTAGTTTTTCACATGCAATATGAGGAGGATGTTAATGCCGACCTCACAGGGCTAGTGTTTACTGACAGAACACCCAATAGATGCCAGTTTTGTGCTTCTCTTTCTGTCTTCTCTCTAAAAGACGGGCCAGGGATGGTCCCTGCTCTGTCATCCCCTCCACCTCCCCAGTAAAAGAGGATGCAGGGATGTGGGCAGGGAATGTGCGATGCCACGTGCTGTGGGATCCATGGCTGGCACCAGTCTGAGCAGAAGGGGACCTGGGGAAGGATTATTTTATGACGCATCCTGCAGGTGACCCACAAGATTCTGACTGAACAAGCAATGAGAAACAGCATATTGTGAAATAGGGAGAAATACAGCTATGAACACCTCCTGAATCCTGGGGGGATGTTTTGGAATCTTGAGGGTCTCAGAAGCTCCCACAGAAATGGAGCTTGAGCAGGTGGGGGACATTGCCTCCTTGACCTGACCTGCAGTCTTGGTTCTGTTGTGTGTGGAGTGGTCAGAGATGGAAGAGAAGCTTAGAGCTAGAAGATGAGGACATTGAGACCCAGAGGAGTGAAGCACCTTTCCATGGCTCCCCAGTTACTAGGTGGTTGGAATCAAAGAGAAAAGGGGGGCAGAGGAGGGTCTAGATGAGAAGAGGTAGAATTCTATGCTGGGGGAATTTGGAGAGTCTGCTGACTTGCTTTCTCACTGGGCCTGAGCACAGCTCTGACAGAACCCCAAGCTTCTGAGGTTCTCTTTTAGATGGATAATAGCTATACCTACCTCAGAGTGTGGTCACCAGGATAAAATGGCACAGTGCACAAGACACACAATACAATGCCTTGTCATAGTAAGTGCTCAACTATATTAGCTGAAGGCTTTTTTTTAACCTCAAAAAAAAAAGAAAAAAGGCAGCCATGATGCTATTGGCAAAGAAAGACTGTTAGTGTAATTGGCTTTCTTCTTAGTGAAGAAACCAGAGAAGCTCCCCGACGTCTGTGGTAATGACATCACCATTAATGGCAGAGGAGGCCAATTGTAACCACATTTTCCAAGGGTCAAAGTGACTCTCTTTCTTTTGGAGAACCAAGCCTTAAAGTTAGGGTCTGTTTTCAAGGAAGTGACAGCCTGCAGTATCTACTTTATCATCATTTCACTTCTCGTACAATCTATTAGCAGGAACACAAGCAGACATTGAAGACTTTAGCTGTGGATGTGAAGTTCTTTGGGGATGTCTGGGAGAGACAAGATGAAATTGAGGACTTGTTTGATGTGACGGAACAGCACAGACTGAGTGAGAGAAAGAGTCAATTTTTAACATTCTAAGGGAGACATTGTAAAAAGCATTCATAGACCTCTTCTTAAATAGCAGGGTCTTAGACCCTTAATTTCTGGCAGTAAGAAACCTGAAAACCTCCTGGAAATTAACACCTAAAAATTTTAGATAAGGTATATGAATATTCTTTTAATTGCATAGTAGAGCTTGAAGGAAATAAATATAACTGGACAAGAAATAAAATCTAGCTATATGCTCTTCCTAAGAGTTGCATCCAAAACATGGAGCAAAAAGGCTGAAAGGAAAAAAATGAGAAAAGAAATAGTAGGTAAATACTAACCAAAAGAAAACTGAGGTAGTTTATTAAAGTCATATGAAATAGACTTGAAGACAAAGACATTATTAGTGATAAAGATGGTCTACACATGATGAACGGTTTAAAAAGGACAATTAAGAAGAAGAAGAATTCTAAACTTGTATGCCCCTAGAAACATAGCTTCAAAACATAAAAGCAATTTTAGGAAGAAAATGACAAATTGGAAATGATAGTAAGAGATTTTAATGCATCTCTCTTGGCAATTGATAAAAACAGTTGGAAAGGATCTAGAAGATTTGAACAACACACTCTCAAGCTTGCTTTAATGGACAGGCTTGGAAACCCCTTATCAATAATTAGAAAAATCATGTTCTTTTCATGCATACATGGGACATTTACAAAACTTGATCATGTACTAGCTCACAAATGAAGTCCTAACAAATACTACGATATGATGTCATACAGTTTGTGTTATTTGACCACAATATAGTTGAGTAAGAAATGATTAGCGAAACAAACAAACAAACAAAAAAACCCACCTGCTTCTCTCCATGCATTTGGGGGAAAAAGCATTTCTAGATAACTAACTGGTTCAAGAAGAAAGCATATTATAGTTAATTAATTAATTAAAATACTACATATCAAGATTTTGGGTCTTACAGTTATAGAAATACCTAAAGGAGAACTTATAGGCTTAAAATGCTTATATTAGTAAAGAAGAAAGACCAAAGGTTAATGATCTAAGTGTCCAATGGAAGAAGTTTAAAAAAAAAAGAAAAACAGAGTAAGCCCAAAGAAAGGAGAAGAAAAAAATAATGACAGGGAAAAAGGGTGGTGAGATTCAGACTCTAATACCATCTGGAATAAGTCCATGGCTATTTTATGGGTGAGAAACACCCCTCCACTGCAAATACCTATCCCTTCCAGCGGAATATATTCTCTCTCCTCTGAAGGCCCTTCTCACCAAATCTGCACCATCTTTGCAGTGGACTAAAACTGTGTTTTATTCTTCTCTGTAGGTTTTACATCTAGCATAGGTGCCCAGCAATTCCATTCAATGACTTTTCCCTTGGAGTAATTTGCTTATTTACCCCCTCTGCTAGATTGTAAACTCTTCGAGGCAGAAACTAGATCTTTCTTTTCTCTTCTGCTCCACAGCATGTGAGCCAGGACTTGTGCAAAGGAGCCACCTGATACTGAAATGTGTTTGAAGTTGAATTGAGTTTGTAGACAGAGCATTAGTTTATAGGCTGGAAGAGAAATGGAAGAAGGAAGGTGGGAGTGATTTCTGATTCTTCCAGACTTGGGAATCTGATTGTATTTAGAACAGGCTACTGCTGACCTTCAGCACAGAAAGAAATTTCCTGATGCCTGGGTGTGATTCTGAGACTTCTTAAGAAACTTAAAAAAAAAAAAAAAATCCTAAACTCTCCATTGGAGAGGGAACACATTCCTTTCTATTTTTTTTTTTTTTTTTTTTTGCTGTGGTACGTGGGCCTCTCACTGTTGTGGCCTCTCCCATTGCAGAGCACAGGCTCCGGACGCGCAGTCTCAGCGGCCATGGCTCACGGGCCCAGCCGCTCCGCAGCATGTGTGATCTTCCCGGACCGGGGCACGAACCCGTGTCCCCTGCATCAGCAGGTGGACTCTCAACCACTGCGCCACCAGGGAAGCCCCACATTCCTTTCTGATTCCTGTTTGTGGTGGGGATGAATGAGTGATTAGGGGTAGAAGGTTTTAGAGTTGGATGCTACCTAGGTTTCAGATGCCCTCTACTTTTTTTTTTATTGTGATGGTAAGATATCCATAACATAAAACCTACCATTTTAACCATTTCAAATTGTACAATTCAGTGGTATTAAGTACATTCATAATGCTGTGCAACTACCACCATTATCCATTTCCAGAAGTTTTTCATTAATTATCCCAAACAGAAACTTTGTGCCCACATTTTTTAACTGTGCAATTTTGCCAGTTTCTTCACCCGCAAATCAGGGCTCATCATATTTTCTACTGAATAGGATTATTATCCGGATTAAATGATGTAATGCATGAAAACTCCTTAGCACAGTGCCTAGCACTGTGTTTTATTGGGTAAGTACTCAACAAATGTTAAAGAAAAGAGCAAGGAGAGAGGAAATTCAAATCCTTTAGAGCTGACAGGGAGGTTCGAGATAAAGTGTACGTAGTTCATGGAAAGCATGCTGGACAGCGTATTGATGGGGCTAGTCTAGAACCATACCTGTTGGCAGATAACCTCTCCAGGCTCAAAGCTGTGGGACTGGAGGAAACTCTCTCTAAAATTCCTTCCATAATTCAAAAGGAGTCATGTACCGAAATGTTCATTGCAGCTCTCTTTATAATAACCAGGACATGGAAGCAACCTAAGTGTCCATCAACAGATGAATGGATAAAGAAGATGTGGCCCATATATACAATGGAATATTACTCAGCCATAAAAAGGAACGAAACTGAGTTATTTGTAGTGGGGTGGATGGACCTAGGGACTGTCATTCAGAGTGAAGTAAGTCAGAAAGAGAAAAACAAATACCGTATGCTAACACATATATATGGAATCTAAAAAAAAAAAAAAAAAAAGGTCATGAAGAACCTAGGGGCAAGACGGGAATAAAGATACAGACCTACTAGAGAATGGACTTGAGGATACGGAGAGGGGGAAGGGTAAGCTGGGACAAAGTGAGAGAGTGGCATGGACATATATACACTACCAAACGTAAAATAGATAGCTAGTGGGAAGCAGCCGCATAGCACAGGCAGATCAGCTCGGTGCTTTATGACCACGTAGAGGGGTGGGATAGGGAGGGTGGGAGGGAGGGAGATGCAAGAGGGAAGAGATGTGGGGACATATGTATATGTATAACTGATTCACTTTGTTATAAAGCAGAAACTAACACACCATTGTAAAGCAATTATACTCCAATAAAGATGTTAGATAAATAAATAAATATAAAATTCCTTCCCCCACCAGCACTATACCAGGCATGTCACGGGAACTCAAGAAATGCTTGAATAAATGAATGAATGAACAGGTACATAAACATTTCAACGCTCACAGGGAGGACAGGGCTCACCTAGTCTTAGTTGTCAGTTTATCAATGAGAAGACTGAGACTCAGAAAAGTAAAGTAACTGATTCCAGATCACACAATTAGGGGTAGAACTGCATTAAAAGCTAAGGTTCCTAAGCTTAACTTGAACCAGAACCCAGAAAAATAGGAGAAAAACCTGAGAACACACGAAAGGCCCATGCGGTGCCTAATTTAGAGTCAAAGTCTCCAAATGTTCTATGACATTTTCCTGCTCCGACTACACATTTGATCCAGAATGTTGCAGATAATTGCTTTTCGTTAAGGAGAGAACATTTCCTTCCATTTCAAGGGCAACGGTCATTCTGGTAAGGAGGATCATAGAAAATAACTATTTTTAAAACCATAATTCTTGGAAGAACTAGGAATTTTTAAAAGGCCAAAAATAGCTCACACATTTGAACCTCACCCAGCCTAGTTTTTCTTGTCAGGTATAAATAATAATACCTCACGAAGCAGCAGTGGGAATTCAATGAGATAAAGAGTGTGACGGTCACTTGCCCAGCGCCTGGCATATGCGTGATGTTCAGCAAATAGTTGTTCCAAGAAAAGGGAGGTATTATGGATGAAGCATACCCTCCAGCCCTACCAAGAGCCCACTTGACCCTGCTGGGAAGATTTGCTGATGGTGCACACACTTTGCTTGCAGTGCGACCCAAAGGATAACCTTGGGGGAGAAGGTAGCCATTAGGACTGGAGCAATTTGTAGCAAACAAGTGCTGCTTTTTGCCGCTGTGCCTCAGGCAGCAGTTAGTCAGAAATGAATTCCCATGTTTACTGGAAACATCGAGAAGGGTCTCGGCGACGCTGATGCTGTGGCTGCAGTTTTCGGTCTATTCCCAGGGATACGTGTCACTTGGCATAGAGGTGGTCATCTTACACCCAGATAGAGCAGTGGGAAGAATCCTGCACTGGGAGCCAGGACACTGGCTTCTAGACCTGGCCACGTATTAGCTCTGCAATCTCAGGCAAAGGGCTTCACTTCTCTGAACCTCGGGATCCTCTTCTGTGAAACAAGGGGCTCGGAATGCATGATTTCTCTACCTTTCTCCATCTTGACAACACTACGTTCTATTTATTTATTCCACACACAGCTTCCCAAGTATTGCTGCTCACTGAAAATAAGAATGTCCATACACGTGTACAGTCACACACACATACACACACACACACGCACGCATCCTCTTACACACCAGAATCTTCACCTAGGGAAATAGCACAAAAACCTAACCCCCCAATGAATAGCCATTTTACTCACCACCTTTAGAGTGACATAGCCCAGCTGCTTCTGGACTAGAACATCATCTTCCCTGTGACCCGACGCTTCTGCTGCCAGATGATGTAGAAATGGTGCAATCTGGTTTCCACCCCCTAGAGCAACTGCAGCTGTGGCTGCTGCAG
Source organism: Pseudorca crassidens (assembly GCF_039906515.1). Taxonomy (NCBI): domain Eukaryota; kingdom Metazoa; phylum Chordata; class Mammalia; order Artiodactyla; family Delphinidae; genus Pseudorca; species Pseudorca crassidens. The sequence continues at coordinate 106,750,152 of NC_090302.1, forward strand.
CCGCCTGCCTTTTCCACCATGGATGCCGCCTCAGCACAGAAGTGCTGAGCACAGCACATTTCTGAGTGTTGGGAGGCAGACTGCATTGCTGCAGAGGGAAATGGGTTTCCATTCTTCCAAGGGCTATTTCTACCCAGCGAGTTTTAGTGGTGGGAAGAAATTCAACATTGCAACCCCCAGAGGGATGAATCTGAGAAACCTTGGCTTTTGCCAAGATCAGTTCCCCCTTGTGAACTCAGACTCAAGCGTCTGGGATTGTGATCTTGCTTCCTGCCCCAGATATACACTAAGGCAACACTGGTATTTGTTGATGGGGATAGTGACAGGGTCTTTAAGCATCCCTAAATGCCACGGGAAATGCCTGGCTTCTTTCTTAAAGGGTGATGTTTCTGTGGGCTTCCAGGGTTCCAGGTGACATCATTCAGCCTGATAGGACGAGATGTGTTTTGTGGTGCCGGCTTTCTTGGCATAATCTTTGGGGAATAGAACAGGGCAGAGCCTGGGACTCATTTGCTATGGGTGTGGAGTTTGCCTTGTAATTTCCACAGATGTCTCCCTGAACGGCTCACTCAGCTTTTGGGGTGCCAGTTTTATTGGTGGCTACTCTTTGCTTCCACATAAATTCTGTAGCTGATGGGCTCTGGGAGTTTTTGTCATCCTGACTTTCAGTTTTCTTTTATTTTTTTCTGGGTTGCATTGGGTCTTTGTTGCTGCGCACGGGCTTTCTCTATCTGCGGTGAGCGGAGGTTACTCTTCGTTGCGGTGTGTGGGCTGCTCATTGTGGTGGCTTCTCTTGTGTGGGGCATGGGCTCTAGGCAATCAGTCTTCAGCAGCTGCAGCATGCGGGCTCAGCAGTTGCAGCCTGCAGACTCTAGAGCACAGGCTCAATAGTTGTGGTGCACGGGCTTAGTTGATCCGCAGTGTGTGGGATCTTCCCGGACCAGGAATCGAACCCATGTCCCCTACATTGGCAGGCGGATTCTTAACCACTGTGCCACCAGGTAAGTCCTCAGTTTTCTCCTCTGCAGAGTAACACCACCCACAGGGTGATCATGAAGAATTTACATGATTTATGGCAACGGTCTATAAATCGTTTTGAAAATGCTCTCCATCAGTAAAAATTTATTTGCGTGTGTACCCCCAGTGTGTGTATATTTATGTATTTGTAAATTATATAACACACATGTCCTTAGCTAACACCTCAAGTCAAAAAATACGCTAAAGATGAGGTTCGTTACTAATGGTAGTGGATGTTAAATGATATTTCAAACACTTGTGACAATTTCAAAAAACCTTGGCCAATTTCTTCTTGGATCTGAATGAGTCATCATTGTTTTGATCTTATAACATGGTTGTGAATGTGGTTGTAATAGGGTTGAGCTCTTACTAGGAGTGGAAGTGTCAGCTTCACCTTCTCTTGTTGCTTGTGTTATTAGTATTCGCTTTCATTTGGGATTTCTTCACAGGAATCTTTCTAAGCCAAGCATCCACTCTGTGAGTGTGTGGGGTTAGTTTAATGAAAACTAAGATAGTTTGCTCTGCAACTCCACTGAACTCTTCCACATGGGGAACTCTCTTTCCTCAGGATAACATGTTTCCTGTAAGCGACACCTGGGCTTCTAAAAGTCATCAATGTCAATTCATATATCAGATAGTAATAAAAATTCATTTCTTTCTGATATTTAAGAGAAAATAGAGGTCCTGATATTTTCTTTCCTGCACTTCCGTGGATGCTTCTGCATATCCCCTGGCGTACTTATTTGTACCCTTTTTTGGAAACCCCTGACCTGATGGATGTAAATATGCTGTGTAAGCTGCAAGAAGGGACTACATGAAAACCACAGTAAGGATGCACATTCAGAGAAGAATGTCTTCACAGGCAGACCTATTGTTACGTAAAAGCTCTAAGAATCTCTGAACACTTTTCCAAGAAGGATCAACCCATCGATGCTCACAGTGAGAACAGGCTTAGTCATTCCTCCTTTAGAATTGGAGTCCCAGGCCAGTTGGGCTGGTTTCACCTGGATCTTTTTGACTCCAGCTGTGCTTCCTGCATGACTATTAGGAACACCTGAGCATAGATCCCAATTCTATATTCTCTGGATTAGAGACCCAAGAGAATGCTCTGGAAGAAGAAAGTTTAGCGTGGGTTTAGCGTGGCTGTAGGATTATAAATGAGAAGAAAGGAACATGCTTTTGCGCCGTAACTTCAGAAGGCTTTGCTGGGTTTCAGAGAACCAGAACTATCGGTCCAGTTCTAGGATTTTGGACAGAATACTTAGAAATTGTTTCCTGGACCCTGAAAAATTCATTTCTTTCTTCAAAAGCAGTTAGGTTACAGGATTCTGATATGGAATAAGTGAGGTCTGGTCGTATTGGGCATTGAGCCGGAAGAGGTGCCACTTAGCAGCAGCCAGACTTTGGGAGACAGAGATGGAATATTCGCAAATTGTGACTTCAGTGAAACTTTCACCTGAAAAGTCTCTGTAGCTCGCCCTGTGATTACATACACGGGAGCTGGGGGTGGGGGAGACTCTTAAGTCATTGTGCCTTTCAGATTTTGTTGGGCATGGAGAAACTCTAGAACCTAGGCTTTCTCTAAAACAGAATGATAGTCTCTGAAAGTCTCATTGATAGTTTTCTGGTCTTTTCAAGGGCAGGTAAGAAAGGCGGCATCCAGAGAGTAGTCCGGCTTGACCACTATCTTGGAGGGAGCAGTTCTCTCTGGAGTAAATTTGACTTCAGGAAGAATCATAGGATAGAAGAGACTCAAGGAACATGTGTTATCCAGTTCCAAAGGAAAGGATAAAACAGGAGAGAGACTTAAAAATATATATTCAATGAAAAATAAATGGCAGCTGAGGGCCTTCTTTCCTAATATGTTCTCTCATAGTAGCAGAATTGTAGCTTGTTACGTATTTCATGGCAAGCCTACTGTTCCCATCTTCCTTTGCTATTAGGTATGGCCATGGGACTTAGCTTTTGTCAATGGAATGTAAGTCACCTCCAGTTTTGTTACTTAAGGTATGGATGTGTCCCCACCATGCTCTCTTTATCCTTCCCATGACATGAACCCAGATGTTATTGTGACCCAGCTTTGGACGTGTGAATGATGCTGATTTTATAAGGGATGGCCAACCAGTGATTGTCTCTCTAAGTAACCATGTGGAATAAGGGGGCTGCCCGGGCTACTGCAGTGGGTGCTGTGGAGTGCTACCTAGATCTCCTCCTTCAGGCCATAAGCACTCTTTCCTCCAGATTCTGGGAACATTGGCTGCTGAAGGTTCACATTTGAATTCTTTTTCAGCAATTACTCTTGGCCAAAGAGAGCTGTCCCACCTGAAGTTCCATTCCCTTCTCCGGGGACAGCCCACAGGCAATGACTGGTCAATGCCTGGTCAATGAAAGGCCTGACCCCTATGCCTCAGTTTTGGACAACTCTAAAGGGCTTCCCAGCTACAGAGCTCCCTGTGGTATCTGCTGATGCTTCTTTGTAATTCCAACAACCTTCTGCCCAGCTGCTCTTCCAGAAAGCACTCCTCGGTAAACCTCTGCCATGCAGGTCTCCTTAACAGTCTATTTCCCAGGGAATCCGATCCAATATACCACTCACACTGTGACTGTTACATGAGTGAAGGAAAGCCCTCTATTCTTTAAGTCTCTGCAGTGTTGGGTTTATTTGTTGCAGCACCTCAAACTTCACCTTAATTCAATTATCGAGTAGTGAGAAATAAAAACTGACGTGAGAGTTAGAAGACCAGAATCCTAGTTCTGTTTTTTTCAGGAACTCTTTTTTTTTTTGACTTTGAACTTCACCTCTCTTGGCCCTAATCTTATCAGTAAAATGAAGGTGTTGGATTAGATCATTTTAAAGGTCTCTTCCAACTTGAATAATCTGTGGTTCTCTTCTTTCTAAAAAGTATCTCCTCGTGAAGCTACAGTGATATCCAGTGGCAGTTGTATTAGCTGAAAATTTCCACCCAAGCAAAAGATTTGGAATGCGACCCTCCATCATGACCTCTCTTTTGCTTCTCCTCGTCCCGCCTCCTTTCCCTTCTGCCAGCACCACCTGTCCTCTATTCCTTTCTGATTCATCTCATCCACCAGCCAGAGAGTAGGTCCAGAAAACCTCACTCATTTCTTTGAGCTCAGCTGCTGCTGTATACTTCCAGCTGAAATTCCATCTGGAGCCAATGTTTTAGGCCAACTCCTCCTGTGAGAGCCGTCATTTTTCCATTGCACCTTTCTGCCCTGCACCCCAGGGGTGTCTTGGGCAGAACTGGCAACTGAGGATAAACACTGCATTTTTTCTTCCCCAAGTCAGAGCTCTTTTGGAATCAGAATGCTCTTGATAACCCTCTCTGGGAACGTGATTCTGGGCTAGGAACTGTATCCATGAGGAGGACCCAGCCTTGGCTTCATGGCACTCACACACAAGCTTAAGTATTATCACTCAGTCAGAAAATCGTTAGCTTTTTATTCATTAGTGCTTTGCAGTTTAGGAAGTGTGTATTTGTATGATCTCAATTCATCTCTAAAATAACTCAGTAAGTCTGATATCATTATTCTTCTCATTGGACAGATGATTCTTTTAAGAACATGCCATAATTGGCAAAATTAGGACCAGAACCCACATCTTCTAACCACAAAACCTGCACTTTTTACCTTTTCCCTTTTATTAGCCTAATAAACATCTTCTCTAGGTCCATGCCTAGACCCTCCAGGCAGGTCTCTGGGCACCCATGAAACTTGGCCATGTGTTGGTATATAAATGATTAGTTTGCAGTATGCCACCCATCCCCCCAACTAGATTGGGAATGCCTTGAGAATAGAGCCTGTGTCTGGGTCATCCTCATGACTAAATATTTCTGGTTTATAAGAAGTTAAATGTGTGGCTTTTTCCCTGTAACACCAAAACCTTTCACATTGTATAATGACAATAGTAACAAGAACTGGTTATACGTAGAGACAACAGGAAGTTTGCCTACGCACGTGATGTTATAAGCCTGGAGGAATCTCCCCTTTCCTTATTGCCTCCCAAATATCTTTCTTAAATGGCAGTGTAACCTTTCATTTCATGGCATGTAAGGTTTCAGATGAAGTCTCACACTGACTTAAATCCGCTCTAGCTTGTGATAGATTTCTCCCAGACTCTCTTCCAAGATTGGGCTTGGGAAGCAGGTTGTGGAAGAGCTGCAAATGAAACGGGGTGGGGGTGGGGGCGGGGAGGAAGAACCACAGATAGAGGAAATGGGACATGAAAAGTGGATTCTTGGGAGTCACATGATCTGACCTGGCAGTTTGCCTGGTACTGGTCTCAAGGCTTCAAAAATCCCTTTCCCGGGCCTTCAAGAAGCCGGCTTGAGTGATGAGAGTAAAAGTAAAGGTGGTTATTTAAGGCATTTTGTCCTAGTTCTGAAACAAGCAATTCCAGGGTCCAGGGCCGTGTGACTCCAAAGCGCAATCAGAAGCGGAGCCGCGGCATCGCCCTTGCTGCCTCTGCGTGTTGCTGGCTCCAGGCTGTGCTACTTCAGCACCGAAGACAGCGCCTCGTGAGACCCCCCTCGGAAACTGAGCCGGGACTCCGTGGCTATTTACACTGGGGAGTTCTGCATGTTTGATTCGGTGTCCTTGGCAAGTTGTGCTGGAGATTGGAACCTGGGGTCTTAACGAAGACTCAGAATCTGAGGGACTAACCCAGATTCCTTTAAAGTGTGTTCTTTGGGCTCCCTTTTCTTTTTCTAGCTGCTTGAGGCATTTATTTAATCCTTTCTGCCCCATTCTATCAGAAAGAAGATGGAATCCTGTGCTATCTCTTTCCCCATCCCCATAACTAATCTCATTCTTTTTAGTCTAAGTATGCTCTTTCTTTCCTTGGACCCCTGGGTCACTGTTTTCCATGCAAGAGTTGTCTAAACTGCCCTGGATTTCAGGGGAAGCATGGGTGGGTACTAAAGTATAATTGACAGAGAGCGGGATGCCCATTTCTTTTCCACTTTCCCAGGCAGTACGTGGACATTTTGCAGTCATGGTGCCTTAGATCAATGGGCATGTTCCCACTAGTAGGAATTTCAGGCTCAATTTTAGGCCAAGGTAGAAGCTAGTCTCTGAGAATCTCCAGGGCCTCAGAGATGCCACAATTCATGCAATAAAAGGCACATTGATATTCTACCTCTGTGAGAGGCTGCCCTGGTTATAGTTCTAATTCTTCACCAACTGTGAAGATTAGAACAGTTCACTCAACTTCCTTGAGTCTCAGTTTCCTCAACTGTAAAAGGACATAACAACAAATACACATCTTAAGTTAAGGTTAATGGGATCATTTATGAGAAATTGTTTTGTTAACTGTAGAGTGCTACCCAATAATTAATAATAACAGTTCCTACAAAACCATTGATGGGAAGATATTGGCATTTCTGGTTTCCTAACTACTGTGGGCTGTGAGAGTGTCAAACCATGCCCACCAGAGAGGTGCAGATAGTGATGCCAGGACAATTCAAAGGGATACTTGTCATCCTGCCTTGAGTTGGCTAAAGTCTGTGAACTTGGCTTTTTAGTCCCTTCTGTATCTGAAAACAATTTTTTTTCTTCCATTAACTTAATAAGCCAGGGACACTCACACTGACACCCTTGATTTATCAAACAGTCACAGTGCTTCTGGAAACAGCTAGTGACACATGCCGTCCTCCACCCTCATTTCTCACTGGCAGCTAGGCATTGCAGAACCTTGCAGAAGCCTGTGGGTTTTGGTTAGTCATTGCCCACATGTTCCCATCCATCCCTCAGCTACCTTCATGTCACTTCCATTCATTGCTGCCATATCTTTTGCATGATTTGACCCTCCTATAGAGTTCCTAAGAAAGACTGCTTTGTATTGTCTCTAAGAGGGGGTGAGCCCTCAGGCTGTGGATAATGCAGCTCCTGCCCTTGTGCTCATATAGGCGTTCAGCCCTTGCCAGTCATTCCATTGTGTCCTAGGGTGGCTTGTGCAATGATAATGCTTGGTCGTCTACACAGCCTCCACTTCCCTAACAGAACTCCAGTTGCTTTCATGTATCTTCCATTCCCCACGTAGCCACATGCCCGTGGAAAGCTGACCTTGCCCCCAGCTCCAGAGTAGGCCTGATTGAACTCTCCCCTGTGCCAGTGGTTAGTGCTGCGAGGTCTCTGGAAAAGGCTTCCTTGCCCCTAAGGGACGGTGAAGTGTCAGGATGAGATGCTGAGAACTTTTGCTGCCAAATTGCTACCAGCCTAATATTAAAGCCAACACCGTGGATGACAGAGAGATGAAAAGAACCTAGGTTCTTGGTGATATTGCCAAGCTACTGAATCAATAATCCGAAACCTGCATTTCCTCTGGTCTTCCTGTTATGTGAGATAATCAAGTTCTTTATGGATTGAGAAGGGGTTTCTGTTACTTGCAGCTAAAAGCATTCTAATACACTCAGCTGCTGGTCGGGAGACGAGTCTAGGTCATTTGTCAAAGATACGGTGCATACTTGACCTGCTATTGAGCTCCACAAACAGTGCTGCAGATTAATCTGCTGAGCTTCTTAAACCTACTCCTGCCATTCTTTGCCATGTGCTTCTGATGATGTAAGCTGGCAGTAGTTAGGGGACATATTCTGCAAGTCTGTGGATTCTATTTTGTTAGATATTCAGATTCATTCTTAATCATAGCTGGTTCTATTTCTTCTAGGTGCCAAGCCTCATTTTCTAACTTAATTGCTTGAACTTATGTAGTTTTGTTGGTTTTGGTAGGAAGAATGTCCTTTGGTTACATAGAACAAGGAGCCTACCAGGGAAGGAGGTATTTGTCAAGTAGCAAGACTCTTTTCCTCCTTGGAAGCCGGTTTGGAGGCCCAAGATTCTGTATATAATGGGTTTCTGGAGGCCATGTTTGTTAATCTTCCTCAAAGGAACATATTGAGAGGGTATCACACCCACCCTTCTATGAAAAACTCTCTAACTGATGATCTGTCAGCTGGAATGATGATTTCTTCCTCTCAGCTCTGGTGTATTGTCTGACTCACAGGGGTGGGAGAAAGTGGAGGAAGACACTTTTTAAGACTGATTCTTTATACTCATAGATACATGACTGATGGGCCACTAGATGGAAATTAGGAAAGAAAGGACAGATGGGGGAACAGAGGGACAAAAGAAGCTGTAAGGAGATTAATTTCATACTCCCAACAGATGCAATAAGAAAATCCAGTCAAGAAATCATATTGAGGGCCTCCCAAGTGCAATTTTTTTGGGAGGGGCACTGAGATACTTTCTCTGTCCTTGGGGATCCATAGGCTAGTTGAAAGATGATATAAACGAGCAAAAAGTTACTTTTAACTGTAAAAGTAGCTGAATAGAAGATCTGAATAATTGTTCCAGACAACAATAGGAGAGCTACCACAAAAGATAGATCATTAACTTTTTCAAATGAACTGTATAGACAATAATCTAGAGAAGAAAGGAAATTTGGGGCTACAATGGACTAAGAAACTATGAAGGATATGAGAATAATTTCACTACCATCACTGTCATAATCACTGTTACTACTGCTGCTCTGACAATAAGAAATTCTATTAATTGAGTATCTACTGTAAACCAGTGCTTGGTACTTAACTATAGTCACTTAGCATTTTAAGGTATTATCTTCATTTTGTAATAATGAAATTGAGAATTAGATGCCTAGGAATTTTCAAAACAGTTTTTCTGAGGTTTAGTTCACATACCATACAATTCACCCATTTTAAGTATACAGTTGGATGGTTTCTTAAATATTCACAATGATGCAACCATCACCACAATCAATCTTTGAACATTTTCATCACCCGAAAAAGAAACCCCAAATCCATTAGCCCCATTTCTCCCCAAGACTTTTGCTTAAGGATTTTAAACTCAGGCCTGTTGGGCACTGAAGGATTTGTGAATGTTTACAACTCTGGAATTATCGGAATATTACTTAGCCCTCCAAGCCCTACTAACTTTGAGACTAATTCTGATAAGACAGGTAAGTAGACAGTTTAGTTTAAATATAAGGATGAATTCCTGGATGAATGCTTTCTAAAGAGTGCCTAGAGTGTTTGATTTTCCAATGTACTGACTGGGATAGGAAGTTCTAGAATTGCACTTTTAGGCCACTTCTCTCCTCTGTGTTTATGTGCTGCCCAAGGCTGAGACTGTTGGAAATTTCAAATAAAAATTTCCTTGGCACTTTGGGCTGAGAGCACTGATTCATAGAAGACTAAACAAACAGTGCTTAACACCCTTGGCCTCACCTTCAAACTGGGAAATTGTTACTGAATAGCATGCTCTACAAAAGCGAGGGCTCTGTCTCTTCTCCTCTCATCAATGAGTGGTTTAGCCAGGTTGGAAATTAGTATGTGTTTCTGTGATAGAACTCGCAACAGATCCTTCTGTATGAGAACCAGTCCACAAGACTTAAACCATAGTGTCTAAATATAAAAGCTTGGAGAATTTGAGATGTGGAATCCAAAACTAAAAGTTAAAAACATTTGAAGTGCAAGCACTAGAATGTTGAAACACAAAGCAAGGACCTGGAATCTTTTGATACCTTATTTAAGTAAACTAGGACAGGGAATCAGAGTGTTGGACTTCGAACGGCCCTATTCAGACTGTTCTCAGCCCTGAGATTGAGAGAATATTAAGTAACTTGCCTAAAAGCACACAGCTTTTCAGTGGAGGAAGAGCTGAGCTTTAAACAAGTCTGCCTGATTCCAAAAGGCATTTTGTTTCCACCATCCCAAGGTGCTAAGAGCAAGTAGTCGTGGAGGAAAACCAAAGACCCAAAAGAGTGAGTGATAAACAAAACATACCCCGAGCACCCTCAAGGGGGTGGAAATTGCTTCTCCCTGCCGCAGGAAAGGTGGTCCCAATCCCTAGAGGCGATTTTGAAGGTGGGTAGCTGAAGCTAGCTCCTTTCAGTTCACTTAATCTCTCTGGGTTTCTGTTTGCTCCTCTGGAAGGTGCCAGATGCGTGCTTGGTGTGTGGGGGGGGAATGGGGCTTGGAACAGTAATAGTCCCATCTCCAATAGTCTCCAAACCGTGCAGCTTATTGATTTATTTTATTTATGGCTGCGTTGGGTCTTCGTTGCGGTGCACGGGCTTCTCATTGCGGTGGCTTCTCTTGTTGCGGAGCACGGGCTCTAGGTGCGTGGGCTTCAGTAGTTGCGGCATGCGGGTTCTAGAGCGCAGGCTCAGTAGTTGTGGCGCACGGGCTTAGTTGCTTCGCGGCGTGTGGGATCTTCCCGGACCAGGGCTCGAACCCGTGTCCCCTGCACTGGCAGGCAGATTCTTAACCACTGCGCCACCAGGAAAGTCCCTATTTCTTGATCTTTTAAACTTGATGGGACAAACCATGGGCCTCACATAAATTCCCACTTTCATGTAACATTGCCAGTAGTGTGACATTTTTATCTTTCATGCTGGCAGGAAAAAAATGAAGAGGACCAAGTTCAGACACATGGGCGGGGGCGGTGAGCTTTCTTCTAGTCTCACCCCACAGAGAATTGTCTCCGGTCTGTTCTCTGGTCTCTTTCTAAGGTCCTGCGGAGAAGAATGAGATCATGTCTGAAAATGGAACTGAGCTCCTTGGAGCAAGCAGCTAAGTAACTCTAATGCCTACAAGTGCCATTATCTGTCTTCCATTTCGAAGCCTGATTCAAGGACCAGATTGAGTTTATCTTTTAAAAGAACTGGTCAGCTCTCAAGTCAAAGAGCTGAGTCCTCTTCTTTTCCTCTTCTGGGTTTTTGAATGGTGTCGAGAGCCCCTCCTGCCATGGCAATGGGAGCTGTGGAAAACTGAACCCGGAAACTTGGGATGGAAGGGACCCTATGGAGATGGCAGCCTCTGAGGGACAAAAGAGTCATCATCCTGAAGTAGATGGAAGCTGGCCCTTTGCACCATCCTGACGTTGCCCACTGCGGCTAGGATTTTAGGGAGGTGGCGTGACAGGGAGCACAAACATTGGCTCTGTTGTCGTGCAGCCCTCAGTCTGAATGCCAGTTCTGATACTAACTGGCTGTGTGACACTTGGCAAGCTGATTAACCTCTCTGAGCCTATGTTGTAGGACACTTGTGTGGATTATATCAGAGGATAAATCATTGGAAGTGCTTGGCACCTATTAGATGCTCAACAAATAGAAGTCATTGTGGCCTGTTTTAAGTGTTAGTTTCTTAGCTGTTGTTCCACGTGTTCCATTGGCTGCTTCTAAAGATGTGGTTTGTCCATTTGGAAGCGTATGGGCGAAAACAAGCTCCTATATGTCAGGCTTACTCAGATCTGGGAGCATCAGGAAAACCCTGCCTGGAATTTTCCTTGTATATGTGGCTCTTCTCTGCTCAAGATGGGATGATAATGGAGGGGAGAGAAATTTGCAGGTAGAGGACTAGGAACCAGAAAACCTGGATTCCCACAGCCCCGGCACACAGAGAAACTCTGGGCCAGTCATTTCCTCTCACTGGCTTTGGACATCTGCTCTGTCACATGGGTTCCTGAGGACTGAAACCCTACTGCCCGAGCCTCCTCCCCTGGGGTAATACAAATAGGGTGCTGTCTGCCAAGCCAAGTGCAATCTCTGGATGAATCACCCAGCTCACCATGCCTCTGGGAAGGTTGGGAAGGGACCGCTGTGTGCAAGGGTGAGGAGGGACAAGAACATAGAAAGACAGAGCTGCAAGATGCCAGGGCATCCTCTACCTTGGGCATTTTTGCCAGGAGCTGGGCCATTGGCCACCTGTCAACAAATCCCCACGAATCCAGAGAGAGGCTAGAGGGACCTGGGAGCTCACGCCTACCTTTGGACAGGTCACTCCATCTCACTGGGTCCCAAAGTCTGTATCTATAAAACGAAAGGGTTCAGTCCTCTCAACTCTGCCGCTCTGATTATGTGCTCGAATGGGAGGATGCTGCCCTTGGTTCCAAAGGTCCGGGGGCAGCAGCCAGGAGCTCTGAGGTGGGGCCTCTCGGTTCTAGCCTCTCTGCTGCTAGAAGCCTGCTCAGAGGGAAAGGCAAAGCTCATGGTGAACTGAGGTTTTCTTTGCCTCTCTTGTGGTTTTATTCACCTCTCTTACAAGCCAGTAAGACGAGAGAAAGAGCTGACAGGGAGAGGAACTCTGCAGGAAGTGGGTGTGGTGTATTGAAGGGAACCCCTCTCCCTTTCTCGTTTAGCATTATTTTATTTTCTCAGTAAATATTTATTAAGCACCTACGGTGAATTCAGTACTTGTTCACATCAGTGTACAAAACACATAAATCCATGTCTTTGCAAAGCATCTGCTCTAGTGCAGGGAGACAGACAGTAAAAATAAAAGTGGAAAATCACATCCTAACAGTGTTTCTTGCTGATAAGGTCTAGAAGAGACACGGGATCAGGGTTGTGACTGTGGGGTTTTGATGGGGGCCAGTGGTTATAGTTAAAATAGTTGACTTTTGAAGGAAGATTGGAAGGATACTGGCTGGCCACAGGAAGAACATTATTTAGAATATAACTACATATTAATATTCACAAAATGCTCTTTAATAATGATATTCATTAGTGTTATTTGTTTGTTAATAATGAATAAATGAGCCATCCTCTGTTCATTCTTGTTTTGTTGTTTCTTTTTTCTTTCAAAAAGGCTTCTGCAGCTTTGTGTGTCCTCGGGTGTCCAACTTTTTTCTCTTTGTCTCACTCTTCTTATGGTTGTTCTTGCTTCTTCCCCGGTCACCTGGGATTTTTCCATCCCGGATCTTCCTCCTGCCTCGCCCCTCCCCCTCGCCCCTCCCCCTCGCCCCTCCCCCTCGCCCCCGCTCTGCTGCAGCTCCCTCGCCAGCCTGTCAGTTTCAGTCCGCTGCGGGCAAACCGAGTGGGACAGCCAGGCCGACGCGGGCGAAGAGGAAGGGAAAGCCTTGAGCAGTCAGATCGCATTGCGGGTGCACCCGCCCCGGGTCTGGGCGGAAGTTCCGTTCAGCTCTCGTTTCCAAAGTGTTTGGGGCGCTGGGGACAGCGCTGCCTGGGGGAGGCCCTTCTCCCCTTTCTGATGAAGCGGGCCACCTGCAGGAGAGGCGCTCCACCGCAAGCCTCTGCTTCTTCACATTGAGAATAAGGGTAATGATACTATTAATCATCATACTAGCTCAGGGTTCTTGTAAAAGTTGAATTTTAAGAGTGTGTGACAGTGTTTTGGCAGGTCCTGTGCTAAAACTCAAGATATTATTCCCCATTCGGGGCTGGAGGCCCTGTGCTGGGTTCCTAGGGGGAGAGCAATGACCAGACCGCCCTGTGGCCTGCAGGAGTTTGTGTTTCCCCATGGGAGAGAGAGATAGGTGTGCCACTCGCTGTAGCAGAATGTAGGCTGTGATAAAGCCAACTGGGAGCTCTGTCCTGGCCTGAGGACTAGTGACCTCCCCTTCTTGGTATCGCACTGGAGTCAATGTAACTGTGACCAGTATATGCTCATGTTCAGGTAACGACTGGATTGAAAAGGTGCAATTTAAGGACATGTGTACATACGGGATGGGACTTCAGTTTCACATAAGGAATTTGGTGACCTGTCATGCCAGGTATCGCTCAGAATGCTGAGCCTGGCGGGATGAAGGCTAAAGGGCTGAGGATGTGTTAAGATGCTGGGGTAAAGCCCACTCCCTGCCCAAAGGTCCACTCCTCACTGATGATCATTACAGATCCTCATATAGCTGGTCCTTCAGACCCCTTGGTGAATAGGGTGTATTTTTACCTTCTGTTCCAGCAAAACACTTACAGGCAAGCATGTTTGTCATTTGTATTTGTTTCTGAATTACCTACTTGTGCTCTGCACCCATTTTCCATTGCTTTATTTGTATTTTTTTCTTTGTTGGGGCACTTAATATAACTAATACTCCTTTATTGGCTTGCTGCCAGTAGTTTTTGAAGTTTGTCATTTTTTTCTCATACCTTTTGGGGGTATAGTTGGTGCACAATAAACTGCACATATTTAAAATGTTCAACTTTATGAGTTTTGAAATATGTAAAAATCAGTGAAACCATCATCACAATCAGATTAACATGCATTTTTTTTTTTTTTTTTTTTTTTTGCTCGGGCCTCTCACTGCTGTGGCCTCTCCCGTTGCGGAGCACAGGCTCCGGACGCGCAGGCTCAGCGGCCATGGCTCACGGGCCCAGCCGCTCCGCGGCATGTGGGATCTTCCCGGACCGGGGCACGAACCCGTGTCCCCTGCATCGACAGGCGGATTCTCAACCACTGCGCCACCAGGGAAGCCCTAGATGCACTTTTATCACCCTCCAAAGAGTTCTTGGTAACCCCTCCTTTCTCTGTCTTCATCCCCAGGCAACCTCTTGATCTCCTTTCTGCTACTATAAATTAGTTAACAATTTCTGGAATCTTATATAAATGGAATTATACAGTATGTGCTCTTTTTCATCTGGCTTCTTTCACTCAGCATAATGATTTTAAGATTCATCCACGTTGTTTCATGTGTCAAATGTCTCAAGAGTGTGTTCTTTGTTGCTGCATAGAAGTCCATTGTATGGATATACCACGATTTGTGTATCCATTCACCTGTTGATGGACATGTGGGTTGTTTCCAGTGCATGACTATTAAATATTGAGCTGCTATGATGACTTATGTACAAGTCTTTGCATGTCGAGTAGGATTTTTTTTTTTTCTTTTTTTGCTGTACGTGGGCCTCTCACTGTTGTGGCCTCTCCCGTTGCAGAGCACAGGCTCCGGACGCGCAGGCTCAGCGGCCATGGCTGACGGGCCCAGCCGCTCCACGGCATGTGGAATCCCCCCGGACCGGGGCACAAAACCGTGTCCTCTGCATCGGCAGGCGGGCTCTCAACCACTGCACCACCAGGGAAGCCCTCGAGTAGGATTTTGACAGCTAGAGATGAAAACATATTTCAGACAGAAGGAGTACATGGCCACAGAGAGGCAAAGACAGGGTGTGGACAGGAACAGGGTTGTAGCAGTGGAACAGGGTTAGCTGGAATGCAGGACATTCACTCAGAGGGCAAGGGGAGAAGAGAGCAGGTTGGGGTCGGATCTCAAAGGGCTTTGGAGGGTATGCCTTGGGCTTTATTTCATTCTATACACAACGAGGAGCCATGGAAGTTTTTCTTTTTCTTTTTTTATTGAAATATAGTTGTTTTACAGTATTGTGTTAATTTCTGCTGTACAGCAAAGTGATTCAGTTATACATATATATACATTCTTTTTTTAATATTCTTTTCCATTATGGTTTATTATTATTATTTTTATCATCTTTATTGGAGTATAACTGCTTTACAAAGTTGTGTTACAAAGTTCTGCCGTATATATTATTATTATTTTTTAAGACAGGACAGACACAATTGGAATTCCAACCCTGTTCAGATTAACGTCCCCTCAATTCATATTTTGCTGAATAGTTAAGCTAAATGGTCAGTTTGCTTTCTTATTTTTTCGGCCGTGCCGCATGGCATGTGGGATCCTAGCTCCCCAACCAGGGATCGAACCCGTGCCCCCTGCAGTGGAAGCACGGAGTCTTAACCACTGGACTGCCAGGGAAGTCCCGGTCAGTTTGCTTTTAATGTTAGCTTTGGGAAACATTTACTTAAGCTGAAGTTCGGAGCTAGCCAGTAGCAGAGTCTCAACATCGTGGGGGGAAAGGAAAGCCCTCGTCTCCTATGTTCCCCACTTGCATAATAAAATAATTGTAATGAACCCTTCCTTGTCCAAGTATCCCTTAAGTAGTGGAATGTATATACTCTAAATGTTGGTAAAATGTAAAAATGGATTTCTGGTAAATAAACTCTAATTTCTTATTCACGTCTATCAAAAAATTGGAGCTGTATTATGAAGAAAAATGCCACCTTATAAAAATCATCCTTATAAAGTGAATTAGGGTCCCAACAGGAAAAAGGCAGCACCCTCGATATGGGACAAGTCAAAGGGCCTTAAAGAAAACAGAGCTCTTTTCAAAGGTATGGGACTGTAGAGCGGCCACAAGAGACAGTGACATAATCAGAAAGGACAAGTGGAGAGAGCATTACCGGAGCCTGAAGGGAGAGCTGTGTAGAGTAGGCCTTCCTTTGTGGAGGGACACATTCAGCTCGAGTTGACCAGAAAAATAAACACCTTGACCACATTCTCATCTTTGCCAATGGCTAACCCCAGCTAGCAGCCAGAGATCATGGTAAGCCTTCGATACGGTCCATGCAAGTAGAAGGTAGGATGGAGAAGGGTGAGAACTTTTGGGAGGTGTGTGAAGACAACTTCTGTTACATTTGCCTCCCCGCCTCCCCCACCCCCATCCTGACCCACTCTCCATCCTTCACTGCTTTGTGCCTCAGGGTCACCCATGCCCTCTGGTTTCTGGTTAAATTTGGCCAACAGGATGTACCACCTGGAAGAGTGGCAGGGTGTGTATTTCCCTGGCTTCTTCCTTGCTGCGTTGCTGTGGCTGGCTGTGTCCCTGTACCAAAGGCCACAGCTGCTATTAGGGAGCATCTCTTTATATAGCTACTTTCCTGCAGGCAACCCATACTTCCTCTCCTCCTTTTGGCTCCAGGAATGGCAATGGGTTCCCAGTGTTGCTAGCCCTGGGGTACCATGCCACCCCTGGTTAGTTTCTTCTGATCCTGATGACTCCTTTATAAAACAGTTGCTTTTTTTCTTTCTCTTCTTTTACCTGGCTTGAGTTGCCATTCATTTCCTGCCGGGACTCCGACTGATAAAAAGTCAAAAACACGTAAAATTCCACCCGGCCGTCTCGGTGTGTGAGGTGATTCGGTGCACCTGGGTGAACTAACATGGCGCCTGGAACAGCTGGCCCATTCCACGATCTCTCCTGGCCACTGGGGGCCTCAACTCTCCCTACAGACTGTACTAGAGCCCAGGGACTCTCCCTCATCTGCCTCCTGCACCTGACGGCTCCATCTTACTTGATCACTGCTGGGAGCCCTTCACTTCAGGCCTGATTCTTCCACACCCAGCCCTGTGCTTCCTTGCATAGGACTAGAGACCCTCAGTTCCCCTTTGCTTCACGCTTGTCGTCTTCTCCAGCCCATTCCAACTCGTGGTGTGCGGAGCCGAGAACTTTCCTTGCAAGACAGGGGAAGCCAGGCCATATTTTAAAATAAGACTTGTTATTACGGTTTCCCGGATCCGTGTACCAGCTGATAGGCACGTAAATTGCCTCGGCCATGTTGACTAAAGATGGTAGAAGAGGGATGGTGGGGGGAATTCCCTGGTGGTCCAGTGGTTAGGAGCCGGCACTGTCACTGCCAGGGCCGCAGGTTCGATCCCTGATCAGGGAACTAAAATCCCATAAGTCGTGCGGTGAGGCCAAAAAAAAAAAAAAAAAGGAGAGGAATACTGGATCCGTGGTTGCATACCTGTTCTAATTTATCATTTGACAGGTGGCTCCATCTCTAATTCCCAGTCTACTTTTCTTAATTGTGCTGACATGTTCTTTGCTGCAGAATTTTTGTTCTCTTTGGAATCCATGAGCTTGCTTCTCACCCCATCCCTCCTCACCCAGGGCCCCCCGATATTCCTGGTCTGGGTTAGGCTTCTGGTAGAGTTGCACAACAGAACAGTTTCTTTTGTGATCCCTGGTTTTCATCAATTGATGGAGGGGTTAGGAAAGGCCAGATGTTGATTTTTTTTTTTTCTTTTGGCTACGCCACGGGGCTTGTGGGATCTTAGTTCCCCGACCAGGGATCGAACCCAGGCCCTGGCAGGGAAAGCACCGAGTCCTAACCCCTGGACCGCCAGAGAACTCTCGAGATGTTGCTTTAATATTAGTGAGTTCATAGTTCTTGTGAGGCCAGGTATTTTACACGAAAAATACAAACTACAATAATAAAAATGTTAAAGCGACTTGAACATGAAAATGAGTGTAAAACAGGAGTATGTTTATTTATTCAACAGATATTTATTGAATACCTACTATGTGCCAGGCATTGTTCCGGGTACCAGGGAGTGAATAGTGCCTGTGAAGCATTTATTGCCAGCCTAACGGTGCTAGTAATAGGCCGGTATCCATAGGCATAATGAGATATTAATGGCTTATTAATGCATTAGTAAGTCCACAAACCAATTAAGTCATTAATTAAATTAGGGACCGTTTAGCACATACAGCGGAGGTTTATTACGTTCGGTTAGATTAACTCTGAGGAATGTCGGTCTATTGCTGCAGTTTATTTAGAACCCCAGCACCTGTTGGATCTGCAATCTAGCATGTTATCATGAAACCTGTGTTGTTAGGAAGACAGGCTTTGTAGTTAGAGAAGCTGGTCCTCAGAGCTTGACTCCGCTACTCATTACCTGTGTGATTATGGGCAAGTGAAGTAGCCACTCTCTACCGTAGTCCCATTGCCCGTCCATCTTATTTCTGTACACTTTGCATCTCCTCTATCAGATTGCACGTACCTTGTCTTAATCCCTTTGTGCTGCTACAACAGAATACCATCGACTGTGTGGCTTATAAAAAAGAGAAATTTGTTTCTCACTGTTCTGGAGGCTGAGAAGTCCAAAATCAAGTTTTCAGCAGACTCAGCGTCTGGTGAGAGCCCACTTTCCGGTTCACAGATGGCAGTCTTCTTGCTGTCTTCACACGGCACAGGGGGAGAGGGAGTTCTCTGGGGTCTCTTATAAGGACACTAATCCCATTCTTGAGGGCTCCACCTTCATGACCTAATCACCTCTCAAAGACACCACCCCCTAATACCATCACATTGAGAGGTAGGTTTCAACATATGAATCTTGGAGAGACACAAACATTCAGTCCAGAACATACCACCAGGGCAACTGTATTTTTCATGGTGCTTAACATAGGTACTTGACTGGTGATTATTGAAAAATGTGAAACAGTTGCTAACACTTACCAAGTGCTTACCACCTGTTAGGTGGCACTGTCCTGACCCTTGACGTAGGGAAAGCCCTATGAAGCAGGAGCTACTATTTATTCCATTTTTACAGTTGAGAAAATTAAGGAGAGTGTTAAGGAACTTGACTAAGATTATAGAGAGAGGAAAAAGCAGCGTCAGAATTTGAACCCAGGAATTTGGTTCTAAAGCCCACGTGCTAACTACTGCACTAAACTGTCTCCCAGAGAGGTCTTTAATGGAGTCCTGTACTGGGGCAACAGGGTACGGACATAGGGATGGGTAAAGATGGCTACACAGGACCTCACATTCTCCACATGGGGGAGGGGCCCAACTTCCTTGTGTCACTAAGGCATTTCATTCGTTTGGCTCCAGGGCAGGTTCAGTGGCTGACATCTACATTTGAAGAAGTTGCTACTGATTCCTTAGAGGAGATTCTTTTGTTCTTTTTCTTCCAGTCTGCAGATCTACCCAGTCTCTCTTACAGTCTCACTTATGCTTTAGAAAATATTCAGAGCTTAAATTACACAATGGAACAGAGTGCGTCAAACTAACTGAATATATGCCCATGATCTTCTAAGTTCTTGTCAACTTCTGCTCCAATCCCAGGAGGCTCGCCAGCTCGAGAGGCAGTGGTCTAAGACTATGAGCTGGGGCCCAGATACTTGGCCTTCTCTGTGGCTCTTTTTTCACTAGCCAAGGGCTGTGCACGAGGACTTCCACCTCTCTGAGCTTCATTATCTATTTGTATAATGGAAAGACCTTTCCCAGCTTGACGCTTCTGATTTCATGTCATTTCTGTCCTACTTGCCTGACTGTATTCCCCAAACATTTATTTGGGGACTATGGCCTAAGCACAGCTTAGTATAAGTGAGATATGATTTTTCACTTTAAAGAACTCCCGGTCTGGTGGATCTAAGAATTGATATGACGAGAAGGGGAAAAATCAGGCACCAGAATAAGCTGAGGTGCCAGTTGAGAATGCAGATTCCCGGGCCCTGCCTCCAATGTATTGAATTAGAATCTCTGATTCTTATTGCACAATCAGGTGGGGAACTCTTGCTGTGCTGCATTTGGATGATGGTGGTGATGGACCACAGATGGAATGCCCAGCAAGAGGTAACGCCCCACAGAGGATGGCATTCATCCCTGTACCACCTTCACGTTCTTTGCCATAACTCTGTGAGCCTGCTCTATTATTTTCTTAATAATTTTCTTTAAATTTATTCATTTAAAGATCTGAAATATATTTATTGAAAATGAAAACTTTATGCCAGAAGTGTAGACGGTAAGCAAACACTGCTTCATGATAGAAGGCAACTGTAGAGGGAACACAATGGAAAGAAAAAAAGGTTATGCAATGCCAGCTAGATACTGCTAAGGGCTATCGCCCACAGTTTCCCAGTTAAAGTGGGAAATTAGCAAGAGTCGGAGAGACGGGCACTTATGCTCAGAAACAGAAGCCTAGTCACTGAAACGGAGGTCAGTTTTATGTCGTTAATGGTAAACACTTCAATGTTGAATAAGAAGAGAGATTTTCAAATTGATTTTCTTGACCTTCCCTCAGAAAACATCTTACATAATGAACAGTGTGTAAAACAGATAAAAAGCAACAACAAGAAAACAAAAAACAAAGCAGCTGCTCCCAAAAGAGCCAGGGTAGGGGCCCATTCCCTGCTCTGTCAGACCCCAAAGCAGTCAGTCTGCACTTCGAGAAAACACTGGCTCTTGGGAACCAGGGGGTCCTGAAGGCCTTGCTGAGTAAGCAGAGTTTGAGGACTTGGGCACAGTGACAGGATTCTGCAGCCTTTGTAGCAGCAGGAGGATCATGAAGTAGGTGAGGGAGAATATGTAAAGAGATTGGCCATACCTGTAGTGGGGAGAGGTTATGAGATTTCTAGCCTGACCTAGGAGTGAGGCTATTTTATTTTACTGTGCTAGTTTCTTTAAGTCTAAGGAGACGACAGGACAGTGGTCTCTTGGACTAGAGCAAATAGCCCTTTAGGTCAAGTGGGACAAGGATATCTCGGCATGGTGGTGAAGAAAGCTGAATCTGTATTTCAGAGTATTTGTAAAGGAAAAAGTTCCTGGAATTTGGGGTTATCTCTGGCCTGGCTCCTGTTCCTTCACTCTGGTAAATCAGGAAATCATCTAAGCCCAGAAAGAAACATCACATGATCATTCTCAACACATCTTGGGAATCCTTTATGACAACGAATGGGAAGCCTTTTTGACTCTGGGAAAACATCTAGGGTGAATCAGTGTGCTCAATTTTGGAAGAAAGCCAGAGTTAGACTAAGTGGTAATTCTCACCATGAGAAGTTTAGTCAAGATAGTAGCCAACTCTCATGGATACGGTGGCATCCCACCTAGATCCCCTTTCGGGGGCTGATGCTCCAACCCTGGTCACCGGGAACACTGGCTTTGAAGGGCTCAGAATTGCGTTTCTCACTGAGATTTGCTCTGGCAGCAAGGAGCTGCATTATCCAAGGTTCCATCCTCCTCAGGGAGCGGCCTGCCCTATGACTAGCTAATACCGGGTTACAAAGTCCGGGTCCCTTGCCTTCAAGTTGGGACAACCCTGAAGGGCCTTCTTAGCTCCAGAGCCCTCTGTAGGATTGATTCAGGTTTCAGTTGCCATCTCCTCTTGTGTTAGCTCCCATCTTCCTGTATTCTTGGTGACATCATGATATGAAACCAGACAATGGAATTAAATAATATTAAGTTTCCAGGAAAGTGGAATCTCCTAAGAAATAATGATGTCTCCATGAAACAAAACTGCTCAGAGATGCAGAACCTCTCTCCTAAGCCTCCTGTATAGGGTGGCTCTTCCTTGGGGACCAATAATAAAGTCTGAGTCAATACAGGTAACACCTGAATGTGTAATGCACACACACACACACACACACACGCACACACACAGTTCAAATATGAAAGTAGCATCCCCATGACTAGGTGTTCATCTGTGTGTACATCTGTTCCAGACCTGGTTTATATTCCTCCCCAATTTGCTCAGCCTCACCTACCCTCTAGTTCTTGGCTGTCTGATCAATGAAGAACCCCAGCTGCTTCCTCTGTCACCTCATCCCCTAATACTGCCATCTGTCTCGGCCTCCCCTGAGCGAGGGCCAGACTTTGGCAAGGGCTCCATAACGTCTGCTGTAGTGGTAGCCACAGCGGCTCCAGTGCCCAGGGATGACCTGACGCACCTACAGAAGTTTTGGTTTTAGGGGAAGTCCCAGATCTCCACATGAGATTCGGTTTTCCCGGAGGAGGTGGATAACATAACTTGCAAGTTTGGGGGGTTGTGATGTCCCATTGGCTGAGACAGCAGACAGGAAGGAACGACAAATAAATGACTCCTTTCTTCTCCCCCTCCTGGACTGTTCCAGGTGCCCTGACTCCATATGGTCTTTCTGGAGACTTCCGGTGTGACGGAGCAGCTGGCTGTCTTGTTTTGTGAGGCTGCAGCCAGCTTGGTAATTACCACTTTGCATTTGTCCCCATCCTTCCCCGCCTCTCTTCCCTCTCCCCCTTCACCCTGGTGGCCCTGGGATTGCATCGCTGGTGGTGTGTTTGCACCTAAGATTTGATGCAGACTGCTTTCTCGGGGACCCGAGGTAAGGCAGTATCTGAAAGCTTTCCTGTGCATTTAAATGAATATGTTATATTTCAGTACTGTGTTTAGCGTCCAACTCTGAAAGTAAGTACCAACACGCGCTTAACAACTGAGCTGCACGTGTGTGTCACAATTGAATGTGTGTGTTAACATCTGAACAATCGTGGGAAAAGGCTAAATTGGTATCCAGAGCTGTAGGGTCAATCCGTGTTGAAGTTGGTGTATTAGTTATCTGTTGCTGCATTCCAAGTCACTCCAAAATACAGCGGCTGAAAACAGCAAATATTTGTTACCTGACAGTTCTAAGTGGGTCAGGAATCTGGGAGCAGCTTAGCCAGCAGTTCTGGCTCAAGGTCCCTCATGAGGCTGCAGTCAAGTTGTCAGCTGGGGCTCCAGGTTCAACTGGAGGTGACTCTGCTTTCACACTCACTCACGTGGCTGTCGGCAGGCCTCAGGGCCTGGCCACGTGCGCCTCTCCATGGGGCTGCCTCAAGCGCAGCCCCCAAAGGAAGCCATTTATAACTGAATCTTGGAACTGGCATACCATCGTTTCTGCCATACTCTATTCATTAGAAGTGAGTCAATATATACAGCCCACACTCAAGGGGAGGGGATTACACAAAAGTGTGAATACCGAGGGTGGGGATGATTGGGGGTTATTTTAGAGGCTACCACATGGGTATACTATTCCGATGGTAACTTATACCAACTGTCTCTGCTAAGTCTTGGAGAAATCCCCTCCTGTCTTATCCCAAGAGCTTCTTGGATTTATTCTAGAAATCATTCTGATTGAGCTGAATAATTTCGGCTGTTTGTGTTTCCAGTTGTGTGGGAGCTGAAAATCTGTGTTGGTGATGGTATTTCGGTCAAGGCTGGGAGAAGCGTGGCATTCATGTGGGAGCAAAGATGAACAGAGCCCTGGAATGCCACAAGGACAAGTCATCCTCAAGTGTCCTGAGAGTGAAACCACGGGCCTGAGCAATGAGTACTGGACTCTGCAGGCTGCACCACCAATCTCACCTTTGTGTTTGGGAAGGAGAGAATTTAATGCAGCACCTCTCACCAAGACCTACTGTCTCAGTATTGCCGTGGGTACCGTCAGGGATGCACAGATGAGTTAAGACAAGCTCTGTCCTCACGGAATTTATTTATATGAGCTTAGAGCTCAGAGAGGGAGGTCAAGCCTACTCGCATAAATTTAGAAAGCATCAAGCTATAGGAACACTATAGAGGAGTGAGTGTAGATAGAGCCCAAAGAGGTTGAAGATAGCACCCGGGGCACTCCAATACTTAGTGACTGATGAGAGGTGGAGCCACGAGCACAGAAGGATGGGAGGTCTCATCTTATTTGTCCCGAAGCAACATTTGACCCAGCCAGATCAGTGGTTGGTTTGGTTAGTTCCTGGTTACAAGATTGCCTCTGGGGGCTTCCCTGGTGGTACAGTGGTTGGGAGTCCTCCTGCCTGGGCGGGGGACACGGGTTTGAGCCCTGGTCCCGGAGGATCCCGCATGCTGCGAAGCAACTAGGCCTGCACACCTAGAGCCCGTGCTCCACAACAAGAGAAGCCACCGCAATAAGCCCGCGCACCCCAGCGAAGCGTAGCC
Source organism: Pseudorca crassidens (assembly GCF_039906515.1). NCBI lineage: Eukaryota > Metazoa > Chordata > Mammalia > Artiodactyla > Delphinidae > Pseudorca > Pseudorca crassidens. Next base: position 106,774,248 of record NC_090302.1, read on the forward strand.
CCCGCTCGCCGCAACTAGAGAGAGCCCGTGCGCAGCAACGAAGACCCAACGCAGCCAAAAATAAATAAATAAAAATAAATAAATTTATTTTAAAAAAAGACTCAAAAAAATAAATAAATAAATTAAAAAGAGACCACCTCTGGTTCCTCCTGCAGCCAACTCCAGGCTCCCAGACCCCCAGTTCAGAATAAGCATGGAATAAGGGAGCTCTCAGCAGCAGTTTTTTTTGTTTTTTTTAAAATAGGCTTTATTTTTCAGAGCAGTTTTAGGTTCGCAGCAAAACTGAGCAGAAAGTACAGAGAGTTCCCACGGACTGCCCCTCCCGCCGCCCCCTGCATGCCTCCCCCGTTACAAACATTCCCATCAGAGTGGCACATCTGTTATAATTGATGAAAGTACATTGACACATCATTATCACTCAAGGTCCAGTGAGTTACATTAGGGTTCATTAGGGTTCTCTCTTGGTGTTGTACGTTCTGTGGGCTTGGAAAAATGTCTAATGACATGTATCCACCGTTATAGTATCATACAGAGTATTTTCACTGCCCTAAAAATCCTCTGTTCAGCAGTGTTTGTTTTTTTTTTATAAATTTATTTATTTATTTATATTTTTTTATTTTTGGCTGCATTGGGTCTTTGTTGCTGCACGCGGACTTTCTCTAGTTGCGGTGAGCAGGGGCTACTCTTTGTTTTGGTGCGCAGGCTTCTCACTGCGGTGGCTTCTCTTGTTGAGGAGCATGGGCTCTAGGCACGCGGGCTTCAGTAGTTGTGGCACTCGGGCTCAGTAGTTGTGGCTCGCGGGCTCTAGAGCGCAGGCTCAGTAGTTGTGGCGCATGGGCTTAGTTGCTCCGCGGCATGTGGGATCTTCCCGGACCAGGGCTCGGACCCGTGTCCCCTGCATTGGCAGGAGGATTCTTAACCACTGCTCCACCAGGGAAGTCCAGCAGTGGTTTTTAAAACCTCTTTTTAAGAGCAAAGTGGAAGGGCTCGGGGAAGTAGAGGAGCACCACCCTGCTTGTGGCTTCTAGAATAATCCCAGATATGGCCCTCAGTCTCACAAAGAACACTTTGAGTGTCTACTGTCTACTGGAGTGGAGTTCCCAGCTGCCACTGCTGCCCCTGGACCCTGAATCCAGCAGCTGTGGCTTCAGTCTTGCTCACACTCACCCTTGTTTTTTTGTTCCATCGATAGCACGTGGGGATGTTTATTGGCTTTTGAGTCAAGCTATCCATGTTTAAATGTTTTCTAAAAAACATGTCATCTATCAGTGCTATGAGTTGGAGCAGAAAGATCCCCCAGATTTTGAACTTATTGCATCACCTTGACTGCAAGTTTCTGTCAGGTCTTTTTCTGGAGCCAGATTTGCTTTCTTTTGGGAATGAATGATCCCCAAATCTCAGATCCCAAGAGTTGAGCCTGATAACAGGCACAGGAAGTCTGGATTTTATTTAGGTTATACCAGAGGCAGGGGATCCTTATGGGTGAGAGAATATTGATTCTTGATTGTGAAATAAGAAAAATAATATTTTGTTTTGCATTGAGTTTCGATGAAATAATAATGTGATAGTGCTTTGTAAATAATGTGATAGTCAAATGCCCTGTGAATTATACTTGTTACTAAAGAAGGGTCATCAACAGGGAGGGGGCTCTTTGCATAGATTTGGTTCACAGAAACCTCGTGTACTCGTTCTAAGTTCTTCAAGCAAAGTGCCGTAAGCAGAACCGTGGGTTTAAAACATGCACGTTCATTTCTCATTCATCCTTCCCCTTAGGGTCTAGTGCTGTAACCAGGTATGGACCCAAGGCCATGCCAAAATGAAGGGAAAACATCTGGCCAATTTAATCAATTCAATAAATGCATCCTTTCAAACTGGTCCAGAAATTTGGAGCCCAGACCTCTAGGTAAATGTCTGGCTAGATTTTTTGATTCAACTGATGTCTTGAGGTCATGTAGACACTACTTAAGAGATCAAGGGTCAAGCAGCAAGTGGAGAGTCTAATTGGGATTAAAACTTGGAGTCCTTGCGTTGAGGGAGGCTCAGCTCACTACCTGGTTCCTGGGTGGTGCCACTGTTGGGTGGAAGCTGGGGAGAGAGAGATGAGACCTGGAAGGGGCACATCCAGTTCATTCTTCTGGGCATTAGTCAGGGAACTCCTTTCTTTTGGTCCCTGCCCTCTGACTCTTCCCAGCTCCATTTTAAATGTCACGAGTGATGGATCACTTCCTAGGGATGCCCTTTCCTTAATGCACCATTCCCTGGGGAACTGTTCTTTCCTTCTCTTCTCCATGGAAGTCTCCATTTTGGTCAAGGCCACCCTGGGGGATCTCAGCCTATCGAGACCAATCTCTTCTCTTTTCCAGAATCACTTTATGACTGAGACCAAAGACAGGCTCCCAGGCCTCACACAGGAGGAAGGAAGCTCAGGAAATAGAAGCCAGGATGATTAGGGGAAAACTAAGAAAGGGAGGGGGGAAAATGAAGAGACTTCCCCATAGCATATTATCTCTATTATGATTATTACTGTCATCTGAATCTCTCATGACAATTTATTCCTTTTGACCTCTGAAATCTAATGAGATAGTGGATGCAAACCTCCTAGCATTGGACGTGACACAAGTTGGTGCTCAAGGAGAGTTTTCTTCTCTGTATGTGTCTTCTTCCAGGATTCTCTGTATTGCTCACAGTGCCTCGAAGGAGGCCGCAGCTGGACTCAATCTCTTGACTGAATAAAGAAACTTCATACTATTTGACATACCAGCAAACAAGCTGTTCCAAAACGGTTCTCAGTTAAGAGCACTCTTTGCCGAGGAAGGGAAACCATGGCCACTCACGTCACTGCGTGGAAGGGTAGCATGGGGCTGGATGTCTGCAAAGACAAGCATAGCCCTTTTCTCCTCACCTGGAAATCCAGGTGGATGTAGTCTTCCTGGATTTCTCAGTGAGTGGTGACAGCTGCTCCCTGCATAACATCTCCATCCACCTACCTCTACCCCTGATCAGTTGCCCTAAAAAATGTCACTCAGAGACCTCATAATACCTAGTGGCTAAGCAAGATCCTGACCCCTTTTTCAGAAAGCTGCCTCTTCAGACCTGCTTCCTGCCACTCCAGGGCCTGAGATATAAAAGACCCTGAAGCTCATGCAGTTGAAAAGACTTACCCAAGTCAACCAATCAACAGAGAAGCACAGGGACTTCCCTTGTGGCACAGGGGTTAAGAATCCACCTGCCAATGCAGGGGACACGGGTTCAAGCCCTGGCCCAGGAAGATCCCACATGCCGCATAGCAACTATGTCCCTGTGCCACAACTATTGAGCCTGCGCTCTAGAGCCTGTGAGCCACAACTACTGAGCCCGTGTGCCGCAACTACTGAAGCCCACGTGCCTCGAGCCCATGCTCCGCAACACGAGAAGCCACAGCAATGAGAAGCCCCCGCTCGCCACAACTAGAGAAAGCCCACGGGCAGCAACGAAGACCCAACGCAGCCATAAATAAATAAATAGATAAATAAATAAATTTATTTAAAAAACAACAACAACAGGGCTTCCCTGGTGGCGCAGTGGTTGAGAGTCCGCCTGCCGATGCAGGGGACACGGGTTCGTGCCCCGGTCTGGGAACATCCTACATGCTGCAGACCGGCTGGGCCCGTGAGCCATGGCCGCTGAGCCTGCACGTCCGGAGCCTGTGCTCCGGAACGGGAGAGGCCACAACAGTGAGAGAACTGCGTACCACAAAAAAAAACAGAGAAGGACAACTGCAATCAGAATCCAGGGCTCCAGACTCTCCATCCAGTGCTTTTCCCATTTTACCTAACCTAGTGCCCTCTTCTTTTCAAAATATGTAACCCACAAGAGGTTCCATTTCCTTTTGTTCTTAGACGACTGTCTATTAAAAAGGGAATGAATTAAATTAACTTCTAACAAACTCAGCATAAATGACTTCTCCCACAGATATGGCCACTTTTCAAGGTCCCCTCAACATGGTAGGTATCTCAGGTGCTACACCAGGTTGGACGGCAGGGGGTGTCTTTTGAGGAGGAGAATTCTTCCTGAGGGGTGAGAAGAAGCTGTGGGACAGCTGGGAAGCTGGCCAGGGATCGGTGGTAGGTGGATGGGCTCCAGAATTGAGAGCCCGGCTCATTTAGCAGCAGGCCGCCAGGCAAGGGTGTGTCAGAGCTTTTGCTTCATCATAGTTTAGGCTGAATAGCCCTCTCCCCTCAGCTAATCTGCAGTAGTTTGATCTATTTATTGAAAGTGCAGGTCCCAGAACTGACCTGCTTGAACATTATTTTTGATCATTCCTTGGGTCCCATCTCTGGAGGTAGAAAGGCCTCGTACAGACCACATTAAGGTGGGACAGGAAGAGCTTTGGAATCAGACAGCCCTTGGTTCTCATACTGGTTCTCCTGACCTGCCAGCTAGATTAGATTAATGGGGATAATGATACCTGTCTTGCCGGGTTGTTGTGGGATTACATGTACTGTATGTACATATTAGGTGTTTCATAAATGGTAGCTATTGTTGTCATGAATATTGTTAACTATGTAATCTTGGGCAAGTTACTTAACCTCTCTGAGCTTCTCCTCTGCAAATTAGGGATAATTTTAATGCAGTCAAATATATCAGCCTTTTGAGGTCATGAAGATTCAAACTTCCTATTACTTTTTTTTTTTAATGTTTGTTAATTAATTTATTTATTTTTGGCTGTGTTGGGTCTTTGTTGCTGCATGTGGGCTTTCTCTAGTTGTGGCGAGCAGGGACTACTCTTTGTTGCGATGTCCGGGCCTCTCATTGAGATGGCTTCTCTTGTTGTAGAGCACAGGCTCTAGGCGCGTGAGCTTCAGTGGTTGTGACACGTGGGCTCAGTAGTTGTGGCTTGCGGGCTGTAGAGCACAGGCTCAGTAGTTGTGGCGCATGGGCTGAGTTGCTCTGTGGCATGTGGGATCTTCCCGGCCCGGGGCTCAAACCCGTGTCGCCTGCATTAGCAGGCAGATCCTTAACCACTGTGCCACCAGGGAAGTCCCCCTATTACTTTCATACTGATGTGTACCTTTCTTGTCTCAAAAGCTCTTTATAGACATTAGCATTGTAATCCAGAGTTTTGCTTGCATGCTTCCTGTGATGACTGTGAAATATCCAGTGTTTGTTCTGGAACCGGATGTGCCTGTGTGTCCTGTATTCTATGGGAACCATGCCCAATAGGTTCACATCATGTCTATGAAATACGTGTGCTAGAATTATTGCATTTTATAGATTAGGAAGTTGCCTCACAGTGGTTATGTTTTTTGCTTATGGCAGACATGTTAACTTCTGCCTGGCATCCTCTGACTACAAAAGGGTGAGAAAGCTAAATACTTATTCTCTCAGCCTCCTTTGCAGCTAGAAGTGGTCATCTGACAGTACTGGCCAATGAGACATAAATGAGAATCTCTGGATGCTTCAGGGAAAACCCTTGTTTTCTTAATAAAATGGACCACAGTGACATCCCTTCTCCTTTCTGTCTTTCTTGAATGCAGATGTGATACCTGGAGCAGGCGCAGCTATCCTGAGACCATTAGATGACAGAAAGCCAAAAAACTAAGGATGGCAGGATGGAAAGATAGACCTGGAATTCCTGGTGGCATCACTGGGGTCTAAACCCGTAGAAATAACCATCTACCTCTAGGTGCCTAACACTCTAAAGTGAAAAGCTATATGGACGTCTTGGGGGGAGTTGTGAGAACCCTCCTTAAGCCAAGAGAGGGTCACAGAACTTCTTGGCTGTGTCTCAGGGAAGACAGAAAGGGGCAGCTGAGCATATGAGCAAGTTTGCTTTCTTTGCCTTACTGAGAGTTTTGAATGCATTTCTAGGACAAGCTCCACAGAGGGCCCTGCTATGAGCTGTCCGCCAGGGTGGTGCTGATATTGGATATTAGGCAGCCTAGCTAGTGCGAAACCTGGGCGCTGTGCCTGCAGCTGCCACAGCATGGCAGCAGCCAGGAGAGGACAAGGGGTGTGTGTGTGTGTGTGTGTGTGTGTGTGTGTGTGTGTGTGTTTCTCTCTACCATTCCAGTGATTCGTCCCTGACACCTGGGAGAATTCACTGCCCATGGCATTTCCAAATATTCTTCACTAAGAAGAGAGAACAGGAATCTGGTGGGGACGGAGGGCTAAGGGTTCTCGTGGGGCCCCAGGTCAACTGTGAGAGAGCCCAACTTATTTTCCAGCCCGTTTGGTTCAATGTGGGATACCACAGGGGGTCTAGGAAGACTGATCCCGTGGTTTCATTCTGATTTTCAGGCAGGTGATGAATAAAATTCTGAAGTATCTCAAGGAACTGTCCCACCAGGGGCTTTCTGGGGCACACTCTCCTGAAAGCACATATGGATGCCACGGATGGCCTTCAGGCTCTGATTTTTCTTTTCAGGACCCCAAAGATTGGAGCTTTTGCTCATCTTTTTCCTGTCCCATCTTGTCACAACCTTGCCAAACAGGACACAGTACATATTTTTCCCCCCTTACTTCTCATCCCTCAGTAAATGCACGGTCCTAAGGATTTTTTTTTTTTTCTGATAATAACTACAGAGAAACTGACTTGGATAAAAACAAAACAAAAACAAACAGGTCAGTTGCTAAGTTATGTGAATTCTTAGAAGCTTTTGAGAAATAGCTGGTACTGATCTTGGTTGAAATCTAATGGGACTTCTTTTGACTCTACTTAACCCCTTTCTGACCCTTTCACTGGCTCATCTCTTGTATTTCTTTTTCATCCCCTGAACTCTCTTTTGATTCATTGGACTGGTGCTTCTGTATCTCCCAACCGCCTTCTCATTCAGCCTTGCCCTGTAGGAAGGGGACATTCTACTTTATAGAAAGTGTGAGGTTCTGAGGATGATCTTAGATGGCTTTTGGGAAAAGGAATATGCTTGGTCCTTATCTCCTCACCCTGGGCTCTTTCTTGGAGCCCCATACCATGCTTATAAATGGATGTATCTTTTTATTTGGGAGTCCATGACTTATGCTTGGTAACTTAAAGAGAGAGTCTTAAATAGCTACACATCTGGATTTAATTTTGTTTCCCTTTTTTACCTCCCTTTCCAAATCACCAAACTTTGCCCATCTTTCAATTTCCCATTCAAGTTCCATCTTTTCTGTGAAGGCGTTCCAAGAAGTCCAGCACAGAAGAATAGCTCCTTTCGGCACTTAGAGTCAGGATATGCAAGATCACTTGATTAACACTAAATCGCTTGTCTATTACATTGCTCCCAACCAGAATGTCTCTCTACCTAGTCAAGAATTCACAGATGCCCCTCAGGCAATTGAATTAACAGAATTTTGAAACATTCTGGATACCAGCACTACAAATCTTCAGATGAATAAAGAAGGATTTCATTGTGATTTAGGTACCCTCTCCAGACTTTTGGTGCTCACTCACCCTTTTTTCTGTCTGTCTCCAAGGTCCTGTCTACTAATCCATCTACTCTCTCCTTATCAGTCTTCCATTTGCTTCACTTGACCCTTGGGTCTTAGATTCTCTTGTAGTTACCAAGTTATGTGTTATTATATCTTTCTACAGATCCACTTTCCTCAAAGGCAGCACTCTATTTCCTTTCAAGGGTGGGTTCCCTAACCACTGGGCCTTCTTTACAGAGCTCATTTCTCTGGCACCCAGAGAAATTGTACTCCACCAGATATCTGTGGGGTGATCTTCCAGTCACAGTCCATTTGGGAACTTCACCTTTTGTGGAACTCCAGATTGAACAAAAGCTTCATTAGTGGGTGATTATCCACTTTACAAAGGATTCCTTTAGATAGCAAATTCCCAGAATGGGCTTAAAATAGGTTTAATTTAACCCCAGTCCAATTGTACACCTCGTTCAATAACACACTGATCGTTAAAGATGAGGTACAGTTCTGCTTACTTATAGACTAATTGCTTGTTTGTCCTTTTAAACCCCCTACTTCTTACCTAGTAGATCACACTTCTTTTTTCAAAGTCTTCAAGATTCACTTCTGTGGGAAGGCTATTTTCTGATGATAAGGAGTGCCTTGGGGGAGCCCCAGCTAAGTCCCACTGTCACTGTTGCCCATGATCAAACAGAGGAAATTACCTCCACCAAAGACCCCCCCAAGACACACAGCCTCTCCCATCTCTCTTTTCAGATTCTCTATCTCTGTCTGTCTATCTCTGTCTCTGTTTATTTATCTCTCAGCATAGCCAATCAGCAATTTTAAAGTTCACAACTGATTTTAGTCTGGGTCTCCGATTCCCTACTACCAAGGTAGTGTTCACCCCACATATGGCGTTTGAGATAGAGAAAGTCTATGGTCTCATTGCCTATATCCACTAGCAAAACTAGAGAAAGGAACTTTTCCTCCCTTCTGCTGAAACTTTACCTGAAATTCCACAATAGATACCACTGCATATTCCAGTGCACATGACCTGTGGTTCTCATGCTGTTGGTTGTGTCTATAGCATTCTGGCTAATCTGGTGGGAAATGAAGGTAGTTTGAAGAAAAAACTCAGCTTGTCTATACAAGTGTTGCTTGAGTGTTTCACTTATCAGCTGGATGTTTTGGATGAGGGTCTATCCAGAGGTGTTTGTTAAAGAGCTGTTTCAAAGGATGGTTTAACAAGTCGTTGCCATAGCCTCCTAACTGGTCTTCATAAAGTTTTATCTCTCTTTTTCATGGAAATTTCTCCTTTTTAACTGTGCATCTCAAACTTTAATGTGCATATGAATCATCTGGGGAGGTTGTTAAAATGCAGATTCTGGGACTTCCCTGGCAGTCCAGTGGTTAAGACTCTGCACTTCTACTGTAAGGGGCATGGGTTAGATCCCTGGTTGGGGAACTAAGATCCAGCTTGCCGGTGGCTTGGCCAAAAAAAACAACAACAACAACAAAAAATCAGATTCTGATTTAGTACATTTGGGTTGGGAATTGAGATTTGTGGGGTGTTTTGTTTTGTTTTGGTTTTTTCTTTCTAACAAGCTCCCATGTGATCTTGATGATGCCAGTTTGTGGACCACACTTTGAGTGGCAAGGCTGCTAGAGTGAACATTCTGAATGTGAACCTGATCATGTCACTTTCCTACTTGAAATCCATCAATAACCCCATCACTTCCAAGGTTAAATCCCGAATCCTCAGATGGCATACAAGCGTCTTTATCTTCAGCTCCTTGCCTGTCTTTCCAGCTTTATCTGTCACTTGTGTTGTTTCCAGAACTAGTCAAGTTCCTCCTCACTTTGGCACAGGTTACAGACCCCACTGACCTAGCAGACTTCCACCCACCCTTCTAGATTCATCTCAGTTACTAGCTCCAGGAATCCTCATCTGTCATCTTGAGGTCTCTGAGCTACCTCAGTGCTCCCCAAGTACCTGTTGTGTACTTCAACTACATATTGCATGCCTGGAAAGTTTTGTCTATGTTTCTTTCTCCCCATTAGACTGTCAGTGCCTGTGGGAGTGTCAGTTATATTCCCTTAATCTCAGACTCTCCATACCCTAGCACAGTGCTTGGCACACTTAATAAATATTTGAGTGGATGTATAGAAATGAGCTCGTAGGTTTGTCTTCTTGTTCCCTGCATGGTACTTGCTCAGTCAAGGTCAACCTGTCTCTGATTCTTGTCTGCCAAGCACTTATTCTCGGAAATCCTTGTTCAGCCTTCTGTCCGGGGGAGATGAATCTGATGCCTAGGAGTCACGTCTAATTCCATGGTCTGAACATGAGCAGCAGTTAATTCATTGCTGTTGTTTGGAAAATGCTAATTAATGAACATGATTTGTCTGGCGCTCAAGGGAAAAAGTCAAACTGCTTTAAAAGCAGCATTTACCTCAGGTAACTGAGCTCTGTTAACTAAGGCAGTAGGTCTCAACCCAGGCTGCCCATTGGAACCACTTGGGAATCTTTCAAAAAATACTGATGCCTTGGCCCGGCCCCCAGGAATTCGGATTTAATTGGTCTGAATTGGTCTGGAGGTAGGGTCTGGCATCAATATTTTAAAGAACTACCACTGAAGTCACTGTACCAAGTTAAGCATCATAACTCTTTTCTTGATAAGGAGTTAACACTTATCTGATGGATTATCCAACCATTGTTCCTCCTAAGAAACTCTTGATTTAAATTTCTTCTTGACATAATTAGCAAAAGTGATAAAGTTCTTATTTCAACTTATTCAGTAGCTCTCACTTAGTTATGCTCTATGCAGTCTATAATTTTACTAAGAGGCCTTTTGAATTAAAACCCTTTCTTATCAACTCTAACTGGGTTTGAATCAGAAAGAAGGGAAATCAGCTTCGGGTTGTTTTACATCAGATCTGGAGGTGTTCACTGCTTATCTCTCGAATGGACACAGGTAAGGGAGGAGTTCAGGTGAGGGCAGGGGTACAACTTTTAAGCTTTTCCTGGCTCAGTTTGGATGGGGCGATTTCTCTGAAGCATTTTGCAGTCTTAGAGACCCCAGATATGATTTTGGAATTAGCTATAATTTTGAAAAATAGCTGCTAATGATATTCCTCTCTTGGCAGAGAATTGACAATAGTGCTTATAAACCTTGCAGAATCAGAGGTGCTTTCATAGGGGGTCTGGTTTCTCTTCAGAGGGGATGGATTTTAATGGCGTCAGGTCTGGGAAGGTCCCCTTTACCCCCCTGCTCTCCTCAGTTGGCATTTATAGGTCAACAGGGTCCTGGGAGCTACCATCCCATAGAGGGGCGTTTGAAGGAGATCCATAAACGGCGGCGGAGAGCGCTCTTGCATGTTTCCTAAGGCTGTAATGCTTTCCAGCATCAAACCCATTGGTACAAAGGCTCAGTGTGAGGGAGAGGACATAGGTTGGTAAACTCTTGGTCAACAACTGGTAGTTTAAAGTCACTCCTAGTGCCTAGTCTGGTTCCAAGGAGGGTTAGCTTTTAGGCTCATACACATTCCCGGAAGAGTTCCCGCCTGTGACTTATAAAGGTGACTCCTGAATAAGATCAGGGTTTTTTTTTTTTTTTTTTTTTTTTGCGGTACGCGGGCCTCTCACTGTTGTGGCCTCTCCCGTTGCGGAGCACAGGCTCCGGACGCGCAGGCTCAGCGGCCATGGCTCACGGGCCCAGCCGCTCCGCGGCATGTGGGATCTTCCCGGACCGGGGCACGAACCCGTGTCCCCTGCATCGGCAGGCGGACTCTCAACCACTGCGCCACCAGGGAAGCCCCAGATCAGGGGTTTTAAAGTGGTTTTGACTCAGGCTGGTAACACCTTGATAATCCCAGAAAGCAAGTTGAGAATTTTTTTTTTCCTGGTAAATTTATAGGGAAACTTTAAACGTAACCTCGCTAGATATAAGTTCCTTGAAGGTAGGGGGCTATTTTGTTCTTTTTTTGTATTCTTCTCTCTACCCCTTCCCCACATTGCCTTGTATATGATGGATATGCATAAATGATAGTAACTAAATACAGCTAAAATTTTTGAGCATTTATTATATGCCAAGTACTTTGTATACACCCTCTAATTAAATCTTCCCAGTCACTCTGAGAGGTAAGTAATAGTATCATCCGTTTTACAGATGGGACTATTGAGGCTCACTGAAGTTAAATAACCCCGAGGCCATACAACTAGTGAGTGGCAGAAAGAAGATTCAGCCTGGATTTTATGTTTATAAAACATTTGCTCTTAACTCACCTGGTGTATCTTAAATGGTCCTGGGAATATCTCAGAGTCATGGGGTGGGGGAGGTGATTTGTGGAAATGCAGATTTCTGGGCTGTACTCCCACAAAATGCTGATTCAGTTGGTTTGGTGTGAGAGCCGGGAATCGTCAGTCCCGTGCTTGTTGAATTGCTTGGCACACCAACCCGACTCTCTTGATGAGTAGGCATCCCTGTCTTTGTCTCATGTGACTGTTGGCAGGACACCCCAAATGGTTCAAACCTTGCAAGCCCAGACTTTCCTTAGCAACATTAAGCCCTCTACACAGCAAGAAGAGTTCTTGTGTAATGCAAACACATTTCACCTCAGTCTCTTATAAGACAAGTAGCTTCACCTGTTTGCTGAAGTGGGCCCCCCCCCCATCTCACTCACATCGGTATTAATGTATAAATGACATACAATGAGTGAAAGCTCTTGGAATATATCAAGAAGTTCCTCAATACCTCTATCACTGTAAATTGTGCTCTTGTATGTTTTTTCAAGTGTGGCATTTCCGTCAGCCTTAAATGTTAATTCTGCATCTCTCTATAAAGGTGTTGGTTCAGATTCTCAGGTAATGTGAGCTTCTTCCTTCCTGTGAGTTCTAGAATGTGACTTAAGGAAGAATCTTAGACTCGGAGCAATGGAAGGAAACCCTGGATCCTTTCCTGACCTCCCACCTGCCCTGTGCCTGCTGGAGGGGAATGGCTGTACTTGTCTGCTCCATTAGGGGGCGCTCACCCTCTCCAGAGCCTGTGGGTACCATTGGTTGACAACTCTAGTTAGGCTTTAAAAAAAAATACGTACATACATATATATATATATAAATTCAAACCGTGAAATGTATCATACACATAAAAGTGTATAAACTGTGTTGTGTACTGTTGAAGAATAATAGTAGAATGAACACTTGCATATATCCCTTTCCAGGTTAAGGCATAAAACATGATCAGACCCCGAAAGCTTGGCCTGCGCACCTCTCCAATTAATTCCCTGCCTTCCTTCCTCCCAGAGGGGTCTTCCTTTTGGAGTTTTGGTGTTAAACCATTTCTTGATTTTCTTTATATGTTACCACTTACATGTGAGTCAAGCTCTTTTTATTATAGAGTCTCAAGACAGAGGTCACTAGCACAGACTCAGGAGCCAAACTTCCTGCATTCTCATCTCACTTGTGCAACACTGGGAAAGTGAATTATCTTCTCTCTGCCTTGGTTTCCTTATCTGTGAGATCAGAGGAGTAATAGTTTCTGCCTTAAAGGGTCGTGAGAAGTAAATACATTTATGTTGCAAGCCTTTATAACAGGACCTGTTAGATAATAAATATTATGAGAATGTCATTATTTGTTTACATTAAGCTGATGTCTACCTTCCTGTACATCAGTGCTTCTCAGTCATCTGTGGTAAAGGACTTAAAAAAATTCCAGGACTTCCCTGGTGGCACAGGGGTTAAGAATCCGTCTGCCAGTGCAGGGGATATGTGTTCGAGCCCTGGTCCGGGAAGATTCCCACATGCGGCCAAGCAGCTAAGCCCATGCGTCACAAGTACTGAGCCTGTGCTCTAGAGCCCGCGAACCACAACTACAGAGCCCGTGTGCCACAACTACTGAAGCCCACACGCCTAGAGCCCGTGCTCCGCAACAAGAGAAGCCACTGCAATAAGTCCCACGCATCACAACAAAGAGTAGCCCCTGCTCGCCACAACTAGAGAAAGGCTGCTCGCAGCAACGAAAACTCAACACAGCCAAAAATAAATAAATTTATAAAAAAAAATTCCAATCCATTGTGGACTGATAATTTTGTAAAATATAATAACATTGAATAACTGGAAAAAATGGAATAAAAAACCCAAACATGAAAATTCAAACTCCAATTTTTTATTATTAGAGTCAACAGAAATAAAATTACTATGTCAAATTGCTATAAGTGTTTTTAAATGATTACTTGCAATTTCTGTACTTACTTGTCATGAACCGGTAGCAAACAGCTTGTGGACGGCCACCAGCTCACAGATGCAATCCAAGGTGCTCTGTTCCAGATCTCTGCCCACTGATTTCTGCCTAGTCCTGCAAGAGGCCCATTCCTTTTGCAGGAAGCAAGTTTTGTCAGCCTTTCATTGGATGGTCCACAGAATGTTGTTTTTTTTCTTTCCTTTTTTATTTTTCATTTGTATTTTTAAAAATCGAAGTATAGTTGATTTACAGTGTTTCAGGTGTACAGCAAAGTGATTCAGTTATACATATAAATATATCTATTCATTTTCAGGTTTTTTCCTTTACAGGTTATTATGAAAAATTGAATATAGTTCCCTGTGCTGTACGTTGGTCCTTGTTACCTATTATCTTGCTTATCTATTTTACATATAGTGGCATGTATCTGTTAATCCCCAATTCCTAATTTATCCCTTCCAACATTGTTTTTCTTATAGCTGGCTTTCACCTGCAAGAAACAAAAATGATTTTAAAGTAAACAACCATACTTAATAAGTGCAGATTATCACCAGAGACCAAAGTTTTCTTCTTTTTTTTAAGTCAAGGTATAACTTCCGGTGTTAAGAAAACTTCCCCATAAGGACAAGCAGCTATAGGAGAAGTATAGAGCTAGATTCTGAGTTTTCGGACTCAGGAATAAGACAAGAGCAAATTTTTAATTTTCTGCATATTGAATTTGATTGTAAACTCTTTGAAGCCGCCTGTGTCCTTTCCCTCCCCTCTCCTCTGTTGTGCCTTAAGTCCTTGTGGACACAGTGGGCATTCACACGACAGCTCTTAAGAGACTCATGAATGCTATGACACTGAACCCTGGGAGCTTGCCAGCACTCTACCATTTTTGATTATCAGAAGGCAATTTCGTATGGTCCAAAGGCAATTTCATCTGTGGCCTCTCCCTGCAGATCTATTGAGTAATCTTTTCCTGGGAATGGAATCTTCCCATTTCTAGGAGCTCAGAGAAGTCTTGAGTCCTGGGTAGGGAAGCACGGCCTCATCTCGCCTCTGCAGCCGAGCTTTTCACAGCTGCTGCCCGAACCCAAGTCCAAGGACCAGCCCTACCCCATCCCAGGTATCTGTCAAGGAAGAGTGTTTCAACTTTCACAATGGATAAATCCTGGCTGACGTGTGAACAGTTAAAGGAAAATTACTCATGACACTTGTTAGAGATGGTAAGGAAGGCTTTGTTCAGAGGTACTACCAGAGTGGGGTTTTATAGTAGGATAGAGAGATGGGGCCCACCTCTGAAAACAAGAAGGAAAAGTGGAGATTTCTAGCCAAGGAGCAGGGTAGGGGTCCGTGGATGGGAAATTACTAAGAGGATACATCGGGAAGAGCTGCATTCTTGCTAAACTGACCCAACAGGATTCTTGCTGAAGGCAGGCCAGGGTGAGCTGATACCACTCAGGGGGGCGTTGGTGGGGACGGGGAAATTTGATCAGATATTGAGGGTGAAGATTCACTCTAAACTGACTTAGCAGCATTCTTGCTAAAACTGGACTCTACAAGGACAGAGGTAGAAGCCCAAGGTTGAGCCTAGCTGAGCAGAGAGAGCTCAGAGAAGCCTGGTTAAAGCTGGTCAGAGAGAGACTCTTTGTCTGAATGTAACCGTGTAACCGTGTTGATTGCAGTCTGGGGTCCAGGGTTCCTTCCCAAGCTCCAAGCTCCATTGTGAATGTCAGCTCGAGATGTCCTGTCTCCTAAATACAATATTTCTATAGCCACCCCAATACATCTACACTTGACTAAAATCAAGATTTAAATTGGACAGCAGTTCAGAGCTTCTTTTGAGCTAGAAAAATCTGATATATATGTATGTGTGTATATATATATGTGTATGTATACATATATATATATATACACATATATATTTATTTATTTATTTGAGCAGAGAGAGGTTTATTTCAGGGCCAAGCAAGGAGAACCGGTGGCTCATGCCCCAAATCTGACATTTATTTTTAAACTATTAATATTCACACAAGACTAGGGGTCAGAGGCTCTGTCCATCTGATGTGAAAATAACTGTTCTTACTTCTAGCAATTGATCAGTTCGGGACGGGGGGGGGGCGTGGGTAAAAATCACAAAGGCTGTTTGAATTTCAGTCAAAAATCGTCAATCTATTGACTGTGGATTAACATGGGTGTTTTCTGGAAGGCCCCAAGAGATGAATTTTCATCGTCATCCCATATGAAAGAAGGGACATGTCAGTTTCTGCCTGCCGAAATCTGCCTTACAAAATTCATGCCTGCCACTGGCCCTCAAACTACAGAACAAGCCACCAGAAGCTGTCCCAGGTTACTGATCCTGTGATCAGAGATGGGGGCCTGAGAGCCCGAGCAGGCCACTCGATGGGAACCTCAGCCTGTCTCCTTTGTGGGCCTTCTGCACACACATGAGACTTGCACACATGTAGACCCAAACACAGAGATCACCCACAAACATATACAGACCCACACTCACACCACGTGCACTGCCACATACCCCACTGCTAGCAGGAAGGTAGTATGAACAGAAAGACGGTTAAATCCAATCTCAGCTTAATTGGTAGACAATTCTCAAACGGAGTAAAAGTCTGGGCAGTGGAAGATATGAATCTACAGTAGCTGTGTAACTTTGGGGCAGTCACTTCACCTCTCTGGTCTTAGTTTTTCTATCTGTAAAAGGTGAGTGTTGAAATAGCACAATAGTTCTCAGACTTTCACTTGGGTCAGAATCACCTGGAAGGCTTATTAAAACAGAATTCTGGGCCTCACCCCAGAGTTTTTGACTTAGTCTGTGTGGAATGGGGCTCCATAATTTGCACTTCTAACAAGTTTCTAGGTGATGCTGGTGGGGGGACCACACTTTGAGAAGCGTAGGAGTAGAGGAACTCTCTTGTTTTTATTAGGTCTGAAATTCTTCAACTCCCGGGCAGACGTTGGGACTAAATATAACTCTAAGTTGTTGCGGTTCTCAACCAAAGCTGATTTCGCCCCGCAGGGGCCATTTGGCAAGGTCTAGAGACATTTTTGATTGCCTCGAATCAGGGCGTGTTGTTCCCAGCATCTAGTAAGTAGATACTAGATCCCAGAGATGCTGTTAAACATCCTACAGTGCACAGGACAGTCCCCACCACAAAGAATTACCTGGTTTAGAATATCACTGTGGCTGAGGTTCAGAAACTCTGCTCTAAGTGATCTCATTCAGCCAGGTTTGAATTTGTATATGAACGGTAGACATTGGAATACACTGCGTGGTAAGATTGATGTTGACTTTTCATTTCTGGGAAGGAAACGGCCCACAAAAACTACCCGACATTCTCTGAGCTAGAGTTTGCTCCTTGCTTCTGGACCTCACTCAAGGCTGAGCAGGACAGTTTTGACTCTCGAGAAGCTTGCAGATCTCAGATCCCAGGGAAGCCGCCCAACAAAGCACAAGGGCTGGCTCCCAGCAGGGCATGTTCCCAAAGCAACATCCATCCAGGATCCGGCAAGCTTTGCACTGGACTAGGACAGCACTAGGTGTTGATTGCATTGTGTTCCCTTTCTCTGCTTCCAATCCATAGGCTAGCGAATGAGGGCAGCCCTTGTGGGTTCTGATTTAGGGACATATCAAGTCCCTAAATTTGCAGAATATCATAAGCCAGAAAGACTCTGTGTGCGTGTGTGTGTGTGTGTGTGTGTGTGTGTGTGTGTGTGGTGAGAACCACATATTCAAACCATTCCCTATTTCTGCACCTCATCCTGCCAATTACAATCTGCTTGGTGGTGTGAAACTGACAGCCGGCAGCAGTGATGGAGACAGGAGAACGATGAACAAGGGCTTTGTGCATTCTCAGTTTTAGAGAGAATGTTCAGTGGGGCGGACAGGCATGTAACTGGCAGGCTTAGGAATCAGTAAAAACCAAGAACTGGAAGTCCTAATTTATCGTCTCTTTCAATACAAGGCTAGACACAGGCTATTTAATATAATGCATTGTTTACAAGTGGAGGAGAGTGGAAGTTATTGATGCATTACAAATGCAGGCAAATGCATCTCATAAGCCAATGGGTAGGTAATAACAATTGCAGAAGACTAAATTTGACTTTAATCCCCTGAAGAATGGCATGCATACAGCTTAAAATGATAAAAGCTGGAGGGGGTCTGGGGAGAGGGAAAGAGGGAGGGAGGAGACCAAGGGAGACTGAGGGAGACAGAAGGAGACAGAGCGGGGGAGAGACAGAAAAAGAGGAATGAGAGCTGATTTTCTCCTGGGATTATGCATTTCTCGATTAGGAAATAGAGTGGGAACTGAAAGAAAAGATTTTTTAAATGTTGTTTTGATAAACAAGCATCACGCTTAGCAGGGCGTTTTCAGTAGCAGTTCTGGGGTCGTGGTCAAGCAGCTCGGTCACTTGCCGATCCCTTGGATAATCCTAAAAGCAGAAATAGAAAACAAGTCTTCGTTTGATTAGTGCACGTAGGCTGTTCTGTGTCCCCTTCCCAGGGTCGTTCGCACCACGGCCACACTGGCTGGGTGTAAACAAGTTTGCCCAGGCTTTGTGGTTAAAATTCCCCACTGTTGACACCTAGTGCCTGATGCTTTGGACAGAGCAGGCGTCCCGTGAACATTGGCTGAGTGGACATGGGGTGATGCAGATGCCCGCAAAGAAACGATGTAGCTGGACTTCAGAGTCTCGGCAGGGAAAGTGGCTTTGGAGTAAGCAAAATAGTGTCTATTTCCCACCCAAGCTGAAATCTCCTCTGCGATATTATTGACAAAGGGGTCCAAATTCTGAGTGAAAAAGCACATGATAGTGGGCTGAGGTGGCCCACTCCTGCATTGAATGAGATTAAGAGCAGTCAGTGTTTATTGGGCGCTTACTACGTGGCAGTCGCTGGGCTAAAATCTCCATGTGGTGTATCTCTACGCGCATCTCCAGTTTAGGAGGTAGTAAGCAACATTTCTTTTTAAAGATGTGGAAATTGAGGCATGGAGAGTTTTCCCAGCTGGTGCTGGTGGAGGAGGCTGACTCTGTAGGGCATCCTCGTGACGACCGAGGGTGTTCTTCCCATGTTGACCTGAAGCTTGCTTCCCGTTCCCATCCAGGGTCCCTGTGGGCTGGTGTGCCCAGTGCTGGATTTCCATTATCAACATACTTCACATTTGCTTGGTTTATGGATGTGTTTGCGGTGTACCATCTGCCTTTTCCGGTGATCCAGTGGCAAACAGAGGGAGAAAGAAGATTGGCACTGGAAGATCTTTCTATGACAGCTTGCTGAGTGTGACAGCCAAGTGCATCCAGCCTGGGTCATGGAGCACAGAGAGTCCCTGGTCATCATCGCAAGAAGCCACTATTCGTGGATCACTTGGAGAGAAACAAATGAACTTACTCTGGAGAACAAACAGTGGTCTCAGTGACCCCATATGTGTGCGTAAGCTGGTTGAATCCTATGGGGAGCCAGTAATGTCACCTCTCTAGGCGAACCCCGATCTGGTAGGCCCTGAGTAAACATTTGCCTGTGTCCTCAGAAGGGCTAAGCCTGGAGAAAGAAAACATTTTTTATTTGGGAGAATGATCTTGACCATTTGTCTATGACTTTGGGTAATTAGACCTCACAGTCTGGGGTCCTATTCCCTTGCAGCTGGCTTGTAGTTTTGTGCTTGGTGTCTTATGGGTGTTTGCCCTTGAGGCACGATGGGGGTCTTTGCTTGCCCCTGGTTTCCTATGGGAACCTGTGGACAAGTCACTTCCTCTCTCTGGGATATGTAAGCCTTCCCTGGGTGTTTCAAAAAGAGAAGCTAAACTATTCCATATACCCCAACCATTTTGATAATTTCCTTTTCTTTCTGAGAGCTAGGTCTTCTTTTTTTAAAAAATTTTTTATTGGAGTATAGTTCATTTACAATGTTGTGTTTGTTTCTGCTGTACAGCAAAGTGAATCAGTTATACATCTACATCTATATCTACAGTTATACATAGATCCACTCTTTTTTAGATTCTTTTCCCATATAGGTCATTACAGAGTACTGAGTAGAGTTCCCTGTGCTATTGACATATACACACTACTATACATAAAATAGATAACTAACAAGGACCCACTGTAGAGCCAGTTCTTCTAGTGGCACCTTTTTGCAGTCAAACAGGTTTGAAAAGTTGAAGGAATCTTTGTCTTTGCTCCTGACTCTCACACATCCAACCAACCGTCCACCCTAGTGACTTTATCTCGGAAGTGTCTCCTAGGCCAGGTCAGGTCTTCATGATTGCTCATTTGAGCAATGGCAGGAACCTCCGAACTGGTTTTCTTGCCCCCAGCTCTCAATCTGCTTAGCCCCTGCACAGGCAGAGAGAACTTCCAAACGCAGCATTTACTGGTGATGATGAGCAGAACACCTTTCACCGAGGAATGGTGAGGGAGGTGCGATGGAACTGTGTGACGGTATTGTTGTGTGCTATGGGACGCAGACATCATGGTCACTGCCACCATTTAATGAGCACCTACTACGTGCCAGACACTGCTTCATATGCTAGTCATACATAATTTCTAATCTTTTTTAACAGCCTTGTGATACTGATGCCTGTATTGTCATCTCTATTTTGCAGATAGACAGCTGGGGTTCCAGAGAGAGCCAGAGCTACAAAGTTGGTATGTGGCAGGGCCAGGAATCGAATCCATCCTTCCGGCTTTAAAGCCCATCCCTCTTCCCTCTCCCCTTTTGCCACATCACTGTCGTTCCAGAAACAGAGTCAGAGGTGGAAAAAGGAAACAAATGCAGAATCATCTGCAAAGTTATTGAAAAAAAAAGGGTAAGGACTTTATTTTAAGAACTTATTTTCATTAGGATTTCATGTGGGATTTATTTTCATTTCAGCTGCCATGTGGTCATGAATATATACCTTATTTAAAGTTGATATCGTCAACAGTTATAAAATTGGTAATGTGGGGACTTCAGAGATCTCTCTTTAAAAGTGAAAATATGTATACATGTATCTTTTATCCCTTTTGGGTAACTGGCTCCTCCTAATTCCTCATTCCTACTCAGTTCGGTGAGCAGAGTATTTTCAGAATGGAGAGCGGTGGGTAGGGTGTGGGGAGCCCCAGCTGGACGGAGGTCCGAGAGACAGAATGGTACCCAGCACTGCTTCTGGGGTCACTGGCTTCAAACCAGAGAATAATGCTGCTGTGTGATTTGTCATGGGCAACTGTGTGCCATGCAGTTGTCTAGAGCCATGAGAGTCTACTCCCCTTGAGAGTAAAACAAGAAGACATGACGTTTTTAATTTTGCAGAGCTGAAAAGCCTTTTAGGAGGGTTGTCCAGAAAGCCACGAAAAAGCATCAGTGATTTTTTTTTTTTTTTTTTTTTTGTCTCTGAATGTTCAAATCCCGTAGCTGAATATTACGACTTTTCTATATTCCCAATGCCTGGATGTTCTTTATAGGTTGTTAAGATCACATGCAGCTAATTTAAGTCATTTGGAAATCATTTCAGGTACAGGGCCAGATATTTTGGGGGAATATTAAAAATTCTCACTTGGAAATGAATTTTTATGTCATATTTTTTAAAATTGTGGTAAACTCTATATCACATAAATCCCACCATTCCAACCACTTTATTTAATGCAGTGGCATTAAGTACATTCACCTTGTTGTGCAAACATCACTACCATCCATCTCCAGAACCCTTTTCTTCTTCTCAAACTGAAACTCTGTACCCTTTAAACACTAACTCCCCATTCCTCCTTTCCCAGCCGCCAGCAGCCCTATTCGACATTCTTCCTCTATGAATTTGACTACTTAGGTACCTCATATAATTGGAATCCTACAGCATTTGTCCTTTTGTGACAGGCTTATTTCACTGAGCATAATGTTCTCAAGGTTCATCCATGTTGCATCATGTGTCAGAATTTCTTTTCTTTTTAAGGCTGAATAATATTCCATTGCATGGATAGACCACATTTTTTACCCGTTTATCTATTGATGGGCACTGGTTGCTTCCACCTGGAAATGGCTTTTACAACAATGTTTTAATTGAGAACTCATAGAGACAAACTCTTAAGCTTGCTTTATGAGACCATCAGATACATTTTGATAAAAATCCTGTTTTATAGACTCAGCGTCCAAACATTTCCTTTAGGACTGTAGTCAGGTTGCTCGGATTTATATCTAAACCAAATCAGGGGCAAGATATCCTGTCATTTTTTTTTTTTTTTGATACATTTCATTGCCAGGTATAGATTCTGCCTACGGTCACCCACCCTCAACCAAACCTTAGAAAGTAAAAGTGTATAAAGGCAAAAAAATATGATTATTTTTTAAAGCTCATGTATCCTTGAAACTTTTATGTCTTAATTGAGTTCTTGATACAATTACAGTGTTTTACTGAATGCAAGGAGAACCCACTTCAGTTGGGGGCAAATTCGGCAGGTTTGTTCTAACACAACGGAGGATGTGAAATGGTTAAAGGATCAAATCTAGGGCTGCAGGCAGGGAGAGTGTGCCAGAAGTAGCAAGCCAGCAATGTTTTTGCAGAGGTGGGGAAGAGAAACATTTCTATTTGGATTTGTAAATTATTATTCCTGTCAAAAGGAGCAAGCTTATAAATGCCCTATCTTCCTCTAGGATTTTCGGGCAACCCAGAGGTTTCAGAGATATTCAGGGAGAGGTAGAAAGCCACGGTCATGGAGGAGAAAAAGTCAGTCCCAAGGTGACAAATGACTGCCAAATAGACATTCAACAGAGAGCGCTGGGAGAAAAGCAAGCACTCTTCTGTGACTACAATAGATGAAGACTCTTTTGAAAATCTGAAGCTAAGAGACAGACATTTTCTGAAATTAGTGATAATGACACTGATATCAGGGAGTAACCATTCTGGCACAGAATGGCATGTAACAAGAACAGCCTGGGACACAGAGGATCGGTGGAACCTGGGTTACATGAGAATAAAATAAATCCCCACAGGACCAAAGACAACTCCCCACCACCTCTGACTACCTCTTTCCACCAGCTCCCCAAAGAGGGGAGATTAGAAGTTAACGTCAGAACCTGCTGTACGTTTCTTATTGTTGTCAGTTGTATCATTATGTTTAAGTTAACTGTACATTAAACTGTATGTAGCTCTCATTCCACAGGGCAGATTCCAATCTCTTTGTCGTCTTCATAACGCCCTGAGTTAGAGAGCCTCTTCAGGTGTTCTTGTAGATTGATTTGTGGACCAGCTGGAACCTCCTGACTTCTGCAGGTGAGATTCTGGTCCAAGCATTGTCCTTATGGAAGATGGATTTAGCCTGAAGTATTCCTATCTGCGTGCGCTGACCTTGCCGGGCCACTGTTTGCGGAAATGACAATTTTGCTGCAGTTTCCTGCCTCAATAGATTTCCGTGGTCTACTATTTTTTTCCCCAGCTCTTTCTCTCTTTCTTTCTTTCTTTCTTTTTTTAATATTTATTTGGCTGCGCCGGGTCTTAGTTGCAGCATGAAGGATCTTCACTGCTGCGTGAGGTATCTTTAGCTGTGGCATGCGAACTCTTAGTTGCGGCATGCATGTAGGATCTAGTTCCTTGACCAGGGATCGAACTCAGGCCCCCTGCATTGGGAGCACGGAGCCTTAGCCACTGGACCACCAGGGAAGTCCCTCCATCTCTTTCTTGATGCTCCTAAAGATCTCCAGAGATGCAATGCAGGAGTGGGGAGACATGTACTGTATCAAGAACTGAGTTCCTCAAATGGTTTTGCTCTTGAATAGGAAATAAGAAGGGGAAAGGCCACGTGGGCTAGTAATTGCCACACTGACTCTGGGAAGTGGGTAGAGGCCATTTGAAATGATAATGCAGCAGCCTGAACTCGGGGCAGAGGACATCTGCAGCTGGCTGCCGTTGAGCAGCTCCCTCTTCAGGTACAACCCTTAAAGCTTATTAAAGCAATTAGTCTTCTGAGTTGTCTAAACCTTCCTCCTCAACACCTGTTTACACACCCTGGTGCAGAGCAATTGCTCAGCTAAGGTAACTGGTCCCTTCGGCAGGGCTGTCCTGTGCCAGCCCGTGTTCTCCTGGGTCACTGCCTCAGAAGCCAGCATTCCTTGGTGGTTTCCATATACTGAATCACTTAAAATTATGTTTCTCCCCAAATTATTATTATTTTTTTCTGGGGAGGATCAGGGGTGGGAAAAAAGGAAGATGGATGAGGGTAGGCTCATTTTCCCTAAAGTAAGAACTAGCTGCCTTTAATGTTTAGTTGATTGCTCCGGGGCCTGGCTTCTGGGACAAAATATGGTTTTCGTCCATCAAGTTCTGAGTCACAGTTGGTTGATCACCTCAGATGGGACCTCTTCCTTAGCCTCTTTTTTTTGTTGTTTTGTTTTGTTTGTTTTTTCTTTTTTCGGTACGCGGGCCTCTCACTGTCGTGGCCTCTCCCGTTGCGGAACACGGGCTCCGGACGCGCAGGCTCAGTGGCCATGGCTCACGGGCCCAGCCGCTCCGCGGCATGTGGGATCTTCCTGGACCGGGGCACGAACCTGTGTCCCCTGCATCCGCAGGCGGACTCCCAACCACTGCGCCACCAGGGAAGCCCTAGCCTCTGTTTTGACATCTGTGAATTGGAAAATTCCAGGTCCTATTTTTGTATACTTCATAGGGATATAGAACAACCAATAAGGCTGTGTTCTATACAATCAGTATTTGGGGGAAAAGAGTCTAAACTCAATTTTCTGTGATGTTTTTCATAGATGCGAAAGGCAACTTGAGAACATTTACACCTCGGCACCCTCTATTGCATGTGACAGAACTACAGTACAGGACTTGACAAAGGTCCTAGAGGGCTTCATGGCAGGCTGGCTCTAGGACTCAAAGCCTCCAATTCTGAAATCATGCCCCCCCCCGCATTATACTTTGCGCTTTCCCCATTGCCTTTGTTTAACGTACCTTGTCAATTCTGAAATCCTAGACCTTTAGGCTCCTGTGTGCATCGCTCAGAAACGATTCTTGTAGATTTGAATGTAATTAAACTTGCTTTTCCTTAACAATGTGGTAAGATTGACATTTTTAGCAGCTTAAGTCCTTTTTTTTCCTCCCCTGACAGATTATTTTCTTTATTCAGAGAAAGCCTGCATTCTATTTTGAATGCTGGGAGAAAGCAGGTTTTTTTTTTTTTTATTTAGAGTGTGAGGCAATTAGAGCTACAGATTAATTTCTCACATTAAGAAGAATGTTTTGTCTTTGGATCTGCACCTGCTCAACCCCCATTTCTGGAGATTTGTAGGTGGTCGTACTAAAGAGGGAGAGGAAATACTTAGCAGGGTCAGAGGGAATCACTAATGGCTAATCAATAATGGTGGAGTACTTCAAAACTCTACAGAGACGTTGCATAGTGTTGTGGAAAATGATGAGGCCACTTAGTTGCGGTTTCGCTTGTGTGGGGTTACCGGAAAGAGCCAGAACTGACCACCAAGCAGCAAACGTCTCCACCTATATGTCTTTTAGTCCCTTCAAACTCAACAACAAATTCATGTGTGCCCCTTACCTCTCTGTGCCATCCCCCAAACTTGCTTCTCCTCTTGTACTTCCAGTCTTTGCTTTCTTAAAAAAAAAAAAATTATTTATTTATTGTTTATTTGGCTGCGTCGGGTCTTAGTTGCAGCACACAGGATCTTCGCTGTGGCACGCAGGCTTCTCTCTAGTTGTGGCGTGGGCTCCAGAGCGCGCAGGCTTAGTTGGTTCCGCGGTATGTGGGATCTTAGTTCCCCAACCAGGGATCGAACCCACGTCCCCCTCGTTGGAAGGCGGATTCTTAACCACTGGACCGCCAGGGAAGCCCCCAGAATGTTCTTTTCCATATCGACCTCTGTCACCCCCCAGCTCATCCTGCTTGCACCCCCAAGCATTCTCCTCTTCATTCGGTCCCCAAACCTTTCCCCCTTAACCCCCGGTTAAACTCCACACTCCCTTTTTCCACCACGATAACTTCTACTTTGGGACCCAAGCGTTGCCTCGCTGCTATCCCTGGTTGACCTGCCTTTCGGTTCTACCAGAGGTGAACTCTCTGAGGGCCAGGACTAGGTGGTTTTCATCTTTAGAGCCGGAGCTTTGCGGGGCACACAGGGAGCTCAGTCACTAAGTGTGAGTACACGCATGAACTCATCGGAGGGAACAAAGGCTGAGAGGCACTTTGTAAACCTTAAAGTGCAGCAAAGATGGAAGCATATTACCACTATTTAATAAAATGGAAAAATCTAGAAAGTCTTCACACTTTACTTCCCTATGACATCTATCTTGATGTTCCCCAAGACAGAAGCAATGACTCCTTTCTTGGGACTCTCTCAGTAGGCGGTGTTTGGCACTTTTTCCAGGTTGTTTAATGTAAATTACCAGTTCATGCACCTGTCTCCCTCACTAGCTGGAAAAGTCCTTTAGGAGAGGGATGTGACAGCTTCAACCCCAGGGATCCTGGCTTGGACCCACCTCAGCGTTTTGACCATTAATATTAGTGGATTTCCTGCCCTGCTTTCTCCCCGGGGCAATATCTTTATCTGCAACCATCTTCTTTCCTTCCTTGGTCTCAGAGGAAGAAGGGAAACCTATTCAATTCTCCTGTGGCCCTTGGGAGTTGAAGATGTAGGTAGATCTAGAGCTTTCTTTAATCACGGACAGCTCGTGTGTCCACAAGTCGGATAAAAACAGAGGCCACTTTACCTCTCTGGAGAGGCCTTTATGCACATGACTTTCTTAGCAAAAAGAATGAAGAGAAACCAGGGACCAGGGCTGGGGAGGAGCAGGACAGAAAAGAGATACTGGGCCGTGTTGAGGAACGGACTTCGCTGGCACAGACCTCCCGAGTAGCCGCGGGAACTGAGCGAGGACCTGCGGGTTGTCTGTGCAGAGCCAGAAGCATCCTTGATGGAGGAGGGACTGGGACCTGGGATTGCCTGGCCTTAATCAGATTGTGCAAAGCCTTGTAGGAGCAGCCTCCAAGCTGACCTCTGTGTCTAGCCTGAGATTCGGTGCTTGCCTGAGATGAACATGAATAGTGTTACCCTGTTTATTGATCCCGCCTGTCCGTGGTGGGGAGGCTGCTGTTCTCCTCAAGTTGGAGGCCGCGAATGGATGACCAGCCCAGGGAGGAGGCTGGGGGAAGGGGAGGGGCCAGGGCTGCAGCCACAAACAAAGCCCGAAGCCTTGGGGATGGCAGATGGAGCTGGCCAGCGTGGTACGGATTCACAGGATTCTGGGGGAGAAGAGAATCATAGAGATCACACAGTGTATCTTTTAATGTACAAGCACCCTGAAGATGAGGTCCGGAGAGGTTAAGTGACTTGCCCAAAGTCATTCTGATGAGCAGAGCTTTAATGAGATTGCAGGTCTCACAGCTGACAGGCTAGTGCTCTGTCCACGCTGCCACAGATTGGACATCTGGGTACCACAGATTGGGTATGGAGGTCAAACCAAGGACAGTCTTTCATCCTCAAGACCTGGGAGCCCATGGATGGGTCAGGAGAGCAGCTGGTTTGGACCGAGGAGATATGAAGATGGGGCAGAGAGTGGGGCGTGACATCTCTCAGCGGCCCTTCTCTCCAGTGATAGATCTTATCTGTTTTATCCAGCAGCTTATTAGCTCAGTTCTACTACTACTTGCTAATTGTCTATTCAGGATGAATAAGGTTGATTTACTCCTTTCCTCTCCCCTTCCCTTCTCCTTCTTTCCCTCCCTCCCCCCCTCCCGTCTTTCCATCCATCCTTCCTTCCTGTGTTTTCCCTTCCTCCCTGTCTCTCTCCTTCTTTCCCTCCTTCTTTCTTTCCTGAGCACCAGGCTTGCATCGGACGTTGTGTACTGTCGATCACAGATGGAAACAATCAGTTTCTGTCCTACATGAGCACGCAACACAATATAGAAGGGAAGAGATGGGCAGGGGTTGGGTCCTGATGGGGGATTAATCTTTGACCTCAGGGCTCCTGTACATGGAAATAATAAAAGAGAACTTCTAAGATAACTCTGGAAATAAAACAAAATGCTCTTAAAGGCAACCCTTACAATCCGATGTGAGAATCACTCACATACGATTTATTCACATATGTGTTTCCCTCTCTTCCCTGATACCTCCATGAATTTATTTATTCATATTTGACCTTCATTAACCTTTCACCTACATCCATGCATTTTTACAAACAACAAGCAAGCTGAAGGACTACACACACAGATACACGGTTATGGACTGACAGCCCTACACGAATACACAGCCCTCCACCAATATTCATGGGCATAAAGGTATACAAGTGTCAGCTTAGGTAGGGACATGTACACACAGATACAAGCAGAACTACACAAATATACGTACATACATACAGGAAGAAAGCTGTATTAGCATTTGCTTAACAGTGTTGTGGTTGAGAAAAAGCAGGTCAACGAGAACAACAACAACACAACACATTTGAAGAAAGGTGGTCGGGTTTCAAATGATTTACAACTTTGATTTCCTCGATCTCACAGCAGCGCTCATTCGGAGAAAACACTTTGGGAAAATGCTGGGGTCCTCTTAAAAGAAGCAGTAGGAATCTGGTTTGTTCTCTCAGAGGAGAGGGACCCAGTGTGTACACAGCTTTATCCGGGCCCCCTCAGCACCTGGTTCGTGTCTCACTAGAAACCCGTTCTCTGCTGTCACCACTGGCTACCTGATTTGCTTCTTCCACTAGACTGCGTTTCTTAAGGCACCCACTGTCATAGGCATCTTGGTGTTCTGAGCCCCTAGCACAGAACCTGCTTCATAGAAGAGGCTCAATAAATATTTGTTGACTAATCAACATGAGTAACTGAAAGAAAATGTGATACACACACACACAATGGAACACTACTCAACCATAAAAAGGAGGGACTTCCCTGGCGGTCCAGTGGGTAGGACTCTGCGCTTCCAACGCAGGGGGCCCGGGTTCCATCCCTGGTCGGGGAAGTGGATCCGCATGCGTGCCGCAACTAAGAAGTCTGCATGCCGCAGCGAAGATCCTGTGTGCCGCAACTGAGACCCGGAGCAGCCAAAATAAATAAATATTAAAAAAAAAAAAGAAGGAAAGGCTGGCATTTGTGACAACGTGGATAGACCTTGAGGGTATTATGCTAAGTGAAGTAAGTCAGACGGAGAAAGATGTATACTGTATGATCTCACTTATTTGTGGAATCTAAAAAAGCCAAACTCATAAAACAGCGATCAGATTTATGGTTGCCAGAGGCAGGGGGGGGGGGAATTTGGTGAAGGTAGTCAAAAGGCACAAACTTCCAGTTATGAGATAAATAATTCCTGGGGATATAAGGTTCGGCATGTTGACTGTAGTTAATAATACTGTATTGTAGGGACTTCTCCGGTGGTCCAGTGGTAAAGAATCCACCTTCCAATGCAGGGGACGCAGGTTCAATCCCTGGTCGTGGAACTGAGATCCCACATGCTGCGGGGCAACTAAGCCCGCGCGCCACAACTACTGAGCTCGCACACCTCAACTAGAGAGCCTGTGTGCTGCGACTACAAAGCCCACGTGCCACACTAGAGAGAAGCCCACATGCCACAACAAAAAGCCCGTGTGCCACAGTGAAAGATCCCACGTGCCTCAACAAACATCCCATGTGCCACAACTAAGACCCAACGCAGTCATAAAATGCCATGAACAGTTTGTCTCTTAATGGGTTGGAAGTAATATTTCTAAGGTCCCTGTAAGCACTAAGATCTATGGAATTTTTTTCCTCCTTAACTACCATGATTGTTTTAAAAATCAAATGGTACAAATATAGGCTGAACATATATTACATTTATTTCATCATGACTTGGTTAAGGAACAGTATAAAAAGAAAAGAGAAGGAATTTTATTAAAACCTTTATAAGCACTGTCCCAAGTGTACTGCTCTAATATGTGCTATTATCCTATATTATCCCCTTTAAAATGGATTTTCCCCTACAAACCTGCATAAATTTTGCTTTATAGCCATTTGCCTTCTATTATCTATATATCATTAAAACTTTATTGCTTTAATACAAAATTGTATGCTCCTTCTGATTATAACCAAGCAAAATTATGTGTGCACATGGACAGAAGCCAGAAGAGAATAAGCCTTGAGTGAGAAGAGTGAGACTCAGGGTAGTTCTTTTTTTTCTCCTTTAAATGTTCCTTGAATGCTATTATCTAACCTTTATACAAGACTATAATTTCCTATTGATTCGGTTTGAAAATTTTTTTTTTCTCTAACTAAGAAGAGTTTAAAACCCAGCAGAGCAACCCAGAGAGCACTGACCCCTTCTGGGTGCTGCCGGGTCTCAGTGAAGCAGGCTGAGGGGTGCCCTTGCATGTGCTTCACGTGCTAGAGGATGCAGAAAGGATTTACCTGCCCCAGGTGTCCCAGCCTCCGGGGGCCAGGATCTCAGCTTCAGAAGGGCCTCAGAACTCCCTGGAACTGGCCTAATTTGGGGAAAGCATTGGGCAGGGAGGGCTAGGCAGGCTCAGTGGTCAGTCACTGGTCAGTGACTGGTCAGTCACTTTTATTTGTGGCATGTGGGGTCTGACCAGGGATCAAACGCAAGCCCCCTGCGTTGGGAGCGCAGAGTCTTAACCGCTGGACCGCCAAGGAAGTCCCTATAGTTTTTTTTTTTTTTTAACATATTTATTGGAGTATAATTGCTTTACAATGTTGTGTTAGTTTCTGCTGTATAACAAAGTGAATCAGCTATACATATACATATATCCCCATATCTCCTCCCTCTTGCATCTCCCTCCCTCCCACCCTCCCTATCCCACCCCTCTAGGTGGTCACAAAGCCCCGAGCTGATCTCCCTGTGCTATGCAGCTTCTTCACACTAGCTATCTATTTTACATTTGGTAGTGTATATATGTCCATGCCACTCTCTCACTTCGTCCCAGCTTACCCTTCCCCCTCCCCCGTGTCCTCAAGTCCATTCTCTATGTCTGCGTCTTTATTCCTGTCCTGGCCCTAGGTTCTTCAGATCCATTTTCTTTTTTTTTTAGATTCCATATATATGTGTTAGCATATGGTATTTGTTTTTCTCTTTCTGACTTACTTCACTTTGTATGACAGACTCTAGGTCCATCCACCTCACTACAAATAACTCTTGAAGGGCTTTGTGTATTCGCTTATTTGTGCCTCATTTCATTTCATAAGGAGTTTGAGCCTTCGTCTTTGCCCTGCTGCTTCCTTTGCTGTGAATAATTCCCTTCCTTCTCTTCTCCATCTGGTGAACTCCTACACATAATCTAAGAGCCAACTCACTTATTACCTGGTCTATGAAACCTTCCCCAGTTCACCTGAGGAGAATGAACTCCACCCTTCCTAATGTATGGCTGTCGCATTGGATTGTTAATAGCTTCTACTAGATTACAAACGCTCAGAGGTCTCATTTATCTCTACATCCCCAGCATCTAGCATAGAGCCTGCAGAGTACATGAGGGACTGAAGCACAAAGCACAGATGAATGGATGGTCTCTTTCTCTGTGTTTCAATGTGGAGGGACTTAGAGTAACACTCTGGACTCCCCTCACCCTGCTCCCTCCCTCATGCCTCCTGTGGGAGGACGATGACTCCTCTGATAGGCTTGGGCTCCTTGGTCAGCCTATTTTGCAGGCCATCAGCCTTGACTGGGTGGAGAATTTTAATTCTGGGGTGAAGTATGAGGAAGTTCAGTGTGGCCCCGAATCTGAACCAGCTGCTGTCTGTAATAAGTCTGATGAATTGATCTGCGTCCGGCTGACTCCCCGTGTCTCTCACCATTGGTGACTGACTCAGGAGTGGAAGAGATGCATTATCTGTTGCTCCCCTGCTAAGCCCCCAACATCTGACATTTGTACAGTGCTTTTCAGTTTACAAAGCCCTTCCGTATCCATTATTTCAAGGGCTGTAAATGAGGTAACGAAGGGCTATGGGAGTGTTGGGAAGGAGTGATTAATTTCAGTTGGGGAAACCGCGTGGAGCTGCCTGTTGGTGAGCCTAGTTCAGCAGAGATGTTGGGCTGGAAGGTTCCTGAACTCTGCCCCTCCCAAGCCCTTACAAAAAGAAGGGAACCGGCAGAGGACATTAGCCCATTTCCAGAATTGGCCTCAACCAACATCTAGCTTGCTTTTCTGGTCCACTGCCTACCTAATGCATCTTCCCCTGATTTATGACTTCTATTGGTTATGTATTGGCATTTCTGATTCTTGCCTCAGGAAGTCCTGGCTTTGTCAACCTCTTTGGACATGCTATTGTGACATGACCTGGCATCCTCTGTGGGTCAGGACCTGAGGATAACTCTCTGGATCGTGCTCTGTGACTAACGTTCCTTTCCCCTGTCACACCCTCCCAAAACACACCATAAATCAGCTGACACCAGACACCTTTGTGCTCTAATAGACTATCATCTTCGGACTTAATGACCTTAAGGCAACTGGGTCTCTTTGCTCAGTCACAGCAAAGGCTTCATGACATCAGAGGTATTGTCACACCTGAGGCACACACCTGGTGACTTTGTAGTCACCCTCAGTTTCCTTA
Source organism: Pseudorca crassidens (assembly GCF_039906515.1). NCBI lineage: Eukaryota > Metazoa > Chordata > Mammalia > Artiodactyla > Delphinidae > Pseudorca > Pseudorca crassidens. The sequence goes on from NC_090302.1 coordinate 106,806,354, forward strand.
GGATATGGGTCCACCAATAGACACCGCATTGATGTGAATGTGTTAAAAGGTATTTTGGAACAAACAGCTTCCATAAAATTGCCAAATTCTAATTGACATTGTTTTTCAAAGTGTTAGAGTACAAATTGAATTTCAAGGCAAAGGGAAAAAATTAGAATTGGAAGTCAAGAAAGGGAATTTGCTAGCAGAAATGAAGCAAGTCAATCTAATTTCGAAGCCTGTCCTTAATCAAGAGTAAAATAATAAACAGCGTTTGTGAAAAAAGAGAATCTAATATTTTTATAAGGAGTTCAACATCTAAGGGATGATAAATGGCACTTGAGAGGAAATGCTGCATTAGATAAATTCTATCTTGACACCGAACCCTTTTACATGCCTGTAGAGCTTGTCTTGTACATCTGTTGTAGCCCACATACAAGTCTGTCCCTGGTAGTAACTGAAGGGTTATTTTGCTGAGAAAAAAATCTGTTTGACTTAGAAGCTAGGAGAAAGGAGAGGGAAGCGCAGAGATTGGAATCCAAATGAGTAATAGAAAAATTTCAAATGCCACCACGATGGGGAAAAGATGAACAAGTCTGTGATCATTGACACCTCTTCTTATATTCAATTCTGTTCTGTATGATCTTCCCCCCAAAATTCTTAGCCGGAATTAACATCATTTAGGTCTGTTTGGAATCACGATAGAGAATGTGACAAAGGAAATCTAATCAGTGAAATGCATTGTTGGGTGAAATTACCTGTGGAGATACAAACCCGTGGAGATGGGACACGGGTGGTCCTGAGCATCTGTAGCCCTTCCCTGATAACGGGTGCTGATGGGGCAGAAAGGATGAGGAGGGAGGGACTGAGGCCCAAGACGGGAGTGTGTAGGTTTGGGTGGGTAGGGAGTAAGGGGCACACACATGTGCTGTATGTGTGTGCACACCCATGCACGTGATCACGTGTGGAGTGAAAATCAGAACCTGAAAGTTGGGGTGAGCTGGTGCGTCAGGTGAGGTTCTGGCCAGTAGTTTCCGCTGCAGCATCTCCTTTCTTTGCTTCATGATTCAGCTTCCTTTGCTGGTGATTCCCCTTATTCATTAACGCTTCAGAAGAGAGGTATAAAACAATGCAGTCTTTAGAAGTACCACTTGCTGTTATCAATTAATGATCAGTAACGGCTGCTCAACAAACAGGCATTTATGATGAGTGCCTCAGTGTGAGAAGTTGGACAAAATGATCTCTTGGGGTCTTTCCCGTGGATGTAATCGATCTAATCAAACCTTTAGACTGAGTTGGAGCACAGAGTGGAGTGCTTATCCCCTGTTTTGAACTGTTTTGGAGGAACACATCTTATCTCCCCAACTGGGAGGGCAGAGACAGTTACTTTTTATCCATCTCCATAGCAGAATGGAGCACATAGTAGGTAGTCAGTAAACACTAACTGACTAATTTAAGATCTTGTGACTCCAGATGTTTATAATACCAGGACACTTAAAGTTGGGTCAGATCAATGAAGGACTTTAAATACTAATCTTTAAGGGCCATTATAAAATAGATGGAGTGCACTCCTCAGGGAAGCTCCACAGACAACATCTACTACTTTAGATCTAGAAGCCATTTTTATTTTTGTTGTTGTTAGAATGGACTTAAGTAAATGAATAGGTCTTTTTTCTCAACTCTGATTCTGTATTGGTCTCAACTCTGATTCTGTATTGGTCTCAACCCTGACAATGTATGATACAGAACTGTGCCTTTGTCCCTAATAAAGGGAGTTTCTTGAGTTAGAAATACAAATTAGTTTTAGCAGATTTTAGAGATGGGTGACCCAGCATTAAAATTTTTAATGATTGGGACTATGGAAGACATCTTGGTACAGAGGGCAGAGTGAAACTGGATCACAGAATCTTCCTCCCACGATACCTAATGAACAAAAACATTCAAAAGTAAAAACTAAATAAAACACCAAAAATTTAAAAAAATTACTAGCAGTATTTAAACAAGAAAAATTGTATCATCTGATACCACAAACATGTAAATATTACAGCTAAGGGAGGAGGTTCTGGCATAGAACCTAACCTTGATGCTGTACAGTGGCCTTCTATAAACATGGGTTCCACATCCACAGATTCAAGTAACCATGGGTCAAAAACATTATTTTAAAAAATCTGGAAAATTTAGAAAACAAAACTTGAATTTGCTATACCAGCAACTATTTGCATGGAATTTATATTGCATTAGGTATTATAAGTAATCTACAGATGATTTAAAGTTTACAAGAGGATGTGTATAGGTTATATGCAAATACTATGCCATTCAACATAAGGGATTTGAGCATCCTGGGATTTTGGTATCCATGGGGGTCCTGGAATCAATTCCCCACAATTCCCCACAGTTGCCGAGGGGCAACTGTATACATCCTCCCGAAGGTGATGCTATAAACTGAAACATGCTCAAATCTGGAGATAGTCGAATTGAGGGGGCATCTTTATACTATTACTGGGATCAGGGAAACAGAGAGAGAAAGGAAGTGAGCAAAAAGGCTCAGTCTAACCATTAGGGATACATCCCAAAACAAAACAGGCAAAAAGTTCTGCCCTCGTGGAGCATCCAGTGTGGAGGAGAAAAGTACAACAAATAAAACAAATAAGTATTTTATGGTGTTCCAGAAGGTGATAAATGCTATGGAGAAAACCAGGGCAAGGAAGGGGATGACAGTGTGGGAGCTGAGGGATGCCGTTTTCAATCGGGTGATGAGGGAAGACGTCATGGAGAAGGTGATGTTTGAGTGAATACTGGAAGGACATAAGGAAGCAAGCTATGCAAATAATTACAGAGAGCACATTCCATGCAGAGGGAGTAGCAGGTGCAAAGACTGATGTCGGAGGCTGCATGGCTTTTTTAAGAAACAGCAAGGAGACCAGCATGCCTGAAAGTGAATGAACAAGGGAAAGCGTAGCAGGAATTGGGGTTAGAGAGGTAGTAAGCAGCTGGATGAAGGAGGGTTCAATTTTATCCAATTCTTTCTCTGCTCCTGGGAAATTATTATTTGATTGTTCTCCTTTGATTTGATTGTTCTCATAATGTAGAGGATTATGTTTTTATATTTGTCTATGTTAAATGTTCTTACCTTCCTGGGCTAAGCTAAATTTGATCATGATATGTGACTTTTTTATAATCTAAATTTAGTTTGGTAATTTTTTTCCGGGACGTTTGCATCTATGTTCTTAAGTGAGTCTGGCCTGTAATTTTATTTTTAATACTGCCAAAGTCATACTCGCCCTCATGGAATAAGTTGGAAAGTGTTCCCTCATTTTTCACAGAAATTATTAGCTTGGATTTACTCCTGTGTTTATCAATTTCCTTGTTTTCGTTTCCTTGCATCTCACACCTCCCTCCTAGGGTTATTTTCTTTCTTCCCACAATACATATTTTAGGGGTCCCTTTAGTAAAACACTGCCATTATGAAGTATCACACTTTTATTTATTTGAAAATGTCTTAATTTCATTTTCATTTTTGAAAAATAGTTTTGCTGGGTATATAGTCCTCAGTTGACAGTTATTTTTCTCTCAGCACTTTGAAGATTGTATCAAACTTTAAATATGATACGATTCCAATTTTGTAAACAGACTGGGAGTAAACACACAAACAGTCATGAACATAGCACCCACATGATTGAACTTATCTGTCTGTCCCTCCTCGATCCTACTACCTTACCTCCCCAACCAGAAGGCAACTCTCTTGAATCTTGTGTTTACCATTCCCTTACTTTTTTAAAAAAGTTGTAGAACTAAGATCAAACAACTCTGAGAATTATGGTGACAGAACAGAATATAGGTATTATTACATATATTTCCACTGGAAAGAAAAATAATATAACCAACAAAAGTAAGAAGATGAAAGGAAATATGAGAATGCCATTTTCCTTAACTTTCATTAGAGACAGTATTGCTTTTGTCTAAAATTAAAACATATATAGATCTTAAATGAAATGACTCCAACCTTTTTTTTCCTTAAACTTTTTTCCTTATGATTTCATAAAATATCCCTAGGGGTGAAAAATATTTATCTAAACTTCAGCAATTCCTTATGTTTCACTTTATCTTCTATTCTTTCTGTCAAATTAAAATTAAATGTAATGCTTTTTAATAAAAATAGAACTTACGATCCTATTTTTATGAAAATATTTCTTCTATTTAGTTTATATATGATGGAGAGCTGCCTGGAATGATGTGCACTTTCATATGAATAATGATTTATTTCATGTAGTGGTGTTTGGGTTAAAATATAACTTTATCTTTGTATGTTCTATGTTTCATGAATTCTTTGCTACTTGTATGTGTCATTAAAAAAGTCATTTAAAAAAATGCAGCATCAGCAACCTCACAGGACATTGCATATTTAGACAAACTCTGCCTCCTTGTCTACTCCTGTACTCATTGCCTTAACCCTCAGCTTCACTTCTTTTCTTACTTTGGAGACGAGTCATTGTATGCACAGCTAATTATATCTGTAGAATTTCATATCCTCCGGGTTCTGCCCTGCAGCGTTGCTATAGACAGAATGTTTGTGACCCTGGAAATTCATATGTTGAAATCTTGACCCCCTATGTGATGGTGTTATTTGTTGGGGCCTTTGAGAGGTGATTAGGTCACGAGAGTGGAACCCTCATGAATGGAATTAATGCCCTTTATAAAAGAGACTCCAGAGAAATCCCTCACCCCTCCCGTCATGTGAGGACACAGTGGCTGGCTATGAACAAGGAAGTGGGCTCTCACCAGACACTGAATCTGACGGTACCTTGATCTTGGACTTCCCAGACTCCACAATAGAGAAGTAAATGTCTGTTGTTCACAGGCCACCCAATCTGTGGTGTTTTTGTTATAGTAGCCTGAACGGATGGAGGCAGGTGTCTAGTCTGCCCTAAGCTGGACTTCTGGCTGCCATTTTCTTAATGTTGGAGTTTTACATTGTTTCTGCTGAGGTTGGTGATTTTAACCTGCCATCATTGTTCTTCTACATAAATCTTTGTTCATAACTTTGATTAGATCTTGGAATAAAATCTTAGAAGTAGGGTCAAAGCATACGACTTTTTTTTTTTTAAATGCTCATGATTTTATATAGCCAAATTGATTTTCAGAAAGTCTATACTGGGGGCAGAGTCAAGATGGCATACTAGGAGGATGAGGAATTAGCATCTCCTCACAATTAGGGCACCTACAGGCACCAGTGGGGGACCACGGGAGGAACTCCCAGCGACCAGGTAGGACGTGGAGTGTGGGGGGAGTGAGGAGGGAGGAGAATTGGAGGCGGGATGGGACTGATGCCCCTGAGGGGCAGCTGGGGGAGGGAAAGGGATCCCACGCCCGAAGGGAGAAATTGGGGGACGATTGGGAGGGCAGAGGATCAAAAGGGAGCGTGGCCAGGTTTCCCCTGTCCACTTGGGCCCCCAGGAACCTGCTGAGATCCCAGGTCTGATCCTCAGCCCACCTAGACCCCCTCCAGCCGCGTGGGTCCTAAGGGAGTGGGAGGGAGGGAAGGGGGAGCAAAAGTAAAGGCTGGACCTATGGGAACAGCACTCCTGAGGGGCGGCTGGGGTAGGGGAGGAGTTCCTACACCCAGCAGGACCCACCCTCAGTTAGCGGTCCAGTGGGGATGGGGGAGACCCTGGGGGTGATGGGGGAGGGGTACGAAGGAATAGAAGGGAATGCAGCCAGTACTTTCCCTGTCCACTTAGGCACCAGGGAGCCTGTTGGGCCCCCATGCCTAATCCTGTGCCCTTGGGGTCAGGGAAACAGAGAGAGAGAGAGGAAGTGAGCCTTGTAGAACCCAAGCCCTGACCCTACACCCCCACCCAGGGCCCTACCTCTACACTCGGAGACCCCCTCTGAGACCCCCGCCAAGGTGCTCGGTCTAAACCCCCCCCCCCAACACTCACTCAGGGCCCCATCTCCAAACTCCAGAACTCCACACTCCAGAGACCCTCCTTTCGAATTGCTGTCTCTCTCCTTCCATGCAGGTCCTAAGCTGAGGCCCCGCCCCATGCTCAAATGTCATCCCCCACCCTCCTAGGTCCCCGCCCAACTCTAAGCCCCATCCCTGCCTAAACTCCACCTTCATAGCCAAGGCTTTCTTTTTTTTTTTTCTTTTTTCCTCTTTTAGATTGGGGTTCTGTTTTACCTTGTTGATTCATTGTTGTTGATTCTTTTATATTTTTCCTAATAAATCTTGTATTTTTCTAATTTTATTTTATTCTTTATATTTTGTTACTGTTCTCTCCTTTTGGCTTGTTCCCCCCCCCCCCTTTTATTTCTTCTTTTTTCTGTTGTGGTTTTATTTTACCTTGTTGCAGTTGTTTCCATTGTATTTTTATTTTTCCTAATAAATTTTTTATCTTTCTAATTTTATTTTATTTTTTATTCTTTGATATTGCACTGCTCCTTTTTTCTTTCTTTCTTTCTTTCTTTTTTTTTTTTTTACCATGCCACTAAGTTTGCAGGATCTTGGTTCCCAGGCTGGAAGTTGGACCTGAGCTCCTATGCTAGGAGCTCCGAGTCCAAACCACTGGACTAACAGAGAACCTCAGACTCCAGGGAATATTAATCACAGTGAGGCCTCCTGGAGGTCCTCATCTCAGCACCAAGACCTGACTGTATCCAACAGCCTGAAAACTCCAGTGCTGGACGTCTCAGGCCAAACAACCAGTAAGACAGGAATACAGCACCACCCATCAAAAAAAAAAAAAAAAGAAATGAAATGACAAAAAAATATGTTACAGATGAAGGAGCAAGGTAAAAACCTACGAGACCAAATAAATGAAGATGAAATAAGCAACCTACCTGAAAAAGAATTCAGAGTAATTATAGTAAAGATGATCCAAAATCTCAGAAACAGAATGGAGAAAATACAAGAAACATTTAACAAGGATCTAGAAGAACTAAAGAGCAAACAAACAGTGATGAGCAACACAATTACTAAGATTAAAAATACTCTAGAAGGAATTGATAGCAGAATAACTGAGGCAGAAGAACAGATAAGTGAGCTGGAAGACAAAATGGTGGAAATAACCGCCAGAGAGCAGAATAAAGAAAAAAGAATGAAAAGAATTGAGGACAGTCTCAGAGACCTCTGGGACAACACTAAATGCATCAACATTTGAATTATAGGGATCCCAGAAGAAGAAGAGAAGAAGAAAGGGGCTGAGAAAATACTTGAAGAGATTATAGTCAAAAACTTCCCTAACATGGGAAAGGAAATAGTCAATCAAGTCCAGGAAGCACAGAGAGTCCCATACAGGATAAACCCAAAGAGAAGCACACTGAGACATATATTAATCAAACTATCAAAAATTAAATACAAAGAAAAAATATTAAAAGCAGCAAGGGAAAAACAACAAATAACACACAAGGGAATCCCCATAAGGTTAACAGCTGATTTTTCAAGCCAGAAACTCTGCAAGCCAGCAGAAACTCTGCAAGCCACAAGGGAGCTGCAGGACATATTTAAAGTGATGAAAGGGAAAACTTTACAACCAAGTTACTCTACCCAGCAAGGATCTCATTCAGATTCAACAGAAATTAAAATCATTACAGACAAGCAAAAGTTAAGAGAACTCAGCACCATCAAACCAGCTTTACAACAAAAATACTAAAGGAACTTCTTTAGGCAGGAAACACAGGAGAAGGAAAAGACCTACAAAAACAAACCCCAAACAATTAAGAAAACAGTAATAGGAACATACATATCGATAATTACCTTAAATGTAAATGGATTAAATGCTCCAACCAAAAGACATAGACTGGCTGAATGGATACAAAAAGACCCGTATACATGCTGTCTACAAGAGACCCACTTAGGCCTAGGGACACATACAGACTGAAAGTGAGAGGATGGAAAAAGATATTCCATGAAAATGAAAATCAGAAGAAAGCTGGAGTAGTAATTCTCATATCAGACAAAATAGACTTTAAAATAAAGACTATTACAAGAGACAAAGAAGGACACTACATAATGATCAAGGGATCAATCCAAGAAGAAGATATAACAATTGTAAATATATATGCACCCAACATAGGAGCACCTCAATACGTAAGGCAAATGTGAACAGCCATAAAAGGGGAAATTGACAGTAACACAATAATAGCAGGGGGCTTTAATGCCCCACTTTCACCAATGGACAGATCATCCAAAATGAAACGAAATAAGGAAACACAAGCTTTAAATGACACATTAAATAAGATGGACTTCATTGATATTTATAGGACATTCCATCCAAAAACAACAGAATATGCACTTCTCAACTGGTCATGCAACATTCTCCAGGATAGACCATATATTGGGTCACTAATCAAACCTTGGTAAATTTAGGAAAATTGAAATCTTATCAAGTATCTTTTCCGACCACAACACTATGAGACTAGTTATCAATTACAGGAAAAAATCTGTAAAAAATACAAACACATGGAGGCTAAACAATACACTACTAAATAAACAAGAGATCCCTGAAGAAATCAAAGAGGAAATAAAAAAATACCTAGAAACAAATGACAATGAAAACACAGCAACCCAAAACCTACGGGATGCAGCAAAAGCAGTTCTAAGAGGGAAGTTTATAGCAATACAATCCTACCTCAAGAAACAAGACAAATCTCAAATAAAAAACCTAACCTTATACCTAAAGCAATTAGAGAAAGAAGAACAAAAAAACCCTAAAGTTAGCGGAAGGAAAGAAATCATAAAAATCAGATCAGAAATAAATGAAAAAGAATGAAGGAAACAATAGCAAAGATCAATAAAACTAAAAGCTGGTTCTTTGAGAAGATAAACAAAATCGATAAACCATTAGCCAGACTCATCAAGAAAAGAAGGGAGAAGACTCAAATCAGCAGAATTAGAAATGAGAAAGGACAAGTAACAACTGCCACTGCAGAAATACAAAGGATCATGGGAGATTACTACAAGCAACTCTATGCCAATAAAATGGACAGCCTGGAAGAAATGGACAAATTCTTAGAAAAGCACAACCTTCTGAGACTGAACCAGGAAGAAATAGAATATAAACAGACCAATCACAAGCACTGAAATTGAAACTGTGATTAAAAATCTTCCAACGAACAAAAGCCCAGGACCAGATGGCTTCACAGGCGAATTCTATCAATCATTTACAGAAGAGCTAACACCCATCCTTCTCAAAATCTTCCAAAACATAGCAGAGGGAGGAACACAGCCAAATTCATTCTGTGAGGCCACCATCACCCTGATACCAAAACCAGACAAAGATGTCACAAAAAGAGAAAACTATAGCCCAATATCACTGATGAACATAGATGCAAAAGTCCTCAACAAAATATTAGCAAAGAGAATCCAACAGCACATTAAAAGGATCATACACCATGATCAAGTGGGGTTTATCCCAGGAATGCAAGGATTCTTCAGTATATGCAAATCAATCAGTGTGATAGACCATATTAAGAAAATGAAGGCTAAAATCCATATGATAATCTCAATACATGCAGAAAAAGCTTTTGACAAAATTCAACACCCATTTATGATAAAAACTCTCCAGAAAGTAGGCATAGAGGGAACTTACCTCAACATAATAAAGGCCATATATGACAAACCCACAGCCAACATCATTCTCAATGGTGAAAAACTGAAACCATTTCCACTAAGATCAGGAACAAGACAAGGTTGTCCACTCTCACCTCTATTATACAAAATAGTTCTGGAAGTTTTAGCCACAACAGTCAGAGAAGAAAAAGAAATAAAAGGAATCTAAATCAGAAAAGAAGACGTAAAGCTGTCACTGTTTGCAGATGACATGATACTATACATAGAGAATCCTAAAGATGCTACCAGAAAACTACTAGAGCTAATCAATGAATTTGGTAAAGTAGCAGGACACAGAATTAATGAACAGAAATCTCTTGCATTCCCGTACACTAATGATGAAAAATCTGAAAGAGAAATTAAGGAAACACTCCCATTTACCATTGCAACAAAAAGAATAAAATACCTAGGAATAAACCTACCTAAGGAGACAAAAGACCTGTATGCAGAAAACTATAAGACACTGATGAAAAAAATTAAAGATGATACAAACAGATGGAGAGATATACCATGTTCTTGGACTGGAAGAATCAACACTGTGAAAATGACCATACTACCCAAAGCAATCTGCAGATTCAATGCAATCCCTATCAAACTACCAATGGCATTTTTTACAGAACTAGAACAAAATACCACACAATTTGTATGGAAACACAAAAGACCCCATACAGGCAAAGCAATCTTGAGAAAGAATAACAGAGCTGGAGGAATCAGGCTCCCAGACTTCAGTCTATACTACAAAGCTACAGTAATCAAGACAGTACTGGCACAAAAACAGAAATACAGATCAATGGAACAGGTTAGAAAGCCCAGAGATAAACCCATGCACATATGCTCACCTTATCTTTGATAAAGGAGGCAAGAGTATACAATGGAGGAAAGACAGCCTCTTCAATAAGTGGTGCTGGGAAAACTGGACAGCTACATGTAAGAGAATGAAACTAGAACACTTCCTAATACCATACACAAAAATAAACTCAAAATGGATTAAAGACCTAAATGTAAGGCCAGACATGGTAAAACTCTTAGAGGAAAACGTAGGCATAATACTCTATGACATAAATCACAGCAAGATCCTTTTTGACCCACCTCCTAGAGAAATGGAAATAAAAACAAAAATAAACAAATGGGACCTAGTGAAACTTAAAAGCTTTTACACAGCAAAGGAAACCATAAACAAGACGAAAAGACAACCCTCAGAATGGGAGAAAATATTTGCAAATGAAACATCTGACAAAGGATTAATCTCCAAAATATACAAGCAGTTCAGGCAGCTCAGTATCAAAAAAACAAAAAACCCAATCCCCAAATGGGCAGAAGACCTAAACAGACATTTCTCCAAAGAAGATATACAGATTTCCAACAAACACATGAAAAGATGCTCAACATCACTAATCATTAGAGAAATGCAAATCAAAACTACAATAAGGTATCACCTCACACAGGTCAGAATGGCCATTATCAAAACAATCTACAAACAATAAATGCTGGAGAGGGTGTGGAGAAAAGGGAACCCTCTTGCACTGTTGGTGGGAATGTAAATGGATACAGCCACTATGGAGACCAGTATGGAGGTTCCTTAAAAAACTAAAAATAGAACTACCATATGACTCAACAATCCCACTGCTGGGCATATACCCTGAGAAAAGCATAATTCTAAAAGAATCATGTATCACAATATTCATTTCAGCACTATTTACAATGGCCAGGACAGGGAAGCCACCTAAGTGTCCATCAACAGATGGATGGATAAAGAAGATGTGGCACATATATACAATGGAATATTACTCAGCCATAAAAAGAAATGAAATTGAGTTATTTGTAGCGAGGTGGATGGACCTAGAGTCTGTTATACAGAGTGAAGTAAGTCAGAAAGAGAAAAACAAATACCGTATGCTAATACATATATGGAATCTTAAAAAAAAAAAAAAAGTGGTTCTAAAGAACCTAGGTGCAGGACAGGAATAAAGACGCAGACGTAGAGAATGGACTTGAGGACACAGGGAGGGGGAAGGTTAAGCTGGGCTGAAGTGAGAGAGTGGCATGGACATATATACACTACCAAATGTAAAATAGATAGCTAGTGGGAAGCAGCCACATAGCACAGGGAGATCAGCTCGGTGCTTTGTGACCCCCTAGGGGGGTGGGAATAGGGAGATGCAAGAGGGAGGGGATATGGGGATATACGTATGCATATATCTGATTCACTTTGTTATACAGCAGAAACTAACACACCATTGTAAAGCAGTTATACTCCAATAAAGATGTTTTAAAAAATAAAGCCTATACTTCTTGATGCTTTCACTAGATGTATTTATAGAAGTGCCTCTTCCATAACTCTCTTGCCAACAGGAATCATTTTTTTCTTTGATGTCTGTGCCCATTTGATAAGCAAACGTGATATTTAATTGCTGTTTTAATTAGCATTTTTATTATTAGTGAGGTTGAATGTTTTTCATATGAGGATCGAAGTTTTCAAATTTCCGTGTAATTTTATAGGTGGGCAGACAACACCATCATATTTATTTTCTAGAGCTGTAATTTGGGTGAGAGTGTTGCAAGTGGGTGGCTGGAGGGGACTGATGTCAGGAATACCAAAAGGAGACCTTGGTGATTGTCTGCTGATGAATGATGAGGGCCTAAACCAGGCAGGGGAGCAGCAGATCTGAAATCATTCCATCTCCACCTCTAACTTTTCAGGCTTCCCAATTCCCTGTTACCTTTTCCACTTTGAAAAATTAGCACAGCAGTCATGCTTTGACCCAATTAATCTCACGATGCTCCCAATCTATTTAAATTTGGGGGGAGATTTTATAATTCTCATGAGAGGTCCATTTCTTCACTTCCCAGCTAGAAAATCAGTAATATTCAGAAAGGAGCTTGCCTGCAAGATGATGAATTTTGTCCCCCTATGATTCCTACACTGGGAAAATGGAAAGGGATTCTGTGGATCCAAACACACTAAAAAATACATTGATCTGCTACTGGCTTTTGCTAGTATTGGTTAGTCTCTTGGCTTTGACTTTAAAGTCCTTACATGTTACACTTTTAAAACAGAGAAATGAAACATACATAGTCAGGTTTTAGCCAAAGCAAACCCTGATGAAAAAAATGACCAGCCCTCCGTAATTCTGAGCTGAATTGTAAATCTTTGTTCTCTGCAGACTTCAGATAAAAGGATTCATGTGGGTTGGTAGATAGAGTGGTTTTAATTTGGATCAACTGGACTTACTGCTGGGTTTTACACCAGCCATGCTGAGAGGCAGGGTCTTTGTTTTCAGCAGTTATCAAACTAAGCCTAATTAAACTTGCTTGGCTTTGATGTGCTGTAATGTTTTCCATAATTTTATATTCTGAACCATTTTCATAAGTCCTTGCTTGAAATCAAGGATAGACTATGGATTCGTTTTACATCTGCCGTGCCGTGATTTCGTATGTATCTAATCAGGTTTTAAGATGCTTACTCTGGGTTGTTAGACTTCAACATTCTTCTTCTTGTGTTTTTGCAATTTGGATGCTTGGAATTGTTTTAAAATAAAATATGCTAATATATTAAATACAATAGATATATGTGGAAGCAAAGTGCAAAGACTTTCAATCCTACCAATTAAATAAAGATCTTAAACCCTAGAATACACTCTTCAATCTTGTAAAATGCAATTGATTTCCCTTTTTGTTGTGTTGTTTCTTAAGGGGACTCTTTTTTTAAAAAAAAAAAAAAAAGCTCATTTGGCCCAGTTGACTCCATGTATATTTCTTTTGTGTAGATGAGTTAAACAAGGTACTTCATTGTCTGTTTTGTATTCACATGTTGTTCATTACCCACTTAGTGGTGCTTCCATTAGATCTCTCTTGCTTTATGGGTGCTAGCATAGAAGATGAGTGTTGTTTAGAGAGAATTTTTCTTCATCATCAAATAGAAATAATTTAAAAACACATTTACTTCATTCAGTTAGTACCCTACTTGGGGTTCTTGTTAGCCTCCGTGTTCTTTGCTGCCTTTACAAAGGGACTAGCTGTTTTTGTTACTTTACCCTAATTTCCTGTGGCGTTTAGCCTGTCAGTTGGAATGGGCAAAGGCTACAAAACCTGATCAATTATGTGGCATGAATTCCTCCTTAAGCCCACATGTGAAGGGGACTTTGATATGAAGACCCTTTTAAGCATTTTTGAACAAAGTAATGCCTCTCTCTTTGAGATTGGAGAAGTATTATTTTTATCTGTTTCAATAAAAAAATCAGAAAAACTTGGAGCTAAATTATTATCAATGTTAGAAAAACTGTATTGCTGGGCACACTTTGATAATATGTTTGTGTTGAAATATAATACACATAGAGAAAGGGCATGTATTGTAGGCCCACAGCTCAATGTATTTTCATAAATTGAGCATACCTGTTTAACCAGTACTCAGATGAAGAAAGAGAACATCACCAGCACCCCAGAATATCCCCCCATGCTCCTAACCAGTCATTGCTCCCCCAACCCACCCACGAGTAACCACTTTCCTGACATCTAACAACACAGCTTGGTTCTGCTTGCTTTTGTGCATTATGTATTCAATGTATGAATTATACAGTATGCACCCTTCAATGTCTGCCTTTTTTCATTCAACACTATGTGTGTAAGATTCACCAGAATTGTTGAGTGTAGGTGTAGATGTTCATTCTCATTGCTTTGTGGTTTTCTACTGTATGACTATACCACAATTCATTTATCTATTTTCCTGTTGAAGGACAGTTTTACATGGTAGGAGTGGGGGTGAGAAGGCACAGGAAGAGGGGTCAAATGACTGCATGTTTAATATCCTGTACCAGTACCCCATTAGCGGGAATTATAAGCGAGCTAAATAGATTTGGTTCTACCCTTTAAGTGTTTGTTCATTCTACATAGTAAATACCTTGAGGACCTGGACCAGCTTTGTTTATCTTCCTCCTCCCCACTAACTCAGCGCCTCCTACAAAGGCACTCTAGTGAAGGCGAATAGGGTTCAAAACAGCTTGCCCAAATGGGGAAATAATAAAAGGCAATTAAGAGGATGTAAAACATGAGACATGAAAAAAATAGTGCCCCATATAGACAATGGAATATTACTCAGCCATGAAAAGAAACAAAATTGAGTTATTTGTAGTGAGGTGGATGGACCTAGAGTCTGTCATACAGAGTGAAGTAAGTCAGAAACAGAAAAACAAATACTGTATGCTAACACATATATATGGAATCTAAAAAAAAAAGAAAAATGGTTCTGAAGAACCTAGGGGCAGGGCAGGAATAAAGATGCTGATGTAGAGAATGGACTTGAGGACATGAGAAGAGGGAAGGGTAGGCTGGGACGAAGTGAGAGAGTGGCATGGACATATATACACTACCAAATGTAAAATAGATAGCTAGTGGGAAGCAGCCGCATAGCACAGGCAGATCAGCTCGGTGCTTTGTGACCACCTAGAGGGGTGGGATAGGGAGGGTGGAAGGGAGATGCAAGAGGGAGGAGATATGGGGATATATGTATATGTATAGCTGATTCACTTAGTTATACAGCAGAAACTAACACAACATTGTAAAACAATTATACTCCAATAAAGATGTTAAAAAAAAAAAAAGGAAAAAGAAAAAAATGGTGCAGGACCTTCCAGAAGGAGAGCCCACTAAACGATAGAGAAAATGGAAGAAGCTATGACATAAAACAGCATAAAACAAATTTATTTATCTTGCTATCACATAAATGAGCCTAATTAAATAGACTTTGCAGGGCTCTACTAAATCCTCTGATAAAATGTATAAATAAAACAGTGCTTTGGTTTGCTGTTTTCTTGTTCGCTGCTGCACAGTAACTTCCCCGGTCCCCCATCTTTGATCATTTTAAATGTGTGTTATTCAATTCACATGATTTTTTTTATCGATCCTTAAAGTAGCATCTGAATGGAAGAAACCAACAATTGTATAAAGTCGATGTTCATCACAGCAATGTAAATGTTTGGTATTTCAGTCAGTTTTGCTTTTCTAGTCTGCTTTTTGTCTCAGGCTTTACTGTGGATTCTACAAATTCTAGGGTTTTTTTTTTCTTTTTTTGTAAAACACATGATAACTTCTATTCTTTTTTTCATTTCTTTTATTGACTTGATTGAAGTTGCTCCACAATCTCAATAATCAGTACACTGATACATGAATAATTGTTGCCATGTCCCAGCAAGTGGTAGTAAGATAATTGTAGAGCTAATACCAGTGCAATACATAAATTATTCATTAAAGCATATAGTGCCTATTTCAGTGTATTGCTGCACTCTGCTAGCAAAAGCATCAAATGCTTTATTGGAGTCTCTCATTTTGATTAGAAAAAATTAAGATGGCCCATTCTTCCTGACAATTTTTATATCTTATTCTCTTTGCATTTTTTTCTGGTAAAATATTTATTAAAAAACCGTAGTTATAGAGAATAATCAAACACTGGAAAACACCAGTAAACAACACTGAGTAGTATTCAGATAATGTAGTATTTGGATATCCTAGTAAATTGAACCGTACTACATAGAATCATGTGTTGGCATTGCCAATTTAAGAACTTAGTTTGCTTCCAAAACTTATTTCTTAGAATATCACTTGTAAGATTTATATAATGTGTTCTATGTATTCAAACTTGGTAATAGTCATTTTGTTTGCAATCAAGAATGATCTACTGTTAGTAGGAGACTGGTCCCGTGAGCACACACTTATAACAGGGCAACTCTGAGCAGACTGATGACAATGGTGATCATTTTCCTTCTGCACATCCTGTCCCGGTTCCCAAAAATGTCAACCTGATCGTGGACTCTACCTGTCAGCACTTCCTGCTCTTGCTTTTAACTTGGTGTCAGTGGATTGCTTCAAACCAGCACCTTCCTGTCTGATGATTGTTAAGCATTAATTCTCACAGGAGAAATCCCATTTTCTTGACTTTTTTGACTGACTTTTCCTCGGACTCAGAAAAAGGGCCCTAATATACTCTCAGGAAGGAGCTCTTCCTCAAGGCAGGCAGGCACACTGGTTGCGCCTTAGAATGATACCTTAGTATTCAGAGCGCTGGGATGCTTCTGAGCACAGCTGGAACCTCTCTTGGGAGTGGTCTTCCAGCTCGGCTCCTTTGGACTCTGAGTTCCGTGGAGAGATGGGGCTGAAGTAAGAACACAGGGGACTGTCTTCACTGTAAGCTCTGTAGCATAGTAAGTTCTGTAACACTGCAGGACCAGTGGTGGGAGGTGGGGCCGGCATTCTATGAGCATCAGGAGACAGTACACATGGTACTGATGTTCACACTCCCTTAGTGAGCCCCAGGGGTAGAGGCAGAAGGGAGACATTAACTTCATGTGGGCTTGCGAGTAGCTAAGTCTGGGAGGTGGGTATCTCTACTGGATCAGAAAAGTATGAAAATGGTAGCTATGCTACTGGTATTGGGAGAATTTGCTCATTAGAATATATGAGACACCTGGAATATATGAAATTCCTAGCAATAACTAAGGAGGTTTTGAGAGGCATTGGAAGTTTTATAACAGAGGGAGAGAGAAATATGACTGTGAATATGATCACTGATCACTCCCAGTGTCACCATAGCAACGCGTGACTCAGGAAACTGAAAAGAACAAAACCATGCATAATGAATGACTATGACCCTTGGCATACAGGGCTCTCCTCTTCCTTTACTAACAAAAGACTGTAATCAGCAAGCGGCTGACCATCTCAGGGCTATCACATGTGGTGGGTATGAAAATGCTAGAAGAGGCAATTCATGCTTCTTTGCACAGCCAGAAAAGGATCAACTACTGCTTTCCTCAAAGGTTTGAGATGAGACTAGCACCACTTTGAGTCATTACAAGAAGTCTATGATAATCTTGAAAGACCTCTAGGATGAGACTGCAAAATATTTGGGGACACTTGACCAAGATTTCGGTGTAACTTTTTAAAAAGAGTTGATGCCTTGGGACATCCCTGGCGGTCCAGTGGTTAAGACTCTGCCCTCCCAAGGATATACAATGGAGAAAAGACAGTCTAGTCTCTTCAATAAGTGGTGCTGGGAAAACTGGACAGCTACATGTAAAAGAATGAAATTAGAACACTTCCTAACACCATACACAAAATAAACTCAAAATGGATTAGAGACCTAAATGTAAGGCCAGACAGTATAAAACTCTTAGAGGAAAACATAGGAAGAACACTCTTTGACATAAATCACAGCAAGATATTTTTTGATCCACCTCCTAGAGTAATGGAAATAAAAACAAAAATAAACAAATGGGACCTAATGAAACTTCAAAGCTTTTTCATAGCAAAGGAAACCATAAATAAGATGAAAAGATAACCCTCAGAATGGGAGAAAATATTTGCAAACGAATCAATGGACAAAGGATTAATCTCCAAAATCTATAAACAGCTCATGCAGCTAAATATTAAAAAAACAAACAACCCAATCCAAAAATGGGCAGAAGACCTAAATAGACATTTCTCTAAAGAAGACATACGGATGGCCAAGAAGCACATGAAAAGCTGCTCAACATCACTAATTATTAGAGAAATGCAAATCAAAACCACAATGAGGTATCACCTCACACTGGTTAGCATGGGCATGATCAGAAAATCTCTACAAACAACAAATGCTGGAGAGGATGTGGAGAAAAGGGAACCCTCTTGCACTGCTGTTGGGAATGTAAACTGATACAGCCACAATGGAGAACATTTTGGAGGTTCCTTAAAAAACTAAAAGTAGAATTACCGTATGACCCAGCAATCCCACTACTGGGCATATACTCAGAGAAAACCATAATTCAAAAAGACACATGCACCCCAATGTTCATTGCAGCACTGTTTACAATAGCCAGGTCATGGAAGCAACATAAATGCCCATCGACAGACGAATGGATAAAGAAGATGTGGTACATATATACAATGGAATATTACTCAGACTTAAAAGGAATGAAATTGGGTCACTTGGAGAGATGTGGATGCATCTAGAGTCTGTCATACAGAGTGAAGTAAGTCAGAAAGTGAAAAACAAATATCGTATATTAACGCATATATGTGGAACCTGGAAAATGGTACAGAGGAACTGGTTTGCAGGGCAGAAATTGAGACACAGAAGTAGAGAAAAAACGTATGGACACCAAGGGGGGAAAGTGGCAGGGGGTGGTGGTGGTGGTGTGATGAATTGGGAGATTGGGATTGACATGTATACACTGATGTATATAACTAATAAGAGCCTGCTATATAAAAAAAAAAAAGAAAAAAAAGAAAAAAAAAAAGACTCTGCACTCCCAATGCAGGGGCCTGGGTTCGATCTCTGGTCAGGGGACTAGATCCTGCAGGCCGCAACTAAGAGCCCACATGTCACAACAAAGAACAAAACAAAACGAAAAAAAGAGTTGCTGCCTCTCAAGAATTATTATGCCAAATAGTCCACCATGTTTTACCTTTTTAATTTTTTGGCTATAAGAGTCTGTTCAGAGCACAAGGCACAGTCCGTACCTTCTGACTTCATTAGAACAGTTACCAGAGATGCTGTACATAGTGTAAGCAAGATGATGGAGGACTACTTTCAGGAATGATAGGATGATCACCTCGTACAAGGCAATGTATGGGTAGTCATGTTGAAATCTTGTGAGTGGTTTAATTTCCTTAAGCGGTTTCTCATAGGCACTCATCAATATTTTCCCTCCGCATTAATCCTTCAGGCTTCATCAGCCTGAAGAGGAAATGACCTATGGAGGTGACACATTATAAGCCAGGGCATTCAATAGTAAATGATTCAAGCCATTCATAGTCATACTACTGTAGACAAGCATAAAGGTCTAAGCACTAAGCAAACATTTCACCACTGCATATGTAACTCACACATGGAAGGAGGCATGAGAGAGTAAAGCAGTTAAACCCCATGGGGCAGCGGGTGGCTGCTTTTAACTCTAGTTGCAGTGAGGGAAGAGGGTGAGCGCAGTGAGTAAGGGAAGTTTCATGGTGGAGAAAGGGCATAATCATAGGAAAAATGGCTGCTGCATGATGGGGGAGTCTTTCAGGCTGCACTTGGAATTAAAAGCCATTACACCATCTAAGGACGTGCAGAGGCTGTGCAGAGTTAGGGCTGGTAGTAGAGTCCTTCGGCATTGAAGGGGAATTACCTCCATAGCATTTTCTACATTTCTTGGTTTTGTGAAAGGCAAACAGGGACAGAAATCACTAGAGCAATAAAAATGCTCTTAATGTTTTTGAGGCACAAATCAGGTAGAGTGAATTTAGAGCAGTTGCAAGTAGATGGCAACTAGGAGCACTTTGAAACCAGAAAGCAAATGGACTATTATAAAACCTGCAGGGAAAGCAGGCAGCAAGACACATCTATCCCCCAGATGCCCAAGCCAGACCCGGAGACACTGTTCACTCCTTCAGTTTCCTCCTCTTGCCCTCAAATGAGTTGTTTCTAGGTTTTTTCTCTTAAGAACTGTGTTGCTATGGATATTACATACATATTTCCTGGTGCATTTGTGCAAGAATTTCTATAAGATGATGCCAAATTGTTTTCAAAAGTGATTGAGCTGACATAAAAACCAGACACAATGCATGAATCTTGAATTAGGGGGAAAAAATGTAAAAGACATATTTGGGACAATTGGGAAATTTTGAATATGGAATGAGTATTGGGTGATACTGTGGAATTATTGTTAATTTAAAAAATATGAATGGTATTGGAGTTATGTTTGAAAATGTCCTTTACTTATTCTTTTTTAAAATAAATAAATTTATTTATTTATTTTTGGCTGCGTTGGGTCTTCGTTGTCTTGCGCAGGCTTTCTCTAGTTGTGGCGAGCAGGGGTTACTCTTTGTTGGGGTGTGTGGGCTTCTCATCGTGGTGGCTTCTCTTGTTGTGGAGCACGGGCTCTAAGCACGCAGGTGGCATGCAGGCTCAGTAGTTGTGGTTTGCAGGCTCTCGAGCACAGGCTCAGTAGTTGTGGTGCACAGGCTTAGTGGCTCCGTGGCATGTGGGATCTTCCCAGACCAGGGCTCGAACCCGTGTCCCCTGCCTTGGCAGGCAGATTCTCAACCACTGCGCCACCAGGGAAGCCCCCTTTTCCTATTCTTTAAGAATATTTAGGAGTGAAGTGACAAGATATCTATGGTTCATTTTCTTTTCTTTAAAAAAATTTTTTTTAATTGAAGTATAGTTGATTTACGATGTTGTGTTAATTTGTGCTATACAGTAAAGTGACTCAGTTATACACATGTATACATTTTTTAAAACATTCTTTTCCATTATGGCTTATCACAGGATACTGAATATAGTTCCCTGTGCTGTACGTTAGGACCTTGTTTATCCAAATGGTTCATTTTCAAGTGGCTCAGCAAAACAGTATATATATGGAAAGAGACAAGAAGAGAGAAAATAGAGGAGAGAAAGAGAGAGAGAGATTGAGGGAGGGGAGGAAGCAAATGTGGCAAAACGTTGGTGGACCATTTACTTATGCTTAAAATTTGTCAAAATAAAAGGTTGTGAGAAGAAAAGGAAAAAAATGTTTGAAACAGGGTCTAGTTAGGAAAACAGAAACCACTCTAGGTATTTCAAACAGTGGGATGTTAATACAAGGAATTGGTTTCAAAGGCATTGGAAGGGGTGGAAGAGCAAAAGGAAGGAGGTGGGACTGGAGGACCAAAAGGGAAGAATCAGTGAGACCCAGAGATCAGAAGATGCGGGTGCCCTGGAGCTCAGCCCGCAAGCCAGTGCTGGCTGTGGTGAGACACTATTGCAATTGGTTCTGGAACCAGAAGAGGCACTACCTTGAGCAGAGCTGGGACTGCTGAGAGCAGTACTGCCTGTGCCCAGGCTGCTGCCATCCAGATCACCTCCTCTCCATTGTCACCACAGCTTCTAGTAATGGCCCCCAAGGGCCAGAGCCAGAAGCAGAAAGCTGCCCTCTTCCTCCTGCCTTCTGCTCTCCCACCATTCTACTACCTTCTGTTTCCTGGTTGCCCTTTCTTGTCCTTCGGGCTGCATTTCATCCTTGTCATCAGGACCACTGTGTCCCTGCCTGTCCTCTTCTCACAGAACACACTGCTTCCAGGGTGACCTCATCACAGCACCATTTCTTTCTTTCTTTTTCTTTTTTAATTTTTATTGGAGTCTAGTTGATTTACAATGTTGTGTTAGTCTCAGATGTACAGCAAAGTGAATCAGTTATACATATATCCACTCTTTTTTTTTAGATTTTTTTCCATATAGGCTATTACAGAGTACTGAGTAGAAGTTCCCTGTGCTACACAGCAGATTCTTATTAGCTATCTACTTTATATATAGTAGGGAGTGTGTATATGTCAATCCCCATCTCCTAATTTATCCCTCCCCCCCTTAATCCCCTGGTAACCATAAGTTTGTTTTCTACATCCTTGACTCTACTTCTGTTTTGTAAATAAGTTCATTTGTACCCTTTTTTTAGATTCCACATATAAGCAATATCATATGATATTTGTCTTTCTGTGTCTGGCTTACTTCACTCAGTATGACAATCTCTAGGTCCTTCCATGTTGTAACTGCACAGCACCATTTCTAACAGCAAAAACACGATTCTGAAATGACTCAAGGGTTCAACAGTACAGCACTGGATAAATATAGGTTATTCTTTAGGTGGAATGCTATGCACCATTTGGTGAAAACTGCACTGTACATCTGTTGACATTGAGAGACGTTTATGGTATTGCTTAGTTAATAAACCTAGGAGTTATAATATTGCATGTATAACGTGGTCTCATTTGTGTGAAAAATAAATATAAGTGACACTTGAATGAATGTTCACCAAAATATTAACAATCTTTATCTCTGGGTGGCAGAACTCTGTGTGATTTAAGCATTATTTCTGCATGTCAATAGTTGCTAGTTTTTCTACAAGGAACGTGTATTTCTAGCGAAATGAAAAAGAAATATACATTGTATGAAAAAAAATTCTCTTAGGATATGAATCCCAGTCAGCCAATTGACTGCATAAAACTCTGCAATAAATATTTAACCAATCATTTCAGGTGCAGAGTCAGCTCCGCTCAGGGAAGGAGCCCATGCTCAGTTGCCTCCCAGTCTTTAAAGACAGATATTTAAAAATTCTGATAGAAGTCCATTTCTTTTTTTTTTTCTCTTTTTCCTGGAAACTTGTGCTACAGAAAAGTAATAAACAGATAAGGAATGATCAGACCTTGAATATGGCATTATTTCATTGTTGCAATCATTGTAAGGGCCAAGTTCACTGCAGAGTGTGGGATGCATTCAACCCATGGGAAGGCACAAGACACCAAAGCTCTCACTTTGAACTGCTTGTCCTGCCCCGGGACATACGGAACAGGTACCAGAGTTTAAGCACTTAGATGAATGTTCTTGAAGCTGTGTGTTCAATGAGGTTATTTTTATTCAAAGCCTTTTTGGGGAAGTCTTTTTTTGATCAGCAATAATGGCTGTCATTTGGTAAGCATGGGCTCTGTGTGACTTTTCTATATGTGTTTTCTAATTTTAACCATCCTATGAGATTGATGACCATCTGATTTTACTGAGAAGCAGACAGGCTCAGAGAGGTCAAGCCACTTGCTCAAGGTCAATTAGTAAGTGACAAAACAGATTTCAGAACCTTTCTTCCTGGCTTCAAATCAGGTGTGGAAACTTGTCCAAGCTGTGTCTAGATCCACCAATCTACAATCTATCCTGTATCTTTATGGCCAACCATGTTTTGACCTAAAACATTAGTGCCCAGTTTAATCACCTGCTTTATTCTCCATGTTCTGCTCAGAAAGACCTCAGCGTTGAAGAGTTGCCACCAGAGGTAATAATTAAAAGAATGTACATCAGTGCATTTCCCCGTCAGTCCACTGGTTAGGACACCGCGCTTTCACTGCAGGGGGCATGGATTCCATCCCTGGTGGCGGAACTAAGATCCCGCAAGCTGCACAGCACAGCCAAAAAAAAAAAGAATGTACATCAGGTTCTGAAGACCTGAATCTTTGAAG
Organism: Pseudorca crassidens; assembly: GCF_039906515.1. NCBI lineage: Eukaryota > Metazoa > Chordata > Mammalia > Artiodactyla > Delphinidae > Pseudorca > Pseudorca crassidens. The sequence goes on from NC_090302.1 coordinate 106,829,929, forward strand.
AAGCATCCCCAAAATGACACGAAGAACAGCCAATCATCAGAACTGCTGTTTAACCTGCTAAGAAATAGCTGTGAAGAGCATCGCCTATTTGAACAAGTAATTCCAAGTCTTCTTGTGAAAGACAATTCGTTGTTTTCTTTAACACTCATCACTTTTGAAACTAACAAGACGTTGTAAATCAAATATACTTCAATTTTTAAAAATCCTCCCCCCCGCCCCCGCCAATTCTATCACTTTGAGAGTCTGCATGGAGTTTTTTAAAATCCCACAGCTTTGAGTCAGAGACGTTAGACTCCGTCCCTTAGCTGTGTGATCTTGGGCTTGTCACTTACCCTTTTTGAGTCTCAATTTCACCACCTTTGAAGCAGGTCTTATACCAACTTCATTAGGTTGTTTCAAGGATTAATACTGGGACACCCAGTCTTTCTCACCTGGCCTATGGAGTCATTCTTCATGCAGCACGAGTGCTGAGAGATCCTCCTACTATAAAGTAGTTTTGACCATCTATGGCTGATTAAGTCACAGAGGCAGCATATTTTAACATAAGTTTTATATACGAAATGAGGCGCCAAGTTAACAGCCCAGGAAAACAGAAGGCTTATGTTTTTCCACATAATAAACTGTGAAGAAATGAGTCGGGACAGCTTTACAGCCTCTCCAGGAGCACGGTGTGCCTGGAAAACGCCACGGACACGCAGCATCTTCTTTATGATGTGGTGTTGCTCTGACTGAGGAATGGAATGCTCCGGATCATCTAGAAATTTGCTTGAACCTGTAGCTAAACTCTAAAATAGCCAGGTCTGTTCAGTTCAGCACTTGCACGGGAATTTTATCATGTGCCAGACACTGGGTATTAAAGGTTCAGAAATAAATAAGACCACTGTCCCCACCAGAGTCCTCAATATGGGGGAATGACAGAGGCACAGGCAGATCCCTTTAATTGTCCGTGGCAGAGCCAGGAGAGAAGATTGCCCAGGATGTGCTGCGAGCCCAGAGAGATGTTTAACTGATTTGCACACAAAGAGTGGTGTTGACAAAGATCAATGTTTTCGACAGCAATACAAACCTCAATGAAACTCCCAAGAGGGCTTCAAGAATATAACACAGACATAAGACAGGGAGCAAAGACTCCTAATTTCTCCAGAGAGTGAGCCCTATCCCCATAGCTACCTTCCACATGGGTGTCAAAGGAGCTGCTCAGCCAACACAGGGCAAGGGCACAGCTCTGGGGATCTGAGGAGGAGAATAAGTGCTTCACTTCTTCTGCAGCATCTGCTGTAAGACAGACCCTGAAGGGGAAAAGAGAGCACCGCGTGGCCTGCCTTCCAGAAGCTTACAGTCTAGTGGAGTGAGTTAGTTCTCTAGAGCTGCCGTGACAAATTACAAGCTGGATGGCTTAAAAGCACAGAAATTTATTCCCTCACAGTTCTGGATGCTAGAAGTCCAACAAGGTATCTGCAGGGTCATGCTCTCTCTGAGGCTCTAGGGAGATCCTTCTTGACCCTTCTCAGCTTCCGGTGGTGGCCAGCAATCCTTGGCATTCCTTGGCTCGAGCTGCATCAGCCCAATCTGCCTCCGTCGGTCCATGGCTTTCTCGCCCTGTGTCTTCATGTCATCTTCCCAGGAGCACACTAGTCCTATTGGATCAAGAGCCCATCCTACTCCAATGTGACTTCAACATATCTAATTACATCTGCAAAAACCCTATTTCCAAAGAAAGCCACATTCGGAGGTGCTGGAGATTAGGACCTCAATAAATCCTTTGGGGGTCCTCAATTCAACATTTAACAGGGAGGTAAGGTGAATGCACAAGTATGAGGGTGTGTCATCACTCCTCCAGAGACCTGCCTCTTCCCTCGCTCTCTGTGCCCCTTCCCCAGCTTCTGTGTGCCCGCAGGTGCTCTGCTTACATTTTCAGAGCTCCCTGCCATGCTTGAGAGTTCACATCCCCCAGAGCAGCCCTAAGCCCCTTGGTCCAAGAGGAACAAACTCAGGTCTAGTGGAGAGCACTGTATCACCTTTTGAAAAATTATTATGTTTTATCAAGTTTGTCGTCCAACTTTTACTCTATTTCCCCCACCCCACCTTTTGGCTCCTCCTTGCCATCCTCTTTAACCTCCTCCTCCAGCTGGAACCAAGAAGAATCATTTAGAATTGCCAATCAACTGTTGATTACTCTTTAACGTGAAGGAATTTAGGTTAATTTGTTACCTATTCTAGACATTTGAAAGTAAAACCTTCTGACTCTGTGTGCCCCCTCTTAAAGGGATTTAAAGTATCCACAAGCAGGCAGGAACTTTCTTTATTTTTAATTCAGGAGATTTGCCATTATTTCTAAAATCACCCTTTGATGCTCATCAGAGAAACCTGAGGTTACACCAAGCTGAAGCCTACTGGGACAGCTGAAGCTGGGAGAGGTGGGATGGGCGGTTCCACGCCCTCTCCTCTGTGTAGAGGCGGAAGTTGCTGCATCTTTGATGGTCTGCAGCCCAGACACCTGCTGGTGGGGGAACAAGTGCTGGGGCGGTAGAACCCAGCTCCCATCTTGCTTGGGCTTGAGGTGGCTGGCCGCCCTCTCCCTCTGAAGCCTCCCTTGCCTAAGCCCTGCTCCTTGTCTGAGCTCAGGGGCAGACCCCAGCCTTTTTCACCACCTCTACACTCTCTGATTCCAAGAATGTAGACAGAGCCTTTCTGGATTCTCTCTCCCTCTCCATGCCACTAAAGCTGGGAAAAAGTTCTCTCCATTTCTGGGGAGGCCACCCATATAGCCTCCGGGTCCCAAGTTTCTGCTGCCCCAAGCCCAGTGCCACTCAGGACACCACGGAGAGGAAGCAGAGAGCAGCTGACTCTGCTGTTTAAGGACATCTCAGGTAAGAGGGAGGCCAAGGGAGGTACAGAAAAAGCCTCAGTTCTGGGCACCTGGGAGACCACACTGCCTGAGCTGAATCCTGTACCTTGTATGAAAATAAAGTTCTCAATATTGATGCTGACTGTAGTGGCAATAAAGTAAGGAGATAACAATTATAAAAATATGTGCTGACTGGAAGAATAATCCTACTCATGGCCGTTTACATTACTATCATTCAGGTTACACCAAAGTGCCCATAGAACATAATAATACTTAGGTATATATAATTTTTTTTCTGGAATCAGATAACTTATTTGGTATATATAATTTTTTTTCTGGAATCGGATAACTTGTTTGTTTTATCTTTATTGAAGTATAGTTGATGTACAATATTATATGTTACAGGTGTCAATATAGTGATTCAAAATTTTTAAAGGTTATACTCCATTTATAATTATAATAAAATATTGGCTATATTCCCCATGTTGAAAAATATATCCTTCTAGCTTATTTTATACCTAATAGTTTGTACCTCTTAAGCCTCTCCCCCTATCTTGCCCCTCTCCCCCTTCCCTCTCCCCACTGGTAACCACTAGTTTGTTTTCTGTATCTGCAAGTCTGCTTCTTTTTTGTTATATTCACTATTTTGTTGTATTTTTTAGATTCCACATATAAATGATGATATACTTATCTTTGCCTTTCTCTGAGTTATTTCACTTAGCATAATACCCTCCAGGTCCATCCATGTTGTTGTAAATGGCAAAATTTCATTCTTTTTTACGGCTGAGTAGTATTCCAGTGTGTGTGTGTGTGTGTGTGTGTGTGTGTGTGTGTGTGTGTGTGTGTGTGTGTGTGTGTGTGTGTGTCTGTGTCTGTATAGTCATCTGTTGATGGACACTTAGGTTGCTTCCACATTTTGGCAATTATAAACAATGCTGCTATGAACATTGAGGTGCATGTATGTTTCTGAAGTAGTGTTTTGTTTTTTTTCAAATATATACTCAGGAATGGAATCACTGGGTCATATGGTAGTTCTCTTTTTAGTTTTTAAGGAACCTCCATACTGTTTTCTATAGTGGCTGCACCAATTTACATTCCCACCAACAGTGTACGAGGGTTCCCTTTTCTCCACATCCTTGCCAACATATGTTATTTGTGTCATTCTGACAGGTGTGAGGTGATATCTCATTGTGGTTTTAATTTGCATTTCTCTGATGATTAACGATGTTGAGCATCTTTTTGTGTGCCTGTGGCCATCTGTATGTCTTCTTTGGAAAAATGTCTATTCATATCTTCTCATTTTTTAATCAGGTCATTTGTTTTTTTGATGTTGAGTTGTATGAGCTCTTTATATATGTTGGATATTAACCTCTTACTGGTCATGTCATTTGCAAATATTTTCTCAGTAGGTTGTCTTTCTGTTTTGTTGATTTCCTTTGCTGTGCAAAAGCTCTTAAGTTTAATTAGGTCCCATGTGCTTATGTTTGCTTTTATTTCCTTTGCTTTAGGAGACAGATCCAGAAAAATACTGCTACAATTTACATCAAAGAGTGTTCCACTTATGTTTTTCTCTAGGAGTTTTATGTTTTCTGGTCTTACATTTAGGTTTTTAATCCATTTTGAGTTTATTTTTGTATATGATGTTAGAGAATGTTCTAATTTCATTCTTTTACGTGTAGCTGTCAGTTTTCCCAGCACTACTTATTGAAGAGAATATCTTCTCTCCAATGTATATTCTTGCCTCCTTTGTCATAGGTTAATTGACCATAAATGCATGGGTTTATTTCTGGGCTCTCTATTCTGTTCCATTGATCTATGTGTCTGTTTTCATGCCAGTAGTATACTGTTTTGATTACTATAGTTTTTTACCAGAGTCTGAAGTCAGAAAGCATGATTCCTTCAACTCTTCTTTTTCAAGATTGTTTTGGCTATTTGTAGTCTTTTGTTTTTCCATACAAATTTAAAAATTATTTGTTCCAGTTCTGTGAAAAATGCCCTTGGTATTTTGACGTGGATTGCGTTGAATCTGTGGATTGCCTTGGGTAGTATAGTCATTTTAACAATACTAATTCTTCCAACCCATGAACACTGTATATCTTTCCATCTGTTTGTGTCATCTCCAGTTTATTTCATTAATGTGTTACAGTTTTCTGAGTACAGGTCTTTTTCCTCCTTAGGTAGGTTTATTCCTATTTATATATTTATATAAATATTTATATTTTAAATATTATTTATATAAATTTCCTATTTATATATTTTTTAAGTGTTTGGATTAATATGATTTACTCTTAACTCTGTATATATATTCAGCTTTCTGTTACCATTCAATTTTTTCTCCTAGCTTCATTGAAATATAATTTACATACAACAGTCCTTCAAGATATAGAGTATTTTCATCACCCAAAAACTGTTCCTCCTGCTGCTTTGTAGGCAAGCCCCTTCCCCAGTCTCTGGCCCAAGACAACAATGATCTGCTTCTGTCACAATAATTTACCTTTTCTAGAATTTTGTGTACTTAGAATCATACCGTTTTTAGTTTTGGTGTCTCATTTATTTTATTTAGTAGAAACTTTTTGAGACTCATCCATGTTGTAGGATTTAATAATATTTCTTTTTTACAGTAAGTCCCCTACATACGAACCTTCAAGTTGCAAACTTTCAAAGATGTGAACGTGTGTTCCATCAATGTCAGGCGTGAGTGACATTGCAGCTTGCCCTCTGTCTCCTACTGCTGATGCTTCTTCAGCTCTACCATCTCCCCCCTCCTCTCCCTCTTCCAGTCAGTAATTCTTCTTGCCTGTTCACTCGATGCCAGCCCCTGTATGTCAGCTGTTGTCTGTACTACTGTACTTTCCAAGGTACTGTACTGTAAGGTTAAAAATGGTTTCTTTATTTTTGTGTTTGTTTGTTTTTTATGTATTATTTGTGTGAAAAGTATTATACACCTATTACAGTATAGTACTATATAGGCGATTGTGTTAGTCAGGTACCTAGGCTAACTTTGTTGGACTTATGAGCAAATTGGACTAATGAATGTGCTCTTGGAATGGAACTCATTCGTATGTAGGGGGCTTACTGTATTTCTAATTAATAGTCCATTTTATGGATGTATCACAATGTATTTAATCCATTTATCAGTTGGTGGATATTTGGGCTGCTTCCAGTTTGGGGGCAACGCACATAATACATGAGCAATGCACATGATACATGTACATGTCTTTGTGTGAGTATATGTTTTCACTTCTGTTGGGTAAATACAGGGCGACTTCATGGGTGTGCACCGTGGGCATTGGCCCTCAGAAGGGCCCTGCACTTGGTTTAGTGTTCTGCTTTGCTCTCTTGAGCAGTTGTACCGTTTTGCATCCCCACCAGCAATTTACGAGAGTTCCAGTTGCTCTGCATCTTCATCAATTTCTGCTGCTTTCTACCATAGTCATCTCTTCAAACCTTTAAAACTAGAGGAGGAGTTAGTATGTTGCAAGGGTCTTATTGCTCATCCATGAACAACTCCCACCCTCCATCTCTCCTTTGGACTTGGGCTTCCATGGGTTCATAAGACACTAAATAAACTGGTGGGGATAGGAATAGCAGAATTCACAGAATCATGAAGTTTCACAGTCATGGTCCTCTCTTTGTTCTCAAGCTGACATTGTTATGTTGTCTAATATCAACAGTTGTACATTGGGAATTTAGGCACAGGAATGTTTTCCAAGCAAATAGACCAAGAGAACTGCATTGCTTTTTAACTGTGATCAGCAGCCACTTTGGAAAAAGTTATTTGAGTTGTCCTATAAGGATAATGTATGTTTGCCATATGGCTGTTGCCTTTTAATTTAATAAATAAACAAAGAGTTAAACAGATAGCCCCGTTTCAAGTACAAGTTCTCCAACAATGGAGTCAGCACCAGACTATGTTTATTATATTCTTTGTGTCAGAATCATATTCATTAAGAATAAAGACTTCCCCAAATTCAGATGCTTCACATATAATGCTTTACTCTCATCTGAAAGTCAGCTATCCTGCTCCAGAAGAAAGTAGATTGATCTGACATCCTGGGCTCTTCAAAAAGCATCTTGGCTGCAGTCACACTGTGATTTTGTAAGTATTTCCATAAAGCAACAAAAATATAATTTATAAAATGAGTTGTTTCTTCATAAGAAAAGATGAACCTCTACATTTTTCTCTATTTTCTGTGATTTCTTAAAATACCATAATAGAAATACTTCAGTTCTTTAAGTATCACTCTGGCTTGCACTTTTGGACACATTTTAAGTGCAGCAAAGCTGTCGCAAAATAACAGTGAATGAACTTAATAGACCCACATACAGAAAATGCTGTAATTCACTGAGGCAGGAAAAGAAAAAAGAAGAAATGGAGAGACCTATCACTTTCATGGATAGGAAGACTGAAGATGTTTGTTTTCGCCAGGTTATGACATAAAAATAAAAAGATTTCAATCAAAACCCTGAAGGATTTGGGGGAGCAATTGACAAACTTATTCAAAAATCTGACAACAAGAATGAATAGGGAGAAGAACCAAAATAATTTTGAAAAAGAATAATAAAAAAGGAATACTTACCTTATTAAATGTCAAAATATTTTATAGAAAGTGCTTGGTCTCATGGAGAAATCTCTATTTTTTGTTTATCTGACCATGCAGGGTTTAATAAAGACAATAATAAATGTTTGAGCAGAAATGTGGGGAAATAGGTATATATTTTTTTACTTTTGAACATTTCAATAAGGGAAAACTGAACAATAGCCTGTTCTGGTTGGGCTGAGGGTTTTTCCCACAAGGGTCAAATTCATTCCAATACTATCCTTGTGTGGACATCATCCTTCCCTTTAGGATGGTCCTACTGATTGCCTGAAAGTGACATGGACCTTTTAATGTTAATGAAGGGGCTTAGTATCTTTCCATTAGTGCATTCCTTATAATGCAAAGATGTTCCGATTGGTTGCAAGAGCAGATGTATACTGAGAGCATTTAAATGATTGAAAAATAAGTGTATTGTTGATACCTAGATTAACAGACAGACTTGGTGAATCACAAGAGCTGCATCCATAAGTATCCTTCATAATTTCTGGCTACTCATTTTCATATTAACTGGAATGAGTTTCTTTTCAAATATATAAGATGGAAGATGAGAGGGGAAAATTGACTTATTGATAGAAGGGAAACAATCCTCTCCCCTCAAAGAATTAGGTAGCTTTTTAATTTAAAGTTCCAGTAGATGAATAAGGTTGATATTTCCCAGGAGTGACCTTGGTTGGAATTTCCCCTCAGTCTGAGGTAGCCAGGAAAAGACAGAGGTGCATTTTTCATAGCTCCATACTGGCCACTCTCATCCCTCCTCACGTTCCGTCTCGTCGTGCTGGTCGGGTCCGGGGTTCAGTGCTCCGAACAAGGGTGAAGTTAAGAAGTGACAGCTTGCCCTGGCCAAGAGTGACTCAGAACTCTGACTTCTGGTGTAGGATATTAATGCAGCCGGACATACGCTTGGTGGAAATATTTATTTTTAGAACTATCCATAACATCTTCCTGAATCCAGATCTTCACCTCGCTCTGGGTCTCCCACCAGTCACTGGACCCCAATGTCATTTCCAGGCGCTGTTCTGCAGAAAACGCTAGGCTGGCTTCCTCCTATTCAGCCTGCCAGCTGATCTGTACATAATCAGGTGTATGTAAGAATGCATATTTATTCATTTGACATTTACTTATCACACCTCTTCCGAGGTGGTTATCACAATATCTTGGCCGGGCTCTATCTCATTACCCCCGAACAACAAAATATTATAGGAGCACTTTCTGCCTAGGAAGGTCTGAGAAGGTTCCTGAGAGGCTGTGAAGTTTGGGTAGAATGTGGAAAGGTAATAGGAATTTACAGATAGATACAAGGGCAAGATTATCCTTGGTCAGGGATAAGCTCTTCCTTTCCCATGGCACTGATGCTGATCGGTTCCACATTGATATCTCCAGCCCTGATGTCTCATCGTATTTCAGATCTGTACCTCCTGCTGCCTATGGGACATCAGTTCATAAGCCAGAAATCTGGGAATCATCCTAAATTCCTTTATATATCTAATCCCTTATATCCAAGTCACAAAGACCTGTTTATTCTACCTGTTAAAGATTTTCTCAAATCCATCCCCACTTCTCCACCTGTATTGCCACTAACTTCATCTGGAAACCATCATCATGTCTTGCCTGGAGTATATTAAATGCCACCTAACAGGCCTTCTAATTCTCATCGTGTGTCCTTTCAACCTGACAAAGTGAGGGAAAAGGCCCATCTCTTTTTTTTTTTTAACATCTTTATTGGGGTATAATTTCTTTACAGTGGTGTGTTAGTTTCTGCTTTATAACAAAGTGAATCAGTTATCCATATACATATGTTCCCATATCTCTTCCCTCTTGAGCATGTGCTGTGCCACCCTCGGGAGCCTGCGCTTGCTTACTGACCGAGCTGCAGCTTTCAACACTCTCTGTTCACAACGTCCTCTCTGGCCATCCCGAATTACCTGCAGATCCCCAAATATGACTTGTGTTTTAATACGTTGCACTGTGGCATAGGTCCCCATTAAACGAAATGGTCTTGGCCTTGTGATCTGAAAATTCCCATCCGCTCTTCCACATTGTCCCAACTTCACAACCTCTCAGGAACCTTCCAGGGCAGAAGGTGCTCCAATAACACTTTTCTGTTTGAGGCTAATGAGATGGAGCTAGAGGGGGCACACTTGCACCCTGTAAAGCAGACTCTGTCTCCTCTTTGCTGTCCTACGGAAGGCTGGCAGTGGAGGTGGTCTTTGGCTAAGTTAAATGAGCACCTGAAAATTTATTTACCAACCCTGGGGTCCCCATGTCCCTACTGTGATCCACCTTGGGGCAACATGGCCTTAAGGGTCATGCATGACCCAAAGATATGAATATTGTTGGGTTTTGCCAAAGGTAGGAGACAGAGTTACATAACACACTTACAGCTGCATTATTTTGTTAATCATTATTTTGAGCTGATTCCAAAATGAACTTTGACTTTATTTTTTGGTATTTTGTGTATTCCGGGAGGGAATGGTGCCCATTTCCTGGTGTCCAGTGTGGGATAAAGGAGCCCAGGGAGGGTCTTCTTGTCTCCAACTCAGCACAGCTACTGTAACACTTAGACTTTATATTTGTTCCCATATCAGTTTGCCTGTATTCCCTGGGAATACGGGAATTGCATTGGTTTTTCTAGCCTATGAACACTGCCTGGCACATGGTGGGTGCTCAATAAACCTTGTCTTATTATACAACTGTAATAAAATAATATAGTTTCTCTTACTCCATCACCCATAGCCTTCATTACGTTGCTCTTGATATTAATGTGTCCCTGAGGTGAAAATCATGACAATTTCTCTTGGGTTTTTAACACCTACACATTACTTAGGTATCATGTCATCATAACATCTCAGAAGAGACACAAGAAGAAAATAGTGCTCGCGTCTTTTGGGCCATTAGTTGATGTTGTAGTTACAAGTGAAAGCCACCAGATGGCTTAAGGAAATGAGTTTATTTCCAATTGAGATTTTAGCGGAGAAATCTAGGACCGAGAAGTAAAGCATGATTGGAGGGAGCTCAAAAGGCTCTCTGTAGTGAACCCCAAATAACCCACAAACCCTCACTTACCAGTGTCACCACCTGACTTCAGAAATGGGTTTGTAGAGGCTTTGCAACCTGCAGAATGAAAAACACCAAACTGTGTATCATCCTTCCAGCGTCTACATGCTTTAAGAATTACAGAATAGTTACTGATATTTAATTCCACAAATATTTATTGAGTGCCTAAGTCCCAATTACACCTTCTGAGAGGCTTATTGAAGCATATGACACAGAAACCACAGCTTACTCAAGATGGAAAATGTGCAGGAGACTAGAAGTAGAAATGGATGTCTTTTTCTCCTTGTGTACACTAGTGCTGCAGTTTCAAGGAGAAATGCTGGCAGAAAATAATTGTGACCTAGAAAATTTTTGCATATTATCTGTAGACAGAATAGGTAAAAGACAAATGAAAACAAAGCAAAGCAAAACTTTAGATGACCACAGTATTTCTAACTCAAAGTGTATTTTATATGGTATTTGTATATGAGAACCAGAGTTGAAATTGTTAGAGTAGATTGAAACATTTTAATGAAGTAAGTTAAATATAAACCTATATATAAAAAGATCTGGGAGGATGTATACCAATGGTAGAATAAACCAAAGGAGATAAAAATCTAACTTAAGAGGTAACCCAGTATTTGAGATTAAAAGAAAAAAATTGAACTGGCTAAGATAGTTCACTTACCTTTTCTTTTTACCAATCTATAATTTATCTTTGCTGTAATCATTTTGTGTTAAATAAACTGTTTACTTTCTGATTAAAAAAGTGATACATGTACAGTCTAGAAAATTTAAAAATAGAAAAGTATAAAAGAAAAAAGAAAAATTACCCACAGTCCGATTACAGAGAGAAAACCGCTGTTGGCATTTGGGTTACAGGCACACCTCGGAGATACTGTGGGTGGGGTTCAGACCACCCAATAAAGCAGATATCGCAATAAAATGAGTTGCATGAATGTTTTGGTTTCCCAGTGCATATAAAAGTTATATTTACACAATATTGTAGTCTACTGAGTGTGCAAGAGCATTATGTCTAAAAAAGCAGTGTACGTATCTTAATTAAAAATATAACTATACCCGAATAAAAAATAAAACACCCTGTATCCATTAAGTAGTCACTCCCCATTCTCCTCTACCCCCATCCCTGATCAACTGTAATCTGCTTTCTGTCTCTGTTTTCCCAAATCTGTTTTCCCAAATCTCTGTTTTGCCTATTCTGGATATATTATATAAAAGAAATCATGCAAAAAAAATATTGCAAAAAATTCTAAATATTATCTGAACCTTTAGTGAATTGATATCTTTTTGCTGGTGGAAGGTCTTGTCTGGACGTTGATGCTGCTGACTGATCAGGGTGGTGGCTGCCGAAGGCTGGGTGGCCGTGGCGATTTCATGAAATAATAGAGCAATGAATTGCCACATTGATTGACTCTTCCTTTCACAAACGATTTCTCTGTAGTGTGCACTGCTGTTTGATAGCATTTTACCCACAGTAGAACTTTCAAAACTGGAGTCAGTCCTCTCAAACCCTGCTGCTGCCTTATCAACTAAGTTTATGTCATATGTTAAATCCTTCGTCGTCATTTCAATAATCGATTAAGTTGCCGTCTTATATGGGCGCAGTTCATGGTGCCTTACAATAAAGATCACTGATCACAGATCACCAGGAGAAATATAATAATAATGAAAAAATTTTAAATATTGTGAGAATTACCAAAGTGCGACACAGAGATACGAAGTGGAGCAAATGCTGTTGGATGCACGATGTCACAAACCTTCGACCTGTGAAAAAAAGGCAATATCTGCAAAGTACAATAAAGGGGAAGACAGTAAAATGAGGTATGCCTGTATTTTCTTTCGTTCTTTTTTCCTATGACTCTAAATATGACATATATGTAACTGGATGTTGAGGGAAATCTCACTTGTTTCCCTGGAGCTGGCAAACAGGACCCAAAGCTTAGGACAGAGAGCCATCAAGACCCTATGGAGGAAAGAGATCTTCAAACAGTTGGGGTCTAACTGCTCATCCAGAGCTTATTAAGGATGACCAAACCTTTCCAGTGTATATAAGCAAAAGGCTGATAGAGGGTGAGGGAGATGCATCAGAGTCTAGAAACGTCTGCCCCTTGGGGAGGACTCCACTATCCCTCCCTCCAAAGCTAAAAGGAGTATCAGCACTTTCCCCCGGGGAAATGGTGCTAACACCCTGTCCTTGTAGATGTGCCTTGTACTTTTCCTAGCAGGGAAAAGGAGAATGGAGAGATGGCAGAGGTGAGAGAGGAGTGGTCCCTCTGTTTGGCAAGGAGAGAATGGATGAGCTCTTATGGGACTAAAGGACAGCTTGGAAGGCAGCTTAGCTTGATTCAACTTGTCTCTACAACACCCAAGAGGGTTTCCTAGTGGCCAGGGAGTCCTAGCAGCCACACATCGAGGACTGTACCTCCAGGCCAGGAGCTGGAGAGCATTTCCTGGCCACGGAGCTCCCACGCAAAATTCCATGCCGTGAAGATGCTCACTTGAGCATTTAATCGGAGTGTCTGAGTGACACTGCTCCCCAGTGGCTTCTATGCCAGTGGGCGTGAACCTGAGAAACCAGTAGAGAAACCTCAGGATAAACACAGTGCAGTCCACTTGAGGAAAGTGTGTCCCGTTTCCCCCTTCCTTTTTCCCAGTCTCCAATCCTAAAAGAACTTGATTCCGAGAAGTTGTAACTTCTCTCCCCTCCCCCTTCAACTTCACGGATGACAAAAACTAAGAGACATTATATAACTAGTCAAAGGCCACAGAACTAGTTAATCCAAAACTAGGATTATAGTGCAGTACTCCTCTTTTGTACTCATTCACTTGGCTATTTATTCATTTAATCTTCAAATGTTTATTGTCTCTCCAATGGCAGTCCAGGCCTCAGGGCTCGTCATGTCCCATAACAAAGACAAATAATAATAATAGCTATTAGGCATTAGGCACTATATTAGGTACTTTCACTTGGATTATCTTGTTTAATGGTCATATAATCTTAGCAAGCACTTAGAGAAGAAAAGATAATGTTGATAAATTACAGTATCCTTAAAAAACCTTCTGGAGGGTCAGGGTTGGGGGAGGTAAGTAGGCAGAGCACAGAGGATTTTTAGGGCAGTGAAAATACTGTGTGTGATATTGTAGTCATAGTTATATGTCATTATACATTTGTCCAAATCCATAGACTGTACAACACCAAGAGTGAACCCTAAGGTGAACTATGGACTTTGTGTGATTATGAGGTGCTAATGTAAAAATCCTTGGTAAATGAATGTACCATTGTGGAGTGATGTTGATAATAGGGGAGTAGTCTATGCTTGTGTGGAAACAGAGGGTGTATGGGGAATCTCTGTACCTCTCAATTTTGTTGTAAACTTCAACTGCTCTTTAAAAAGTAAGTCTTACAAAAAACATCCCAAAGAGATATCCTGGCTATTCACAATAGCCAGGACACAGAAACAACCGAGGTTTCCCCCAGTGGATGAATGGATAAAGAAGATAGGGCATATACACACAATGGAATGTTATCCAGCCTTTAAAGAGAGAGAAATCCTTTCATTTACTACAACATGGATGAGCCTGGAGGACAATATGCTAAGTTAAATAAGTCAGTCATAGAAAGACAAATACTGCACGATTCCATTTATATGAGGTACCTAAAACAGTCAAACTCATAGAAGCAGAGAACAGAATGCTGGTTTCCAGGGGTTGAGAGGTGGGGTAATGAGGTGTTCAATGTGTGTAAACTTTTGGTTATGCAACAGGAATAAGTTCTAGAAATCTGTACAACATAAAGCCTAGGGCTAAAGATGGTATTGTGCACTTAGAAATTTATTGAGGGTGTGTCTCATGTTGTGTTCTTACCACACAAAAACAAAACAAAACAAAACAAGACAAAACAAAGAGACATCAGAAATTTTTGGAGGTGATGGAAATGTCTGTTACCTTGATTGTGCTGCTGGTTTTATGGCTGTTTGCATGGGTCCAAACTCATCAAATTTATCCATTAAATACGTGCAGCTTTTGGATATCAACTATTCCATGGTAAAGCTGTTAAAACAAACAAGCAAACATACAAAAAAATTCTACCTGCATCCTTTGGGTGACTCTGATGTGTGTGTGTATGCATGCATGTGTGTGTGTGTGTATGAAGCGGTATAATTTATCTACTAACTGGGAACACTTAGATAACAAAATAAGAGATAAGTCCTATTTGCAACCAGGACCCATCAGACATCGAGGAGAAGTGGTAAGGAGGGACTTCTGGAGGGAATTACGCAGTTGGTTCAAGAGATGCTATGCTTGATTCATGCATTCATTCAGCCAACATTGGCTGAATGCTGACTGTGACCTTGACAGGTACTAGGATACAACAAAAAGCAAAAAATGGACACAATCGCTGCCTTCCTAGAGCTCGCAGCCCTAGTGGAGGAGGACAATTTTCCAACAGTCACCCAAATAACCGTGTATAATAATCATAGCTAATATTTACTCAGGTCTTCTTATGTGTCAGACATGATTTCAGCCACTTTTCCTGTATTAACTTATTTAATCATCACAAAGAAAAAACAAAAACAAAATTTAAAAAACCTGTGAGTTAGGTACTACTATTATTATCCCCAATTATATTTAAATTATATGGAGGAAAGATTTGTGGTGATATGAGATCATTCCTTGGGGAAACTAACCTGGCCTGTGGGTCGACCCCAGGAAGACTGAGAAAAGATTGTCAAAGGCTGCCCTACCTTGTGTCCAAGGTGGGCAGGGTACTCATGAAGAGGTAGGAAAGTGCTGGAAGTGTATTGGTTTGGGACATTGGTGAATTGTTGGCTGAAGGCGAGAGTGAAAATGAACATTTATTAAGTACTTACTACTTCTTATATGCCGAAGTCTGTGTAGTACTGAACCCTGTCCCTGAATTGTTCTCTGACCCAACTTGAGGGTTCTGATCCTTAAAGGCCGGGGGTGGGGTGGGGGGGGATGGCGACGGTTCAGAGATGAAGTGCATCAGGTTACCCGTAGGGTAATCTAATTAAAACGAGGTGACCCCTGAGCCCTGGGGAGTGGCAGCTGCATAGGGTTGGCAGTGTCAGATGCCCTGATGGTGGCAGCAGGAGAGTGGCATCTGTGGTGGCAGAAGGGGGCACACAAGTGGCTGCTGAGGTGAACTCACAAATCACCTGGGACCCTGCCAGGGAAAAAGCTCAAAGTTACTGCTTAGTGGATGCTCTCAAAGGCCATCACGGTTTGGGGAAGTGTGAGTTACACACCTGAAGGTTCCCTGCTTATTCTCTTACAGCATCTTTGACGCTTTCTGGTTTCCAAGCATTCAGATTGTTACTGCCTGTGCTGTCTGCTCAGCACTGATGCCACTCGAAAGTTTACGATTCCCCCATGGGAATCATTTCCATCTTCAAACATTGAGCTGTTGCTTCACGTGCTTCACCCCCTCTGCAGCTTTTGATCCTTTTCAAGATGTGCTTGGTGTAGGAAGATGAACTACTGAAAATTAGGGCTTAATTTAATTTGACATACAACAAACACACGCGGATTAACGTTTTTAAAGATCCAGTTATAATTCCTAAGAATGATGGATTATTACAAAGAGAAGTTTTGAATTATCTCGATTCCAGAATCCAGATTTTGAGGGTCCAACGAATTCAGATGCCATTGGATACACCATATTTCCTGCTCTCTGCATGATTTCTGGTATGTTCCAAACCTCTTTAGATTCAGCACTGATAGCTGTAGACAAATTAACACTGAGCTTAGTTTTAGTTTGGGATTCAGTGTGCTACCTGAAGTGGGTGAAAGCAGTTGAAAATGTTAGATTTCAAACACAAGAGGCGTGTTTATGGAGGGCTAGGACAATGGGTGTACGTATTGGCCAGATCAGTGGTGCTCCAAGTTTGGTGCCTGGACCAACAGTGTCAGCATTCCCTGAGAATTTATTAAAAATGCTAAGTCTCAGGCCTCTCCCAAATTACTGAGCCCGACATTCGGGGTGGGGACAGCAGGCTGTGTTTTAACAAGCCCTCCAGGTGATTCTGGTATATGTTGAAGTTTGAGAACCGCTAAGCTATTCAAAACCGTAGCAGCTTAAATAAAATCAAAGTTCATTTCTCGCTCATGTACTAGCCTATGAATAAGCCATCTAGAGGTGAAATGGCAGCTTCATGATGCCGGGGACCTAGGGTCACTCCACCTGGTCACTCTATTACTCTCACAATGTGGCATCCATCACTTGGTTTTCAGTGGTTACTCCAGGCTGCCTCTCACACCTGCGTTCCAGCTAGCAGGAGAAGGGTCAGAAGGAGAGCGTGGCCTGGGGATTATCACTTACTGTGGCTGTGACTTTTGTGGCTTGAGGTGCGACAGCAAAACTAGCAGGACTTTCTTTTTCCTTCTTCACAATTTTACGGGCAGAAGATTCGTTCTTCCCGAAGATCTTTGCAACCTCAGCATACGAGTTTTTTCCTTTCTTTGTTAAGTCGAGAACTTTCACCTTTTCACTTAAA
Organism: Pseudorca crassidens; assembly: GCF_039906515.1. Lineage (NCBI taxonomy): Eukaryota > Metazoa > Chordata > Mammalia > Artiodactyla > Delphinidae > Pseudorca > Pseudorca crassidens. The sequence goes on from NC_090302.1 coordinate 106,846,950, forward strand.
GGAAGTACTTTATGGCTTCTCTTTGGCATATGTGAATTGCCAACATCACTAGTCTTGCCCTTTGGGGCCATTATTAAGTAAAATAAGGGTTACTTGAACTCAAGCACTGAGATACCTTGACAGTTGATCTAATAACGGAGTCGGCTACTAAGTAACTAACGGATGGGATACGCTGGACAAAGTGATGATACACATCCCTGGGGGATGGAGAGGGATGGCGAGAGAGTTCATCCTGCTACTCAGTACAGCACAAAATTTAAAATGTATGAATTGTTTATTTCTGGAATTTTCCATTTAATATTTTCAGAGCGCAATTGACTTCAGGAAATTGAAACCTTGGAAAGTGAAACTGCGAATAAGGGGGGGATGACCATACTGTTATTAATGTTATTACTATTTTTCCTCTTAAAACTCAGTAAAATAATCTCTGCAGTAAATTAGCATACTTAAGACAGCTCTGAATCTTCTATAGATAGACCATAAATAAGGCCATGTGGTTTTAACTCTGCCAGTGTAAAGGGGCGTATTAAGCTCTCTATTATTCATTTATAAGGGTGTCTCTGCCTACTTAAGTGGATTTTTATAAAAAGACCAAAAAAGCCTTATTTCAGTTTGAGTCCACCGGGACGTCCCTGCAGTTATTCAAGGTTTGATAAAGAATGGAGACAGAGCTGATATGCCTCTTGGAGGGGACAAAGCCTCACCCTTTGCATCATTTATCCTTGAGTTCATTTTCCACACCTGTGACAGCTCTTTTTTCAGTCCTGGAGCATGGCCCCCCCATATCCACGACCTGCAACCCTAGAGGTTGAGGATCTGTTGTCCTTCTCGAAAAGCCCCTCAGCCCTTTGTGTCCAGGGCTCTGCTGTGGAGTAGAGTGAGCACCCCTGGTCTGCCTTTGGTGCCAGGGCTGGGATGTCTCCCTACTGCACTGAGGCCCTTGGAGTCCCTGAAAGGCTGGACTCTTCCGTATGCACCACCCGGTTGGTGTCTTGCATATGGTGTTTTACTAAACAAGGGAGGGTTTCAGCAGAATCTGCATGTAGGGGCATTGCAGAAAGCACATTTAAAGCAATACATCAAAAAAAAAAATCATTTAACATATGTAACTGAGAAGCAGGTATGTTCTCAATAACTTGGCTAAATGTCATACCCCTACCTTATATAACAAGTCATTTCCCAATTCCTACTACCTGAAAATGTCTTCATATATTATCTGAATTTTCAGAGAGTATGTTTTTCTTCCTTAGTGTTTTTTTTTTTAGTAACCCTGACACATAGTTTTATGAAAGAAAATTAATTAGCAAAATAACTTGGCACTGAAGTTGCTAAGTTTATTAAAGTTTTCAGTATGTAATTAGGCTCATTTTATCAGTGATGTATACAATTTACTATTAGGATGGAGCTTAGAAATTGAGGGGTGGCACAATCTGATAAATTCTCTGGAGAGACACCTTGGCTTGCCCTCCTCTTTGTTGAGCACTAGTCTCTAAATCCTCAGATTCTTCCCCAGTCCGTGAGGATGTTTCTAAGACCCCCATCCCCACGTGCATCCGAGGGTGGGGGGAGGGAAGAGGATGCGTGGCCTGCTCTCTCCTGCCTTAAATCATGTCTTTCACTCTTTATAGTCTACCTGGGGAGAGGCAGCTTGGAACAATGTGTGGTTAGGAAAGCTGAGAGGGGAGGACAAGATGGAGCCCACGGGAAAAAGAGCAAAACTACTTATTAGGGGCTGATCTTTATGCAACGGGGGTGGTAACGGCTGGGGGGAGGATGGGAACGTCTACTGATGGAGTGACTGCTCCGTGTCAGGAGCTATCACACACATTACCTCAGTGGTGCTTGGATTTCAAGGGTCAGCAGGATTGGACCAAATATTTTGCTTTTCCACGTTCGATTCTGCCAGATGAGGGCCTTAGAGGAACAACTACCATCTCATCACCACCATATGAATATGAGAAGGAAGGACATTTCGACACCAGAAAAGTCAGAATATGTTATTGTGGAATAAAAGATAGCTTTTCAAATTGAATATATGTTGCTTATGAAAAACTTAAAGACACTATCGTTTTTCTTGTATTTTGCCATTTAGTATTAGATTGGTACCGTACAAGGTTTCATTTGTGTACATGATATCCCAGGAAGCAGGTAGCATCCCTACTCCTAGGCAGGGCAGCTTACCTCTCTGCATGCTTTGATAAACCCCGTGTAATGAGGCCAAAATTTAAACAATGACTCAGATGTACAGAAAATGTTAACTGCCCTGTTTTCTATAACTGATCTCATCTTGCTCTTATCGTTTCTAATGATGGAGGAAAACACTTGATCTTGACAAATCAAAGTGTCTTCTTGGCGTCTATCAGTTTTAAATAGCCTATTCGGGTAACTGGTCAGTCTTTCGGGATTCTCTCTAGGGCCTTCCCTACTCCTTTCAAGGTGCTATCTGTAACTGGAAGAGCTGCGTGTGCTCCTGGTCTTGTGGTCTCCCACTGAGGTGTCTCTCAGCCTTGGCACCTGTCCTGAGCATGTGCATTGGTGTAGCTTGGACTCCGGGCCACCTGGCTCCGGCTCAGCTGAGACACAGCTCTTCCTGTCCATCCTTCGGGCGTTAGGCTGGCTCCTGCGTCCAATAACTGAGGACCTTGCTGTTGCACCTGGTCACATGTTGCAGCACTTGGGTCTCCTTACTCTAACTCCAGGCTTTATCAGGGTCATGGGTTCTCTCTGTCCTTCCACATCCCCACCCCTCATGGGAGACCTGGCAATGCCCTCCTTCTTTCCCCACACCCAACACAATTGTGCAGGATCCTGTGAGGCTGCCCTCTGGTCTGCCAGCCTTGGCCCTGCCCTCAGTCACTGCTCCTCTGCACACACACACAGCATTGCATGCCTTGCTGAATGCAAGAGCCTTCGAGAATTTATAGGCTTTTTAGACCATGGCTTTCAAACTTCTTTTGACCAGGAGCTACACTAAGAAATTTATTTTAAGTTTAGACACGGTGTATGTACAACACACACGTGTATGTAAGAGAAATAAAAAATTCCCCCAATTATGTAGATCCTTCCTACTTGTGGATGCACTCTGATATTTCTAATCTAGTCTAAGTCATTAAAAACCACATTGTTCGGGCTTCCCTAGTGGCGCAGTGGTTGAGAGTCCGCCTGCCAATGCAGGGGACACGGGTTCGTGCCCCGGTCCAGGAAGATCCCACATGCCGCGGAGCGGCTGGGCCGGTGAGCCATGGCTGCTAAGCCTGCGCGTCCGGAGCCTGTGCTCCGCAACAGGAGAGGCCACAACAGTGAGAGGCCCGCGTACCGCAGGGATAAAAAAAAAAACAAACACATTGTTCCAGTCTACTCCAGTGATTGATATATATATATATATATATATATATATATATATATATATATATATATATATTTCCAGGGCTCCCTGCATTGGGAGTGTGGAGTCCCAGCCACTGGACCACCAGGGAAGTCCCAAGACTGTTTTCTTCATGCCCCGATGGTTCACTGTCCTAGGATATGCCCCAGGAAGTGAAGCACTGGCTCCCAAATCTTCAGATTCTTCCCCAGTCCATTTGGAGGTTTCTAAGATTCCATCCCCAAATTCATCCCAGGGTGGGAGAATAAGATAAAGACGTTTGGTCTTCTTTCTCATCTCTTAAGTCATGGCCTTTACCCTTTCTAGTCTAGGGTTTATTTTAAGGCCAGTCCTCTAGCTTTGGTTCTTATTATGTAAAATCAGTTGTGGGAGTTCCAAGAAAATCCTTTCAATTCTGATAAGCCCTGTTTTCAAGAATATTGTCTCCTTATCTCACCATGAATTTTAAAAACACTTTAAAAGAAACATCAAGTATTTTTTTGTCTAGTGGTTTCTGTGGGTCAGGAATTTGGAGGCAGATTAGCTGGGTGGCTCTGGCTCAGAGCCTCTTATAAGGTTGCAGACAAGATAACACCTGAAAGCTTTATTGGGTCTGGAGAATCTGCTTCTAAGATTGCTTACTCACCTGGCCCTTGGCAGGAGACCTCCTTTCCTCACCATGTGGGCTTCTCCATTGGGCTGATTGAGAATCTTCATGATGTGACAGCTTGCTTCCCCCAGAGGGAGTGATCCAAAAGTGAGCAAGAAGGAAGCTGCCTTGCCTTCTATGGCTTAGTCTCAGAGGTCACACACCATCACTTCTGTCTTATTCTATAGAAACAAACATTAAGTCCAATGAAAATGTCAGGGGAGGGAAACTGGACCTTTAAAAGAATTTGTGGGAGGGCGGAGTCAAGATGGCGGTGTGGGAAGACACCAGGTAGCATCTCCCGGGAACTAGGGCGCCTGCCGGCTGCTGATGGGGGACCCTGACGCCCAAGGAGACGGGAGGAACCCCCAAGTGAACTGGTAGGATATGGGGGGACAGAGGGGAGAGGAGAAGTGGAGGCCAGACAGGATTGGCACCCCTGAGGCTGGGGAAATCAGGAGAGGCAGGCAGGAGGGGCCGTCTGGAAGGAGCAGGAGAGGAGCGGAGGGCACTGGAGCCCAGGAAGCCTACTGGGCTCCCAGGTGAGGTCCCCTGCCCTCTGAGAACAGGAGTGGGGGGCACGCCTGGGGCTCTTCTGTCCCTTGAGCCTAAGCCCCACAGCCCCCCAGCCCCCAGGGCCTTTTCCAGCCCTGTGGGTCCTGAGCATTGGCCCCGCCCACTGCCCAAACCTCGCCCATGCTTAGGCCCCGCCCCCCAGCCGAGGCCTTTTCCCCGTTTTTTTTTTTTTTTCTTTCTCTCTCTTTCCCTTCCTCCTCTTTTTTACTGTGGTGGTACTCTTGTACCTTCCCGTTGTTGATTCATCTCTATTTTAATTTTTATGTTCTTTCTAACATATCTGTTAGTTTCCTAGTCTAATTTTATTTTTTACTTCATTATTGTTCTCTCTTTTTTTTCTGCCACCCCATGCGGCTTGTAGGATCTTGGTTCACAAGCTGGGAGTCGGGCCGAAGCTCCCGCGGTGGGAGCTCCGTGTCGGAACCACTGAACTAACAGAGAACCTCAGACCCCAGGGAATATTCATCTCACGGAGATCCTCATCTCAGCACCAAGACCCAGATCTAGCCAACAGCCTACAAACTCCAGTGTTGGACGCTTCAGGCCAAACAACCAGTAAGACAGGAACACAATCCCACTCATAAAAAAAAAAAAAAAAAAAGACAGCAAAAAAATATGTCACAGATGAAGGAGAAAGGTAAAAAGCTACAAGACCAAATAAATGAAGAGGAAATAGGCAATCTACATGAAAAAGAATTCGGAGTAATGATAGTAAAGATGATCTGGAATCTTGGAAACAGAATGGAAGCACTGATTGAGAAAATGCAAGAAATGTTTAACAAAGATCTAGAACTAAAGAACAAACAGAGATGAACAACACAATAACTGAAATGAAAAATACTCTAGAAGGAATCAATAACAGAATAATTGAAGCAGAAGAATGCATAAGTGAGCTGGAAGACAGAATGGTGGAAATAACTGCCAAGGAGCAGGATAAAGAAAAAAGAATGAAAAGAATTGAAGACAATCTCAGAGACCTCTGGGGCAATACTAAATGCACCAAACATTCAAATTATTGGGGTTCCAGAAGAAGAAGAGAAAAAGAAAGGGTCTGAGAAAATATTTGAAGAGATTACAGTTGAAAACTTCCCTAACATGGGAAAGGAAATAGTCACCCAAGTCCAGGAAGCACAGAGAGTCCCATACAGGATACACCCTAGGGAAAACCACACCAAGACACATGTTAATCAAACTAACAAAAATTAAATTCAAAGAAAAAATATTAAAATCAGCAAGGGAAAAACAAAAAATAACATATAAAGGAATCCCCATAAGGTTATCAGCTGATTTTTCAGCAGAAACTCTGCAGGCCAGAAGGGAGTGGCAGGATATACTTAAAGTGATGAAAGGGAAAAACCTACAACCAAGATTACTCTACCCAGCAAGGATCTCATTCAGATTCGACAAAGAAATCAAAAGCTTTTCAGACAAGCAAAAGCTAAGAGAATTCAGCACCACCAAACCAGCTTTACAACAAATGCTAAAGAAACTTCTCTAGGCGGGAAACACAAGGGAAGAAAAAGACCTACAATAACAAACCCAAAACAATCAAGAAAATGGGAATAGGAACATACATATCAATAGTTACCTTAAATGTAAATGGACTAAATGCTCCCACCAAAAGACACAGATTGGCTGAATGGATACAAAAACAAGACCCATATATTTGCTGTCTACAAGAGACCCACTTCAGACCTAGGGACACATAAAGACTGAAGGTGAAGAGATGGAAAAAGATGTTCCATGCAAGTGGTAATCAAAAGAAAGCTGGAGTAGCAATACTCCTATCTGATAAAATAGACTTTAAAATAAAGGCTATTATAAGAGACAAAAAAGGACATTACATAATGATCAAAGGATCAATCCAAGAAGAATATATAACAATTATGTTTATGCACACAATACATAAGGCAAATGCTAACAACCATGAAAGGAGAAATCGACAGTAACACGATAATAGTAGGGGACTTTAAGATGCCACTTACACCAATGGACAGATCATCCAAACAGAAAATAAATAAGGAAACACAGCTTTAAATGACACAATAGACCAGACAGATTTAATTGATATTTACAGAACATTCCACCCAAAAGTGCAGAATACACTTTCTTCTCAAGTGCACAGGGAACATTCTCCAGGATAGATCACATCTTGGGTCACATCTTGGATCACATCTTCAACACCCACTTATGATCAACCTCGGAAAATTTAAGAAAATTGATATCGTATCAAGCATCTTTTCTGACCACAATGCTATGAGATTGGAAATCAATTACACGAAAAAAAATGTAAAAAACACAAATACATGGAGGCTAAACAGTGCACTATTAAATAACCAAGAGATCACTGAAGAAGTCAAAGAAGAAGTAAAAAAATACATAGAAACAAATGACAATGAAAACAGGACGACCCAAAACCTATGGGATGCAGCAAAAGCAGTTCTGAGAGGGAAGTTTATAGCAATTCAATCTCACCTCAAGAAACAAGAAAAATCTAAAATAAGCAATCTAACCCTACACTTTAAAAAACTAGAGAAAGAAGAACAAAGAAAACCCAAAGTCAGTAGAAGGAAAGAAATCATAAAAATCAGAGCAGAAATAAATGAAATAGAAACAAAGAAAACAATAGCAAGGCTCAATAAAGCTAAAAGCTGGTTCTTTGAGAAGATAAACAAAATTGATAAACCCTTAGCCAGACTCATCAAGAAAAAAAGGGACAGGATGCAAATCAATAAAATTAGAAATGAAAAATCACAACTGACCCTGCAGAAATACAAAGGATTATAAGAGACTACTACAAACAACTATATGCCAATAAAATGGACAACCATGAAGAAACGGACAAATTCTTGGAAAGGTATAATTTTCCAAGACTGAACCAGGGAGAATTAGAAAATATAAACAGACCTACTATCACAAGTAATGAAATTGAAGCCATAATTAAAAATCTTCCAACGAACAGAAGTCCAGGATCAGATGGCTTCACAGGTGAATTCTATCAATCATTTACAGAAGAGCTAACACCGATCCTTCTCAAACTCTTCCAAAATATTGCAGAGGGAGAAACACTCCCAAATTCATTCTACAAAGCTACCATCACCCAGATACCAAAACCAGAAAAAGATATCACAAAAAAAGAAAATTATAGACCAATATCACTGATGAACATAGATGCAAAAATCCTGAACAAAATACTAGCAAACAGAATCCAACAACACATTAAAGGGATCATACACCATGATCAAGTGGGATTTATCCCAGGTACACAAGGATTCTTCAATATACGCAAGTCAATGTGATATACCATATTAACAAATTAAGGAATAAAAACCGTATGATCATCTCAATAGATGCAGAAAAAGCATTTAACAAAATTCCACATCCACTTATGATAAAAAATCTCCAGAAAATGGGCATAGAGGGAAACTACCTCAACATAATAAAGGCCATATATGACAAACCCACAGCAAGCATCATACTCAATCCCACTATTGGGCATATACCCTGAGAAAACCGTAATTCAAAAAGACACATATACCACAATGTTCATTGCAGCACTATTTACAATAGCTAGGACATGGAAGCAACCTAAGTGTCCATCGACAGATGAATGGATAAAGAAGATGTGGCACAGATATACAATGGACTATTACTCAGCCATAAAAAGAAACAAAATTGAACTATTTGTAGTGAGGTGGATGGATCTAGAGTCTGTCATACAGAGTGAAGTAAGTCAGAAAGTGAAAAACAAATACTGTATGCTAACACATATATATGGAATCTAAAAAAAAAAAAAAGGTTATGATGAACCTAGTGGCAGGACTGGAATAAAGATGCAGACGTAGAGAATGGACTTGAGGACACGGAGAGGGGGAAGGGTAAGCTGGGACGACATGAGAGAGGGGCATGGACATATATATACTACCAAATGTAAAATAGATAGCTAGTGGGAAGCAGCTGCGTAGCACAGGGAGATCAGCTCGGTGCTTTGTGAAAACCTAGAGGGGTGGGATAGGGAGGGTAGGAGGGAGGCTCAAGAAGGAGGGGATATGGGGACATATGTATGCATAGGGCTGATTCACTTTGGTGTACAGCAGAAACTAACACAGTATTGTGAAGCAATTATACTCCAATAAAGATCTATAAAAGAAAAAAACAATTTGTGGACGTATTTTAAACCTCCATAATAATTAGTATATCTTTTCAGATAACTAACAACGCAAGGTAGTACAGACTATGTGCTACCTGAGTGATGCAAGTGGTGAGTGCTATGGGGCAACCTAGGCTCAATGAATAACCGTGTTTTCTTGTGCAATCAGGGAAGGTTGCACAGACAAGATGAGTCTTGAATTGAATGAAGAATAAGGTCGGAAAACCAGAGAGAATCAGGCAGGCATTCCAGTTGGTATAGACAGAGTGAATCAAGTGGGAGGGAGGTTCTCACCTTAGATGTCAAAGTCCCCAGACTACTTACTCGATGTTACCTCCTCTATTTTCCCATCCACCACCATCCACACTCCCGACCTCCACCATCTAGGCAGTCTTCGAAGTTTCCCTTTTGCAACATTTGATTAGACTGTGGACCAGTGACTACTCTTCCCCCCCCGCCCCGCATTCTTTTTCCAAATTGATTTTAATATCCTGCTTCATCATTGTACACCAGGTGTGTGGGGGAGAGAGTGGGAGGAGGGAAGAGACACCTCATTTTTTTAGTTTATCGGTCACTGGTTCATGTGCTTGGAACTTTAAAATAGGGTGTGTCCTATATGTTAGAATAAGGGGATATATTCATATATATATATATATATGCACACACATATATACACATATACATATACATATATACACACATACGGATATCTCGATGGCCAGAGGAATGGACTATAAGAGTTGTCCACCAAAGTACGTTCTTACCTTCTTCCTTTGTTACTAGAACTGCCTAGTGTTAGCTGGATCTGTGGTTGCCCAGCTAGAGAACTCTACCTCCCACCTTCCCAACAGTTAGATGTGGCTGTGTGTCTAACCAGGTCAATGGAATGAGGAGAAATGACATGTGCTACCTCTGGGACACACTCCTAGGAGTACTGAGATGTGCACCCCTTTCCTTTCTGCCTTTTTGCTGGGCTAAGATACAGATGCGCTGCCAGGTTCTGGGATGGTGGTTATGTATGTGGATAGCAGTGCTGCCCTCCTAGTCCTGGACCAGTACATGAGAGAAAAAACCAAAACAAAAACTATCTTGTTTCAAATATAATACCTTTGGGTTACAGCAACCTAAGCTGTATTCCAACGAAAAGCTAGGCCTAGTTTTGGAAAAGAGTATTAAATATTCCTTTCTCCAAGGGGCAAGGCAGAGCCATTCCTGAACACACGGAAAAGAAACTTTTGCTATTCTAAGTCAACGTTTTGACCCAACTTAACCAAATACATAATCACTGTACACTTAATTTGAGCCAATATAGTGTGAGATATTACGGAAGAAAAGACATGGTCCTGCTCAGTGCTCTATTTCTGGATCGTTACATAATAGAAGAAATAAACTTCTATTTTGTTTAAACTGATGTATTTTGGGTATTTGTTATACCAAAGAGGACGCTTAGACTGCATCCTAAAGAACATACATTGTTAGAATTTGTTGGAAAACCAGAGCATAATCACAAAAATAACACTTCAAAGCAGTGTGTGCCCAATGGGGAATATGGACCAAAAAAGACTCTCTCAGTGTGGAGAAGCTCAGAAGGGTTTAGGAGATTCTGAAGAAATCGAAAACTTAGTGATGAAAATGGCATCATTGAAGGCAGGAATATTAATTCTCTCCTAAACCAACCAACCAGCCAACCAAGCAACCAACCTCAGTGTAACTTTTCTCTCAACTATTCTGGTAAATGAGATAAGAAACCCCTGTTTTATGAAAAAAGGTATTTTTTTCTTTTAAAAATTAAAAAAAATTATAATAATAAAAGTATCACAGCCAGGGGAATACTTGAGAACACTGTAACAATATGTACCATTTCAAACCAGAAGTTTAAAGAAAGTGAAAACCTGTCAACCATTACCATGAACAACAAAACTGCAAACAGTTTTTCAATTTTTTTCTAGTCTTTCTTCAGTGGGTGTGCAAGGGGAGGTGTATGCATTATTATACGTGTACTACATACTACACGTATACATACTGTAGCTTTGTTGAGGTTTCTTAACATTACGTAAGTACTTCTCCTTGACATGAAAAATTCTTCGGTTTTGTGTGTGTGTGTGTGTGTGTGTGTGTGTGTGTGTGTATGTGCGTGCCACATGGGATCTTAGTTCCTGGACCAGGGATGGAACCGGCGCCTACTGCAGTGGAAGCGCGGGGTCTTAACCACTGGACTGCTGGGGAAGTCCCCAAATTCTTCAGTTCTTAATTTCATACAATCAACCACAAAACATAGAAAAAGAAAACAGACTATTTCCTTTGACAGAAGAATGATCTTACGACCTAGAAGGGACACCTTGTAAAGCTTTCAGGAAAGGCCTGTAGAACCTACTTCGTATAATCTCCTGGCAAAACCAAATAAATCGGAAGTAAAAACCGAGGCACACTACACAGACAGAGCCCGTATTACAAAACAAACACTTTGACCGAGTTTTAATGTTACCTGTCTGGCCATATTCTACAATACAGTAGGTCTAATCCTCCTGTCCTCAGGTTACAGTCCAGACCACATGAACACAAAGAGGTAACTAAACAAGATAGAGAGGTAACTAAATCCACTGGGGAGGTTGGCTCAAAGCCTTCTCATTTCTCTGGGTGCTAATCTGAAGTTCCTTCCTTCATGAGACTATCCGCCCACTTTGGCAGAACATTCGTGTAAAACCAAAATTTCACATATGCAACTCCCAAGTCACCCATCTGCCTCCACCCACCTTATTTTTGGGGTTGAAAATCTGTCACAGGAGCAAATGTTACGTCCCATGATTTGAGAGCCAAGAATGATCCAAGAGAACGCTTAAGTTCACCCGAACTGCGTTAATGGGGTATCAGTGCCTTGTTCCTATTTTTCCCCCTTGTGTTTATCAGTATATTATTTCTATGTGTGTGCATATAAATATGTGTATATAAAACATTATATTTAATTATCTTTCCTATTCTTAACTTTTTGAAAATTGTGCTTAGTTTTCACTTTGGATAATCATCTTTTTGATAATTTATCATCATAATGGCTCCAGTGGAAACAGATATAGTTACTAGTTTGTAAGGTAGGTAGTCGTACTGCTTACTGGGCACACCGAGCAATTGTTAAGGAGGTTGTGAAATGCGAACGAACTTCAAAGTCAAAAGCCGGGCATTATTTTTTTGGCCCCTGCCGCTTCACGTACTTTGTACCGCCATTACTACACTTTGTCTTCCGCCCGGGAACTTTGCACCTAAGGGAAGCAAGGAAAACGCGCAGGTGCCTCACCGGCCCCGGCCCCACGCCAGGGCGAGAACACGCCCTCGGTCCCGGCCCGCCCGGCACGAGGCTGAGGTAATCACTCGATTCCGGGGCGGGGGCAGCACAGCCCGCCGCGTACGTGCCCCCGCTGACCCGCCCGCCCGCCGGCCGGCCAGTGCACCCAGCTCCCGCCGCCCCGCGCCGGCCGCCCACTCCGCAGCGGCGCCTCGGCTCCCGACCGCGCCGGTCCGCCCGGCGGCCCCTAGGCAACACACCCGCCCATGCTCGCCGCCACCAGGACGGCCCACCAGCTCTTCCAGAGCCTCTTCTCCGTCCGGAGAATGGGTAACTCCGCCTCCAACATCGTCAGCCCACAGGCGGCCCTACCGGGCCGGAAGGAGGCGATCGCCGTAGCGGGTAAGGACGCGGGCACGCACAGAGGGCGCGGTCGTCGCCGCTACGCACGCGCATCTTCTGGCCGCCAGAAGGGAGCCGGGGGCCAGCCTCGGGAGGGTCGGCAGCCGGCGTTCTGCGCAGGCGCGGAGGGCGCTGGCAGGGGAAGGGGCCAGGGGTAGCTATTCTTTCTTTGTTTGGGTTCTCACCAGCTAAAACAACGCGAAACGCGTTGACTGGACCTACTACGGTGGTATAATTCATCTACAGTGCAAATACCCCGGCGGCTTCAAACTTCGGGCGGGAAAAGCACTGACCCAATTTTCGCCCTTTCCCACGGTGTGCATCCCCTTTCCTTTTGGCACCGGCCGCTGGGATGCAGGCCAGTTGCAGCGGTGCTGCGGCGTTGTGTTGTCACTGGAAGCAATGGAATGGTACAGAACGATGAATACTGCAGTTTTGAAATTGTTTCTCACTTCACTGTTCTGGTTGTAGGAATTATCCTCAGGCTACCATTATCCTCCAGGACTGCCCGGTTTCCCCCAGTTGGCAGGAGCTGCCCCTGGCCCTGTGCTCCCGGGTTTAACTATGTGTGTCAGCCATGCAGAAGAGCTGTGCTTCCCAAACTTAAAAATAATTTTCCAATCTCATACCAATACTTCTGGAGAGTATAATAAAATATATATAAAATATAATAAAAGTGAAATGCTAGAAAAATGAAATAAAATGAATAAAAATGAAAAAATATAATAAAAATGAAATGCTAGAAACTGCTCTAAAAGTTTCGAAAGCTTAACTCTAATTTCTGTCTCAGCCCTATAGAAGGTCGCAGATAGCACGTGTCCACCAACCTGAGGACCATACTTTTTGAGAAGAATTACCTTGGTGCATTGCTTCTCAAAGTGTAGTCCCAATGATATCTTTTAAATACGCCCTTCCGGTGATACTAATGCACTTGGTAGTTTGTAAACGGGTGCCTTAGAGGTGTTGGAGGATTAATCGGTGATTAATCTTTTACGTATGGCTCGATGCCAAGATAAATCCTGCATTTACAGTTTTCTAGGGATTTTTCCATCTTTCTTTTCCTTAAAGAATTGTTGAGTATATATAGGAGGAGGTCGTTCTGAGGGTCTGTGTATCATACACAATACTCAGTATGAGGTTGGAGAAGGTAGAGGTCTTTGGATTTGAGGCAGTTTGGGAACTGATGCTGTGTGACCTGTTTCTCATTCACCTACATTAGCAGTTCTATTTCCTATGTCCCATATCACTTCACTCCCAGCTCATTGATAGCCTTAAAAAGCTTATTTTATTTTTGACTCAAATTCAGAGAATGAGTTTCGGAAAAAAAAAAATCCAGATTATCTTTAACTCTGTCTCTAAATTACATAACCCCATTATCTAAACTTTATCTTGAAAGAGAATTCTCTTTTAACAAACTAGGATTCATAAATGGATATTTAAAGCAATAATTCTCAATGCTGAACTTTCCCAGCTTGTATGAAACTTCCTCTTTACACACTACAGTGTCTGTGGTATGTCCTCCTAGACATCTAAAAACAAACAAACCAAAAACTCCTGATCAGATTTCCAAACTGGTTCAAGGTTAAAACTGACCACAATTTAGTTCTCCTTTATCTTAACCAAAGTCTTCCCACTCAGTTCTTTAGTATATAAATGACACTTCTGGTAAAAGATTAACATGACAGAAACAAGCCAATGATTTCTTTTTCTATCCATCTAATAACTCTGACTGCAAAACCTCAGGACTTGGTTCTTGTCCAGGCTCTTCTGCCTTTTTATATAGCCATGCATACATTGCTATATCTGGACCAGTGAACTGTTTTTTTTGGTGTAGGGCCAAGCCTATAAGGCACATGTCCTTTTTGTTCAGCTGTTGTAACTTCCACCCCCGCAAATACTTAAATTTTAGATTGTGGCCTTTCCTATCTCTACCCCTGGTACTGCTGCCTTGACAGGTTGCCGAAGGTTCTGATTGGCCCAAGAAATGGGCAGTGTTACCTCTTTGGTGGGTTTTCAGTGGCTGTAAGATAGAAGCTTAGGGGCTTAATATTATTGTTTTGAAAGTTAAATTCATCTCTACTCCAACCTCCAATCTGCTTAACAGCTTTTCACCTTTCTGTATTACCTCTGTCTATGTCTGTTGTTATTTGCAACCTACCCTTAGTTAATTTATAAAGGTAACATGGTTTCAGGAAAAATACTAATGATATTTTTATTTTGTTCTAGAACAGGATGCACTAATTTAAAAAATTCATATGGAAAAATAAGCAGGAATAGTTAATGGTAACTGTAAAAGAAGAACAAAGAGGGACAGCTAGCCCTTGCACATAGTAAAAGTGAAGCTTAATAATTTAAACAGTGTGGGACTGGTCCATGAATAGATAGGTCGATAGAAAGATCAGAAATTCTTAAATACGTATGAGAATGTAGCATATGGTACAGGTGACATCCCAAATCAGTGGGGAAAAGATGGAATATTCAATAAATGGTTATGGGACAACTGAGTAGCCATATGGAAAACAAACAAACAAACAAAAACCCCCAAAAAAAAACCCCACCAAAGTTGGATCTGTACTTCACATCTTAAACCAGGATAAGTTCCAAAAGATATATGTTGATAATAGCTCACTCTTATTGAGTGTTTACTATATGCTGGACACTGTAGTAATTGATTTACATTTACTAATACGTTTAATCTTAACAACAACCTGAGGAGGTGGTAACCTGTTACTATCCCCACTTGTAGGTGTGGAAACTGAGGCCTATAGAGTTTAGGTGACTTATACAAGGTCATATAGCTAATAAGTAGTGGATCTGAGATATGAATATAGGCAGTTTGCCTCTAGGGTTTGTGATCTTAACTACTATATGTACTGTTTTTTCATTTAGTTAAATGTGAAAAATGAAATAATTTAAGGATGAGCAAGGGAGAATTCCTTTAGAAAGGAAAGCCTTTTTAACCATGACTTGAAAATCAGAAGACTTAAAAAACTGATAAATTGGATCACAACAAAATAAAAATCTTCTGCAGGCAAAAATTACCGCAAGCAAATTCAAAAGACAAACTGGGGTAAATATTTGCAACTCATATCGTAGGTGAAGGACTAATCTCCCTAATATATAAGAAGCTTCTAGAAGATAATAAGAAAACACCAACATCCATTAGAAAAATAGACAAAGGTTATGAGCAGTTTACAGAAAAGGAAGTATAATTGGCTCTTAAACATATAAAAAGATGCTCAGCTTCATTCATAATGAGGAGAATGCAAGTACCATTTTTCATTCTTCAGACTGGCAAAAATCCAGAAATTTGATGATACACTTTGTTGGTAAATCCTTGAGGGAGAAGACACTCTTGTACATAGCTGGCAA
Source organism: Pseudorca crassidens (assembly GCF_039906515.1). Taxonomy (NCBI): domain Eukaryota; kingdom Metazoa; phylum Chordata; class Mammalia; order Artiodactyla; family Delphinidae; genus Pseudorca; species Pseudorca crassidens. Next base: position 106,862,740 of record NC_090302.1, read on the forward strand.
GAATGTAAATTGGCTCAACTCTTATGGAAGGCAATTTGGCCATATCTGTCAAAAATTTAAATGTGTATACCTTTTGACCCAGGAATTCAATTTCTGGGAATTTATCCTACAGATATACTTGCATTCGTGCCAAATGATGACTGTACCAGGTTATTCACTGCAGCTTTTCTTGCAGTAGTCAAAGACTGGAAACAACCCAAACGCCCATCAATAGGGGCTAGTTAAATTAATTATGGTTCATCCTCACAATGAAATATGCAGCTGTAAAAAAGAACATGGAATATCTATATGAATGGGTATGGAGAGATTGCCAAGATATAGTGTTAGGTGAAAAATGCAAGGTCAGAACAGTGTTATATGTTAACTTTTGTGTGAACAGGGAGGATAATAATAATATTTATGCACAAAGAAACTTTGGAAGGATAGATAAGAAAGTAATGGCCACGGAGAGGGCGATGCAGTGAGCTGATGGTGGAGGGGAGACACAGGTGGGAGACTTGACTCCGTGCTTTTTTTTAACTTTTGGTTCTTATAATGTGACTGCATTATTGAATTAAGTAACTCCACTTTGAAGATGATCTCTTTCTGCTGTTTTTAGTCTAATTGACCACCTTACTATCATCTTTTTTTCATCCCTATTTCAAGTTCTTTTTTTTCCTTTTTAAATTTTGCTCTTTTTCATGTCAAGTTCTGTTTTTCTTCCCCAACTTGCTTTTGTAATCAAAATCCACATTTTGGCGTGATTTAAAAATCTAAATTTAGAGGGTGAAATTGGAATAAGTTAATCCAAATCATTTTACATTTCATAAATATTCATTTTTATTGAAGTGTCAATTGTGGTGGCATCATTTATACAAAGAAAAGATCCTTGGGGACAAATTCCTTCCACTATTATGTAGAAGGCATTATGTGTATTTTATTTTGAGTGATGTACATAGACTTTTAAAAGAAAATCATGGAAAACAAATTTCCTTTTAGAAAAATTTTCACCAGTGTGTGATTAACTTCTAAATTGTAGGACACAGAGCTATTATCTCTCCTCTTTGCATCCTGTCTAAAGCTCTTTATTTTACTCTCTGTTTCAGAATCCTCAGTACTTTCCTGAAGTCCCTGGGATAAGGGTATTCCATATCTCCCGCCATCTGACCCTTACCTTCCCAGCCTTTTTTCCTACTGTGCCCCTATAGAACCCCATCTTCTGGCTAGCATGTGTGTCAGTGTTTTGCCTCTGGAAACATTCATGTGATTTTACCCAAGTGGGTTCCACACGCTAATCTTTTCATTTAGTCATTCATTAAATGTTTATTAAATGCCTGCTTGGGTAAAATATTGTGATTTCCATATATCCTTATCCTGCTCTTCCTCAAAACTTACCCTGCTTGAATTCCCTTTCTCCTATAAACCCATGCCTTTCCTCTCCAACCTAAGCAATCCCTTTCTTCTCTACTAGACAAATAATTTTGAACTATTTTATGAATCCTTCTATCAGATCTTGCATTGCTACTGAGGTGCTTTTTTGCTACCCAAGTTATTAAATCTCTGTCTTATTGTAGTAGGGGTGGTGTGGGTGTGCAGCCGTTACCATGAGACCTTTAGCGCATCAGTTAGAGGTCCCACTCCGCCAACATTCAGCCTGACAGTGGTCCTCAAGGCAGACAGTGCAGTGAGAGGCCGATCGTGGCCGTTTCCCCGGAGCCCTCCATGCCCTCCGGTCTTGGGGCTGGCGGGTGAGCTGGGGGCTCAGGGACAGGCTGAGGGCTATGTCCCGCAGAGCCCCAGAGTCCATGCCACGGGTGCCTGCTGGCCAGGCCCAGGCCTTGAGGCAGCAGCGAACATCTTCCTCATCCCCACTTCTGCTACCTAAAGGGGGTGGCTGTCTGCATGGGTGGCAGTCCACGGAGGCCTCAGCGACTGGAGTATACAGACACTGCCATCAAGGTAACAGCTTCAGCCAGCTTCAGCCTCTCTGTTCAAGTTTCAAAAATTGGTCCAGCTGAGATCAGTTGTCTACCCCTAGGAGGTGGCCATAGGTCAGGGTTAAGTTGCAAGGACATTGCACAGCATTACTTCAGGTCCACCTCTGTGGTTGGGCTATTCTCAAAGAAGGGCAGTTGTCATGAGCTGGGAATTCACCTGATGGGTATTTGCTACAAGAGGTATTACATTGATCATACACAAATGATTCTCTCCAGTTTAAATGCAAAGCCTGAGGGCCGGCTGGATCCTGGGCGCCTTGCCCCCCTCAGTGATGACAGCTGGGCCAGGTCTGGGGACCTGGCCCTGAGGGCAACGCCAGCTGAGATCTGACTCTTTAGCCCGGCCTGGGCACTGGCGGGAGGACCCAGACTGGGTGCTGGACAGACGCTCCTGGGCAGGGTAACCGGCCGGCGCAGGGACCCCCCTCCTCTCGGCCAGGGCCTGGACCTCGGAGGGCGAAAGTTGAGCCTTGGGACCTTGCTCTCTCTTGTCAGGACAGAGAATAACAAGTTGTTTTGGTGAAGGTTTACAGGAACATCGTGACCTGACGTGACCCAACCTCAGGAGCAAAGGATCTGACACCAAGAAGTTTCACAGCTAACCACGCGCCTCCCTCACCTTTCCTATAAAAAGGCTTTGCTGAAAGCATTCCGGGAGTTCGGGGTTTCTGAAGCATGGGCCGCCTGTCTCCTTGCATGGCCCTGCAGTAAGCCTTTCTCTGCTCCAAACTCTACCGTTTTGGTATTGTTTGGCCTCACTGTGCGTCGGGCACACAGACTTGTGTTTGATAACATTATCTCCCCATATGAGTGTGAGCTCCCCAGAAGGATGTCTGTCCAGAGTGGGGAGCCATGTTTCACTCCTTAAAGGGAGGGACTGGACCATGTTTGATACTTATTTTATCCTGTAGTGTGTAGCACTTCACAAAGGGTACTGCCTGCCTGCATCAGACACTCAGTAATGTTTTGTGGATATTGGGGGAGAATGTGGTTAATGCCTGAAAACAAAGACCAAAAAGGTGGTTTTTTTATGTGACCATCGTGTGACCAATGGTGACCCAGAGAAACTAGCAAAAACATAATATGTTTTATCCATGGGGTACATATTCTGAATTTTTTTTCCACTAGTGGTGGTGGATTTGTGCTGATTTCAGAATTCCCTCTCAATCACTCTTGTGACCAGTGGTAAACTTTTCGACTGGCCAGGATGAATGATGGGAAGCCCCTTGTCTTCAAATCTCTGAGCAGGGACGTGCTAGGGACCTGCAGCAGCGGTGGGGAAAAGGATGTCATGCTCAGCACAGCCCTTGGGGGGCCCCGTCCTGCTCCCCTCTGGTTCAGGGGACACAGCGAGCCCCTGTATCAGCTGGGGAGGGAGGAGAGTGACGACAGCTGGGTGAGGAGACTCAGCCTGTGACATGGGTCCCAAGAGAGCCAGCAGCCTCCAGGCCCTCAGCAAGGACCAGAGTGAAGGCCTCTTTGCCGAGCTTGGTCTGGCCCCTTCACAGACCCCAGTGGCCTGGGAGCCATCACCCCTGCTGCCTTGGCAGATGACCAGGCCCCTTCTCATACTACAGCAGCTGGCTGTAGCCCCTGCCATCCTGTGCCAGCCCAGATCTCGAACTCTGGCACTGTACGAAAGACTGAATTCTGCAGAAGATGGTTTCAGGGTGTCAGTGTGAGGAAGAAAAGTTGTGGATCTTCTACATCCTGTTCTTTCATCTTTCTTCCCTCATAAGTCTGCAGTTTGTCTGAGAGCATCAGAATATCTAATGTTTTATGAAATAGTAGCATTAGAGTACAGACTACTTCAGGGCAGGATTTTGTCTTATTCTTCGTGTCTGGAACACAGTAGGTTGACAATAAATATTTGCTGAATGACTGTAGCATATTATGTTGTGATCTCTTTGATGGGCAGGCCCCTCAAAAACATACCTGTGTTGTGATACAGAATAGATAGTCAATAGCTGTTTGAATGGGTTCTAGGTACTTTCTCCATAAGCATCTTAGCTGTAGACATCTTTGCTGCAAGCATTTTTTGCTGCAGAACTAACTGGCAGTTTTGCTGTGAAAGATGAAATAACTGGTTGACAGTTTTTGGTTTGACAGTTTGGTTTTAACTGGTTGAAATGCGTTAGCATTTCTTCCACTTAGTGACATTATTGATGGCTTTACTGAGCTGACAGATGACAGTGATTTGCCCCAAGAGTAGGTTTTTTAGTTTGAAACACACTGCATTGGAGGAGGAAGAGACTAAGGACCTCAAAGGTGCAGAGTTGAACCCACGTTTCCCATAGAACTTTGGAACATCTATCAATGGACATGTGCCAACATGCTAAGAACACACAACAGAGTAGAGGCTTTCACAAGGCAACACAGAGCTCAGTTACCAATGCGCATGCTACTGTTTGAAAACTGATACCTCTCTTAATGAAGGAAGAAATTTTAGTGAAAATTTGTCTGATGCTGAACAAGGAAATGAATCAACAAGCAAGAATAAAGTATAGAACGCAATGAATGAAAGACTTGGAAGACGAGTTTTCAGGTACAACCCACAAAGTAAAATCAGTTATTTGGGCAGTATCGCCATGAATCTACACTTCTCATGTTTTATTACGTCCTTTTTAATATCCTTCTTTTATTTTTCATTATTTTATCTTTCAGGGCAAAATTGCCTTACGTCCAATTAGTTAACCCAGTGGAAATGTTTGTGGCAAAAATGCATCAGGGGGCTTCCCTGGTGGCACAGTGGTTGAGAGTCCGCCTGCCAGTGCAGGGGACACGGGTTCGTGCCCCGGTCCGGGAGGATCCCACATGCCGTGGAGCGGCTGGGCCCGTGAGCAATGGCCGCTGAGCCTGCGTGTCCCTCCGGAGCCTCTGCTCCACAGCGGGAGAGGCCACAACAGTGAGAGGCCCGTGTACCGCAAAAAAAAAAAAAAAAAATGCATCAGGCAACATTGTCTCTGGCAAGAATGCTTACGAAAGCACTGGACACGGGTTGAGTAATGGAGAGGAGAATAGCACATTGAAGAAGACAGGAAGGGTGGGCACCTGGGGACTTGGGATTGCCACTGTTTGCTGGTTTCTGTGTTAATAGTCTTTCCTATTATACCGGAAAAATGTGTTACCTAGATAGCATTTCGACAGCCAAATGGAAATGTATGTGATAAGGAGTGGGCCATATTTGAAGAATGGAGCATCAGTCCACCCTTGGTACGTGATGGCAGCCTCCTTAGCTGTCACTTCTTCCTTCCTGGAGTTCAGAGCATCAGCCCAGGCTCGGCTGCACAGAGCTGAGTTTTCTCCATGCTGCCCAGACCTTTGGTTACGTCAGATTTCTAGTAGGCCGTGGGTTTGTCATCATGGGGTAGTTCAGTCATTTTAACTTGTGTCTATCTCCTCACCAACTTTTAAGCTAAGAGATGGTGAGAGGTTGGGAGAGTCTGACATCTGCCTTGTCTTTGAATAAGTGGAATTGGCATTTGCTGGCATCACCCCTGTCGTTGCCTGCATTTTACTGCTTTACTCTTTGTACTGTCTTCTCCTGGCTGGCTGGCTAGCTTCTTCCCAACCACTCTCATCTGTGCATGGCTTCTGAAAGCTAGAGCTCATCTTGCAAAAGTTCCGCTTCCCATTTCCAAATTCTTAGAGGATACGTATGTCCGGCCATAACCCCAAACTCAGTTCTAAGACCAAACTTACCATTTTCCCTTCAAAACACTGGATACATATTTTAATTTCCCCATTTCTGTCGTGGCACTACTCTCCCCCAAACCTTAGCCACATTCATCTTTGATCCTTGCCTCTGTATTTAAACTGGTCCTCTTCCAGTGAGTCTTAATTGTTCCTTGCCTTCTGTATTAGTCAGGGTTTTCCAGAGAAACAGAACAATATATATATAGTATGAGGGACTGGAGCACATGATTATGGAGGCTGAAAAGTCCAAGATCTGCTGTCTGCAAGCTGGAGGCCCAGGAGAACTGGTGATGTAATGCAGTCCGACCCTGAAAGCTGAGAACCAGGGGAGCCACTGGTGTAAGTTCCAGTCTGAGTCTTAAAGCCTGAGAACAAGGAACATCTGATGGCAGGAGAAGATGGATATTCCAGCTCAGACAGAGTGACTTCCCCCTTCTTCCATCTTTTACTTCTAATCCGATTGGATTGAATGAGCACCCCCCCTCCCCCATATTGGTGGGATCATCTTCTTTACTCAGTGTAACTCAAATGCTAATCTCTTCTGGAAGCACCTTCACAATACACATGGAAATAATGGCACAGAAAACTAACCATCACACTTGCCTTGTTCACTGCTTTCAGCCTTCCCAGTCTGTCATGAGCACCACTACCAGGCATCTGTTTAAACCTCAGATTTCTGTCACTGCTAAGAAAACAGCGGTAACTGTGAGATCTGGGTGATGACTTTCTTCATCCTGGGGTTAGAAACATTCTTTGACTTGCCGCTAATCTCAGTGTTCCTGATCTCTGCTTCCACTGCTGAGGCTGACGTCTACTCTTAGTACCTTCCTCTGGGAAGTTTGCTTTTTTCCTCACAGCCCATCTCAATCTTCCTGGGCCTTTCAAGGCTAATCTCAGTTCTTCCCCTTCCATGCTGCCTTTTGGGGACTGTTTCAGCATAGATTGTTCTCAGAACTGGAGGTGGAGCTAGGGCTTTGAGGTCCTGTTTTACACTTTCATTCCAATGTGTCTTCTTAAGGGATGTAAAGGTTGAGTTCCTTTAATGCATTTGGAGCTCAGAGATTGCCATTGTTCTCCCTTGCGTTTCCTGAACTTCTAACCTGGTCACGGTGCCCTGTGGGCATGACCAGAGCTCTTGGATTACAATGGTCAGGCTGCTTGGTCTTCTGGTAACTTCCTCTCTGGATGTCATATCAAAACGTTCTTCCCATTTGGTGAGACACTTGACTACTTTGATCATGATGCTGTTAAAATAAGCTGAGGCATATTAAAACTTTTAAGAGTCCATCTGAGCAAAAACTGATTGGAATTGGGCAGTATCCCATCTAGCTGATAGAAAGGGGCTCTGAGGAGCTGTACAAAATGAAAGATTTTTATAGCCAGAAGGAAGCGGGAACAAGGAAGTTGTACTAGGCAGGGTGGTCGTGGCAAGGTTACTTTCCTCTACGGGATGGCAGGAGATTCCTGATTGGTTCTTAAACCGGTTCTCTCTTATTTCTGGGAGACCCAAAACTGTAGCCAAGGTAAATCTTGGTTTGGTGACGTGGGGCTTAGCATAAGTGACTTTATTTGGGGCCTATTTTTTGTTTTTAAACAATGCCAAATGCTTGATTTTACCTTGACCAGAGATTGCCATAGCCTCTGAACCAGCTGGGATCTCTTCTGTAAGCTGGATCGCTTCTAAAATGTTGAATAAGGTTATTGCCCTTCACAGAGAAAGACATGGTTCCTTACTTTCTGTAGGACTTCTGTACCATTTCATGTGAGCATATCTACAGAGTTTCAGAGCAGGGTATATTTCTGATCCACTAGCTTGTTGAATAAGTGTGTTAAATTTACGTTATAATACAGCAAAAACTGATAATAGTGAAACTGGAAGAAATGTAGAGTTACAATATGTTTTGATGACTATATTATCATTACATTTTTAAAAAATGAGGAATGAAATTCAGAAACATTGAATGTCTTCCCAGAGCATGTATATAAAATGAATTCTTTTGAAAATATTACCATGGTAAGGTAATAACATTAGTGTTGAATTTTCCTCTGGAACTTTTTCATATTTTAGCTTTAATTTTTTTTTTAATTTGTAGTTTACTCTTAGGTAATTTATAGTTTGCTTAGGTCAAACACAATGTGAAAAATTAAAAAGCATTGTTCACACGAGGCCAAAAATTATTCTTTGGCCAACTGAAGAAAATTTGATATTTTAACAGACGTACTGTACTTAGCAGATGGAAAGAAAACCACGTTAGGGTTTGCCGAATGAATCAGCCAGCTTTCAGAGTCCCGGAGAAAGCACTGCATGGCTGCAAACCTCCATTTCCTCATCCCTTCTTAAGAACCAATTCATGAAGAGGTACGTCATCTAGCAGGAAGCCCAATGTAACAACTCCTGCTTGGTCCCTGGGGTTCCTGGCCCACCACTTAGCATTCCTCGCACACCGAGCTGTGTGCACTGGCACGAAGCAGCCACACGGAGCTGCCCGCTCCCCCAACCGAGGCTGCAGCCGGCCTGATAACAGCCCTGCTCACCAGCTCACCAGGGTCTCTCCCTGACAACCGGAGGCAGGTTGCTGGGAAACCACATCCCTCCAAGAGGAGACCCTGCATCCAACTGCCTCTGCATGTAAAAGAGGTTGGAGGAGCCCCTTGCAGATAACTTTATTTTCAGAAATTAAAAAAAAATTTTTTTTTCTTTTTCAGGATGATGCTCATCCTAAGAAGTGCTGTGGATTTATTTTGATAAATGGAATAAAAGGGAATAATTATTTTCTGGTGAAAATTAGGTGTTGGATGAGTAAGATTATATAGCTGTTTGCTGCAGTAGTTTGGGGGAAACATATAGGAATAAGCTATATAAATTTAAATACGAATTTCCAGGGGCAAGATATGAACCAGGGGATTTATATGAATATGATGGAACTTAAGCTTTAACTATTTTGATTCATTGAAAGCCCGATGATTATTTTTTTCAGAATAAGGAGATTGATTAAAGAGCTGAAACCTAGGTTTCTTTTTCTGTGTATGTTTGCTTTGGAACTTGTAGGATGGTTGATAAACTAAATTGATATAATTAATAAAATGAAGATTCTCTACTGTTTACTCTCCTAGAAAGGAACCAAGGGGTCTTTGCTCTCAGCCTCTGGTTTCTCTTCCCAGGAAGTCTGTAATAGGCTATTCTCGCTGGTCCTACCCCCAGTCTTGAGATGGCTTCTCTTTGCTTCAGGGCCTTTATTACTTAAACCTTAATTTTTTTTTTTTTTTTTGCGGTACGCGGGCCTGTCACTGCCGTGGCCTCTCCCGCCGCAGAGCACAGGCTCCGGACGTGCAGGCCCAGTGGCCACGGCTCACGGGCCCGGCCGCTCCACGGCACGTGGGATCCTCCCGGACTGGGGCATGAACCCGCGCCCCCTGCATCGGCAGGCGGACTCCCAACCACTGTGCTACCAGGGAAGCCCAAACCTTAAATTTTTATTCATATTTTTGCTCAAAGTTTGATCTGTAAGTTTTTAATCATTTTTATCCTCTTCTCCCAACTTCCCAAGTAACCACTGTCCAAAACCAAGAGAGCATTCTTCAGTGCCTTTCTCCATATCCATAAAATGATATGTAAACACTCACATTATTTATTGTTGGTATTTTATAAAAATGAATCAGCTTATATTCTCTGTATCTCACTTTTCTCACTTAATAGTACATTATGGAAATATCTCCAAGTCAGCTGGTATATCTTAACGTGTTCTTTTTAACAATATTAATAGGCTTAATTTTTTGGAGCAGTTTAAGGTTTACAGAGAAATTGAGTGAAAAGTACAGAGAGTTCCCATATACATACGCCCCTCCTCCCCAAGTTTCCCCTGTTGTTAACATTTTGCTTTAGATGGTACATGTTACAATTGATGAGCCGATATCAATACATAATTATTAACTAGTCCATACTTTACATTAGGGTTCATTCTATGTGTTTTGACAAAATGACAGGTATCCGCTGTTACAGTATCATACAGAGTAGTTTCACTCACCTGAAGATCCGTGTGTTCCACCTAGTCTTCCCTCCTCCCTGATGAACCCCTGGCAACCACTGATCTTTTTACTGTTTCCATAATTTTGCCTTTTCAAAAATATCATATAGTTGGAATCATATAGTATGCAGCCATTTCAGGTTGGCTTCCTTCACTTAGCAGTAAGCATTTAGGGTTCCTCCATATCTTGATAGCTCATTTCTTTTCAGTGCTGAATAATACTCCATTGTATGGATTTATCACATTTTGTTTATCCATTCACCAGTTGAAGAGCATCTTGGTTGCTTCCAAGTTTTGGCAGTTATGAGGAAAGTTACTGTAAACATTCTTTTTTTTTTTTTTTTTGCTGTACCGGGCCTCTCACTGTTGTGGCCTCCCCCGTTGTGGAGCACAGGCTCCAGACGCGCAGGCTCAGCGGCCATGCCTCACGGGCCCAGCCACTCCGCGGCATGTGGGATCTTCCCGGACCGGGGCACGAACTCGTGTCCCCTGCATCGGCAGGTGGACTCTCAACCACTGCGCCACCAGGGAAGCCCTGTAAACATTCTTATATAGGTTTTCGTGTGAACATAAGTTTTTAACTCCTTTGGGTGAATACCACGGACCACAATTGCTGGATCATATGGTAAGAGTACGTTTAGTTTTGTAAGAAACTGCCAGACTGTGTTCCAGAGTGGACCATTTCCCATTCTCGTCAGCAGTGAATAAGATTCCTGTTGATTCACATCCTTGTCAGTATTTGGTTTAGTCAGTGTTTTAAATTTTAGCCATTCTAAAGGTATGAAGTGGTATTTCATTGTTGTTTTAATTTGCAATTCCTTAATGACATATGATGGACATCTTTGCACATGCTTATTTATCATCTGTATATCTTCTTTGGTGAAGTATCTGTTTATGTCTTTTGCCTACTTTTTAATTGGATTTTTAATTTTCTTATTGTTGAGTTTTAAGAGTTCTTTTTATATTTTGGATAGCAGTCCTTTATCAGATATGTATTTTGCAAATATTTTCTTCCAGACTGTGGCCTGTCTTCTTATACTCTTGACAGTGTCTTTTGCAGAGCAGACATTTTAAATTTTAATGAAGCCCAGCTTATCAATTTTTTCTTTCATGGATCACATTTTTGGTGTAGTATCTAAAAATTCATTTCCGAATCTAAGGTCACTGGTATTTTCTCATGTTACTTTCTAGAAGCTTTATAGATTTGCATTTTAAATTTTGAGTTAATTTTTGTGAAAGATGTAAGGTCTGGGTCTAGATGATGATTATTATTATTTTTTTTGCATGTGAACGTCCAGTTGTTCAAGCACCATTTTCAAAAGGCTGTCTTTGTTCCATTGCATTGGCTTTCCTCCCTTGTCAAAGGTCAGTTGACTATATTTGTGATTGTTTCTGGGCTCTTTATTCTGTTCTGTTGATCCATTTGTCTGTTCTTTCACCAATACCATACTGTCTTGATTATGGTAGTTTTATGGTAAGTCTTGAACTTGGGTAGGATCAGTCCTCTGTCATTGTTCTTCTTCAATATTGTGTTGGCAGCTCTGGCTCTTTTGCCTCCATATGAACTTTAGAATCATTTTGTCCATATCCACGAGACAACTTGCTGGGACTTCGATTGGGATAGTGTTGAATCTATAGATCAAGCTGGGAAGACCTGACATCTTGGCAATATTGAGTCTTCCTATCCAGGTGCATGGAATATCTCTACATTTATTTAGATATTCTTTGATTTCTTTCATCAGAATTTTGTGGTTTTCCCATATAGATCTTATACATATTTTGTTAGATTTAAACCTCAGTATTTAATTTCCTTTAGTGCTAATGTTAATGGTATTATGTTTTTAAATTTCAAATTCCAGTTGTTCACTGTTGGCATATAAGACAACATTTAACTATAGTATATTAACCTTATATCCTGTAACCTTACTATAATTGCCTATTAATTCTAAGAGTTTTTTTTTTCAATTCATTGAGATTTTCTACATAGACAACCATGTCATCTGCAAACAAAGACATCTTTATTTCTTTTCTCCCAATCTGTATACCTTTTATTTCCTTTTCTTATTGGCATTAGCTAGTACTTCCAGTATGATGTTGGATAGGAGTGGTGAGAGGGGACATCCTTGCCTTATTCCTGATCTTAGTGGTAAAGCATCTAGTTTCTCACCATTAATTATCATGTTAATGTAGGTTTTTTGTACATGTTCTTTATCAGGTTGGGGAAGTTCCCCACTATGCTTAGTTTGCTGAAATTTAATATGTTGTTTTTAATGGTTGCATAATAGCTCATGGTATGTATGTACCACAGCTTACTAAAATAAACAAAGCTAATCTTTTTATCAGTTATTAAGGGTTTGGCTCCAGTAGCGCTGTAGATATGTTTATTAATCATGATATGTGATACACGTACTGTAAGCACTTATGAATACCTTCCCTGTAAATCTAGCCAAAGGAGATAAAGTTGGTGCCAGGTTATGCAGTGCCTCAAAGCCAATGTAAGTAAGGAGTTTGGATCAGAATGGAAAATGGGAAAAATGTAGGTTCTGTGGTGATGCATACTCTGGGGGGACATCAGAGGTTCAGACACACAGATGCTTACTGTCTGTCTATGAAGTATAAGCATCCTGTGGGTCTTGGATGCTTGCTAATACAATTTGGATTGGTTTCTAGATACAGCTGGGCAGCCAGGTTGTGGAATTGTTTATTCTGAGAACTTAAAGGTCAGTTTGCATCTAGAGTTATGACCTGGTTACATTTAATGAACTGGACTAGAAAGTTTTATACCTTTACTGTAAACCAGAGCTTGGCAGAATATGGTCTGTGGGTCAAATTTGGCCTATAGTCTGTTTTCTTAAAAATTAACCTTTTTATTTTGAGATAATTATAGATTCACGTACCGTTGTAAAAAATAATACAGAGAGATTCTGTGTACCTTTTACCCAGTTTCCCCAGTGGTAACATCTTGGAAATCTGTTGTGCACAATTAAGGTATTGACAGTGATAGAGTCAATATACAGAACAGTTTTGTCACCACAAGGATCCCCTGTGTTGCCCCTTTATAGCCGCTCCCACCTCCTTCCTTCCCTCCCCACCCCCCATCCCTAATACCTGGCAACCACTAATCTATTCTCCATGTCTATAATTTTATCATATCAAGAATGCTATATAAATGGAATCAAACAGCATGTAACTTTTTGGGGTTGCTTTTTCAGTCAGCATAATTCCCTGGAGGTTTGTTGAAGTTGTTGCACGTGTCAGTGTCAATACTTTGTTCCCTTTTATTGCAGAGTAGTATCCCAGGGTATGAATGTACCACAGTTTGTGTAACCATTCACCTACTGAGAGACATCTGGATTGTTTCCAATTTTTGGCTGTTATGAATAAATCTGTTATGAACATTTGTGTACAGTTTTTTTATGTGAACATAGTTTTCATTTCTCTGAGATCAAGGCCCAAGAGTGCAATTGCTGTGTCATATGGTAGTCACGTATTTAGTTTTATAAGAAAATGCCAGAATATTTTTCCAGAGTGGTTGTACCATTTTACATTCCCATCAGCAGTGTCTGAGTGATTCTGTCTGTTCATCCTTGCCAGCATTTGTTGTTGTCACCAGTTTTTATTTTAGCCATTCTGATAGGTGTGTAGTGATATCTCATCATGGTTAAAATTTTTATTTCCCTTAAGGCTAATGATGTTGAACACCTTTTCACGCGCTTTCATGTCATTTGTGTATCCTCTTCAACGAAATGTCTTGGTAAAATGTTAGACATTTCTATTTGGATTATTTGCCCTTTTACTGATCATTTTTTAAAGTTCTTTATATATTCTAAGTATTAGTTCTTTGTCAGATACGTGGCTTGCAAATATTTTTTCCTAGCCTGTAGCTTGTTTTTTAATCTTCTTAGTAGAGCCTTTGCAGAGTAAAAGTTTTCAATTTTGATGAGTTCCAATTTATCAGTTCTTCCTTTTATGGATTGTGCTTTTGGTTTTAAGCCTAAGAACTCTTTGCCAAGCCTGATCCCAAAGATTTTCTCCTATTTTTTTTCTGAAAGTTTTATGGTTTTACATTTTACATGTGAGTCTGTGATCCATTTCGAGTTAATTTTTTTTAAAGTTTGAGATTTAGTTCGAGGTTCCTTTTTGTGTTTTTTGGCCTATGGATATCTAATTGCTGAAGCACCATTTGTTGAAATCCTGTGCTCCAAACCTTAGGGGAAAAGCCTTCAGTCCTTCATTGTTAAGTGTGATGTTAGCTGTAGATTTTTTGCAGATGCTCATTATTGTAATTCCCCTCTATTCCTAACTTGATGAGAGTTTTATTATACATGAGTCTTCCACAACCCGTTTTTGTAAATAAATTTTTATTGGGACACAGGCATGCTTATTGGTTCGTCTGCTGGCTATGTCTGCTTTCACAGTACAATACCGGAACTGAGTATTTGTGACAGGAATCATGTGACCCTCAAAGCCTAAAATATCTATTATCTGGCCTTTTATAGAAAAGGTTTTCTGACTGCTGCTATAGTTTCACGACATCTTTCTTTTGGTTCCTCCTGTCTCTTGATATTGTAAGGTGGTTACAAACTCTTAATTACTCTACACATGTATCTTCAATTGCCCAAAACTTAGACCCTGAGTTGTTGGCAGTGCCCACCTCAAAAGAAAGCAGAGTATGGATGTGTGTAGATCTGGCTGACTTCCAAAGGGCTTCGCTACTGTAACATGTCTGTATTTCTATCAGCAGTAGTATTTTGGGTAGTTCTTACCTGCTAACTACTGTTAACTCCTTACCTTGACCATCCACCTGAACAAATTACTTGCGTTGCACTGGCCCTTCTTTCCTGCCCAGATTCCCTGACTCTTACTGTATGTTGTCTGCATTGCTGTGTTTTGAGAATGTTTACACGATGGGATGATCCATGACCTTAGTGATCTCTAAAGGGTCCAGTGGAGTGTGGCATTCTAAACTCAGTGATTCTTTACATTGTAGATACATATTTATTACGTTTCATTTTTCTAAGGGAGTTTTAAAGTTTTGACAAGTTATTGCTTTGGTTGAAAATGAGGACCTGGATAAACGATGACCTGAGTCCTTAAGTTAGGAAATAAGCGAATATGTTCCTTTGATCACTGAAAGGTAAACCACTGTGGTTTTGCACTTATTGATTATTAATCCTGCACCTCTGCATACACATTTTGGTCTAGCTTCCTTCATCTACTCTCTCTAGAACATGCCTTGACCAATAATATCAATACCTCTGTTTCTTCTCTTCACCAAGCTTCCTTTTACCTGTCACCACCTCTGCTCTCAGCAGTGTCTTCTCTTACGCCCCAACACATTTGACCCTCATCTCTTAGAACCTTGAGCATTTCTTTCTTTACTATTCATTGGGTTTGCAATCTTATTCTTTGAAGACATCTTATATTGTTGTCTTATTGTTTAACTTTATAATACTGATTTAACTTTATATACTTCTCTATAATGGCATTTTAAGTTTAGTGAGGGCTTATTTACTTATTCATATACGTAGTATACAAATTTGTATAAGTAGTTTATTTGTAAAGCTCTACGCCTGTGCATGTTTATGTTACACATTAGTTATTAGTTAAATGAATGAAAGAATGATTCAGCTAATATTCTGTGTAGTATTAAGTTTGGAAGTTGTCTGTTCAATAAAATCCTTTTAGTATAGTACAGGTCAATAGATAGTAATATTAATGAATCTCAATAAATGGATGTTCTGTTTTTAACTTACCTTCCAGCACAAACTATCCATCTTTAGAAATCTGATTATGACCGCTTGTGAGAACCCAGTGGCTGACTTTCATAATAGTTGTTAGAGGAGATCCGAGCTCTTAGCTGCTACATTGTGATTTGTGTTTAATATTTATGGCAGAGAAGTCTCTCTGCAAATGTGTAAACATATTGGTGGGTGAAGGAAATGGTTCCCAGTGTGACAGAGGAAGTATCTTAAAAAGACCTGATGTCATCTGCACTTTTCCCAAGGTTGTGTTTACATAAAAAGGCATTGTTTTATGTTCTAGAATCAAGAGATGATTTTATGATTTAACAAGTTCCACTAAGAGCTTTTGTAAGGTTATCAGTACCAGCATAACTACTATAGAGTTCACATAGCAATATTAGTCTCTGGATTTATTGAGTTTGCAGCATTCCTTTAGTATCATTCATATTTTTCTGCCGGGGGTAGAAAAATCCTCTCTTGACTTAATACCAAGATACGGAAACTCATTTACGCTTCAGCGTATGGTGCTGGGAAATGAACGCTTGTTTACCATCTCTCTCTACAGGACCGTTCATGACCATAGGTAGATGTTTGCCACCTCACTCTCAATAGGCAGTATTCAGAAATGTATTCGTTAGTGAGGGACGAGTTGGTTGGGTGGAAAGCACAGGCATTTAACTTTTGGACAGTGACTCTGAACTTCACTTCATGTGCTTACCAGCTGTGTGACCTTGAACAGATTTGCCTCAGTTTTCTCATTTGTAAAACGGAAACAGTGACACCTGCCTCGAATGGGTGTTTCTGGGAATAGATGAAATCATGGGGAAAGAGCCAGTGTGATGCCTGGCTCTCGACAGATGCACAGAATGCTTCATTCGCAGTATGATGTTCCAGTGGGGATGTTTAGGGGACAGCTTCCTGCTGTGTTGTTGCCCCTGTTCTGTAACAGTGGCTGGTGGCTGTGTCTTATCAGCATGCTCACCAAAAGAGCTGTGGTGTGGGTCAGGGAGGCTACCTGGCCACAGGCTCATTGTGACCCCAAACTCAACTTCATTTCCTTTCCTGGGCCAGCCTTCCTTTCAGAAGGATTGGCCCTGGATCCACCTGTGAGGCAGGGAGGTTGATCATTACTTAAGGCCATACGTCTCTCAGAGGACTTTGGGTGGCCAGCACGGGTGTGCGTGTACTCAGCCTCCACCCCCCACTCCCTGGAGATGCATCCTTCCTGACTGCCCGCTCCAGTCTCTCACAGGTGAACTGCTTTCTGGTTGATGAGCTCCCTGTCAGTAGAAGAGTTCGAGCAGAGCCTGGGTGATCCATTTATTTATTGGGCTGCACCGCACAGCATGTGGGATCTTAATTCCCAGACCAGGGGTCAAACCCATGCCCCCTGCCTTGGAAGTGCAGAGTCTTAACCACTGGACCGCCAGGGAAGTTTTTTTTTTTTTTTTTAATTGAAGTATAGTTGATTTACAATGTTGTATTAGTTTCTGGTGTACGGCATGGGTGATTCTTTATTGGGGTGTTTGTGGAACCCTTGGCAACAGTGGTGGCTGCACTTGTTGCTGTTAGAGTGCCTCCCAGCTCTGTGTTCCCTTTTCCAGAGTCCAGCGCCTTTCCCCAGGGTGTCTCCACACAGCTGCCACGAAGTACGCAGCATCAGCAGGAGAGACAAGAGGGTCTTGGGATGGAGTGTGGTGGAATCCGAACACTTGAGAGCAGAGGAAGAAGAGCCACTAAGGATTCATTGCAAAGGTTGTTAGAAAAGAGAAAGGAGTACTCAAGAAACCAAGAGGGCAGAGACTATGGAGAAGACAGGGATAGTCAGCCGTAACCACTGGCTTTCGTGGGAGTGGGGACAGGAGGGCAGAAGCTGGGGTCTGGGGTTCGGTGGTTAGGAAGTGGACACTAGAATGGATTCCATCTTCTCTTTCAGCAAGGCTGGCTGGAGTGGAAAGAAAATAGGACAACAGTTAAGTTCAAAAGGGAGGTAATTTTAAAAGATAGGAGTGACTCAAGAATGCATATATTCTAAAGGGGGAAGATATGGGAGGATGTTAGAGAAGCGATGTCCACTTAAATTTGTGCTGCTTTTCGTCATTTTACGTGTGGCTTCTTCTTCACTACCAGTCCTCTTTTGTTTTTTTATTTCATGGTTATTTTCCTGCTTCCTCTTCCTTCCTTACTCCCTCCATCCCTCCCTCTTTCCCCCTCTTTTCCTCTCCTCCTCTCTCCCCTTTTGAGATTTGTCTATTAATGGATTTCTTACAACCCTGTCCTTTTAGATATCACGAGTACCACAAGGGGTCTGGGTATGGTGCCTTCTTATTGTCCATTTAAGAAGAAACTCGTGTTGTCCATTGGGCCCAGTCCTCCCTCTTCAGCTTTGTGTTAATCCTTCCTAATGCTCTTTACGTTGTTACTGCATGATTTGCGTATCAAGCCACATCTCAGGGCATTGTATTTCCCCTGTGTTGTTACTAAGTTTTTCACTTTCATGCTTAGTTCTTTGAAGGTTTTGGGATGCAAGCCCAACCAGTTTTTATCAAGAACGGTAGCACAGTGCACTGTGCAGAATAGTTTTTTGATTTAGAACTGATACAAGGCCAATGTGGGAAAAGTTAGTTACTGCTTTCCAGTAAGTATTTTGTAACTGTCCTCTTTGGAGGGGAAGAGGTGAGCGCAATGAAGATGCCCCTCCGTCCTCCTTCCTTCTCCTCCTCCTCTTGTCAGCCAGCATGATATTGAGTGTAGTAAGCCATGTTGGAGACAGCAGTGGAAGCCGTAACATGAGAGATGCTGTGTATGGACAGTCTTTATAGGCATATGCTACATACACCTGGTGCCCTGGGTGAGAGTGATAGGGTGGGTGATGTATGCTCACCAGGGGTCGTCTCCCCCACACCCTTGTCGAGGAGCTGCTTCAGCCCCCTTCACAGGGCTCCTGCCAGACCTAGACTGTCTACTGTGACTGCCCTGGCACTGCTGGTTCCTTGGGGTAGGATCTGACCTTCCCAGGGCTTGGGTGCCTCTCCTCTAGGGACAGGAGCTGGAAACTGCAATTATGGAGCTGACTGGGAAGCCCACCCTGCCACAGGGCCCTGGGAGGCTGTAGATTTGCTTCTCCGTGGCCTCGCCCACAGACTTTGAGCATTTCCCTCCAGGCATGTGGCATGTATACATTTAGGTTTTGAGAACCAGATGAGTGGTAGAACCTGATTCAGCAATCTGGTCTGGTTCTTCTTCTTCTTTTTTTTCTAGAAAAATAAAGCTCTCTATTAAAGTAGCATCACCAGTTAGAGCATTCCTGACTAGAAGAGATGATAGTTGCAGAGATCCAAGCTCCTGGTATAAACTGACAGCTTTGTTGTTAAGCCCAACTATTATCGAGTATAGCATCATAAAAGCTTGACCCTTTCTTTTTTCCTACTTCAAGGAAAACTTTTACTAGTCTTCTATATTTTGCATTTCTGAAGTTAATAATCACAGGGTTTATGGCTTATAGAGTGACTCCCACGAGCCAGTTAAAGCTTTTCTCGTATGGCCACTTTTGTTCTGCTCACCAAATCCAAGGTGAGAAGCCACTGCAGCCCCTCGGAGTGACCACTGAAGGTAGGCTCATGCTTTTGGGGTTTTGGCTATGCCACTAATTCGCTGTGTAACTTTGGGCAATTTACTTACCTTCTCTGGCTGCAAATTGGCTTATCTATAAACAGGGCTTGGAAGCAAAGTTCCTGGAGGTTCTTTTCCATTCATGCAAAGACTTAAAGTGCTTTCTTTGCATTATGCTTACGATTTCCTCTCTTACCTTCAGAATTAATCTCCTTCCTCAGAAGCTTATTAACTCCAGCTCTGGGCCCTGCATCTTTCTTGCATAGTTGTACTTGCGTTTTGCCCCTCTTCTCTTCTGTTCTTTTTTCCCCTTGAGGAAAAGGCAGAGAAAGGGAGAGAAAATGGAGGCATGCAACATGGTTGAAAATACAGTTACAATGTTTCCTGATAGCCTCATTCTCAATCTAGAGGAAGTTACTTTGGCAACTGTGAATCCATCTCTCTGCCTCCAAACTAACTTTATCCTTCCTTATTTTATTTTGGTGGGACAGCTTCTTACAGAGTAAAAAATCTATATATCTGGTTTTATTCTTGAAAATTCTTAGAGACCAACCTTTTTTCCTATATCTGAATATTTGAAAGTATAGTTGAAGCAAACCGACAGGAGTTTAGAAGTAGAAGTACACCATGGTTTTCTTAATGAGCAAAGTTCTTCTCACACAGAGTACATGTGGACCTTGTTCTTTGCAGACTGCTGGTCCTGTAGTCGTCTGTAACTCTGTCTCCTAAATGTGAAATTTGTCTACAGTTTTTCCTTCCAAAGTCTAGTCTCTTCCTAAGTACTGTGGCCAGGTCTTTTGCAGTGCCCATGTGGCCAGCCCTTGTCCTATAAACTGTCAGTCTGGAAAGAGAAGTAGTTAATGGGCTGCAGAGGCAGGTTGAGGTTGGGTGCTGGGGAAATACTTGGGCAAGATGTCACAGCACAGATCGAAGCAGGAGTAGTGCCGGGGCAGGATAGGGCCAGGTCACCACTGCAGGAGGTGGCAGACCTAGTTAGGGCTGTGCACAGATGCAGTCTGAGGGCAGTCCCAGATCGCCATCAGGAAGGGGTTAATCACGAGGCATCACCGGGGCTAGTGTGAATGAGACCATGTGTAGGGTCCTCCTCTGAAGCTGCTGGCACCCCTTTGGTGGTCTGAACCTCGCCTAGCTGACTGTATAACTACTTGCATTTGGGGGCCTCCTCCTCTTGACTCAAACCCCAGTTCCAAACCACAGAAGTCCAAAGCCATCCTTAAGAGTCCTCTAAATTCTGGAGTGTGTGTGGGATGCTTGTGTTGTCTTGGTTACCTCTGCCTCCTGGTTCCTGCATCCCCAGGTACTCTCTCTTTTTCACACTGAATTGACCCCTTTAGCATTATATCCACCGAACCCCACATAGCACAGGTGAGGATGTTGCAGACTTTGCTGAAGGTTGGGGCAGAAGCGCTGGAGGAGGGGCTGACTGCATAGGGCAGAGCCAAGGGGTGAAAACCCTGTGCACGGTCCGGCTCCCCAGCGCCTTTGCCCAGCCCTCCAGGCTGCTTCCCAAGGCAGGGCCGAGCCTACGCCTTTCTGGTTCCTCTCGCTTCCCCCACTGCTCATTCCTCACTTCCTTTTTTCTCTTTTTTTTAAGATTTTTTTTTTTTTTTGATGTGGACCATTTTTGAAGTCTTTATTGAATTTGTTACAATACTGCTTCTGTTTTGTGTTTTGGTTTTTTGGCTGCGAGGCATGTGGGATCTTAGCTCTTTGACTAGGGAGCAAACCTGCACCCCCTGCATTGGAAGTCTTAACGACTGGACCGCCAGGGAAGTCCCTCATTCCTCACTTCTTTCAGCCTCTTTCTAAGAAAATGTAAATCTTCTCACACGGAACAGATCTAGCTCTTCTCTATGACATGGGTTCTAGCTAATATCCAGATCTAAGGGTCTCACTTTCTCTTTCAAAAACCATATCACGTTGTTTTCTCAGAGACCAAGGACTTTTCCCGCGTTGATCTGGGATTAAATTTTGTAGTATTGGGGCTTCAACTGGATGCCAAATGAAGCAGATTTGAGACTGTGGAGAGGGAATGGTAAAGAGCGATGGGGTCTAGAGGGCCCTTCTTCCCACTGAGGGGTATTTGTGAACCTCTTAGTCTTGTGTACGTTTTATCAGTCTCCCCACCTCCCTCTGGACAGTAACATCTTTGAAGGCAAGGACTGTTTCCGCTTCTCTACCTTATTGCTGTGTCACCAACAAGGTGCCTTGAACATAGTAGGTATTCAGTAAATACCGAGCAAATAGATGGGTCAGTGTGGTGCTAATGGATGATTTAAAAAGTTAATAATTTCTTCTCTTAAGGAGTTTATAGTTCAGTCAGGAAGACAAAGATAACATAGATGAGAATAGTTAAGGCATGAACCTTGTGGCACTGATGCGAGGGTGAATTTTTTAAGAATTTGGAAGTGCTTACTGTTATTTACATTCTTCGTTGTATATGTTGTATTTAAATAAAATTCAGACTCCTATCCAGCTTATCACTAATTCAGACACATTTTTTTTCCAGATTAAAAACAGAAATGTAAATGCATATTTCCAGGGATTTTTAAAGTGCACCAAAGATTATGAATTTCATCTTAGCATCAGCAAGTGATGATCGAGTTTTAATAAGGTATTTTGAACTTAGTACGTCTAAAACTCAGGTTAGTTTTGTTTTCTGGCTAATTATTCTAATGGGGAGATATTTCCATGGAGGTATTCGGATAAAATATTGTTTGGGGGTGTATGACATGTTTCCTTGCATTTTTAAAATCTCTTGGGTATTTTAAGGGAAATTTAATCCATCTAATTTTGATCTAAAGATAATTTACTCCAATAATGGAGAAATATTTGATATCCAGAGAAATCTGTTGCTACTATTAAAGCTTTTCTCCTGGGAAATAAGAAATCATATTTTTTCAAGGGTAAATCACAAACCTACAATGTCGAATTTTTCTTTTTAAGTGAAGCCTGAGTTTAGCATCAAATCAGTCAGTACAGATCAGTTATTTTTGTTTTTAATTTTTTTAGTCTTTCTTTTTCCATGCATAGAACATTTTCTTCAAGGAGGTTTTCTTTTTTTCTTATTCTGACAATTTTATCTGCTGTCTTATTTTTTTTTTCAAGCAATGCTTTTGGAAGATTTAAGGTAATAAAACAATTTTGATGTCTGTGGATGACTGGTGTCTGTGTTCAGGATATTTCAGACCTGTCAGAAGCTTGGAAATGCCATTTGAATGTGTTTCTTAATTTTAATTTTAAAACACTTTGTCTGAGAACTAGATACCAGTCCTAAATGCATATTTTGAATTTAAAGGAGGAGGTTTAGGGCAAGGTACAGCCAAATTTCCTACTCTTCAAAGACCTGAAATCCATTTACAAGTGAAAAAAAGAGGTCACGATGTCACTGTTACGTTTGGAAGTGAAATGTGGAAGAACTTGGACCGTGTCAGAGTGTGAGAGGGTCTTCGGTGGCAGCCCAAGAACCTGGGGCAGGGTCTGGTGTTTCAGCCGCCTGGCCGCTCAGAGACCCTGCTTCTCCAACACCTCTGCCTTCTCTCTGGGCTTGTCCTCACATCCAGGGGTGACTTCTTCTGGTCCCCTATGGACGGTGGTGTCCCCAGCTCTTCTCTTTCCGGGGTAGGCTTTGCATCTCTGATTTGGGCCTTAGCCCTGTTTCCCTTCTCCACTGGAAGCCCCTGGCTGGAAGTCTGGAGAGGGGGGCCCATCTCTTGCTCTACAGCCCTCTGCTGCCCACAGCAAATGGCAGTTAAGCCCCCAGGCCCAGCTGGCCCATGGGCTCTAATGCCTGGGCCATTGCAGTAGTCTCCTGGACTCTCTTTCCTTTAGTTCAGCAAGCAAATCATAGCCAGATAAGTCTTCCTGAAATATCATTTCACATGAGATCAGCTCAATTGTAGTGGAAGTTCATAGACTGGAGACAGACTTCCTGGGTTCAGTTCCAGCTCTGCCATTTATTTATTTATTAAAATAATTTGTTTTATTTATTTTTGGCTGTGTTGGGTCTTCGTTGCTGTGTGTGGGCTTTCTCTAGTTGTGGCAAGCAGGGGCTACTCTTTTTGCGGTGTGTGGCCTTATTGCGGTGGCTTCTCTTGTTGCAGAGCACAGGCTCTAGGAGCGCGGGCTTCAGTAGTTGTGGCACACGGGCTCTGTAGTTGTGGCTTGCGGGCTCTAGAGTGCAGGCGCAGTAGTTGTAGTGCACAGGCTTAGTTGTTCCGCAGCATGTGGGATCTTCCTGGACCAGGGCTTGAACCCATGTCACCTGCATTGGCAGGCAGATTCTTAGCCACTGTGCCACTAGAGAAGTCCCTCTGCCATTTATTAACTGTGTGACTTTGGGAAAGTTGTATGACCTTGGGCAAGTTAGTTAAGCTCTGTATGGCTCAGTTTCTTAGCCTGAAAAATGGGTTGATAATACCCTTATGAGGTAGGATTATTATTATGAGGATTAAATGAAATAAAATGAGAAGTGTTTAGAACAGTGTCTGGCACATAGTAAATGCTAAATAAGTACTAATTATTGTTATCATCGCCTCTACCCCCCCATCTAAGATTTACTGTAGACCAGCATTTTCCACAATGTGGGACTCCTAACACAGGGTGATATTAAATGGTTCAAGGGTATGGCAGTAAATGACACTGAACCACGGTGAGAAAACTATTCCTTTTTTCAACTCTCTTTCAGCTGTTCTGATTGTATCAAGGTGGAAGTGTCAGTTTGGTGTTTGAATGTTTCTGACCCTTCTCCAGCACTTGTTAATCTTTCTTCTTAATAGAGATAGGCCTCCAGCTTAGAGACAACTTCAGGCTTCCGCAATTTAATAACACCCATTTTTACAGTATTTACTATGTTTGGCAAATACTGCTGGTTTTCATTGTCTAGTTGTGTTATAAAGTCTCCTTTAGAAATGAATCTAGGTAAAATAAGTGAGTTTAAAGCATGTTAAGCCAATAATGCACAAGTCATGCTATAATTTGAAATATGGCAGAAATCATAAACATGGTGCCCAGATGCCTGAGGTTTGAGGAAACACCATAAGGCACAGGCTTCGGGCTTCCTGGTTGTCGGGACCCTTCCTGTTCTCACGGGCCTCTGTTTCAGCCAGACTGCCTCACCGATTGCTGACGCGTCTTGCTCATTCCTGCCTTTGGGTTTTTCCTCAACACTGCGCTCCAGGTTCCACTTTTCTGATTATCATTCATCCTTCAAAGGTTAGTTAAAACTAACCTCCTCTGTAAGGCCTCCCCAACACCTCACTCCCTGTCTCTCTCCTTCCTCCAGACTTTATCACATTCATTGCCTGTTCCATGTATGGGGCAGTCATTTTTTGGTGTGTGATATCTGTTATGTCCATGTGCATCTTCTGTTTCTGCAACTGGAAGAAAGGGGCTGGGAGCTCCTTCAGGGTGGGGACAGTGTCTTGGTCAGTCTCCCCTTTGGGGCCTAATACAGTGTCTTGGAGGCAGAAAATGTTGCTAAACATGTGAATTATTCGGTGTCTGTATTGAGGTATCATTTATGTACCGTAAAATTCACCTGTGCTGAGTGTACAGTTTGATTATTTTTAATAAATTGATACAGTGGTGAAACAGTCAATGCAGTTCAGGTGAAAACACTTCCGTTAGCCCCCAAAGTTCTCTCCCGCCCGTTTGCCGTCAATCCCCTCTCCTACCCCAGACCCACACCACAGATGATCTGCTTTCTGTTTCTATAGTTTGAAAAGTTCTGTCTTTTAAATGTGTTTCATAGATATGGAGTCATGCAATATGTAGTCTTGTCTGGCTTATTTCCCTTAGTACAGTGTTTCTGAGGTTCATCCGTGTTGTTGCGTGTATTAGTAATTTGTGCCTTTTTATTGTGTGGTAGTGAAAGGTAGACCACATTTTGTTTATCCGTTCCCCACATGGTGGACTTTTGGGTTGTTTCCAGTTTTTGTCTGTTAAGAATAATTCTGCAGTGAATATTCATATGCAGGTCTTTGTGTGGATGTATGTTTGCTCACCCATAGACTTAGGGGTGGAATTGCTGTTTCCTGTGGTGAGCATAAGTTGAACTTCTAAAGAAACTGTGAGGCTGTTTACCATTTTACGTTCCCATCACAATGTATGAGGTTCCAGTTTCCAGCATCCTTACCAGCACCTGATGTAATCTTTTCCCCCTTAGCCTTTCTAGTGGGTGAGGGAGGATGAATCAAGGATGACTCTTGGATTTTTAGGTTGAGCAACTGAGTGTTTGGTATTGTCATTTAATGGAGGCTGAGAGAGGAACGAACTTTTTTGAGAAAAATCAAGATTTCTGTTTTGGCCAAGTGGACTTTGAGGTGCCTATTAACCATTCAGAGGGATTGTTAAGTAGGTAGTGGGATGTATGAGGCCACCTGTGTTCATGGGGTCTTCCTGAGTTCCTTAAGTAGTGGAACCTGGAATAGTTGCTTCAGTTTTCTGTACTCTAGATATGTGTCTGATGGTCTGGACAAGTCACATAACTTCTTTTGATGTCAGTTTCCTCATCTGTAAAGTAAAATAACACCTGTCTTCCTCCAAAGGTTGGATGAGTGAATGAATTAAGGAATATGAAAGTGCTTATTATCATGATTATTATTATTAATGCATGATTACCTTTTGTTTATTTCATTTTTGTGTTCATTGTGGCTTCTAACCCCATATTTCATACATAAGCTCAGTAAATACTGAATAAATCAATGAATGCAGCTAACAACTAAGTGTGTAATGTTAGAGAAGGGAGAGAGAGGAGAAATAAGAAAGGAGGAGAAAGAGAGAGGGGAGGAGAGAGGAGAGAGTGGTTATAATTTGGATTGGCTTTAGGAAGGATGGCCATCACAATTTCACATTCGAACTTTGTAGAAAGGCAATTTATCTTTTATATTATGACACCAGGAAGGAACATGGAAGAGTTAGGATTTGGGGAGATGTTTAGATAATGTTTATCACGTCAAGTGTAATATTTTGTGGGTGTCTTATCTTCATACAGACTTTAAGCTTCTTGAGGGCTGCGGTGACTTGTGATGAGCCTCTGGGTTCCCCAGAGCATTAGCTTACTTCTTCACGCATAACGTGAACACAGCAAATGTGTATGAAATGATTGAGTATACTTTTTAAACTTCTCTCTTCATTCTAACTAGAGTGAAATGTATTTGACTTTTGGTTGGTGGGTAGATGACTCTTCAGCATGTTCTTTCTTTCCCGTGTCTGTAGGATGTTGTGGACATGCTTCTCTCATAGCTGATGGATGACCTGAAATTTTACATACCAGCTGTTTACATACCAGCCCCGTGATGGCAGGGGCTCCATGTCCTTAGCACACGCCTGGCACATAGTCATTGTTCAGATAATGCTTGAGTTAGTCCTGAGTGGATGACTGTATTCAAGACTTAATGAATAGCTGGGAAAGAAGACCAGACTCATGCTCTTTGGGGTTTCAGATTATAGATGTAAAGATATAAATCTAGGGAGCAAAGGGAAGTAGGTAAATGGTCCAATAACTCAATTTTCTATCTTGTGGACAAGGTAGATATAATCTCGATATGGTTAGGCAGTAGCTCCCCATGACTGTCTTACGTTTCAGATGACAACATTAGCTCATATTGTAAATATTCTGAGAGGGCTACAACCTTAGAAGTTATTGTTAGGTTAGCTCATTAGGGAGTGTTTTCCCAGGTTGGCTTAAAGTAAAGGATTTTTAATTTTTTTTTAAGAAAAACTTTTTTGTCAAATGAAATCTTGTGTGAACCCCATATACACACATCACAAAAGCAGAAGAACTACTCTGGTCGATGCAGGGTTGATGCCCTGGAACCTTGCCTGTTTATCTTTTCCTTGTCCTCTGTGAAAGCCCTGCAGCATCTCCAAGGATCCCTGCAAGGAAGTTTGAAAAACCACAGGTTTAGAGGAACTCTGTGCATTTTGACCCCCTGTTTCTTCTGCTACCCTCAGTACACTTCTGCTGAGTCTGTAGAAAGACTTAACCATGCTACTGTCTGTAACCACTAACTTACAGGCTAGATAAAACTTCTGAGAATCAGTCCCTTCTGACTGTACATTCTGTCTCAGAGCTTGAGTCAGTAGAAGATTTTGAGGCCACCAGTGAATCAGATAAACAGTACACACATGATCAATATCCTGTGTGGGTGCAGAGGGTAGTGTCCTATTTAAGTGGATAGCTGGGAGAGGGAACCGCAGGGAGGTGGAGGAGAGGCAGGGATTAAAGGGTTGAGTCAGATCATGGGTTAGCACTGAGAAGACCCTGGTAAGCCCTCTGGGATCAGACCACATGGGAAGAGCTAATGCATAGTGTTTCCTTTATGTAAGAGGCTGAAAGGGTTTTTGAGGGTTTATCATGGGGTATAATCATTTACAACACTCAGAAATACTGGAAAGATGGACTGCACCTTTTTTGCTTATCAAGATATAATTCACATACCATAAAATTCACCATTCTATAGTATATAATTCAGTGGTTTTTAGTATATTTACTAGGTTGTGCAACCATCACCTATACTAATTCCACAGCATGTTCATTGCTCCAAGAGGAAACTGTGTACCATGAGCGCCACTCCCTGTTCTTCTCGCTGCCCAGCCCCTGGCAACCACTGGTCTTGTGTCTATGGATTTGTCTATTCTGGACCTTTCGTATAAGTAGAAGCATACAATATGTGGACTTTTGTGTCTGGCTTCTTTCACTTAGCATAAATTTTTCAAAGATCATCCATGTTATAGCGTGTAATAGTGCTTCATCCCTTTTTATTGCTGAATAATATTCCATTGTATGGATAGAACACATTTTGTTTACCTATTCAACAGTTGATGGACACTTGGATTGTTTTCACTTTTTGGCTATTATGAATAATGCTGCTATGAACATTTGTGTTCAAGTTTTTGTGTAGAAATATGTTTTGATCTACTGTGACAATCTCTGTCTTTTATTGGTGCATGTAGATTATTATTATTATTTTTATTTATTTATTTTTTGCGGTACGTGGGCCTCTCACCACTGTGGCCTCTCCCGCTGCGGAGCACAGGCTCCGGACTCACAGACCCAGCGGCCATGGCTCACGGGCGCAGCTGCTCCGTGGCATGTGGGATCCTCCTGGATCAGGGCACGAACCCGCGTCCCCTGCATCGGCAGGCAGACCCCCAACCACTGCGCCACCAGGGAAGCCCAGTGCATGTAGATTATTGATGTGCAAACTGATTATTGATATAGTGGGATAAATATCTACCATATTTGTTACTATTTTCTATTTGTTGCCTTGTTTTGTGTTCCTGTTTTTGTCTTCTATTTTTTTCCTGCCTTTTGTGGTTTTAATTGAGCATTTTGTATGGTTCAGTTTTCTTGCCTTTATCAGTATATCCATTATACAACTAGTTCAAATCCACTTTCAAATAACATCATACTTCTTCATGGGTACTGCAAGTACCTATAATAACAAAATAATCCTAAATCCTCCTTCCTGTCTCTTGAATCATTGCTGTCATTCATTTCACTTATATTGTACATTAGCATACATCAGCATATATACATATATGTACATACATAAGCATATATAATTGAGTACATTATTGCTGTTATTTTGGACTGTTATCTGTTAGATCAGTTAAAAATAAGAACAATAAAAGTTTTTATTTTACCTTCACGTATTCCTTCTTCAGTGCTCTTCCTTTCTTTATGTAGATCCAAATTTCTAATCATGAAAGGTGTTGGGTTTTGTCAGATGCGATACAAGTGGTTTCTGTCCTTTATTAATATAGTATATTACCTTGATTGATTTTTCTCTGTTGAACCAACCTTGTATTCCTGGTGTAATCCGTTTTTATGTGTTGCTACATTCAGTTTGTTAGTATTTTGTTCAGAATTTTTCATCTGTATTCATAAGGGATATTGGTCTGTAGTTCTCTTGCAGTATCTTTGTCTGATTTTCTGTATTGTTTTTCTATTCTCTATTTCATTTATTTCCACTCTAATCTTCATTGTTTCTTCATTGGTTATTTAGGAGCATTATTTAATTTCCGTATATTTGTGATTTTCCCAATCTTCTTTTCCTGTTATTGGTTTCTACTTTTATTCCATTGTGGTTGGAGAATTACTTTGTATAATTTCAGTTCCTTTAAATTTATTGAGGCTTGTTTTATGGCCTAACATATTGTCTGTCCTGAAGAGTGTTCTGTGTGCACTTGAGAAGAATGTACATTCTGTTGCTGTTGAGGGCAGTATTGTATAGATGTCTGTTAGTTCTAGTTACTTTACAGTGTTGTTCAAGTCTTTTATTTCCTTGCTGAATATCTATCTAGTTATTTTATCCATTATTCAGTTGTGTACTTAAGTCTCTGACTCTTTTTGGAGAATTGTCTATTTGTTGAATTGTCTATTTCTTTAATTATTTCATTTTTTGCTTTATGCATTTTGGGGCTCTTAAGTGTATATATATTTATAATGGTTGTATCTTCTTGATTAACTGACCCTTTTTATCATTATAATTGTTCTTATCTTTCTCTAGTAATCATTTTTGTCTTAACATTTATTCTCTCCGATGTTAGTATAACCACTGCAGCTTTCTTTTGATTGCTATTTGTTTGGTGTATATTTTTCCATCCTTTTACTTTCAACCTATTTGTTTCTTTAAATCTAAAGTGTGTCTCTTATAGAGAGCATATAGTTGGACCATTTATTTTTATTCATTCTGCCAGTCTCTGTCTTTTAATTGGAGACTTTAGTTTATTTAAATTTAATTAAATACTGATAAGGTTGGGTTTACTTCTGCCATTTTGCAATTTTCTATATGTCTTTGTCTTCTTTGTTTCTTTGTTGTTCCATTACTGCTTTCTTTTGTGTTAAATAAATATTTTAACATGGTAACAATTTAATTCCTTTGTGTTTTCTTAGTGATTGCTCTGGGCATTACAGTTAACATCTTAATTTATAACAGTCTAATTCAGATTAATACCAACTTAATTTCAATAGTATCTAAAAACTTTGCTCCTTTGTAGCTCTGTTCCATCCCTCCTTTATTCTGTTGTTACAAATTACATCTTCATACATTATGTGCCCATCAACATAGACTTATAATTATTGCTTTATGCTGTTGTCTTTCAAATCAGATAAAAGAAAAAAAAAGTTACAAACAAAAAATATATTTCTGCTGTCTCTAACATTTGCTTCTGTGGTTACCTTTACTTGCACTCTTTATTTCTTCATGTGGATTTGAGTTGCTGTCGAATCTCGTTTCTTTGCAGCCTGAAGGAAAAGTTCCTTTAGTATTTCTTGTAGGGCAGATCTTCTGGTGATAAACTCTGTTTTTGTTTATCTGGGAATGTCTTAACGTCTCCTTGATTTTTGAAGGAAAGTTTTGCTGACAGAATTCTTGGTGGATGGTGTTTTCCTTTCAGCACTTTCAATGTGTCATCCCACTGCCTTCTGGCCTCCATGGTTTTCAGTGAGCAGTCAGCTGTTAGTCTTATGGAGGCTTCCTTGTACTTGAGGAGTCACTTCTAGCTGCTTTCAAGATTCTCTCTTTGTCTTTAGCTTTCAACAGTTTGATTAGAAATTGCAAATCCACTGTTACCCTGCCCATCAGTCCCTATCTGAAAGGATAGTATGGGACACTTTATTGTTAGTACTTTAATCTGACCCTTATGATATCTCGGTAGCATTTCTCTCATCTGTCAACTTTATGATTTAGTAGCATGTGGTTTTGTTTTTCATTATTGTATTTCATAGTTTTATAGAACTTCAGAGTGATATTTATGTGATTGATCCCCATAATTCATTCACCTAACAGATTTGTTGAGCCCCTGAATATGAAAGGCTCCATGCAAGACTTTCAGTTTTCTTAGGTAAGTGACAAATGGTCCTGCCTGTGAGGGTGACACATTTGGTTGGTAGAGGACACATACTCAACAAATTGTTACACAGTTAGCATGAAGGTGTACTGAGTATAAACAGAGTGTTTTGGGAGCGCAGAGGAGGAAATTACTGATTTTTATATTTAATAGAAGAGCAAACTAAGGATTATATAGATCAAGCAATTTAAGACCTTGAGGTTACATAAGTTAGAAGGACTGAGCCAAGGACTAGAACCTACTATTCTGGGTTCTTTCTATGAAACCATGTATAGAGTTTGGCTATTCTGTGTTTTCAAGCATCAGAGGTAAAAATGATTTCTTAAATGAAATATCAGAAAATGATTTGGTCGATGTCAATGCTGTTGGTGCCCGGATTTGGATTCCATACCCAAGTTTCCTGTTTTCAGATATATTATTTGATCCACAAAGGACAGGTACATGTGTGAAGCACAGACCGGCTGTTTTGCTTCAAAAGGTGTGCATGCTACAACTAAAAATAAACAGTATTTATTTATACTTACTAATTGTACAAGTATGGATTTAGTAAACAAGTGGCTGTGTTGAAACTTGAAGTTCAAAATATGAAAAGATGCTTAATTTTACTCAGTCCACTCTTTTTTCCCTTTTAATTGTGTTTTGAAAAGAATTCTTTCCCCCCTTCATCTCCAGTAAAATTTTGGCTAAGTACAGTTTATATTAGAGTTTCCTTGAGCATAGGAATTGCTGATCAGTCAGAACTCTGCTCTTTTCCCTTAGGATAAAGCATGACTTATTTGGGCATACAGTTTTAATTTCAGTCTGCATGCCTCCTTTTCTGTTCTCCCATGATTCTTTGCCGCAGGGCAAGGGAAAGCAAGCCTTATAAAAAGAAATACAGTATGTGGTGCTTATTAAAGTTACATACATCTCTTCTCACAGGAGAATTTTGATTTACTGCAGGTTGTGCATATGTCGCATATGGACATTTCTAGGGAACAGATTCCTTATCGCTGAACAGCGAATGGCTTCTAGTACTCCATTATTGCTCCGGAAACATGTTAGTAATGATGATGAAAGGTAGGCTACCATGAAATCCGTAAGGTGATTTGGCAGAAGTCGATGCTGTTGGTGCCAGGATTTGGGTACCGTACCACAGTTTCCTGTTTTCAGATGTATTAATTGATCCGCAAAGGACATCTTTTGGAGACAAGAATTCCGACAGGCTGGCACAGGCTGGACCTCCGCCAAGACTGCTCGGAAGGTTGCCATACTGGGAGCAAAAGAGTGAGAGGGAGAAAGAGAGAGAGGGAAGGGGGAGAGAGGCAGAGGGAGAGCTGAGGAAAGAAAAAAGGCAAGACTTGGCACAGCACAGTCAAATCAGCTTCTTTTGTCTGCTTTCTCGGCTTGAGCTTCAGGAAAGAAAACCGTCCTGGGGTACAGAAAACTCAGAACTTTTGGGTGTTCAAACTTAGAAGGCTTTTTAAGTCTCTTGGGCTATTTGAAAGTGTTGGCACATACAATGACGTTTAGTCACCAGTATTAAGGGAAATAAAAGCCTTTTTCAAAATGAAGCTTCCACAGTGTCCATGCATTTGGGAAATACTGTATTTGATTTTTTGGCATGTATGATTATACTATGAGAGACAGGATTGACAATATAGAAGATGGCAAAGGCAAATTTCTAATTAGAGAGACTTAATTTTCTACAAAATAAACTTTGTTCATCAGTACAAACCTGCTTTCAAATCAAATCAGACCTCCTTCGGAATGTGTTCAGAACGTAAGTTTTTAGATTTTATTTTATTTCATTTTTTCCCATTTGTAGACATTCACTTTTTAAGGACCCTTTCTAAGATTTTATCAACACAGCCAGGAAGTCAGAGTCAAAGTTGTTTTATCCATGTGTTTAAGAAAACGTTTTCTTAAAGCAACAGCTTTTATTTCTGCTGCTTCATGCTGTCCTAACTACATCCCCCAGCAATGAGTGACAACACCGAAGACCAGAAAGGCAAGCTGAAGACACCAGACTTCGCTTGAAGGGCAAACAAGAAATGTGAGCTTGGTCATTATTTTTGTGTGTGTCTTTGCTCTGAACCAGTTTTTGGAGGTGGGTGGGGAGGTGTATGTGTCTAAAAGATGTGTGCGATTAGGGAGTTCTCATTGTGAGAAGGAAATGATAAAAGGTAATTTTTATGATGCTGGCAGAAATGGCTGGGAATGGCAGAGAATAGCAATTTAAATCTTTTGGATAAGAAGTAGTGAGCTGTGTTTGAAATACTTGGAGAAAAATTCTATTGTTTTTAGCCGATTAGATTGTATAATTAAACGATGACTATAGCCTGCCTCTCTCAAAATGTTTTAAGTAGAAGGAAAATCTAGAAAGTTCATCAATTTTCTTTCCAATACTACCTGGTGTTTTACTTAGGTATATGCCTTATATCTAATTTCTCAACAATAAATACTTCCTATTAGGCCTGGTTATGGTTGGATTGTGATAGTTCTGCTCTTAAAAATCAGCATTATTGTAGGAGAGGTTCACTGTAAGGCACGTATTTTTGTCGACCACCCTCATTGTCAGTGAGTATTCTGTTTCTAAAGAAGAGAGTTGGAGTGGTAGGATTAGCTTCTGACTTTCTGTAATAATATATTTTCTTTTACATTTTCTATACTAAAAGAATACAGGAAATTCATATATATTCACATAAGCACTAATCATTTTGGGCAGTATAAAAGACTGCTTCAGGATCCATGCTTTTGTTTTGAGTATGTAATCATGGATCTGTGAATCCTTTGAGAAAAGAATTTATTTTGTTGTTTATAGCTTGATATTACTGTGCGCCTTAGACAATGCATTGTTTTAAATGGTTTTTATGCTATTTTCATGGCAACATCAGCAGTTCTGAGGGTGGCATTTAGTATATAAATATGATGTAAAAATATGTGAGATTCATTACAGGTGTTTGCACAGTCCAGCTTAAGTAGTTCCTTCAACTTTTTTACTGATCAACATTTTGATCTTCATTTTATTGAAATCACTCGATGTTCATGTGGGTTGCCAAAATGACAACCTTTGTTTTCTAAGCTTCTTTATACACCACCTCGCTGATGCTCTAAAATGGACGCCAAGACATAAAAGACATGCTGATAGGCACTGGAAGGGATGTTTGCGTGGCTACGGTCTTCCCTTTTGAACTGATCACAGGATCATTCACGCCTACACTAAAAACCAACGATATAGGAAACAAAAGGAAAGTTCAGTAAATAAGTTTAGATTAGAGCCACATTTTAATACAGACCGTCTTATTACCGATTTATATTTACTTTCATTTACTTCTTAAACGTTTGACATAACCTCTTGTCATTTAGGTTTGCTAAATGTATAACTTCTTTTGTTTATTTAAGACTATTTTCCCTTTAAGGTAAAAGAATTATTTGTTAGAAGTTATTTCATAACTTCTTTGCAGCGAACTCAGTAAGAACAAACTTATATCCAGACTATTTTACTTCCAGCTATTTTCTAACAGTATAATTAAAAATTAGTGAATTGAAAAACAAAGATATCAGAGTATACTTTTAAAATAATAAATCTTTCGATACTGGTAGAGTTACATGTTATAGTGTTTATTAGACTTAAGATTTGATAATAAATATTAGCTGTTATACCCAGTAAAGTTTCTTACTAATCTCTCTGGCCTACTTGTTACATATCTTAAAGTGAAAAAAGTCCTGTATTAAGATGCTCCTTGTTAATTGGATATAATAGAGACTCTTTGTATAACCTTTCTTCAAAGGTGTGTTTAAGAAGTGGTGTTGATTACATTGTCAACACGTGCATTTAAAGTTTAATGTAATGTATTCTTCTTTACTTTTAGACCTTTCATTTTACAAACACGTTGACATTTAGGTTATAAATTATTTCCAGATTAGTATTAATATTTCAAATCTTATTTTAAAGTGTGTAAATACTAGTGATATGATTGTAAATGAACTCTATCTCGGCGTTTATTCGTTGTAGTTTGTATTATATCATATTTTGAAGTAGAATTATTAAGACAGAAATAGATTAATATTTAACTGCTTCTTGATTTCTATTATTAAGTCCCATTTGATATACCTGAACAGACAAGTGCATAATGCTGTAAACTAATGCAGACCTCTCAGGGGGCTTCAGTCCAACATTTTATAATTATTCACTCATTTATTCATTTATTGAACAAATGTTTATTGAATACCCACTCAAGTATGCTAATATTTTATTGATTTTGGGTAACAGGGAAGGAAGCCACATACATGGTTGGAAGAGGGAATAGATTTCAAATAGAACCACAAAAGCCTAGAGAGAAAAGAGCACTACTGTAATGAGATTTATTTCAGTAGGTTAAAGTATGTTAACTTTTGTCGTACAATATACGTATTGTAGTGTTTGTTTTAAAGCAATCAGGAGATTAGTGGTAGGTAGTCCGTACAGCTGTGAGAATTTTGCTTTACCATTATTTAGGTTTTTGCACCTTATTGACCAGAAACCTTCAGTTGTTCAAGTCTTTGATGGCAATTCAAATGTTGAGAGGAAGAAATTAAATAGGGAAGCTTGAACCAACTGTCACATGCTAGAATTTTATATATGTCCAGGCAGGTGTCATTGAACCTTTGAAGATGTAGCGACAACGTAAATGAGTCGCTTCTTTATGAGGGATTTTTTCCCTTTCCTTTGTTTTCTTTTGTGAGAAAGAGATAGAAGAGGAGGCCAACCCCACAACCGTAAGCCAGCATGGTCCTTAGAAAGTAAGTTTGCCAGAGGGCGGTGTACTTTAAATGGACCAATCAGTTCACGTTCTGTGTTCTCTAGTGTTTCGTTTTGTTTCAGTCTTTTCCTAAGCTTTGTTCACTAACATAAAGACTCATAGGCATAAAACATCTCTTGACTCTAGACATAGGGGAATATTTAACTTAGTGGCCTAACTTTATGCCACGCAGTTGGTCTCCAGTATAAAGAGAAGGTATAGGTTCATATTCTGAAGAGGAGATAAAAGTCCCACGAGCCAGAGAGCTGAGCTTGGAGACGTTTGTGGTGACCACGACCTGTGTCAGGGCTGGTGGCCGATGGGATGGAGATGAGAAATGTTTCAGCTGCAGGTGTGCGCTGCTGACATCATTCCGCGAGTGTTCGCAAAGGTGCTCTGAGCCGGGCACCATGTGGGATGTAGGGGATACAAAGATAGAATCTCTGCCCGTAAGGGATTCATGGTCTAGTTGTGGGGAGGCGGAAGATCAGAATAACTGACAACTGTATATAGCTCTTCACAGTTTACCAAAGGCTCTCACCCGTTATCTCGTTTAATCCTGGCAACAATGCCCGGCACAGGAGCCGGTATGTAATGGCCGCCCCAGAAGGATTCATGGAAGGAATAAGCCAGGTTGTGAACCAGTTAATTATCTTCTTGAGTCTTATTTGATTAAGAGAATTTTCCCCCTTCATGCTTTTATCTTGAGTCTGTGTTGCTGGTTACAGGTTTAGGGGGGGTGAAGGGTAGGGCTGCATTCTTTGTGACCAAGTTAGAATCCCCGAGTTTGCCACTGCAGACAATACAGAACAAGGACTTGACTGGTCACAATGGCCCCGACCAGTCCTTCCGACCAGCCCTTCCCTCCAGCTGGCCCTCCATCGTCTCTCATTCTCCCGCTCCTAGTTTCCCCGAAGCTCCCAGAACCGTAACTTAGGCCTTGGTGGAGTGGCCTCAGCATGGAACAGACCAACGTGAGTGTGGGAAGAAGGCTGAGGGGACTGCTTAGTGGCTGGCTTCAGTCCTGTCACTAACTTTACTAGGCGAGTGAGGGTGGATGTGAGGTCTTGGGGTTAGACTGGGATATCAGAGACAGCCAGCTTCGAGGGTGTGTGAGACATGATCAAGGGTTGCTGAGGCCAGCATGTTGAACAGCATCTTTCCAGGTCTTTCTCCAGGGGTGTTTTGAGGCCCAGGAGAGGGAGGGGCAGGTCAGGACCATCGTGAACAATTGTGTACTGCAGGAGTGTGCCCTGTGCCTTGGTCGGCTAGAGGAAGGTACTGAGTCACTGCAGGTGTGAGCAGTAGCCCTGGAGAGAATGGGCATGGGTTGAGTCCAAGTTTGGAGTTGGAATAGCAGGAATGGTAGAAGGTCTGAGGGTCTGGGGTGGGGAGGGCAGCATTCCAGCATTTGATGTTGGGGTCCAGCTGGGGTAGGAGATGCGACTGGAAGAGCTCCAGAGAACATGATGAAATAGGGAGAGATGAGTATATAGAAGTTCTGGTAAAGTGAAAGAAAAGGTTCAGAGAATACTGAAGTTAGTAGTTTATTCTGAAACCCAACAGGTTGTGATTAATAATAATAATACCAACTGCAGATCCTCTTAGTTTGGTCATTGGTTGTGTTAAGGTTATTTTATTTCTTTAAAAGCAAGGGTGGAAAAGGAAAAAGTTTACCTGTTTGCGTTCTGTATTCCACGACGTTATAAGAATTTAAATTCTCTCTTCTATTTTACAGTTACGAATCTCTTGGTCCTGTATAATCAGAATACCCCTAATGTATGGATCTTGAGGTTTTATGGAAAATATTTTGGTATTATATTTTGGATTTTGAGGAATTAGCCCCTCTGTAGTGATGCCATCCTTTTCATCCCATATGTCAAAACCATTTATATCTCTTTTTTCATAAGACACTGTAAGTGATTTTCCCCTACTTGAGAAGATCACATTGTTCTCAGACTCAGGATTGCTTTATCCTGGTGCCTTTGAAACAGTCCTTAACCATGCATTAGAGGGAATGGGGTTCAGAGTCTCACCAGCCTCAGGTTGAATTTTGACTCCATTTTATACTTGCTGAATTTTGGTCAAGGTATATAAATTCAGTTTCTTCATGTATAAAACAGGGATCATGCTACCTTCCTCAAAGGTTGTTGGGAGGAGAGATAAGGAAATATATGCAAAGCTCTTAGTGTAATGTCTGGTACATAGTAACTACTCAATAAATGCTAGATATTTTTATTTTTTAAAATTGTGGTAAAAATACATAACGTAAAATTTACCATCAACTATCTTTAAGTGTTCAGTTTGGTGGCATTAAGTATATTCATTTGTGTTTTTTTGTGCTGTCACCACCATAATCCATCCACAGAAATATTTTCCTCTTACAAAACTGATACTCTGTACCTATTAAACAACAACTTCCTGTTCTCCCTCCTCCTAGGTCCCTGGCAACCTCCATTTTACTTTCTGTCTCTATGAATTTGACTTCTTTAGGTATTGCATGTAAGTGGTATCATACTGTATTTGTGACCGGATATTTCAGTTAGCATAATGTCCTCAAGGTTCATTCATGCTGTGGCACATGTCAGAATGTCCTTCCTTTTTAAGGCTGAATAATATTCCATTGTATATATATACCACGTTCTGTTTACCTGTTCATTTGTTGATGGACACTTGGGTTGTTTCCACCTTTGGCTATTATGAATAGTGCTGCTTTGAGTTTGGGTGTACAAATATCTGTATGAGTCTCTGCTTTCAATTCTTTTGGGTATATACCCAGAAGTGGAATTGCTGGGTCAGTAGGCAGTATTAGTACTCACAGCAGGTTATGCTTTTGAAAAGCTTATTGTAAACTGAAATGCTGTAAGATGAATTAGACTTTCCAGCATAGATAATGGTAAAATATTAGACTTGACTTAAGAGCTCATGACGTCTAGCTTTTTGTGGAAATAACCCAAACGCCACA
Organism: Pseudorca crassidens; assembly: GCF_039906515.1. Classification (NCBI taxonomy): domain Eukaryota; kingdom Metazoa; phylum Chordata; class Mammalia; order Artiodactyla; family Delphinidae; genus Pseudorca; species Pseudorca crassidens. The sequence continues at coordinate 106,901,401 of NC_090302.1, forward strand.
TTCATCATCTGTAAATTATTTTATAGTATGGAGTTTTGCATGGTGCGTTAATCAGGGCAATACTCTAATCACTCACATAAAATAGTATTTGTACATTATCATGGAATAAAAAGTCATATTTCATTTTTAACACAAAGTATTAACATTACCATTAATGCATTCTTACCATTTCTTTTTTTTAATCGAAGTATAGTTGATTTACAATGTTGTGTTAGTTTTTGGTGTACAGCAAAGTGATTCAGTTATACCTATATATATCTATTCTTTTTCAGGTTATTTTCCATTATAGGTTATTACAAGGTATTGAATATCGTTCCCTGTGCTATACAGTAGGACCTTGTTGTTGCATTCTTACCATTTCTGTTTAGAGATCTTTCTTTAGCCATTCTTTTAGGGCAGGTCTGCTGGAAACAAGTCTCTTGGTTTTCCTTCATCTGAGAATGTCTTATGTCCATTTTCTCCTGAAGGATATTTTTGCTGGATATAGAATTCTGGGCTAATAGCTTTTTAAATTTTTTTTCCCAGCACTTGAAAAATGTTGTTCCACTTCCTTCTGCTTCTGTGGTTTCTGATGAGCAACCGCTGTCATTCCAATTGTTTTCCCTTCTAGGTAAAATGTTTCCCTCGCCCTACTTTCACGATCTTTCACTTTGTCTCTGATTTTCAAAGAGTTTGATTATGATGTGTCTTGGCATGGATTTCTTTGGATTTATCCCACAGTTCACTCAGGTTCTTGAATATGTAGGTTTATGTCTTTTGCCAAATTTTTAAGGTTTTCAGCCATAATTTCTTTGCGTCCATTTTTAGGTCTGCCTTCTTTCTCCTTTCCTTCCTGGACTTGGATGATATGAATGATAGATTTTTTTGGTTATGGTCCTACAGGTGCTTGACACTGATCATTTTTTTTTTTAAGTCTGTTCTTTCTTTATTGTTCATATTGGGTAATTTCTATTGTTCCTATCTTCAGGTTCACTGATTCTTTCCTCTGTCGGTCTCATTCTGTGATTGAGCCTATCTAGTGAGTTTTTAATGTGTATTTTATCTGCCATTTCTTCACTGAGACTTTCTATTTTTTCATTTGTTTAATGTGCTTGTTGAAACAGTTTTATGATAGCTGCTTTAAAATCCTTGTCGGGTAATTCCAGCATCTGTGTCATTTTGGTGCTGGCATCAGTAATTGTCTTTTTCGCGTTTGGGTTGAGATTTTCCCTGTTCTTGGTATGACGAGTGATTGTGATTATATCCTGGATGTTTGGGGTGTTACATTATAAGACTGTGGATCTTACTTAAGTCTTCTGTTTTGATAGAACTCCTCTGACCCTCTGGCAGCAGGGAAGAGGAGGCACTCCCTCGTTACTGCGAGGTTGGGGTGGAAGTCCAGGTTCCTCATTGGCCTTTATTTACAGCCTGGGTAGGAGGGGTGCCTTGTTACTGCTAGTGGGGTTGAAGTTCAGGTTCCCCTAGGTGATGCTGTTATTTATATTGTTTTGTACTTGGTAAAATAACCTGAACAGTCCCTGAGCTGTGTATTCCTTAAATTTAGCTTATATTGTTGGTGCTACTTATGTTTGATAATTTATTTAATGATATTTAAATTCTCAAATTAGGGACTAGGTCCTCTCTAATCACTAGCTTCCCTAAGTTTGGTATGTGTTTCCATGAGCACACTGAATAAAAGATTTTATGTGAAGAAACAAGATTATAGTTTCCAGTTTATTAACTTTGAAAATTTATCTTTAAAAGGAGAGAAAAGCCTGCCTGTGCAAGGTTTCCATTTTTCCTATTAATAACATGCTAGCTTTTATCAGACTTTTGTAACTTATTTTTAGAAGAGGTCAGTATATTAGAAATAGAATAAATGGATCTGACTGGTGGCTTTAAAAATTTCAGTGGTAAAGTATTTCATTTCATTTACTAACTTAACACCTGTGGTTTTGGGTAGATAACGCAGATCTTGAGGATGATGCATATGTCTTTAGAAAAATAGATTTTCAGGGTTCTTAATGGTCACCTGAGGTAGAGTAATGACAGTACTGAAGCCCAGGACTAGATCACTTACTAAGTAGGTGATCTTGGGAAAATCTCCAGAACTATAAAGGTTGACTTTTCTTCTCAGAAAGATGGATGTCATAATACCTAAATCAAAAGGTTGTTAAGAATATTAAATGAGGCAATATGCCTGAAAGCAATTTAACTGATAGATATTACACAAATATGAAAGATAGTTATCTAGTCAAGCTACTTCAAGCATGTGACTGATGGGTAAAGATAATGTACCTGATTCTGTATGATTTCTAGCTGTGTGTGCCAGTAGACCATGGGTTACACATATATTTTTTAAATGCTGTAAAAAGTTTTAATTATGAAAACCTTTCAAACACATAGTTAAGTATTTAACAAAAAGAATACCCATGCACTCATTATCCAGAACTAGCAAATGCCATATTTATTTGCTTCAGGTTTTTCTTTTTTTTAAAGAGAATGAAACATTAGGGATATAATTAAAACCTTATTCTCTCATCCCTGAAATGGGTGTAGAACATTTCCATGCACATTTTTGTAGTATTATTGAATACATATATACTAAATAATATATGAGAAATATATTTATATATATATAGCCATAAACAATGTAACTTACATAATTTAAAATGTATATAAATGATTTTATACTGTTGCTCTCCTTTTGCAAATGAAATTGGATATTTTTGAGATTTATCCATGTTGCTACTGTAGGTCTGATGCTGCAGAGTATTTCGTGTTAGTTTATCCATTCTTCTGTTGATGGACATTTAATTTTTTGCCTTGTGCTGACTGTGCTGTAACCGCCAGCTGGCACATGCCTTTTACACATATTTGTGATCTCTGGGGGAATTACCTAGAAATGGAGCTGAGTTGCCAAATGTGTCAACTTTACTCAGTATTGCCAAGTTACTCTTCAAAGCATTCATACCAGGTAACATCCCTGCACTAGGGCATCAAAGTTCTCACATCTCTATATCTTCTACAGCTTCACCAATACTTGGCGGTATCAGATTTTGAAAATTTTATCAGTCTAATGTACAAGAAATATTTTGCTGTTACTTTTGTTTGTGTTGACGATTACTTATGAGATCGAGCATCTTTTTATGCTGACAGTCTAGATTTCCTTTTCTGTACATTCTCTCTTCATACCCTTTGTACATTTTTCTTTTGCGCTGTTTTATTCTTATTAATTTGTAGTCTATTTCATATACCTTCTGGGGGGTACATTTTATATACCAAAGTATATACCAATCCTTTATTATATGGGTTAAAAATATCTTCTCAATGTTTGGCTTGATTTTTAATTTTCCTTCTGGTGACTTTAAAAAAAAAAGTAAATAAAGAATTAATTAATTTTTGGCTGCATTAGGTCTTTGTTGCTGCATGTGGGCTTTCTCTAGTTGCTGCGAGCAGGGCTACTGTTTCTTGCGGTGCACAAGCTTCTCATCGCGGTGACTTCTCTTGTTGCGGAGCGTGGGCTCTAGGTGCACGGGCTTCAGTAGTTGTGGCGCACGGGCTTAGTTGCTCCGCAGCACGTGGGATCTTCCCAGACCAGGGCTCGAACCCATGTCCCCTGCAGTGGCAGGCAGATTCTTAACCACTGCGCCGCCAAGGAAGTCCCTATGGTGACTTTAGAAGTAAACTATTGGTATATGTTTGAAAAATTGGAATGCTTTCAGTTTTCATTTTCAAAGACGATTTTAATGATAATATTTACACCCCTTGCTTTTGGACGTGGCAGAGAGGGCTAGTGGGACTAATGTCTCTTTGAATGTTCCAGAATTTTATCTCTTTAATTAATATTTAGAGGATAAAGTTTTTATTTGTGGTGTAGTCTTTTGGTCAATGGAAATCTTTGGGCAGATTCCCAGTTCCTCAGCTCCTAGTTCTTGAATTAGTGACTGTTGGGAAGTTTTATTTTGCTGTGTGCAGAGCCTCCTAAGCCCGCCAATAAGATGGGCACATTCCTGTTGCATCAGCAGCAGCACCAAAGAGGAGCTCTCAGACCCTTAGAAAGAATGTTCTGTTGATCTGCTTACACTGATTTCTATACAGTGAATAATCTCGGTGCAATAAGCACTTTCTCCTTTCCCTCACCAGTCCTCTTGCTAACAAAATAACTTAATTGAGAAATTCAAACTGTTGGGGCAAGGGGGATTGAGTTGTGGCTGAGGCTCCTTGTGTATCTTTTGTGGTGCAATCAAGTAGCACTTATTCCCCAACTTTCCATAGCCACCCCGCCTAAACAAAACCCACCTAATCTCCCAAATCGCTTCGCAAAACAAAAGAACACACAGAAGGTCCAGAAACTGGGAGGACTGGGGCGATGGTGAGTGTTGTGTGTGTGACACACCCTCTCCTTCCCTGCTCCTTGCGATTTACATGGAGCTGTTTGGAGATTATGTGTCTGTTTCAAAATCTGCGTGTGAAAGTGTGCTCCCAGGGCAGGCTTGGTTGTTCAGGCCATGTGGCACCGCTGTCTGTCGGATGGTGGTTCGTCCATAACTGAGGGTAAAGTTCTAGGTAGAAGTTAACAGCAATACTGGACTTGCAAATCCAGACCTTAAGGCAAGCATCCCGGCCTGGACTTTTCAGCCTTGCTTTTTTTTTTTTTTTTCCTTCCAGTTTTATTGAGATATAATTGACTCTGTATCAGTTTAAGGTGTACAGCATAATGATGTGACTTACATACACCATGAGATGATTACCGCAGTAGGTTTAGTGAACGTCCGCAATCTCTTACAGATACAACATCAAAGAGGTAGAAAAAATATTTTTCCCTTGCGATAAGAAGTCTTAGGATTTACTCTCTCAGCACCTTTAATGTGTGACATACAGTGGTGTTAATTATATTTAGCATGTTGTACATCACATCCCCAGTACTTACTTATAACTGGAAGTTTGTGCCTTTTGACCGCCTTCGTCCTGTCCCCCTCTCCCCATCATCCCCCCATACCCACAAATCTGATCTCTTTTTCTATGATTGATTGTTTTGGAAGTATAATCGACCTACAACACTATGTTAGTTTCTGGTGTACGACACAGTGATTCAATATTTCTATACATTTTAAAGTGATCACCACCAGACTCACCTTTCTTAAGGGCAGTGGCCATGTGCTTTGCTCGATGCATGTTTGCCTTATTACACTTGCGAGCTATTTAGTGCAGTGAATGAGCCTCCCAACAGCACAGAGGGAAGCCAGCTACATGTCCTCTTGTTGGCTAAGCTTTGACATTTCTTCCTTCTCACACTTACTGAATTCTTCCCTGGAATCAGCATTTGACACCAGTCGCCATCTCTGTGTCACTTCTCCACTGTTTAGAAGTTTGGGGAAAACTTTAATAAAGAATATGTGAAAATAATGACTATCTTTTGTTCAGTTAGAAACTTTGTTTTCTCTACATCTACAGCCTAAGTTACTGCAACGGTGTGAGACACACACACACAGTACACACAGCACACCCGTTTCAGGCGAGCAAATTGAGGCTCAGAGAGGTGAGGTGCAGTGCCTGGCCTAGTTAATGACAACACTAGGGCTCTGTCAGGTCTTCTGCCTCCAAATCCCTTGTTCATTCCATTATTTGGCATTTGTTCACTCTGTGATGGGGTCACTAGGCAGAGAGTAAGCTGCTACTATTGCAGTAGCTCTTCCATATACCACTTGGGGCTGTGTACTGAGGCTAGTCCTCTGCCCTTCATTCATTCTTTCATTCATTCATTCAAGCACTCAATTCATCATTTAATGTGTCTATGAGAGCTAAGTGATGAGGATACAGTAATGGATGAAACAGAAACACCCTCTGCCCTCATGGAGCCTGTAGTAAAGTGATGAAGAAAGACCACAGACAAGTCGGTTCAATCAAGTGTAATGATGGGTATGACAGGAGAAGAGGGTCCTGTTTAAAAAGTCTTCTTTCCCTCTTCAAATAAAGGGGGAATAATTAATATCCATGTACTTTAAAGAACATGGACCTCTTCAGATGTGAGACTCTTTTGCCTTTTTAAAATATGACATCGAGTATAGAGCCATAAGATAAACAAAGACGTCAGAATTTTAGAATCCTAGAGGTCATTTAGTTTGCCTCCTGGTAGCCAAACCAGTGGGAATCTCCTTTCTTAGCCTCCTGAGAAGCAGATCCTAGACTCTCTAGGCTGTAGTTTCCCATGCTAGACAGCACCTAGCACAGAGGTGAACGATGAATTATTCGGTGTGTCTCTGGCTCAGAACCTTCTCCACACTTAATCTCCATCTAGATTCCTTTTAATGCTTTGGAATCACAGATCAGTGTAGATGATCTTTGTTTGGCTATTCCTGGGATATGTGTTAGGAAAAGAAAAAAAGCAGACAAACCACAAAAACCCAACTTGCAGTTTAAATAAAGAAAAATGAGTTTTACTTCCAAGAGAGCTTTTGCCATTTTCTTAATGCTTATTCCTCTTTGGAGAGCTCATTATTGAACAGAGCGTGACAGTAGTTTACTGAGGTGGATGTGTCGTGTCCAGGCCAGTGGATGAGTTAGAGCACTGATAAAGGCCAGAGCAGTGGGCAGCACTGTACCTAAATTACCCCCAGATAGTTGCCAAGCTATTCTGCTTTTTTAAAGACCTCCAGAGAGCATCCATAATCGCCTCTAGTTTCCCCTTTCTGTGTTTCATAACCTTCGCTGTCAGGAAATGTCTTCATCATATTTAACCCAGTTTTCCCTTGCCACAGTTCAATCCCATTTCTCTTGTTGTCCTTGGTGGCGAAAGAATAGCAGGTCGTTATCTTCTCCATAGTATCCTTAATGTTCTTGAAGGGCCTGGGCAAGTTTTCCCTAAGCCTGCACTTCTCCCAATGAAATCAACATACTCCTGTTTCCCCTCCCCGACCCTCCTTCTCCGGGGTCCTATTTGGAAGTATCATCTCTAACATGTTGCTCTTAAGTATCTGGTCCAGAGAGTCACATCAGGCCTGTCTTGAGACATCTGTCGATTCCATCTTTACGCAAAGAGCAAGATCCTTGTCACCTCCTGGGCTCTCCGTTCATTCGACGTGGCTGCGGTTTGTTGTTCCCCCTCCAGATGTGAGGTGTGAGGCGGGCAGAGGCTGAAGGGGACGTGACGAGGAGTTCCTCTCTCTGACTTACACCTAGAGGGAGGGACCAGAATGCTTCTTGCCCCTTCTGGTCCTTCTGACAGTCTGTCGATTGTGCCTGCTGGTTTCTCTTTTCCACAAAAATGTTTTATTCTGATTGACATTTTGGTACATTTTGGATTTCCGTTGGCCTCATCCCGAGGACAATATGACACATCAGTAAAGTTGGCATTATCCTGTTACCCGTGCTCTCCTCACTCTCGATTCAGTTTTATAGATGCTGCAAGGGAAGCTGGAACATAAACTTTGCTATGTAAGTGATGAGTGAAGGTGTCTTTCCCATCAGATTCTGTACAGTCCTCATGAGGGGGTGAGAATGATTTTGTATCTCCCCAGCACTCAGCAGAAACGCCCGATGCGTTTTAAACAGACTTCGTGACTCTTGGTTGGTTGTCAAATGAGTTATTGGGAAATTGCCTTCATTTTGTGTTTTTAGGTTTCTGTCTCCTCATCCCTTCTACTTAAACATAAAAGCAGCTCCAAGCCTTTGCCCGGCTGCCAGTGCAGGCAGCCTCCCACCTCGGCTGCCAGGCTTTTAGCAGATGAAATAAAAATCTATTTATAGCTGGTCTCTGATGGATTTCCTCCCTACCTGTGCTAGTGTTCCATCAGCAGGTGTACTGAACAGATGGAGAGGGGTTTTAATTTTTTTCAGTTCAATTAGATCAACTCTCTGGGTTCAGACCAGTACACTCCCTTCCTCACTTAGTTTCTTCCTCTTGGCATTAAAATTGTTGAGCATGGCAAAACACGAATTAAGACCAGGAAGTAAAACGCATATAGCGCCTGCCTTTCAGATAAATACTTCGGCAGAGAGACCACATTTGACATCAGGTGAAAAATCAGTTTTAACCCCTTTCTTCCTAGTGCTCAATTTTATCGTTATTTAAATTAATATTTGGAGTGCTAAAATGCTGGAGTATAAACGCTTTCTTTTTTCTTGCGATGTACTTTTAGCATTTGAACTTAACACATTTTGAAATATACTGTTTTTGAGGCAACACTTTGTCTCTGATAGTTCAGTGGATATTACAGAGAATTTTAATGAGAAGCTGAAGTCACTGAATTCACGAAGCTCATTTGATATTTTATGTCATTGACAGTTGACTTGTCCAGGATAGTTAGTGATCCCATGGTAACATGCAGTCCCAGACCAGCCTGAACATGACCTTACCTAGCTCTGGGTTTTACCGTCACCAGTCCGTGAAAGATCGGTCACCATAGTTTCTGGCTTCAGCATATCCATAAGTCCCTTCTACTTAACCACGCTGGCCCCTGGTACGTTGCATCATCTCTTGTTCCCAGGATCCTAGATTTCAGTTCATTCCTGGCTCTCAGATGTAAGGCCGGCCTGAGAGCCTCTTTCACAGACTTTACTGAGCTCCTGCCCAGGGCTGTGACGTTGCCTGCGATGAGGACCACATGTCTGCCCTGCTTTGATCCCTCAGCGCCATCAAAATGATGTAGTTAATATCCATTGGAAGCTGGGTTTGAAGCAAGCAAAATTTGGCCTATTTCAGTGTATTTTTTGTTCAGATTCTAATAGAAGCAGGTTCTCCCTCTCCCCCTCTCCCCCCCCGCCATTTTATTTTACTCAATTCTTAATTATTTCTGGATGAGTTTTTCAAGGATATGCATTATACAGATGTGTGGCTCATTCTCTAGGCTCTCTCCCATTTTACTGCTCACTAAGATTCATATCGGAGGGTGTCTGGAGCCAAAAAGAAATTCAAATAAGTCATTCTCATTGTTGGCTAGAAGTGAGGTGAGCAGTTTAGATAGAACTGATGTGAACAAGAGCCACCACTTCTCACCCGCATCATCGTCTGATGCGTCCATCTGAAGATTCCCTTTAGTTGTGTTAATATGCGCTCATGTTTAGATGGTAACTGAAATGTTATCTAGCAAAATCACTTCTCTGATCCTTCCACATCCTTTGCAGAATCTGTATCAAATGACTGTCTTGGTTTTCACAATAAAGACCTCACTTTCTCCCTGGCTGGCTGACCCATACAATCTTTGGTTATTCTGTTGAGCTGTGCTGCTGTGATCTTTCTTCCTATACTTTTCACCTGCTGATACTCCTTTTATCTCTTGGGGTCGTACAGAACAGAATCTAATTCCGACACATGGCAGCCTTTCACATCTTTGAAAAATGTCCCTCTGTATGCAACCATTTATATATGACATGATTTAGTTACATGGCTTTCCTCTAACCTGCTCCGGCTCAGCTGCCTCTTTATTATGGAGTGTCCTCAGGAGAGCGACATCTTACCCAGGTGCAGTCTGACAAGTGCCGAGAAATCCGGACCATCGCTGTGCTCGTTAGAGGTTAAGCGAGTCTGATGGCTTCCTATTTGCTTGATTTGACTCAGTAGAGCCTCTTATCCCCCCAGCAGGACAACGGGCTTTCTGCCATACCCAGGGCCAGGCGGGATGTTTCTGCTCTGTGATAGATTCACTTTGATCATTTGGGCCTGGCTTCAGTCACTCCTTGGTACCCACTCCGTGGCCGTGTGATTATGGTGCATGAACGTATGGCGAATGGTGTCAGGTGGGTGCTGAATGACAAATTTGGGGCCATCATGAATGCTGATGTGGCCTGTGATTGTGACCCACCCACCTCCCCGCTGGCTCCTCCCTCATCGCAGGGCCGCACCACTGCCTGTTTCCTCTCCCACAGGACCTCTAATCTTGTCTCCTTTTAAAGACGTTGCAAAAGCCCAAACATTAGGATGCTAAGCTCTCAAAGTATATAAAATAGATCCCCAGATTGACTCCATTTATGATTTTTCCATCTCTTCTCCTGTAGCGAGTAGTGTCGTCATAGGGAGGGACCATCAGACAGGTTTTGGGGGGATTTTTCTTCATAGCATTAATGTACCATGGCTTATTTCCAAGGGGAAGGGTATGTGGTTGGATTGGAAGTGTCTGAATGTGGGAATGCTCGGTCTCCCCAGAAGTACCTGGCACGTGGTAGTCACTCAGTATATATTTGTTGAATGAATGAATGCAGGAGCTTTGGTTCCACGCTGTTGCCGCCATTGTTTCAAAAGCTGTTGGGCCACAAGAGTGGCAGAGTTTCCTCATTCGGGGCCTCCTGATGGGTCCCCACCTAATGACTGCACTTGGGTGGCTGTAGCATAAGGGTCTCTCAAATCTTTATTAATATGTCAAACCCCTAAGCTGTCTTAGGTGAAGCCATCTCACTCTTAGACAAATAGTTGCCTCATGTAGATTCAGTCATACTTAATGTACATCAAATAATATTCCGTCAACAGATATTTTTTGAGTATTTACTGTGTGCCAGAGCTGGGGGGTACAGTGGAGAGCAAAACATTCAGATCTCTGTCCTCAATATAGTGGGAAAACAGACCAAATGTATATTATGTATGTGTCTCTATGTGTGTGTAATGTATCACTACACACTGTAAAGACCAAGTGCAGGGTGCTGTGAGGACATTTTATTTATTAAGCTACTACTACGTGCCAGGCATTTTGCTAAGTACTAAGATTAGATAGAGCAAGGATGTAAAAAAGAAAGAGAAATTTAATTAGATGTAGTTTGTCATCAGGAACTCAAAACCTAGCTGCAGAGAAATATAAACAATTATGATAACATGTGAGATGTTCTATGAGAAGTATTATGAGGAAAGAGTTACCCAAACACAGAGGTAGGAGTGACCACTTCTGTTCTGCAGTCAAATTGACATTTGAATTGGATCTTAGATGATGAGTAGAATTGCATCAAGTGTAGAAACCGGAAGGAAACATTCCAGTCAGGAAGCAGAAGCAAAGGCACAGAGACAAAACTACTTGGGGTATCAGGCCTAACACACAGTCCTTTGTGGCTAGAGTATACATTGATGGGTGGAGTTCTAGAAAGAGATGGTGTAGTTTGTTGAACACCTTGCTGTACAAAGTTGGGATCCTTGCCGTGGAGGCAACGTCAGATGCAGAGGACGTAAAAGAACACTATGTGAAATGTTATAATTTGAAAATCTTAGGTTAAGTGGATGATTTACTAAGAAAATAGAAATTACCAAAATTGCCTTTAGAATAGGTAGAAGAACATAAGTAGATCAAGAACAAGGAAAGAAATTGAGAAAGCCATTAAGAAATTAGGATCTAATGTGCCATTGGGATCTCACGTGGTTTTAAAGCAAAGTGTATGAACAGAGAAGGCCTGGGTTATTTAAAATCTTCGAGAACGCAGAGAAAGAAGGGAAATGTCCTTGTTCATGTTATTAGACTGGTATAGTCTGTTAAGGGCAGTAAAAATAAAAGCCCAAATGAGATATTAGCAGGTTTTTTTTTTTTAAAAAAGGGACGTCTTTTTTTTTTTTTTAATTAATTAATTAATTAATTTATGGCTGTGTTGGATCTTCGTTTCTGCGGGAGGGCTTTCTCCAGTTGTGGCAAGCGAGGGCCACTCTTCATCGCGGTGTGCGATGTATCTCCACAACTAGAGATAGCCCTCGCACAGAAACGAAGACCCAGCACAGCAAAAATAAATTAATTAATTAATAAACTCCTACCCCCAACATCTTCTTTTTTTTTAAAAAAAAAAAAAAAAAAAAAGAAAGGCTTTATGCTTGAGAGTAATGGCAAGTGGATGGTTGAAGTGATGGGCCAGGGAGCGAATTATAGAAATGTGTAGGACTTATGGGAAGGAAACTATAAAACTTCACTAAAGCGTGTAAAGGATGCCTTAAATTAATAAAAGGCTCAATATTGTAAAGATGTCAGTTCTCTCAAAATGAAGTATAATTCCAGCAAAACTGCCAATGAAATTTTTTTGAAGGTTTTACTAAAATAGTTATAAAGTTTAACTGGAACAATAAATGCATGAGAATACCCAAGATGCATTTGTAGAAAAAATACGTATTTGGAGAAAGAAAAGGAACAATAATTATGACTTATATACCAGGTATTAAAACATATTATAAAGTTAGTGAGCAATGTGGTTTTAACAACGGAATAAGCCAATGGTTAGATGGAAGAGAAGAGGAGATCCAAGTTCATATGGGGATTTATTATAAGACAAAGATGACATTGCATCATCAGAAGTGAAAGGATGGTTGATTTCATAAATGGTGTTGGGACACTATATTAAAAAGGTAAAGTTATGCCCCTATCTCACACATTATAGCCAAATAAATTAGAGATAGATTAAAATTTATGAGGAAAAACGTATCCATTACGTAAGAAGATGTATCCAGAACATTAGAAGAGAAACTTCGGCAGTTCTGTGGGGGTTACAGTTTGTGGAATGGTCGGAAGACCAGAGACACGGAGGTCATGTGAGGACACACAGGGAAGAGGGCCACGTGAAGACACAGAGGGAAGATGGACCATGCAGAGAAACATTGGAAGGCCATGCGGAGACACACTGGAAGGAGACCATGTGAAGACGCATAGGGAAGATGGACCATTCAGAGACACACAGGAAGGAGGCCATGTGAAGACACACAGGGAAGATGGACCATTCAGAGACACACAGGAAGAGGCCATGTGAAGACATAGGGAAGATGAACCATGCAAAGACACACAGGAAGGCCATTCAGGGACACACTGGAAGGAGGCCATGTGAAGACACATAGGGAAGATGGACCATGCAGAGACACACTGGAAGGGGGCCATGTGAAGACACATAGGGAAGATGGACCATGCAGAGACACACTGGAAGGGGGCCATGTGAAGACACATAGGGAAGATGGACCATTTAGAGACACACTGGAAGGGGGCCATGTGAAGACACATAGGGAAGATGGACCATGCAGAGACACACTGGAAGGAGGCCATGCGGAGATGGAGGCACAGATTGGCATGATGCAGCTACAAACTGGGGAGCTCCAAGGATTGCCAGGAGCCACCAGAAGCTAGGAAATAGCAAAGGAAGGATCCTTGCCTACAGCCTTCAGGAGAAGCACGGCCCTGCTGATGCCTTGATTGTGAAGTTCGGGCCTCCGGAACTGCGAGAGAATAAATGTGTTTGTTTAAGCCACCAAAGTTGTGGTAATTTGTTACTGCAGCCCTAGGAAATGAATGCAGACTATCAGATTTGGTTTGATGGAGGGAGTAGTCAGAAACATTACTGAGTTTTCTAAAAGATTAATACCAGAAGCTATGTTTGATTATTCAGTCCTCCTAAGGAGGCCTCACACATCCACATGATGAATTTGAAGAGTCTGGACTGGTCCCAGAGGGGCAGGAACCTTGTCTTAGTCACCGCTGTTTCCTCAGCATTTAGAACAGTTAGAACAGAACATAGGTGACACTCAATGACTCTTTAATGAATAAATTAATAAATGGAATATATGCAAAAATACAATGTGTCAATTTTTAAAACAATGAAGACACTGATTTAAAAAAAAAAACGAGGCTGTGGTGGGACGGTAGGGCCAGAATAGCTGTAGTTCCCATAGATCCTTCACCTTTCTTTACTCTGTGACCCACGGTGACAATAGAAGGAGGAGGTGTTAGTTCAGACGTGGAGCCGCTGCTGTGACCCAGTGCAGCTGAAGTAGTAACCTGGAACTCTGCTACCATGACACATGGCTTAAAGCCGTGTGTCCAAGAAGGAAGGAACCATCCTTGCAACCAATGACATTAAAACCCAAGTTAGATTGTGGTATTGATGCACCAAATAAGTTCATTAATTTCACATATTGAGTAAAAGTGTATTCAGTTGACAAGCAGTTACTGAGCACTTACTGTCTGAGTACTGTGCTAGGCTCTAGGGTACAGAGATCAAAACTATAGTCCCTGCCCTTAGGTATCTACTGTTTGTTGGGGGCTAGAGGCCAGACAACCAAACACATAGTTTTGATAGAGTGTGATAACATGTCATTGTTATAAGCCTGAGATGCCACAGGAGCCTAGAGCAAGGTGTGCCAAGGTGGAACTAGGCATCTTAGACTCCAAAAAAGATTAAGTTCTATTTGGGCTGTATACGAGGGAAAGGCTTGGACATTGGCAAAACAGTTGGTTCATTTGTCTCATGGAATAAATACAAGAGGTGCTGAAAACACACCCCTGCCCCAAAGAGCTCTGGCTGAATAATGCCTGAAATTGTACCTTGGGCAATTATTTTTTTGTCTTATGCTTTCCAGGAGTCCTCTTTCAGAACACGGATTCCTCTGTAGGACTTTGTGGGGTATTCTAACCAGGCATTCTTTCTTTGTTGGGAACTGATTTCCCAAGTTGGTTTTCAGGGGAAGAGCCAGTGACAAAGGATGGAACACAGTGAGTCTGAGAAAAGGATGAGTCTAGAAAAAGGATGGAGAAGAGGGCTCCCTGGACCCAGAGAGAGCACTGGGCGTTTAAGGGTTTAACAACTGCCAGGGAAGAGAGGAGAGAGCTCCTGGAAGGGGCACCAAAGAGAGTCTGGAAAATCCATAGCCTTCCCTTGGGCTGGGTCTGCCTGGCAGTCTTTCCCAGCACTCTGGACAGCTGCAACGTGCATGGAATGGAGAGCGTGGGCTGTTCTGTCCTGTGTGTAAGTGTGAACTCATGGCTTTTCTCTTTGGGAATGGAGAAAGAGACTGGCTTTCTGTAAATGTGAGTTTCTATATTCTGGGTATTAGAATGAATCTTAGTTAGTGGGATCATGTCTTTTATTTTATTTTTTTATTATTTTATTTTATTTTGCGGTACACAGGCCTCTCACTGTTGTGGCCTCTCCCGCTGTGGAGCACAGGCTCCGGACACACAGGCTCAGCGGCCATGGCTCACGGGCCCAGCCGCTCCGCGGCATGTGGGATCTTCCCGACCAGGCAACAAACCCATGTCCCGTGCTTCGGCAGGCGGACTCTCAACCACTGCGCTACCAGGGAAGCCCCATGTCTTTTATTAATCCAGGAAAGTGTCTTGTATATATGGATAGCCAAGTAATTTGACAGTGCCGATGTGAATAGAATCAATACCTGTACTCACCCAGTTATCTTAAGATCGAGCAAATACATTTCAGGGTTTTTGGTGGTAGCTGTGACTGTCACTTGCTAGTATTAAAATATTTTAATTTTTGATACCTTGGACTCTCTTTGCTCTGATGAACCAGCTAGAAATGGTGTCAGAAGAAACCTAATTTTTTTCTCATTTTCAGTTGTGAATGAATCTCTGATTGCTGTGATAAAAGAAAAATCTTGGCTCCCAACTTCCTTGCTTGAATGAACATGAATGTAACATTCCGTCTTGATCAGGAGAACCAAAGGCTGAATATAAACAAACACATGCGAGCACTTCACTCAGAGGAGGTGTTTAATTTTCATCAGTCAGGAAAGATGCAGACACCAAATCATAGATGTTTACAGAATTTTAGTGAAAGTTTCTGGTGATTTTATTTTTACTGGGTTTTAACTGTCTCCTGGGGCTAAGTTGGTTGGCAGATTTGAGCTTTAACTTTAGCTTTTCTTATTCCTCACTCCTGCGTTGGAGTATTGTTTTTATTTCTTTGCCCATATAGCCTTGGCAGGTGTAATCTGCCACTGCTGCACATCCTTGATTATAGGAAAGACTTTAGAAATAGTGACTCTTTTGTTCATTTATTCAGCAAACACAGACTGAGTATAAGTTATGTGTAGTGAACTATGGGAAATGCTAAGGGGAAACAAAAGTATGTAAATCCTGGGTCTAACAACGTATAAAGGACCCTGGATGACATAATAATCATAGAAGACATATCTTCACCTCAAGTGATTTATAATCTCACGGAGGAAATACTATAGGCCTTACTGTCTCTTCTTTTTCCAGAGACCTTCAGCAGCTCTCCATTTTCCCCACAATCAAGTCCAGACTCTTCCACCCAGTACTCAAAGAACAACCTCCCTAAACCGTCTTGATATCCTCACCTCCTACCACACCTCCCCATACCCTGTGCTTGATCTTTCTGCCCTTTCCCCAGGTTCTACGCTCTTCCCTGCTCTTGTGCCTTTGAACCTTCTATTTTCTTTGCTTAGACTCCCCTTTTTTATTTTCACTAGCTGGTAAACTTCTACACATTCTTTCAGACTAGCTCCTCTTGTGAAACTCGTATCTAATTCCCCTCTCTCCCTCCAATGGCGGGGTTGGTCTCTGGGCTTGTGCTAGGACATCTGGACTGTAGGATCACTTTAGGTAGAAGTCTTTGGCGCCTAGAATATCAGAAGGTGACGATCCTTGGCTTTCCTGGCTCATCCCAGCCTAATTTGGCCCCCTCCAGGAGAATATCAGTCTTTATGAAGGCAGGTTCTAGAGACCCTTGAGGAGAATCCCCCTATTCCTAAGACCCCTTGAATCCCCTGTGGATGTGGAGGACCCGGAGTGTGCCTTGTAGCTCTTGTACATTTGTGTAGGCCCTCATTCTGCTTCGTTGTAGTTCATGGTTTGTGTCTACACAGGCATTCTATAAGAGCAGATAGTGAATTACAGCTCTTAACTCCATGGAGATCCATTATCCTGGATGTTATTTCAGGTGTGTTTTAGTATCGCTGTATAATTTGTCCATAAAATGCATGTTCTCATCATAAAATATGAATGGGTGTCTGTTGAAGGAAAAGGATTTCTGATGAACAAGATGATGACAGGACACTATTGAAGCCTGTTATTTAAGTCCTTGTTGGTCACCTTCATTCACATCTAGAGGAGGGAGTGAAGGCCAATTGTGCTTTCTCTTGCAACCTCAGAGAAGGGTGATTCATCCCATACTTGGGAGTGGTCTGCAGGGGGCTGAATGATTGAAGTGTAGAGTGACTCTAGCATAGAAAAACAGGCATGGCAAGGTATTTTCATATGTATTTGGTTCTCTGATAAGCCCTCAGTTTACTGAGATGATTAATACAAAGCCTTGCCCTTTTGGAGAGAAAAACATTCCAATAAATGTGTGAAAAAGGTGTTGAGTGCTCTCATAGAGGCTTGTGCTTGATTGTTGGAGAGTATGGAGCTGTCAGTGAAGAACAGCCTTAGGGTAGAACAGGAGATGGAGTTGAGGAAGGACTTCCCAGAATTTGGGCCTTGAGTAGAATACCGAGAACAGTAGAGTCTTGCAATAATCTCTGCGTAGTGGACGAAGGGACTGTCTTGGTCAGAGTCCTGGCAGAAATACACTCAAGGTGGATAACTGGAGAAAGCTGAATGAAGGTACTATTTACAAATGTGTGGGCAGGATTATTAAAAGCAATCAGCAAGGGATAGTAGAGCCCCCAGGAACTAGCAACAACTTTACCGCTCCTAGACCCAAAGAGGCAAGAGGAGGGAGCAATTAAGAGGATGGAACTGGGGTTGTTGGAGAGGATCACCCTACAGGAATGTGCCCTTCAGTGCCCTTCAGGAGAGGAACATGGCCACTGCCAAATTCTGGCCTGGCAGGGAGAGACAGCCAGGGGAATACACTCCCAGCGAATCCCTATGCTGCCCAGTCACCCAGCAATGTCTCCCATTGGCCAAACCCAACTAGAAGCCACCAGTCAAGGGAGCCCATTGATGCATAGTTGGTACAGCACATGAACAGGGTAGAGAAGAGTGGAGAGTGGTTCTGGAAGAGCAAACAATATCCAGCAGAGGAACTTATTTGGCGCAAATGAAAATAACATTCAGCAACATTGACGGCTCTGCTCACAATTGACACCATGAATTTGTTGTTGTACCAAATAGGAAGGAGATGGACTTTTCAGTGAGCAAGGTGAGCTTTCTCATCAATTGGAAGAGATTTACACTAAGACCTGTAATCTGCCTGTTGGTTTCTGACCCTAGCACTATGGAATGTGTACAGAGGGATAGTGGCACAAAGGGTTAAGGACCCACCTCTCTATTTATAGCTCAGTCACACCAGAAATGCATCTACAAATTTTTGGTTGCTTATATGTTTTAGTCAGTACTACCTCAGGTCAGTTCAGTTCAATTCAATTAACTTCATTCCAAAACATTTGCTCGACATCCATAATTTCCTTGAAACCATGCTAGATCTGCTCAGGACACCAAAATGAGAAGGCATAGAACCTTTCTTCAGGGAGTTAGATTACAGTAGGAGAGATGATAATGTAAACAAATTATATAAATAAAGCTTGAGGAATATAAAACAGGACAGTAGAACTCTCTCAACTGATTTCTACCTAAAAGACTCACTGTATTAATTTATAAGGCTTCCTCTCTCTTAAACTATTGTGGCTGATGTACTGCTAGACTGAATGCTTTCAGTTGGGTGTCTGTGTCTTCATGGATCTGTACACTTCCGTAATTTGTGTGCTTTACCAAGAGTCTGCTGTGTTTGTTCCCAAACTTTTTTATGACGCTTGTGCTTGTTACTATGTTTATGCAATTTAATTATGTATTAGGCAAACCAACAAAATATAAGTGCCAAAAAAGAAGGTTTAGTTTGCGTTAAAATTAAGTCAAACATTTTGGGAAAAGTTAATAAAAACTAGTCACTCTAAAAAATGCCATTGAAATAGGTATGGGTAGGATAGCCCCTCGTCTCCTGAACCTGGCAGCAAGGATGATCTTGACACAGATAAGTTTGTTGATGATGAGCATGATTAAGATAGTATCTTCTTGGGTTTCTAGATTTTTCTGTGAGGTAGGAGTGGGCAGTGACATGAGGGGGTGGGGGCTTGGGGAGGGTGAAGAAGGTTTGAAATAGATAATGTAGACTGTGGGAGAGGGAGCTCATTGGAGACGTATGGAAAGGTGGCACTGGTGGTCCACCTGAGGCTGGAGACCATCGCATTGTCCTGGCACCAACCTAAAGGACCATGTGAGCTCCTCCAGCAGTGGCCGGGAGCTGGTGTAGAAGTGGAAAAATAGATGCTTTTAGCCATCCAGGTGTGGGGTCTTGTGGGGCAGTTGTGGCAGAAGTTTAAAGGGAAAAGATGGTTGGACGTCAGGGCAAAGAGTGATGTAAGCCTTTCGTTGGGAGGCGCCACCTTCTGGTAACTCTCGAAAATGACGAACACAAAGGCGTAGAGGAGGGGCACCTGCTCTGTGTTCTCTAGGCTTTTTAGGAGACATGGACTTATCCCTTGGGCAGCACACAGGTGTGTCTACAGGAAAGGGAATGAGCGTTGTTCAAAAACAGCTGGCCCACAGCTGTTAGCATGGCCAAACTGGGAGCGTCTGCGGTGTACCCAGCACACGGTTGGTGGTGGTGTAAACAAACACGTTAAGGGCAGGGTCATTGCCAGGATGTTAATGTACATGTTGAGCATATTAAGCACCTTCAGAGCCAAGACAGCGTCGTGAAATGCTTGAAGGAAAATGACCAGAAAAAGAAGGAAACCCAAGAGAAAGATACCTGGGTTCAACTAAAGCACCAACCTCCTCCATCCAGAGAAGCACGGCTTGTGAGAACCGATGGAGAAGAGCCTGAACTGCTGCAGCCTGTTCCTCATGAATGCCTAGCATGATAGGTGTGCATTAAAAAAGACTCCTGATTGTTTTAAAAAAGTGATTTAAAGGATGAATTGTGATGTATATAGTCTTCTTAGGAATGAAGTGGATCCAGAGGACACAGTGAGGCCAAGGGGATGGAAGTCTTGATGAGGTTAGAGAGCACGTGTAATGAGAGGGGACGTTCTGTGAGGCCGTGGTCTGAGGATGGTTCACTGGCGCTTGGGATTGCAGGGATGGAGGACTTCCCTGCTTGGGTGTCGCTGGGGTGCCATGGGTGATGTAACTGAAGCAGTGGTGAAGGTCAGTGGAACTGAAGTCATCTAGGAACGTAGAGGCAAGGGACTTACAATTTGTTCTTTGGAGACAATTGAGAGCACCTCAAATGATGCCAGGATTTGGGGGTGGAGGGGTGGATGGGGAAACAGTTGGCAAAGCCATTGACAGTAGTGGGAGCAGTTCCGAGGAGGCCAGTAGGGAAGAGGTATGAACCCCAAAGCGTTTTTCACTAAGGAGGGGAATGATGGTTTCACACTTCTGATCTCTACGTGAAAAATCAGGTCTCTTCTTCTATAAGTGAAAAACTTATGCCTGTAACTGGGCAAGGTATCTGCTCCCCTTTGAGCAGGCATCGGCCTGATATATGCGTGCATCTTAACAGAAAATCTGGAAGTGACTTTCGTGCCATATTTGGAACTAAGACTCACTTCTTGCTCCTGTGATTCTACTTTGATATTAAATAAGTTTTCCTTTATAAGACATCAGTCAGTAAATAGAACAGAATGTATGGTTAAATAATTAAAATTACTTTCATCATTACAATTGTAATATGCCTTGCCATTTCAAACCAAATATCCACTTACCACTCCTGAAATTTTGCAAGAAATCTATTATTCAAGAGTGCAGAGATGATTTTTTTGGTTGAGTTAAACATTTTTATGGATTAGATATGAATTCAGTAAAAATAATTGAATTAAATTGGATGGCATGAATAATTCATGACGTGTAATTTCACATCAGTTCTAGCGTAAAAATAAGGCTCTTGGTTTATGTGCTGGGAAAATGTATTTTATTATTTAGAAAGGTAGTGAACATTTATTATTTTGGAAGATAATTCACTTTATGATTAAATAGAGATATTAAATTGTAAGATTGAAAGAAAGCATACAATTCGAACTGAGGCTTTGATGCAAGTCACCACTTCCATCTACTTGATGAACCACTAGTTGCTATGTGTTGGTTGTTAGTGATTTCAGAAGATCTGCCTCCATAGCCTTCTAGATCTTAAGGATAAGTCCAGTAATCATGCCAGAACATTCTAGGGAGTGTAGAGGCTGCCAGGTGTTTCCTTTGAAGAGCAGAGCACAGCTTTCTGGCTAGGTCTGTCTTCTGGGGCTGGACCCTCAGACCCTTGACTACATGGGAGACGTCCCTCTCCTTCGTCCTGCTTCCCTAGGTGCTGGCTGAGCACCTCTCCTTTTCTGGTTACACTTTAAATCCTTGCCAGGGGAGAGCATGCAGTTGAGCTGGCTCCACTGGGCTGGCTCCTGCTGTGGGTAGAGAGCTGGCCTTTTGCAATTTGAATCTGGTACTGCTTGGGGACAGCTTGTTAGAAAACCTGACTGTGAGAACCGTCATTCCCCTTAACGCGGAAAGTCATTAGTTAACGGCATCACTCATTCATTCAAACACATTTGCTGTGTGCGTACTCTGTGTGTAGCCCAGGATACTGGGACATCTGGGTGAACAAAGCTTGGGAAGTTCCTCGTAGGGTCGGACGGGGTTGTATTGTGGGGCTGGGGGCCAGGAGTAGGGAGGCATGGATCGAAGTTTCAATTGAAAAGTGAACCTGGATAGTCCAGCACTTGGCCTGAGCCTTGAAGGGGAGTAAGGAGTTAGCTAAGAAGAAGGAGAAGCGAGCGAAGTGGGGGCATCCCAGGAGTGGGAATAACCTGCACAGTGGTACCGGGGAGAGAGGGGATCGGTCTGGACCTGCTGGTGGTTGCTGGAGGGAAGTAGCCCGGGGCGGGGTGGGGTGTGGTGGGAGACGAGGCTGGAGAACTTCAGGGCCGGATCATGAAGGACCTCAGCTACCAGGCTAACGAGCTTGAACTTGGTTCTGAAGTCCAAGGGGGAGCCATTGAGTGACATGGAACGATAGATACATTCTGTGGGCTTCACAGTCATCTGAAAGACTCTAATGATAAAGTTCTTCCTCCTAAACATTTTTGTCTGTTCAAAACAGACAGTTGGTCCACAAGGTATTATATTTTATAATAGACGATGCAGTATGTGCCATGATTTAATGATGACCAGATGTTCATTCCCAGAAACTGATACCAATAAGTGTCATTATTTATAGCAATGTCCCATCCTCTATTAGGTTACTAGAGCTTTTTGGCCATTTTTATAGTAAGACAGCCATTATCTCCTTCAGAAGGCCTTTGCCACAACTTGTATGATTTGAGATTAATCAAAGGGTCTGGTTTCCTACAGAACTTGGCCAAATTTGGAGGAAGCCTCTGTATTTATATATCTTTAAAAGGAAAATCCTAGAAATCATGCTACTTCCATACTAAGAGGACTATCCCCTACGTAGGAATCCCAGGTTCCTGTAATTAATAAATTAACAAATACTGCTGTGAGTGGAGCTGTGTCTTAGGTCGAAGTTGCTGAAGCCAGACAAAACAGAGGAAGATGACAGACAGAATGGGCTCCATTGCCCAGTGTTTTAGTCACTTTTTCTTTTTTAAATAACTACATTGTTTTTGTTAAATGATGCATGCTTACTCTGAATGAAGTCAGATAGCACCCCAAAATGCAAAGAAAGTAAAAATCCCTGAAAAATCCAGTCGCTAGAGACAAGCACAGATGACATGTTGGTGAATGTGACTCCCAGACAGTGACCTAGGATTCATAGTGTTCTTAGTCGCTCACAGTTTGTAAATCCCAGAGTGCTTTGTCCCCTCTGTAGAATATCCATTGTGATTTTCTAGATTTTTTTTTTTTAACTCCTCAACTTCAAAATGGAAAACTATTTTCCATTTTGTTTCTTCTCTTTACAGTGCTTGGCTTGTTTTATAAACAAAGAAATAATACACACACACAGTATGATGACAGGGAAGGATAAACGGAATTGTTTGTAATTATCCTTGATTTGGATAACCCACTTTTTAAAATTTATTTATTTAATTTATTTATTTTTGGCTGTGTTGGGTCTTCGTTGCTGCGTGCAGGCTTTCTTTAGTTGCGGCGAACGGGGGCTACTCTTCGTTGAGGTGCACGGGCTTCTCATTGTGGTGGCTTCTCTTGTTGCGGAGCATGGGCTCTAGGCGCGCGGGCTTCAGTAGTTGTGGCTCGCGGGCTCTAGAGCGCAGGCTCAGTAGCTGTGGCACACAGGCTTAGTTGCTCTGCGGCATGTGGGATCTTCTCGGACCAGGGCTTGAACCCGTGTCCCCTGAATTGTCAGGCGGATTCTTAACCACTGTGCCACCAGGGAAGCCCCAACCCACTTTTTTTATTGTGGTTAAATATACATAATATAAAATTTACTGTTTAAAACATTTTAAGTGTACAGTTCAGTGGCACTAAGTATGTTCACAGTGTTGTACAGCCATCACCACTATCCATTTCTAGAACCTTTTCATCATCCCAAGTAGAAACTATGGCCATGAAACAATAACTCCCCATTTCCCCCTCCCCTGAGCCCCTGGTAACCTCTATGTTACTTTCTCTCTCTATGAATTTGCCTATTCTAAGTCAAATAGGCAAATAAGAATCAGTGTTTGTAAGTGGAATCATGCAGTGTTTGTCCTTTTGTTTTATTTCATTTAGCATAATGTCTTCAAGGTTTACCCATGTTGTAGGATGTAACAGAATTTTATTCTGAGTAATATTCCTTTGTATGTATATACCACATTTCATTGGATAACCAACCCACTTTTTGAATTTGGTTTAGAGTTCATGCTTGTGCTTAGTGGACCTTTACCAGGGTAAATTTGTTTCACAAGAGTAGATGTAACTAGATGTCTCCTGGAAGGCATGGCCAGAGGGTGATATATTAAATGCTATTCTTAGGGAGCCTTCCTGAAGCTTACTATTTAGCATTAAAACAATCAATGCAAATTTGATACTGGGTTTGAGGACACTTGTTATATTTATTGGTAAAAGAGAATTGAGTAAATTAGCAAGTATTTTAGCTAACTTGATTAAAATTCAAAAGGTTGGTGTTAAGTAGAAGAAATACATAATTTAAAAATGTCAGAGTTAGAAATTCATATATGAAAACTGAATGTTATTATCTTTATGGTGCTATAGAAATTCAAATCTTACTTAATGTCAGATTTCTTTAAATCCATTTAATCCATTCAGGAGGAATGGATTTTTATTGCCCACACGTGGAATGATTTCTCTTTGCATGAGGGCATGCTGCTAGCCTAATCTTTTCATCTAGGGCAGTGTCCCTCAAACCGGAGGGAGTCATGGACCCTTCAGTGGACCGAGGTGCGGTGGGGAAGAGGAGGACAGCAGATACATTCTTCCTCTTGATGCATTCTTCAGGAGATCTTTGAGGAATTTCTATTTTAATTCCAACGATAGTAAAACCTTAACATAAACGTATTCAGGATCATGTGGCATTACTGGATTTGCCATTTCCGATTTTTACTATCTTTTCGTATATCCATCCGTGACTCGTAGTAATTTATAATTCTTCTGAGGCATAGCTCTTGAGGCTGGTGTGGTTCCCTTAGCTAGTAGCTGAGCCTTGAAAACTCAGCATTCACCTCTCGGCTTGGCTTTGTTGTCTGTACAAGTACATTTTATGAGGGAAATTCCGCCTCTGGTGATATTCCAAATTTAGGTCAGTCTCCAGAATGCGAAGGGGTTACTGTATCTTCCTTTAGACGGTGCTAAAGACCCGCTGAAAAGTTCTTTGCTCTCCAACTCTTCCTGTTTATCAGAGGTACTGTTCACCACCTCATTTATTCATCCAGCAAATATTTATTAAATGTTTCCTATGCAATGGACATGTTGTAACAAATCAAATCAAAAGCTTGTTATGTTAATTATATTTATGTTTTTCCAGGACAGGAGTTGAGCAAGACATTCAGGGCTCCTTGGTAAACGTCCATATGCCTTTACTGTCAGCCCTTCTTAGGCAGCAACAATGTATTATGTGCGCTTTTTCTAAGTCTTAATTTTCTCATTAGTTTGCAGGTGCCTTCCACACCCCCAGGGGGAGAAGACTGCATTGTAACATCCCAGTTCTGTTCTGTGCAACCAGAGGGGCTTTGTGGCTAATTGGCGGGTTCCATCAACCAGAACGTCCTGTGCTTCTAGATTCTGGCTGCCTGAGGCTGTACCTGTAAACAGACAGTCAGGCACGAATTTGCTGCAGGTTCTTTCCTGCCATGGACACGCCTTGGCGTTACCGTTACTGTCGTTGTTTTAGCGTGATGCTGGCTTGGCATGGCATGGTGGAGGCAGAGGTGTAGAGGGCAGCCAGCACGGCTTTGGCGTGAACAGGCTGCCTCTCCGGGGAACACTTACTTGGCCTTAAAAGAATTAAAATATATGTCTTTCACGGTTGTTGAGAAAATTAAAGGAAATAATGTATGTGTAAAATGATGAGGTGAAGAAATGGCTGTGGCAGTAACTCAGAACAATCATTTCCCTTTGTTTGCCCTCAAGCCATTGCCTGTTCCCCCCCCTTGAGCACCAGGGAGCAGGACTTGGAGGAGGAGAGGGAGAAAGACCAGCTGAGATTTTTTTTTTTTAATTAATTTATTTATTTATGGCTGCGTTGGGTCTTTGTTAAGGCCCGCGGCTTCTCGTTGCGGTGGCTTCTGTTGTTGCGGAGCACGGGCTCTAGGCGTGTGGGCTTCAGTAGCTGTGGCTCGTAGGCTCTACAGCACAGGCTTCAGTAGTTGTGGCGCATGGGCTTAGTTGCTCCGCGGCACGTGGGATCTTCCTGGACCAGGGATCGAACCCGTGTCTCCTGCATTGGCAGGCGGATTCTTAACCACTGCGCCATGAGGGAAGCCCAGTTGAGATTTTTATAATAGAATTAGAACACAGAATTCACTGGGTAGGGCTGTGCACATCGGAAGGGGTAGAAGTGCCGTTATTTGGAGATTTTAGGTTTTTCTCCCACCGTGCCCCCATTTTTCAGTCCCAGGAAGCTCAAGAAAAGCAAAGACACTGGCTATTGGAAAAAATAAAGACCCTCTGTATTTGTAAACGGCAGAGTTGAATCTGTGTCCATACCTGCCCTTACCTGTGAAGGCAGCGCACACCTGGCTAGCTCCCAGTCACCGGTGACAAATGTCCATTCCACTCTCCACATCTCCCTTTTCTTTATTTCGTTATCTTGCTAGTGATCCATGCATATGTGTAACCCATGACATAGAATATGTAGTTGCAATGTGGATTGTAAAGCATGTGTATCCCCATTGGTCCATGCCCCAGCAGCACTCACCTCCTTCAGGAGAAGCCAGGTGATGGGAATGTTGGGGGGTGCCTTTCTGGTCATCACAATGCCCGGGGATGGCTACTGACATTATCGGGGATGCAGGACATTCAGCAGAGGGCAGGACAGCCCCCTGCACGAGAGAACCATCCTGCCCCAAATGCCACAGCACACCCTCTGAAAAACACTGTGGGTTTACAGTGTGGGAAGACTCCTCAGCCACTCTGTGAACTAGAGACTGTTTATAATTCTATCACAAAGGATAACACATTTTCAGGGGAAGTGAGAGAGCCTGTGCCTCGACTGATGTATTACTTGGGTGACAATAGTGACTACATCTTAATCTCTGCTGTGAAATTCTAGAGATGTTAATTCTGACCTGTATGGGAATATTATTTCAGATTTTAGGGTATTGCTCTCACTGTTCTGTTAATATAGATATGGGTGAAATAAGGGTTGTTGCTGTTTGGATTTTTCCCCCCAGACGTTCTTTCATTGGGAAGCCATTAGATAAAAATTGGGTAGGCTTTGTGGACAAGGCATTTGACCAGAAAAATAATCTTAGCGTCACCGTGAACACATACAGAGATGGCACACACAAAGAAACTTTGGAAGGCTCTTTTGATATGACATAGGGAAACCGACAGTGCCAATAATAGCACAGGGCTATATCTCTCACAGTGCTTTTGAAGGCATAGAAAGCAAATGACAATTCCAGCAGTAGCTAAGATATAATTTCGCTGGAAAGGAAGTGGCATTCTTATAGGAGTCCAGGAAATTGTCTTTGAGCTTTTGAAGGCACACAGAAAGCTAATGACACCTCAGAGGAATAGCGTTCTCAGGTTTTAGATGCCACAGATGCCAGCGATGCTAAAGCCAGAATATAAAACCTTTCTTATAGGGCCTTTAAGAATCCTCAGTGTGCTTTTATTAGCAGGCTGAGTGTGTATATAGAAATGTTAATGGTCTGTGGAGCAAACTCAGCTTGTTTTTGCAAACTACAGAACTATAAGAGTTATCCGAAAGGACACCCATTCTCCTTCCTTCCTTTGTTCCTTTGTTTCTTATTTGTTTCTTTCTCTATATAATAATAGAGCACCTATCATGTGCTGGGTGCTGTGGATACAAAGGTGAATCCAACGTGGATTTGTCTCTGCAGAAGCTTGCCATCTAATATGGGAGAAATATGTGTGTGAATATCTACCATGCAAGGTAGAAGGCGATAATGATGCAAATAAAGCGCGAATTAAATGGAAGTTTAACCACAGAAGAAATACTTCTGGCTGATAGGATCAAAGAAAGTGACAGAGAGGCAAGAGTGGAAATGGTATTCAACTGTTTTCAGGCATACATAGGATTTGGGCAGGTAGCAGTTAGCTCGCAGGGAGAAAGAAGAGTGTGTTGTAAGGGAGGGCACCCCAACTGGTGGAAGACCACTGCAGAGGTTTGGGCAGGCGTGGTGTGAAATGGGCGGCAGCTAAAGGTTAGGAGGGTCCTGGCATATACTTCTGACCATTCAGAGGAGGAGCCTGTATTTGCTTTTATTAATGAATGATTTGGAGTTCCGGTTCTCACATTTTGATGTGCCATAGAAATTCCTATGGAACTTGTTAAAAATTCCAGTGCCCCTGGGTCCCTCTGCACCTCACCGCTTAGAAGAGCTCAGGGATCCTGCCATCCCTCCTGCCGTGGCCAGCGTGGGCCCCGCAGCCAGCCACTGGAGCCTCTTGCTGTGTGTGTCACCGAGCTGGGACACAGCGCTGGGATGCCAGAGCAGGACGGAAGTGGAAATTACTTTTTTAAGAAGTGTAATCCCCCAGTCTCCTCTTAAGCAATTACAATAACGTCTCATATTTTATTTCATTTTCTTTTAATGGAAAAACCAGTTATACTAAATGAAAGCAAATGACTGGTAAAGAAGATCTGAATGATGCTTATAAGCCTTTTATATGATTTTTTTTATTGAGGTTTTTGGTCTCCTAATTGATGAATAAAGGGAAGATGGGGAACACTGGCATGTGTTATGTTCTATCAGGGTTCAGAGAGAGTGAAATTATTCCCACCTTGCCAGTAAAATTCTCAAGGTTGATTGCTGTTTTTAATTTATCTGAGCGGTGCTTTTCAGTGAAGTGACATTGGTCCTGATCATTCTGTAAGTAGGGAATTTTACCTGAGGAAGCGAAGTCTCCTTCTTCACAAATAAATCTGGGCTTTCAGATTGCTTATTTGATGCCAGTGATGGCAGATCATGCTCCACTGCAGTCCTCCCAGGCCACTGTCTGATATTTTTGTCAGTGGGTACCCTGCAGCATCTTTGGCCCTAATTGGGCCTCTTGCCCCCAAGCCCGGGGTGTGGCGGTCACGGTGTATGTTGTGTGACCCACCCGAGTATGGAGAGCATTCTGCCAACCAATGAGCCCTGCACTCATGTCTGAAACACCTGAGGGCTGCTGTTCCAATAGCTTGAGTTAGAAATTCTCCGCTGCTCAGCCCGTTTCAGCCCACCTCGCCCTGCTGACACGTCCAGACAAGGCACTTCCCTGTACATTTAAAAGCCCAGCCACAATCCTGTGAGTATGTAATAGTGATAAGCATACTACTTACTGTTTACCGAGTGCCTGTTGTTTGTCACAGACTGTGCTAGGGTCAGAAAGGTTAAATGGTTTGCCCAGAGTCAGAAAGTAAATAGGTGGCAGAGTCAGTCCACTAAGACATGGCTTTTGACTCTCAGTCTGGATGAATCCCACACTTAGGGGAATGAGGCCTTGGCCATTTACTGTCTGCCACGTGGGCTAGGATGCCGGGAGTCTCCACAGCAGGCCTGGCCTCACCTAAATTGTACTTTACTCATAACAGGAGAAATGTGGGATCCTGCCTTGGAGCTGAATCCTACGGGAGTGCTATTTCAAAGCGTAGAACCGTCCAGCTCTCAGGGGAGCAAAGCCATACTGGCTGTTTATATTCTGAGAAGATACCCATGATCCCTGGGTCTGTGTCAGCAAGACCTACGTTTTGAATCCTGTTTTTCACGGACTGTGTGGGGAGGGGGCGAGGGTGGTCGGAGGGGAGGGAATTACTGTTGATTGAGTACCAGCTCCCTGGGGCCAAGTGCTATCTATACATTCTGACCCGGCTCAGCATGGCCTCACGACCACTGTATAAGATTTG
This sequence comes from Pseudorca crassidens, assembly GCF_039906515.1. Classification (NCBI taxonomy): domain Eukaryota; kingdom Metazoa; phylum Chordata; class Mammalia; order Artiodactyla; family Delphinidae; genus Pseudorca; species Pseudorca crassidens. The sequence goes on from NC_090302.1 coordinate 106,930,564, forward strand.
CAGTATTCATACGTTTTAGAAATGAGCCCTGGCTTCAGGGCTCCCCACTCAGGGAGGTGCTTCACTTGGTCCACAGCCAGGCCCCGCTTTGCTTGCTCTGGTGCTTCAGTGCCAAGGTCCTGGCCACGGGCATGACTGGGTCCTAGAGTTCTCCCCTCTGACCCTCCAGGAAAGATGTGTTAGAGACACACTGTACCAGGGTCAACCGGCCTAGGTTCAGACCTGGGCTTCACTGTTTACTAACCATTCGGCCCTGAACCTATGCAAACCTTAGTTTTATTATATCTAAAGGAGGAAAAAATACCTAAGTTATAGGATTATCATTAGGCTTCAGTGAGAAAATTGATGTGAAGTAGGATGCCCATGGTCTGGCGCGTGGTGAGTGCTCAAGAAATGGTGATGGCTGTTATTACTGTGACTTTTTGAGGCTGAGAATATATATCCTGACCCATAAATCCACCTCTTTGGATCCTGTCTGAAAAGAACGTATGTGATGATAAATTATAAAATGTCTTTTCCACGCCATCTGGCTTCCTGCGTTCTCTCTTGTACTCTCTCCACCTTCCCGTTGTTTGGTTACAGGTGAGTTTCACAGACGGCCAGGTGCAAATCTGTAGCTGTTACCATACGAGAAAACTGGCAAAAGAATAGCTTGCCACTTCCTGGTGTTCACCAGTTGGAAAACCCAATACAACACTTTAAATTTTTCAGTATCTCCTGTATAGTCAGCATTCAAACTGGAGATAAATTCTTTTCATGCCCAGCTAGTTGGTACAGAAAGGGAGTTAATAAATTATTTTTTAAATTTTTATATAATTTTTAAAGGTTACTTTCCATTTACAGTTATTACAAACTATTGGCTGTAGTCCCCATGTTGTATAAAACATCCTTGAGCCTGTCTTATACCCAATGATTTGTACCTCCTACTCCTCCACCCCTAGATTGCCCTCCCCTCCCCACTGGTAACCACTGGTTTGTTCTATCTATGAGTCTGCTTCTCAACAAGGGAATTTTAATCGATACCTGTGCTGGCCTTGCTCTCAAATACCGGTGACATTGTGACATATCCATGCCTGTGTCAAACACTCCAAGTCACCGTCGGGTCCTCTGGCTCGAGGACCCTTTTCTAAGAGACACATTTTTTTGCACGATCTCTGGTCTAAATTTACACACGGCCCACGGTCATTTCCTGGACAGCGGGTTAGAACTCTGAAGCCGGTGGTCCAGAAAGGGCCTGCTGCTTTAGAGAGGTCTGAGTGAAGTGCGGAGGAGGGAAGGCTTTTCCTGTGGCAGAACAGAGCAGCAAAACCAAGTGTTTGGTTGAAATATGTCTGTGATGAACCCACTTTAATTTTTGTTTAAAAATGTCATTACATTTTCTGTTCAAATGTTTTACAAGCTGTATTCTGACTACAATGGAGGCTTTCTAAGAAATCAGTCCCAAAGAACTCTTGCTGGAATATTCTGTATCCAAGGCAGGCTATAAAAGTTAGAGCTGTTGCTAAGGGAACCAACGGAGGAATTTAAATGTGTAAATCTCGCTATTATATTTAAATTTCATGTAACATCTGGCCTGAGCTTTACTTTGAGGTGAAGAGGAAAGCGAAATAGGAATTATAACAAAGACTAACGAGATGGGCACCATCATTTTTTTAGAACTCTCTACCTCTAGTGTTTATATTTTACTCTTTTAATAAACAATTCTGTTTTCTTTTTATAAAGGTCCTAGATATGCTCCACTTGGAGAGGCACCCTGCTTTTCAGGCCAAGCCCTCAGCGAAGGCAGTTCCCATTGCTGGGGGTTGCTTACCTTCAGAGAGAGGCAAAGTGATGAGGAAGAAATAGTTCTCCTGTGTTTTTACCATTGAAGCTGAAATCTCTAGAGTGACAGAAGAAATTCCACAGTTTACTTGCTGTGCTTTTTTTCTTTTTTCTTCTCCAGTTCCATTCTACCTAAAATGCTTTTTTGGACTCTTAAAATACTAGATAGAAAGAAGTAATTTTCTTGTGCTGAAAAATGGTCAGAGCAATCCCAATAGGTAATACTAATGATTAGTAATGTCGAGTTATGACCAATATTCTGGGTATTATCCAGTTGACCCTTGGACAACACGGGGCTTAGGGGTGCTGACTCTCCGTGCGGTTGAATATCCATGTATGACTTTACAGGCGGCCCTCCATATCTACAGTTCCACATCTGTGGATTCAACCAAGCAAACGCGGACTGTGTAGTACTGTATTTCTATTTATTTTTTAATTTATTATTTTTTAAAATTTATTAATTTTATTTTATTTATTTATTTTTGGCTTCATTGGTCTTTGTTGCTGTGCGCGGGCTTTCTCTAGTTGTGGCGAGCGGGGGCTACTCTTCGTTGCGGTGCGCGGGCTTCTCATTGCAGTGGCTTCTCTTGTTGCAGAGCACGGGCTCTAGGCATGTGGGCTCAGTAGTTGTGGCTCACAGGCTCTAGAGCGCAGGCTCAGTAGTTGTGGCACGCGGGCTTAGTAGTTGTGGCTAGCAGGCTCTAGAGTGCAGGCTCAGTAGTTGTGGCACATGGGCTTAGTTGCTCCGTGGCATGTGGGATCTTCCCGGACCAGGGCTCGAACCTGTGTCCCCTGCATTGGTAGGCGGAGTCTTAACCACTGCGCCACCAGGGAAGTCCCCTGTAGTTCTGTTTAGTGGAAAAAGTCCATGTATAAGGGGACCAGCACAGTTCAAATCCGTATTAGGAATTTAATATATATTATTGCACTTAAATTTATATTATGTTAAGACAGAGGTATGATTCGTGATCCCAAGCATATAAAATGCACACCAGCTGAACAGAAGATGACAGCAATGTTCTCCACATCTGTGTGCCCCTATGCTAAAAAATATTTAGATTGAACCATATGAAATTGCTGTTTTGTGAGTTGAAAGTGTCAAATATCGGCAATTTCATGTGGTTCAACACAGCACGAATTTCCTTGGGTTATATCTGACGTTTCACAGGCATAAAAAACGTGGGGTTTTCCACAAATGTATAACCACACAGGAAAGAAAAAACTCTTAAAGATTCTATCTGATAATCACAGATCTGAAGAGCTAGACGGTTCCCAGGGTTTGTGTGGTGGCCCTGCCTGGTTTTACAGAAGTGGGGTCCCGGGAGGTAAGGAGATGTGCCTGCTGTCAGGGGTGAGTTGGTGCCGAGTGTGAGTGAGGCTGGGATGCGGGCCCGTGCAGAGTCTGTAACACCTGCTCAGCCTTCCCCTATTGATTCTTAATTACAGGCCATCAAAGCTAACATCGCCAGTCTCTAACTTAGAAGTAAACTCCCTGTGGTTGGTTGTACCAGGCACAGGGTTCTAGGCAGTAGGCTGTCCTGTGGCGCAGAAACAAGTGACGGGGAGGGAGTTCGACATCCTCTGTGGAGGTGACGGAGGATGTCACCTGACGGTCAGGTGAGGACGGGGCAGCTAGCCCGGAGCAGGGCCTGTGGGTGCCCTTCTGGGAGCGCCAGCAGGACGGACGGCGTGCAGATGAGTGACCTGTGATGTGTGTTAGCCTGAGAGGAAATCCGCTTCCATCTCCGATCCTTGTTGTATACTGAAGAGGGTATACACTTAACAACCAAACGCGTCCTCTTCGCTGGGATTCCGGGTATCTCAGTAAATCATCAGTGGTGTCTCCTTCATTTTGACGCCAGCTTTAGGAGATAGGATTTCTGCCTTTATTTCCCACTTTTACTCAAAAGTATATTTTTTAAAAATTTGTTTTCTGTACTTGTGTGTAAAGAAATTGTTTTATGATTTTGTTTAATTTAGGATGTTCGAGGTACCTGCCATTTTTCATGGCAGTCATCTGAAAGATCCTTTTGACCTTCAGAAGTCAAGTGCCTTCTCTGAGAGCCAAAAAAATACATACTTGGAATCAGCATTTAAAAAAAAATCTGTGCCTGTTTCATCATAAGAGGATGGTGGTATACTGGGAAATGAAAGAATTCAGTGAAAACTCATCTCAGCGTAAATGAGTTAAGCCATTAGAAGGAATTGACCATCAGCTTAATAGGAATTTGTCATGTGACATTGGAGCTAACAGTTAATGCAGCAGTTTTCAATCTTTTATGAAGTGGGAAGACTCTTCTCAGTGGAAATCTTGGAACCTTATGCTTAACACAGACAGAAGCAGAGTGGCGATTGCGGAGGAGGAGGGAGCCCAGAGTCTGGGCAGTGCAGCCCGCCCCTCTCTTCCTTAGGTGATCTCCTCAGAAACTTGCACACCATTGCGCTAATGCATTCATTACCTAGATACAGTAATCCCTTAAGTAAGCATAAGTGTTATAATTTTCCAGGCATGTTTTTATACGTCATTTTATTTGACTCTGGAGAACAGACAGCGAAGGCTGTCTTATCCCCATTGTCCCCATTTTTCATAAAAGGAAATTGATGATCAGAGAGGTTAGTAACAGGTCCAGGGTCAGACAGCTAATATGTAAGGCAGCAGCGTTTGGAATGTAGTTCTTCTGACTCTTAGTTTAGGGCTCATTTCACTGAACCATATAGGGCTGTCTGTGGGCAAAATAAAAATGTGGGCTTTTTTGAATTAAACTCTTTCTAGAATGTTTTGTTCAGTGGTGGATGGTAAACTGAGGATGTTCAGACTGGGGCGACTGGGCTATAACCCTTCTCATCGTAGATAGAAGGAAAAGATTTAAAAAACGGACTTCTCTTTGAGAGTTCATTCATTGGTGTGAACTGGTTTCAGTAAATGCACAAGATGCTCAGTAAGGAGGGATTTGAGGCCTGAAGGCTTAGGAGCCGTCCGACAGGGTATGAAAGTGACAGCGAAGGGAGAGAGAGAAGACAGCCAGGCTTACACTTCCCGTAGCTCCAGAGATGAGCATTCCTGGCTGAGGGAACACATGCAGCCCACCAATTTTCAAAATACAGCCTTTGTTCCTTTTTCAGGATAAAAATTAAAGGCTGCTTTCATGTTTCTACTTCTCAAATATGTCAGTTTTTTCAATGACAGTCTTTCAATATAGTAGATAATCTGAATTGTAAGAATATTGTATATTTCCCCATGGGACCAAATTAAGCTATTTGCATTTTAAGTGGAATAAAAGGCGCTAAAAACATTTTTTTCCCCTCCTGAATCATTTTTGGAAAAAGAGGTTGCTCGCCACCGATCTATTTCATAATATTATCTGGGTAAAAGCCACTTTGCCGAAAATACACCTACCTGAATGGAACAATACTAGCATAGAATTCAGCCCAAAGGGTGGAAAATTTAGTGAGAGAGATTTGGGTTCAACCTGACAGCAGCAGCAGCAGCAGCAAAGTCCCCACAACAACAGAGCTAGTCACCAGGAGCAGGTGGCCTCGTGGTCCCAGGCTTCCCACCCCCAGAAACGTGCAGAGGATGCACGCTGCCAGTCCTGGATCAGTGGCACGTTAGACCGCTCCGTTCTGTTGCGATCCGAGATTCTATTATTTTAGAGGTTTTCATTTTGCTGTCACTTCAGAATGAGTGCTTTGACTTTCTTGCATTTGAGTAGATGAGGCCGAAGGTTACTTAGGTTTGAGTTTCTTATGTTTCATGAATTTCTTACTTTTGGAATTTTCTCAGAAAGAATCTGAGAACATTATGATGTTAATTGGACCAGGTTTGCTAATATATTTTAAGAGCGTGTAATCTGGGAATTAAAAAAAAATTGATCTGAATATTGGATCATAAAACAATAGTCTATATACTTTTTATTTTAAAAATATCATTTTTAAGTCTTGGAATGACACTGGTGTTGATAAATTTGTCCTCCTTGTAAAAAGTAGAGAGGGGCTGCTGAAAGTTGTGTAAAGTGCCCGTATTTTCTACTTATTTGCATAGGTTTTCAAAGACTTTCTATTTTTATTTTCGATTCATTTTCAGATTTCAAGTAGTTTTCCTAAATGTTTAGTTTTGCCTTTATCAGCTTTAGTCCTTAATGGTCTGTAATAAATTCATGTTTCAATGTACTAAGGGCACAGTATTACAAACAACAACAAAAAAAGAACAAACAAAAAACCCCTAAGTGAACTCTTTTGTAATATATGTAATTTTTCAATTTATCTATTTTTTAGTTTGGATTTTCTTGCAGCAGAGGTAGAGAGCACTTTTTCTGCCGTAAGTCACTGATCCACAGGAAGAATGAATCAAGGTCTGCTAAGTACAGAGCAATTTAATTTCTTTAAGAGAGAAAAGCATTCTACTTCTCTGCCTTAAAAGATAAGAACAGGGAACATAAAACTCTATTTAATAAATGCTAGAGATAAAAATTAAGAGAGATTGAGGGTGAAAATAAAGAGGAAAGATAGAGATCACAGAGAGAAACACGTATACACACACACACACACACACACACACACACACACACACACAGAAACAAAGGTAAAAATGAAGACCTAGAGTGAGAGTCAGAGACAAAATGGAACAGACACTGAAAGATGAATGTACAGGGACATATACAAGGCTGGTAACCTGGAATCCTTCTTGGAGGCCAGGCAGGCAGTGGTGTAACATAACGAGAGGTGTGGCAAATGCGGGGAATTGTGGAGAGCCTGTCCTGCCTAAAGACACTCAAATCCAACAAAACAAAACATTAGGAAATCCTTCTGTCCCCTGCTGGCCACCAGGTTAGACCCCTGGGTTATGAACATCCACAGAAATGAGAGCTAACATTTACTGAGGGCCTACTCTGTGCCAGGCCTTATTTCATGTGCCTTACTTTTAATGACTGTCATCCTCCTGACATCCTTTGGAGGCACGTACTACTGCCATTATTCCCATTTCAAAGGTGAGAAAAGTGAGGCACAAAGAGGTTGGGGACCTACACAGCTGGTACGCGGAGGAGCTAAAGTTTGAACTCAAGGAGTCCGGCTACAGAAAGGGTTATGTACACAAAGGAAAATCCACACAGACAGAGACGTGCAATGACACTCATATAGGCCCAGCCGTCAGCCCTGTGCCTTCACCCAGCCTCATAGAAGTGCAGACTTGGAAATGGCAGAGACAAAGAAAGCATCTCGGAGAACACACAGGAACCTTCGAGCTAGGCTCTCATGGAATAACATCCCAACATTCTGACTTTTGCCATGCACATAATTTGTATCATGATTTTAAAATGGTAGGCACTGCTGTATACCTCTTAAAGGTATACAGATAAGTGGGGCCAGGGTAAAGGAGTTACCCCCAGCAAATGCCTGCTTTTTAAACAATTTTATTTTATTTTTTGGCTGTGCAATGTGGCATGTGGAATTGTAGTTCCCCGACCAGGGATCGAACCTATGCCCCCTGTGGTGGAAGTGAGGCGTCTTAACCACTGGACCATCAGGGAAGTCCCCCTGCTTTTTAAATTTAAAAAATATATATATTTTTGATTTGTTTGCCTGTTTTGGCTGAATTTGTTAGAGACAATAAAAACTTGGCAGCGTGGTTTTTTATGCCAGATGAAAATGGCGTTCTAGAGGATCATCATGGTTGTGTTGTACCCAGCGTGTGGTACACACTCAATAAGTGTTGAATGATCAAATCACAACGATTAGCAGTTCTTTGACCACAGACGCCCTCACAATTTTCAGGATGTATTTACATGCGGTATTTACTAATTATTGCAGAAACTTCTTGAGGTAAGCAAGGTAGATGCTGTTATTCCCATTTTACAGATGAGGAAACCAAGACCCTAAGGGCCAAGGGACTTGACCAAGACTCACAGCTGGGGAGTGATGGAGCTGGTACCCAAGGGCTCTGCCTCTAAATCCAGGTTCTTTCCACGAGGCTTCACTGCTCTTCAGTGATTTAAACTGAAAGACATGGATAAATCTCGAGGAAAAAGCGTTTTCTTCTAGAGTTGTAGCATTTCTGAAAAACATGAAGCTCTGATTTTTTCCCCCTGTCTTGGAAGGCGGAATAATAAATATCTGAAGTGTTTAAATTTCCTTAACCCCCTTCAGCCTTTAACTCCCTTTTTTTATTTATTTTTTTTAACTCCCTTTTATTTATTTTTATGTTTTTAAACAATCTGGTTTTATTTTTTATTTTTACTATTTTTTAAAAAAAATTATTTATTTATTTATTTTTGGTTGTGGTGGGTCTTCGTTGCTGCGTGTCAGCAGCGAGCGGGGGCTACACGTCATCGCGGTGCACGGGCTGCTCATTGCGGTGGCTTCTCTTGTTGCAGAGCACGGGCTCTAGGCACACGGGCTTCAGTAGTTGTGTTCACGGGCTCTAGAGTGCAGGCTCAGTAGTTGTGGCTCACGAGCTTAGTTGCTCCGCGGCATGTGGGATCTTCCCGGACCAGGGCTCGAACCCGTGTACCCTGCATTGGCAGGCGGATTCTTAACCACTGCGCCACCAGGGAAGTCCCCTTTAACCCCTTTTAAGAGGATGTTTAGGATGATGATTTCTCTGTTTATTTTTAATGTCTCACTTTTTATTCCTCTGCAATTGAAAGAGAGCATTGAATATGATGTTTTCATGCTGTAGAATTTTCCTAGGCTGTTTGATAAGATCTGTTTTATAAAGGTTCACCACCAAAGTCAATTGTAGTAATAGCCACAAGAGTTTTAAAGTGATATGGACCAATGCAAATTTTTCTGTTGCACAGTTTTGAAATTATTTTGAGTAGGTGTTGGAAAGCAGCATTATTTTAAAACTATGTTCTTATTTTTCAAAATCTTAATTGAAAATTAAATGTTGTTGGGTACAAAGGAGATATTTACCTTCTTTTTCCTGACCCCCACTCTGCTCTTTTATTTGTTCATCTCTTCTGCAAATTCAGAGAATATTGTTATTTGTAGAGGTGAATATCGTACTGGGACATGCTTCAACGCCCCCCCCAACTCCCTAAATCAAGGAATTAAGCATTATTTTATCAAAAGAATGATATGAAAGGAAGATTCCCTTTGCTGTAATTTTATTTTGTCCTCTCCTTTCAGGGGAGAGAGGGGCTGCAGCATGCTTACTTTTTTTTGCTACATCTCCTGTGCGTACATGTTTATCCCCATATTATCTGAGACCAACTGAAGAGGGAATGTTTAGAAAAAAGAGAGGAAAGCTAATACAAGTTGAAAGTAAGGTGCTTGCATCTTAATTTTAAGAGAACACAGAAAGCCAAATGCTTTCAGAAAAGGGCCCCTTCATGGAGTAATTTGCCTGGTATGGCATCAGTTTGTTGTATAATTTCAGCCCTGTTACTATGGAAACCTGCTTTAGTGTAGCAGTGATTGTTAATCAGGATTTGTCGTTATTCCCCTTTCATCAAGAGGCTCTGTATCCTTATGGATTAAATCACAGTTCTCATTGACAATGGCATAGATCAAACATTATTGCCACACATAAAACCCTGGGCCGCTCCCTGTCATTTCCCCCCATTACCGGGAGCCTGCATGCCAGCTGAAGTCTAACTTTTGCAAGGGAATCAAGGCTCCTCTTGGCTCCTGTGCTATCAGCCCTCGTGACAGAATGCCAAGTAGCCGAGGAAGAGGGCTACTTTCATTTAAACTCACCCTGTGTCGACGGGAAAGGCAAGCACCACGTCATGTCTTTGCAAACCCGAGCCTGCAGATATGCAGACACAGGCAGGAAGTTGTTTCAGGGTGACCGCCGACTTCTTCAATCTTTTTCCTATGTTTGCCCGCCGTCAGGCACTTAACTGAACTCTTCTTGGAGCAGCCCACTTTCCTTTTCGTTCCCATTGATTTTCTGGCGTCCTAGCTGCGGCCTTGCTTAGGAAGACTGTGTCAGGATGGGGAGGCCAAGCTGCTACCCCAGTTACTATGGCTGTTCCGTGGTAAACACCGGAGAACCCCGTGAGGCTGTGGAGTGACCTCTGCCCTTCCCACTGTGGAGAGTTGGACGATGACATTATCTGGATGGGGAAGTTCACAGCCCTAAGGTAGAGTGCCCGACTTAGGAATGCCAGGTGGCTACCATCCCTGGGCAAGTCGGCTTGCAGGAATATGGGAATGACAGAGCTCTAGCTACCCGTTGTTCTGGTTTCAGAGCCCTCACCAGCCACTGTGTGCCTTCTGATTGATAATTGATTTGTTTGGGAGCAAGAACCTTTCAACTGTGCTGGTTCACATGTAGCCCCCAGAGCCAGTCTGCCTGGGTTCCATTTCTGGCCCTCCCATTTACTAGCTGTGTGGCCTCGGTAAGCTTTTTAACCTCTCTGAGCTTCCGTGTGTAAAATGAGGATAATAACAGCACCTCCCTCATGATCATGAGGATTAAATAAGCTAATGTTTGCAAGGCGCTCAGACTAGCAACTGGCACGTCATGAGTGCTGAATAGATGTTTGTACATAAATGGAAAAGAAACAACATTGTGCTTATGTGTATTCAAAATATATTCCAGATCAGATTATCCAAATATTAGTAAGGTGTTGAAAACAGGGCTCCCCTCCCCCCTCCACTCATCCCCCACTTCCCGCGCCCTGCTTTCTCTCTTTCATCTCTGCAATGTGCCCATCCCCCAAGTATAATTCTGATTGGCTAAATTAATTCTGCAGCATCCTGCTGTGAATAATTATGTTGATCCAGTATGTATTCTGATGCCTTTTTTTCCCCCTTAGCCTAAATTATAATGTGACAATTGCAGCTCACAGCTGGCTCATCAGAGGTGGGCAGTTTGGGAATTGGCGCATCTGAATATGCTTCTCTGTTAACCCTCTGCCTTGATTGCTTAAGACAAGACATATGTAAACCCCATGATTATTGCCATTTGTTTGGACTTTGCAAAGGCTCTGCCTTCAAACATAAAGCTGCTAGGTTTGTTTTGGGGGAGGTGGGCATATAGACGTCCCCTCCCTCTTTCCCCTTCCCCCCTTTCCCTTTCAGACAATAAATAGCTGTCAGGCTTATGTCAAGGATGAAATTATAGGTGCACATGAGGCCTTGATTACATTGTTTTGGAGAGATTGCCATTAGCATACTGAAATGAAGTCTAATTTTTCACTGACGGAGCTGAGTCAAAACTCAAGTGACAGAGGCAGGGCAGACAGTGTGAGAGAAGAAAGATCCAGTCTGAGCTCCTGTTCCACATTGGGGGGGGGGGCTTCTCCTTATGGGAGCAAACAATAAACACAAAACAGTTAGTATGAAAAACATCTCTTTGGAAAAGTAAGGCTGGCTGATCAAGGACGAAATGAGACATTTGGGTTAGATAAGGTTCTCTGTGAAATTACCGTGTGTGATTTTCAAGTGTATTTAACCCATTTTAAGGCAGCGTTGAGATTATCCAGTCAGCCTGTGTGTTAGCTGAAGAATGTACCGTCTTGATGTTTTATTTTGCTTGCTGCCCGCGTAATCCATTTCATCCTGCTACAGTCCCCATGCACGCATCCTCTGAACACGAACGCTTATGAGCACCCGATCTGCAGGGTGAGTGCCCTTGCTGTACTTTTGCCGTTTTTATCCATTCTGATGATGTGAACACGAGGCTTGTTCGTTTTCAAAATCCTTTATTTAAAGAAAAGTTCTTTGCGTGTGGTTTCCCTGAGATGTTTGAAGGACTGGTGCCTCATCTGAGGGTAGATTAATCATTATATGTGTTTTATTATCAGTGTCCCTGCTCACTGTGGTGCAATTTTTTTTTCTGTTTTATTTGTTTTTGAATTTTATTTATTTAATTTTATACAGCAGGTTCTTATTAGTTATCTATTTTACACACATCAGTGTATACATGTCAATCCCAATCTCCCAATTCGTCCCACCACGACCACCCCCCCCCCCCACTTTCCCCGCTTGGTGTCCATACGTTTGTTCTCTACGTCTGTGTCTCTATTTCTGCCCTGCAAACCGGTTCCTCTGTACCATTTTTCTGGGTTCCCACTGTGGTGCAAATTTAACAATCATACACACACATATAAACCATGTGCATGTATGTGTGTGCGTATAAAGATTGTGGCATTGTAACTGGAAAGGTTATTCCATACCATTGTTTCATTATTACTGTTATTAAAGGAAAAGAAATGGAGATTTAGTGTGGATGGGAGAAAGAAGAGGGTGTCCTTCAATTTGAAATCCTGTAACAGTGGAGAAAGTGTGTAGACAGACCGTATTTGTATTTATTTGGAATATGTATTTTAAGTGCCCATCAACTGCAAGACACTGTGCTGTAATTCTTACTGTGGGGTTCAGAGGTGGATTAGAAATGGTTCCTGCAGTTCCGGAACATGTGGTCTAGACGGGAGGAGAATGCTTTTGCCCACATAGCTCTAGTGGAGCCAAGAATAGTGGGGCTGGAGAGGAAGAACTGAGGTTTGCTTTGCGACCTGCTGTTCGGGCGATGCCAAAGTAAATTGAAGAAGAGGAGGAATCAATGAAGGTTTAATGGAGGAGATTGAATTAGAAATATGGGGGAAATTTAAATAGAGAAATGGAAGAAAAACACCCCAAGCAGAGTGAAACATGTAAACTGGTGAGAGGTCTTGGTCTGGTGAGAGGTCTGGCTATGCTTTTGCGTCACTGGAGAACTAGTAATACTGCCAGAACATGGATGGACCTAGAGATGATCATACTAAGTGAAGTAAGTCAGAGAAAGACAAATATCATATGATATCGCTTATATGTGGAATCTAAAATATGACACAAATGAACTTATTTACAAAACAGAAATAGACTCACAGACGTAGAAAACAAACTTATGGTTACCAAAGGGGAAAGGGGGGGCAGGGATAAATTGGGAATTTCAGATTAACAGATATGCGCTATTATATATAAAATAAATAGACAAGGGGACTTCCCTGGTGATCCAGTGGTTAAGACTTCGCCTTCCAATGCTGTGGGTGCGGGTTCCATCCCTGGTTGGGGAGCTAAGATCCTACGTGCCTCGTGGCCAAAAAAACCAAAACACGAAACAGAAGCAGTATTGTAACAAATTCAATAAAGACTTCAAAAATGGTCCACACCAAAAAAAACCCCAAAAAACAATAGACAACTAGAACCTACTGTACAGCACAGGGAACTATATTCAGTATCTTGTAATAACCTATAATGGAAAAGAATCTGAAAAAGAATATATGTATGTAAAGTGAAAAGACTGCTGCCTGAAATCTGTAGAGACAGAAGTCTAGAAAGTAGATTAGAGGCTGCCTAGGGCAGGGGGAGCTGGGCAAAAGGGGGAGTGATTACAAACGGATATGGGGGTTCTTTTCGAGGTGATGAAAATGTCCAAAAATGGTTGGATGTTTGCACAAATCACTAAAAAAAATTGAATTGTGTACTTTAAATGGATCAATTGTATAGTATGTGAATTGTAGCTCACTAAAGTTGTTATAAAAAATAACTGCAGCCTGGTTCCCATGCTGGACCAATGAGCTCAGAAACTCGGACGTGGCGGGTCCTCAGATGACTGTGTCAGGTCCCCCTGGGTAGGGTAGACAGAGGAGCTAGCCACTGGGGGTGCAGGCTGGAAGGCTGGGTGGGCTTATCCTCGAGAGCCTTGCAGGTCCTGCTGAAAGGTTTGTATTTCTACCAGCCAAAAGGAACCATTTGACAGTTTTGAAGTAGGGCCTTGGTGCCTTTAGACTGTTCTTTCAAAAGCTGCTCACAGATGTGTGGAGGATGGTTTCTGGAAGTTGGGAAGCCAGCTGAGGCTATTTTAGCTTGCCAGCAGAGAAGCTCAGCAGCCCTCACCTGAGCGAGGTGGGAGAGAGGCTCTGAGGGATGCGCAGTTTTCCAGGCTGTGTTTCTGGAGGGACTGGGGAACCAGGCCAGACAAGGAGGTGGAGGTACAGGGAGGGGCAGGTTTGCAAGAGAGGACACGCAGAGCTTTGCATATGCTAGACTCTAGGGAACAGCAGTCCATCCACAGCAAATGCTCCACGAAAAGTTGGAAATATGGCTGTGACCCCAGAGAAGAGGCTGGTCACAGAGAGTTGGGAGTCTGCAGACAGGGGCCTTGGACCATCTGCTTCCACAGTGACTCACTCGCCTGGCTGTGGGCAGGAGGACCTAGCCCCTCACCACGGAGGCCTCACCCTTGGCTGCCTGCGTGTCCTCACAGCGTGGCAGCTGGCTCCCCCCAGAGCGAGCGACCCACGATCCAACAAGCAACCGAGCGAGGTAGAAGTAAGTCACATTGTCTTTAGTGACCTGGTCTTGGAAGCGACACTCCATCATTTCTGCAGGTTGCTGTTGTTCACACAGACCAACTGTGATGCGGGGTCGGAGGGGACTGCAGGAGGTGTGAGAACCAGGGGCCGCTGGGAGCCCCCCTGGTCTGGCTACTGCACTCCGATTCCCTGACGGTTGTAAAAGGAACAGCGTGGTCACCGACACTGAAAGCTGTGTGATGAGAAGGTCCCTCAGGTGTCAGGCAGGTACCAGCTCAGTGCAAGGAAGCCTGTGCTTCCAGGGGGCAACTCTATGTGCAGAGGTGGGAAAATAAAATGAACAGGGCCCCGTCTCTCTGGACTGTCGCTCCTGGGAGTTTATTGTCCCCCAACTCTGAAGGGCCAGCAGGGCAGAGCAGAGATTCCGGACCCCAACAGTTGTCCCCAGTGACCGGCCACGATGCACAGCTCCAAACGGAAGAAAAATAACTTTGGAGAGACTGGAAAAGGAAGTAAGTTCTTCCATTGTCTGAAGTATTGCCACCAGTACCTGTCCATTTTGCCACATTGCAAAGTGACTGCCACTAAAAACGCTGCCATAGCGGCTGCCAGGAAAGGCTGCGTGAGTGATCCCAGGCCGACGTCAGATCTAAGCCTGGTGAACTAGGGTGGGAGTGGACAGAATGAATCTTTTCAGCTCTGTGGCATGTTCAGTTTTATCCCATGAAGCTGGAAAGGAGAAGTCTTTTTAGAATAAGGGTTACAGATTTATTTCCGGGGACATAGGGCTGAGATGAGCCTTCTTAAATGGTGTGGCCTCTGATCCTTTAAAATGTATGTGAAAACTTACCCCTAGTGAAATTCACCCTATTTTTTTTTTTTTTTTTTTACTTTCTATAGATGTTTATTCTACTTCAAGTAACAAAGTTATGAAGTTCCATGTTGAAATTCACCCTCTTTTCATTTTGGGGTTAGGGCCAAAGAGTTTGTTTTTATTCAGAAATGAAAAATGTTGCTTTTAAAATTGACAATAGGAATTTATTTGTATTTAAAAAGTAGTGGGGACTTCCCTGGTGGCGCAGTGGTTAAGAATCCGCCTGCCAATGCAGGGGATATGGGTTCGAGCCCTGGTCCGGGACGGTCGCACATGCTACGGAGCAACTAAGCCCGTGCGCCACAACTACTGAGCCCACGTGCCGCAACTACTGAAGCCCTCACACCTAGAGCCCGTGCTCCACAATAAGAGAAGCCACTGCAATGAGAAGGCCGCGCACCGCAACAAAGAGCAGCCCCCACTTGCCGCAACTAGAGAAAGCCCGCACGCAGCAACGAAGACCCAACACAGCAATAAATAAATAAAAATTAAAAAAAATAGTTGTAGATGGAAAAGGGAGAAAGATAAGAGTGGGTCTCAGAGAGAGGGGACTCCGTGCAGGGAGGAGCTGGGGGCGGGGGCGTCCAGGAGTGCATTCGTCTTTGGTAAATTGTTGTTTACATTACCTCTGTCCTGTCTGCCTTCCTAGACCCCCAGGTCCCCTTTGGTCCCTCTCCTCAACGAAAGGAGGTCTCACCTTCACTGCCACATGAACACCTCTCTAGTACTCGCTATTCCATTTTTTCTAAAGAGAGAGGAAGGCTCAGAAACTTTGAGTAGGCTAACATTTTAATACCATTGTTTGGTTTTCATTGTGATGTAGCTACGTTCTGTTGTGGTCAGTGAGACCTGCTTTCTGCTTCTGATCACGGCAAGGAATTCTCTTTGGAAGATAAATGTGTATACATCTCAAAAGTGGTTTACGTGACAGGTATCACATAAATAATATTACAGCTGGCAGAAATCATGAAGGTGGCAGTGAAATGACTGAAATTTAGGAAGCACCACCTTAGAGCCTGTTAGTTTGGCTTCATTCGTTGAGTCACAAACGGGTTGTCCCAGTTGTGTTGTGTTGTCTGCCACAACAAAATATCACAGAATGGGAGGCTTAAACACCAAACATTGATTCCTCACAGCTCTGGAGGCTGGGAATTCCAAGGTCAGGGTGCTGGCATGGTCTGGTTCTTGGTGATGGCCCTCTTCTGGTTTGCCTTCTCACTGTGTCCTCACATGGTGCAGAATGAGCAGTGGTCTCTTCCTCTTTAAAAGACACTCATCCCATCCTGGGGGGCCCCACCCTCAGGGCCTCATCTAAACCAAATCACGTCCCAAAGGCCGTACCAACTAATACCATCACACTGGGGGCTGGGGCTTCAACATATGAATTTGGGGGGAATGCAGACATTCAGTTTATAGGACAGGGGTCGCAGTATCTTTGTGTCATGGGAAATGGCACTCTGTAAGGAGCACTGGGGTTGGTGTCATCACATCTTAAGTGTGTGGCTACTGACAGATCATTCAGCCTCACTTTCCATGTCTCTAAAATGGTATCACAACACCTGTTCAGGACTGTTTTGAGGCACAAATGAAATAACACTTGTGCAGCTTGCATCACTTAAGGCTGGTAAAATGCCCCTCTATTAAACTTGTTTTTTTTCATATATGGAAGATGACTGTTAGAATAAGCTATTTTATATTTTTAGAGAAGTTTGGAAAATATTTAAAAATACATTTTAGACCTAAAATCTAAATCTAAGATACATTATGGAGGGATATCAAATTGCCATATTATAGTTTCGTCTTCTTGATTTTCAGATGATACTGCTGATACCCGGATCTGACTCCTTTTCATGTAACTTAAGAGTTATGGACTCCCTTCCTCCCCCTCCCCCTGGCTTTTTCTGTGGTTCGCTTTTCATTCTGGCCAATCATGTTCCCTTCCCCCCCAGTCTTTAACTTTATTAAACTAGGAATTTACTCACGCTTGCTCACTTGTTTTATTTTTATGTTGGAGAAGCAGTGAGTCCGGGATTGGGGCGTTCCTAAAATGTGTTTGTGTGCAACCTGGGCTGCTGTGGCCTGGGAGCGGGCAGGCCACCCTTCCTCTGCTCTGCGGAGGGTGACGGTTGGACACTGGTCTGCACCAGTAAAGGGTGTCACTCATTTCTTCCAGCTCGGCTGCCTTTGAGTTCCCACCCTGTGCTGAGAGAGGGGAGGAGTGAAGGCAGAGAGACGGACCCAGGCGCAGGCTCAGGGCAGTTTCTCTGCTAGTATCTGGCTGCCCCTCGGGAAATGCAGCAACAACCTCTTCAGTGCTCACGAGTTGGGGGAGCCCCAGACCACCACATACCTGGGACTGCCAGGTATTTCTGGAGCCCAGTGGGCGAAGGTGACAGGGCAGTGTCTCCCAGGAGACCTCAGTCTGTAACAGCAATTTTGTTGATGGACAGACAGGCAGGATGTTAAAACTGAGCCCACAGTATTCATGATTGTTTCTCATGAGTTGGGGATTTCTTTTTTTTTTTTTTTGGTAAGGAGAGCAGTTTAAAAGAAAACACTGAGGTTTTTGCCACCTTCCTCTGTTATTTTACTCAGCCCATTGGTAAGTGCTGTGGTTTTCTACTGAATGTAGTTAAACCACTATGGGAGGCTTTCCCACTCTTGGATTATGATTACTCTGCTTGGCTGGGGAAAGAGCACCCTAACGATAGAGGAATGCTTTAATACAGACGTTCAGTTTGATACTGTGGGAATGTCAAGAGCCAACTGAAATGCAGAAAAGCTCTCCGAGTGAGTAATCGGCAAAGAGGGAAAAATGGAGCTCGATGTGGCTTTTAGGGTGTCCACGGCTTCTCAAAGCTCTATTCAAATCCAAGCGAGCGGATGACACAGAGATGTTGTTAATTACATCTGTGAAGGAAGTGAAACAGTGCGACCAGCTCAGAGCAAAGACCAAAGCAACCTTAGAGAGCAAATCAGTCTTTCATATTTGTACAAATATGTGTACTTCGATGATAATTACCATAGTCATTGTTTACTATTGCTACACTATATTAATTATCTATTCAATGATAATTAAATACAGAATTCTAAACATCATCCCTAAACAAATTACCTTTTATCAATTGAAACAAACCAATTAAAAATTTCAAAATGCAACCATGTAATCAACAGCTTAATACATGTTAATTATGACCAAAATTTCAATTAATGCGTTAATATATGACCTCAAATCTCTGGAAACAAACAACAAAAAATGCAGCCTCACATAGCAATTATGGCCCAGTTTGACTGACAGATTATCTGTGAGTTTGTTTTTGTGTTTGGCTTGGTAATTTGACTTATATCAAAAAAACTCGCCTGTTCTCTGCTCTATTCTGAAGCCACTGCATAAAAAGCTCGCAGGGTTGGAAAACACAACTCTCTTCTCTTCAGCCCCTGCATCCTGTCTTCCCGGCACTTGCACTGTCAGTTTTGTCTTTAGAGCATAGTTTCAGCTGCCCCAGGAACCCACGGAGGGGGTAGCACAGGCTGTGATCTCTTCATTTTGCAGATGAGTAAGGTGTGGAATGGACAGGTTCATGGCACTGCCTGAACATGCTGGTGTAGGTGATGTCAGCGAGTCTTCACTAGCGTGTTCATGTGTGAGATTGCAGGGCAGAGAGGGGGAAAAGACATGGTTGGGAATGCATCGCATGCTGTTTGTTCCTGTTGGGAGCCGCCATGAGGAAGGTTAGAAGAGGTAGGAATCACGCATGGCAGCTTGTGAGGGTGTCAGGAAGGGCCTCGTGAAAGAGACTGATGGATGGAAAGGGTTTGGACAGGAACAGATGAGGAGTGGAGAACATCCTAGCAGAAGGAAGGATTGGATCAGGATACAAGTTTGACTGGAGCTTACAATCGTTGGAAGAAAAGCAGTGATGAGATAAGTTTGCCTGGGAAGATGAACATATCAATCTTATTTCTTTTTCTGCATGTGCCACTTGATGAGAAAGCCTGAAGTCAAGGATAGGTCACTTAAAGGGTTACCTGGCCTTGGGACTTCCCTGGGGGCGCAGTGGTTGAGAATCCGCCTGCCAATGCAGGGCACACAGGTTTGAGCCCTGGTCTGGGAAGATCCCACATGCCGAGGAGCAGCTAAGCCTGTGTGGCACAACTACTGAGCCTGTGCTCTAGAGCCCGCGAGCCACAACTGCTGAGCCCGTGTGCCACAACTATTGAAGCCCACGTGCCTAGAGCCCGTGCTCCTCAACAAGAGAAGCAACTGCAATGAGAAGCCCGTGCACCGCAACAAAGAGTAACCCCCGCTCGCTGCAACTAGAGAAAGCTTGTGCGCAGCCATGAAGACCCAACATCGAAGACCCCATGCAGCCAAAAATAAATAAATAAATAAATTTATTAAAAAAAAAGTTTACCTGGCCTTTTCATCTGACTTAAAATGTGTTAACACAACTACACAGCATCAGTGTCCCATCATTTGCCCCCTATTTCCTTGGTTTCTTATGACCAATTTATTGTGAGACTATGTTTTATTCAAAAGAAATCTGGGGGTGCTCCTAAAATAGTTCTTTTACTATGTACATACTTCCACTCTGAAACATGGCTCACTTAACCACACTGGCAATCTTATTATGTGAAGTTAAATTGTGAGCATATTTTTTTGTGTATTGAAGTGGAAAATCCCCCTGGAAATTCAGCAAATTGGACTTCAGCTTGAATAGGATAGATGAAGAATAGAACTCACTGTGTGTAAATAAATGTATATATGTGTGTGTATAAAATGTTATATACATACACACACACACAAACATATGCATACATAGGTGTATGTAAATAAAAGAAATAAAATTGGATTGAGTCACAAAAGTATAAATATGTCAAATATAAAATCTATTAGAGAAGGAGTTTGTTTTTATGACTCAGAAGGGAGGTGTAATAAAGAAGTATTTTTGAGACCAAGAACTAGTGTGTGTCAATTTCTTTTTGCTCAGTTCCTCGTCGTCTTGACAGGAAGATGAGTCACTGGATTTGAATCATAAGGCTGTGAAGAATGCTGGGGCGAGCTTATTTCAGGCTGGATGTTTGAGTGGATTTGGGAATCATCAAAACAAATATTTCTCTTCAGTTTTTCA
Source organism: Pseudorca crassidens (assembly GCF_039906515.1). Classification (NCBI taxonomy): domain Eukaryota; kingdom Metazoa; phylum Chordata; class Mammalia; order Artiodactyla; family Delphinidae; genus Pseudorca; species Pseudorca crassidens. The sequence continues at coordinate 106,950,639 of NC_090302.1, forward strand.
GATTCTGTGCATCTCCTGCTGAGTACAGAAGTATCTTTAAAAAAATTAAGAGACCATGCCATCTGTACATTCTAAAGGAGGTTGTTAATGATGAGTGGAGGAATGTGAACACCCACTTTCGTAGCAGCATATATTCATTGTGGCCAAAAGGTGGCAATGCTCAGGTGTCCATTGAACAGATCTGTACATACGATATTATATTATTCAGTCTGAAAAAGGAGGGACATATTGATGTATGCTACAACATGGATGAACCGTGAGGACATTATGCTCAGTGAAATAAGCCAGTCACAAAAGGATAGATATTAGATGATTCTACTTTTTTTTTTTTTTTTTTTTTTTTTTGCGGTATGCGGGCCTCTCACTGTTGTGGTCTCTCCCGTTGTGGAGCACAGGCTCCGGACGCGCAGGCTCAGCGGCCATGGCTCACGGGCCCAGCCGCTCCGCGGCATGTGGGATCTTCCCGGACCGGGGCACGAACCCATGTCCCCTGCATTGGCAGGCAGATTCTCAAGCACTGCGCCACCAGGGAAGCCCTCTTTTTCCCTTTTTAAGGCATAAGACCAACAGTTGGGTAGACATCTAGTAATGATTTTTTTGGCTGAAAGTTACGGTTTTGATGTTGGTCACTTCCCAAAGGGACAGCAGCTGGTAGCACCAGTGAGGATATTGCCCACTGTCAGAGAAGCACACGAAATGCCTTGCCTGCTCTTCCATACTGTAGAGTGCTATTGTTGCTAAACATCCTTCTGGAGGAAGCAAGCGAAACAGACTTAGAAAAAATTCGAGAAAGGGCATGAAATTGGTTTTTGAATCTTGTATTCTCAATTGCAATCTAAAATTCATTTTTTTTAGGATCAAGGTTTTAGGATGTTTCTTGTTGATGTCACTAATTAAAAATTAGGTTTAACACCATACAGAAGGAACACGGCAATGGTGTTTTGACCATTTTCATGCGGGTAGTCAATGCCTTGTAGTCAGAGTTTAAATCAAAACTACTATGGTTTTGGCCTAAGAAATCTGTACTTTCAGAGATAGTCATGGAAGAGACGAAATAATAGTCTGGGATCCTCAACTCATATTATAGGTTTTATTTGTTGGAAGTAGAATGCAAGGAAGGTTAGGACCTGATCTTGAGGAATGAGAAATGGTCAGAGCCCACTCATTAATTAAATCTGTATGGGTGGGGACACATGCTTTCCAGCCTTGCAGAGGAGTAGCTGTGTTACCAAGGTCACAGTAGATGTGACCCAATTAAAAGCACTAGTTACCAAGATGTTACCAAAATGCGCTTCAATAAGATGTAAACCTCAAGGCTGTGTTTGTGTTTTATAGGAACAATAAATTCCCATTTTAAATAGAACAGTTTCACTTATTTCTTGTGAAAGAATGTTAAAGCATGGGTCAGACTTATTAACTGTTTGAAGGTCATCTTAAGAAAATTACTGTGTATTGAAAAGGGTTTTAATATTTTTCTTGGAAATAGTGATCTATTGTTTCGATGGAAATTGGAACCATGGTCTTTAAAAGCTCTGTAATGTTGACTTGCAAAAGCTTAGCATTACCTATTTAAATATCGCAGGTACTGTAAAGCAATGTGAAAGCTAATTTTCATAGAGTTTGATTCTTATATGTATATATGTATTGGTACTATCTTAAATTCATATTTTGAGAGAAGAAGTTAATTTTATGATTAATAGAATCATTGAAAAGATCTTTTTATCCCAAGCTTGCCAAAGAGCCCTATATTTAAAGAATTATACCTACACTGGATGCAGTTTAATGACAAAAGGACTTCTGTTGGTAGGGATATTGGTGGTGAAATTCTGAAACTATCATGTGTTTGTTTAGGAGAGAGCAAATGAATAAATGTACTGATGTGCTGGAAACCAGAATTTCTGCTGCAGATGAGGGAGGGACACAAATATGGAGAAGGGGGAATGTAAGGAAGGGTCTCATGGTATTGGATTTGAGTTGAAAGTATCAGTATGAACTCATGTTAGACAGACAGACAGACAGACAGACAGACACACACACACACACACACACACACAGAGCTGTAGCTACTGAAAGAGCCTAGAAACCATGTCATGCCAGTAGTAATGAGCATCTCTAATGCCTGGGTCTTGGTTTCTAAATCCATATTCCACTGAAAGAAACCATGGGAGAGAATGCAACCCTGAGACATTTGGTTGTTCCAGAAGCAAGAAAGTGCTGAAAGACTAGTGAGGTCATGTCAAGGGACCAGCTGAAAGGGACCCTCAGGAGCCAAACTTGGGACCATTTCAGTATCCAAAAATGTTTTGATGGTCCTGGATTCTAACACATTACATTTGTAAAAAACAAACCCATGAGTTAGCAGTGATGAGAGAGGAGCGGGAAGGTGGGAGTAAGGAGAAGCTCTACTTAGAGAGGAAGCTTAGCTAACAAATATAGAAGGGATTATAGAATTGAAAAAATCATTATTTTGTAACACCAGTGTCATCACTGACTCAGGATGGATGCTAACACTGCTGGAAGAAAGGTCTTGATGTTGAAGAACAGCGTGTTCCCGTGTCCTTCACGGAGTACTTAAGAGAACAATGTGCCTTTGAAGTGGAGAGACTGGCTGTCAGCACCTTAACCAGCTGGTCAGGCTTGACATCACGCATAGCGAGAGCCCTGATGTGATAGAGTGGGGGGTACACGACTGCCGCAGGACTAGCCTGGACCCCTTTAACGATTTAATGTCCTGAAGGACAGAGGGAAGTGCAGGAGCTGTTTTAGATCAGGGAGACTGAAGAGAGATAACAGCCAACAGCAGTGAATGAAACTTGGTTGGACTCTGGATCAAACAAACAAAATAGCTATAAAGGACATCTTTGAGACAATTGGGGAAATTTGAGTATGAACTTTATATTGGATGATGATAGTGAGTGAATGTTCACTGTTTAAAAGTTGTGGTTAGATGGGAGAAGGTCCTTGTTCTTGAAGGATGACTGTTGAAGAAAATAGGGTGAAATTTCATAATGTCTTAAGCCCAATTTTGGATAGTTTAGCCAAAGGAAAACGTGTATATATTCATATGAGAGAGAGACAGAGACAGAGACAGAGAGAGACAGAGGGGGGCAGGGGGAGAGAGGAGGTTTGCCAGGATGTGAATAGCTGATGAATCTGGGTGAGGAGTGTGTGTTTAATGTACTATTGTTCCAGCATTTCTAGTTCTGTTACTAATGGTGTGACCCGGGGGCCTTAGTCTTCTTGAATATAATCATTGGTTGGTCTAGTTGATGTCTCAGTTGGTTCAAGGAATTAAGATAGCATCATGACACTTTCAAAGAAGTTTTAAAAAGATCACTGTGGCAGAAATAAGGATTGGGGGCAGGGATGATAAGGAGGGCTTGGGAGGAGAGTCATGGGAGACGGCTGCAGAGAGAGGCGGGGCTAGGTTATTAGGGGTCTGTCAGCCATCTCAGAAGTTCCAACTTAATTATAAGGGCAAGTAAAAGTTCTTGTAAGGTGTGTTGTCTTTTTTCACTTCAAAAATTTGAGAGCAATTCTCTAATATCACCAAATATTAGAGTCAGTGTCAAATTTCCCTCACACTTTCTTCAAATCAGGATCTAAAGAAGGTTCATACATTACAGTTGGTGAGCAAGTCTCTCTCTCTCCCTCCCGTTCCCTCCCTCCCTCTTTTTAATAACAGCTTTTTTGAGATATAATTCATATACCATTCAGTTCACCTATTTAAAGTGTACAATAGTGGTTTTTAGTATAGTCACACAGTTGTGCAACCATCACTATGGTCAGTTTTAGAACATTTTTCATCACCCCCAAAAGAAACCCTGTACCTGTCAGCAGTCATTCCTTATTCCCTCTCAGAGCTCCCCCAGCCCTAGGCAAATGCCAGTCTACTTTCTGTCACTATGGATTTGTTTTCTGTGGACATTTTGTATAAATGAAATCATATAATATGTGGTCTTTCGGCTTCTCTCACTTAGCATAAATTTTCACAGCTTGTCCATGCAGTAGCATATATCAGTGCTTCACTCCTTCTTCTTGCTGAGTGATATTCCTTTGTACGGATATACTGCATTTTATTTATCCACTCATCAGTTGATGGACATTTGAGTTGTTTCTACTTTTTGTGTATTATGAATAATACTGCTGCAATCACTCATGTACAGGTTTTTGTGTCTTAAAGTTGTTTTAATTTCTCTTGGGTAAATATCTCAGAACGGAATTGCTGGGTTATGTGGTAACTATGTTTATTAAACTTTTTGAGGCATTGCCGGACTATTTTTTTTTTTTAAGTCTGCTTACCCCTGCACCATTTTACAGTCCCACCAGCAGTGTGTTCCATCAGCAGAGGGGTCCAATTTCTCCACACCCTCCCCCAACATTTATTATTATCTTTTTTTTTAAAGCCATCTGGTGGGTGTGAAGTGGTACCTCTCTGCAGTTTTGATTTGCATTTCCCTGATGGTCCCTCGGAGGGTTTTAAGTGGTGGAGTGGCATTATCTGATATGGAAATTAGAATGTTCACTCTCACTGCCTTGTAGAAGATGGGTTAGAGGGGTAGAGGAGATAAGCAGGTGAAGCAAGCCAGGAGACAGACCAAGCTAGTGCAAGTGAGGACGGTGGGAAGTGCATGGATTACAGGGCTAAGAAGTACAGGAATTTGGGATTGGTTGGATGTGGGGCTGGGGAATGCTTGCAATTGGATTCTCCTGCCTGGGCAACTGGGTGGAGTGTGATGGCATCCGTTGATGGTAGGGACAGAGCATGGTGTAGAGGGGAAAGCGGTGGATGGCTTGAGTTTGAGGGACAGTGGTTACTGTTGGCAGAGCAGACCAGGAGCGCTCTCTGGGCTGGACATATGCACTTGGGAATTGTTATCAGAACTAACTCAGGACTTGGGAGTGGATGAGATTGTGAGAATAAGAGGCCAGGGTTTGGAGCGAGTGTGTTGTTCTAGAAACACAGAAGGGAAGGGAAGGAACATTTCAAGATGGAGCGAGTGGTCAGTACCCTTCAATGGTCGAATGAAAGCAATGACGATTAGGGCCTTCCCCGGCGGTCCAGTGGTTAAGACTCCGCCTTCCAATGCAGGGGGCGTGGGTTCTATCCCTGGTCATGGAACTAAGATCCCACAAGCTGCAGGGTGCAGCCAAAAAAAGAAATGACAATTAAGAATCCACTGGATTTAGCACCAAGAAAGTTGGTGGGTGTTATTTGAGTGATTAAGGAGAGGGAAGGCGAGGAGTGGCCTGGGGTGTTAGTGTAAGCACAGCAGGGAGTGTAGTGAGACAAGCCCTTTGGAGAACTTGGCTTTGAATGAAGGAAAGACAGAAGCTGCAGCTGGAAAGAGGTGGGTTAGTTTCTTTTTAAGTTGGGGTTTGTTGGAGAATCAGTTGATAAGCTGATGGGAAGAATCTAGCAATGAGGGAGCCGCTGAAGATACAGGAGAAGGCACCATCCATTGAGATGGGCCCAAGGGAAGGGAAGGGGGTGGGTGGCATCCACCACCCCGGTGTTCTGAGGCAGCAGGAAGGTGCCTTTCATTGTCACAGTTTAACCAGCAACCACAAATGTTTTGCTTTGGCATACATGTAGGCTATACTGGTCGTATAAACTACTAAGTGTTTCAAATGGTGGGCTTCTGAGTATGCTGAAAGCTACTGTCTTGACAACTCAGATTAGCTGATTTCTTGTGGTGAAGCAGGTGAATCTCCTATACAAACTAGCTCCATAATCTCAGTGCAACACTATTTAACTAAATCCTTTTTATAAAAATGGAAGCTGAAGAGATGCTCTTCATTAGAAATGGAAATGAAATCTAAAGTATGCACTCAAATAGGAGGAGTCTTTCTTTTTTCTACTCCAAAATATTTGTTCTGCCTGGAGCATTTCAAATGAATTTGACAAAATTTGTGATGTATCTACTATATGGTTAAGGAAGTGCAAGGGAAACTGGAGGTGTGAGACCCTTTCCTTACCCTCAAGGACGGGAGATGTGGAAAGGAGAGCAAGGCATTGTCTGTGCCAGGCCCCAGTCCGTGATGCTGGAGCACAGCAGTGACAAGGACAGGATGCCTACCTTCAGAGGTCCACAGCATTCTAATGGGAGGGAGGGAGGGAGGGAAAGAGAGAAGAGGAGAGGGGGGGAGGGAGAGATACAATTATGGCTTGGCAACACAGCATCTATCAAAATTCATTATTCATTTAATTAATATTAATTGAGTGTCCACTCTGTTCCAGGTGCTGTTGTATAAGTACTGGGAATCCAGCAGGGAATAAAAGATTAAAAATTCTGCCACCATGGATTTTATATTCATCTGGGATGGGGGCACCAGACTACAAACATCAGGCAAATTACCTATTATGTTAGAAGGTTATAAAACAAGGAAAACCTAAAATCATAAGAGTGGGATTGTGCTGCGGTATAGTTGGGGGGTGGTACAGTTTTAAATAGGATGGCCACATGAGAAGATGAGGCATTTGAGCAAAGACTTGAAGGTAGTAGGAGAGAGTGTCATGCAGGTATGTAGGGGAAGGGCATTCTAGTCATAGAGAATGTCAGTGCAAAGGTCCTGAGGCAGGATTATGCCTAGTATGTTCAGGGAACAGTCAGAAGGCCAGTGTGGCTGGAGAGAGTGAGGGAAAGGTAGAGTAGTGGGAGATGAGTTCAAAGAGGAGATGCCAGGAGTTGGGTCGGGGAGGGATGGGGCCTGGTTATGTTGGCTACTGAATGCCATTGTAAGGATTTTGGTGTCCACTCTGAGATAGGAACTTACTGGAGGGTTTGATCCACGGAGTGACAGGATATGACTCAATGGCTTAAAAGTATCCCCCTGGCTATTTATTGAGAATTTACTGAACTGGAGATGGCAGAGGTGGTATCAGGGTGACCAGCTGGGAGACTAGAGCAGTCATTCTGATGAGAGGTGATGGTGGCTTGGGCTGCTGTGGTGAGTACTGGTTGGATTCTGGATTTATTGTGAAGGTACAGCCAATGGGATTTTTTGACAGATTGGTTGTGGGGTTGAGACCCAAGGGAGGAGTCAATGACCCTTGGTTGGTCGCCTGATCCAGGGGAAGGAGAGTGGTGATGTTAATGAGTGAGGATGGCTACCGACCTGGAGGCTTGGGTGGAGGCTCGGGTCTGTAAGATTCCGATGACTGTTAGAGACCTAAGTGAGGATTCTGAGCCAGGAGTGTGGACTGAGTAGTCAGCCCATGGGGACGAGGAGTTCAAGGCAAGGTTTGAGCCATAGATACAGACGTGGGGCACACTCCCACCCCTGCAGGCAGGAGGATGCGTCAGTCGCACATGGAACACACTCCCTACAGGAAAGGAGGATTAGAAGGATGACAGAGTCAGCTCTTTAGTCCTTTTCCTCCTACTACGTCACCAGGTCAGAGACAGTTTCAGGCTGGCACAGGGTCGGATGACCTCTCCATCCTTTCCAGGTCTCAGATGGAAGAATCAGGGAAGGGGCACCAAACCTTCTGTCCTGGGGTAGGGACCTTAACTCATTCTCCCTGGGGGAGGGACCTTAACTCATTTCTAGAGCCTAGTGATGCTTTTCCCCTTCTAAAAACTGCATAGAAGTGCTATTCTCACTCAATACAGAATACAGTGACAGAACTGCCTTTCCTTCAATTTGTTGAAATTTGTTCCAGGATAACATCTCTGTCAAAGCTTTCTAGTAAGTAGATTTGTGTGTGTGTATGCTGGTGGGGAGACGGGAGAGAAGTTGCCTCGTGTAAGGCAGAGTTTAATTGGCATTATCTCTTAAAATCTTATTTCCAGAAAAAATCTTGTAAACACGCCGTTTGGATTTAAATGACGGGCGGACCATATTTCAAGAAGAGGCACACTGAGAGAAAACTGCCTCCAAATACTTAACTATTTTTTTTTTTAGGAGATACAGTCCTAACTTGGAGAATATTAATTCTTAATGGACATTTCGTTGTTAAATTTGGTAGAAAACACATATAAAGTTTCCCTTGGTTTTCCCCAGGAAGACACCTTTATGACTTAAAATCTTTTAAAACCCTTAGAAACACTAGTCACTATAATGCTGAGCAGGGTGTTGAAATCAACTGCTTTTCTTTTCATTCTTTGCACTTTGTCAGTTGAAAATGTGCGAAGAAGTCCATTTGAAATTCTCTTTGGGCCACTTAATTCAGCTTCATTACAGTGGAAGTGGGATAAAAATAATATCAAACAAAGCCAATAGGTGACTAGAAATACAGCTGGAGTGAATCAGTGGCTTTATTTTTCCATGTCATGAATTCTGCCAGAGAAGGTCCTTTTTAGCTAAAACTCTAGACCATCTTTTACCTGTGCAGGGTTAGTTAGAGTGGAGAGGCAAATAGATTTTAGTTGTTAAAAGTGTGAATCCAAGAAGTCACTTGAATTTCAAATAAATTTATAAATTCACTTACGTTCTAGAATAAATGGAAGTAATTATGACTGCATTAGTGCAGCATTAATTAACATTGCTAATTCTTTGTATGCAATTATGTCAAATAATAACACTCATAAAATGTAAATATCAAATGAATAAGAGAGGCGCCTCCCTTCTCTTTTTAACGCCACCATATTACAGCGTCAGATTATGAACGCGAAATATCATCAAGCTTCCAGACACCTACTTTCTAAACACAGGCTGTGTGAATTCTAATGAAAACATGAATTCTGTGGTATAAATTTTCTCTGCCGCCTGGTTCAATGAGGGGCTGCCCAGCAAGCCAATAATTCCATTCCTCAGAGCATTGCTGAGAATATTTATATAATTAAATATCATCTCTTTCCCCATTTAATTCCTGGTGGCTTCCCCCCGCCCCCCGGCTGTTTTTTCGCTGTTTCCTTGGGCAGGAATGGCCGCAGCTCTGATGGATTATCTTCATTAGCTACTTGGGGTGATGAGTCCCCGAGTAATGCTGAACTTGATTTACCGTGTGTGAAAGCCGAACCTCTTGTGGAAGCTCTAAGTAGGGCAGGTTTTATGCAGCCTTAAACTGGTGTATTTGAAGAAGAGAAAAAAAATAAAATTCTTTTAGGAAATAATTTAGGGATGTACTTTGGTCTCCTGGGAGAGCGTCCTTTTATGTGATATCAATAGACTGCTGATGTTGAAAATGCTTTTTGATAAAGAAAAGGTGAGGGGCTTCCCTGGTGGCGCAGTGGTTGAGAGTCCGTCTGCCGATGCAGGGACACGGGTTCGTGCCCCGGTCCGGGAAGATCCCACATGCCGCGGAGCTGCTGGGCCCGTGAGCCATGGCCGCTGAGCCTGCGCGTCCGGAGCCTGTGCTCCGCAACGGGAGAGGCCCCAACAGTGAGAGGCCCGCGTACCGCCAAAAAAAAAAAGAAAGAAAGAAAAGGTGAATGAAGAGCATGATGTTCTACCGAGAAGAACACAGCTGGCCTGGGCTCTGAATCTGGGGGCACTGCGGACACCAGACACAGATTCTTGGGTCTTGGGAAGCAGGGGAACTGGACTGGTGGCTGTCTAAGGCCCCTTCCAGCAAGAACCCGGCTCCTGGGCAGGTCACCCAATCTCTCTAAGCCTCAGGCTCTGCAACTTGAAAATGGGGACACACCACTCATTACAAGTTACTTGTTAGAGGATTGTTGTGAGGATTAAACAGGAGAACATGCTGAGAGCAACTGCACAGCGCCCGGCCTCCAGACAGAGGAGTGGTCTGCTGTGGAACAGGGCCTCAGTTACTCCTGTAGCTCTGAGCCAAAGCTCTCATCATTTTACATTTTTGGAAAGGATGCTGGCAGAATTAGTCTTTGGGGGTGTGGTGTGTGATCTTGAGTGCGTCCTGCTATCATTATGGGTATTTAAACACCCATGGGTGCCGACATTGCTTCTCCTTTAATTCATAGGTATTTGCTTTCTGTGAGGGCGCGGGTTCTGCTGGGAGGCCCCTGCTGCTGGGCTGGGCATGTGCTGGGTGGAGGGACGGGCAGCTGCCAGCGGCCAGCTCCCTGGAAGGGGACGGAGGGGCTTCTGTTGTGGGCCTTGTCCACCTGTGGTGACGGGGCATCTGGAAGGGAAGTCTGTAGTGAGGATGATTGGCCTAAAGTACCAAGTACAAGATAAGACAGACCAAGAGAACAATTTTGTTTTATACCCCCAGGCCTGGACCCAGCAGCCTTAATCTCCCCTGTGGGTTGAGAATACAGGGTATATTCTAGCACGTGAATAATCTGTTCCTAACCCTGAGGCTTCCATTGCTCTAGGAAGAGTTGCTCTCTTGGCACTGCTGCCATCTCATTGGCTGCAGGATGTTCCCGTTATTTCCATGGTTGTGCCCTGCACTTCTTTCCCCAGAGACCTTGGAGACGGGGGAGGGAGATGGAAGGCAATGGCCTGGAGGTGGGATTTTGGGTGGGGGGCGGGGGGGCGGGCACAGGGGCTTCTGAAGAACAGAAAAGACAGAATGCAGAATTCAGTAGCCTCCTTGGTCAAGGCCACTTGTAAATGGCAGTAGGGCAATTGGCAAGAAAGATCTCCAGAGAGCCTGGCTGGAACCTGTGTGCGAGCACATGTATACACAGATGCACCCATAAAGCGAAGGTAATAATAGCAGCAAGGGTGGCTTATATTTATTGACCGAGTTCTATGTTTTAGACATTGTTCTAAGTACTTTATATACACCATCTCATTTACTTCTCACAACTCTCTGTGGGTAGGTACTAACGTCATTCTCATTTGTAGCTGGGGAAGGTGAGGCTCAGAGAGGTGTAGTGACTTGCCCAAGGTCACATAGGTTGGGAACCAGGATTCAAAGGCAGGCACTCTGACTGGAGCTCTCACTCTCTTAACCACGACTGAGGTGTGAGTCATGAGAGCTCACAGTGTCACGGTGCCTTAGAACCAGGAGACTGGTGTGCTGAGAACCTAGGGTGAATCTTTAGGTGTTACTTAACTTCTCCAATGTAATCTCAGTTTTTTCTTGGATACAATAGTACCCACTTTAGAGGGCTGCTGGGAGAAAGAAGCGAGGTCAGGTGTAGGAAACTGCTTAGTGTCCTTTTAAGCAACTGCAAATGCTTGTGCCGTTTAAATTGTCATGAGGCTGATGATCCTTGAACCACAGACAGATGGTTATCCTGCCCTTCGCCTTGCGGGGTGGGGTGTTAATGCCTTATGTAGCTGGAGAGACAAATCAAATAAAGCCAGTACGTACCTGGAAGTTGGAAGAAGTGTGAAATCAGTATGGCATTGGGTAGAAACAAAATTCTGTCGCATCCTAATGTACTCTGAGATCAAAGGACCATCTATTTATTGATAGGAGTGAGACACAGGATGCATAATGTGGGAGCCAGAGGTGTCGTCAAGGGGGAAGGTGGGCCCGGGCGAGAACCTTCAGCACATTTCCTGGGGTCTGTGTGCAGCTCTCCTGCCTGCTCTGTGGCCTGCCTGGATCTTGGACGTCTGCAGAGCCCAGAGACTGACTTCCAAGTGGAACCCTGGATGCATGTTAAGGTCACCTGGGGCTGGTATCCGTGTTGCTCCCAGTCTCCTTGCCCCCTAATTGAATCAGGCCCTCTGCCGGAGACACTGGGTCAACCTCGTGTGCTCCTAGGGCTGAGAAGCCCTGGCTGTATGCACCTAACCTATGTGAAGAGGGCAGGGTTACGCAGAGAAGTCAGTCTCATAATAGCTACAGAAGAGCGGCAGAACCAAATTCCTTAACTCCTGGTTATTAAGCCTTTTCCATTCTCCCCTTTCTCCTCTCCTCTCCATCCTCTTCCAGCATCGCCCTTGCCCCTAAGCCCCCCTCTCTCACGCTAGGAATTAAAATGTTTTGTCTGGAAATAAGCAGACTTAACAAACACGGCCGGGGCTCCTGCTGCAGCTGCGTTCAGTGTATTTGGATGCCAGCAATGCCAGCTTTCACATGGAGATTGGTGTCCAAAGGCACCTGATATCTCTGTGTCCATTTCCATTGTGCTGAACATCACGTGGAAACCAATCAAATAAAGATCTTGGGAATGAAATATTCAACATACGATGTTATTAACATATAAAAGACTTATGGGCAAATCACTTTTAAGTATGACAAGGCTTCAAAATGTTTCATTTGAGTACAGGGAGAAAGATTTTTGGGGGGTTGTTTATCAGCAGTGCCATGAGGAAGGCTTATTTCTTCCCTTTAAATCTGGGTGAATATGCATGTGTGCGCTGCATGATAATAACAGTCACACAGCCAGGAGATTAGCTGAGCTTGTGCTCTAGTGATTCTCGCATGCAAATGCAGAGTACGAAGAGCGGGCGGGGAGGTGCCTGCAGCACCCTCTGCTTGTCTACTCCCAGCCTTCGTGTTGTGCCCTAGGTGTGTGTCAGCGACATCTGAACGTGGAGCCTTGGCAAAGTTAAAAGCCTACGTGGTTGGGACCTTGCATGAATGCTGATCCACTTTCTTTTATTGTGAGACGTACAAACAGAGTACATGAAATTTAATGAATAATTATGGATACCCATGGAACTACCCCATTCTCCAAGGAAGAGAATATTGCCAGTGCCCTAGAAGAGACCCTATGTCCCTTGGTGTTGTTTAAGAAATTGGGCATGTAGAAGAGGCACATAGGTGGCCAGGAATGGAAAAACTCTGTTAGGACTTGGCAATGCCACTTCTTGACCAAAAGATAGTTCCTTTCTTTTCTTTAGAGGATCTTTAGGAGGCAGTAGGAAGTCTGGAACCCAACTGTGAGTTTGAATCTCATCTTTGTGACCTTGGGCAAGACACTTAGCCTCCATGTGCCTCAGTTTTCCTGTCTGTAAAATGGGGATAATAAAAGTGCCTATTTTATAGAATTGGTGTGAGGATCAAGTGTGTTTATACATGTAAAATTCTCAAAACAGTGTCAGGTACGTATATATTTATAGCTACTGCTATTACTCTTTTGTTAATAGTCTTGGTTCTGTATATTTGTGTAATTTTATGGGAATTCTCAGTCTGGCAAATAATATCAATGTATGTAGATTGCTGTGTTATTCTGGTCTATCCACATCACTGGGGTGATATCATCCCAAGCCAGCTCAGATGTCACTGGGTAGGTCTCAGGCATGTGCACTGTTCCTCCCTCCACTCCATGCAGAACATTGCAGCTTGGCACAAGAGAATTCTAGAGCATGAATGTGATTGTTGGGAAATAGGGAGGAAAAAACTAGATATTGATCGAATAGCTAAACAGTGCCATTTAACCCTAGAGGGAAAAATCCCTGTAAGATAAGGTACTTTTAGTTCATTTTACAATTAGGAAAATGAAATTCAGAGAAGTGAAGCAACTTGCTGAACCCCGTAGCTAGGAAGTGGTTCAGCTGGGATTTGGACACGCGTCTATTTTCAAAGACTTAGGGGGCCTCAGGCTCACTCAGTCCAACCCCCCACCCATGCAGGAGTACTTTCTTCCACATACCTGCAAAGTGATAACCCAGGCTTTACTTGAACAAATCGTAAATTTAGAAGAGCATGACATCTTGATTATGCTAAGTATGTATCAGTACACTTGATTTATTGTTTCCAGCCACAGGAAAGGCTGATTGACTTCAAGGCATGTATAGATATTCACGATCAAAAGATGTACAAATTATTTGCTATTAATTACTATGTGGTATGGGCAGGATGTGAGGTGGAACCGAATAAAGGGAATATTGTAAGTATACTTTTGCATTTGTATGATTTTTCTCATAACCTTCTCTCATAGTGGCAGGAGATAGCTCTCTTATCCGGATGCTCAAATTGAGACATCAGCCGTAACAACCTACTAGGGCTTCAAAGTGCTGTAGAGAAGACAGTGGTGGAATCCTGAGTCTTTGTGGCTATCGCTGGGGACTGATGTATTCCCTCACTTCTTTATTAGTCTAACTGTCCAACAGAAGAATTTATACAATAGGAAAACTGGCAAGAACGTTATCATATTCATCAACTTGCATTACTATGTAAATCACAGCTCTTTGCCTCAACCGTGGGATGTTAACAGAAAGATTGATTTAGCTGTGTGTGTACCCTCTGATTTTCATCCATTTCTCAGTTTCCTGTGTTGGTGCCACTTTAGTTTATGAGAGTTTGCTTAATTCAGAAATACCCTATATGAAAGTAACTCAAAATGGATCATGAACCTCAATGTAAAACATAAAACCATCAAATTTCTTGAAGGAAACATTGGAGAAGATCTGTGTGACCTTGAGTTAGGCAAATATTGGTAATTCTTAGATAGGACACAAAAATCACAAACTATAAAAAAAAAAAACCCAAATGCTAAATTGGACTTCATAAAAAGAAATGTGTTCTTCAAAAGAAATTAAGAAAATGAAAAGATAAATCTTGCACATATTTATTCCTAATCATTTCATTTTGTTTGAGGCTGTTATGAGTGATACCTTAAAATTTTTTCACTTTCTAACTTCTCATTGTTAGTACATAAAGATTAACTTGATTTTTATGTATTGATCTTGTATACTGAGGTTGTTAAACTCACTAGTTCTAGTAAACTTTTTGCTTATTCCTTGGTATTTTCTATGTAGTCCATCCAGTCTTCTGTGAATAATGATTTCTTCCTTTCCAATCTAAATGCATTTTATTTCCTTTTCTTACCTTATTGCACTGGCTAGGACCTCCAGCAGATGTTGAATAGGAATGGTAGAGTGGATAGCCTCACTTGGTTCTAGATCTTAGGGGAAAATTATTCACCATTAAGAATGATGCTGGCTGTTTGCTTGCTAGCATCTATCTAGGTTTTCTGCCATATACTTTTACTTTAGGCATCTCAGTGGTGACATTGTAGCCTCCTAACTGACTTTTCCCTGATATCTTTAACATTCTGCTGAAGGGTAGTGAAAGAGAAAGGCTGGGCCACATGTAGTCTAGTTAGAAAAAGCTGCTACTTGGGAGTCAGTTTTAATTTGTTTTAGAAATATTTGATCTTTCTTTCCTGTGGACCAGTGCAGGCATACTCCCCTCAGTGTGTCCTTGTTCTTTTCTCCCTCTTCTCCCTAGCCCTGAAAAAACCTAAAAAGCCCTGAAAAAGAGCTAACATTTTATGAGCGTTATTCCAATTTAAACCTTAGTTTTTGAAAATAGAACTTTAAGAAAATGAACAGTTCTCTACATTTTCTTATATTTGTAATAAGAATTCCTATCAACTTTTAACCCTCTAGTTTCTGTGAGAGAAAACAAGGGCCTTATATATCTTTGTTGATAATACCATCAAGTAACTGGTATTAATGAGCAAAACTGTAAGAAGAAATGTACTTTTGTTTTTTAATTAATTAATTCATTTTTGGCTGCGCTGGGCCCTCATTGCTGCGCACCGGCTTTCTCTAGTTGCGGCGAGTGGGGGCTACTCTTTGTTGTGGTGCACGGGCTTCTCACTGCAGTGACTTTTCTCGTTGTGGAGCACGGGCTCTAGGCGCGCAGGCTCAGTAGTTGCGGCACGTGGGCTTCGTTGCTTCGTGGCATGTGGGATCTTCCTGGACCAGGGCTTGGACCCGTGTCCTCTGCGTTGGCAGGTGGATTCTTAACCACTGCGCCACCAGGGAAGCCCCAAGAAATATACTTTTTAATTTGTCAGCATTGTTCTTCCCCCAGTGACGAAATTGTTGCACATTTGACAGCACTGGCAGCAATAGCAAACTACTGATATGGAATCACCCAGTTAATTAAATAAAAATTATATTACTGGAAGAAGCTAAATCATCAGCTCAGCCACGTGAAAACACTTTTAAAAGAATCTTAAAAATGTCTTTGCAATTTGTTTAGCTTGTAGTGGAATTTGTGCAAAGTATCAATCATTAGAATAGCATTATAGTTCTGTTAGCAACTACTTGAAATCAGAAAGTATTTTATCTATTGTTTAGATTTTGCCAAAGCATTTCTTTTATAATGTTATTAGGTGTTGATGTGATTCTTATTGCAAGAGACAACACAGTATCTGAAGTCTGAAGTAGGCAATGGAATCAGAGGAATTTAGGTTATAGGACGGGGGGTATATAGGTAATGTCCCAAATATAATGATAGTAGTAGTAGTAGTGGTGGTGCCATAGTAGTAATAATAAAAATAACAATAAAGTTGAGAAACTCCCTCCCAGATTTCCACCTGGACTAGGGAGTACCCTCCAAGGTGGGTGGGGTCAGAGGGATGGAAGTACAGCAGAGCTAAGGACATACATTCTTCCCATGCTAGTGTCTGAGAAGGTGGCAGGGACAGAGGCAGTGGGACCTGGGAGGAGGGGTGGCTGGAGTGGTAGTCACCCTGCATGGGAGATGATGCTGGGCTACTGAAGGAGCTCATGGGTTTCAGAATAGCAAAGGAATGACATTTTAGGAGCACTCAGAAGGTGTTGGTTGAGGTTGGAGGGACAGAATAGGCAAGAAGTGGGGCTAGTTGGAAGGCCACAGCTGCTGGACTCATTTCTGGGGTGGACTTTGAAGCTCGAGCAAAAGAGTTCGATTTTGGTCATTTGGTGGTGGTCGGGGGGATGGGGAAAGAGGCACGAGACAAGGATAACACGAAGCTTGTAGCTTGGACCACTGGTTGGATGGCAAAGTATTAACTGAGAGGCAGGTGTTAGGGAATGTGCCAATTAAAGAACCACTTGATGGAGGGAATAGAGGATGGGCTAAAACTCGGGCTGAGGAGGCAAAAGAAATAGGCCAATTTGGTACTGGGAATGGACGTTAGAATGAACTTCTAGAAGAGAAGCTAGGGCTATGGTGTTACTTGACAGGAAGAACTGGTTCACCAGAGAGGGGAAACTAAGGAGCCTTGGAGGAATAGGGTTGTATTCTACTCAGAGGCAGAGGTGTCAAGCAGCAAGAGACTCTGGATGTCTGCGCTCACCTTCTCCTTAAGTGGAATCTTTTGCTCATTAATTGGGCCATACACATCAAGCACCTATTTCCTGTGCCAGGCATAGTTGCTTTGTTACAAAGATGAATAAAAGAGTCTCCATGTTATGTGTGAGAAGGGGACAGACTGAACAGCTAATTACAAATAGAATATACCAAGTGGAAATTACCCCAACAAAGGTAGGAGTAAAGGGAGCTGACATTTGAGTTGGGTCTCTAAAGAGCTTGGAAAGTGAAGGGGAGAGAGGAAGGGGAAAGAACATTCTAGGCAGAAATAAAGAGTATAGATAGGCCTTTTAAAAGAGCATACTACTTATGCAAATAGTTGAGAATGGAGGGAGAGTTACTTTTTTCTCTCAGCAGACTGTCCCTCATGAGCCCTTTTTCTATGCACAGTCTTCCTTGATACAAACTGTTTTATTTAAAATATTAGTACCTTTGGTTTATGCATATGGTTTTCAGCTTTTCAGAGAGAAGGCAGTAAAATGCCAGGGCACCTCTTGAGCTGAAGGGTCTCTGTGCTTGACTATATATAGTCTTTGTTCTCTGCCCTGTGAGAGATTAAACATGGTACCAGCAACGTCACACCTGGTACTTTGATCAAGAAGTCACTCTGGTGAAGAATCTGAGGGTATAGTTTAGACAAGTTGAAATGGCCACTGTCATAGCTTAACTTGGTCCAGCAAAGAGAGGGGTCATTGTCAGTAGCTCATGTCGCCTTGTTTCTACACTGGGCCAAGTAGTCTCTCTCTGTCCCTGAACTTGAAAGAGTCAACCCTCGGCTGGTTCCAGGCAATGCCCACAAATGGAGGCTACAACTGCTCTCCAGCATCTCCCTGACACCTCAAACTGAGCCCTCCTTGGGCCCCATGCCCAGGAATCTTTCCGCTTGTCTCTTTTCTGGGCTTGCAGCCAGGCTCAACTTTTCAAGATGCTGTCTTCCAAATCCTGCCTTGATTAACTCAGTCTGCAGCCCCTTCGTTGTCACTGTTTTCTTGTCACTCTTTTAGTTTTTCCTGCAGTCATCTGTGTTCATAGTCTGTCCCATTTTAGGCATTTGCATTTGCAAATGACTACATTTCCATCTAACTCACAGGAGGCAGCTTCTGTCTACTGCAGAAAGAGGCACACCTGGACTGCACAGAAAACTGAGGAACTGGGCTAGTCGTCCCAGGTGCTGTGGGTTTGATTGCCTGGGCTCAACATCCGAACCGAAGAGGATTAGTCTGAGGAGATTTCCAAGACAGGCGCTAAGATGGAGGACTCCCAGCCCCATGGTCGTCGACAAAAGGTTTTGGGGAAAGGAGTTAGGAGCAGCTGGAGCCCTCTGCACATTACTAAAAGGGATTTGGGTACTTGTTAACGGACATATTGGTGAGGGTGTGGAGAGGTGGAAGTAGAGAGCTTGTGCCCAACCCTGTAAGAGGGGAGAGGGTGTGAGGGAGTGCAGATGGCGGAGCTTATGGTGGCAGCTAGAAAAGGGAAGGCAGGCCAAGTAGTCCCAAGTAGTGCAGGGGGGGTATGCGTGAGAAAGGAGATGACTAGCAGTGGGCTCAGGATGGAGGAAACCCGGATTGACCAGTAGCAACCGATGTGTTCGGCGTTCGTGCAGCCTTTCTTTCCCACAGCTCTTCCTTCTTGGATCTTATGACCTTGTCCTGGTTCTCTTCTTGCCCCCCTGCTGATTGCTTCTTCTCGGGTCACCTTACCAGCTCACCTCCCCCTCTTGCTCCCTTTCTTGAACTCAGACCCCAGCCCGAAGTCCTGCATTCTTCTCTGTCTTTCAGGCCCCCCATCACCTATGCTCCTATCTTCAGTTATTACCGTTGTGGCCACAGACACCCAAATCTCTGTCTGCATTCTTGACCTCTCGTTTAATCCTGCCCCCAGTCTGCATTGCTCATTGGACACTTCCACTGGCTGCCCCACTGTCATCTCCGACTCAGTGTGCTGTACTCAGACATCTAACAGGAGGAGTCCAATTAAGTGACCTCTAAGATCTCTTCCAGTTCTCAATTTCTGTGGCTTATGTCAAAAAACAAATTCATCACCTTCACCTCTTTAAATAGCATTTTATTCTGTTTTCTGGTTTCTGTCAGTAGAGTTAGCATCCCCAGACTGGTAGACTTCAGCTATTTCTGATGTTTCCTCTCTCTTCACTGCCTTGTTGATCTTGCATCTAGCTCTTCCCCTTGGGTCCACGTGGTCACCACCAATTCTGAGCTTTTTCCTAAACATCTGATCTCTGACTCGCCTGGTCTTCTGTGATCCACCCTGTTAGCCCCAGCGCCCGTCAACACTGCTTCCACCATCCATGTGACTGAGTCTTGTCTCCTATTTAGCCCTTGGTCCTGCAGCTTTTCCGTACTTACCTGACTATATACTCCAGCCACGCCAAAGTGCCTTCCACACTGCAGAAACAGGCCCTTCTCCTCCGTACGCATGAGATGATGCCACGGTGGTCACACCTCACTTCCTCCTGGAAAGCTTCCCAGCCTATATTGATCATCCCATTTTTTCCTTTGTTCTTCTAGAACTGATGATTTCTACTACACAATTTAACATGAACAATATATGTTCATTGTTTTCTATTTCAAGTACATTGGTCCTGTTTCTCTAACTTGAACATACACTATTATCAAATCACAGTGATCATTTTTCTTGTCGTCGCCCAAATGCCAAGAATGTGAAATAGGCTCAACAAATGCTGGTTAGTTGACAAGTGATCACTGAGATTCTGGGTTGAAGAAAAATTTTAGTCTAATGAGCTTAAAACTCTGGGTGGGAAGTCTGGTGGAATATACCCACCGTTTGGGGATGGTTAAAATGACTATCTTGAATCTCTCTTCCCCTTTCTCTCCTACATTTCTCCCATATTCCTGCCAGTGGCAGTCGATCTCTTTGCCATCAATCTCATGTCCTTCCCACTCAGATTAATAGATATAATTAGTAGATACTAATTAGTAGATTAGTATCCTGTAAACCAAATGTTTATAGGATACAGTCTAACTCTTTGTTATGGTATTTAAAACCTTCCACGATCTGGCTTCTGCCTTCCCACTTTCTCCAGCCCAACCTCATACTTCTTGCCCAGCCGTACTTAACCGTGACCCAGCCTCCATGTGGTCTCATCACTGCACACGTGGCATCCTCTGCCTGGAACGTTGGTAGCCCCTTTCTTCACCTGGCTTAATGCCTCTCCCTTTCAGGACTCACCTCTGGCAGGCATTCCTTCCAGAATTTTTCCATGACTCCATCTCCTCTGGGTTAGGTGCTACAGTAGTACCCTGATGTGGTCCAGTTTCACTCTGCGTATATTTCTATCAAATGTGTACCACATTGTGTTATGCTAGTTGGTATACTGACTTATTTCCCTAATAGTCCTAAAGCTTCTGGCTGGTAGGGATAGTGTCTCATTAATATTTGTATCCCCAGCACCTAGCACAGAACCTGATTTCTTGAAAAAACTGTTGAATGAATATCTATTTTAGCTTTTTATGTTGAAGATGTTTGGTACCGTTTAGATCCAGTCCTTGTACTTAGATAAGCATCGTAACTGACGATTGAAGGTCCTTCAAACCGGTGATGTATTCAAGGAGGCATTTTGCTTTCCCCTTTAATCTAGGTAGACACAACTCTGTTTTGTATTTTTAATATTTACTTCTGGACTTATCACTCTATCAAGTTTATTTATATTTGATTCATTCCTTACAATTGATGTAGCAGAATGGGATAAGGCAGCAGCATTTCTTCCATTCCATTTTATCTCTTATCAGCATTTTGTTCTTCACGTATAGCTTTGCCTGAGTCATCAGTATTGGGCTAATGGACTGGAACGGCACAAGTTGAATGGTAATTACTTACTCTGTTGCTGATAGCCCAGATGAGAATAGGACTTATTAGATCTGTAATAATGGAAATCTGTGTTTAATGCAGATCTTTTAAGCAGTTTGAAACGATCTCAAATCCATCTCTCTTTGCCATATGTTAAAATGTCACATTATGGTTTTAAAATTCAGGAAGAGAACTGAAGTTTCAGAAGAAGCCTGCCTGTGGAAAAGTTCTCAAATCTGTCCTTTCTAAAATCAGAAGGATTTGTTCATCTCAAAGCAAGCCTCCACAGAGACGTGGCCCTGTCTGAGCAGTCCCCCAGGGCAGGGTGGTTCCAGGAAGCAGAAGACCTCGGTTCCCGAGGGCCCAGGAGCAGACAGGGTGGAGGGGAAGCAGATTTAGAGGCCCCTGGGTGGAGCCTGGGGGCCTTGCTAGAGGCATAAGCCTTGACTTCAGAGAATGTACCCAAGTCAAGAGTTCCTTAGCCTCAGTGCTCAAGGTGGGCCCCAGATCTGAAGGCTCATACTTGTGTCATTAGCCCATCTCTTGTTTCAGCTGTGGAAAACTTCAGCATTTCTACCAATACTGATTTCTTCTTTCTCCCTGTCATGTGAAGAATAAAGACAAGAAGACATCTGACTCAAGCAACTGCTGTGACAGGTGCTTAGTAATCATACTCCATCCTCTTCCCTTTGCAGACCCGAAGACCAGATCAGTGAAGGTACATGGCTCACCTGAGGTCCTGGGCCGTTAACGCTGCAACAGGGGTGGAGGCAGAGGCTAGCCCCTGCCCAGAGGTCCTGCCATCACTTTTACTTTATTGTTTTTTTATAAATTTATTTATTTTATTTATTATTTTTGCCTACGTTGGGTCTTTGTTGCTGCATGCAGTCTTTCTCTAGTTGCGGTGGGCGGGGGCTATTCTTCGTTGTGGTGCGCGGGCTTCTCCGTGCGGTGGCTTCTCTTGTTGCGGACCACAGCCTCTAGGCGCGTGGGCTTCAGTAGTTGTGGCACGTGGGCTCAGTAGTTGTGGCTCACGGGCTCTAGAGCACAGGCTCAGTAGTTGTGATACACGGACTTAGTTGCTCTGTAGCATGTGGGATCTTCCCGGACCAGGGCTCGATCCTGTGTCCCCTGCATTGGCAGGCGGACTCTTAACCCTTGCGCCACCAGGGAAGCCACTGCCATCACTTTTAGAAATATGTTCCAACAGGGCCTTTGGACCAGCCCAGCAGCTGTGTTTTCAAGTTATTTCCACTAAACTGTATCCTTCTTCTTGACTGGGAAATGGCCCTGCGTAATTTAGCTTCCTCTCTTAGAATAGAGTCTTGTCTGGAGATATGAATGCGGGCTGTAACTTCACCATGTTTCATAAATGAAGCAGGGTCTTGAAGGCGCTCTTGTTTCTCAACAGAGACCTTACGAGTGAGAAATGGTTCTGCAGACTGGTCCGGTTTATCATGTGCTGCTTTTCTTTTTGATTCAGTGAGTCTCATGCCTCTTTGCAAATGGTATATGTCCTGAGTGATATCATTATGCTGTTGGAGAACTTGGCGCTGGTAAATTGCGACAAGCATCTATCTCTTCTGATTTTGAAAACTTCACAGCATTCTCAGACAAAGACAGGTTGATGTTGATTCGTCAGTGAGGGATTGCTTTGGATGCTGTGACTCTAAATTACTGTATACTTCAACAGCTTGATAGACCTGATATAACTGGCAAGGTACTCTGATGGATATAGTGGGGGATAAA
Source organism: Pseudorca crassidens (assembly GCF_039906515.1). Lineage (NCBI taxonomy): Eukaryota > Metazoa > Chordata > Mammalia > Artiodactyla > Delphinidae > Pseudorca > Pseudorca crassidens. Next base: position 106,973,080 of record NC_090302.1, read on the forward strand.
AAATAGGATTTTCTGAACTCGAGGTGCTCGTACTTACTATATTTACTTGTGTACTTTTCTTTTTATTCTTGAATTTTGATACTTTTCGTTGAAAAGTTTTTGTTGTTTTTTTTTTTTTTTGGCTGTGTAACTCTTTGTTTCTGTGCGAGGGCTTTCTCTAGTTGTGGCAAGCGGGGGCCATTCTTCATTGCGGTGCGCGGGCCTCTCACTATTGCGGCCTCTCTTGTTGCGGAGCACAGGCTCCAGACGCACAGGCTCAGGTAGTTGGGGCTCACGGGCCTAGTTGCTCCGCGGCATGTGGGATCTTCCCAGACCAGGGCTCGAACCCGTGTGCCCTGCGTTAGCAGGCAGATTCTCAACCACTGTGCCACCAGGGAAGCCCCCAAAAAGTTTTTTTGAGTTCAATGAGCTTGCTAGGTGCACCTTTTTTTACAATTTTTAGCAACTCCTGCTTTGGGAGAAAATGGTCACATTTTAGTACTTACTCTAATGGCTGTAGAAATAACGGTGTGATGTGATATATCAGCACTGACTTAAAAGTTGCTCGAGTGTATTTGCCCCGTGTTTTGGTGACACGTGCACAATTAGGGAAATTTGAGGTCTTTTTTGGTAACAAAGTTCTCAGCTTATATCTGGTATTTGTTGATGAACTTTTTCCAGCAGTAATCTGTGAACAGCCCTGAAATTTCTTAAAACCAGTCTTGGAAAGAAGAAAAGCTATGGATACCTTGGATGCATAGTTGAAAGTTCATGTTACCTGCATAGTATCTTCGTCATTTGAAGATGTCTGTCTATGGCTGAGGTCGATGAGGATTTTTAAGGACTAGAGGGAGTCTTCTGGGTCCCCAGCTGAGAAAACAGAAATAAAGAGGCAAAGAGACTTCTCCAGAATCACTTAGAACTACGTCCAGAACCTGGGTCTCCTCACCTCTGGGCCTGTGTCCTTTCCACCACTTCACCCACTTCTTTTATTCCAGAAACATAAACAAATATTTTACATCTGATCACCTCCTAATGAGTACATCTATTCCCAAGACTGGCAAACTTTGTGATTCTATCAGAGCAAGCAATCTTATTTGTAAAGAGGCTGGCTAATTATCCATGACATTTTAACTGTCTGCATTGTCCTTGAGCTAAGAGTGTGAAAATCAGAAGACACAGGGGTGTATATACTTCCTGATAGGTTTCACTTAGTTTAACACACTCTGACAGTAAAAACTAAATGAATCTTAGCTGTTCAACAACAATAACATTCCAAGCAGGAAAGTAATTTTAAAAACCTGTTAACTGCATTATTGCTAATTTGGTATCACAGGAGTTACCAGAGTTGTAAATACAGCAATGAAGATGTGATAGACATATTTCGTCTAAGAAAAATGAAAAAAACATATATGCACTTTGCATAGACATCGATGACAATAATGGTCATTTTAGTAACTCAGGTTTTGTTTCTTCAGTTGAAATTCAAAGTAACCCAGGTGGATAAGAAGGCTATTATGTTGAAGGATTGGGAGCTCTTGATTTTTTTTTTTTTTTTTTTTGGCTGTGTTGGGTCTTCGTTTCTGTGCGAGGACTTTCTCTAGTTGTGGCAAGCGGGGCCCACTCTTGATCGCGGTGCGTGGGCCTCTCACTGTCGTGGCCTCTCCTGTTGCGGAGCACAGGTTCCAGACGCGCAAGCTCAGTAGTTGTGGCTCATGGGCCTAGTTGGAGCTCTTGATTTTATCAAGGATTGGAACTAAGTTGAGATACTGTGGGATGTTTGACTAGGTAAAGAGGTAGGGGAGATGACTACTGTCTGTGATTTGAGGAGAGCAGGGTGGCACCAGGATCTGTACCCAGTGCTCAGACGTGCTGCCCAATGAAAAGATTCCTCCATGTAGGCTTCTGTTTCCTGGTAATTCTGCTTTCTGTTTTTAGTAGAAGGACATATCTCTTAGTACTTACCCCTGGTTGCAAGTTTCTGGATGTCCTGTTGATTCAGGGGCATTAGAAAGCATTAAAATCCCTTCTCCATCCCAAGCTCTGCCTTGGCTATATCCAGTTCACTTTTATGTCTGTGGTGAGTCTGTGCCCCACCTTCGTCCATTTGTCATGGCTGCCCCCAGGTCGGCGGTATCTTTGGTTAATTGAAAAATATATATATTATTTTTAACTCTATAGTATTTTTATTTTATAAAATGATTATTATTTTTGCCTGTATAGTAATGTGATGATAAGACAGGATCACCATTTATTTTAAAAAATATAGCAACATTTTCAAGTTTGAACCAATCAAATCTTGTAGGAGCTGCAAATATTTAGATCTGCACACTGAATAGATAGCAAGGACAGAAGCCCAGGTGTTCCCCTTCTCTAACTGGGGGACTCTTGGCTCTGGGAGATGGCCTCTTCACCCTTCTGGTTAAGGGATAGGACTGAGTGGTGTCTGTGGTTACCTTCAGCTCACACAGTCCCTCATTTATAATCATAACACTCGCTGCATCTGTGCATTTCAGTCATTCTGAAAAGAAAGAAGGTTTTGTCTTGTATTTTTGTTGAATGGCTGCTTTCTGCCTGGTTCTGGTATGTTCTTGTCTCGCTTTCTTCTGTGTGGACATTCCCGGTTTCTAGTCCAGGCCCGAATATGCCACCCAGCTGATGGGACACATTAGTTAGTAACATGGGCTTGTTAAATCCTGGTTCTGAATCCCAGTTGGGCTAGTTTTCTCATACATGAAATGGAGCTGATGCCGACTTTGTGGGTGGACGTGAGATATTGGCAGTAAAGCCCTTGGCACAAGGCCTGGTTCCTAGCCAATGCTTGCCTCGTTCCCTGTCCCCTCCCTCCCCCAAGGAAAGGTTTCTCTATGCAGAAATATGAACCCCTGAGTTGTGTACATTTAATATGTTTGTTTGATTAGTATCAGATACTGTTTGAAATTACTTTGTAGCTTCCTTCCGTTGAATGCATTGAACAAATGGACAGGAAACCAGATGTTTTCAGAAGACATGGGATCAAGAGTTGTGCTAACTTGCATGCTTCTTTAACACTTCCAAAAATTGCTGGGTTTTCGAGCCTGTCACATCCCTTCTCTTTAGCTGACTTCCTGAACTCAGTCTCTTGTTTGTGACCTCTACCTTTCCATGCTAGTCTTCCTCTATGGGCTTCGCTATCCGACTCACAGTTAATCCAGTAAATATTTATTGAACAGTAGGTGCTGTCCTAGGTACTGGGGATAAGTGAGAATAAGATGAATAATATCTACACCCCCAATAAAATCCATGCAGATGGGAGGAAGGCAGAACATAAACAGTAAGCAAATATACAGTTTCTTACAGTGCTAGTTGTTACAAAGTAAAATAATACAGGAGAAGGTATGAGCAGAGAGCAGAGGCGATGCTCTTGTAGAAAGGCTGGTCAGGGAAGGCCTGTCTGTAGAGGTTGGATTTGAGTAGAAACCTGAGTGAAATGAGTGAATCAAGCAAATATCTGCAGGCAGAATGTTCCTGGAAAGACCTTGTGAGGGTAACAATCCTGACATGTTCAAATGACAGCCTGCAGTGTGGCTGGGTAGGAGTGAACCCTGGGGAGAGGAAATGATGCTGGAAACCAGTCCTGGACAGATTCCAGGGGGGGCTTCAGGCCCAGGTAAAGCCTGAAATGTATCCTAGACTTGATGACTAGCCCCAGAGACTTTGAAGCTGGGGATGATATGACTGTATTTACATTTTTTTAAGCTGAGATACAACATTGTGTGAGTTTAAAGTGTACAGTGTGTTGATTTGATATTAAAGTGTACAGTGTGTTGATTTGATATGTTATTGTAATTAGCTAACAACTCTATCATGTCACGTAATTATTATTTTGTGGTGAGAACAATTAAAATCTACTCTCTTGGCAACTTTGAAGTTTATAGCACAGTATTGTTGACTATAATCTCTATACTGAGGGTTAGATCTCCAGGACTTATTTATCTCCTAGTTGCAAGTCTGTACCCTTAAACAACATTTCTCCAAGTCCTCCACCCGGAGCCCCAGGTAACCACCAGTTCTACTCTCTGTTTTTATGGCTCAGCTGTTTTAGATTCCACATATAAATGATATCAAAATTGTATTTACATTTAAGACAATTACTGTCTTAGTCAGTTTGGGCTGCTGTAATAAAATACCATAGACTGGGTGACTTAAATAACAGACATTTATTCTCATAGTTCTGGAGGCTGGGAAGTCCAGGATCAGATGCTGGCAGATTCAGTTACTGGTGAAGATCTCTTCTTGGCTTACAGATAGCCACCTTCTCATTGTGTCCTCACATGGAAAAGAGAGAGTAAGCTCTGGACTCTTTTCCTCTTCTTATAAGGACACTAATCCCATCACAGGGCCCCCACCCTCATGATCTCATCTAAACCTACTTACCTCCCAAAGGGCCCACCTCCAAGTGCCATGTACTGGGGATTAAGGCTTCAACATATGAATTTGGCGAGGGTGGGGAACAAACATTCAGTCTCTAACAACTACACAGTTTACTCAGTAGAGTATAGACCGGGTGGGAGAGCCCACAGAGAGGGCAAGAGTGGAATTGGCAGGTGTTTTTCTAGCAGAGGAAATTAGATGAACTAGTTGGGTAGTGACAGAGCTGATGAGATGTGGTCATTAAGCCCGTGGGACTTCCTGATGTCAGATAGAGATGGTCTTTCTAGAGCATCAGTGCCCTGGAGGCCTTGCTTCTCTCCTGTGCGTCATGCTTCTGCATGGGAATGGCCTTTTTTCCGTGCCCATCTGTCTTGGCCTGACAGTGTGATTGGTGTGCATTTTGTGTGGGTGTGTGTAGGGGAGATTAACGTAAGAAAATACTTTCTCTGCTCCTCAAAATGTGGATATGTAGGTGAAACGCAGTGTTGCGGTGGGGCGAGGAGATACAGTTCTCTTGGCCCATGACCCCATCTACAACTTCACAGCTCTTTTCTCAGCCCCTACTCCAATTCCAGGTGATCCTTCATATGATGTAGAGAATTCCATAAGAACATCCAAAGTGAGAGGCAGAGATGCAGTCTGTCAAGGCCACGGATACAAACAAAGCCATGTGGATTAGTTACCTATTGTTGTATAATAAATGATCCCCAAACTTAGTAGCTTAGAACAACACACACCTATTATCACACAGTTTCTGTGGGCTGGGAATGTAGATGCAGCTTGCATCTTCTGCTTCAGGGTCTCTCACACGGCTGCACTCAAGTATTGGCCAAGACTGAGATCTTGTCTGAAGGCTCAACCAGGGCTGGATCTGCCTTCAAGCTCACTTACGTGACGTTTGGCAGGATCCGATTCCTCAAGGGTTGTTGGGCTGAGGGCCTCAGTCCCTTGCTGGATGGAGGCTGCCCTCAGCACTTTGCTGTGTTGGTCTCTCCAGCCTGGCAGCTTGCTTCAACACAGCATGCAGTAGAGACAGAGTCTTCTGGCAAGATGGGAATCGCAGTCTTTTGTAACTTAATCATGGAAATGATATCGCCTCAGTGTTGCCATATTCTATTAGTTAGAAGCAAGTTACTCAGGGAGAAGGGATTACATAAAGCCACGAAGACCAAGAGGTGAGGATATTGGGGGGCCATCCTAGAGGCTGCCTGCAACAGCTGTATATTGTGGCTTCACTCAGTATATTAGAGCAGAAAGGACCTTAGAGATCATCCTGGACCCTCCTCATTTTTTATAGGTGAGGAACCTGAAACTCAAAGAGGTGAAGTGACTTACCCAAGGCCACAGCGACTCTGAGGTAGAGCTGGGACTTCTGACTTTCAACCCAATGAACTATAAGTGGGCTGCATTTAACCTGCCATAAGCTGGCAGATTGTGGCTTTTAAGTTTGCAGTTTCAGCCTCAAGAAGTTTTATTCTTCTGTGCATTTTAAATGCACTGCCACTACATGGTGACCCCAGGCCTGGATCTGAATGGGATGTAAATGGCCTACCTTGGGCTTTGTTGGAAACTCAAGGCATAGAGGCTCTGCCTAAGCTTATCCAGATTAATTCCTGTGTTTTCTATGCTTTTTCTCCCCTTTACATCAACATGTCTAAACTATATAACATAGTTTAGAGAGAGTCTTTAAAACAACATGCTCCATGATCCAAGTAGCCATCTCACCTGTTTTTAACATTTCTCTTATAGTCTCACTTAATGCTGTAGACCATCATGTTAAGAACCCTCAATTCTATAGTTTATCTTGAATCTTAACTCTGTGTTTGCACTTAGCTCTTGAGGCTGCTTGGCTCTCTGAACTTGGCACTGTGTTGGCCCCTTGAGTCTTGGCCGTGAGTGTGTCATTTTAGGCTGTTGTCACTCTAGGATGTAGGAGGCGATGGAGACAGGTTAGTTATGCTCAGGACTAGGGTTGCATGAGAACTAACAGAAGACACCTGAGGCGTGTCACCTGGAACTTACAGGGTGAAACATGGGTGATCGGTCAGGAATTGGGAGGTTCAGAAAATGGCTGTGGTGCTCCCTGGGATCTACTGTTGAGAGCCAGGATCCTGCGATGAAGAAGTCGGAGCAGTGCTTGGGGGTCTATTGAAGCATTAGTCACAGCAGACCAAAAGTCTGGGAGCTCGACACGGCAGCAATCCAGGCAGAAATGGTTTAAAGTACAGAAGTTCAGGTTGAGCAGATAACCATGCTGATGAGCAGAGGGCAAGAGCCAGGCCAATTCATAGCAGGGGTGTTTGTCCCTAGGCTATTTTTCCTTTGCTTTACTTTTTATTCTTCAGTGGAAGCTCAGACATAGATGTAGAGGCCTTGTGTCTTTTCTGCTAAGTGGAGAGGAGGACGGTGTGGCATCAGAGGAGGCGAAACTGAGCCTGGTGCTGTTGGAATTGGTAGTGTTATTGGTGTTGGTGGTGGTGCTGGTGGTGCTGGTGTTGGTGTTGGTGGTGATGGTGGTGGAGGTGGTATTGGTGCTGGTGGTGTTGGTGTTGGTGGTGGTGGTGATGGTGGTGGAGTTGGTATTGGTGCTGGTGCCGGTGGAGTTTCAGTTTCCTTACACTACTCTCTGAAATGATTCCCAACCTCTAGGTCCCACCACTCCCTCCTTAGAAATTTATAGACTCTAATCCTCTTTCCATGAAGTAGAAGGAATCAGTTTCCTGTCCCTGGGAACAGTACACCTTGATAACTACATTCTCTCTAGATGTGGAAGGTTTGCTTACTATGTTATATTTAGTGAAAATAGCAGAAAAGCCCTTATCTCTTGCCATGCTGGGATTAAATGGCTTGGTTTACATTGGATTCTAGGATTTTTGTTTTTTAAATACTTCCCTCCCCTTGCCAGTTCTTTTAGAAACTGGCGAGAGAAGCTTTAAAGATGAAGACATATTTAAAGGAGCGTTGGGACCCTTAGATTTGTCTGCTGCTTTAAGCTAGCCATGGCCGTCTTCCCGTACGTTTTCACCTGACCCACTTAACAACCTTGGCCGGCAGGTAGAGCAGGCATGACCCAAATTTGATGGATGAAGAGATCTAGATTCAGAAAAGTTCGGTGATATGTCGAAGGACATACACAGCTGTAGGCCATACAACTCATAATTGTGTGCAGCCAAGATTCCTACCTAGGTCTTCCCGCTCCAAATCCCATGCTCAAATCACACAAAGTAGCCAGAGTTGATCACCCAGCCTATGAACGAAGAGAAAGCAAGGATGAACCAAGGGAAAGACAGTAAATGATGTTGAATAAAACATGAGAATAAGAGTTTGTATACATAGCCTTATGATTTTTATTGCAGGGCTACGACCTGATTTTTAACTGTTCTTTCCTTGTGTCTTCTGCTTTTTGTAAATATTCCCAACATTTACCATGAAATCCTCTACCTGAAGGCTGCTGTTCTCTTCTGCATGGCCCCTGTTCCCCTCTCATCTCTGGAGATTGGCTGTGCCCTTAGTGAATGGGAGTCCTCCTGTGGACAGTTGGTGATTGAGGGGGTACAGCTGGCTGCAAGGGCCGGTTCATCAGAGTGCATCATGACCGGGGCCTGCCAGTTATTAGAATTCATTATAAACTATTCAGAGTCCCAGGAATCTCATTTAGTTCTCACTCAGCAGCTGGAACATGCTACCAGCTGTGGATCTAGGGTATCCCCCAAGGACTTTACCTAAGCGTGGGGGGAAAATAGGTCAAATGATCTGACGATGACTGGGTGAGCGTAAGGCAGGAAAGCCTGTTTCTACCTTAGAGTAGATGTTTTGCACATGCCATTGAAGGAATTAATTAGAGCTGTGAGCACAGTTTAGCCCTTGGCCTCTGATGGACCAAGGAACACTCCAGAGTGTCCTTGGAGGTTATTGGAGAGAGGGAACAGAGAAGGGAGAGAAGTAAACAAAGGGAGAGTGAAGGGAGTTGTACATGCTACCTTTTCCATCAAGATCTGGCCCCTGATTGCCTTCCACGACCTCACATCTGGTCCTCGGGTGCTCTGCCTCTTAGAGCTTTGCTGTAGGGCAAGGGTTGGAAAACTTTCCGATGAAGGTGCGAGTGGCAAATATTATAGGGTTTGCAGGCCTTACAGTCTCTGTCACAACTACTCCTCTCTGCTATTGCAGAGTGAAAGCAGCCATAGACAATAAAGAGATGAATGAGCGTGGTTGTGTGCCAATAAAACTTTATTTAATGACATTCAGTTTTGAATTTCATATAATTTGCATGTGTCACAAAAATTTTTTCTTCTTGATTGTTTTTCAGTCATTAAAAAAATATAAAAACTACTTTTGGTTCATGGGTCACCCCAAAACACGTGGCAGGCTTTGGCTGGCGGGCCTTAGTTTGCCACCTCTTGTTCTAGAACTAATTAGGTAGCAGTCGTTTACATTTTGGTAAAATTGTCACTGTGTCGGTTCTCCCGGAAGCACTGACAGTGTAAGCCTTTAACTTCAGGTGAAAGGTTTTGTCACCTCCTAAAGGGATTTTGGGCAGCTGTGGCTATGATGGTGGTGGGGTGGGAGAGGTGATGCCAGGGGGATACCTGCCTCCACGTAAAAGAAGGTCAGTCCTGCTGTGCTCCTGTGTCTCCTCAGTGAAATTGGTAGATTTAAATCCTATATGTCATTTATCTTTGAGCTCGGTATAGAGAAAAAGGTCTTGCTTTGGTTTTTGTAAAAATACCAGGCTTAGATCTTTTTGTGTGAGCTGTCATCAGTCATTGTGATTGTTGATCTTGTAAATTTATGCTTTTTAGCGCTGGCAGAAGGATTGCTTTTGTTTCTGAACAAGTTCATGCAGTGTTTCTTTCAATAGGGACTTGCACTGAATTTCAACTTTAGCCATAGTTTTCATCTCAACTGGATTTTCAAGACATGGGCAACTGCCCTTATGCTACAGAGGAGTGCTTTGGAATCCTTTTGGTGTCAAAATAAAAAAAAATCATCACCAAGACCAGCGTCAAGTGGCTTCCTCTAGGATTTCTATGGTTTCAGGTCTTACATTTAAATCTTTAATGCATTTTGAGTTGATTTTTGTGTATGGTGTAAAATAAGGGTCCTGTATCATTCTTTTGCATGTGGCTGTCCAGTTTTTGCAATACCATTTACTGAAGATACTATCCTTTACCTAGTTTATATGCTTGACTCCTTTGTTATAAATTATTTGACCACATATGTGGGGGTTTATTTCTGGGCTCTTTATTCTGTTTCATTGACCTATGTGTCTGTTTTTATGCCAAGATCATACTGTGTTGATTATTAGAGCTTTTTAATGTAGTTCAAAATCAGGACATGTGATGCCTCCAGCTTTGTTCTTCTTATTCAAGATTGCTTTGGTTGTTTAGGGTCTTTTGTGGTTTCCATACAAATTTTAGGATTGTTTATTCTATTTCTGTGAAAAATGCCTTTAGAATTTTGAGAGAATTGCATTGAATCTGTAGATTGCTTTGGGTAGTGTGGACATTTTAGCAATATTAATTCTTCCATTTCATGATCATGAAATATCATGATCATGTGTCTTCAGTTTCTTTCATCAATATCTTAAAGTTTTCAGTGTATGGATTTTGTTTTGGCTATTTTAAGTCTTTTGATTTTCCATATAAATTTTAGAATTAACTTGTCAATTTCTACAAAAGCTTCCTGAGGTTTTCATCAGCATCATGTTGAACTATAGATTAGTTTGGGGAGGATCGACATCTTAAGGATACCAAGTCTTTCAATCCACAACCATGGTCTAGTTCTCCATTTTTTTAGATGTTATTTAATTCTCTCACTGTTTCATGGTACAGTTGTTATACATATTTTGTTAAAAATCTACCTAAGTATTTCATGTTATTAGATGCTATTGTAAAAATATTACTTTTTTCATTCTATTTATTTGTTGCAAGTATATAGAAATAGTTTATTTTTGATATTGTCCTAGTATTCTGTGATCTTGATAAACTTAATTATTAATACAAAGAAGTTTCTTGATAGATACCTTGGGATTTTTTATTTACACAATCACATTGGCATATACAGATAGTTTTTTCTTTTTATTTCCTTTTGGTATGCTAGGTGTAGGTTGCTTGTAGCTATTCTTTATCAAATTCTATTCCTAGTTTACTGAGAATTAAAAAAAATCATGAATAGGTGCTGAATTGTGTCAAGTGCTTTTTTAGCTTCTATTGAGATGATAATTTTTTTTCCTGTTTGTTAATATGATAAATTACATTGATTGCATTTTTTTGAATGTTAAAACAACTTTCAATTCCTTGGATGAACCCCATTTGCCATGATTATTATACTTTTAAAATATAGTCTTGAACTAAATGTTTATTAAAAATATTTATTGGGCTTCCCTGGCGGCGCAGTGGTTGAGAGTCCGCCTGCCGATGCAGGGGACACGGGTTCGTGCCCCAGTCCGGGAAGATCCCACATGCTGTGGAGTGACTGAGCCCGTGAGCCATGGCTGCTGAGCCTGCGCGTCCGGAGCCTGTGCTCTGCAACGGGAGAGGCCACAACAGTGAGAGGCCCGCATACCGGAAGAAAAAAATATATATATATATTTATTTATTTACTTATTTATTATTTTTGAGCCTATGTTCATAAAGGGAAATTTGTCTATAGTTTTCTATTTTTATTAAGTTTTTTCATTAATCAATTTATTTATTTTGGCTGCGCCAGGTCTGCCTTGTGGCACGCGGGTTTCTCTAGTTTTGGTGCGCGGGCTCTAGAGCGCATGGGCTCAGTGGTTGTGGCGCATGGGCTTAGTTGCGGTACGTGGGATCTTAGTTCCCTGATCAGGGATCGAACCTGGGCCCCCTGCATTGGGAGCACGGAGTCTTAACCACTGGACCACCTGGGAAGTCCCTGTCTATAGTTTTTTGTGTCTTTTTCTGGTTTTGTTATCAGGGTAATGCTGGACTCATAAAATCAGCTGTGAAAGTTCCCTTGTCCTCTATTTCTTTTTAAATTTTTTAACCATTAAAGAAAAAAATTGAAGTATAGTTAATTTACAATGTTCTGTTAGTTTCAGGTGTACCTTCTCTATTTTTGAAGGAATTTATGTAGGATTGGTATTATCTCTTCCTTAAATGTATCTAGAATTTCCCAGTGAAACTATATGAGCCTGGAGTTTTCTATTTCAGATTTTCCCATTTCTTTTGTCAGTTTTGATAATTTGTAGCTTTCGAGGTATGTTACTAATTTATTGCCTCTCAGCTCTGAATACATCATTCTGAGTATGCTCTGTGATAAACAAAGGAATTTACTACAGAAATTCCTGTGAACATGGTGTTACGCTGTTTCAGTAGAGGGCGCTGGGGAGACTTTGTGAAAGGAGGAGCCTCTCCTGCTGTTTCTGGTGTGGCCTGGGTTGGCGGGGTGTGTGTGTGGGCCTCTAGTGGAGCCTGCCTCAGCCACTGGCCCAGAACTCAGTCCTTCTGTGACTTTATAGTCTTGGCCTGGTGATAACTTTTCTGCAGCCCTCTTGACAAGGAAACCAGAGCCTCTGTTGCTGTCCACGTACTCTCAGAGTCCCTGCAGTTGCTCTCAGGCTCCTTGGTGCCTGGATCCCATTGTACACTCATGCCACTGGGTTCTGATCGCCTACATTCTGAAAGGTAGCCTGTTGTTTGCCCTTATCTCCAGATAAGCTTATCTCCAGCCTTATCTCCAGATAAGCTCTGGCCTACAAACCAGTGAACTTCTCTGCTATCCAGTGGCTTAACTGCACCTTCTCCAAGGAAGTTTGTATCCTTCCAAGTCTGTCATTCCTTAGGTATGTTCAGTCCTCACGTAGCATAGAGTTTCCTTAGATTATATAGTTACTTTTTAATTATGGTTAATATTCTCTATGTTAGACTTCCACTGTTTGACCTACTGTGTGGTTTCCATCTCCTGATTGGACCCAGACCACTACACAGGAATTTCTTGTAAGCACTACTTGGGTTGAGACTTTCTGTGATCTGTGGATTTTGTCATTTCAAGAAGGGTAGGAGATATTGCTATGTATTCAACTGGTATTTTTCCTCCTCCCCTCACTCACCCCACCCCCCATGTGCTTTAATCTGAGATTTAACTAAAGTGACGGGGTGGGGGAGACCAAGAGTTGTGGTGAGTAATATTTCTGTAAGAACTGAAATTCAACAAACAATGAGCCAGGAACATGGTTTCCTATGTCACTGAAATGACTAGCTCAAGCTTGACCCTTCCCGTGTCTCATGGTGGTTAGCAGAGATGTTTGAAATTTCTTTTTTTTTTTTTAATTAAAAATTTTTTTTTTTTTATTTTTTGGCTGCACCACACAGCACATGGGATCCTAGTTCCCCAGCCAGGTATTGAACCCGCTCCCACTGCATTGGAAGCATGGAGTCTTAACCACTGGACCGCCAGGGAAGTCCCTGGAATTTCTTAATGCACAGTAAGGATCCTTCTATTTTGCTGCTTGGAATAGAGGTACTATGACCTTAAACTGCTATGGATGCAGTGTCCAAGGCTAATTAAAAGCCAGGTGTAATATCAGCAACAATTTTCATTTTTAGCTTTTATTTTGATTCCCACAGAAAAGGGGAAAAACTATGTTTCTTATAGGTACCACTATGGGTAAAAATAATCCAGCTGTCTTCTTACTTCCATCTAGTCAAAGAAAAAAGCCCCCCAACTCAAGCAAACAACCAATCAAACAACCAGGCAAACAACCAAGCAAAACCCCATCAAAATATAGAAGATTTTCTCCATTGCAGCTAAGGGCTTTGGCATGAATTTAAATTTAGCTTCCCTGGGAATTTTGGAAAAACATTGTTTTTCATTGTTTTTTTAAGTGCTATGAGGCAAAGGTATAACTTCCCCAAACAAAACAGCACGAAAAGCAACTAACAATCCTCTGGATAATGCAAATGAATAAAAATTGCCTGAATTATTGCAGAAGTGCTGAAAGCCTTACTCTGGTATTTTATACACTATTCCTAGACTTTAGTGGTTTAGGAACGCCTGTTTTAGCAATCCCAGCACACTAGAGAACAAGTAGGTAGAAAAATAAAATTACATAGAGGTAGTCTCCAAGTTAGAAATGGATCATCTTCCAGGGGTTGATTTGTAAATCAGTTAGACTGGAAATGCCTTTTTCCTTTATAAAGGTGAAAGTTTTATATAGCTTTATAAAAGATGGTTTGAGTTCCTGCCGTATAATCAGTAGTTGTCCTTTGCTAAAACTTACATTATTTCCCCTTTATTAGAACATGTTATTAGTTATCTACTGCTATATAATCAATTATCCCCAAAGGTAGCAGCTTAAAAGAACAAGCATTTATTATCTCACAGTGTTTTTGGGGGGGCTGGTGCATAGGGAATCTGGGTGTGGCTTAGCTGGGTGGCCCTGAAGTCGGGCCCCATGAAGCTGGAATCAAGATGTCAGCTGTGTTGCGTCTTCTGAAGGCTCAACTTCAGGAGGATCTGTGCTCTAGCTCACTGAGGCCTGCCAACAAGTGAGCTTGAGAGCAGTCCTTTCCCAGTTGAGCCTTCAGATGAGACTACAGCCCCAGCCAGCACCTTGATTCCAACTTGTAGGAGACCCTGAGCTGGAACTACCCAGCTTTACATCCTCAACTGCGATGAGACCACTGAATTTAAATTGTACTTAGCATTTGAGCAGTGAGATTTCCTCCTCTTTTTGAGAAAAAAAAAATCTCCTTTCTACAATGATGAATAAAGTGGAGATTTCTTTCTATGGTCAAGTTAGTAGCTGGACAGAAATGTTTTCTTTTGTCCAGATGTAGCTTACAGCCAACTTGGCTGGTGTGAAAGCGTGTGTTCTTAGTGTTGTAGGGTAGAACTTAGAATATATTTTCGCGCTGAGACAGTATCTCATAAACAGTGGTTAGAATCCTAGAAAGAGTTATATTTGAGACTCATTATAGGTTGAGTAGGCCCTTGTGGGCTAGCTCACCACCATTTATAACAGCATGTTCATGAGAAAATGGATTCTATATCCCAGATGTCCATCTCTTAAACATGCTTTTGAAATGTGACTCATTTTAAAGTTGGGGACTTGCCTGTATTTCATTAGCTCCTCTCCAGCTACCTTCCACACAATAGTTTACATTTTGAGCTATCAGCCTTTTGGGAAGATAAAGTGGCAGAAAATAGACATGACTATAATTTACTCTTAGCACTAAGAGCCTGGCAGACCTATCAAGGCATAATTTTACTCAAAATCAGATTTTCTGCAGGGCCTGCACTGAAGTCCCTTTATAGTTGAGTTATACGAGGTCACAGTCGTCTCCTTTTGTAGAATTCTAGGGTCTTAATCAGGTCCTTCCACAATCACTCGATAAGATTTAGTACATGAGAATGTACTAAAATGAGAAATATTCTTGGCCTGCTTTATATCCCCACCACCCACAACCCATATCTCTACGAAGCTGATGGCCTTCCAGCTGGGAGAGACCATCATTCAGGCCCTGGGTGGGCTCAGTGGAAGGCTGCTTGCCTTGGCCTCCCACGTGCTTGATATTTTCAGACACGACTCTCATTTTATTCAGCAGTGCTCCAGTCAGTCATTAGAGAATTCATCCCGGAATCAGCCCATCACTTGAATATCTAAGGATATGCTTGAGCCCATATTCAAGGAAGATAACCCAATAGGCTTTGCTCTGCCCCCTCTAGTCCCTGTCCCTTCATTAAGTCAGGTGACTAAAAGCATGTTTGAAGAACCACCCTGTCTCCACTGAGCTTCCCTGAGTTAAGATGTTCAGTTTTATGTCACTCTTTCATGGTAGACAAGTATAAAAAGTATCATAAAATGACTTTCTGTGTCATTTGTAGAACTGTAGTTGAAGATTTTGTCCATCATATTTCCTAATATGAATATGCACTGGGTTGACAGATGCCCCTTAATCAGCCATGTGACCAAACCTGCTCTCTCAGGACACCAGTCCTTGGGGGACACCTTCAAAGTGGACGAGCTACCTGTGCTGTTGCTCTAGTAAGAGCCTAATTCAAGAAAATTTCACCGGCTTTTTGGAAATCAGTGGAAGGTTTCACAGTAAAAACTTGTTTTATCTTTTTTTTTGAGGGCAGTATAGAATGTTTCAACCGCTTTTAAAGTTAGGAATGGTGAGCATAATTCCTGTTCAGTAAATCTAAAATAGATTTTCAAATATCCTTTTCTTCTGTTGTGGAGAAAAATTACAAGGGAGAGAGAAACAGAAAGGATGAGAGACAGGAGGGACAGAGAAATAATTAAAATACATACCAAATTCCAGAAAGGCAAAGTACTGCTCATGTACCAGTCTGCTTGCCTCCCTCCCTCCCTCCCTCCCTGCTTTCTTCCCTTCCTCCCTCACTTTATCTTTCTCTCTCTGCCGCCTTCCCTCCCTCCTCCGCTCCCTCTCTCTTCTTTCCTATAAAATAAAGTCAAACCTAGAAATACCTTTTATTTTTAGGTAAATAATATTTTAATACCATCTAAAATTTGTAATGGTTGATCCTCTTAAAATCCTTTTCCTTTTGAAAGGAGGACAATTAACATACTGCTTGGAGAAGGCAGATCAATTTCAGAGAGGAAATGGAGTGATAACTCTATCTTGAGGCCTTTTAAGATACTATGAACTATCCAGAATTTTAAAGCCTGGTAGCAGTTCTGCTGCTTTGAGATACAAGTGGAATCATCTTGGCTGTTGGTCCTGAGCCTGGATAAAATGTAAGCATCAGGCTGATCTGAGCCCAGGGGCTGATTGCCCACCCCTGGCCACTCGGGCGTCTCAGCAATGCCCTCAGCCCTGGGAAGAGGCTCTCAGGCTGCAGGGGTAATCACGGGGTAGCAAAGACTGGGGACATTTAAAATGTTTTTTATTTCTGTTTTCAAGAAAGTAATGTATCACATGGAACAAAATTCAAAAGGTAGAAATAGAATATTAAAAAAAGAAATTGTAGCATATTATACACATTATCTTGCCTGTTGATTTTTTCCCCCAATTAACAATGCATCTTGTAGATAGTTCCATGTCTTTACCTATAGAGTTACCTCATTGTTTATAACGGTGCATATTGTTCCACATTATAGACTGTTTTATGTAAAAGGTTGGTGCCAGTCTCTTTACAAACAATCCTGAAATGACTGTCTTTGCACATGAACAAAATGTATTGTAGGAGCGAATCGGTGATGAATCTTGTTAATGGTCAGTGTTAATGTTCCATCTCCTTATCAATATTTTATTCCCCTCAGACTCTTCTGTCTCTTTCTCCTTACCACCACCAACAGTAATAACTTAATAAATTGAAAATGTATTGATTTAAATGGAAGTCAAATTGACATCCATGTTTATATCCATGACTGTTCCTCTTTCTTTCTAATTAAAGTCCCGTATTTAGCTGTATCTCCTTCATTTCTAATGTCAGAAGATAATTGAGACAAGTTCCCTGTAAGGCTTGTAACAACATATTCCATTTTTGATTAGGAGCTTCCACTTAGAAATAAAGTCATAATTCGTTTTCAGGAAAGAACAGGCACGGAAAGCAGATAGGCCTGGCCTTACCCTGGTGTCGGCCTGTGTGGTGTGCTGAGGAGGATCTTGTGGGGGAAAGACTGGTGTTGGTCTGGGACAGATTGCAAGGGGAGGTCTGGCCCGTCAGGCTCAGCTGAGCAGAGGGCCCGGTCATTTATCACTGTCACGGGGGTGGAGACGGGGGAAGGGGAGTCACTGGACCATTCCTGCCCATCGGCGGCCTGACAGCGGACGCGCTTCACTCAACCTCCAGGCAGATGCTGCGCCGTCAAGGGGCTCCTTCCTGCTGGAGGCCGCTGACCTGGTCACAAGGAATGAGGAAGCAGACCACGGCTTGCTATGGCGCTTTGCTCAAGCCCTGCGCCACTTCCTCTCAGGGTGTGTATACAGTGTGTGTAAGAGCATAGTCAGTGGTCTTAGAGGCATACACCGAGGCTCCAAAGTGTTACTAGACTCTGATGATGGGATGAGAGCATACCTCTGTGGGGCTCATGCTTTAATTACATTTCCAGGACTTGGATGCTCTGCACAGCGCTGATTATTTTCATATGGGCAAACGCTGTAGTAGACGTGGAGGGGACTAAAGCAACGCAAGCCGGGGACACCAAGTCTTTGAAGGGCAACAATTTTTACAACAATACTAAAAAGTATGATCTCTGTGTGATCCTTTATAGATACATTTAACATTCATCTTCAAAATCTAAAATATGTTTTAGGATCAATAGGAAACGTATCTTAGAAATCATTTTGGTGTACAGCCACCTTTATTTATTTACTTATTTATTTATTTTTGGCTGTGCTGGGTCTTTGTTGCTGCGCGTGGGCTTTCTCTAGTTGTGGCGAGCGGGGGCTACTCTTCGTTGTGGTGCGCGGGCGTCTCATTGCGGTGGCTTCTCTTGTTGTGGAGCATGGGCTCTAGGCGCGTGGGCTTCAGTAGTTCTGGCACACGGGCTCAGTAGTTGTGGCTCACGGGCTTAGCTGCTCCGCGGCATGTGGGATCTTCCCGGACCAGGGCTCGAACCCGTGTTCCCTGCACTGGCAGGCGGATTCTTAACCACTGTGCCACCAGGGAAGTCCCTACAGCCACCGTTTTTAACACAACTGTTTTCAACACTGTTATTCACGGAGATGTCACATTCATCAAGCTGACATGTAGATTTTAATCCTTCAAGTAACCTTATTTTAAATGGAATTTCTAGTCTCAAGATTGTCTAATTTTGGTAGTCATTAGGAATTACATGTGTTAAGAGGAGGCAGGAAGATTTCATAAAAGTCAGGTGGAAATTTTTCCATCAATTAATATTATATGCTTATCACAGATGCCTAAATTAGACATGATTCTTAAATGTGGTAATTAATAACAGTATTACACGAGTGAAAATGGAATTCTTCTAAAAATGAAATGAATGATGATGGAATGCTTTTCTTGGGATAATGCAGTGTGAATGCTTTTCTTGGGATAATGCAGTGTGAATCGGGAACTCATGCTCGTCTGATAATCATGGGGTAACAGGATGTGTTAAAGAGCTGTAGGCAGTGCCGCTGACACAGGAGCCTCCGTAGGTGTACCTGGTCAGCAGCTCTAACAAGTGGGGCAGGCGTAGTGCTGGTCAGTGAAGGATGAAGAGAAGGCAGGCGTTGTCTTACTATCTTACTGCATGACCGACAGTAAGCCCAGTGCCTGACACATAAGCCATGTTCAATCATTGTTTCCTGAACTGTGATGTTATTTGGATGGAATATGGATCCCTGTGCCTGGACTTGCTGGAGCAGATATGTCCCCCCAAGTCCCTCTGTCAGCCTTCTTTCCTCCTTCCCCCACACGCCTGCCCGTGAGTTCATAAGCTCCGGAGCCCTGCGCATCTCGGCAGCAGTGGCCTCATCAGGGAATTTAATAAGGCAGTCACGCAGCTGGGTCGAGTTGGTCCTGAAGTCCCTGAGCGTCTCCGGAGCTGTTCACCCAGGGGGCCTTGTGTTAAGGAGCAAGAGCATTCAAGGTACTTAAAACCCTGGAAGGAAAAGGGTCCTCATGCCATCAAGCAGGAAGTGATCTGCTCATCGGTTTTTCTCACTTAAGAGAGTTCCAGTGGTTTCTCTTGCTCTGTCTCCTTCTCAAAGAAAACAGAGGAATGGGACTCAAAGGAAAACATTTAGATTTGTACAACTTGAAAATATACCTAATAGGATCTAGATTTCCTCTTTTTTCTTGCTATTCTCCACTTAACTCTATATTATTACTATTTCCTGACACCGTGGAAGAAACCTTTTTATGATCATACTTTTAAAATTATGAGGTAAAAAAAAAAAAAAAAAAAAAAATTATGAGGTAATATTGCATCTGAGGACTGTGCTACAATTTACTTCATTATCCCCCTTTTGTTGGGCCATATAGCTTTTTTACGGATTTTCACTGTTATAAACAACTCTGCTATAAACATCTTCGGAAACCTTTGCCTCACTTCTGATTATTTCCTAAGGTAGAAATCATTTAAAAACTTTTGACATTCTTGATGCATATCGCCAGACTACTTTCCAGATAGACTGTAGCATTCCCACTTCCATGAGCAGTATATGAGAAAGCCCGTGTCTCTACACCCTCATCGGTGCTTGGCATTGGTTTTGTAATTTTGCCATTTTCACGAATTAAAAATAGTATCTCATTGTGTGGTTGAGCATCTACTCATGTATGTGTTTGTTATTGATATATTTAATTTTTTATGTGTAGTCTGTCTTCTCCACTTTCTCTCTGGCAGTGGAATCACTGTCTTTTACAGAATCATGGAAGCCTGCTTAGGAACATACAGAAATAATTCTGACACTGTTTTCTAGGGCATCTGGTCCACCTCCTGCCCTCTCATTGTGGGCATCCCTGTGGTCACTCTCCTTTACTCTCCTGTGCCGTCTTGTGGGGACACAGCAGGATCATTCTGGGCCAGTTTTTCTTAGGAACAGGAAAGGGCTGGTGTCTGAGGCCTTGTGCACTTGGCGTTGCTGTTCCGGGTTTAGAGTCACACTCGTGGTCTTGTGCCCTGAGCAGACCTCAGAAAACACAGCAGGCACATCACGAAAAGTAAAAATGTCCTCTGCTTGCATAATGCTTTATTTTTAAAACATACTCTCATCCTCAGCTCACTCTTCTGGCCAGAAATCTCCTCTCAGGATTTCTCTCAATAAATTTGTGGATTAAATGGATCTCCTTGAGTGTAGGGTCTATGAAGTTTATCTTTCTTCCCACAGCAGCTGGTACCTGGCACGTACTAAACACGTAACTGCTAGTGGGTCTGAGCCGTAAGCTCCACCATTTGGAGCTGATGCCTCACCAAACGTGTCCTCACTGGGGCTGAGCCCAGCCTTGCTCTGCCCTGTCCTGCCCCGTCACTGTGCCATTCGGGCTGTGCTGCAGGGGGACCCCGGAGGCGCAAGGCTGCCTGAGCCCGAGGAATCACCACCTTCACTGGCCAAGAGCTGGTCTTCAGTTTGTTGTCCCTGGAGCAAAGGGAAAAGGCATTAACTGGAGGAAGGAGAGCGGCTGGGGCATAAGGATAAGATCCTCAATGACAGGTGAATTTTTGTTTTAGTGCTACAATCTAAAATGTTCTCATCTGATTTTCCTGCCTTTTCCATCACGTATTTTTTGCTTTTAGGGCAGCTCCCACTTAGATACACAGTCACTGGTCACCATGGGAGGAAGGCAGTGTGGGCTGGCCCTCCTCACCCCCTGGAGCTCTGAGGGGAGCGCTCGCCTCCGGGTGTTCACAGCAGTGGGGGACCTTCATCTCATTCGCGCCGTTGCCTTTGCTGGGGACTCCTCTCCAGCCTCTCCTAGCCACAGACTCCACCTGCCTCTAGTCGTGTACCTCACCAATCGGTAGGAAGGACTCCAGCTTCCTTGGACACAGGATGGGTGGAGAGCAGAGGTCGGCCCTCCCTGTAACTTGCCCACCGCCATGTAACTTCCCCCCTCCCCCTCCTCACATACAGAATACACCCTGGATTAACATTCACCTTAAAACACCATAGCCAAAGTAACAGGCACTGTAAGGAACAAAAATATGATAGAAGCACAGTGCCTCTGGGCAGAGGGGGCCAGAAGCATCATCGCCTGACCTCTCCCAGTGCACCTGTCCTATATTTGGGTGACTGGGCTGCAGGTGCATTCTCAGAACTCCTGCTGCCCTTTCTTTCCAAATCAACAGTCATCAGTTCATCCTTACAGCGCTGTGAAGGGCACCTTGGCAGGACCAGGGCCCAGGATGCTTAGTCAGTGTGATCAAAGGACCCTCTGCTGGAGACAGAGCCTCGTCCAAGGCTTAGGCTTGTGGGCCAGATATGAACCCGCCTTAGTTCCAGTCTGACTTGTCCTTGAGACACCAGGGATTTGGGATCTAGAGAAAGAGCCACAAGGAAACAGACAAGGGGAGGGACTGTGAGACCATGTTTGGTTTGGGGGCCTGACAGATTTGTGTTACCTTATTCGTGAAATAAATGCACTCTTACTCCAGCCCCAAACTGAACCTAATCGCCACCGATGAGCTTCATAGCGGCGTGAATGACTGATAGTAACACAGGATGAGTATGTGTTGGGTTTTGTGGGATGAATAACGTGACAGGGAGGGACAGGCACCACTAGATGGTCTGCAGCTCTGAGGCTTCAGTCCAATATACAGCTGTTCCAGTCCTGGGATGATTTTGTGCCCAGCAGTGGACCTGGACTCCCAGGACAGCAGCAGCAGTTCCTGGGATCTCCAATTAGGTGGTGTCGCCATGGTCACCCAGACTGGAGGGGCTTGGCCCTACAGGAGAATCCTGAGGATCTGGGGGCCCACCCTCCAGTCCCCCACTTCCCTGCCATTTACCTATAAGTCCCTCCGACAACCTTACCCAGAAGATAGGAATTTTAGCTCTCAGCTTGAGCACAGTATGTGGTGCTAATCACCGGTTGGTTTATGTCTGCATTTGCATTATTGCAGGTGCATTATTGAACTGTTTTATTGTATTTTTCTGAAGGAAGAAAACAGTCATAAAGTCTGAAGTGCATTAGACATTCATAAAACAAAACAAAACAATAAACAGCGTCAGTATCATCTTCTAAAGCTTTTTAAGTGCCCCCCAAATCCCCTTCAAAATCTCTCCGATAGTTGACTTTGACCCAATCGTGCTCTAATTAACCTCGCTGCTCCTCGAGCACTGGGCTTTCAAGATAAATGGAAATCTGTTCCTCGTCCTCACATGCCCTTGACCAAGGACACGTCATGGCCATCAGTAGAGGTTGTCTTCCTGGAGTGTGGGGCTTTAGAACATGCTCCCACGGAGCCCAACCAGCCAGATGGGAGGCGTCCACCCTGCTGTGGCCAGGCAACAGATGTCCCTGTCACAGACCCCCTCCTGTTTCCATGTCATGCTCTGCTGGTAATCAATAGTTAGTGCCCAGTCAATGAGTGACTTTTCTGTTTAGTCAGTTTGATTGTTTCTGTGGTGAAATGTGCCACCAATTTTGAAAAAAAAAATTACAAATGCTGATTAGGTTCCCAGGTGAGTCTCCCCACCCCCAGTCTTATTTGACCTTTAGAATATGTTTAAAGGGTCTCTGGTTCTTTGGCCCCCAAGTCCTGTACTTGCCTCAGCAGAGTTTCAATGGGAAAATGCCCTCGGTTTGCAGGACTGGCACTGCCATTGCTTGGTTTTTAAAACTCCGCGTTCTCTCCTCATGGAATGGAAAGTAGCACTCAGATTTTCCTCCATTCTTTTATCAGTAAAGCTGTGTAGAGTTTTGGAGATTTTCAAAGAGTCTTTTTAAAAATTGCCATGTATTATGTAGAAATGAGAAAGAAAATGGCTTTTCTTTGTACCATCTTTCTGTTCTATTCACTTAGACCAGGAATAACAAAGTGATTTCATCACACATGCCCCCCCGAAGGAATAAGAGACTCTGTGGGGTCCTAAGTTGAGAAAAGATTTTGTGATCATATTTGGGGATCATGAAAGTCTGCTGTGATTGATTAATGATGTCTGCCACGGGCATGAAAGTGGAGGAGAAGTAAATATGTGCCATGTATTTGTCATTCCTGACTCAGATCTTGTGAAAAACAAAGTTCACATGTAAATGGTAATACTAGCCTAACAGTTAAGTAATGTGTACTGCATGCCAGGCACTGTTCTAAGTGCTTTACATATATTAATTCATTTGATTCTCAAAGCAACCTACAAAGTAGGTACAAATGAGTAAACCCTTACAAATGAGGAAACGGAGGCACAACGAGGCTAAGTTGCTAAGCCAAGGTCATACAGCTAGGAAGGGGAAGAGCTGAGATTCAGGGTCAGGCAGTTTTGTTCCTTAGCCCTGGATACCGTGCTGTCTCTCCTTGGCTAATGCTGTGTCTTTGCTGTCCAGGGACTGATGTAAGGCTCAGCTGTGGTTCAGGAGAAAATGCAAAATCAAGTTAACAGGGCTTGTTATCTTTGGGCCTCAGGCTCTAGAATGAAAGATAAGACAGAGTCCCGGGGAACTTTGGCACTGAGGAGAGAGTTGCATGTGAATCCTCCTTCCTCTCCGGGTAGCATTTCCAGTCTTTCCACATCCATTTTCTCAGATGAGAGTAGGTGGATGGGAAGGGAAGAGGAGTGGCATTTAAGGACTAGAACAGAGGAGTTCCTTGATCTCCAGGCCACCTGGCTGGGGAGACTCTGAGTGGCCATTTTCAATGATCATTTTTGTGTAAGGGACACAGGTACATATAAAGAGAGATACATGTTTAGCGTATCAAATAATATATCTTTCATAATGGCTGAAGAGAGACTTTTTAGTAGTTTGTTTTCCTTCGTTAATTTAGCAACTATTTATTGAACACCTATGCTGGGTCCCACAGTGTGCTGTAATTGTGGAAACAGTGAACCAATATGAGCCCTGCCTTCTCTGAGCTTGTAGTCTACTTGCTGGAATAATGACTAAGTGTAAGGTGCAGCTCTGACTGTAGTAGAGGGAATGAGGGAGTGAGGTGGCCGGACCATGTGGGTTTTTGAAGCTGCATTAAAGAGTTCTGACTTTAGCCTAAGAGCAGTGGGAAGCCATGGAAAGTGGGGGAGAGGGTCAGGGACTTTGTGTTATATAATCAGAGTTAAAAGATAATTGTGGCGACACCGAGAAGAATGAATTAGAAAGGGGATGTGGAAGACGTAGAGGTGCTTGTAGGAGTGCAGGCAAGGAGGCCATAGGAGGTGGGACTAGGGTGGCTTGGACGGTGAAGGGAAGAAGGGGAAGGACTCTAAAGATATCTGGAAGGCGAAATTAGCCAGATTTGGTGATAGATTAGATATGGGTAGCGAGGGAGAGAGAATGGGCAAGGATGCCTAGAAAGTAGGAGGATGGTGGTCCTATTCCCAGAGGTAGGGATGCTGGAAGAGGGTCAGGTTTGGAGTGGAAGGATATCCTGCTGCATTGGAGGTGCTTTTGAGCTGTCCCAGAGGAGAAGTCAAATAGGCCACACTCTTTGTGGTAAGTATGTAGTGTTTCGACTGGACTATACATAAGTCCTGAGGGACTGTCCTGGGAAACTAAGTACTGCAGAAAAAATTTTAGAAATCTATAATTTTGTTGACTTTAAAAGTCCAAACAAACATATTTTCATCTAGGAAATAAGAATCTGACAATGACAAAGACAATTGATAGAGATAAATATCTTGCATAATCTTCCTAGTTATTTTTGTTTTTGCGTATTTCTCTGCCAGTCTTTTCCCATAAGCATTCACATTTTTGTTAGTTTTTATAGTCTACATTCAGCGTGTAATAGAATTGTTTTCACTTACTGTTATCCCAAATATTTTTTCACATTTCAATATATCTCTCAAATTCTGTATTTAAAATGTTGCATGGTAGTCCATGCTTGTGATAAATAGTGAATTATAATTTTCTAAGCTGTTTCTCTGTTTCTGGATATTTAGTTGCTTTAAAGATTTCTTTATTACCAGTAATACCTTAATAAATATTTTTATGTCTACCACCTTTTCTTTTTCTCGCGCATTTTTCCTTAGATTAAATTTTTATGAGTGGGATTAGTGGGTTAGAGTTTGAATGGGTTTACAACTGTTGATATGTGTAAAGGCAAACGTTTTAAAACCTCTGACAGGGGCTTTGGGGTCCTAACTGTAGAACAGAGCTGTGGCCTCCACGTGGAGCCCCATCACGTTCCTTTGGATTCAGTAACCAATGGTCTAACCATATCTGAGCACTGTCCAAGGTCCCAGGGCCACCTGTGACCTTCCCTCTTGCATCTGCTGTTGGTGCCAGGCTTGTTCTCTGGTTCAGCCTGGCTCCTCGCCTTCTCCCAGCTATTCTGTCTGTTCTTCAGGTAGTGCCACCATTCCTCAAGAATCCGTGGAAGCCGCTGAACTGACGGTATCCTGAAGGGATCGTCTAGCTAGGCTGAGCCTCGTAAGCCTTCAGGTTCTAAAATATTTGCAGTAGTGCTGCGGAGGCTGCCTAGGGTTCCCATGGATTTGGATGGGGTTCTCAAGACCTTCCATGACCTGGTGCCTGCCTACCAATCCCTCCTGAAGTGCCATTGCTTCTCAACATGTCTCCTCTACTGCACCCAGACTAGACTCTAGTCTGGCCCAGGATGATGCCTTGGTTGCATCTACTCCTGGCTCTCACTCGAGTTGCTCCCTCACCCTCTGCCTTTCCAAACCGTGCTCCTCCTTTTAGACCCGACACTAGTTGCAGTTCCTCCAGGCCCTGGCTCTGCCTTGCAGCTTGCTGTCCCTCTGCTGCAAACTCTTACAGTACCTTTAGTCCCCACTCCAGGACTTAGCACACAATTGTAAGCTTTCTGGTAAAGTTCACTCTTGAAATTTTTACCTCTTGAAGATAATTGTACACTCCTTGAGGGCTAGAGCCATGTCAGTCTTCCCCTCTAGATGCCTCAGAGCCTAACTTTGGTGCTGAGCCCTGTGCAGAGCTCAATAAATCTAATGTGACCCATGAAATCAAAATATAAGTGCACCATGATGCAGTGTCAAAGTGTTTTAGCCATTCTTTTCTTATGTATTTTCAACATAAATGCCCATATTCAGACATTCCTGAGGATCTTCTTAGACTACTCGTAGATGGACCATGCTCAGATCTTCTCTATCTGGTTGCAGTTTGGGGGTTATAAAAATAAGTTCATGTTGGAAAACCATAAGCTGGTCACTTTTTGTTTCTGAGTCCTTGATATGCACTCGGGTGGGAAGGGTGATTGGTGGAGGTGACGAGGGTGGATGACAAGTAGTAAGAAACACTGGAATGCAAGTCTGTCTGGTCGTTAAAAGGCAAGCGTCTCTGGCCCCTGGAACAGTGCTTGACTTGTGAAATGATGTCTTCTGCTATTCTGGTTCTTGAAAAATTGGTCCCAGGCTTACCCTGCTGTCTTTACAGCTCACTTTACTTCTGGTCATCAGGAGTCCTCAGGGGAAGCCACCTCAATGCACCCTGGAATCCCGAGCTGTACTTGTTGTCCAGGGCACGGCCTGGCACACAGGGGACCCTCTGGCCGGGAGTCAGGAGCTTCCAGGCTGGGCTGACTCTGCTGCCCCCCGCTGCACGGCTCTGCACGTGCTTGGGTCTGGGCATGCTCACTTGTAAAATGCCATGCCTGAATCAGGCCATCTCTAGGCTCTTTTGTAACTGAGATTAAAAACAAAATAGTTGAAACTCTCTTAAGAGGGTGAGCTTTGGTACCGTTGCTAACTAAAAATGAGAACTGGGCTCTCTGACACATTTAATGACATGTGTTAGTATGTGTGTAGAACTTTACACTTAACTTGCATTTCTTTCTTTCTTTCTCTTTTTTTTTTTTCTAGCCAAACATCATGTCAATGGCAACAGAACAGTTGAACCTTTCCCAGAGGGAACACAGATGGCTCTATTTGGTAAGATAACAACTCTGAAAGAAAACCCAAATTGTGTGCAAAGACTAGTGCCAAGTTTCTGAGTTTTAGCAAGTGTCCTCAGGGCTTCAAAATCTGGGCTCTTCTAGATATTTACAAGTCGTTGCAGCCAAAAAACTATCAAGTTCTTAGTATATCTGGGATCAGAAAAGCTCATTCTATAGAATTTAGTATGCTTTCCTTTCTCACTTTGCAAATCAAATATCAAACTGTGTATTTACTATTTCTTATGTCCACACTGAATTAACCTGATAATTTAGGAGTTGAGTTTTTCTTTCCCAGGAAGGATTTTTTCATATATATATATATATATATATATATATATATATATATATATATATCTTTATTAAAGCTGGGATTCAAGGAGTTTTGAGATGTTATTCCACAAAAAGCAATAATCAATCTAATTGAATGGTCTCTTTCTCTTCCATTATGAATTGAGCATATTCCTTTGTTTGTTTGTTTCCTCTGCTTCCTTCCCCTTAGCCTTTAGACAGATTCTATCATCTCTTTCATCCTAAAAACCTGAATTCCCCTTTCTTCATGCCCCCCTCCAGCTTCCGTCTTCCCCTGGTCCTGATGGAAGTCTCCTACAAGGGCTTTTGATGTAAAACTGCTTTAGGCATTGAAGTGTCTTTGAGCCAGAAATTAGCCTCCTGACAACACTGACAACACTCTAAATTACCATATTCAGGATAAAATGTTTCCCTAATCCCAGAGTTAGTCATCACTGATGATTAACAGTTGGAGAGTTATGAAACAGGGACCCACTTCTGCCTAGGTGTTTGTAAATCTTGCTCTGTATGGGCTGTCACCTTTTAAAATGTACTGGTTAGTGATTAGGAGTTATTATGTTCAGAAATTTTAATGGAGGGCTTCCCTGATGGCGCAGTGGTTGAGAGTCCGTCTGCCGATGCAGGGGACACGGGTTCGTGCCCCGGTCTGGGAAGATCCCACATGCCGCGGAGCGGCTTGGCCCGTGAGCCATGGCTGCTGAGCCTGCGCGTCCGGAGCCTGTGCTCCGCAACGGGAGAGGCCGCAACAGTGAGAGGCCCGCGTACCACAAAAAAAAAAAAAAAAAAAAGGAAATTTAAATGGAGAATTTGGTTTTTGAAGAAAAATCATCAATGGTCACTATAAGATGTCAGCTAACTATTTGTTTTGTTAACTTTCCTCTGAGAAATTATGTTCAGATGATGCCATCTCACTTAAGTTGTAGGCCTAGCACAGTGTCTGTTACCAGGAGACAACAAATGTCACATCAATGTTCAAAGGATTCTTTTGATGATTTTTTTTTGTCTTTCAGATTTGTGAACCCCTAGAAACTAGGTTAGAAACTAGGTTCCATGTCATACTGGGAAATGTAAAATGAGACTGACCTGTCATAGATTTCCCCCTGTTGTGGTATTGGAGGAAAGCCTCCTTCCCAAAGGACTGATGACATTGTTTGCCACAGAATTGGAAATATCAGTGAATAAAGCTCCGTGGCGAGATTATTATTACTATTATTTTGTCAAAGGTTTGGTTTAGAGTGGCTTTCCTAAAAATCCTAACCCAAGGCCTTCATTGTTTGACTCTGGGCAAGCAAATCCCCCCTCCAAGCCTCAGTTTTCTCACCTGTAGAATGGGCAGGCTGACGGGGTGCTCTGAGACCCTTCCCTTGGCTTCTGCATCTTCCATACTTGGGGCTGAAGCCTCATCTGGCCTCAGGCAGCCCTGGGAAGCCCACTGTGAATGGCCAAGGGGTGTGGTTTTAAAAGAAATGAATCCTGTGCATAATTTCTACCAGTGCAGAACTATACAGGTGATAAAATAGAATATCTCTTGACATCTAAGGATTTTTGCCTTATTAGCACTGCTGTTTGGCTCTTCCAGATACTTAAATGAAGGCCTCTGTTTTGGTTAAGTGCGTGCAAGCATTTTATATTTGTGTTTTCAAAACTGTCCTCACTTGATATGGCTTGTCCACCTGGCCTGCAGTGGAGTGAGGGAGTGGATGGGTTTTGGGGTGGGCTTCTGTCATTTGGGTTGTTTATAGCTGTACTGAAAAAGTCAAACTAAGTGCACCTCTTTGACATATCTTGGGCATTTAATCCTCTCAGCACCTTGTAAAGCTGGTAGGATTACATAATTCCCTTCTCAGAGAGCTCACATGATTTATCACAGGTCTCTCAGCCAGAGATGGTGGAGCTTGAATTTGAGCCCAGGTCTAACAGGCCGGAAGTCCACGCTCTTTTTACCATGTCCCCTGACTCTTGGCCTGGTTACAGGAGTCCTGGGAGAGTCTGGTAGAGTCAGAAATGCCTTTCAGTTGGATCCATGCACAGAAGCATGATTTCCAGCCAAGCCAATTTAGCAAATTGATTTGTGAATTTCTGTGCATTCCCAGAGTGCTCTGAAGGACGCTGGAGACACAGCTTTTGCCAGGAAAATACTGCTTTTTGGAGTGACGTCTCCTACTGTTTATCGTTTTCCCCCATTTGATTTTAGTAGCAGGTATTAATGTGCAGGAGAGTGTCTTACATTGACTTGACTGTGAGATCACCAAAGCAACAGTGGCACTTTGTACTTGTCCAAACTCATTCTTCAGCCTGGGAAGTCAATATTTTATGCCAAAAGAGTATCACCAGTTTCAATTTCATTATCTATTGGTTAATCATTTGAATGTACCTTACAGAATGCTGTCTAAATAGAAACTTGTAAATTTAATCCACTCTGAAAGTGGCCACTGAACGAACGGCCATTAGCATTTAGCTTAGGGTGGATGATGTAAGGAAGGGTAGAGTGAGGGTCAAGGGCAGGCTCCGTTGTGAAAAATGTATGAATGTGTTATTATATCAAGTGACCAGAGAATATATAGATGGCTCCTTAAAAGCTATTTCTGGCATGTAATCTTCACAGATTATTTTTAAAACAAAAAGACGTTCATTTTTTTCAGGTTTTCTTTCATGGCCCAGTCAGTTTTATCCTTGTCTTGTTTTTCTGTGATCACGGTTTTTTAGCCTTTCTGTTGCCCTTTTCTCTCCTCTGCACTTTAGGACAATGATAATGAGGGTAATAGGCCTGCTGTCCTAGTGGGCTTCTACTCGTCTGTGTGTGATGCTCTCTTTCAAGTCAGTGGGAGCCCCTTTTTTACAGGCCGGAGAAGCGGAACCGAACATTTTGCAATTACTGAATGTCTTTGTTCCAGGTGGTTGAGTGCCCTATGTCTGCCATCCCTTTAATCCCACCACAGCCCTGTGAAGTGGGCATCACTGTGCTCTTTTAGAGACGGAGAAACTGAGGCACCCAAAGATGAAAGAAATATGGTCAAGTGGAGGGAATGCTTTCTCTGGCATGAGGACATCCACGTGACACTTACCAGCATGCTGTGCCTGACTTAGAAAGGTCCTCTCCGCTTGCGATAACTTCAGGAAAGTGACATTCTGTTGGCGGAGGGTCCCTCCGTCCTCGCAGAGAGCAAGCCTCCGGCCTCTCAGTGGTGGTCATTCTTAAGCACGGAGCAGCTATTCACTTTATTAAAAGTACTCCATAGTCAGGAAGATTTATCATTTCCAAATAAAATAGACATTTATTAATTGAGGAGAGTACAGAGAAGTGAGGGGTTGGGGGCTCCAGTCTTAATTGGTGACGAGTTTTAGTACAGTTTGAAAAAATGAAATACAGTTTTTTAAAACTTTTGAGTTCAGCACTTATCATCCAAACTAGGATACTTTTGAGAGTGAAAAGGGTGCTGGTAAAAATTATGTTAAAATAATGAGGTACGCACCCGGAGGACTTCAGGCACATGGGATATAATGTCGCCCTCTAATGAGAGTGTATATTATAAGACATGGTGTCAAGAATAATAAATACACATTGAGTAAAGTTGAAATTGAAAAATAATGAACTTAGAGATATAAAATGAAATAAACAAATGAAAAAATTCCAACGCAGTAGACTTACATTATGTACCGTATAGCATCAACACCAGTAGTTACACTAACTTCCAGCATTTTACTCAGTAAATATTGTTATATTCTTTCTGAATGACTTGAAATGAACAGTTAATTCATATTTATAAAACCTGGCTGGTAGCATTTCAATAAGAGATGGGGAATTATCTGATTATACCCTTGCAATTCTAATATTGTACTAATACTGTCCAGTGATGTAGGGTAATGAACTCTCCATCAGTAGAGGTATTCAAATGAGAGATCGTTCCTACCCAGTTGGGAAGTGGAAGTAAATAGCCTTTAAGATCCTTTCTTCTCAGTTAATGAGAATTTTCTCTGTTTCAGAGTGTTAAACCTCTTTGGAAAAATTACTCCTAACTCTAAAATTCTTTGATTGTATCATTTAGAAACCCATATCCTGGCTGTTTGGTGAGAGGTAAAATTCTGCAGTGAGAAACTGTAGTGGTCAGGAATCGATGGATACCAAGCAACCACAGCAGAAGTACCTCTGCAAATTCTTAGGGTCGCTGTAGGTTCTTAGGCTCCTACTAGCCTGATAGCGATGGCTCTGGGAACTCAAACCACTGTAAAACCTGTTCTCTGTGTCAGGTTCTCTTGGGCTCTTCAAACAAGAGGGAGCAAAAGACAATCCAAGACATTATGAAAGTGTGCTGTGATCTTGTTACACTTCTCTGTTTTTAGCCAGGGGGCCAAGATTTGCTAGACTCTTTCCTGACTAGCTGTGTGGAAGGACAGATCGCAGAGCAGAGGCCAGTGGCTGTCAGAGGCCCATAGTCAGGCCTCACTCTGGGAGACTCACCTTCTGTACCCCAAGGGAGAAGAGATCAGTGTCTGTAAGATGAACCAATCATAAGATATTTCCCCCCCCACCCCAACTTGAATTAGAGGTGAATTAGAAACAGCCACAGTTACTTTGTCTGCCAGCCAAGAAAACAGCATTGAAAGCAGCAGGCAATACGTCTGACTTCAATGGAAAATATATTGGTGTCTCATTGGCTAGGATCCAACATTATGTTGGTAAATAATCCAATCCCGGTGTGGCATATTTCTCCCTGAACCTTGACTGAAAACTATTGAAGACCGTTCTGTGAGCTGTGGAGCTGCAGTCACTCATTCTAGGAAAAAGGCCAGAAAGAATGACTTTGAAATGTGTTTGTAATTAACTAAACAGTCTAAATTCACAAGATCGTTAGAACAGCAGGTTGCTAACTGGCGCAAACTTCTTAAGTGAGGAGGCATTTGGGGAAACGAAAATAGGCCTTCCTTCCATGGTGATCTGAAGCACCTTTAAGGGACAGTAACTGGTCATCTGGAGACATGTAGGACACATTTTATTTTATGTACCTTTTTCGCGTGTGTGATGATCACATTTCGTTTTTGAGTATGAGAAGGTCTGATGATAATATAGGCAAAGGGGAAGAGACTTTTCAGAGCCTGTGTTGAAAATTCCTTTTGGTTTGTGTGGCACTGCACGGGATGGCCCTGGTCCTGCTCGAGAAGGCACAGGCGTGGTGTTGGAAAGGATGTCCTGGAGTGGGGAGGGTGACAGCATGGCAGCAGGAGTGCGGGTGGGGATTTCTGTGCCAGGAGAAAGGAATTGCACCTGGAGTAGAAAGGAGTGGGTCAAATAGTGTCTGACAAAGTAACACTTGTCTGGAGAGCACGTATCCATCAACCTCAGCTACATGGAATGCTTGTAAGAACCAGAAAGTAAGCACGCCCTGCCCACCAAAAGTTGCGGAGAAGTCCCCAGAGAATTCAGAATTCACTGAGGTCTTTGGAGTCAGATAGATCCTGGTGCGTGACTTTAGACAAGTTTCTTGGGCCTTGCTGTAAAATGAAATAAGGGAAAATTAAAATATAAGAAATGCCAAAATAACATACATTAGAATTAGGTGAATATTAGACCAAAGAAAAACATGAGAAGTAAAATATGCAAAGAGGGCATGCTATAATACTATATAATTTATAAAACTGGGTCACAGATGTGACTCTGTATTTCCTAACGGCAACATGAAGGTCAGTTGGTTGTGTGATTGGTTTCAGTTTTTTAGAATTGTGGTAAAATATACATAACATAAAGTTTACCATTTTAACCATTTTTAAGTGCACAGTTCAGTGCACTTAAAAAGTGCATTCACATTGTTATGCAACCATCACCACCATCCGTCTCCTGAACTTTTTGTCTTTCCAAACTGAAATTCTATACCTATTAAATAATAACACTCAATTTCCCCTCCCCACAGACCTTGCAGCCACCGTTTGACTTTCCTTCTCTATGACTCTGACTACACTAGGACCTCATATAAGCAGAATCCTACACTATGTGTCCTTTTGTAACTGGCTTATTTCACTTAGCATAGTGGCCTCAAGGTTCATCCAAGCTGTGGCATGTGTCAGAATTTCCTTCCTTCTTAAGGCTGAGTAATATTCCATTGAGTGCACATACCATATTTAGTTTATCTGTTCACCTGTCAACGGACACTTGAGTTGCTTCCACATTTTGGCTATTGTGAATAATACTGTTATGAACATGAGTGTACAGATATCTCTTTGAGACCCTGCTTTCAGTTCTTTTGGCAAATACATCCCGGAGTGGAATGGCTGGATCATATGATAATTCCCTGTTTCTTTTTTTGAGGAACCCCTGCATACCATTTTCCACAAAGACTGAACCATTTTACATTCCCATCAGCAAAGCACAGGGTTCCAATTTCTCCACATTCTTGACGACACTTGTTATTTTTATTTGTTAATAGCCAGCCTAATGGGTGTGAAGTGGTGATTTTCAGTTTTACCTAATGATCCTGAAAATCTACATGATTGGGGGAACCATAAAATTTCTTGATTCTAGAACCAGAAAGAAATTTCTTTCAAGGTACTTATAAGGAGGACACTGTGATGTAAGACAGTCAGCAGTACTGCTGACCGCGCCCTCAGAGTGAGCACTGAGAGGAGATTCATGAGCTCTTGGTCACACCACTCTTCTCTTTGGGCTTCTGACATCCACCAGGAACAATTCATTCCACCTTCCCCCCACGGATGCCACCGTGTGCTTCCCTGGCGTAACCCGGAAAGAAGTTACTTGTACTGTATCTAAAACAATCGATGGACTAGATAACTTTTGGGGAATTTTCTATCAATACTATTTCTTTCAGTGGAGTTTTAAAAAATATTTATTTTTTCATTCTTTATTGTGAAAAATTTCAACCATACATAAACGTAGACTAATATAGTGAAGCCTCACTAACTCAGCTTCAGCAGTTATCACTCAGGGCTAACGTGTTTCATCTGTAGTCCCATTCACTCTCTCTTCTTCATCCAGGTTATTTCAAAGTAAATCTCAGATATCAGATCATTTCATCCAGGAATATTTTGGCACATACCTCTTTTTAAGAGCAGTTTTTAAGAAAACATACCACAACGCCATTATCACACCTAAAAAAATAGTTCCTTAGTACCATCAAATATCCCATGAGTCCATATTTCCACTATTGTCTCATAAATGTTTTTTCAAACCACCTGTTTGAATCAAGGTCCAAATAGAGTTCATACACTGCAATTGGTTGATATAAATAGCCTCTTATAATCTCTAGGTTCACCTCTCTCTCTTTTTTTAAAAAATAAATTTATTTATTTATTTATTTTTGGCTGTGTTGGGTCTTCGTTGCTTTCTTTAGTCTTGGCAAGTGGGGACTACTCTTTGTTGCGGTACATGGGTTTCTCATTGCGGTGGCTTCTCTTTGTTGCGGAGCATGGGCTCTAGGCGCATGGGCTTCAGTAGTTGTGGCACATGGGCTCAGTAATTGTAGCTTGCGGGCTCTAGAGCGCAGGCTCGGTAGCTGTGGTGCACGGGCTTGGTTGCTCTGTGGCATGTGGGATCTTCCCGGACCAGGACTCAAACCCGTGTCCCCTGCATTGGCAGGCGGATTCTTAACCACTGCGCCACCAGGTAAGTCCCTCTCTCTCTTTATTTTTCCTTATAATTTATTTGTTTAAGAAACTAGATCATTTATTCTGTACTGTCTCGTTCAGTCTGGATTGAATGAACATGCTTGAAAAGCCTCTGTATTTTCTACAAGTTGGGAGTTAGAGGCCTGATGAGAATCCATAGGTGGGGTGTGTAAACCATCCAGGAGGCCTTTAATAACTGGTTCTCTTCCTTTTGGTGAAGTTAGCAGCCCCTAATGATCATTGCCTTGACCTATTATTTTATTAGAAGCTGCAAGATGGTGACATTTAATTTCTTGCGTTTCCCTTTATTTATGAACTGGAATATTTCTAAAAAGGGAAGTTTCTCTTTATCAACTATTTGGTTACCTTGACCTCCAGTTGATTAGGAAAGCAGCTTTGTTTTTTCCTGGGTTTACCATTTTGCTCCGTGTATCTGAGCGTGGGTTAAATGTATATTCATGAGTCAGAAGCGTATATAAGTATAGTTGCTTAAGTGATGGAAACCTCTTTAATTTGACTGAATGACCATTTTCACTTGGGCATTTAATCAAATTATTGAAATTTGTAACCATTTGGTCAAACATTTGAAAATAGAATCACAGTAGACAGATTGCCTCTACAGATTTGGGTAAAACAAAGAAATAGGCACATAGTCAGGTGACAGAAGGTTATGTCTCCAGCAAAGCTGGGTCTAAGGGGCAGCCATCTTCTCTCCTGTTCTCGCCCCAGATCTTCTGACGAGGGGACATGCTCCTGTGTGCATCCCAGTCTTGAACCTCAGCAGCCCACGGTGAAAAAGCAACTCCAGAGAGGGCCTGAGGGCTGGGGGCCGGCTTGATTCTGGAAGTGGCATGCTTTCAGAGTATCAAAATGATGAAAATGGCTAAGCGGCCAAGAAATGACAAAGCCTCAGGAATGCTGCCCACTACGAAGACTAACAGCTGGGCTCTGTCACCTGGAGCTCTTTCTCATGCTTTTGGCTTAATATTGTGAATGCGTTGGAGGGTAGCAGGAGACATGTTTATCAGAGTGCGTTTTCTCTGCTTTCCAGTTTTCACAGACAGAATAGGTAGAACTATCTGTGGTTCTCACTGCCAAACATTGTGGGATTCAGGAAGGGAAACTATTTACTGGCTCACTTATTTTTTTCTCTCATTTTATTTTCATTATTTATTACTTCATGCGTTTTTTGTTTGTGTTTTTGGTAAGTTGTCTCAAATTTTTCTTTTGGAATGATGCAGTGTATAAATAAAGTAAATAAAAGTAAAGTAATTCCTATGAATGAAATTTCTTAGTCCAATACAATGTATAGTTTTTTTTTAAGGAAATCAAAATCAAACTGCTAGTTCTGTTTTTGCCAGGGATAACTGGAAATGTTAGCACTGAAACCCTAGGAAATGAGATTCAGTTGAAGTGACATGTCTGATCCATGCTGAGAAATGATCGTTTAGGTTGGCATGCCTTTGGCCAAAATAGTGTGAACAATGATGAAAGATCCTGTGAACTTTTCCTCAATTCTTGTGTCTGGAGGGACAGCAAAACCCCCCGTGTCCATTTACACCAGGAGCTATTCCACAAAACACCTTTCATTTTCCCCTTGTGTCATCAGTGCCCCAAGACTTAGATAAAGATCGTAGTTGACCAAGACGAAGTTTCCTTGTTGAGCCCAGTGACACTGGGACCAACAGTGGTGCTTGCCAGATGGATATCCTTCTGGTGTACATCCCACCATATATCCTTCCAAGTCTCAGCTGTGATCCCAAGACTCATGATAATATGGAAAGAATTAAATGATAGCTCATGGTAGACCTTATCATGAACAAATGTGGCTTTCCAGATGTGGCTTTCCACAGTCATGCCTACTCAGGAATCAGTGCTGTTTTGTTTGTGAGAAAAAGACATTTTATTTTTTTAGCCACATCTCTGGTCTCCCCTAAAACCCTCTGTGCAGTCCATTGAGTCTCGAATGCCTTTCTATGTGATGACCCTTTTCCATTTTCTTAATTTCCATAAGATGGTCACTTGTCAGGTCAAGATGAAAATGTCTCCATGTGGAAGGCCGCATTCATCTTGCTTATAACCACCCATGTGTCCATTTAGTACTTGGGAGAATTTCTTGTCACCCTCTTTTCCACCAGGCTTCCTTTCGTTTGTGTATGACCTTTGTCTAGGTGGCAGTGACATTTGCATTGGGAAGAGCGGAAGAGTTTGTATTCACCTCATAGGGAACATTAAGGGAGGGTGGATTTGGGGCGGGCCATCTGGGGAAATTTCAGGAATATGATGACACTAGGAGCTTGGAGTGAGAACTACAAATGGGCTGTCAGGAATGCATGGGAACTGCTTCCTAGCATTCCTTTCTTTTGGCTGAATAACTCGTGATTGGCAGGTATGTCCTTTGGCTAGGCCTTACTTCAATAGCTTTGTAGTAGAAATGTGCAAAGGTGACCTCAGGAAGGAGAAGGCCCTGTAGGCACAGGTTCAGCATCCAGCCTTGCTTTCCCACATGGAAAAAATGAGCTGGATTCCCAAGCAAATAGTATGTGCTTTATTCCTGGTGCCAATACAGAGGCCTTCAGTGACCCACACAAACATCTGGAAACAGGTGCACCAGCTGAATGGCAAATAGCTCTCCAATTGCTGTTAATGCATTGGTAACTGGACTGAAATTTCATCCCTGTTTTTTTTCTTCCATGTAGGACATTTTTAATCTACCTAGTAATGAAGTGGCTGTAAAAACAATGCCACCACCAACAACCAACTTTTACATTTGGGTAGTAAATTTCATATTATAAAATGTTTTCATATATATAATTTAATTTTTTCTTTGTATTTAGTTCTGAGAAGACTGAGGCTCAGAGAGATTAAGCGCCTGTCCCAGGGTCAGGCTACTTAGTTAATGGTAGAACTAGGTCTAGCACTCAACTAATTTAGTCACTTACTCATCATATTATTTATCGTAGCAGGAGACAAACAGAAAAAATACCTCCCTTCAAGGAACTTACACTCTAGTAGGGCAGGACAGAAAATAAGATAAATAGGTAAAATATTTGTTGTGGGATGTCAGATTGTGATAAGTGCTGTTGATTAAAATAAAGCAGGGGAGGAGAAGAGGAAGTGCCTGGTTGGGGGTGGGGTGAGGGTTTGCAATTTAACATAAGACAGTCAAGGAGGCATCAATGAAATGGTAATCTTTAAGCAAAGACCTAAAAGAGGCACGGGAGGTTACTATGCAGAGATCTGTGGGAAAAAACATTCTAGGCAGAAGGACTACAAGTGCAAAGGCCCTGAGGCAGGGGTGTGCCTGGCATGAGGCCTGTATGCTGGAGTGTAACAAGCAAGGAGGGAGCAGTAGTAGCTGAGACCAGAGATGAAGAGGGAGTTAAATCATGAAGGGCCTTTGGTAACCGTGGGGACTTTGACTTTGCATTGCCAAGGGGAACCTTTACAGGATTTGGAGCAGAGGAGTAACGTTATATGACCTATTTTTTTAAAAAAAATCACTTTTGCTGCTATGTTGAAGATAGAATGTTTAGGATGGTGAGAAAAAAAGCAGCGACGCCATTTAGGAGAGTATTGCCTCCCAGCCTAGTACTTCTGGCTTGAACACACACTGTCTTTAATTAATAATAATAATAATAATAATAATAATGATAAAGCTTAACTTGCACTTGTGTATCTTTCTTAAATGCTGTATCTTTATACTTTTAGAATATTTTCTATCCCCATACATTAAGCATTTAAATGGTCCTTTAACATGATACATTAGCTAAAAACAGATACAAATCCTTTGTAGAGAGTATTTAGATATTATTATTGCTCTACTTATAGATCAATATTACTTGCATTTTTAGATGGAATGGATTGAATTAAACCATTCAGAATCATGTTGAATGTGTGCATTGGATTCCATTCAAAGTGGGTTGTTCCACAATACACTGAACAGTTTAGAAGCACTTCAAATTGTACTTCTGGTATATGCAAAGTGTGCAAGGGCACAGGTCAACTGGACTGTGGTGATGTGATTTAAAATGTGAAATCAATGCTTAAGATAAGACTAAAAACTTACCAAAGAAATAAGTCAGCATTTACATAAATCTCTTAACTCTTCCAGCTCCCAGAACTCTTGGGATGGAATGTCAGATATTTGTTATCAGCTGAATTTGGGTTTAAATTGTAAGTCAGCAGATTTCTGAAATTGAATAAGTTTCTGAACCTCCAGCTGATTTTTATCTCTAGACAAAACATTTTTTAAATATTCAGTTGTCTGAAGGGACTGGAGAGCACCCAAATGTTGGGTCTCTGGGCAGCACCTGGAGGGAACACAGTTCTTGAAATAAGGGAAACAAACTTGGTAAGCACCACATTTAACCAGCCTTTTCCCTGAGGGCACTTCCTAGTTCACAGTTGCTTATTAAAAGAGAGAGAGAGAGAGAGAGAGAGAGAGAGCATGCAAATAGAAAGTGGCTAGCTTACTAGGCTGAAGAAGCAGAGGTTGAGTCTAAGGGCTGCTAGAGTAGCTGTAAATCAATGGGAAACATTCTGTAAGGAAGGAGCAATGGGGGGGGAGCCTCAAACTCTCTGTACCAAGTCCCCTCAAATCTGTGGCTGCCTCTGTGCATGTACAGGGTGAGATTCCAAGGAAACCTTGGAGAAAAGCAACTGCTAAAAGGCTGAAATTTCAGCAGTTGCTTGGTTCTATGAGAAAGCTGGAGTTCAGGTCCTACTAAGTTAGAGAGAATTGTAAAAACTTTAGGCTTTTCCTTGGAACTCTAGGAAGGCCACATCTTAGGAGTAAACCCAGGATAAAGGGTTACATCTTAGGGCTAAGGGGAAAAAGCAAAATAAACCCATTCTTGTAAAATCTAACACTAAGCTTCCACAGGATCAAGATGACCCAGATTTAATTGCTGCCAGGAAAAAAGTCAACACTTTTTGGAGAAAAGTTACAAAATTTAGCACATATCATCCACAGTGTTTAATATGCAATAAAAGTATCAGACATGAAGAAACAACAAAAAAAAGATTAATAGTTAAAGAAAAAAGTCAATAGATGCAGGCCCAGAGAAGAGTCAGATGTTGAAATTAGCAGACAAGGACTTAAAACAGATATTATAAATACGTTAAAACAATTTACGGGAAAAGATGGACAGAATGGGGTAGTAGAGTAATATCAGCAGAGAAATGTAAACTATAAAAAAAGAAATAGAATTTCTAGGACTGAAAACTATAGCATCTGAAATTTTTTTTTAAAAGCTATTATTGGATGTTCTTAACAGAAAGGACCTTACATTAGAAAAGGGATCAGTGAACTTGAAGACAGGTCAATAGAAATTATTCAAACAGAAGGACAGGGAGAAAAAATATTTTTTAAAAAAATGAAGAGAGCCTTGGTGATTATGAGACAATGTCAGTTGGTCTGATATATGTGTAGTTGGAGTATCAGAAGGAGCCCAGAGAGAGATACTGGGGCAGAAATATATATTTGAGGAAATAATAATTTTAAATTTGATGAAATGTTATTGGGAGGTAATCAAGATGAATACCGAATATGGAGGGTCAAAGGCAGGGCTCAAATCAGGACCAAAGAATAGAGTTTTGAGTGGGCATAAAGATTAAATAAACATAGATGACTGTACAACAGGGAAGGTCCATTTTGCCCAAAGACCACCCCTGTTTCCACTTCCCACTCCAACTCCTTTTAGAAGGCATTGTTCCTTCTCCTCTGGTTCCATGGTGACAATGTGTTGAGATGGACTTAGACCTAAGTTCAGACCCTAGCTCTGCATCTCACTAGCAAATCATTACAGTCTGCATCCTGGGATCGTCATTTATTAAACGAGAATAGTGATAACTTTCTCACAAGGCAGGTCTCAGTGGGATAGACCATGTACATTTTATAGGGTCATGCTGGCCAAATAGTCGGCACTCAACAGATAGTAATTTCTTTCTTCTGCTAAACCTGTTCTCGTTGTGGTTAGCTGGCATCACTACCCACCCGGTTAGCCGGGTTGAGGAAATTATAGTTTATCTTAACAGCAACAAGAACCATAGAGATGACAGGAGCATGGTTGGATTTTAGAGAGATCACTCAGGCTTCAGTGAGAAGAATGGATTAGAATGATGTGCGATAAGATTTGAAAAGACCAAATTGGAGGCTATTGCGCACACCCCCTCTTTATATCCTTCCCAAACAGCTGTATTATCTCCTTTTCTGTCACAAGATACCCTGCTTTGCCCGTTAAAACCATAGCCTCAGTAATTACCAGCAAAAATAAAATCTGGTTCCCCTTTCCTCAAGGGCAGGGATGCTTTTCAAAGGGTAAGGGATGATGGTGGCCTGGACCAGAGTGAAAGCAATGAGCGTGAAGCCCAGTGGACAGATCCAAGAGTCCCCCTGCTAATCTGTCATCGTCTTTCTATCATCTTTCTAGGGGATTGGATTACATCCCTGACAGAGATGCCTCTCAGAGTATAGATATGACCACATCATTCCTTTGCTGGGAAATCTTTGTTTTAGAAGGGTAATCTCCACTCCTTAGTTTAGCATTTAAGGCCTTGTAGAACCTATTTCCGATCTATTCAACCAGCCTTTTTTTTTTTTTTTTTTTTAAATACAACTTCTCACCCAGCCTGTGGGGGGCCTCATCCTAGTTTTCTTCCCACACTTTCACACCTTCAGCTGAAACCCTTCTCATCTTGGAAGCCTCAGCAACTTTTCCTCAATCTTTCCCCACAACTCTTTTGTGCCCATGTTCATCAGATAAGATTATCACCTTGCATTATGAGTAGATGTTGAATTGGTTATCTCTCACTGTCTGCCTGCTTTTTGATGATGGGAACTGTGTCTTATTGTCTTTGGGTTACCAGGGCCGAGTCTCAAATATAGGCCCTTAGTATAAATATTTGTTAGATGAATCAGTGGCTACTACTCTGCACATCTGCAGTGGAAGTGGGAGAAACTTTTTGATATTCTGTTACTTAATTTACACAGAGTTGAGTAAGAGATGTAGAGAGAGACTTTCAGAGGAAGTCTCAGGGGACTTGTGGAAGCTTTTGAGGGGTTTAGCAGTCAATGGCCCAGTGCATTTTATAGAGGATGGTTTTTCTCCTCGGTGGTGTACATGTGTCACCAGCCCAGTTTTCTGGATACCTGCTGGATGAATGACATTCAGGGGGCTCCGAGAGGAGGTGGACAGGACGGAGGTGCTAGGCAAAAGCAACTAATGTTTACTGACTGTCTGTTGGATGCAAGGCGGTGCTGAAAGGAAGATATTTTCAAGGCAGAAAAAATGGTTGAGAGATAGGAAAGTGAAAGAGGAAGCAGTATATCCATGCCAGAAAGAAAAAAATGTAAATGACAGTGGGGCATGCCAGAGGAAAGATGGAAGTTTCCAAACTCCTCAGATTCACTGGACCAGTAGCCTAGGGTATAGTCTATGATGCCATTAGAATTGCCTCGTTGTGTCTGGACCCTGTGGATCTTGCCATGAGATTTGGTGTAAGCTAGTGGCCGAGATTCACAGCTTCTGCTACAAGTCTTCTGGTAACACAAAAGTCTTGGTTTTCACTAACTGCCCTCCCAGCTGTACCATACCATTCCTTCTTGATGAAGTAGAATGAGCCAGGCTGACCTTAGCTTCCCTGTGTTTTTCTGCTTCTCCGGAAAGGTAAGAAGAAGGTCACATTGTACATTGTGCTTGCAGATTATTTGCGGGACCTTTCAGGAAGACTTCTTCATCTGGGATTTCTTTTCTGCCTCCACATGTCCTACATTTTCTCTTAGGAGTCAGCTGGAACTGAAGGCATTCTGCTGTGTTAATCAACACCCACTGGCAAATGTCATGGTCATTTGTTCACTGAAACTCCATCAATCTCTTACCCAATGTAGAAGGGAAAACAAAATTGCAAGTACCTAGAGAAGGCAGGGCCCATGAACAGATATATGTAGGAGATAGAGAAATACTGAAGGATGCTTCCTAGGAAAACCGAATGCTATTTTTTTTCCTTAAGGCTTTCTTTTCTTTGCCCCAGGTGAGCCGTTGAACATATTTGTCAGGCCCTGATAAAACGCACAGCTCACTCGAAGCCGGCTTTGTCTTCAGCCTCATGTTCACGTCCTCAGGAGGAGTTTGCTCCTCCTGAATTGAGGTGCTGCTGTCCATCAGTCATCGATTATCCTCTAGTCCAGCTAGCAACCACTTGCTTTCCAGCAGCTATGAGAACCATGCTGCTTCCAGTGAGCTGGTTTGGTGAAGGCTGGGCTTTCATAGTGCTGGCATGGCCATGGTCATCCTGTCCAGGGAACCCACAGCTTCATCAGCCCATACTTGGGGAGCAGTGTGGCTCCACTGTCCTTGAAGGGGTCCAGACACACTGGAGTCCAGACACACATGGTGAGTGGATTCAGAAATACATGTAGTGAGGAGCAAA
This sequence comes from Pseudorca crassidens, assembly GCF_039906515.1. Taxonomy (NCBI): domain Eukaryota; kingdom Metazoa; phylum Chordata; class Mammalia; order Artiodactyla; family Delphinidae; genus Pseudorca; species Pseudorca crassidens. The sequence continues at coordinate 107,016,272 of NC_090302.1, forward strand.
TGAAGAGGCTTGTAATCAGCTTACAAGAGCTGTCTTCAGATGATCAAAGGGTTGACAGGTTGTCATGAGGAAGAGGGGCTGTGTATGTCCTGTATGACCTTGAGGGAGAGGATCAGAGCGAAGGAGGGAAAATTCTAGGGTTTTGGCTCAATGTAGGAGAGAGCTTCCTAACCGTCACTAGATCTGCAGAGGTGGGCTGGACTGCTTCAAGGTTGAGGGCAGTTCAGCCATTTGCCATGATGCTTTTAATACTAGCAGGGCATTTAAGCTAGATGAGAGGTCAGGTCCCTTACAACCTTGGAATTCTGGTTCTTGAATCCTCTTAGTGAATAAAGACCTACTACTCTTTAGAGGCTATTCCTAGGGTAGAGGGTGAAGCACAACAACACGTATAAAGAACTTGGAGCTGCATTAATCACAGTACAGAGGCACAGTGGAGCATATGTGTCTATATGGGCATGTTTTAAATTTGGGAAGAGACTGCGAAGAATACTTAATAAAATTAAGGAAACATTAGGAATTGATGTGGACAGAAGGTAATTGTCACGAAACACTGAAAATATCAATCGGATTCTGATCGCTGTATGGTTTCTTTTCTAGCAGAAGGTATTTAAAAATTTTGTAGTTTTCAAGTAAGTTGTGATAAGGAAAGCATCTTGTTGAATTATTTAATAGGATGTAGGTTTGCTAAAAAGCAAAGCTAACATAGGAAGTGTATTGTGACTTCATTTACATTTCTACCTCCTGTATTCATCTTCTTTGGGAGAGTCATGGCGTTCTAGAGCTGAAAATTATCTTCAAATCCCCCTTCTCCTGCCCCCTTCTTTGCTGGACAGCTGACCAGCAGTGATTTACCCCAAGCCACACACAGCCAGGGTCTGTGAATGTGTGTCTGTGACCAGAGACAGGCCGCCTCTTGTCTGTCTCAGGTCTTCTGAGTTGCCTTTCTTGAATTCAGCCAAGCATGGTCCCCATCTCTGCCCAGGTTCCACCTTCTGATAAAGGGCTCACACCTGTCCGATTGTGGCTGGAATTTGGGTTTCAGTTTCTTGCCCTGGTGGGAGCTCTCATCTGGACCAGATGTGACATAATTAGAGTCATAACATCTGGATGTCATCCCTGTGCCTTTAAAGAGGTCAAAGAGCCACAGAAAGGAGCGCCTTGGGAATGTGTTGGGAGTAGTGCGCTGTGCCTTTGCTATTGACTCTCCGTATACTTTATTTATATACAGTAAAATCCCATTACAGGAAAGGTAATGCTGGCAGCGTGCTCCATAAAATCATGCTGTTTTCGCGAGATCCACATGAACTGCCTCTTATTTACCAGGTGCCACTGAATTCTCTGTAATGGATAAAGTGATGCAACAGAATCACCCTTCAGTCCTGCATCTGTAATCAGGAGGCTCTTAACTCAGGCTGCTCCACAGTGTCCCACGCAGAGCAGCTTCTGAAATTGTTGCTAGGGGTGCAGCATGGCACAGTGGAAAGAACATTGGCTTTGAATCCCAGGCATGCCTGAGTCGGAATCCTAGGTCTGCCTTGGTTCCGTGTCTTTGGGCAAGTGACCTAACCTCTCTGAATCTCCATTTTCTGATCCTTCAAGTGGGGCTAATGCCATCTTCCTGGTAGGGTTATCGAGAGATTCCATGTGCACACAGATACTCGTACAATATGTGGCTCCCGGCCACACTTGAAAAATGTAAACTCCTTTCCCTTCCCTTTCTTCCTTTTTCTTATAATGTAAAGGATACCAGGTTATGTACTGTTTGTAGGAAAAATTTTATTTGCTTACCGATCACAGTAACAAAGTCACATTTAAAGTTGAGGAGAAGAAGAAAAGAGGAAAACAGATTTCAATTCTTCTTATTATTCTCTCCAGAGAGCCCTCAGACCATGACCAAGCTGGATGTTAGAAGTAACTTAGTTCTACTCATTTTTTCAGATGACACATTGAGGCTTAAGACATCCCTGTGAGCGGTCAAGAGGCACATAACTCTCAGTATGTTCTTTGTGGGTCTGGGGTGACAAAGACTTGGCTGGTGACATTAGGCAGGAAGGAGGCAGTGAGAAGGCAGGAATGTGAAGGGCCGTTAAGCTCTGAAAAAAGTGATGGGCTGAGAAGTAGCTGTTAGAGAAGGGATGTCTGAGTTGAGTGGTGGGAACCAGAGAGTTATATGCTCAGGAAATGGGGAGACTGGCTCAGGGAAATTCTGAGAGTTCTGGCAGAATCCAGAGAGGCTGTATTTGAGACCACGAGGCTCTCTGTTTCATTTGAGGATGGAGGGGATGGCTCTCGGGTTCTCTCGCAGGACAGTGTGACATCTCAGAGACCAAGGGTGACAGGAGAAGCAGCTCTGACCTTGGGTGGACTGAGAGAGGGAGTGTTGAGTGTGTGCACGTGTATGTTGGGAGGGGGAAGGTGGGGCAAGCAGGGAAAGTGAGAGAAGAGAATGGAAATGAACACTTATTGAGTACCTACTGTATGTTTGACACTTTTTCTGTGTTATTCGTGAAATCCTTTCAGTGACTCTGTGATTAGTAGTATTTCTATTCCTAGTTTATAGATGAGGAAACTAAGACTTAAAGAGTATAGGGCTACAGCACAAGAATCTAGCCAATATTTTATAATAACTGTAAATGGATTATAACCTTTAAAAATTGTGAATCACTGTATTGTACACCTATAACCTATATAATATTGTACATCAACTATACTTCAATTAAAAAGAAAAAGAAAAGGCAGAAGAGTATCAGGAGCTTCCCTGAGGCTGAATAGGTAGTAAGTGTTTGAGTGTATAGGCCTGGCTCAAACTGACTGCCTTCGGTGCTTCTGAACCCGTGTCTCCAACAGCCCAGGAATTTGGCAGAGCAAAGAGACAAGTGAAATGAGAACTTTTGTTTTCTTTGTTCAGCACTACATTTTCCCTCCATATAATCATTGGGTTTCCACTTCAGAAGCCTCAAGGAAGATCTGAGCTCTCCATAAACTGGCAGTATGGTTTCTAGGAGTACCTCCATTATAAAGCCCACCATAATTATAAAAGATGGTCCATTAAATTTTCAAAGAATTCCAGTCCAATCCATTAGACACCACCCCCGCCCCCTGCCCCATGCAGCCCAATACGGCAAGGTGCCATGATAGGTGATAGAAGGAAAACCGGGTCCAGAGAGGCGGGCCCTGTGTTCTTAGTTCATGGTGCAGGGAGCCAGCAGTCATCCCATCAGGCAGACCACGTAAATGGCTGAGTGCAGAGGCTTGGACATGCCTTGGGGTTCCAAGAAGAGACACCTTATGTCTGAATGGCATTTTGGAAAGACTTAGGGAGAAGGTGATATCTGAAATTACTCAGGGCGGGTCGGCAGGGTTTCCAAAGGTGGAGGTGGGTGGAAGATGCAGACCGTGAGCGGGTAACGTGATGGCCAGCGAGGGTGGAATGGCACAGAGTGTTCTGGTTTGGCTGAGGAAAGGGTATAGATGTTAGAACTTTAATAACCACCTTAATCGTGTTGGTTATAACACACGCGCATTAGAGAAAATTTGGAAAATATATAAAAACACAAGAGGGAGCAACCAGAGGCAACTATTATTCTAATATTTTATTGCATTTCCTTCCAGACTGTGTATCTATCAATCTGTGTAAACATTTTTTAAAAACTTATTTTTGATTATGACAATTGGAATACATACTTCTTGCAGAAATTTGGAAAATACTGAAGACTATAAAGAAGAAAATAAAAGTCACCTGTAATCTTACTCAGAGTTAATAACCACTATTAACATTTTGACGTATTCCCCTTGAGTCTGTTTGTCAAAGTGTAAACAGACTAAACAAAACATGAACATATTCTTCATACAGTTTAATATTTTGCTTTTTTCCCCTTAACATTATTTTGGATATTTTTACATGTAATCAAATAATCTTAGAAAAGTGGGTACATAGTACTCTACTCCAAATTATGGGTGGACCATTATTTATTAAATACTTTCTCTACTTCTGAATATTTAGGTTGTTTAAAATTTTTTATTATTATCAATAATGCTGTTAAAATATTTCTGGAAAATCAATATTTGCCAATTGAAAATTTTTTCCTACAACTGCTTCATAGGAGTGGAATCATAGGATTAAAAGGTGTTATTAGGGCTTCCCTGGTGGCGCAGTGGTTGGGAGTCCGCCTGTCGATGCGGGGGACACGGGTTCGTGCCCCGGTCCGGGAGGATCCCGCGTGCCGCGGGGCGGCTGCGCCCGTGAGCCATGGCCGCTGAGCCTGCGCGTCCGGAGCCATTGCTCCGCGGTGGGAGACGCCGCAGCGGTGAGAGGCCCGCGTACCACAAAAAAAAAAAAAAAAGGTGTTATTAATGCTTAAGACTCTTGCATGTTACCTACTCATGGTTTTAAAGAAGACAAAGGACACATTGGAAAGTGTCTGTGAAGGAAATTGACCTGCAAGCAATGGGTGGGAGTGAGGGAGCAAAGCTGAGGTGGGAGAACAGTTGAAGAGGCAGCAACTGGCCGGAACTAGGGTGGTGATAGGAAAGGGATAAGAATATGAGGGACAAATAACAGGACACTGGGAGACTGTTGAGGCTGAGACAGATAAAAGGGAAGAAAAATGGTGATTCTCACCTTTCCTATTAAGGGTCTGGGAAAATTCCAGTGTAATTAAAACAGAGACATCAGAAGAAGATGCTGGCTTGGTTGGTTAACTAGGTATTAGATGTTTTGAATTCAAGGTGTCAGGGAGCCTTCCAGGTGGAGATACCCAGCAGGGAGTTGGAAATGCATCTTTCTAAAGCTTTGTTAGGTGGATGGTCAGGGGTTAGACCTGTGGGTTAAGAGCCATTTCCAAATAGAGGATATGTGGTTTGAACTATATAGAAAAAGGCTGCTTTAAATGCAGAAAAAGGAAAGTGTACCTTACAGCAAGTTAAAACGGGCAAAGTGACTTTGTGAGCTCGAGCTGTCAAACTGCAAAGGAGTTGGGGGGGGGGAGTATGCGATCTCAGAAGTGGGGTGGCTATGTCACGCTCGCTATCCTGTCTACCTTTCCAGGATCCTAGTCGTGGAGGTAACCCTGGAAATGATTGCGAACGTGGCTGTGTTCTGAGTAAAGTCTAAAAGTAGGGAAAAGAGCTGGAAGAGAGGGGATATTTGGATAAAATGTGAAAGGAACATGGGTGCCTGCACATGTACTGTTGAAAGCCCAGCCTCCTTTTCGTTTGCAGTCTGACAGGGTGGAGCATTCTTCCTAATCTACCTGATGTCTGAAGGCTGTTATTCAGTGACACCCGTCGCAGGCAGAGCAGGAGAAGGGGGCATGCTAGTGAGCAGAGCATGGAATATACTAGGGAGCAGAACTTGTTCTAGCCAGTTTATGCAGAGTCCTGAGGCAGGTAAGTAAGACTGCCTTCAAATGTGCCAGAGTTGTAGTGGTCAGCTTCTCATTTATTTTTAGAAAAACAGCATTTCAAAAATTACAGATCTTTACTCATCAGGTCAAAAATTGCAGTGTGAATGCAAAGGGCTTTTTGAAAATTTGAAGTTTCTTTAAAGTTCTTTCTGAAGATTTCAGCTGAGTATCATAAATGCTAAGGGAAAATAAAGTAATTCCCAAAAGTATTAAAAAATCCCATAGCCACAGATAATATTCATGAGAAATGACAGGTAAAAAGTTTGAGTATAAATGCAGGAATCTAAAGGTAACTCTAAAGTTTTAAAAATCCAGCAGGAGTTTTGGAAAATTTTTATCAAGTAACAAGTTTTAACAATTGTAGTCTGCAGACCACTGGCATCAGTTATCACCTTGGGATAAAATATTCTTTAAAGAACCATTTGGTTATATTCTGTAAAAGACACCTCTTATGCTCCAGGACTCCAAGGTTCACCTGTGTCTTGCAGTAGGCCATAAAATAAGTCTCAACAGATTTCAAAAGAACACAATAAAGACCATGTTCTCTAAGTACAATGCATCAAAATGAAAAGCTAGTATAAGAAACAGGCCATATATTTGGAAACTAAATTGTACACCCTTAACTAATCCTTGAGTTAAAAGGAAGTAACTTGGAAATTATAAAATATTCAGAAAAGAATGATGAGGAAAGTGCTGCATATTTAAATATGTGGGATATATTTAAAGCAAAACTTAGAGGAAAATATATAGCCTTAAATACATTTATCAAAAAACAAGAACACTTGAAAATTAAATAAGCTAAGTATTCATATCAAGAAAGTAGGAAAGGAACAGAATGAAAGTAAACTGTACAACAGGATAACCATAAAGAAAGAGCACACATAGAAAACGAACCAAAAAAAAAAAAAGAGGATCAGTGAAAGCCAAGATTTGTTCTGTGATGAAAACGTCTAAAAACAAAAATAGAAATAGGAAAACTTGAATAAACACATAACAATGAGACAGCTAGTTTTTCCTAATCCCTCCCTTCTCCTCTCCAAAGACACAAGGTCTAGGTGGTTCAGAAAGTTTTATTGTAACTCCAAGGAACAAATAGATTTTTCTAATGCAACATTACATAGGAGAAAAAAAAAAAAAGAAAAAAAGAAATGTTAACCAGTCCATTTTATGAGGCCAATATAACCTTGATTCTAATTCTGGACAAGTTAGTATAAGGAAATAAAATTATGACGTATTTTCCTTATGAACATAAATGAAAAAAATTGAAATAACATATTAGGAAAAGTAATTCTTCAGTATTAAAAGGCATTATGAGTAGGTAAAGTTTACTGAAGGATGGTTCAGAAAAATTTATAAATGTAATATATTACTTTAAGAAATTACAGGATTTGGAAACCCTATGATCATCTCAAAAGAATGCAAGCATTGTTAAAACTCAAATCTCATTCATGGCAAAAAGCTCTTTCTTTACAACTAGGAATGGAAGGAAACTTTCCTAACCTGAAAAAGAGTACCTGCTGAAAACCTACAGCAAACCTCATCCTTATTGGAGCATTCTCTCTAACATTAGGATGAGACAAGGCTTCCCACCATCACCCCTGTTATTCAGCATTGTGTGGAAGGTCCTAGCCAATGCAATAAAATGAGATAAAGGAAGGAGAATAATAATGGGACAGGGAGATATAAAACTGTTAAAATCAGTTAGAATCATCCTTGTCTCTGTTTCTCTCAAACCCTGCTTCCAATCTGTCAGGAAATCCTTTTGGTTCTACAAAAAGTATCCCAAATCTGATCATGACTTGTGACTTCCCCTGCTATTCCCAGGTCTGACCCACCCGTATCTCTCACTTGGGCTATAGCAGTAGTTTCCTAAGCATTCCCTGCTTCTGTGGTTAGTCCACTCCAGTCTGTTCTCAGCAGAGAACAGCCAGAGCGAACCTTGTAAAACATGAGTTATGTCATTCTCCTCTCCTGCCCAGAACTCAGCCATGGCTATTCATTTCACTCGGAGTAAAATCCAAAGTCCTTGCAGTAGCCCCCAAGGCCCTACACGATCCGGCTTACCTGATCCATGTCCCACTGCTTCCCCCTGCTCACTCCACCCAAGCCATCCTGGCTTCTTTCCTGCCACTTAAACATAGCAGGCATGTTCTTGGTGCCTTTGTAGTGATGCTTTTCTCTGCCTGGAACACTGCGTACCCCAGATAGCTGAATGAGTGACCTCCTTACTGCCTTCAAGTCTTGATTGAAGTCACCGTCTCTTTGAGGTCCACCCCAAGACCTTATTTAATATTGCACCTTCCCCAGCACTCCTGATCCCTCTGACTCTGTTCTACTTTTCTTTTCTTTTCTTTTTTAATAGCGCTTTACCTCTTACTTGCTATATTGTGTGCTTATTTCTTTCTTTCTTTCTTTTTTTTTTTTTTTTTTGCGGTACGCGGTCCTCTCACTGCTGTGGCCTCTCCCGTTGCGGAGCACAGGCTCCAGACGCACAGGCTCAGCGGCCATGGCTCACGGGCCCAGCCGCTCCGCGGCATGTGGGATCTTCCCGGACTGGGGCATGAACCCGTGTCCCCTGCATCGGCAGGCGGACTCTCAACCACTGTGCCACCAGGGAAGCCCTGTGTGCTTATTTCTTATTTTTAGTGTATATTATTTGTCTTTTGCCACTAAAGTGTAAGCTCTGTAAGAGGTTAGGATATTTGTTTTGTTCACTCTTGTATTCCATGTGCTGAGAGCACTTCTTGGCACATGGTAAGCAACGAATAAATATTTGTTGAATATGTGAATGAAGAGCAGTGTGTTATTAGTGCAGGAACAGACAAATGATTGGAATATAACAGATAGCCCAGAAAGAGGATCACTCATAATGATATAGAGATGACATTAGAGATAAATGAGGAAGTAATAGATTACTTAATAAATAATAATTTATTTTGGATACTTGGTTATCCATATGGAAAAAAGTAAATTGAATTCCTACTTCATACCCTACACAAAAAATTATTTCCAGATGGATTAGCAACCTAAAATGAAGATCAGAACTAAAAGTTCTGAAAATATAGGATACTATCTTTATGACTTTAATGTATAGAAAGAGTTCTTATGCATTATATACAAAAGACACAAATTATAAAGGAAAATATAGAGAAATTTAACCACAATTAAAATTTGAAATACTTGCATGACAATAGGCATCAAATGAAGGTAAAAGGCACATCAGATACAAGATGATATCTGCAAACATAAAATTGACAAAAGAATTAGTGTTCTGAATATATAAAAACTCCAACAAATCAACAAGAAAAATATAATCTAATAGAAAAATGGACAAAAGCAATTTACAAAAGCGAAAACATGAATGGCCAATACACAATATGAAAAGATGCTTAACCTTACTTGTAATTAGCCAAGTATATGTTAAAATCACAATGAGGTAAAATTCTGAAACATCTCATTGGCTAAAATTTATATAACTTGTGACACCAAATGTTTTCAAGGCCCAAGAGAGATCTCCTACACTGCTTGTGGGTCAGTTCCACCTGGCAAGCTCTTTTTGCTTGCTTGTCCCTGGACACAAGGAGCCAAAGTGCCTAGGCAACAGCAGCAGCGTATAATTCAGTGGACTCTTGCTGTGTCCCCTGATGAACCTGTACCCTTTGGGGGACCAGGACCTCTAACTCTATGTACAGAGCCAAGAGTTCTGGGACAGGAAGTACAAAGTCTCCCAATGGGTCATTAGGAATGATGGTAAGTGGAGCCAATCCTGTTTTCACCCCTTTTTTCTAATACATGGATTTTTCTTTTTTGGGACACAGTACCCCAGTATCTTTGGGGTCATTGATTCACTGCATATTTAGTGTTCTGAAAGATAGCACTGTACCCTCACAGAGAATTGTCCCTGAACTGGTGCTGCAACTGTGCCTCGGGGATGTTCCAGTGCTTAATCAGGACGGCAGCTTCTGGGTGGTGTGGTATATAATAAGATAGGTGGAAACTGTAGTCATGGGTTCATTGCTGCATCTTTTGTGCTGTCAACCCGGTCTCCTGGTCTGAAACAGTGTTACATGTAACAGTAGTTGGCTGAGATTCTGAAAGCAGGAAAGTGAAACCCATGCTTGGAATATGTCTGTTACTGTGAGAACAAACCACTGGCCCTTTCAGCATGGAAGGAGCCCAGCGTTTCCCCTTTGCCACCCAGTGGTTGGTTGTTCCCCTTGAGAAATGGTGCTGTACCAGGTGCTTGGAGTTGATATTTGGTGACGGCAATAGTGGATAAAACTTGGTAAGTGGGAGTCCACTGTTGTGCCAATGTTGACTCCATCTCTGCCACCATGGCCACTTTGTTCCTGTGCCCATCATGCCAGTACTGGGGTGGCCAATGGAACAGGCTGACCAGGCTGACCAACAAAGCCAAGTCACTTGGTCAGCTTTGTTGTTTAGTGCCTCTTTCTTGGTGGATGCCCGCTGACTGGCTTTAACATGTGATGCAGATATCTTCATAGCACATACTCACTCCTATGTCCATCCACATGTTTCTACCTCAGATTTCCTTGTTCCTGATCTTTCAGTATTTTTGTTTCTGGATTCTCACTAGCCAGCCAAGCCATTTTCTAAAGGCTTGATTTCTAAAGTTGGGCTATTTCCCTTCCACATGAAGTGGGTAACTGGTGCACTGTTTGAAGGTCACCAGTTGGGAGGATTTTCCTTTATCACTATTTATTATGGCCACTCCTGAGTGAGACTACAGTGTGGCTGCTATGAATTTTTGGCTTGCATCTGTACATAGTAAGCCAACCATTTATAAACCAAAATCCAGCCTTTTTCTTGTCCTTCAGCTGGTTGTATAACATCCCCTTACATCCATAGGTGTGAACTGAGGGAGTGGTTTTGGTGCAACCCTGGTGGACGCTGTGGGAGTCTGGCTACTATTCCTACAAGACCACCTGGTCCTGGTTATGTGTGATTCCAGACGCACAGCTTCTGTCTTGTGATGGATTGCTGTTGCACTCTTTTGACATTATGATTTGGCGGGTCTGACAAGACTTAGATTTTGATGGGCAGTTTTAGCCACATGGTCTCATAGCTGGGCACTCTGCAGTAAGTATCACTAGTACCCAAGTGATGGTCTTGAGATACCTAGTCTCATTTAAAGAAACAAGCCTTCTTGGAGAAATGGCTGATTCCAGACATGGGGTAGGAAATATACAAGCCTGGAACATCCTGTCATACCAGATAGCAAGGAAGCAGTAAGAGACTATTGAGAGTATTTCAAAAGGGACTCAGGAGACAATTTGAAGAGGCTCTCCCTAGCCAAAGATATGACAGGTAGAGCTTACAAGAGAGGGGTAACTGAAAGGTGAAACATATCAAATATGTTTAAATAAATGTGTTTATAATGATATTTTAAAAACTAATTGGTCGGACTTCCCTGGTAGCACAGTGGTTAAGAATCTGCCTGCCAGTGTAGGGCACACGGGTTCAAGCCCTGGTCTGGGAAGATCCCACATGCCGTGGAGCAACTAAGCCCGTGTGCTACCACTACTGAACCTGCACTCTAGAGCCCATGAGCCACAACTACTGAGCCCGCATGCCACAACTACTGAAGCCTGTGCACCTAGAGCCCATGCTTCACAACAAGAGAAGCCACTGCAATGAGAAGCCTGTGCACTGCAACAAAGAGTAGCCCCTGCTCGCTGCCACTAGAGATAGCCTGCGCACAGCAACAAAGACCCCAGGCAGCCATAAATTAAAAAAAAAAATCTTAAAAAAAATTGGTAAACCTTGGAGTGGGCAAGTTCATCATCTTGAAGACTGCTAAGTCAATGGACATAATCCAACATTTATCTTCCCTTTATTTTATGAACTGTACCACCGAGTAACAAAATAATAGTTGAGGGGAAGCTTTTCACTATAAAGGTATTTCAACTAATGAATGAAAAAGAAGTGAGAGAATTGAAAATCACCATTTTGCAGCTCTCAAGGAATTAACACATCTAAGCATTGAGCATCAGTAGATGCTAACATCACAAAAAGAGAGATGGCCAGACATTATGTGCTTCCTGACCAAAGAACATAGAAACCAGTCTGTAAAGACTGGAAGAAGTGTTTGCTCCTTCAAATGCACAGACCCTAGAATGTATATATATGTATAACTGAATCACTTTGCTGTACAACAGAAATTAACACATTGTAAATCAACTATACTTCAATAAAGTAAAATTTTGAAAAATGCACAGTCACTAATGCAAGGCTACATGGATCATGAAGAATCAGGCAAATATGACACCGCCAAAAGAAACGAATACAGCTCTAAAGGCAAAGAAACGGAGATCTGTGCTTTGCCTGACAACGAATTCAAAATAATCGTCTTAAAGAAATTGAATGAAATGCAAGAGAACACAGGTAGACAACTAAACAAAATCAAGAAAATGATGCATGAATAAAGTGAAAAGTTTAATAAAGAAATAAAACCATAAAAAGAGGTAAACAGAATTATTGGAGCTGAAGAATACAATGAAATGTTGAAGTTCAGTAGAGAATTTCAACAACAGATTTGTTCATGTAGAAGAATTAATCAGCGAACGCAAAGACAAATCATTTGAAATTAGCTAGTTAGAGGAACAAAAAGGACAAAGAATGAAAAAGAGTGAAGAAAACTTATGCGAATTATGTGATACCCTCAAGTGTTTGAAAATTTCCATCATGGGAGTCCTAGAAGGAGAAGAGAGAGAGAAAGGAGCGAAAAGATTATTTAAAGAAATAATAGCTGAAAACTTTGCAAGTCTTGGGAATGATAATGACACGCAAGTATTGGAAGCTCAAAGGACCCCAAGCAGGATCAACCCAAAGAACATTACTCTGAGATACATTGTAATTAAAATGTTAAAAGCCAAAGACAAGGGTAGAATTTTGAAAGCAGCAAGAGAAAATGACTTGTCCTATGCAAGGGGATCTCCATGAGGCTATCAGTGGATTTCTCTGCAGAAACCTTGCAGACCAGTAGGTGGTGGGATGGTATATTCAAAGTGCTGAAAGAAAAAACTGCCAGGTAAGAATACTATACCAAACAAAACTGTCCTTCAGAAATGAAGAAGAGTTAAAGATATTCCCAGATAAACAAAAGCTATGGGAGTTCATCACCACTAGACCTGCCTTAGAAGAAAAGTTAAGAGAGTTCTTCAAGTCGAAATGAAAGGATGCTAAGTAAACAACGTGAAAATATATAAAAGTATAAAACTGACTGGTAAAGGTAAAAATGCAGTCAAATGCAGAACACCCTAATTCTGTAATGGAGGTGTGTAAATCACTTTAACTCTAGTAGAAAAGTTGAAAGCCAATAATATTAAAAATAACTATAGCTGTAGTAACTTATTAACAGATAAACAATATAAAAAATGTAAAGTGTGACATCAATAGCATAAAATGTGAGGGAAAGAGAAGTAAAAGTATAGAGTTTTTGTACGTAATCGAAGCTAAGTTATCAGCTTAAAATAGACTATTATATCTATAAGATGTTTAATGTAAGCCTTATGGTAACCACAAAGGAAAAAACCTATAATAGTTACACAAAAGACAAAGGTATTAAAGAATACCATTACAAAAGACAAATTATAAAGGAAGACAGTAAGAGAGGAAAAAGAAAGAAGGAAGTAAAAAAAAAGGCAGTCAGAAAATAATGAGTAAAATGGCAATAGAAAGTTCTTACCTATCAGTAATTACTTTAAACATAAATGAACTAAATTCTTCATTCAAAAGACACATAGTGGCTGAATGGATTTAAAAAAAAAAACAGTATTCAACAATATGCTGCCTATAAGAGACTCACACTAGCTTTAAGTACACACATAGGTAGAAAGCAAAGGGATGGAAAAAGATACTCCATGCAAATGGTAACCAACAGATAACAGGAGTGACTATACTTATATCAGATAAAATAGACTTTCGTTCAGAATTGGTCACAAGAGACAAAGAAGGTGACTACACAGTGACAAAGGGATTAAATCATCAAGAGGATATAACAATTGTAAATATATGTATCCAGCATTGGAACATCTAAATATTTAAGGCAAATATTAACAGAACTGAAGGGAGAAATAGGCAGCAATAAAATAATAGTAGTAGACGTCAATACCCCTCTTTTAACATCCGGTAGATCACCCAGACAGAAAATTAATAAGGAAACAGTAGATATGAATAACACTAGAAACTAAATATACCTGACAGACATATACAGAATATTCCATCCAACAGCACCAGAATACACATTCTTTGCAAGCACACATGGAATATTCTCCAGGATCGAATATATATTAGGCCACAAAGCAAGCCTTAACAAATTTAAGAAAACTGAAATTACATCTAGTATGTTTTCCAAACACAATGGTATGAAAGTGGAAATAAATAACAGGAGGAAAACTGAAATATTCAAAAGTAGTGGAAATCAAACTATACACTCCTGAGTTAAGAAATCAAAAGGGAATTCAAGAAAGTATTTTGAGACAAATGAAGATGAAAACACAAATACCAAAACTTATAGGATGCAGTAAAAACATTCCCAAGAGGGAAGCTTATAGTGATAAATGCGTACATTGAAGAAAAAGAAATATCTCAAATAAACAACCTTACTTTACACCTTAAGGATTTAGAAAAAGAATAATCTAAGCCCAAAGTTACCAGAAGGAAGGAAATAATAAAGATCACAGCAGAAGTAAATGAAATCAAGACTAGAAAGAAAACAGAAAAAAATCATTGAAACTAAGAGTTGTTTTTTTGAAAAAGATAAACAGAATTGATAAGCCTTTAGCTAGACTAACCAAGAATAAAGGAGAGTGGGCTCAAATAAACAAAACTATAAATGAGACATTACAACTGATACCACAGAAATACAAAGGATCATAAAAGACTGCTGTGAAAAAGTATACACCAACAAATTGGATAACCTAGAAGAAATGCGTAAGTGCCTAGAAACATACAACCCACCAAGACTGAATCATGAAGACAGAAAATCTGAGCAAACCAATTAAGGAGACTGAGATAGTAATAAAAAAATCCTGCCCCCTCAAAAAGACCCAGGACCAGATATCTTCACTGGCAAATTCTGCCAAACATTTAAAGAAGAATTAACGCTAGTCCTCAAAACTCTTCCAAAAAAACTGAAGAGGAGGGGACAGTCTCAAACTAATTTTATGAGGCCAGCATTACCCTGATATAAAAGCCAGATAAAGATGCTACAAGGGAAGAAAACTACAAGCCAGGATCACTGAATAATGTAGATGCAAAAATTCTCAACAAAATATTAGCAAATCAAATTCAACAGCACATTGGAAGGATCACATACCATGATCAAGCAGGATTTATCCCTGGAATGCAAGGATGGGTCAACAGCTGCAAATCAGTAAATGAGATATACCAGATTAATAGAATGAAGGATAAAAATCATGACTCTCAATAGATGCAGAAAAAAATCACTTGCCAAAATTCAGCACCCTTTCATGACAAAAGCTCTCAGACAAATTTGAGAGGTATAGGAGAAACATACTTCAATGTAATAAAGGCCAAATATGACAGACCCACAGATAATGTCATAGTCAGTGGTGAAAAGCTGAAAGCTTTTCTGTCGGGATCAGAAACAAGACACTCTCTATACGCCTATTCAACATAATACTGGAAATCTTATCCAGAGCAATTAGGCAAGAAATGGAAATTAAAGGTATCCTATCAGAAAGGAAGAAGTAAAATTGTCTGTCAATGACATGGTCTTATATATAGAATACCCTAAAGACTTCACCAAAAAACTGTTAAAAGTAATCAATGAATTCAGTAAAGTTACAGTAATGTAACATATGAAAATCAGTTGCATTTCCATACAGTAAAAATGAAATATCTGAAAGAGAAATAGAGAAAACAATCTCACTCACAATAGCATCAAAAGCAATAAAATAATCAGGAATAAATTTACCCAAGGAAGTGACAAATATTTATACTGTAAACTATAAGACATTGATGAAAGAAATTGAAGAAGGCACAAATAAGAGGAGAGATATCTCATGTTCATGGGTTGGAAAGATTAATATTTTAAAATGTCCATACTACCCAAGGCCATTCTATAGATTAAATGTAATTCCACATCAAACCCAATATCAAAATTCCAATGGCATTTTTTACAGAAATAGAAAAAATAATCCTAAAATGTGTATGGAACCAAAAAAGATCCCAAAGAGCCAAATCAATTTTGAGAAAGAAGAACAAAGCTGAAGGCATCACACTTCCTGATTTCAAATTATACTACAAAACTATAGTAATCAAAACAATATGTTACTGCAATAAAAACAGACATATAGACCAATGAAATAGAATAGAAGAGAAGAGAAGAGAAGAGAGCCCGAAAATAAGCTCATGCATATATGGTCAACTAACACTTGACAATGGAGCCAAGAATACTCAGTGGGGAAAAGTCTATTAAATAAATGATGTCGAGAGAAATGGATATTCACATACAAAAAAATGGACCCCATCTCACACCACTCACAAAAATTAACTTGAAATGAATTGACGACTTGAATGTAAAGATCTGAAACCATAGAACTCCTAGAAGGAAACAGAGAGAAAAAAAATTCCTTGACATTGGCCTTGGCAATGATATTTTGGATATGACACCAAAAGCACAGGCAACAAAGCAAAAATAAACAAGTGACATTACATCAAACTAAAAAGCTTATGCACAGCCACGGAAACAGCAGAATGAAGAAGCAATGGAATGGAGAAAATATTTGCAAACCATGTATCAGATAAGGGGTTAATATCCAAAATATATAGGGAACACATACAATTCAATAACCCTCCCTCAAAAAAAACCCCTCCAAATTATCTGATTGAAAATGGCAGAGGACCTGAATAGACATTTTTCTAAGAAGACTTACAAATGGTCAAGTACATGAAAAGATGCTCAACATCACTGATCATCAGGGAAATGCAAATCAAACCCACAATGAGGTATCACTTCACATCTGTTAGAATGGCTACTGCTGAAAAGGCAAAAGATAACAAGGATGGCAAGGATGTGGAGAAAAGAGAACCCTAGTGCACTGTTGGTGGGAATGTAAGTAGGTAAAGCCATTATGGAAAACAGAATGGAGGTTCCTCAGAAATTAGAAATAGAACTACCGAATAATCAAGCAATCCCACTTCTGGGTATATATCCAAAGGAAATGAAATCAGTATCTCGAAGAGATATCTGCACTCCTGTGGTCATTCCAGCATTATCAGCCATAGCCAACCTAATGATGGAAACAACCTAAGTGGCTATTAACAGACTAATGGATAAGGATGGTGTGCTATTGATGTGTATATAAATATATATATGTATGTGTGTGTGTGTGTATATATATATATATATATATATATATATATATATATATATACACACATACATAATGTAATATTAGCCATAAAAAACAAAGGAATTCTGTTATTTGTGACAATGTGGGTAGACCTTTAGGGCATTATCCTAAATGAAATAAGTCATACAGAGAAAGACAAATACTGTATAATTTCACTTACGTTAGAAGCTAAAAAAAACAGACAAATTCATAGAACAGAGAGTAGTATGGTGGTTTCCAGAGGTTGTTGGGGGAATTGTTTACAAACTTCCAGTTATAAGATGAGTAAGTTCTGGGGATCTAATATTCATCATGGTGACTATAGTTAATGATACTGTACTTTATAGTTGACAGTTACCAAGAGAGTAGATTTTAAATATTCTCACTACAAAAAGATTGTAATTGTGTGAGGTGATAAATGTGTTAACTAACCTTATTGTTTTAATTATTTCACAGTATATATGTGTGTCAAATATGTGATGACGTTATAAATGTCATGTCAATTATATACCAATAAAGCTGGAAAAAATCTTTTAAAAAGTTTAAAAAATTACATAGTACCACCTATAGTTTTGCCTAAAGGATGAAATCTGAGGTTGATCACGCCTCTGGATCCAGCAGCAAATTTGCAGAAAATATTGAGGATAGAGGAACAAGTTGAATTGCACCACAAGAATGCAATTGGCAAAATCCACACTGTGGGAAATTCTGCAGGTCAAGTGGCTCATGTTTTCTTCAATAGATAAATTAAAAGGGAAGGAATGGAGAGGGAACCTGTCAATTGAAAGAACTTTAAAGACATAATCAGATTTTTTTAAATGAGCAAGACCAAAGTATAGTATCAGAATAGATAACTTGAGTGATAAAAATATAAAGAAACATAAGGAAGTGAATACTATAAAATTCAGACAGTGGTTAGTTTTGGGGGGAGGAAGGGAGTTGTGACTGGGGTGTAATACAAGGAGGGATTTCTGGGGTGGGTGGCAAAGTTCTAAATCTTGACCTGGGTGGTGGTTAGTAGGCCATTTGAGTAATGATAGGCGTTGAATTTTGCATCTGTTTTATGTGGTTTTTCTGTATCTGTTTTACTTTATAATAAAAGGTTAAAATATTTTAAATAAAATAGTGCACACTACATCTTCTTTGATGATATTCATGTTGTTTACTAGACTACTGTAAATTCTGAGAAATTCTGCCATTAATAAACCTTGCTTTGTTTAAACCACACACACACTTGAAGCCAAATAAAAGAATGCTTAGGTTATACTGGAAGCCACTAGATAAAACATCTGATTGCTTCAACGAGGAGTTTTATTCTTAGAACTTCTGCTTATCCTAAGTTAAGTACCTTTCTAAAAATTTTGACATTGGTTATATAACAGTTCCCTGGAGGATTATTTCAGCCACCCATGGCCCCCCTTGGAGACCTTTGTCCAGCTGGAGCTAGTTCATTCTCCCTGCTATCAGAGGTCTTATCTTGATCCTTATTATACATAAAAGGGGGTTAAATATCTCTCTACCTGCAATAAATTTTTGTTTGGTCATTTTAAGTTTTACATCACGAGGATGTAGTGAAGATGTAAAAGATATAGACTCTGGGGCCGTCTGTGTGATACTATAGACAATGGTCAGGAAAGGCTGGTTGCTAAAATAGCCTGTTATATACCATGTGTGGAGAATACTGAAGGCGTGCAGTACTCTTCGGTACCATCACTGTTAGTCGCTGTGAGATACAGAAATATTTTATTCGGTGAACTCCTCAGTTTCTGAACTTCAGGGGCTACGGTGCCTCAGCTTGGCACACCGCACGGCTCCTGGATACCTTTGTGGCCTTTTATGTTTGGTAATGCTGCCCAGCTCCTTTTCTACCTGTCCTTCTCCAGAGATTCCCTGTCATCATTCCTGTGATGGTTAATTTTATGTGTGGACTTGACTTGGCCAAGGGATGCCCAGAAAGCTGGTAAAACATCATTTCTGGGTGTGTCTGTGAGCGTTTCTGGAAGAGATTAGCATTTGAATCAGTACACTGAGTAGATCAACCTCACCAGTGCGGGTGGGCATCATCCAAACCACTGAGAGTCTGCACAGAACCAAATGGCAGAGGGAGGGTGAATTCACTCTCTTTGCTTGAGCTGGGACACCCGTCTCCTCCTGTCCTTGAGCGTCAGTGCTCCTGGTTATCAGGCCTTCAGACTTAGACTGGGATTCACATCATTGGTTCTCAGGCTTTCAGGTTTGGACTAGAATTATAGTACCACCTTTCCTGGGCCTCCAGCTTGCAGACTGTAGCTCATGGGACTCCTCAGCCTCCATAACTGTGGGAGCCAATTCATCATAATGAATCTCTCTGTATATATATATTTGTATAAATCCTGTTGGTTCTGTTTCTTTGGAGAACCTTGACTAATATAATTCCCTCATCCCAGGAATGCAGGGAAGTAAAATTAGCAGTGAATCCTTGTTTCAGAGACTTGAGGATAGTCAATTTTAGTAAATACTCAGTAAATATTTATTCACTAGCAGCAAACAATTCACTTGTAAACAGGAAAAATGGTATCTAGTGATGTATAACTTGAACAATGCATATGCTTATGTTTTTCCTTGAATTTTTTTCTTTCCCTTAAAAAAATGTATGTATTTGGGCTTCCTTGGTGGTGCAGTGGTTGAGAGTCCACCTGCCGATGCAGGGGACACAGGTTCGAGCCCTGTTCCAGGAAGATCCCACATGCCGCAGTGCAACTCATCCTGTGCACCACAACTACTGAGCCTGTGCTCTAGAGCCCGCGAGCCACAACTACTGAGCTCACGTGCCACAACTACTGAAGCCTGCACGCCTAGAGCCCATGCTCTGCAACAAGAGAAGCCACCGCAATGAGAAGCCTGTGCACCACAATGAAGAGTAGCCCCCGCTCGCCTCAACTAGAGAAAGCCCGCACGCAGCAATGAAGACCCAACACAGCCAAAAAAAAAAAAAAAAATCTATTCCTGGCTTCTGAAAAAAATAATAAAATAAAGTAATGTAAATCTATTACATACAAACTTGAAAAATATATTTGTATATTCTCACCGCTGCAATATAATCATGATTATGATTTTATATATTTCTTTCTAGTCTGTTTTGGTATGAATTATTTTCATAGTTTTGTAATAAAAACATGCATATAACTGTGATTTTTCCCTTTTAAACTTAGCCTTAGGTAATTATGATACAATTATATATATATTTCCATATTGCATTGTTATCACAAGAGTAATTTTTTTACTGCATTAAACTTCATCATTTGGCTCTATCATATTTTTTAACTGTTAACCTACTTTTGGTTAATATGTTTCCCATCACAGTTGAGCAAATATATTTTTTATAATGTATAACGTCATGCACATTTCTTTTTGGTTGTTGCTCTGAATTCTTAAAGTAGTATATTAACAGGTGTCAGGAATTTCAGTAAACTTCTATCTAATTTTTCTTTTAGCTCTAATTTTTCTTTTAGTCATCGAATCTAGCAAATCTAGTGATTGTTAAAGTAGGAGGAATATATTAATTTGCCAGCTGTTGTTCTACCCACGATCTTAATGATATATGACTTAATAAAGCCATGTAAAACTTGAGTGAGGCAGTAATCTTGTTTACATCTAGGAATTGACCACAGAATAGCAGTTGTGGACAGTTTAGAAACTCATGGTAGAAAAATGAAGATTCTTTATTTGGAGCCCAGGAAAAGTAATGCAGCATTTTAGATGTGTGTAAGTATGTGCATCCTTGGGACATGGTTCTTAGTTTTCATTATATGTTCAAAGAAATCCAATAACTAACCACTGGTGTGAGCCCAATGTTTGTTAGTTGAATGGAATGCCATTTTTGTGAGTTTCTTTATTTGTTGTTCCCTCTTTCCCTGCCTTCCCCTGTCTCTCTTTCCTTATTCATTATGTTCAGTACTCGAACTCAGAAAAAGGTTCTTTTTGGTGAGCAGTGATTTATCACATGAAAGTTTCTAATGACTTAAAAAATTTAAAAAAACTGAACACATGTGAAATCGTTAATCAAATACTGTGTCAATCTGTTTTGATTTGGGGAAGTTTTCCCATTTAAATCAGTAATTTAGTGTTACCTTCCTTTGTTAGAATTTTTAAAGAAAGCACGACCAGGATGCTGATCATTAAATAAATTTCTGCTATTCCTACAACTTACTATGTTTTGACAAGTCCATAATGAACTGAGTGTTGAAATCATTCATCAAATGCAGTTATCCTTTTGCTGCGTTATTTCAAAAGGTAGAGCTTTACTAACTCCATTAAAATTTGAGGCTTTCTAAGTTTTTGCACAACTAAAGCAAAGAGACATTCTGTTAAAATAACCTTAAATAAAATTCTTTTTAAATGTTAAAAACTCTACTTCTTTAAAACATAAAATCTTAGTCATTTTTTATTACCAGATGACAGGAACAACTTCTCTTTTCTAGTGTAACAGGGCTTCTGATATGCAATGACCACCTTGTTTTTGACAAAGGACTAACCAGTATCGTATTTTTTCTTAGGAATGGGCTGTTTCTGGGGAGCTGAAAGGAAATTCTGGACCCTGAAAGGAGTATATTCAACTCAAGTTGGTTATGCAGGAGGCTACACTCCCAATCCTACTTATGAGGAAGTCTGCTCAGGTAGGAAGAATTTGCTCTATCATATAAGGAACAAGGACGGACTTGTCCCTGCTGGCGGATGACAGGATCTTTAAAATGGAAATAATTTTTTTGTGTGTTTTCTCAGTCTTCTCTTGCCTGTTTCTATAAATATACTTGCTGGCCTTTCACTTCATATTTTTAGAAGATAATAGACTTCCTACGGAATGTGTCATTTAGCGTTTGTTGCAGAAAAATCACCCTGAAACTTAATCGCTAAAACAATCATTTGTTACCTTATGATTCTGTGGGTCAGCAATTTAGACTAAGCTCAGCCTGGTGGTTCTTCTGCTGGTTTCATCTGGGTTCATTCATGTGATTCCAGTCAACTGGTGGGTTGCCTGGGGGCTAGTTGGTCTTTGATGGCTTCGCCCATACATCTGGCAGTTGCTGCTGGCTGTCACTTCCTCTTGCCTGGGGTAATGGGGATGATGGAACGTATGTCTTCACACACTGGCCTGGGTGAATTCATGTGATGGCGGATGCAGAGATTAGGAGCAGTAAGAGAGGGCAAGCACCATTCTGCTAGTACTTTTCAAGTCTCTGAGTCACATTCACTATTGGTCCCATTGACCAAAGCAGGTCACATGGTCTAGCCCAGAATCTGTGTGGGAGGGACTTCCCAAAGGCAGGTGTACAGGGAGATGTGAAGAAATTGGGACCATCACCACATCACTCTATCACCTGGGACAAATATGTCATATACCAGACTTGTTTTCTTGAGGGAAAGACACTAAAAATCAGGCTATAATGAAGGGATTGTCAAACTGTGGCTTGCAGGCTAAATCCTGCCTGCTGCCTGTTTATATAAAGTTTTTTTTTTTAAACACAGACATGACTATTTATTTATGTTATCTGTGAATGTTTTCATGCCACAGTTGCAGTTGAGTGGATACATCTGAGACAGTATGGCCTGTGAAACCTAAAATGTTTATGATCTGGCCCTTTACAGAAAAATATTTGCTGACCGGGATAGGCAGTTGGCTCCATGGCAAATTCTAGCTCAATTACCAGATAACCTTTCTGGAATTCATTTTGTTTTGTTATTTCTGGCCTTCAAGGATTTCCTTTTATCTTTCTGCCAGCTCTGGTTGCATTTAAAACACACTATTTTTCTCTTAAAAATTTTTTTTCATTTTAAATATAAAAATGGTATATATTTAAGGTGTACAACATGATACTTTGATATACATAGTGAAACAATTACTAATAGTTAAGCTAATTAACATACTAATCTCCTCATGTACTTTTTTTGTGTGGTGAGAGCACCTTTGATCTACTCTCTTAGCAAATTCCAAGTATACAATACAGTATTACTAAGTACAGTCACCATGCTGTGTACCTTGTATCTCTACAGCTAATTCATCTTACATAAATAAACGTTTGTACCCTTTGACCAACATCTCCCCATTTCCCTGGTAACCACCATTCTACTCTCTGCTTCTGTGAGTTCGATTTTTTTAGACTCCACTTATAAGTGAGACGGTGCAGTATTCTTTTTCTGTGTCTAGTTTATTTCACTTAGCATAGTGTCCTACAGGCTCACTCATGTTGTTGCAAATGGCAGAATTTCCTTCATTTTTTTAGGCTGAATAGTGTTCCGTGTGTATGTGCCACATCTTCTTTATCCCTTCATTGATGGACATTTAAGTTGTTTCATACCTTGGCTATTGTGAATTATGCTGCAGTGCACTTGGGAGCACAGATGTCTCTTTAAGATACGGATTTCACTTCCTTTGTGTGTATACCCAGAAGAGAGGTTGCTGGATCGTATGATAGTTCTGTTTTGAATTTCTTGAGGCACATCCATACTGTAAAATACATTTTTTAAAAGAATATTTTATTTACTATCTTAAGAGTTCTTAATAGGGAGAGTTTATCTAATATACAGCCCACACCACATTGACAGAAATGGGATTTAAAAAAAATATGTAAATAGTCTTATCGTTTAAAAATAAAGATTTGCATTGGCGTTATTTGTGGAGGGCCCTCTCAGCTCTTTGAGGGCACTGCGAATGTAGGTGGCGGGGGGGAATTGGAGTTTGGGAGTTTGTTCAATAATGAGCGTGTCGATTTGTTTGCTACAGTATGAATTCTGATTTTTAAATGAAATTTGAACTGTGCAACAATGAAAATATCATGAAAATATACATATTCTTCTTTTTCTTGCTTCTGGAGAAGAATTGAAATAATTCTGATCGGTGTTGAGAATGTGGAATATCGAACAAAATACGTTAATGGTTAATCCATTTTTTTCCTCTCCTTCTGTTTCAAAATTAAACAAATGCTTATGCAGAACTATAAATAGAGAGATTCAGATGAACCCTGGAGATTGCCCAGGTGTATCCTCTTAAATCTTAGGAATGGAAATGAATAGATTCCTTCCTGTAATTGCAGACATGACTTAATAGCCTAAGACAAAAAGTTGCTAAGAAAACCTCCAGATATCTACTGCTTATACTGTTACTGTCTACCAGCAAAATGTTAATCATCAATTAGAATATCGTGGTTGCTGGTTTGCTCAGACTCTCTTCAATTCAGTTCTTCACCCTAACAAGAACAACATGATAATTGCCCTTTGTTGAACTCCTACTATGTGCCAGACACTGTAACAAGCACTTTTTGCATCTTTGCTTTTTTCCATCTAATCTTTCAGACAGCCCCATGAAGGGCCTCAGTTTCTGCTTTTTTACAGAGGGAGTGTTGAGGCTCAGAGAGAATAAGTAACTTACCTGAGGTCATATCTCCCGATCTCATTAGCTGTCAGCTCAAAACTTATGCCACTGACTGTGGTGTAAGTCACCCAGCTGTCATCACGGCCCAGCCATTCTCCATCCACCTATTTATGCTTCCCTCCTCCACATATTCTCTTTCATGTATACTTTTGAATCTATCGGTATGCTTTTTAATGATTACTGTAAGGAAAATACCAAGCAGTTTTTTTGGGTCTTTCTGATGTTTAAAAGGAAAAAGGAAAAAACCCTTTTAAGATACAGTTCATGCAGACATCTGGTGCGTTAGAGGCCTGTAGCAACAGTGAAGTACAGAAACCACGGAGGCTGGTAAAGAACTCTCTATTTGATGTGAGCACTACCTGCTAAGTTAGCGGTGGCATCCGGAAGCATGGTTGTCATGGAAACTTGTTCCTGATTGGAAAAAGATAGTTATAGGGTCTTATCCAGACTCAGAAGGAGAGATGATTTCTTTCCCCAGGCTTTTTTTTTTGTTCTGATCATGAAAGGGAAAAACAAAAAGGCAGACAGAAGCTGTGATAGAAAGGGCTCTCTAGCACAGAAGTGGTGGAGCCTTCAGATCCCTGGGAATAGCAGGGAAGGAGAACAAACAAGGTCCCCAGCTAATTAAAGATTTTTGACCAAGGAGAGGGATGGGGGAGACAGAAAGCAGGTTATACTGGTTAGGCCTCCCTACTGGGGCCTCAGGTGCTCAAAGCCTTGTTGAACAAGTCAGCCCTGGAGGGGTCTGCCTTGCAAGAAAGAAAAACCCAGGCTCTGCTAAGATGTATAATCGTTGCTGAGGTTTCATGTGAGAGAAATACTAGTCTGTGCTCCAGTATTTGCATTAATTTCCAAACTGCTTACTCTTGTGTTTGCAATTAAGCTTGTAAAACTTTGGTCACAACCAGGAGTCTTTTGTAAAGGTTTTCCTTTCTTCCTTCCTTCTTGCCTTCCTTCAAGAAAAGAAGCCCAAGGACCTGGATTGTGTGGCAACTGTCTTCTCTCACAGAGCAGGACGCCTGAGCCTGAGGTGCCATTGGGTTTTTTGGGGGCAGGTGCCAGAATTATAGGGCTAGCACTCAGGAAGGGGTTCTCAAAACCCACTGGGCTAGCTTTACCACTCCCTTCTACCCTGACCGATCATCTGGGAGATGCTTCTAGAGTCAGAGCTTGTGTCAGAGCTTCCACAAGTATTGTCTTGGCGAACAGATTGGTGATCACAAGCCATGGAACCAGAGCCATTGGCTGAAGTTGGTCATGCCTGCTTGCTAGCGGGTATGCATGTGAATGTGAAAGCAGGTGTGTGTCCAGACAGGCTGCATATCAATGTCTGAATGGTGTTTCTGTGTGGCTCCAGATGGGCCAGCGATTGGAGTTGTGCTTCGGCACGTGGAAAAGACATATGACTTCTAGTAACAGCCAGGAGAGGAGGTGGACCCCACGGTGACATTTATTAACGGCTCACCAAGGGGTCTGTTACATGCTGGGTGATCTGTGTGAGTCTAGAGCCTAACACATGTAGAAGATCCATGGGGAAAACAGTTCCTGAAGCATTTGCAAAGTTGCCTTTTGGGAATGAAGTATAAAATAAGCCTGTAATGCATCAGAGCCAAGACAGGCAATCACTTAGAAGAGAGCTTGGCTTTTGGGTCTTTGGGACCTCAGAGTAACCTGACGGAATGCCCTGATGTATATGTAAAAGGAAAAGAAGAGAACCTTAGCAGGGAGGCTGGTCAGCCAGGTCTGCCAGGCCGGCCTGGGAAAGGGGAGGTCCTGCTGGCACCCCCCCCCGGGTTGCTCTGTAAGGTTTGGCTGCTGGACAGACTCCCAGAGCCTGACACCATGACACTTTTAGGTTCTATCACTAACTCGTCTTGTTCTGATACACACTCTGTAGAAACTTCTCGTCTTTTGTCCTCCCGTGGAGATTATTTACAGGAAGAGAATGCAAGGAGACCAGGTCAGCCAGACAGTTCTACTTCTCATTTCAAATTCAATGAAATGCTATTCTGAGAAGTATATCTCAGTCTATTGTGAGTTTAGTCTACACAGGTCATTCTCTCCATATTCAATTAACCGTGGGTTACATTCAGTGTAGAGATGGAATTTGGCCTTCAGAGCTGAGAGTCAGAAGCCTGACTGCCATGATTTTCCAAAGTCTGTGATTGCCTCCTTGCGTTTCCCTAGAGACTCCGTCCCTCACATGTCCATCATTTCATTTAAACCTGTTTTAAAAGTGACCACCCTCCTATAATAGGCACTTAAACTTCCTTTCCTCAGATTCATCAATTAGTGCTGGAGCTCACAGCCTGAGAAACTTGCATCTCTCAGGTATTTTAGGCCTGAATTCTGAGTCCTCTGAGAGCTGCCCATCACCAGCTCCTGCACCAAGAACCCAGTCTCAGCTTAGACGCAGGGTAGCATTGCTCACAGCCACTGTTTGGCTACTGTTTCTTGTTGTGTCTCAGATCTGTCTCTAAGACATGTGCTGAGAAGTAATTTAAGTCTTAGTGGCCATCATTCTGTTCCTGAAATGATTTCTAAGGATTCATTCATTCACAAGGTATTCCTTAACAGCTCAGTGTATGCCTGGCACTGGAGAACCCATAAAAACCTAGAAGGGAACAGCCAGGAAGAGCCTAAATTTCGTGTAGGCTTTCTTGACGAATTAAATTCACCATTGATTGGGAATGTACTGCATACAAGACATTGTACTAAGTACTTCATATCATTGTATGTGATACCAAGTGGAAAAATGCTAGTACCTGTCTTCCAGAATTCTTTCTCTGTAGTTAAATGAAAGCTTGATCTTTCACATTTAAAGAGTTGTGCTGGCCCTGGCTTTAGACACACACACACACACACACACACTCTCACACAAACTACACGTTTGTTATGCAAACCAACTGATTAAATGGCATGCTGTTGCTTTCCTACGTTGATTTTAGAAGTAATTGAGCTATTCAGTTTCTTGAATACCCTGATAGAGAATTATTCTTACATTTTATAATAACGACTACACAGATGAAAATATGAAAAGACATTCTGCAATGGATAAGCATTCTGGGTTAATTTCAGTGCATTAGCCTAATACACAAATAACCCCATTTCTGGCAAGAAAACCCAGGATGTTCATTCACTGGGTAATATCTTTTCGTATTTTGCTTACAGATGTTCAGAACAATTCCATGTTTATCAGTCTATTCAAAAGCTTTTAGAAATCTGCACAGCCAAGTGGCACCAAAACCAGAAGCATGAAAGGGACTGTACAACTTTCTCTCATAAGAGAGATTTATGCAGTCACCATAGAAAAGCTGAGGCCCAGACGCTTTTCTTTATCAACAGAATACTCTGGTGGATTCATGCAACGTGTTTGGTAGAAGTCCCGAGCTGGAGCCAGGGCTTGGGAGGAGCAGAGTGGGAGGCTCCTGTCACCTTCTGGTGGTGTCCATGCCGAGGCTGTACCACTCTTTGGACTCAGTTGCCTCTCTTGTAAAATGGGGACAGCGCTGCTTTATGAAGCCCATAGGGTTGTGGTAAGGTTCTTATTTGAAAATAAAATTATTTCATATTGGGAGTAGGAAATCCAGGACATAAGCTTTCTATCACTCTAGCTCTTGGGTATATTAAAGATAAAATGATGGGTCAGGAAGCGTCGCTTGGCAGGGGCCTGGCTGGGCTCAGCCCACAGAACGTGCACGCAGCGCAACAAGCCGAAGCCGTTTTCTTCCTTTTCTCTTCTGTGTTCTCAATAGGTCATATCCACCACCCTCTCCAAATGCAAATCCTTATTTCCTCGATGCTTCAGAGCTCTAACAAAGCATTGAATAATTTCCCCACTAATATAAAAAAACTCAATATACTTTTTTAGTTTGACAATTTCTGAAGTGTTTGGGTGGATGTGCATGTCTATGTATCTTGCATGAGATTAATGACCCCATTCTTTTTCAAAGTAGTGATGAGTTCTGTTATTAGCAGATTTTACCAAGCAATGTAAAACTCTTTCTAAATTCCTTGCAGACTACATTAAATCTCTCTTTAGTGCATAGTAAGTCCTATTGTACTCTTTTCAATGTCAGTCAAGGTAAATTACTAAGTTATTGACATATCACTGAAGATGCCAGAATTCTGGTGTTCAGTTCTTGCTATAAGCAATTTGATCACTTTTTGCTCCTCTTATATTAGACATAAAATTAACCTTGAACTTGTAGCAGGCAGGGTGAAAATGCTTACCTCTCTCAAACCACCAGGCAGAAAGCAAGCTCCAAGGTCAGGGGTCCTGTGACTCCTAGTTATAACCTGGGTTCTAGGACCAAATACAACTTCTCCACGCATCATGCCCTTTTAAGTGAGGATGGCGATCAAGAATTCAGAGTGGGGCTTCCCTGGTGGCGCAGTGGTTGAGAGTCCGCCTGCCAATGCAGGGGACGTGGGTTCGTGCCCCGGGCCGGGAAGACCCCACATGCCGCGGAGCGGCTGGGCCCGTGAGCCATGGCCGCTGAGCCTGTGCGTCCGGAGCCTGTGCTCCGCAGCGGGAGAGGTCACAACAGTGAGAGGCCTGCGTGCCGCAAAAAAAAAAAAAAAAAAAAAGAATTCAGAGTGGAGGTGGCTGTTGAGTTTGAATTAAGATTTTGAGAGCTCAATTATCATTTCAGTTAGGCTGGATTTTTTTTTTTAATTGAGTACTGGGGTTTTTAATTTTTTTAAATATTTTTTAAATTTATTTTTTTTTACGGTACGCGGGCCTCTCACTCTTGTGGCCTCTCCGGTTGCGGAGCACAGGCTCCAGACACACAGGCTCAGCGGCCATGGCTCACGGGCCCAGCCGCTCCGCAGCATGTGGCATCTTCCCGGACTGGGGTATGAACCCGTGTCCCCTGCATCAGCAGGCGGACTCTCAACCACTGCGCCATCGGGGAAGCCCTGGGGTTTTTAAATAGTTCTTGTGTCTGCTGGATGCTCTCAGTGCTGTGTGCTATAGCCGGGAGCCGAGCTGAGGGTGTGACAGCAGAGCGTGCTGGAGCCTCTCATGTTAACCAGTGTGCTGGCATCTCTCGTTTCTCCTGACCTTGGAGCCAGAAAGGAAATCATTCGACCAGCAGGTGTTGTTGCCTTGCCCTCTTTCAGAGCTTCTGCAGGTCTGGTTTCCAGCCTGGGCTGTGGGCCGTGGGGCCTGCAGAGTTGGGAACAGTCTGCAAATCGATTTGTCCACCAGGCAGGTGCTGAAGGTCTGAGTAACCATCTCTCTCACAGCTACTTCGGATTTTCAGTCTGCAAGGGAGATGACGTTGTGAAAATGAAAGACACATTCATGCAGTCTTACTGAGCTCAGAGCAGCTTTTGGTCTTCACCAGTATGCCCTTCATGCCTGGATTCTAGAACCCCGGAGCACCTGTACTTGTGCAGAGGCTTAACAAAATCACGTGATCTCTCGTGCTCACACAGCCGTGGAACCACCGTGCTAATGGGCTGTCCAAAGTTCCCAAAGCTGAAACAAAATAGACATGCGCGCCCTTTGCTAGAGATGTTTTGAGTTTGCTACAATAATTCAATACAGCATTAGACATCACAGAGGAGGAAGAAGATATTTCTATAGCTTCAAAGGGCTGACAGCTGGCAAACACCAAAACATGAGGCAGCACAAGACCTCCCTCCTCAGGTGGTGAAGGAAGCATTCATGCCTTTCCTTCCCTGTCGGGTTTAGCAGCCAAAGACTCCAGTATGTCAGTGTCTGTTGTTTGTCGTTTAAGAGGAGAGGTGGCAAATGAATTTTGATTCTTTGTGGAGTCTCTGAAGATATTGCATGTTCAGTATATTCTTCATATGTCCTTGATGTTTTCGTTTTCTCTGGGTTGTTTAGTTGTTCTGTCACCTCTCTCCTTGAGCAGCTTAATTCGCTGCTGGGAACAGGTGTAGTGGTCAAAGATCAACAGACTGACAGACTCTAAGTAGTTAAATGTGTCAATATTTCAGCATATCTGATGGTAAAATTTGAATAGTCCAATTAAATGAAAAGGAACAATAATAAAAACATTCCTTATACTCATCCAGTGCTAGAAATAAGTTGTTCTTTCATTGTTTCAGGATTATATTCTCAAGGATTTAGGAGTGATGTGAAGAGGAATTTGCTATAGCAAGCAGTTCTTAAAACATAATTGCAAAAGCAATTGATGAATGTGCCTACACTGATATTTTCAAATCACATATAATGGAGCCATAATGTAATATGAGAAAAAAACCTTATAGGGGGTTGAGCTTCTCTAGGAATTTTATGTGATACTTTGGGTCTTAATTACTTCATAATGACTGGCAATTTTTAAAGCCTGAGAATTAGTTTTATTTATTTCCTTTCCTCCTTTCTTTTTTTCTTTCCTCCTTTCTTTCTTTCTTTCTTTCTTTCTTTCTTTCTTTCTTTCTTTCTTTCTTTCTTTCTTTCTTTCTTTCTTTCTTTCTTTCTTTCTTTCTTTCTTTCTTTCTTTCCTTTTCTTTCTTGTCTAAGTTACATTAAAAATAAATATCTGGGTCAATTGTTGTCCCATCTGCCAAGTTAAAACTGCAAGGGACTCGTATGAAAACACAGTCGCCCATCATGTGAGCGAATCACCCAGTAGGAACGGAGCAGCTTCCGAAGAGGTCACTGCTGTGTTCCAGGCCTGCCTCAGATTTGCTGGGGCCTCATCAGCATGCGAATCAGTCACAGGCCACTGAGTCCTCTCAGCTGTGGGCCAGGCTTTGCTTAATAAATCCTGGGCTCTAATGCATGGAATTGCAGGGTCTGTTGGGGACGCCGAGGGAAAGAGCTGACCTCAGCCTCTTCAGGCTTTGCACATGGGAGCCAGTGCCCTGTCTCTGGGGCAGAAGCTTCCTGAGGAGGATGCTTACCCACAAGAGAGTCGGGCCCTCTTACTTGTAGCTGTCTCCTTCCTCTTCTTCTTGTCATATTCTCTCTCCACTTCTCCTTCCCTTCCCTGTGTTTCTTCTTCTTTCCTGTGGTTAAGGATACATTGCTTTTCTACTCCACTACCATTATAATTACAATAGTCCTAGAAAGTCATAAGAACTGGTGACTTACATGTTGCCCATCTTAGGTTTAGAACAGTTTATAACACAAAACTCTCAACAAATATTATTATAATAGTAGCTTATATTAATTGCTGGTTTATAAAATCTACAAAACATTTCCAGAGGCTGAGCTTTGTCACAGGCCTGTGAAATAGGGCAGCATTGTCGCCTCCACTTACAAGGGTACAAAGCCCTCTGGAGCAGAAAGTTACTCGGAGTGTCACCCACTAGTTAGAGGTCCCAGCCGTCTCGTCTGATGGCATTTCTTTTGAAGAAAACAGAGTTTGTATTTCAGACTGTGTCCTTCTAAGCTTTTTCTTAATGCATTTCCAATAAATGCATTTTCACATGCCTTTCTTGAGCATTTTAGGATACTTCAAAAGATATTAAATTAAGCAATGAAGTTCTTGTAGGAATAAACTAGATTTTAGAAAATGGTTTATTAAAAAATGTCTGGTGGTCCAAAACTATTTAGATGAACTTGATCTATAGAAACATGGATTTCTTTTTCTTTTCGTTGGATGTATCTTAGAGGTCATCTGTTTCAGTAAGTCTTGAAACTTTTGGTAAGCATTAGAATGTCTTCATCAGATAAAGATTTTGCACAGAAGTCTATTATTAAAACACAGTGTCCAAGGTACTCTGATTAGTGGAGGGGGCTCCCCCTACACTGTCCTCGTTCTTCAGGCCAAGGAGGTGCTTCCTTGGGGCTAAGTCTAGAAAGCAGTTGAGGACCAGGGACGACTTCACCCTGGGCTGAAACATACATTGAAAAGGAGAAGACCACCCAACCACATTACACACTAAAGGAGAAGACCTCCCGACCGCATCACACGCTTAAGGAGAAGACCTCCCCGGCTACTTCATACACTAAAGGAGAAGACCTCCCGACCACACTATGCACCAAAGGAGAAGCCCTCCCGACTACATCACACACTTAAGGAGAAGACCTCCCGACCACATCACACACTTAAGGAGAAGACCTCCCGACCACACTACGCACCAAAGGAGAAGCCCTCCCGACCGCATCACACGCTTAAGGAGAAGACCTCCCCGGCTACTTCATACACTAAAGGAGAAGACCTCCCGACCACGTCATACGCTAAAGGAGAGCTCCCCTCTCTGACCACATTCCACACTTGTGCCTGCTTTAAGGCTGCATACTGGAAGTTACAAAGTCCCCAGGATTGTCAGGCAGACCATCCAGAGGTAAAGTGCTGGAAGGCATGAGAATGGCGCCTTTTATTCTCTACCTTCTCAGAGATATACCCAGGCGCCAAGATGTACCCAGAAGCCCTAAGCATAAGCGTTTTTGTGTGAGTTCTGAGTCTCCCATCAGAGGCCCAGAGCCTCCAGTTCCTCCCAATCACTTGTCTCTATCCATTTTGTTTCAGTTCTGGTGCCTTGAGCATATTTATTTTAAAGCCGTCGCTCCCCTCCTCCTTTCTGGAGGTAAGGAACTGTTGGCTACTGTCATAGCCAGGCCCTGTCCCTGAACCTGCCTTGCTGCTGAAGGGGGGGTTGACAAAAAGTCATAGGTGCCTGAACTTGCGTATCTTTGTGCAGAAGAAAAAAAACCTGTCACCTTAAAAAATCTGTTTAAGGCTTGTTGAGTTGTATTTGGTAGTTTGAAAATGCTCCAGGGAAAACCATCTGTCCACCTTGGAGAGTCGGGTTATATAATGGCTAAGCCACATACTGGGGGTGCAGGTGGGGTCGGCATGGGAAGAAGCTATCTGTTTTGGGCTCTTCAATAACATTTTTTAATTAATAAACTTTATTTTTTAGAGGAGTTTTAGGTTCACAGCAAAATTAAGAGGAAGGTACAGAGATTGCCCATATACCCTCTGCCCCCGTCCCGTGGTCTCCCCTACTATTACCATCTCCACCAGATGGTACATTTGTTACAGTTGATGACCCTACCTTGACACATCACTATCACCCAGACTCCATAGTTTGCATTACGGTTCACTCTTGGTGGTGTTCATTCTGTGAGTTTGGACAAATGTACGGTGACACGTATCACACAGGGTATATCTTATTTTCCATTCTCTGACTTGGCCTTTGCAAATGTCCTGGGCTTTTCTCTTTGGGTTTGCAGCTTTGCTCTGCACACTGGTGTTCCTGACATTGGTGCTTTAGGCTCTGCCGGCCTCACTCTTACCTCGCGGATGGGCGGCTCTGTTGCTCATGGTTCCGCTTTGTTATACTCAGGTAACCTCAGCACAGAAATTCCAGAAAGGGGGCCTGGACCTGTTTCCCTGAGATGCTGTAAGATACGAAAGTTCCAGAAAAGAAAAATAGAACCTCGTTATTTCGGTTTGTTTCCAAATTTGGACTGGAGACAAACACTGCCCAGACAAAGTGGACACAATAACTGTAAGATCTGTCAGAATAAATGGGAAAGAAATGGGAGAAATCAGCGACTGTGTGTAGGCGAGTCATTGATGAATGAGGCTCACTCTGTAATTTGGACCAGTTGCAGCAGAATAAAAGCTCCGCTTCTAAGTGAAGAACCACACATGACAAACAAGCAAAAGCTACTGAGTGCCACCGTGCCTGGGCCAGTTGTACAGGGCACAGAATTCTGGTTAGTGATGAAAGTGGAGTGAAAAAGCTGCATGTAGCCCAAGATCCATGGAATAGAGAACCAGCAATGTTTCCTTTGCTCCTTTGGGCAGAGGAGGGGAGAGGGAGAACACCTCACAGTGCTAGCTGCACAAGCACGTAAGCGAGACAGCTCCTATGTCGACAGGTGCAGATGTGCTGGTCACGTAGCCTGAATTTAGGGCAACAGATGGACGATTCATTGCATGAATTGGATAGCCAGGGACCTCAGTGCCTGCTGGGTAATCCAAGGACGCATCAGGTTGACCTAATGACACCACACTTGGGCAGAGGTAGAACCAGGGTGCCCACCATCTAAAAGGGAAGGGAATAGCCATTTGCACTGGTGGGGAGAAAAACAAATGAAATTCAGTAAGAATAAAGGAAATCCCATCATCGGTGTGTATGTTTATAAAGCGTTTTTTGTCCGAGGACTTATTGTCTTTCATTTGTCTTTGCAAGACCTGACCTTTTCATGTCGCTTCCGAATGTTGTAATCATATGACATTCAGAGCACTGGAAAGGGAAATAATATTTGGATATTTGATATATATGCAAACTATATTTGAAATAAATTTTCTTAACACTGAATTTTTACTCTAAGCACAAAATGAAAGATAACTTTCTTGAAAAGAACTACAGAATGTGGTTTGGTTTTCAAAATACAGTATAAGATGTAGAAAAGATGAAGCCTTCATTTTAAAACCAAATAGTATTGAACTAAAACAAAAAATAATTCTGTGTGACTCCTTTTATGACACTTTAATCGTGTACACAATAGCTATAGTCAACTCTGATGGTACTAACCTTTTCATTTGATGATGAAATGAATGAATTGGCACATTTTTAAGCTGCTACACACTCAGCACTTTTATATACATTTAGTAGGTGTGCACACTCATGTTAGGGTCTCCACTGAAGGCATTTAAAAACTCATCACCTGCTCTGCGAAAGTCCCTGTGCCAGATACAGTGGGAGGCAGGAGAGATTAGTTGTTGTTTTCATGAAGGTGCACATACATTGTAATAGGGAAGACCCTTTGTATTCTGTTACAACGTAATCACTAGAGAGATGTTGCCTATAAGCTTAAATTATACAAAATGGCCCATCTCTGGGAACCCTGCCTCCCAGGTAATGAGCATTCAGCTAAAATACCTTTGTTTAGCTCACAGGAAACATCCTGACCAGGCCCACCTGTGAATGACTGCAGGGAGGAAGAAATGAACACATCCCCTCTGGAGGCTGACTGAACCAGGAAATGTTTGACTTTATTCCTTCTGATTTTAGTAAAAAAGAAACCTGAATTCAGGCAAGATGTTTCTTTGGGACCTGAGTCCACCATCTTCATGGTCTGCTGGCTTTCCGAATAAAGTCCTATTCCTCTCTATTGACCTGTCGTGCAGCGAGCGGTATGAGCTTGGACTTGGTAACACCATTACTTTTTTAGAAAATAGACTTCAAACTTAGGGATAAGTTTTGACTGAAGAGCTACTCTTCTAGAAGCCAATCCTCTATTAAAATTCACCCTCAAACTATACCTATACCTAGAGTATACTGTTTGCCCTCAGACTATACCTGTGTCATTAAGTCTCTGCTAAACTGGGCTTCCCTCATGTCCAGTAGCTTATGAGAACTCCAGCTGTTAGCCTGTGGCAGTTCACCTTGTGTAATAGTATGCCACTTCCTTAACTGTCCAAAAAAATCTTATTGTAGAATGAAACTATTATCAATTATGTGCACCTAGTTTAAACTAATTGTAAGATATATTTGATTCTAAGGGTTTTTTTCCCCCAGAAACTCAGCATTGAATCTTTTTCAAAGTTTTCTATTCTGTGGCGTTTCCAGATACATTTTAACTTGTTTGTTGGAACTCTGGCTGTCTGGGCTGAAGCCGGAGTTGCCAGGCAAAGCTGCTGCAGGTTGGGCCCAGGTGGGTGCAGCAGGGAGCTGGCTGTCGGGTGGGGCCTGAGCTGCTTGGACAAGCAGGAGTGAACAGGTGGGTAGGCCTAAGGGCATGGCTGGAGTGCTCAGGGTGAAGAGGGAGAAGGGCAGGTGGGGTGAAGAATACCTTCTCGAATACATGGTTACTGAGTTTAGATGACTAGTCAGTGAGAAACCTTTAGCCTCGATGGATGGGCCAGGGGTACAATCTCGTATATCAAGTCCAAGGAAATAAAATAACCTGGAATGAAGTGAGAGGCCAAAGGAGAGGGTCCTAGGAAGTCAGTTAAATGGATAGATAGGCCGGTGTGTTGAAGAGACTGAAGCGAGAGTCAAATGGAGGAAGTAGGGGTCAAGTCGGCCCTCAGAGGGAGAGGAAGCTTTAAACCCATCTCTGAGTGTGTGCTGCCACCAAGCCGGTGTGAGGGGGGTGTGGGTGAGTCAGGGCGGCTTCTAGGATTAGGTCATGACAAACTGAGGGTTTTGCCTTTGCTTCAGGAAAACAAGAGATGGAGTGCCGTTGCTCACTTTTCACCTGTGGCTGATTTGATGCCGAGGCTAAGTATCCTGCTGGTGTTTACCCAATTAAGTCCTGCATGTAGGAGAGGCCAATCTATATTCCAGAATCAGACCTGAGCTCCGGTTCCAAGCGGCTGGCTGGTGGAGACTTGGCCAAACACAAGGTGGTGGGGAGAGAAGAGAGAGGCCAAGGGTGCAGGCTGGTCTGCAGCAGCCACATGGAGTCAGGGTCGATTCTTGACTCCGGGAAGATCACGATGCACACTGGATGGTGATTTGGGCAGGACAGGGACATCACTGGGGTCTTCTAGGCAGGCATCAGCTCAGGGCCCTTCCTCTCAGCCAGGTCTGTAGGATGACTGAAAGGTCCTGAGGTCGTCACGAACTGTGATGACCACTGGAATGAGTGACCCATGGCTCAACCAAATTGGCAGAGCTGGAAGGGCCTTTGGAATCATCTCTTTTTACACAGTGGGAAGTAGAAACTCCAGAAGGTTAATGACATACCACTGTCAGACAGCTGGCCTATAGCAGGGACTTGGTCAGGACGCTGGTCATTTTTTTTTTTTAATATACTACATTTTTAGAAACAGTTCTATTGTGATATAATTGACATACGGTAGACTATACATATTTAAAGTATACACTTTGATAAGTTTTAACATTTGTAGACACTGTAAAACCAACTCCACAATCAATATTGAACATATCTATCACCCTCAAAGTTGTCTCATGCACCTTTGTAATTCCTCTTCCCTGCCTTCCTTATCCCCCCTTGCTCCCTGCCACCCTGCCGCCAGCACCCTAACCCCCATGCCCAGCCAACCTCTGATCTGCTTCCTCAAATTTCTAGATAAATTTGCATTTTGTAGAGTTTTATACGGAATCAGACACATATGATTATCATACTTGTCTGGCTTCCTTTATTCAACACCATCGTTTTGAGATTCGGTGGTTTTTGTATTTAGCAAGGGTTTGTTCCTTTGCATTGCTGAACAGTATTCCATTGTGTAGATATACCATCCATTCACCTGTTGGTTAATATTTGGATTGTTTTCAGTTTGGCTATTACAGATAACACTGCCATAAACACTCATGTCTAAGTCTTTGTGTGGACATATACCTTTATTTCTTTTGGATAAATACCAAGAAATGGAATGACTCAGTCACATGGTAGGTATATGTTTAACTTTTTAAAACATTGCCAAGCTGTTTTCCAAAGTGGTTGTACCATTTTACATTCCTTCTGGTTATGTGTGAGAGTTCCAGTTGCTCCACATTTTCACCAACACTTCGTATGGTCAGTCTTTTCAATTTGAGTCATTCTAATAGATGTGCATTGATACAGCTTTGTGCTTTTCACGTGCATTTCTCTAATGACTAAATGATATTGAGTATTTTTTAAGGTTCTTACTTGCCATCTGTATATCTTTCATAAAATTGTCTATTCAAATCTCTCATACATTTTTATTGGATTATTTTCTAATTTTAGGGTTTTGAGAATTCTTTATATATTATGTTTACAGGCCCTTTATCAGATGTATGATTTGCAGATGTTTTCTCTGAGTCTGTGGCTTGTCTTCGCATTCTTTTAACAGTATCTTTTGAAGAGTAGAAGTTTTAAATTTTGATGAGGGCCACTTTATCAATTTATTATTTTGTGGATCGTCCTCTTAGATACGACATCATATCTAAGAAATCTTTGCCCAATCCACATTCACAAAGATTTTCCTATATTTTTTTCTAGAAGTTGTATAGTTTGACATATACATTTAGGTCTGTTATCCATTTAGAATTAATTTTTGCTTTTTTTTTCGGTACGCGGGCCTCTCACTGTTGTGGCCTCTCGCCTTGCGGAGCACAGGCTCCAGACACGCAGGCTCAGTGGCCATGGCTCACGGGCCCAGCCGCTCCACGGCATGTGGGATCTTCCCAGACCGGGGCACGAACCTGTGTCCCCTGCATCGGCAGGCGGACTCTCAACCACTGTGCCACCAGGGAAGCCCCCCGCCCCACAGTCTTTTGACATATGTGCAATATAGTAAAAGGCATGTGGTCTCTTTATCCACACATGGTTATAGGAATCTTCTACCAGCACCATCATGTTTAAATGCAAAGGTTAACCATACATTAAACATGTACGACACTCAAAAAACACCCCACTAAAATACATTGCCCAGTTTTCATAATACATTTAATGAAAGAATAATAAGGTCATTAAGGGCAATCAGTGTTTCGTTATATTCTTGATTATATATATTTCTTGATATGAACATAGTTGGGGTAAGAAGTAAGCTTCTTCCCTTTTAATGGGGACCAACATAGTCCTGGACTCAAGTTTAAAACCTTGACAACAGCAATGATTACCCGTTGTTTACCCACCACCCCCTCCTGTTGTGGTGATTATGGCACTTTAGAATTCCTGGAGAGGATGCAGTGCTTAATCACGTAATTATGTCCCAAACAACGCGGGCACTCTCTCTGCCATTCATAGGAACAGTGCAAAGAGAAGTTTGTTTGGGTTCTCATTGTGAAGACCCAGCGGGAGGAGAGGCTGCAGTGGCTGAAGAGAGCAGCTCATAGACAGGGAAGGAGTTGATTTGGAGACTAAATAGGGCCGTGTAGGGATATCGGGGGTTTTGTCTGTGCTTGTCAGGTACTTATGAGAGGAGGAGTTTTTAGCACCATTCCATCGACCTTAGTATATAAGTGTATGACTCAGGTTCCACGACACAGGATTGGAGCTGGTCATTTCATCTCTGGGGATTCTTTATGGGCCCTAGTGTTCTGCCTTCCACTGTGCTCCTGACCCCAGCGATGTACTTTCTTTCTGAAAAGCAGTAGAGATATACAGAAAGGGGCATTAGAATAGAAGTCAGCAGATGGAGGCGTTTGTGTTCTGACAGTCCCTTACATCTGCTGGGGGACCAGGAGTAAGGCGTTTAGCGTCTCCTAACACTGATTTCCTTATCTGCCAAACAAGGAGAAGGGTACCTTTTAGTGGCCTCATGAGCACGCTGGGAGAATGTGCTCTCTACGTGTACAGCATTACTGTTAGTGGGTGGGCCATGCATTCTTTCATCCAGAAAAAAATTACTTGCACATTTTTTTGTTTGAAGGCACCATGAGAACTGGCCTTCCCTCGTCCAGGAAGCTTCCCTCACCCCAGGCCTGGGCCCCGAGGCTAGACCAGCTCTCCCTGCATCTCCCTGTCCCCCTTAGCATATTTCCCTCGTTGCACTTACCCTAGCACGATGACCGTTTTTCTCCATGCCTGGAGCAGGAGTTTCTTTAAGGGCCAAGACCTCTAATTTATCTTTATAACCCTAGTGCCATTTAATAAATGTTTGTTGAATAAGCAACTAAATGGGTAAATCTAAAGATGAGCAGGACATTCCTGTGTTAAAGGAATTCATCTTGGATGAATGGAGGAGATGGACGTGTATATGAGTACTTGCCTTCCACTGTTCCAACTACAGCAAGCAATTCATTTATTCATTTTTAAACCAAGTGGGACCACTTCATTCTCATCTAACGGAATAGCTTTTATTGGCACTCAAGACATTTGGGGGGAGAGTATGTGACTGACAAATGTTTTCTAGAAAGAGTAGAAGAGACAAGGGGAGACACTATTCTTTCATTCCAGTCATCACTCGTCTGTAATATTTCATGTCTGTGGCATCTCCCCCTCCACTCCCTAGATTAGGTTGCCCCCCATCCCCCCCGCCACCCCCGCACTGTACATTCTCGCAACACCATCCTTCTCTTTTCTGACAAATTATTTGTTTACCATGTACCTCGGCAGCTGTCTTATTCACTACCCTAGCCTCATCATCTAGAGCAGTGCCCGGCAAATAGTACGATCTCTGCAGATTGCTATTGCATAATTAAATACACGTGCAAACAAGTTCTGCACCGTAAAGAATTTTAAAAAACAACCCTGACTTCAAACATTTTAAGGCCATGAGTTGTTCTTTCACCATCATGGGCTTTCAGTATGGCTCTGTGACCCAGTATTCCTCCTGAGCAAGGCTACGGGCTGACCTTCTCAACAGGTTACACTAAGCCATTCAGTGGATCTCCAGATACCTTGCTGAGCTGACCTATTGCATAGAATTATTTCATGTTGTCCTCCTAGAATCCAGGTACAACTCAGCTTCTTTTCATTATCACACAACTTTATAGCAGAAACCTTTTCCCACCTCTTGGGACCCTTATCTTTAGCTTTCTGGAAAAGATGCAGCTTGGAATGCAATGGCACAGGCAGAGAAGGCAAACCCCACACGCATTCGCAGGTGCTCTGTGTTTCCTCGCATGGTCATTTGTCTTCAGGTTTGAATGTTTCTCCATCGCCTTTATTGGCAGCTGAAAATAGAGTTCTTGCCAGTGTAGATGCATTGTTACCACAAAATGCAATTTGCTGCCACACGTTGTGTTCAGATAATGGGAAAGGGTAGAATTCATCCACACAATTGTGCTCAAAGCAGTGATACCACAGAGTGAGCCATGCTTGGTTTTTCTGAATCATTTAAATGGTTTCATTGTAAGATATCCCTTTGTCAACTATTTTTCAGTGGGAAAATAAAGGCTCAAAGGAATTTCTTTTCTTAAAGAAACAGAACTTAGAGCAGAATCAGAAATATGTCATGTTATATAACCATTTATGAAAAAAGAAACATGTTACCAATGATGACAAGATCACTTTTGTCAAGTTGGAACAGCATTGTTAATTCTTTGAGTTTTCTAGATGCATCAGGCATAAACTTGTGTGGACCATGGGGAAGTGTTACCTGTGGGGAAGCAGGGATACAGTGACAGAAGCATGGAATTTGGAGGCAGAAGACTAGGCTATAAGCTTTGTTGCTCCCACTTGCTCTCTATGTGATCGTGGAAAAATTATCCTCTCACCTACCTTGTGGTTTTGTTATGAGTGTCAAAGAAGATAATGCAGATGTGTAGAGTATTGTTTGAACAGTGAAGGAGTGAGATGTTTTCATTCCTGTAGAAGTAATATATTCTTGTGTGAACTGGAAAACTTAACATTCAAGTTTCACATTGGAGGTTTGGTCTTTCTTTAATTAGATATTATCAGATGGGAATATATGTATATATGTAGCTGATTCACTTTGTTGTAAAGCAGAAACTAACACACCATTGTAAAGCAATTATACTCCAATAAAGATGTTAAAAGATAGATATTATCAGAAAAAATTGTTTTGGTATGTATCTGTCTTTGGAAGTTTTACTTGTATAGCAGATTCTAAGTAATAAAACATCTGCCTATCAATAGCTATTTTTGTTTCAAGATAATTCACTGGGCTGCAAAATTCTATATAAAAGGCAACATGATATCCTTTGGTAGAGGGTTATGTTTCTATTTGTTTTCCATAGAAAAGACAGCAAGTATGTCTCTTTTTTTTTTTTTTT
Organism: Pseudorca crassidens; assembly: GCF_039906515.1. NCBI lineage: Eukaryota > Metazoa > Chordata > Mammalia > Artiodactyla > Delphinidae > Pseudorca > Pseudorca crassidens. The sequence continues at coordinate 107,058,025 of NC_090302.1, forward strand.
TTGAAGAAAACACATGAAAAATAAGGTATAAATTACCCGTTGCCTTATTCATGTAATGGAAACTTTAACCCAAGTTTAATTATAAAAAAATGGTAAAGCGAATTTTGCTAATTAAAGACTGGCAGTTTGAGCGTATCCCAAGCAGGATCCTCCTGTGGATGGCTAGAGGAGGGAGGGGATGGCCCAGGGACTAGCATAGGGTCACTCAAACCACGTCAGACCAACTTTACTTCCAAACACTTGTGAGGGATGCTGTACAGGGAATCAAGTGTCATAAGGGTGGGTGTATTGCAAATTCTCTGATTTTATGGAATATTGACACAATGTGTGTCATTAGCTCATTCAGGTGTGACTCCATGAAGAAGTTAGGAAAGGTTGATTCCATGATCTTTGGGTTTTTTCTTCGGAAGGAAGGAACTGTTCATTTAGGCTGAAGGTATTGCAGTATGGGAATCTGTGCAGCAGAAGATGGGCATCCAAACATCATAGAAAGCAAGGCGTCTTTCCCCACCCTTGGCTTCACCATCACTGAAACCTTGAGTTGGCAGAGACCTCATTTCATCCTTGGAAGAGGGCTTTATTTTATTTTGAACCCCCAGCTGCCTGGAGCAGTAAATAGCTTAAAGCTCGTTGATGAGCTCGCTCTCTCTCTTTCTATTCCATAGAAGAATAAAAGGTTTTATATAAAGAACTCAAAACTCAATAATAAGGAAACAAACAACTTTAAAACTTTTTTGTGTGTGTGTGGTATGCGGGCCCTTCACTGCTGTGGCCTCTCCCGCTACGGAGCACAGGCTCCGGACGCGCAGGCCCAGCAGCCATGGCTCACGGGCCCCAGCCGCTCTGCGGCATGTGGGATCTTCCCGGACCGGGACACGAACCCATGTCCCTTGCATCGGCAGGCGGACTCTCAACCACTGCGCCACCAGGGAAGCCCGGAAACAAACAACTTTAAAAAAGGTGGGCAAAAGATTTGAATAGACCTGTCACCAAAGAAGACATACAGATGGCATATAAAAACATCTAAAGATTCTCAAAATCATTAGTTGTCAGGGAAATGCAAATTAAAACCACACTGAGCTACCATTATAACCTGTTAGAATGATTAAGTTAAAATACTGACAGTACCAAGTACTAAGGAGGATGCAGAGTGACTGGACCTCTCATACATTGCTGGTGGGAATGCAAATGGCACAACCACTTTGGAAAGCCATTTAGAAGTTTCTCATAAATGTACTGCTGGTTCATAGTGTAAATGTAAGTGTACATTATGAACCAGCAGTCTAACTCCTGGGTATTCACCCAAAAGAAATGAAAACTTATACAATAATCTATACAGGAATGTTTATAGCAGCTTTATTCATAATAGTCCCAAATGAGAAACAACTCAAATGCCCATAACAGTGAATAAATTGTGGTACATCCATTCAATGAAATACTACTCAGCAATAAAAAGGAATAAATCACTGATACACACAACAACATGGATGCTGAGTGAAAGAAACTCAGTTATGTTCGCTCAGTTACGCTGAGTGAAAGAAACCAGACAAAAAAGAGTGCACACTGTATGATTCAATTTATATAAAACCCTAGAAAATACAAACTAATCTATTGTAACAGAAATGGTTGCATGGGGATGGGGCCAGTGAGGGGTAAGAGGGAAGAATTACAAAGGTGAATCGGGAAACATCTGGGGGCTTCCCTGGTGGCGCAGTGGTTGAGGGTCTGCCTGCCGATGCAGGGGACACGGGTTCGTGTCCCGGTCCGGGAGGATCCCACATGCCGCGGAGTGGCTGGGCCCATGAGCCATGGCCGCTGGGCCTAAGCGTCCACAGCCTGTGCTCCGCAACAGGAGAGGCCACAACAGTGAGAGGCCCGCATACCGCACCAAAAAAAAAAAAAAAAGTGCAATGAATTGTATGTCAATTGTAGTGACCTGTTTCATATATTTTAATTCCCCAAAATTAAAATTAGTTTATCACCAAGTCATCTCTATAGAAGAATTCTAGCTATTAATGCAGAAGTAATTGTAGAATTAGAAAGATCACCATTTTGCAATCTCTAATGAAATATAGGCCTACCTCTTTTATTGCTCTTTACTTTATTCTGTTTTGAAGATACTGCATTTTTTAAAACAATTTGAAGATTTGCGGCAACCCTGCATCGAGCAGGTCTGTGGGTGACATTTTTCCAACAGCATTTACTTACTTTGTGTCTCTGTCACATTTTGGTAATTCTTACAATATTTCAAACTTTTTCATTATTATTATATTGTTATGGTGATCTATCTTTGATATTACTATTGCAGAAAGATTACAACTCACTGAAGGCTCAGATTATGATTAGCATTTTTTAGCAATAAAGTATTTTTAAAATAAGGTGTGTACATTATTTTTTAGACATAATGCTATTGCACACTTAATAGACTATAGTATAGTGTAAATGTAACTTTCATATGTACTGGGAAACAAAAAAAATTTTTATGACTCACTTTATTGTGATATTCGCTTTATTGCGTTGGTCTGCAACTGAACCCGCAGTACCACAGAGGTATACCTGTAGTTTCTTTAGGCAGCGCTCGCCCTGCTGAAACCATTAGGATAAATGTTGCTGGGAACAGGTTAGATGGCTGTCGCCACTGAATCCACTGATCAATCTTAGCATCACTAAAAATAGAACAGCCACACATCATTATACATCTCCTGTAAGATGAAGTACATAGCACCGTCTTGAAGAATTCTTGCTAAAATAGTTGAATTTAAATAAAGTCAAAACCTTAGATCCAACATCCAGTTAATGGGAAATATAGGGGATAGAGAAACACTTTGCATGACACATACCTTGAGGAAGCAGTAGGGCACATCTGGAATGTAGGATATGCTGAGGACAGCTGACCTGGTTTCTTAAATATGCCCATAAGTTATAAAAGCATTGCCTATTACATAACATTTAAGAGCCATATCAAGTAGGATGTGTGGATCATGGATGGAAATTGATTTGAAAACAAAACAACCACTTGAAAAAGACTTTTTTGGGCAGTAGTCAGGGAAATTTGAATATGGACTGGGAATTAGATGATGCTAAGGGGTGACTGTTAATTTTGCTAGATGAGAGTATTGCAGTTTTTGCAGTTATGAACAGAAATATCCTTGTTTTAGCAATTATATATGAAATTATTTAGGTGTAAAATGATGCAGGAAATTTGCTTTAACATACTACAGAGTAAAGGAAAAAGGAAGGAAGAAAAAAAGAAATTGATGAAGTAAGTATGTTAAAATGTTGGTAATTTTTGCATCCAGAGGGTAGGTGGGCAGGTGGGGTTTATTTTACTGTTATTTTTCTTTTCTGTATGTTTGAAAACTTTCATAATAAAAATTCTTTATAACTATCTTTCTAGGAATTATGAAGACTATAAAATATAAGTAAATAGACACATAATTTTAGGAATAGATTACTGTGTGTTTTACATGCAAGAAACACCTGCTCATAAATTCAATTAAAAATGGTTTTATCTCCATTAAAAATTTCAGATCTGTCAACTGTCTATTTGCATTACAAAGAGGATTGTTCATTTATAAAATAGTTTACCATGGAATTCCATTACATGATTTAATTTCTGTGAGTCATCTTTTCTAAGTCCTCACAACTTAACTATTCTCTATCTTCAGTCTCTTCTATTTTCCAGCCAAGTGTGCTGAATGCTTTCATGGCTCCAAAACTTTATGAAAGCTCGCTTCCCCTATCTGAAATGATTTTCTTCACTTAAAGCTTATTGTATTTATCAGGGTTCCCCAGAGAAACAGAACCTATAGGGTGGTGGTCTGTCTATCTGTCTGTCTGTCTATCTATCTATCTACCTGTCTATCTATCTATCTGTGTACCGTCGATCTAAGGAATTTGTTATAAGGAATTGCCTCATAGGATTATGATCACTAAGAAGTTCTAAGATTTTCAGTCGGCAGACTGGGTATCCGGGAGAGCTAATGGTGTGAGTTCTAGTCCAAGAGCTGGTAGACTTAAGACCCAGGAGGAATGTGTAGACATTCTTCAAGTCCCAGCTTGAAGGCAGTCAGGCAGGAGGAGTTCCCTCTTAATCTTTTTGTTCTACTCAGGTCTTCAATTGATCGGTTGATGCTGACCCACCTTAGAGAGGGCAATCTGCTTTACTCAGTCCACTGATTCACCTGTTAACATCATCCCGAAACACCCTTATGGATGCACCCATGTTTGAACAAATATCTGGGCACCCTGTGACCCATTCAAGTTGACACAAAATTAACTGTCACACTTATTCATGCTTTAAGACCTAGCTCAAATACAAATTCTGTAGTAAAGCCTCCACATGTCTGTTTTATATAGACTTACAAGCCTGTATTTTACTCTAAGCTGTAAGTTCCTTAATGCAGAGGTTGTGTCTTATTTGTGTTCCGGTCGCTAGAGCCTAGTCTAGGACCTGGCATAGAACAGGTATCAAATAAATGTCTGCTGAATAAATTAATACATGAGTGATTGCATCTGCAGTAGATTTGGGAGAAAGTCTACAAGTTACAAAGTCCCAAATTTTAATGTTCTCAAGTTAGATATGACTCTAGTAAGATTCATATGGGTTTTAGGATTGATATAAGTAACCATGAAGGATGATGGTCTATTCAAAAGTAGACTAAATAAAAGCAAAATAATCAGTTCATTCTTAAAAACAATTCATGTATAGGTTTGAGATTATAGATATGAACAAGTTATTTATTACTCAACAGAATCTATTTGCATTTTGTTTTAGTCTAAGTTATAGTGAATTATTTTATCAAATTTTATATGAACTCCCAACAAACAGAAGTCCAGGACCTGATGGCTTCACAGGCAAATTCTATCAAACATTTAGAGAAGAGCTAACACCTATCTTTCTGAAACTGTTCCAAAAAATTACAGAGGAAGGAATACTCCCAAACTCATTCTATGAGGCCACCATCACCCTGATACCAAAACCAGACAAAGATACCACAGAAAAAGAAAATTACAGGCCAATATCACTGATGAACAAAATCAGTGCAAAAATCCTCAGCAAAATACTAGCAATCCGAATCCAACAATACACTAAAAGGATAGTACACCAGGATCAAGTGGGATTTATCCCAGGGATGCAAGGATTTTTCAGTATCCGCAAATCAGTGTGATACACTACATCAACATATTGAAGAAAAAAACCCATATGATCATCCCAATAGATGCAGAAAAAGCTTTTGACAAAATTCAGCACCCATTTACGATAAAAACTCTCCAGAAAGTGGGCACAGAGGGAACCTACCTCAACATAATAAAGGCCATATATGACAAACCTGCAGCTAACATCATACTCAATGGTGAATAGCTGAAAGCATTTCCTCTAAGATCAGGAACAAGACAAGGATGTCCACTCTTGCCACTTTTATTCAACATAGTTTTGGAAGTCCTGGCTACAGGAATCAGAGAAGAAAAAAAAATAAAAGGAATCCAAATTGGAAAAGAAGCAGCTAAACTGTCACTGTTTGCAGATGACATGATACTATACATAGAAGATCCTAAAGATGCTACCAGAAAACTGCTAGAGCTCATCAATGAATTTGGTAAAGTCTCAGGTTACAAAATTAATACACAGAAATCTGCTGCATTTCTATACACCACCAACAAAAGATCAGAAAGAGAAATTCAAGGAACAATCCCATTTACCATCACATCAAAAAGAATAAAATACCTAGGAATAAGGAGACAAGAGACCTGTGCTCCAAAAACTATAAGATGCTGATGAAAGAAATTGAAGACGACACTAACAGATGGAAAGATATACCATGTTTGTGGACTGGAAGAATCAATATTGTCAAAATGACTATATTACCCAAGGGAATCTACAGATTCAGTGCAATCCCTATCAAATTACCAATGGCATTTTTCACAGAACTAGAACAAAAAATCATAAAATTTGTGTGGAGACACAAATTACCCCGAATAGCCAAAGCAATCTTGAGAAAGAAAAACGGAGCTGGAGGAATCAGACTCCCTGACTTCAGACTATACTACAAAGCTGTAGTCATTGGGACTTCCCTGGTGGTGCAGTGGTTATGAATCTGCCTGCCAATGCAGGGGACACAGGTTCGAGCTCTGGTCTGGGAAGATCCTACATGCCGCGGAGCAACTAAGCCCATGCCCCACAACTACTGAGCTCGCGTGCGGCAACTACTGAAGCCTGCGCACCTAGAGCCTGTGCTTCACAACAGGAGAAGCCACCACAATGAGAAGCCCTCGCACTGCAACAAAGGGTAGCCCCTGCTCGCAGCGACTAGAGAAAGCCCACGTGCAGCAATGAAGACCCAACACAGCCAAAAATAAATTTAAAAATTAAAAAATAAATAAATAATTTAAAAAAACTATAGTCATCAAAGCAATATCTGGCCTCAAAAATAGAAATGTAGATCAGTGGAACAGGATACCAAGCACAGAAATAAACCCACGCACCTATGGCCAATTAATTTACGACAAAGGAGGCAAGACTACACAATGGTGGAAAGACAGTTTCTTCAACAAATGGTGCTGGGAAAACTGAGCAGCTACATGTAAAAAAATGAAATTAGATCATTGTTTAACACCATACACAATAATAAGCTCAAAATGGATTAAAGACCTAAATGTGAGACTGGATACTATAAAACTCCTAGAGGAAAACATAGGCAGAACACTCTGTGACATAAATCGCAGCAATATCTTTTTTGATCCATCTCCCAGAAGAATGGAAATAAAAACAAAAATAAACAAATGGGACCTAATAAAACTCAGAAGTTTTTGCACAGCAAAGGAGACCATAAACAAAACAAAAAGACATCCCACAGATTGGGAGAAAATATTTGCAAATGATGTGACCGATGAGGGATTAGTCTCCAAAATTTACAAACAGCTCATGAGGCTTAATATCATCAAAACAAACAACCCAATCAAAAAATGGGCAGAAGACCTAAATAGACACTTCTCCAAAGAAGACATACAGATGGCCAAGAAGCACATGAAAAGATGTTCAACATCGCCAATTATTAGAGAAATGCAAATCAAAACTACAATGAGGTATCACCTCACACTGGTCAGAATGGCTATCAAAAAATCCACAAACAATAAATACTGGAGAGGGTGTGGAGAAAAGGGAACCTTCCTACACTGTTGGTGGGAATGTAAATTGATACAGCCACTATGGAGAACAGTATGGAAGTTCCTTAAAAAAATTAAAAATAGAGCTACCATATGACCCTGCAATCCCACTCCTGGGCATATATCTAGAGAAAAACATGGCCCCAAAGGATACATGCACCCCAGTGTTCATTACAGCACTGTTTACAATAGCCAAGACGTGGGAGCAACCTAAATATCCATCAACAGAGGAATGGATAAAGAAGGTGTGGTGTGTGTGTGTGTGTGTGTATATATATATATATATATATATATATACACACACACACACACACACACACACACACAATGGAATACTATCCAGCCATTAAAAAGAATGAAAGAATGCCATTTGCAGCAACATGGATGGACCTAGAGTTTGTCATACTGAGTGAAGTAAGTAAGACAGGAGAATGAGAAATACCGTGTGATATCCCTTATATGCGGAATCTAAAAAGAAATGATACAAATGAACCTATTTACAAAACAGAAACAGACTCACAGACTTAGAGAAGGAACTTGTGGTTACCGGGGGGAAAGGATAGTCAGGGAGTTTGGGATTGACGTGTACACACCGCTATATTTAAAATGGATAACCAACAAGGACCTACTCTGTAGCACAGGGAACTCTGCTCAATGTTATGTGGCAGCCTGGATGGGAGGGGAGTTTGGGGGAGAATGGATACATGTATATGTGTGGCTGAGTCCCTTTGCTGTGCACCTGAAGCTATCGCAACATTGTTAATCGTACTCCAATATAAAATAAAAAGTTAAAAAAAATTTTATATGAACATGGTTAAAAATCAAAATAAAATGAAAGTAAAATATAAAATAAATCAAAATAAAAATCAAAGCAATATTCCTTTTCCTTATTCTACTCTACCTTAAATCCTGCTCCCCAGAAGTCTGTACTTTATTTAGGCTGTTTCTTCTACTCCATGGGTTAAAATAGTACCTTTATACAGGCACACCTTGCTTTATTGCACTTGCTTTATTGTGCTTCATGGATACGCATTTTTTACAAATAGAATGTTTGTGGCAACCCTGCGTCAAGCAAATCTATTGGTGTCATTTTTCCAACAGCTTTTGCTCACATTGTGTCTCTGTGTCACAATTTGGTAATTCTTGCAATATTTCAAACTTTTTCATTATTATTATATTTGCTGTGATTTGTAATTTGTGATCAGTGATCTTTGATGTTACTGTTGTAATTGTTCTGGGGCACCATGAACCGTGCCCATACAAGATGGCAAACTTAATCAATAAATGTTGTGTGTGTTCTGACTGCTTCACCAACCAAACACCCCCTGTCTCTCTCCCTCTCTTCGGGCCTCCCTATTCTCTGAGACACAACAATATTGAAATTAGGCCAATTAATAACGGTACAGTGGCCTCTAAGTGTTCAAGTGAAAGGAAGAGGCAATGGATGAGGCACACTTCACTGTGGTCTTATTTTAAGAAATTGTCACGGCCACCCAGCCTTCAGCAGCCACCACCCTGATCAGTCAGCAGCCTTCACATCAAGGCAAGACCCTCCACCAGCAAAAAGATTAAGATGCACTGAAGGCTCAGATGATGGTTAGCGTTTTTTAGGAACAAAGTACTTTTAAATTAAGGTGTATACATTGTTTTTTCACAGAGTGCTATTGCCCACTTAATACTTAATAGCTAATTATTGCACACTTAATACTGCTGTTTCTTAATTTACCCATTTTAGATATTAATTCTACCCCCCCCCCCAGTAGTTGTACAGCATTGGGTAAGTAATCTAACTTTGCAGTGCCTCATTTTCAAATTTTGTAAAAGGAAGAAAATAATATTATTTCATGTCACAACATTCTGTAAGGACTAAATGTTACTAAATGTAAAGTACTTGTTATGTAATAAGAATCATGTAACTTTTAACTATAATGATGATAACAATGATAATTAGTATTATAAGCATCAATAATAGATGGGAACAGCCTTCTTATACCACCTTCCCCCTTCCCATCATCTCATCTTCCCTCATTCTTCCTGTATAACTATATCATAATTTTTCAGTAAATCAACAGACACTATTATTATGACTATGTCAGTTTATTCTCAACGGAAGTAGATAATAAAACTGTGTACGTTAGGGTCCGTTTGCAGATAACACAAACTATTGAAATTACTTTAATCACAACCTGATAAAGAGGATTGGGGGCTGACAGTATGATCCCAGAGGCAACAGCTGGACTTAGCAGCTTCCTGTCTGCGGGTGAACCTGCATGAGCCTCGTGAGAGGAATCTGCTGGGCAGGAGGTGAAGGCTGGAGAGGGCAGCGCCCTGCAGGAGCCTGGTGAGGGGGGCTCAGGGGGACCTGGCAGAGGAGACCATTCCTCCTCTAGTGTCCTTCCCGCGCTCCCTAGTGACGAGGCTTAACATCATGTCATCTGGCAAAGGGGGATATTTACAGAGCCCACCTCCTTGATCACAGAGCGGGAAGGAAGGACAGATTTGGAGCTGAGGGGTAATGACTTAATAACTGCTACATCTATTAAACCCAGAAGCCTTCTAACATACTATTATGGTTCAATTCCAAATGCTAAGTCAAAGGCTTAGGTGCCTGTGTTGGGAGATGGGGAGCATGTTAGTTGTTTTCAAATAAAGACCTGTTGCATGAAGTAGAATGTCATTATTATGTGTTGCTCAGAGGGAACAAAACTAGTGAAAGGTACAGGGAGGCTTATTTTGGCAGATTCCCTGAGGAACTCAGACACTTATCTCCAAGTGTTACAGTTATCCGGACACTAAGAATGAGGAAACACAGGTGATTCTCTGTGAAGTTGTGAGGGTTCAACCAGGGTAGGAGGTGGAGCCAGACTATCTCCAAGGTCTGTTCCAATCTGGAGAAGCCATGAACTTTTCAGGAGTACCTCTGTTACTAAAGTGAGGTGTGCTTGTATGCCTATCCATAAATACCCCCACTTATTTATCTGTCTGTGCATTATCCATCCATCTGTCCATCCATCCCTCCTCTTTTGAGTTGTTTAAAACTCAGTGAAGTTATTTCACTCAGTCAAAACTCATTTGGGCCAACATTTATTGGTTTGCTTCTTCGGGCTATTACATTAATATTGGAATTAATTGACATTACATATAAATGCATTAGTTTCATTTGGTTTAACTAGTAGAATAATTTTTAATCGCTGTCTTTCTGTTCCAGGTGTCCTTTTTCTAAAAGTATCCTGTAATATGCCAAAAAGACAGGCGTAATATCAGCAGAATATTACTGTTACCAGAATAAAACCACCAATACCCAAAGCACTAAAATGAGAAAACACAACGTATTATACAATAAGCTGAATGACTCCAAGGTAATTCCACACTGAAGTTTCAGAAATGTAGCCTACAGTTGTCTAAGCGGAGGAGCTGCAGCCAAGGTCGAGGTCGTTGTTTGTCCCCCAGGCCTTATTTCCTTAGTTCACGCCTGGTCTGAGAGAGTTAATAGCATGATTTTACTGTTTGAAATTGGATGTGTTTTCTTTTCCGACATGTGGGACTTTTAAAGAGTTGGAGAGCTATGACAGACGAGATCATGAAAAGCTTTACCTTGGTAGGGCCTCTTCGTTGTTGAGTGGTGAAATAAGTAGTAATAATGATAATAGTAATAGCAGTGAGGGACAGAATTAGTATTCAAACCCAGACGTTTTGATTCCAGAGTCCCTGCTACTACCGTGCTATGGCATCCCCTAATACGAGGGAAAATGTGTACGTGTGGGTGATGTGGGAAGTTTGGAGTCGGTCAGCTCTGTTGTTTGCAAGCTGTGTAACACTGAGCTGGAATCTTGGTTTGATTCATGAAGAAAGTAGGGCCCAGAGAATAAAGTGAATTGCCCAGCATCACACAGCCAGAGTTGCACATGTAGGATTAGAAATTAGATCTCTTAATTCACAACCTAGAACTTGGGTTTTGTTTTTGACCTACTTTTTCATTTTGTTGCATAGAAAATCATTCAGATAATTGCCCAGGAAAATCAAATTCCCCTGCTGCAAACCTGTTCTCAGAGTTTAGCCCCTTCTGGCTGTCAGATACTGGCAGTGTTTCTTTGTTGGTGCCTGTCCGGCCTCTCTGTCCGTGTCTTGGTCAGTGCAGCCACCATGTCTGTGGAGGAGATAGGAACGTGTGGAGGGTGTCCTCCACCTTGGTGCTTATGGATGGGCCTTTTTCTAATCGCTCACCCAAAGTAGTGGTTCCTGACTCTGCTTCATGAAGCAGCTGTTGGGGGCTCCATGGCTGGGGGCAGAGTCACAGTGAGTGCATGCCACCCCGTCCCGACAGTGAGGGTTGGTTAATCATATACAATCCACCAACAGTGGGCTGCCTTGTAACTGTTATAGGGCCCTTTCAATTTCTTGCAATTTCCTTTGTCTCAGCAGTTTTGGTTGCATCCTCAAAACTGTCAGGCTTCCTTGTTTCTGTAAGGACCTGACAATTCTGGCCTCACAATGCAGCTTAAATTGGACCAGCTGCTGCCTCAATGGAGCAGTCTGCCCATCTCTAAGGCATTAAGCCCAAAATTATTTCGAAAATTGAAGCCTTTGACTTGCTCTGGATTAATGTGATTAAGCAGGGCTTGCTTTAATTTGTAGCCATCTCTTCCTTTATTAATAACATCTCATCAATTGGAGCAGCACGTATGTATGCGAGACAACAGAAAGTTAGGTTGATTGCAATTTGTAAGAAAAGTCTTTCATGTTTCAGTAGCAACTGATACGAGGCTTTGGTTGTGGACAGATTTAGATCTGCTTGTTATTCTTAATTTTTTATGGAAACCTAATAAGCAAATGAGCCCTCCCTCCTTCTCTCCCTTTGTCCCGATGCCCCTGAGGTCTACATTTGATTTACAGCTCCCTTTAAGTAATAAAGAAAGGATCTTTTTTTCATCTGAATTGTATCAGCTGGTGAAATCTGGAAGAAATATCCTTCAGGGTTAAGAAAGGTAGAATTAAAAGGGATTTGATTTTTTTCTTTGTAATTGAAAATGTATAACCAGTATGATGATTAAAAATAATCTGTTAGCTTTGCTAAATAACAAAGTATATACCTCATTACTTGAGACCTAGATTTTTATAATAACAGTGGTGAGTGATAGTAGAAGAAATTAAGGGCAGTGTTTTAAAAATGTCTTTAATAATTTTTTTAAGCTTAATGAAATTATTTTTATAAAATGTATCCTGGCCAACTTAAGATGGTCTGAATTCTAGGTCACATTTCTTGTCCCTATAGTATAATTTAGCTATTCGAAAGTGTAGTTCAAGTATTTTTCTGAGGTTAAGTTTGATCTTCCTTCTATGTTATCAGAACCAGGGAATCCAGGTGTCTGGGAGTCAGCAAACCTGGAGTTACTCCATTTTTTTCTCGCCAGAAAGCTGTGTTATGTTGGGAAAGTGACTCAACCTCCCTGTGCCTAAGTTTTCTCAGATATGAAATTAGGAAATTGAGGAGGAGGCTTTCTAAAATCCTGTCTAGTCCTATTACTCTATAGATCCAATTTCTAAGGTTTCTTCCCCTATTTAAAAAATAGGATTTACTGAGTTTGATTCCAGTGTAGTCTTCTTGCTTTTCCTCCTTTACAAAGTGTAAAGTATAAATGACCAACTTTACTGATATTTGTGTCAAATATGGTAATTTCTGGAAGTCAAAGAGCCTCGGATAACTCAGTGTCATTGCATGTACTTTTTAAAAAATAAATTTATTTTGTTTTATTTATTTTGGGCTGTCTTGGGTCTTTGTTGCTGTGCACGGGCTTTCTCTAGTTGCGGCGAGTGGGGGCTACTCTTTGTTGCAGTGCATGGGCTTCTCATTGCGGTGGCTTCTCTTGTTATGGTGCTAGCACAGGCTCTAGGCGAGTGGGCTTCAGTAGTTGTGGCTCGTGGGCTCTAGAGCGCAGGCTCAGTAGCTGTGGCACACGGGCTTAGTTGCTCCGTGGCATGTGGGATCTTCCCAGACCAGGGCTCGAAACTGTGTCCCCTGCATTGGCAGGTGGATTCTTAACCATTGTGCCACCAGGGAAGCCCCTGAATGTACTTTTAACTGTATCTAAACCCCCAGATGTGTTCCTTCCCTGTGGTTTTCATTTCTTACACACATACGTCCAGGTTCTTGTGCCTTAGTCTGGTTTCATTTGAAGGTATATGTCTAAAACAATCTTTATTTTAAAAAACTTTAAAAATGTAAGAGGATTTAATACCTAGAGTCATCTTTCTTGTAAATAAATGGTCATCTTATTTATACTTCTTTGGCTACTTACTGAGATAAATTTTGTTTGCATCAAGAACTCTTTAGATGGGCAATAAAAACTGTATCATGTGTAATACATACTGCGCTAGGGCCAAGTTCTAAACCCTTTTGCCATTTTTCCCTCTTATTTTGCCCAGTATTTTGCTATCCCTTGTAGCTTAGATGTTCACTGTCTCCTTTAATACTTAGCTATCAATTGAGTCACTCATTTGCTTATTCTTTAGATCTTACTTCCAGAAATGCTCTGTGGTAGTGCCCTGGACTGAAGGAGGCTGGGCCTGTGAGCCAGGTACAGCAGCGGGTAGCCTTGGTCTAAGAAGATGTGCTCAGAGCCCCAAAGGAATTCCACAGCACCCCTGCTTTTTGGCCTGGTTATGCTGCTATCTATGGGATTAGTCTACCGGCTATAACAAATAAACCCACAAAATATACAGTGGCTCAAACGCAGATTTACTTCTTGTTCATGTAACAACTGACAGTGGGCCTTCCTGGTCAGTGGGCAGCTTTCCTCTTGTGGTGGTTCAGGGAGCCAGACAGCTTCCTGTCATTTGTGGCTCTGTTGTCCCCTCTGACCCTGTTGCCATCCACACCTATCAGATGGGCAGAGAGAGCGTGGAGAGGGCACCCCTGCAGCCGAGAGGCGATGGCTCAGAAATGGCACACATCACTTCTGCTCACGTTCTTCGCAGAACTCGATCACGTGGCCACACTGACTGCCAGGAAGTGCAGTGAAGGTGGTGGGCTTGTGAAGACTAGGAAGTACGTTTCTGGTGAAGAGCCTGCAGGATCTGCTGCAGTCCTGAGTTACTTTCAGCTCTACCTTCCTGCAGTTTTATGGGAACTCCTGGAAGAAAGTGCTGAAATGGCTATCACTTGTGAGTGCAGCTCTTTGTGGAGACTTAGGCGTCTCAGGTGGTCTTTTTAAGTTGATTTCAAAGGACCTAAGCATCTCCAAACCCTCTTCTGACTAGTTTGACTTCTGGCTTGGTCTTTGAACTTTATTTGAGCTCTGAGTCTTACTAGTGCCATTTGGGTAACAAACAGGGCAATTATGGTGGCCTTGTTGAGCATGTTGAGTAACCAGAACAGATTTTTGCCTTAAAGTAGAATTAAACATTTTTTTCCTTTGGTTGTTGAGGTTTTTTGTTTTCTAAACATAGGGCATTTGGGCCATTGATTATATGGGGATCCTGCTGTTGTTTTTCTTCTTATTTCCTACCATAATTTTTTCTAGGCTCTGCTACTAAATGGCTACATGATCTTGGGTATCTTTTTGAGCCACTGTGTCTTCATTAGTAAAAGTGGGGATACTAATTCTCACCTTGATGGATGGGGTGATGGTTAAAGAGTGCATTACATGTCTTCCACATAAACCACTCAATGTAACCCTGTTAAAAGAATTAATTAATATAAAACAGCTGTCTTTCCAGACGTGTGATGGGTAAAAATAGGAAAGAGTATAAGCATTCATTTAGAAATACACATCTTTAGAGGGTGAAGAAATCAGTCACATCAAAGCTACTTCCCACTGCGAACTCAGTTTAAGCATCTCCTCTTTTGGGCAACCTCCTCTGACTTCACAAGTTTGGGCTCAGTGCCTCCCCCCTGTGCTCTTACCCCAGCCTGTACATGCCCTCCTATTGAGCACTTGTCCACTCTATCGTTACTGAGGTTTACCTCTCTGACTCTCCCACTACATCAAATGCTTTCTATTTTCTGCTGTATCTCTGGGTCTAGAAAGGTTGAAATACACAAAATTGCCACTTTTTTAGTTAAAAAAAAAAAGGTTGGATATTAGCAATTTCATATGGTTGAACCTAATACATAGGAGGCATGAGATATTTTGTTGGCTATCGAGTGATGTGTGACACCTGAACGTGGGATCCGTACTACTTTTGAGTCTCGAGCTATATTTAGCATCTATTGTGCTATTGTTGACATATAGGCTAATATATGATATAGTCCTTACTGTGTTTCTTTAGCTTTTTTAAGTACTGTCTGTGACTTAGCTTCTCAGGTGAACAAGTTCCTTTCTTTAAGGACAAGCTAGCGTTTGGTTTACGGTGTATCTCCCAAAATGCCAAATAGTTGTGGACGAATGGTTGGCGCTTAATATCTTTGGATTTGTCTTGAAATTGCTTGATTTAAATTAGAGTTAAAGAATATAAGGCTCCTCATTGAGAAATGTTAAGTGGTTTAGCCATAATCCCAGAGTCTTTGACAGAACTAGCATTTGCACTCAGTGGCTAGTCTATTTCCATGATGGCACAGTTTGCCTTAGACTTGTTAAGAATGTCAGGATGATTTGACAGTATGTTTTCTTGCTCTAGGCTTTTTGTGTGTGTGTCATCAGGTTTCATGGGAAGAAACACCAAATTTGGAATCAGACCTGGTTTCAGATCCAGTTATGCCATTTATAGATGTGTGACCTTGGCACAGAAGATTAACTTTTTGCTATTTCGTTTGCTTCATTTGTAAAATGCCTGTTTCACACCATTGTTGTGAGGATTTAATGAGATCCAATATGTGGATTATTTAGGATACTTTTGGTGGCAAAGAAAACAGAAATCTCAACTAAAATTGGCTTAAAAATAGGAGCATGTACTCTTTCTCATAGCTAGAAGTCAAGAAGTTCCAGGGTAATTGATTCAGTGGCTCAAAAAAAAAATCATCAAGAATTCAGGTTCTTCCTGTCTTTCTACTCTGCCATTCTGAGCTTTGGCAGCACCCCTCATTGGTCCTGGATGGCTGCCACAATTTCATGCATCAAGTCCTCAATTTCAGGATCCACTGTCAAGAAAAGGGGGTTACTGCTCCATTTTTGTGTCCTTTTTGTAAGGAGAAGAGTTTCCTAGAAGTGCTTCAGAAGACATCCCCTTAAATCTCTTTAGCTAGAATTGTTTCCCGTGCCTGTGCCTAGACCAGTCACTGAAAAGAGGAATGCAATGGCCATAAGGAGTTAGAACAGTCAAAACTTACACCTGGTAAGTCAGAGGGGCCCAGCCTGCCCACAATTGCCTGACTGCCTGGCTCCTGAACCAACTTGGTATCCGATAAGCAAGATGTAGATAGTTGCTGGATAGACAAACAGTGTGTGCAATACCATGGGCCAGTGCTTGGCTAACCATAAAATATGATGTAAGTTCAAGTTTAGGATTATATTATTTAACTGGGTGGTTACTGGTGTGTATTTAAAACCCAGATGTGTTCCTTCCCTGTGGTTTTCATTTCATACACACATAAGTCAAGGTTCTTGTTCCTTAATCCTGTTTCATTTGAAGGTATATGTCTAAAAATAACCTCTATAAAAAATAGAACTTTAAGAATGTAACAGGATTTTAATACTTAGGGACATCAATTTGGACAAAACTTGTGCTTTCTGGGATTTTGCAATAAGAATAAACAAGCAGCTGTATAGGTGTTTAGACAGTCCATTCAATTACATACAAAAGTAAACACAAAATAAAAATAAGATAAAACCTTTGTTATCATAAAGGCTGGGCTGATAAGAGAAGTGTTGCCATAAGATGATCAAATTTCTCTTACTCATTGTCGTAAACTTGATATAAGATATCGTTGGCTAATGGGAGAATGGCAGATTTTTAAAACACGTTTCTAAGTATTTCTATGTACATTTTTACTTTCTGAAAAAAGAAAACCGTAAAAAAATCATGACTTTGTTTTACTGCAAAACAACTGTAAAACCAAACCTATAAATCAGACCTATAACTCATACAAGTTAACCCTCTTTGTCAGTCTTTCCCATCACTGAAGAATAAATTATGTGCATTGTTAAAACACACGCATGTTATACAAAAATTCTTTCAACACTTGTTGAGTGCCATTCTATGGTACTTGTCAGCGTGGGTGCTCTGAGGGGTACAAAGGTCCTTATGACATAACTGTATTGTAATTCAAGAAGCTCATCATCTAGTAGAGCAGAGAAGATAATTCTAATTTAAGGTAGAAGGTGCTCAGCGGGCCCCAGAACAGATCCAGGTGGACAGCTCTGAGAGCTTAGAGGAGCAAGAGGTACTTTCTGGCTGGGACTCAGAAAGGTGTCATGCAGGAGCTGACAGTGGGCAGATTAAGAGGCCGGGAAAGAAGGTGAGTCCAGATTGAAGTCCCCGAGTGTGTGTGAGGAAAGTGTTAGGCCGGGAAAGAAGGTGAGTCCAGATTGAAGTCCCCGAGTGTGTGTGAGGAAAGTGTTAGGCCGGGAAAGAAGGTGAGTCCAGATTGAAGTCCCCGAGTGTGTGTGAGGAAAGTGTTAGGCCAGGAAAGAAGGTGAGTCCAGATTGAAGTCCCCGAGTGTGTGTGAGGAAAGTTGAGTAGAAGTGGAGGGAAAGGCTGGCAGGAAAGGAAGATTGAGGAAAGATCATATGGCTCACATGCAGCATAAACATAATAGTTTGGCATTGACTAATTCACCACAGATACTAAAATGTGTTTTAAAATCGTCAAAGGATAATAAAAATCCATCAGCTGCTCTTCAGTTTTCCCAAGTTTTTCCATGAACCCCAGCATGGTCAGGCTCCCAAAGCCTGTGTATTTAGAATTCAGTTTAAGGAGCATTCATTGATGATCTGCTGCATAGAAGGCACAGAACTTAGATGCTTGGGGTTCAAAGGCAAAATGTGATTCAGCTCCTGTGCTTATGAAGATTGGGTCCCAGGGTTTTCCCATCAGCTAATCCCAGGCTCCACCACCCCTGACTTCTAGGGTTCATCTGAAACTTCTCCCTTCAAGAAACAGACTAATTCTTCTACCTTGTTACATGGGGAATAGGAAACAGCTACGCTCTCTGGGGATAAGTCATCCAGCCAAACAGTTTAGGGGGACTAGAGCTGCAGAGAACAAGAAGATGTGGAAAGCCACCCTGGCGTGTAGCCTTTGTCAGCCTGTAGCTGGCTTCTTCTCAGTCACTTCATCACTTCTACTGATAGAGTCCTCCATCTTGTTACCAAGTCCAGGCTTGTACTGCTTGCTGCACGACAGGCCAGTAAATCAAGAGACGAGGTGTTGGAGCAAGGAATACGACTTTATTTGGAAAGCCAGCAGACCAAGAAGAAGGTGGACTAGTGTCCCAAAGAACCATCTTAGCCAAGTTAGAATTCAGGCTTCTTTTACTAAAAGGGGAGTGGGTGTGGTTAGTTGTTGCAGACGTCTTGGTGTCAGAATCTTTTGTTTTTGCATCTCTCAATGTAGGTCAGGTCACGATGTTCCTGTAAACCTTCAACAAGATAAATATTATTCTCTGTTTGGCAACTTTTAATCACTATATGAATGGAAAATTGTTATACCTTTAAAGATCAGAGCCTTGAGAATGGGCTATCCTGTGTATTTCAGGTTATAGGCAACATTCTTAACTTGTAGCAAAAGCAATAGAATACAAAGGTTAAAGTAAAAGAAACAGTTCTAACATGGAGTCAGATTTGTTCTTCCCTATTACAATGTCATCTAGGGAAGTAAGCAACAGGAAAGTCAAGTGGAACTGGGTGTTAAATTCTACTCACCAGGGGAGTTCCCTTGTTGTCTAGTGGTTAGGATTTGGGGCTTTCACTGCTGTCGCCTGGGTTCAGTCCCTGGTCGGGGAACTGAGATCCCACAAGCCACACAGTGCGGCCAAAAAAAAAAATTCTACTCACCAATGTCAGCAGAGCCCCAGAACCTAGAACAGTGCAGGCAGTGCCAAGCCCCGCATTCTTTGGGGAGGTTTTAGACCATCTATATAGGGCATTCTGGGAAATTGTAAAATGCTTTATACCAGCGTTAGACAGAGGGGCTTAGAGTTGAGAGAGAGGATTTCTTGGGAGGAGTTGCTGGAGAATGAGGCATCCTCCCCTACCCAATACCTAAGGAAAGCCCATAAAGTGGATACTTTATTGTTACCTCAAGCCAAGCGAAAGGGGCCTCCAGGAGAGTACCGGGAGAATTTCACATCTGCTCCCAGAATCTGGGAAATGTAAGGATTGGTGTGTAATTCCTGCCCTTTGGAAGATAAAGGCTAATAAGACTGTGGCAGGAGCTACCTGGCCGAAACCCACAAAATTACCAGTGAGGAAAAGAAGCCTTAATTATCCATCTACCACATATAGAGATAACCCCAATAGCAGATGTATTAATTTCCTAGGGCCGCCATAACAAAATGCATCCACTGGCTGGCTTAAACAACGAAAGGCAAAAGGGAATCTTGTTTCACTTCCTAGCAGAGACCCTCCAAGAGTCATTGAACAACCTCCAAGCCACCTTTTGGGTTTTATTATTTGCAAGGCTTCTGAAGAGTAGCTTTTAATAGAATAGGGAAAAAGAGGTTTGAATCATGGCCTCTGTAATGAAAATGATTATTTTCATTTCTAGATTGACACAGTATAACTTAAAAAAATTTAGTAGACTAGTAATTAACTTGTGTACTTGTATGCATAATTAAAGTTAAATGCCTAGGAGAGGTGTTTGGAATAACTTGCTCTTAAATGAAAAATAAAAGTTAATATCCATAGTTTCTTTTAATAAAAACAGATATAAGGCTGATGTTCTAGGGATATTATAGCTGTTCCTTTTAAAATAAAATTAAATATATGACCCCTGAAAGGGATTATATAAAGTGAATTTAAATTACAAAGCCTAATAATAAAAGGAACCCATCACTCAAGAACTAGAACTTTACCAATAATGCGGTTGACTTTAGCATGCCCCTGCCCTTGCCCCCCAGTGCATCCCCAGGCCTTCTTTTTAGCATTGTCCGCTATCTGAACAATGGTGTTTATTGTTCCTTTGCTTTTCGTGGTAGTTTTGCCACAAGCTTGTGTATCCAAAAGCAATATATTATTTAGTTTTGCCTGTTTGGACCATTTTATAAGTGGTATCGTACTGTATGGATTCTTGCATGAATTATTTTTCTCAGTCAACAGTTTGTTCCTGAGATTCGTCCATATTGAGCCACACAGCTATAGTTCATCACTGTTTTTCTGCTGATGATACGTCATTGTATGGCCATGCTGTAATTTATTTTTTCATTTTCCTATAGATGGGCATTAGGTTGTTTATATTATTTTCCTATTGTAAACAGTGCTGCTTTGTACATCCTTGCATGTCTCCAGATACCTGTGTGTAAGAGTATCTCTAGGTTCCTTCTGGAATTTTGAATTGTAGAGAATCATAGTTTTTGATTTCCAAAGTAGGATGGGCCTATTTCAAGGTATAAAATTTTTGCCGATTCTGTGAGTATGAAATGGCGTCTTGTGATTTTAATTTGCATTTTGATTACTAATGTGATAGAAGTAATTTTCATATGTTTGTTGACTAATTGTATTTCTCTTCTGTGAAATGCCTATTTAGATCTTTTGCTAATTATCCTATTGAGATTTTTGGCTTTTTCCTTCTTGATTTTAAGGAATTCTTTATATATTTTGGATGCTAATCCTTTGACAGTTATATGTATAACAAATGTTTTTCTTGCCTTTGATGGCTTTTCTTTTTTAAATTCTTTATTGTGTCTTTTGATGGAAGTTCTTAATTTTAATGTGGTGGAATTTATTTATCTTTTTCTTCATGGTTTGTGCATTTTGTATCTTGCGTAGATTAACCCAGGATTAACCCAGGATCCCCTCTGTTGGCTTCTAAAAGATAATAAAGGAGTTTTGCCTTTTACATTAAAAGTTTTAATGTAAATAGAATTGTTTTTTGTTTATTTTGCAAGGATCTGAATTTAGTTTTGTTTTTATGAATAATCAAGTGTTCGAGGGATCTATAATGTAACCTCTGTCATGTAGTAAGTTTTCATACTTGCCTGGGTCTCTTTCTGGGCTCATTGTTTTATTCCTTAGCTCTATTTTTCTGTCACTGCACCAATTCACTGTCTTAATTATTAATTGGTAAGACAAGTCTTTTCAACTAGTTTTTGAGGAGAGTCTTGGCTATCTTTAGCCCTTTGTTGAACTTCCATGAGAAATTCCTGGTCATGATTTTGATTACATTTTGAGATAAACCTAAGTTAGCCATGAAGTTTTAGTTTTTTAATATATTGCTGGGTTCACTTTGCTGTTAATTTTGGTTTGGAGTTTGCATCTTGGTTCATGAATGAGATTGGCCTATAATTTTTAGTTTTTTTTATACTGTCCTTGTCTACTTTTAGTATCAAGTTATACCAACCTCACAGAATGTGTTAGGCAGTGTTCACCCTTTTTCTATTATTTTAAGAGTTTGTATAACGTTTGGATAATCTGT
This sequence comes from Pseudorca crassidens, assembly GCF_039906515.1. Taxonomy (NCBI): domain Eukaryota; kingdom Metazoa; phylum Chordata; class Mammalia; order Artiodactyla; family Delphinidae; genus Pseudorca; species Pseudorca crassidens. Next base: position 107,079,701 of record NC_090302.1, read on the forward strand.
TTCTTGATTATTCTATAGAATTTACCTGTAAAGCCCTCCAGACCTCATGTTTCCCTTTTGGTAGGATTTTTTTTTTTTAACTAACAATCCAGATTTTTAAATGATTATTGAAGAGAATTCAGTCTTTTTCTTTGTGGATCAGTTTTGGAAAGTTATATTTTCTAAGCAGTTTATTAGTATGGGGTTATTATAATGTTTTTCTCATCTTTTTAATGTTTGCTACATCAGTAGTTAGGGTCCCATTTTATTTATAATAGAATTTATTTGTGCTTTCTCTTTTTTCTTGATCAATTTTTTGCTTTGTGATCCTTTCTATTAAATGTTTATTTTATGTTTCATTAGTTTATGCTTCCCTCTTTTACTTTCTTTCTTCAAATATCTTTGTATTATTCTGTAGTTCTCTTTTTGGCTTGTTACTTTGTTCATTGATATTTTTACTTTTTGCCCCTTCCTTATAATATAATTGAATTAAAATTATAAATATCCATCAAAGAACCACTTTTGCTGCCTCTCAATAGTTTTGATAGTAGTCTTTTCTTTATAATTTGGTTTTAAGTATTTAAAATTTTTTATTGTGATTCTTCTTTTTGAATTATTTTCAAAATTACTTTTTGATACTGCTATCTATTAGGTCCAAAAAGCATTTGTAACCCTCATACATTGCTGGAGGGAACGGAAAATGGTGCAGGGAAAATGGTCCCTTTGGAATATAGTCTGGCAGTTCATCAAAAGTTTAAACATAGAGTTACTATATAATCCAGCAGTCCTACTCCTAGATATATACTCAAGAGAAATGACAATGTATGTCCACACAAAAGCTTATGCATGAATGTTTATAGCAGCAGTATTTGGCTATCTTTAATAGCAAAAGTGGAAACAACTCAAATGCCCATCAGTTGGTGAATGCATAAATAAAATGTGGTATATACATATAATGGAATATTAATTGGCAATAAAAAAGAATGAAATACTGATACATGCAACAACATGGCTGACCTTGAAAACATTATCCCAAGTGAAAGAGCTAGTCACAGAAGACTACATAGTGTATGACTCCATGTATTTGAAATGTCCAGAATATAGAAATCTACAGAGAGAGGAATAAACAGATTAGTGGATTCCTAGGATTGGAGGGGATGGAGGGTTGGGAGGATAAGAGTTAAAGGGTATGGAGTTTCTTTTTAGCATCATGAAAATGCTTTAAAATTGATTGTGGTGGTGGGTGCCCAACTCTGTGAATATACTAAAACATATTGAATTGTACACTTTAAATGGTTGAATTGTACATTATGTGGATTTTTTTTTTTTTTTCGGTACGCGGGCCTCTCACTTTTGTGGCCTCTCCCGTTGCGGAGCACAGGCTCCGGACGCGCAGGCTCAGCGGCCATGGCTCACTGGCCCAGCTGCTCCGCGGCACGTGGGATCTTCCCGGACCGGGGCACGAACCCGTGTCCCCTGCATCGTCAGGCGGACTCTCAACCACTGCGCCACCAGGGAAGCCCCATTATGTGGATTTTTATCTCAATAAAACTGTTACCAAAGAAGGAAGCATTTTCTACTGAAATCACCAATAAATTATAATAGCTCTTAACTAGCGTTTAAATTTGTATGTGCCAATTCTCATTATCTCTCCCCCCTCTCCGTCTCTTCCCTTCCTCCTCCTCCTCCTCTCCTTGGAAATGTTAAATAACAAAGTGTAACTTATTTATCAAAAAGAATAAACTTAATGAAAATTAATGAGGAACACTGACATGAACACAGTTTTCCAATTTCCACCCCCATGGACGATCGAATACTAAGAGACCGCGATGGTGCAACCTTGAGAATCTGGTGGTGCTGACTGACTAGCACAAAGGCTTAGACTATATGATTTTGAGAAAGCAGGATCTTGAAACAATACAATTGCAGAGAACATAGGAGCAAGTAGGCAATATGTAACACACCTTAGAAAATGCTGTAGATGAGAAACAGTCTTGAAGAGACGATTTCTGGCATGTGCCACAGGGGAAAATGGTATCAAATCTACACAATGACTGGATTGTATGGAGTGGCTCCTCTGTGGAGGATTTTACTTTATTCTCTGTGCCAGAAACCCTGACCCCTCCCCCGCCCGTCTGTGAAGTAGGAGCCTGCTTTATAAAGGGGCACTGATCAAGAAGATGGCCATTATCGAGCTGGGAGCCAAACATCTGAAGCTTATAACCAAGCACAATGGCCAAGGCTTCTTATCCACGTTTCTAATTATATTTTTTCCTGCTTTTAGATAAAGGGACAAAGAAATCTGGGACTGACTTTTCAGGTTTTTCAGGCTGCTCTGAAGCGTTCCTTTTTAAGGTAGAGGGATGTAGTTTTGTTTAATAGCAGTGCTGTGAATGGGGTGTGTTCTCCAAGGCTGTCCTCTTGTGTACAATAGCATGTGGATGTCAGAGATGCATTAGGAGATAAAATAATTCATTTGTTCTTTCTAATGAATAGTAATAATTTATAATTTGTACTAATCAAAAACCTTTCATCCACAACAACCAATAGGCTTTACAAACATTATCCTCTCACCAACCTCTGAAGTAAGTGTCTGACAAGTACAATTATCCCTAATTTGCAGAAAGCCCAGGGTACAGAACGTAGTGCAGAAATAGTTATTGATGTATCTTCAGCTTGAAATGTATATTTTGAAAGTCACTTTGAACTTATTTTCATTAGTTATTTTGGTGGTCAAGGAATATAATTTATACTAACCTACATAATGGATATCTACCAGGATGAAAACTATAAAATCCATGTATCCAGATGGTTTTTGATATTAACAAACTTAGAGAAGCTCATACTTTCCAGCCGCTTGGGGGATAGGTGTTCATTCTGTATCCCATTGGTGTCTAGCCCAGTCGTCTCTGCAGCCCAGTTGTGTCTTCATGATGTGGGGCAGCCATGGTGGCAGTACCTGAGGCAAAGCCTTCAGCTCATTCTAGTGTGTTCTCTGATCAGTGAGTGATGGGGAAGGTGGATGAGGGTGAACCCAGAAGAGTCCCCTCAATCACTACCTCTGCCTCCAGACCATATCACCACCAAAACAGCCCACACAGGGCTGCTAAGTGAATCTTGAAATAATGCAGCTTCAGCAACTCTGTCTTGTCACAAAATTTGTACTCTTGATCCTGGAATTCAGGGTTCTCCATCAGAAATACAGAAAAGCAGATTGCCGCCATATCTCTCACCACCTCCTCTCTGTAGTTTGTTGAGGAAAAAACTTGAATTTAGTTTGACTAACTTCCCACCATTCCCCCCCACAACACACACAGACACAAAATTGAGGTCAGAGCTGACACTTAGAAAATGCATAGAACTTGCACACTGCTTTTGTATACAAAATGAGGGAAAATCCCATTCTTAGTTCCAGGAACTTCCTTAAACCTAGACCAGAAGACTTCCTTGAAAGCCCAGCCAGTTCAAATGATAGATGCAGACACATTGTATGTAATATATTCATATTATATATTGCACAAGTGCTTGTACTCACATGTGCACACACACAAACACCCACATACACACACACACACGCTCATACACACACTGCTTTCTCTTTGCTTAGCAAAGGTTTTTTACAGGCGTTTCTATTCCAATAAACCATGTGAGATGCATCCAGACATTCTCTTAGGTTCCAATGACACACAGCGAATCTTACATCTTGTCATATAAAGACGCACATGAGTATCTGCTGACTTCACAGCCGTCTCCGTGTTTGTCAGGAGGATATCTGGGCTCCTGTGGCGCTGGGACAGCTGAAGCCGCCCCTTCATGTGGATTACCAGTGTGGGCTGACTGCGGGTGTCCCAGGTTGCAATAGGACCCTAGGCTCCAGTTAGAATGAATATAGGAGAAATGTCTTATCCACTGCTTTTCTTGGATGATAATTAGTTAATTAGGAAAATTGGTTAAAGGGAGGGTGAATCATTTTTTTAAAAAAGTTTACAGAGACCTAAAATTCTTTCTTAGCTAAACGTACCTTGTGCCAACCTTTAGATTCGGGGTCCCTGTCTTCCTTTGGTGGTGGGTCCTCTCCCAGGAGTGCCTGCTTGTCTCTGTTCCCTAGTACAGTAGGTGTGGGGAAGAGTTCACACTCCGGGGCTAGACTCTTTAGTCTGTATTGCGAGTCTGCCCACTGCTGGTGTTGTGATCTTGGTGGTGCCATTTAACCACTGTGCCTAATTGTCCTCATCTTTAAAATGGGTATATTAATAGTACCTCCTTATTGGCTTGTCAGGAGGATTAAATAACTTACTATATGTAAACCGCTTAGAACCATGCCTCATACAGAGCAAGCTATAAGTGTCCGCCATTGTTATTATTATCAGTGATTTCTGATTTTGCCTTCTTTAAAATCAAGTGAGAACTTAAAGACAAGTGTGAAGCAATCTGAGCACAGCATTTATCCGGATTTTAATGCTTTCCTTCCCAATCTTCTTTTTCTTTTTCTCTTTAATTATGGTAAAATAAATATGAGATAAAATTCACCAACTTAATTATTTTTCAGTGCACAGTTCAGCAGTATTCATTCACACTGTTGTGCAGCCATCACCACCATCCATCTTCAGGACTCTTTTCATCTTGCAAACCTGAAACTCTGTACCCATTGAACAACAACTCTCCATTCCTCACTTCCCCCTGCCCCCAAAAACCACCCTTCACAATCTTATGTAGTAGTTGTGCCCACACCCAATTTGTCGTATTTTTTTTTGGCCGTGCCACACAGCTTGTGGGATCTTAGTTCCCCGAACAGGGATTGAACTTGGCCCCTTGGCAGTGAGAGCACAGAGCCCTAACCACTGGACTGCCAGGGAATTCCCATAATTTGTTGTATTTTTGAACAACTTCCTTTTATTGAGTTTCCTAAAGCATTCAACTTAATTTTTAACAGAAATGACTCTATTTTCTTCTATATGTGATATTTAATGAAATTTTGTAATTACAGTGTAAGGTACAATTGGTCTAAACAGGGTTGGGAACAAAGGCAACTAACTTGGTAAGTGTATCCCTAAACTGGTGGGAGCAGAAGGGTGCATGTGTGCCAGAGAGAGCAGTGGGTGTTCTGGTGCTCTGGGCGCCGGCACCATGTTTGCCAGAAGAAATGGTGTGGATGAGTGAACCTGGGCCATTTGATTGGTTTCCCTTCTCTGCACTATGGTGCTTGTGCATTTTCATCATCTGAAAAACACTCCTACTCAGCTCTGTATATCTAAATTGCACCCAGTTTTCAATGTCCAATTCAGCTGCACCTCCTCTGAGACCTCCCCTGTTCTCTTCCCTTCCAGACTCGGGAAGCTTACCTGTACTTCTCCAGTGGCACCTCGTACCTTCTATCTTGTGTTAGCGTTTGTGGGAGTCCTCCAGGAGCAGGCCCTGTATCACATGTCCGTGGATTTCTCACATCATCATTTTGTGCTGTGCATGTAGCCAAGACTCAGGCTTATGGTTATTGAGTTACTGCCTTACTGGGATGGGATGGAGAGAATGAGAAGGGGGAACTAAGTCCTGGAACATTTTATGGTTAACAAAGCCTGAGCACTGTGTGTGTGTGTGTGTGTGTGTGTGTGTGTGTGTGTGTGTGTAAAACCCTTCCAGTGTGCCTTTTTGGCTTGACTGTAACTACTTTGCAGGCAAAGAAGCTGAGACTCAGAGAAGTTATATAATTCATTCAATTCAAATAGTCTGACTGCATTGCAATTGTCGTTGGCACAGTGTCTCAGTGCTTCATTGTTGAAACCATTTGGTTTGTTCCATAAGGTTTGTTCCAAACCATTTGGTTTGTTCCATCTTTATCCAAAGACCTGCTAATCGAGGCTAAAAGATTTCCAATATCAATCAAATTCCAGCCCAATTTGGATGTGTAGGCAGCCATAGGCAGCCATCATTTAGTTACCCTTAGCCCCATGTTTATGTGAAAGAACTTGAGGTTATGGAGCCTTGGCTTAAACCTACTGTGCTTTGCCACCTACTGAGTGACCTTAATTCAGCACATAATTTGACCTCATTGAGTCTCAGTTTTCTCATTTGTAAAATGTACATATGATACATGGAGTTACTCTGAAGACTTAATAGATACCTAATGCATATGAAAGTGTTTCCTGATCTATAAAAGTATTGCCATTATCATCCACACTTACTGAGTAACCATTTATCTGAAGGTATAAAAAGCCCAGTGCAGAGTTTGGGTTAATGTGGAACAAGCTCCCTTAAGTCACAAATTAGGACTCTAGTATTAGTTATTATAGGATCCCCTTTGGGACATATGCCCTTTTAATCTGATGTGCTTGGTATTAGTGTCCTGGACTGATCAATTTTTTTGCTCAAGGCCTTGTTTCCCTTCATAGGTTAAAATAACTACAGGCAAAGGCATGTAGTCTAGGTACATGCTCCCAATTTTTGTTTTGGATTGCCTGGATGTCTGACGAGTGTGAAGTTGCCTTTCAATGAGAGAGGCCTAGGGGTCAAGGGATGCTATTGTAGAGCTTAGTATTAAGAGCACTGGAGTCACGCTCTCCTCTGGGAAGTCTTCGCTGACTCTTCAAGGCTGGCCTTGGTGCTCCTCCCATGTGCTCCTGTGTACCTGAGCGTAGCCCACTCCTAGCAGTAACTGCTTTATCCTGTACATTCCAATTTACATGTTCCTCTGCTCTCCTGGCCTATCTGCTCCTCTGGCCAGGAACGGTCTTATTCATTATTATTATTATTAGCTGCACCTGAGAGAGCACTCAGAGCCCATGCTAGCTTCTCTACAAATACTTGTTGAGGGAATCCCATCTCTGGTGGTTCTATTTCAAGCCCCATCCAGAAGTGGAAGTGAGGCAGGAGATATGGTAAGTTGTGTTGCCATTTTGGTTATACTGAATTAATTAGACCAGTGTTTCTCAACCTTTCAAAAATTATAGCCACCCTAGGGAGGCTTTTTAGCCATTTCTTTCTTTTTTTTTTTTTTTGAACATCTTTATTGGTGCATCTTTATTGGCTTTACAATGGTGTGTTAGTTTCTGCTTTATAACGAAGTGAATCACCTATACATATACATATATCCCCATATCTCCTCCCTCTTGCATCTCCCTCCCACCCTCCCTATCCCACCCCTCTAGGTGATCACAAAGCACCGAGCTGATCTCCCTGTGCTATGTGGCTGCTTCCCACTTGCTATCTATTTTACATTTGGTAGTGTATATATGTCCATGCCACTCTCTCACTTCAGCCCAGCTTAACCTTCCCCCTCCCTGTGTCCTCAAGTCCATTCTCTATGTCTGCGTCTTTATTCCTGTCCTGCCCCTAGGTTCTTCAGAACCATTTTCTTTTTCTTTTCAGATTCCATATGTATGTGTTAGCATATGGTATTTGTTTTTCTCTTTCTGACTTACTTCACTCTGTATGACAGACTGTAGGTCCATCCACCTCACTACAAATAGTTCAATTTCATTTCTTTTTATGGCTGAGTAATATTCCATTGTATATATGTGCCACATCTTCTTTATCCATTCATCTGTTGATGGACACTTAGATTGCTTCCATGTCCTGGCTATTGTAAATACTGCTGCAATAAAGTTATTAAAAAATGTAAAAAATTATTAAAAATAAAAAAGTAATAAAAAATAGAAAGAGAGAGCAACCAAACTAAAAAACAAATCCACCAATGATAGCAAGCGCTAAAAACTATACTAAAAAAACAAAAATGGACAGACAGAACCCTAGGACAAATGGTAAAAGCAAAGCTATACAGACAGAATCACACAAAGAAGAATACACATACACACTCACCAAAGGAGAAAAAGAAAAAAAAATATATATATATATATATAAACGAAGAGAGCAACCAAATCAATTATCAAATCTACCAGTGATAATAAGCTCTAAATACTAAACTAAGATAAACATAAAACCAGAAACAAATTAGATGCAGGAAGCAAACCCCAAGTCTACAGTTGATCCCAAAGTCCACCACATCAATTTTGCAATGATTCATTGTCTCTTCAGGTATTCCACAGATGCAGGGTACATCAGGTTGATTGTGGAGATTTAATCCGCTGCTCCTGAGACTGCTGGGAGAGATTTCCCTTCTTCTTTGTTTGCACAGCTCCCGGGGTTCAGCTTTGGATTTGGCCCTGCTTCTGCTTGTAGGTCACCTGAGGGCATCTGTTCCCTGCCCAGATGGGACGGGGTTCAAGTTGCAGCTGATTAGGGGGCTCTGGCTCACTCAGGCCAGGGGGAGGGAGGGGTATGGAATGCGGGGTGCGCCTGTGGTGGCCGAGGCCGGCGTGACGTTGCAACAGCCTGAGGCGTGCCATGTGTTCTCCCGGGGAAGTTGTCCCTGGATCACAGGGCCCTGGTAGTGGCGGGCTGCACAGGCTCCCGGGAGGGGAGGTGTGGGTAGTGACCTGTGCTTGCACACAGGTGAAGGCCTTTCTTCTAAGGTGAAGAACAAGATAAGGAGGTCTACTCTTGCCACTTTTATTCAATATTGTATTGGAAGTCTGAACCAGAGCAATCAGACAAGAAAAACTAATAAAAGGAATCCAAGTTAGAAAGGAAGAAGTAAACTGTCACTATTTGTAAATGACATGCTCTTATATATAGAAAATCCTAAAGACTCCCTCAAAAAACTGTTAGAACTGATAAATGAATTCAGTCAAGTTGCAAGATAAAAAACTCAATACAGAAAAAGTGTTGCATTTCTATACACTAATAACAAACTATCAGAAACAGAAATAAAGAAAACAATCCCATTTACCATTGCATCAAAAATAATAAAATACCTAGAAACAAATTTAACCAAGGAAGTGAAAGACTTGTATATTGAAAACTATAAGATATAAATGAAAGAAATTAAAGAAGACACATAAAATAGATAAATGGGAAGATATTTCATGCCTGTGGATTGGAAGAAACAAAATTGTTTAACTGTCCGTACTGCCCAAAGCAATCTACAGATTCAGTGCAATCCCTATCAAAATTCCAATGGCATTTTTCAAAGAAATAGAACAAATCATCCTAAAATTTGTATGGAAGCACCAAAAAAAAAAAAAAAAAAAAAACTTGAATACCCAATGCAATCTTGAGAAAGAAGGGAAAAGCTGGAGGCATGATGATTTCTGATTTCAAACTATATTACAAAGCTATAGCAATTAAAACAGTATGGTATTGACATAAAAACATACACATAGATCAATTGACCAGAACAGAGCGCCCAGAAATAAACCCACACACATATGGTCAATTAATTTATTTAAAAGGAGCCAAGAATGTACAGTGGGGAGAGGATAGTCTCTTCAATAAATGGTGTTGGGGAAACTGTACAGCCACAAGCAAAAGAATGAACCTGGACCACTGTCTTATACCACACCCATAAATAAACTCAAAATGGATTAAAGACTTGAACATAACATGTGAAATCATAAAAGTCCTGGAAGTAAACATAAGGGAAAAGCTTCTTGACATCAATTTTGGAAAAGATTTTTTGAATCTGATACCAAAATCAAAAGCAACAAAAGAAAAAATGAATAAGTGGGAATCCACCATACTCAAAACCTTCTGCACAACAAAGGAAGCCATCAACAAAATAAAAAGTCAGCCTACTGAATGGGATAAAATATTTACAAACCATGTATCTGATAAGTGGCTAATATCCAAAACATATTGAAAAACTCATACAACTCAATAGCATGAAAACAAACAATGTGGTTAAAAAATGCACAGAAGATTTGAATAGACATTTTTCAAAAGAAGACATACAGATGGCCAACAGGTACATGAAAAGATGCTTAATATCCTTAATCACCAGGAAAATACAAATCAAAACCACAGTGAGATACTACCTCACACCTGTTAGAATGACTATTATCAAAAAGATAAGAAATACAAGTGTTGGTGAGGATGTGGGAAAAGGGAATCCTTGTGCACTGTTCGTGTGAATGTAAATTGGGAAGCCACTACAAAAAACAGTATGAAGTTTCCTCAAAAAATTAAAAATAGACCTACCATATGATCCAGCAATTCCACTCCTGACTATTTATCTGAAGAAAATGAAAACACGAGTTGAAAAAGATACACGCACCCTCCTGTTTGTTGAAGCATTATTTACAATAGATAAAGGAACAACCTGAGTGTCCATTGATGGATGAATGGATAAAGAAAATGTGGTAGACATATACATAGAATATTATTCAGCCATTAAAAAGAGGGCTTCCCTGGTGGCGCAGTGGTTGAGAGTCCGCCTGCCGATGCAGGGGGCACGGGTTCGTGCCCCGGTCCAGGAAGATCCGACATGCCGTGGAGCGGCTGGGCCCGTGAGCCATGGCCACTGAGCCTGCGCGTCTGGAGCCTGTGCTCCGCAACGGGAGAGGCCACAACAGTGAGAGGCCCGCGTACCGCAAAACAAAAAAACCCAAAAAAAACCACCAGCAAACAAAATAAGTTCATAGATACAGAGAACAGAATGGTAGTGGCTGCCAGAGGCGGAGGTGGGGTGTGAGAGAAGTGGGTGAAGGGGGTCAACGGTAAACAGGAAAGAATATTAAAATTTATATACATTTCTAAAACCTTCTAGTGACCAATTACGAATCAATAGTCAGTTTTAACTGATATTTTATAATAGTGATACCAAATGCAGACAGACATGAGGTAATATTTAAAGCAATTGCAGGAAAAATCATGTGTTTGAACATATTTGACAATGTATTGAAAGGATTTTTATGTTTATTCATTCTTAAAGAGAAAGTTATACAGATCTAGTGTTTGGTGAGAAAGAGAGGGAGAGCAGGAGACTGATCGCCGAGGGAAAGCAGTACATTCAAGCAGGTAGGGTTATCAGTTTCAATATAAATATCAAAGTGTATGTCTCATGCACTTTCCTCTGAGGAAAAAAAAGCAACTGTAATGTGGTTTGTGTGCAAAATGAATAGGCAATTATTATCTTTGGGTGACTTAAAGTAGCTCTTCTGGAAATTCTGCATAAGCAGTGGGAGTTAGCAATGTTGACCTTCGTATAGGGGTGCCTTTGCTCATGCATGTTATTATGAGTTGAGTGTAGTTTTAGAATATGGAAAAATTACCTGAGTTGGTTTTAAAGATGCCTTCTGTTGTCATGATTTCAGGGGTTCTCTAGCTGTCTCTTCACTCTGATTTGGAGCACTTTTAGAAAACCTTGGCAGCTTACCCAAAGAAGCCTATCTTCTCTCGGAGAGCAGTCGATATTGTTCTATTTGTGTTAACTCAGATCCTGATTGTTTGAAAGCTTCTGGCTTTGCATAGTGAAGTTCTGTTATGACACGGCTTATCCTTAGTAGTGTTACCCGATGCACGTTTGTATGCATGACACACAGTTGAGGCCAAAAAAACTGCAATGTTGAAGTTTGGAGCAGAGGTAGGTTTATTGCAGGACCGTGCAAGGAGAATGGGGCCTTGTGCCCCCCAAACCCTGAATTCCCTGAAGGGTTTCAGCAAAGCATTTTTAAAAGCAAGGTGTGTGTGGGGGGTGTGGCTGGTTGTTGCAGACTTCTTGGTGTCGGAATCCTTTGTTCTTGCAGCTGTCCACATGGGTCAGGTCATGATGTTCCTGTAAATCTCCAACAAGACACATGTTATTCTCTGTTCTGCCACTTTCAATCTCTATATGAATGGAAAAGTGTTACACCTTTAAAGGTCAGACCCTTGAGAATGGGCTATCCTGTATATTTCAGGCTATAGGCAACATTCTTAACTTGTAGCAAAAGCAATAGAATACAAAGGTTAAAGTAAAAGAAGCAGTTCTAACATGGAGTCAGATTTGTTCTTCCCTATTACAATAGTATATGGATATGGAAAGACTAGTTGTGCTATCATAGATTTGATTACTACCACTCAGTTCCTTTATGTCTGTTATTTAGGGCTTTCAACCATACTCCGAGACTGATGGGACAGGTGTTACTTCCCTCATTTTACAGGTGAGGAACTTGTGACTAGGAAAGGTTAACTGTGTGTCTGGCAGATTAGGCCCTCAAGTTCAGGTCTTCTGACTCCGGAGTCAGTGCCCAGTTAACTACCCCACAACATCCTACGCCTTCAGCCTTCTCAAGGGTCATTGTGGAGCAGTGAGTAGACCCCAAAAGGCACAGCCTGGACCTGTGAGTAGGAAGAGGTAGATTTGACTCAATAAAGATGGGACATTCCAACAACAGCAGGGACTGCTTCATGAAATCCTGTACAGCCTATCACTTGAAATGGTCATCTGGATGTTGCAATGGGGTAAAACACAATATAGCATTTGGCTAGGTGACCTTTTGTGTCCCTTAAAATTCTGAGACTTTGTTAAAACAAAATCTACTGTCTGGTTTCCTCTCCCTTGTTACAGCCACGTATATATATGAAATGTCCAATTTCACGGTTCCCTTTCCTGGCTTTCCATCAGGAGTACCTGTCAAGCTTTGTGAGGATACATATGCCGAGGCCTGACCACAGACCTCCTGTATCAGAATTCCAGCGTGGGGCGGAGTGGGAGGTGTGAGAGTATTTCTCCAAAAGTTGCACAAGTGATTCTAAGGTGTAGGGTTGTGAACCACTCTTCTTGTGTAGCCCACTAATGACAAGGTACAAGCAGGCCTCAGTTTGGATTTTTTTGGTATAATTTGTCAGCATCAAGGAGTCATAGCTTCTCAGTGTGCAGTACCGTTTTTAATAGTAATCAGGCCATTTAATAACACTGTGTTTGTTCTTTCGGCTGCAAGGATACCATGATCTCCACTTGGCAGGTTAGTTTTGCCGACATCTCATTATGCCTGCCTATCTCATGGTGGGGTGGGAGTTGGTGCTGGTCTAGGAAGTAGACATTGATCAACCCAACCACATAGGTCCTTTCATGTTCTGGAAAAAACAGTTCAAAGGGTGTGAGGGCCAGCCTCAATGATCAGCAGGTTGGATAGAGAAACTAGTGAGCTGCTCTCTCCTATACTAGTTACCTACTAGTTAGCTTTGTAGCAGTAAGAAACGTCCAGTAGCATGAAGAATTAATGGTTGTAGGGTATTGTTTTCCTGAGGAATTTTCTTGATAAAGTACTCCACCGTGTTTATAGCACTTCTCTGAGAGAATAATCACTGAAGGATAAGACACCCCCCGCTGTGTCTCCTCATGGTGGACCAGAAAAAAAATTACAGTTGCTCTAACAGTATTTTTTTCTACTTTTCAATCAATAGGATGCTTTTTAAAGCTTACGTTTCTCTTTGGACACTTTAAGTGACGATGAGACAAAAGAAAAAAAAGCCAAGATAAAATGACAGTATAGACACTCCTCAAATCCTATAATGAACTCCACAGGGCATCCAATTTTGATGTATTAGGATTTTTTTTTATAATGAGTACATTGTTGGAAATCACATTTTCTATCTGCAGGAGCTGGAGATGAAACTGAGCTGACATCTTACCTCTTTGTAGTTAATTAGCAAGAGGAAAGTAGTGGTTTGAATCTTGTATGGGAAAGGGTGGTATTAGTCATCCACCTTTTCCCTTCAGACACCTGGATCTTCTTCTGTGCTTTTTGATTTGGTTTAATGGTTTGGTCTTGTTGGCTGGAAAAGATGAGGGAAATTGAAGAACAGTTATTATTTAAAAAAAAATAACTATAGCTCACTTCTCCCCTCCATCTTGCCTGTAGGAGAAATAAAATAGAGCACGTCTTTTTCCTCCAAAGAGCAGTTCTTTACCTGGACTCACACTGTAAGCAGTGCTGGCGCTGCAAGAGTCTTTTGTTGTCACTGTATTAACATTTGTCACCTTTGAATCCCTAGCACTTAGCACAAGTACTGGAACTTAGTAAGCATTCAGGAAATGTTTATTAATTAATGAGTAAATAAAACATCGTGTTGACCCATATAGTAAGGTGTTCAAGTTGCATTAATTGTGTCTAATCCCTTTCTCCAGGTAGTAGCTCCGTCCGTTCGAAGATGTATGCTGAGGTTTACATAGAACTCAACGGTTAGGGACAGAGGCAGAGCAGGGCATGGAGGTATGTCTCCATTTAGGGGACTGGTCCTCTGTCAGGTGAGCACGTCTGGGGCTGGCACGGATGCTCATCCAGATGAAGGCTAAGTAAGTGGCAGAAACATTTAGCACAAGACTCCTCTGATCCGAATGTGTTTATTAATGCCACATCATGGGCCTGGTCCTGGGGGTGACAGAGAAGAGCCACTTTCCTGGTTCCTCCTCTCAAGGAGCCCACTTTGTACGTGGGAAGACTAAGCAAGCACTTGAAAACAGCCAGCACCCAAGTGTTACACTGTGTGTGACTGATCCCCAGTGCAGTAAGCATCCAGGGGGGCTGGGTCAGTGGTGCTTGGTGGAGAAAGATCAGTTTTTTGAGTCCCCTCTGTGTGCTAATTGCTGGACCCTATCGGCTACATCCATCATCTCTCTTCATCACAACAACCCAGTGAGGGACCTCAGGCGACCTGACTCAGTCGAAGAGCCTGAATCTGAGCACAGGAGATCTGACGGCATCCCGCCTGTGGTGCTTTCTCCCGTGCTTCGTGCCTCTTCTCAAGGTCCCATCCTCAGGCAGGGCTTCCTGGAGGAAGCAGCACCTCCAGGGACCTTGAGAGGAGGAGAGAGAGGGCTTGGGTTGCAGGTGGCTGGAGCGAGGGCACTGCAGGCTGTATGTGGGCGGGGCAAGAAGAGCTGGGGGTTGATGTGGGGCTGTGGAGTGTCTCGGTCAGGGAGATGGCATGGGGAGATGAGGTTGGCACACCCCAGCTGTGGAGAGAGAGGCCCGGTGGCCAGGAACTCCGGAGGGCAGAGGACAGCTGTGAGCGGCAGGGATGGGGGTGAGTTGTGCTCTGGCCAAGCCCAGTGCGGAAGCCAGGCCCCGAGCGCGCGGCCCCGTGCCCCTCAGCCTGGGTGGAGCCCAGCCGTGTGGCTCTCAATGGGCAACCTGTTGACTGTGAGGTGTGGTCCAGGGCTGGGCCTTGACCTAGAGAGGGGCGAGCAGGCCTCGAGGTCTCTCACTGCCCTGCAGAGACAGCAGAAGCCCGGCTCACGGCGGAGGGGCACCCACTTTGTGCAGCTTCTGCCCGGGGACCGGGTGCTGTCTCCACGGCCTCCCGCCCTCCGCCCCCACCCCCACCCCATTGCAGCAGCAAGGGCCCGGGCCCTGGCAGGTGTGCACGGTCTCCATCTCTCTCTGCTTTTGGCTTCTGCGTCCCGACCAAGCCCCCTCCCAGAAGGCAGGCTTCCGCTGCCCTGGCTTCCGCTCTTCCCCACACGCTGGGACCACGCAGGTCTCGGCTGCTCGGCTGGGTGGCCCTTGGGTCTCCCCCTAGACGAGCCCACCCCCAGGAGCCCCTCGTGGGCTCAAGCTGCCCTTGGTGCAGGTGGCCCTGCTCCTTCTCCTTCTGGAAATCTCGTGGCATCAGATCTGCCCACCGCGTTGGGGAGGAGCCACCACTTCTAGAGAGGGTTTGGAGTGTAGCTGTCACCTCCAGTCTCGCTCGCTCCGCTCAGCGTGCTAGCTGTGGGATGCTGGCCACCCATCACTGCTGCCCACCAACCTGCAGTCACTTGGCTCTGACCAGAGGGAGGTGGCCTCCCAGGGTCCCAGCCCAGGGGGCAGTGGACGCTTCTGCTCATCTCAGTTCGGCAGCTCTGTGCTGTCTCCTGGCTACACTGACTCTGAGGGACAGAGGTTCTCGTAGGAAGGAAATTGTCGACAGCCACAGTGTGGTAGGACACAGCTTCTCCAGGGAGGCAAGATCCCAGCCTCAGCTTCTGCTCCTGGAGCCCTGTTTCTGGAGGTTTCTTTTTACCCAAATTAAGCACCCTCTCATTAAACCCCTGTCCTTTTATTTCTGATTCTAAAGTGGGGACTCGCACTTGAAAAACACAGTGTTTCTCTACCACCCTACACTTCATCAAAAGAGTGAGAATCTGGGTCCTTTATGGTGTGGACGAAGGCCAGACCACAGTCCCCACTGGGGTCAGAAGGTGCCGGCTGGGCCTGCACCTCAGCACCCGGTCAGTGGTTGTAGACACTCAACTGATATTTCTATCAGTCGAATGGATAAATAAGATCAGAATTATCCACTTACAGAGACATGTGTTTTCTCCTGCAGTTTAGTCCTTATGGGGAGGGGTCCATGCTAAGGAAACATAAAAGGGTAGCAACAATAGAAGCGTCACATTTGTGTATAGAGAGCTGGCCTTTTCCCCAGAACTTTACCACATATGACCTCGTTTAATCTTTATGACTCTTCTGTCACAGAGGTTATTTTTTATTCCTATCTGAAATAGTAGGAGACCCTGGGTCACAGTCGAAAACAGTGTTAAACTACTTGTTAGAACTATGGCTTAAGTTACTTCTAGTCACTTTAATTCTCATCTTTTCCCACTCCATCACAGCTGAGTAGAGTATAATGCTAATAATTCAGCTTATGATAAGACATAGAGACTTAGACTTCTGTGTGCCAGGCACGGTTCTGGCTCCCCATTTTGCAGATGAGGAAACCGTGGCATCAAGTGGTAAAGTAGATGAAGGGCCTTTGATAGTGGGCGTGGGCCCCCTAGGTAAGGCAAGGCTCATAGCCAAGGAACTGTGATTTGAACCAGCGTCTTCCTCCCTCCCTGGCCCTGCCCAGGTCACGCAGCTGCCGAGTAGCAGAGCCAGAGCACTGCCCAGGCAGCCTGGCTCGAATGTGTGCTTCTCAGCAGAGTACAACACTGCCCCCTGCTATCGTCCCCCTGCCTTCCTGTCTCACCAGCTCCTGGCCTCTTTTCTGGTCTCATCTGCTGGGTAGGCCACCTCCCTGGTTTCTCTTCTTCTCCCCAGCCCACCGGTAGTAAAAACTAATCATGTTGACCTGGAAGAGTTGAAGATCGCATTTTCCCCATGGGGTGGAACGCTGTCACACAGGTCTTTAAGAAATGGCTGATTTGTCTTGGGGTTCTCTTTTAAAACACCTGGTTCTGTGGATGACTTGGCTTCCACAAAGCTCTAGCTGACTCTAGACGTGTGATTTTTCTGCCCCCAGAACACTGCCATGTGTGGGTCTTCTGGGATGTTTTGTCTTGTAAGGAATGACTGACCGTAGCCTACCCCTCTGTGTTCCTTCACCTCCCTTTGGAGTCATGAGATAAAGTGACACGGGGGAAATGCTCAGAGAAGACATTCATCCTTTGCGTTTTTCCTTTCAAGGTATTTTTGAATGACAGTGTTAAAGCACCTATAACACTGCTGTGAACTGTTAACAAGCACATTTGCACATCACATCTATCATGCTGTTTGCATGATGTTATGTGAAGAAACAGCTCAAAGTATTTTTAAGATATAGCCTTTTATCTTCGGAAGCACCAGAAACTATTTGCAGATTGGTCTTGGGAATCAAATTAGCCTAACACATCGGTGAGTTCCTGGAGGTGTGGGCATTTCTGTAAGTGGTTCCTGGCCCCTTAAGCCTTCTGATCATTTGCACTGTGTATTTTTATACAGACTCTTGTACTTTGGAGAAATAAAATAAAGAAACTTAAAGGTGAGTTTGACAAGGGCTTCTCCACACTGTTTGTCAATGCAGATGGATCCTGAATTTTAATGGTAGTAGTTTCTTTTAAACAACCAAACCTCTTTAAACCTCTCCACAAATAATGTCAGTGCGCAGATTATGTCTAAAAGTGTGTGCTGGTGAGTGGAAATCTTTCCTGACCCCATACTGCAACCATGAAGGAAGAGCCTAATCCTGGAAAACAGTCTTGACAGCCTGGATGTCAGTTACCTCCATCTCATCTGGGCCACTGCCTGCGTGACATTTTGCTGTCACTTGATGACTTCGGGTGTCTACATTCAGGAGCCCAGCTTGGGATCATAGAACGAGCCAGACCTTGCACCTCCAGTTGAAACCTGGTTGGCTGCCGCTTACCGGCTGTGGGATGTTATGTGAAAAAACTTGTGGAGAGGCCTTGGTTTCCTCACCTGTAAAATGGGGATGGCATCCCTGTTGTGAAATTGTTGTGAGCAACATCTGTGCGCCCATGTTCATAGCAGCTTTATTCACAATAGCCAAAAGGTGGAAGCAGCCCAAGTGTCCATTGACAGATAAATGGATAAACCAAATGGGGCACATACAAACAATGGAATGTGATTCAGCCTTAAAAAAGAAGGAAATTCTGACACGTGCTTCAGCGTGGGTGAATCTTGAGGACATTCTGCTGATGAAATGAGCCAGTCACAACAGGACAAACACAATATGATTCCACTGACATGAGGTGCCTAGAGGAGTCAAGTTCACAGAGACAGAAGGAGAATGGCAGTCACCTGGGGCTGGGGGAAGGTAGAATTGGGGAGTTAGTGTTTAGCGGATATGAAGTTTCGATTTTGCAAGATTAAAGAAAGTTCTGGAGATGGATGATGGTGATGGTAGCACAATGATGTGACTGTACTTAACGCCACTGAATTGTACACTTAAAAATAGTTAAGCTGGTAAGTTTTATGTTGTGTGTATTTTACCTCAGTAGAGAAAAATTGGAAAAAAGAATTATGAGCATTGAAGAACACCCAGTAGGTAAAGTGCCTGCCATATTATCAGTGTTCAGTAACTAGTAGCAGCTTTTACTAGGGTTTGGGATTATAACTAATGGTTGCGTGATATCTCATCATGTGGCTGTACCATAATTTGTTTCTTTTTTGTTTGACTTTTGGATTTCTTATGGTACTCCACCATTGTAGCAATGATGGAATGGATTTTCGTATTTGTGTATGTCTTTTCTATTGTTTGGGGTTTATATCTTTGAGGTTGATTTCCTGGGTCACTTAATCAAGGTGAATTAATCTTAGTCTTTGGGGCTCTTGCTTCTTATGCCCATAGAGTTTCAGAAGGGTGCTGTCATTTTCAGTGTCACCACCCAGGCAAGGGCGCCGGCCTCACAGTGTCCTCATCAGCACTAGGCACAATTTTAAGCAGTTTTGCAAAATGAAATGAGTAAGAGATGGTGTTTTAATGTTTAATATACATTTGTTTGCCTTTATTTGATCACTGGAAATGCTGAGAACTTTTCATGCCTGGATCTACATTTATTTTTTCCAATGTGTATTGCCTGTTTACATCTTTTGCCTATATTTCTAGTGTGGTTTCAGTGCTTTTCTTATCAAATTTTTTTTGTCATGTTTGTAACATATTGTTGCCATTTTTAATATTCAGACAGTCTTACTAGTTATGTAGTTAAATCATTCATTTAAACATTTCAAAACACAATTATAAGATTTTAAAGTAGATCAAAAATGGTTTTGCAATAACATGGTTATTATACTTAATGAATCTTCTTCCCATAATTCCCTTATCATTCTTTTAATACCTATTAGCATAAAATCTGTTTAGATGTTAACTTACATGACTATAGTATTTGAATTAAAATTATGTAGGCTGACCAATTAAGAATAAAATATTAATAACCCAATATAAAGAAGACATAACAAAAATTAGAGAAAATAAAAAATTAAAATTATTAATAAGCATGACATTTTTTACCTCACTAATAATTAAATTCATTAAAAATCAAATGATAGGATATTATCTTCCATCTATAAATTTGGTAGGGATTAACAACATTGTGATGGTGACTGAGGCTGACCCTCAGATATGCTGCCAACGGGGAGAGAAAATTGGGTCAACTTTAATGAATAGCAGTTTAGCACAAGGTATCAAGTATCTTTAAAATGTTCATAAACATTGATTTAGAAAATTCCCATATATAACTAAGGCTAGAGGCAGCCTCAAAAATGTAGAAAAAATATTTATATTCATAGATAAAAATAGGATTCAATACAAATGCCCAGTGACAGGGAATGATTGAATAAGTAATAGTACGGCCATCTTTGGAGTGTTATATAGTCATTATAAATGGTATTTCCTAAAAATTTCAGTGATATGGGAAAACACTCACGATATGCTGGTAAGTGGAAAAAGCATGATGCAGTGATTACAGTAAAACAAACTGTGTGTCACGGTGCGAGTTTGTGTGTGTTTTGTGTATGTATGTGTCTCGTACATATCTAGAAAGAAGTGCGTAAAAAGTATTGATAGTACTTATGTGGTAAGAGTATGGGGGATTTTTATTTTCTTTTCTATATTTCTGCACATTTTTTAAGCTTCATATTGTTTGCAAATCATCGTTTCTACAATCAGAAATTTTAACTGCTAAGGAAGACTAAAGATAATAAGTAGATCTCTCTCCTTTTCTGGATTCATGTTCCCTTTGCTCTCTTCGCTTTGATATATTGGACAGAACCCTGGACAAGAAGTCAGAAGGTGTTTTTTCAGGTTATGGTCCAGAAATTTGCTAGCTATATGACCTTGGGAAAATCTAACTCATATGTACCTGTTTGCCAGTTTGTAAAATGGGGATTTCTACCTTCCCTGCGTGTACCATTGGAGGGTTTAAGAATTAAGGTGAGATTACCAACATAGGGGAAAACACTTCTGCAAACTAAGATGCAAGTTCAAAGGATTCCCCAAACCACTGGGAGGTCTGATAATTTGTTAGAAGGACTCACGCAAGTCCAGAGCTGTTATCCTCACAGTTATAGCTGATTACAGGAAAAGGATACAGCTCAAAGGCAACTAAAGGAAGAGTCACATAGGTGGAGTCTGGAAGGATTCCAGTGCAAAGCCTCTGTGTCATCTCCCATGCAGTCAGGATATGTTACCCTCCTGGCCTCCATGTGTGACAATAAGCAGAGTATTGCCAACCAGGAAGCTCTCCCAAGCTTTGGTGTCCAGAATTTTTAATTGGGGCTTCGTTACATAGGTATGATTGATTGATTGCCCACATGGTTGAACTCAGGCTCTCGGTCAACTGATACTGTGTTACCCAAAGCCGCCACCCTCAGTCACATGGTTGGTCTTTCCGACATGGCAGCCTCTACCCTAGGACTGTTGGCAGCCCTACCCTGAGATTCAGTGTGGCTAGCCCCACCCTAAGAGTATAGGTGTGGCCTCTCTAAATGAGGACACTCCTATCGGGTATGACCTAGATTACGTACCAGAGCCAAGGCAGAGGCCAGCTACCTGTTTGGGCAAGGCTAAATTCTTTACTACACACAAGGTGACGGAAAGAGATGGAGAACAAATTTAAACATAGAGATGATGTTAGTATGGAGGGGTCTATTATTTACCATATGTTCTAACATTGTAAAATAAGAGAGGGCATGAATTCCACAGGTGCAAGTGGTCTGCAAGTACCCGCTTCCCTGATCCTTAGAACCTTGGGGACCACCTTTGAGAAGGGAGTGTGCTAACAGTGGGGGCTGCAGAGAGGCTTTTGCTACAGTAGTTGTTTACCACAGAGACGAATTAGGCTGAGAAAACACTTACCGTCCTGCTGGGTATGTGAATCTGACCCTCGCCTCAGTGTTAACAGCACAGCAAATATGTCTCTCTGTTAACGAATATATCTAATGTGAACGAGTTATAAGCCTGTTTTTTTCTTGGGTTTCTCTACCTGGCACCATCTCCCTCTGTAGTGCAGCTGAGCTTACTATGTACAGAGAAGAGGGGGGTGATAAAAATAAATTGGCTCGTTCCCCTTGCAGAGTTTCAAATCTCTAGCACCATGTCAGGTTGGATCCATAAGGTTTCATAAGAGTGAGATTAGAAAAATGAAAACCTGAGTTTATTTTCTCATGGAATTAAAACAAAATTAGAACACAATGAAGAGGAATCATCATCCTCAGGAAACTTGCTCGAGGACAACTGTGTGCTTTTATGGAAAAAGAACCAGCGACAGAGACTTAGGATGAAAGCATTAAAGTACGATTGTGCTCCCACCCTGCCTTCAGAGGGAAGAATTTCAGCCTTTGTCTAGTGGTTTTTTGGAAACAAATAACTTGTCATAAATTGATGTTGTCAGTAAATTTGGGTTGTACATTCTGTTTCTTTCAAGGAAGAACTGGCCACGCAGAAGTAGTCCGAGTGGTATACCAGCCAGAACGCATCAGCTTTGAGGAGCTGCTCAAGGTCTTCTGGGAGAATCACGACCCGACCCAAGGTAGATGAGTGAGCCAGTATTTAATTATCTTACTAATTACAGCTGGGATAATTAGTGTTTGAACTGCATGGAAGAGATGAACCTTGAAATCACACAGGAGCTCAAGAATATGATTGCAGACATTTATTGACGGAGACGGGGAGGGGCTGGGGAGAAAGAGGGCGAGAGAATAAAGGCACAGCCACCGTCTGCGCCCCTCCCCCCTTTACAGCTGTCAGGGGTGGGAAAATTCCCACAGAGAAAGACACCAGACAATAGAGATTCGTTCACCTTTGATTATTGCATTATTCCTCCTTAATGCAGTCTTTTGTCTACAAAATTAAAGTGTCTTTCTAGCAGCTCCAAAGTTTTCCTGATTTATGGTTCCTTTATTTCCCTGAATTTATTTAGCCTTTCTCATCTTTTGACATTATGAGCCATTTTTTTTCCTTTTAAATGTCTGTGGGTGATTTAAAAAAAAAAAAGAACATAAAGGTAAAATGCAGTATTCAGTGGTACTACAATGCTTGGGTTATTTAAATATTTCATTTGTCTTCTTCGGAATTTATTATATGAGATATTAATATATTCGGGCTGTAAACAACGGTGGTCAGGAATTTTATCTGAATGCACACACAAGCAAAAATCTCCTGTTGGCAAATATCATTGTAATATTCAGTAATGGAGTAATCTCCGGATTTCATCTTAACAGCCTTACAAGCACTGCTTTGCCAGTGTGACGATCTGATACTATGAGGCTTATGGACTGAAAAGTCCTGTATATCCGATGTGATTTTCATTTAGCAATTGGTCTATTTAACGGAAATATTTTCCCTTTGGTGTCAGATTTTGGGGGAGTGGGTACGCCATGTTGGCTATTTCCTGATGAATGGATGTGTTTTTCCAAATGTGCATTGTGCTTTGGGGTGGGACCTTACCAAGACCCCAGCAGCATAGGTTGGTGAGTCCTGAGTTCTGGTTCCACTTAATGCCAGGGTGGTTTGCCAGAGGGCAAAGGTCAGAGCTAAGGCAAGAACAGCAAAATGATCAACGAGCCAGGGTCAGGCAGGTCCAGGATCCAGGTACATCCAGCAGGGTGGGTAAAGGCCACGAAGGAGGCCAGGAGCAGGCTCTCCATGATAGTGAAGTCTGGTTGACATGGGGAGATGAGTCCCTGGTGGGAGAACAGTGAGGTATGGGGCAGGGGAGGTACAGAACTGGTAGGGCAAGAGTACTATCATCGGAAGGTTCTGATGCCACCCCCGTTTGGACTACGGGACTGTCACATCATATGAGAACGGCAAGCCTAATGGCTTAGACACGCATGGCTCAAAGGGAAACTGACTGATGAGCATCATAAGTAAGGGTCGTGACAGCCAGGAACTCATGCTGGGAAGCCTTTGCTCCAGATGGAGCAGCCATTCAGCCTCTTGGCTCTCAAAGCTGAGGGTCAGGCAGGATGCTGAGGGCTCCAAAGTGCTAAGTGGAGACACCTATCAGGAGCCCAGGCAAACCTGAAGTCATGGAGGAGACAGGCTCCCCACAGGCCCACAAGGCTGGGTATGTGGCCTTGGCCTGGCCACCCGTAATGCCGTGTCCTGATACAACCACCTTATGCTTGACCCCCGCAAAATTTCAAAGAGGGTGAAGTCTGTCATCCACTTCTCTCTCCTTACTTCTCTTAATGTCTTACCCATTTTATCACATCTTTACTAGCACACCTCAGTTATTAGGCCACGAGTTCTGGCCCCTGAATCTCAGGGGAATTCCACCTTCAAAAGAACTTTAGGAGAACCTCTTGTTCTCCCCATCCCATGGATCAGACTTGTCTCAACTTTGCCTCAGTCCTCTTTGAAATTCTTGGTTTACTATCTGTGTTAATTTGCTAAGGCTGCCATCATAAAGTATCACAGGCTGGGTGGCTTAAACAACAGAAATTAGTTTTCTCACAGTCCTGGAGGCTGGGAGTCTGAGTCGAAGGCATTGGCAGGGTTGGTTTCATCTTGGCTTGTCGATGGCTGTCTTTTCCTCATACAGTCTTCCCTCTGTGTGTGTCTGTGTCCTGATCTCCTCTTTGTATAAGAACGCCAGTCACATTGGATTAGGGCCCACCCAAATTACTTCATTTAATCTTAATCTTTAAAGTCTCTATCTCCAAATGAAGTTACACTCTGAAGTATTGGAGGTTAGGGCTTCAACATGTGAAGTGTGGGGAGGGGTGGGACACACTTCAGCCCATAACACTGTCCAATAATGTAACCGGTTGATGTGCTGTTCTTCCAGAGGTATTTTTTTTTCCTAACAAGGTGTTCACAGGCTCATAGACTGGACGAGACTTTAGAGGTCATCTGGTTCAATTCTATGAGTCAGAAGATGAAGTTGGTAATGATGGAATGATGGGGGTCACGGACAATGGGACTGGAATGTCGAGTGACCTATTTTTTACACTGATATTTTGGACAAATTATACATGTAGGAGGAGAGTTTTTCTACCCTTGTGTATATTTGTTTCTGCTTAGAGTAGTGCTTCATGTAATATATACAATCACACATATTAAATCACAAGATATCTGATCTTCCCGCATTATTATTAGAATTACTTTTTTAGATAGTTCAATGTAATGGGCCATGGTAACAATCTTTTTCTGCCTTGTAGGGTTTCCTAGGACCCTTCTGGAAATAGGGCCAATGGAGTGATCATATGATCCAGTCCTGATCAATCAGTATCTTTTTCTGTTGTCAACAATGTTTGATCCAAAGAACAGGCATGTGACCCAAGCAGAACCAGCTAGAGTCCTTCCCTGGGACTGTTGTATGTTCTCAGTTTGTTGCAGCTGCTGGGGTGGGTGCTCTGTATGGGGAATGACGTGCCCACCAGAGAAGCAAGGGAGGAAGATGAGCAGATGGGAGGAGAAAACCCTCAGGAGGCTCTGAGGCCCTGAGGCTCCTCATTCCTGCAGCTCTTCCTTCAATTCTGAGAGCTCTCCTGTGAGCTCTTCAAGCTAGGAGAGCTACTAGGTATTCCCTTCCTTTTTTTAACTTGAGCTAGTTTGTTGGCTTTCTATTACTTCCAACAACAACAAAAACCCTAACTAATCCACTTAACTCAATTTAAACAATGAGCATTATACTCGATCATTATATTCAGTAACTGTTAGTTAACCGTGTTCATCTGGCTCCATAAATCAGAGGTCTAAAGCCATTTGAATGGTTTTATCATTGACTCAGACACCGAGGGGCGGACACTAGAAATTGTTTCTTCAAGACCTGTTGGAGGTTCCTTGGTAATTCAGAATTAGGATTTAGGATTTGGGACATATGGCCTGAGAACATATCAGATGCCTTTTCAATATTTCTGAAGTATTGTGAAAGACAAGCATTCATTAATGACATTTATTTTTGCCAGGTATTCTGCTAAGTGGTGCTAGATCACTAAGTGGTCTGGAATAAGCAGCAGTAACATTTTGGTTAACACACAGGGAAGATACATTTCTATAGGAAGAAAATAGTTAAATCCCAATAAACTGAGACCAAATGAGCATTCACATAAATGTGTATAAGATCACAGACGAAAATGTTAACCTGAAATAATTAAAACAAGTATTGGTTAACCCTGGGGGATTAAAAGCAAAAATATAAGTTCATAAGAAGTCTGGTATCAATGGATCTAATATTTCCAGGGAACTCTGAAGGTCTAAAACGTGTAATCATGTAATTTTTCTGAGGTAAGAATTTGAAGTCCACTTGCTAAAGGATGGGCATGCGGCAGGAGATAGCTGAGCTGCAGGGGAACTTGGCCATCTGAACACAACTTCTTCATTCTCTACCTGAAGTCACATGATGACTCTTATCACATTTCACAGTGAAAAGTGGCCCAGAAAACAAAAGCACCCAGTAGGGCAGGTGGGGGAAGTAGAGGCGTGTAAGACTGATTACTCTTACTCAGAAGATGGCCGTTTGTAAGGACAGAAGCATGTTGGCTTTGGTGGAGACTCTGGTCTGTGAAGCAGTCCATTGTAGGTTCTTTTCAGAAACAAGAGTGAGTGATTCCTCCACCTGCTTGAAGAATGCTCTTACCTGTACCAGAATTACTTATCAACAAAAAGACAAAACTTAAGGAAAAGTTGAGATGACATTGATCTTTGATGTGGTGATAGGCCCACCCGGGACACACACGATTCTCAGCAGCAGTAGGCCTCAAGAGAAATGCATTTTAATTAGCACGTTGAAAGGCTTTACTGCCTTGTTTATAAAGTTATGAAGGATTTGCAGGGGCCACTAAAAATCTTCAGTTATAATTTACTTCACTTTGTGGGAGAAGCAATATCCTTGAGTGGTATTAGCAAATGCGGGATCTTCACGGTATAGACCAGACAGAGAAAATCCTGCACGTTCTTCCCTGCTTCAAGCTACTAAAGCAGCTCTCACAGTATCCGTCCCAGTGGAAAGGAGGAAATCCCCATGGTCCACCAGTTTGAAGGGAGCAGAGCTGGTAAGAGCCATCAGAAAGTGTGGGCTTTTAAAGTGACGGGGCCCAAGACCCGTTATTCCACAGCCAACAGGCAGTGAGTCCTGAGAGAGTACTGCTCTGTGGATTTGCTTCAGGTGAAGTTTACAGATGACTGGCCAGTAAACGGAAAAGTCTTTTCTCTGAATTTACCACGAAACCTCTGCTTTTGCCGAAGCATTCAGATACCACTGTTTGAGCTAATGCGTCCTCTTCTGGCTTTGTCTTACTCACGGGACAAATACAGTTCCTCCAGCCTCCTAAGGATAGCGTGCCCCTTCCTGACCGTGTGGTCCCCAAACTCCCCCGGTCTCCAGACAGCATGGCAGAGCCCGGCATTTAGATTTGGGTTCTGGCTCCAGAAGGACCTCTTCCCAACCTCACGACCTTGACCAAGATACTTACTCAGTCTGGAACTCTGTTTTCTCATCTACAAAAAAGGGGTAGTACTATCTATCCTTGGGTTGTCGTAAGAATGAAATGAAATTATGTGAAAATCACTTGAAAACGTCAAGAACCATGCAGGTGGCCGCTTTGTCGTTGTGTTCTTCTCAACACAACAATACAGCTTCACCCATTTTATTTAGTTATTTTTATATCCGTGATTTCTGTGGGAAAATATTTACCCTCTGCTTACTAAAGGGTGGGTTTTCTACCCACAAAGGTTCTTTTGTACTTCCTGCTAGTTGGAAAGATTTTAACTGTTTGTGTTCTCGTTCTATGATGAAACTGCTGGCGGTGATGGTGATGAGGTTAGTGGGCAGAAACCTCCTCGCGTTTGCTGCTCACACAGTGCTCAGAAGAACCAGATAAGATCCCAGCGTCTGATGCTTGCTCTGTAGCCCTGTACCTAGCATGCTCTGTGCATGAATTCCGTCGTTTCGGTCCTCCTATTCCTACCAGAGGAGGCAGGGCCCAGACCCTGTACCTTGAGCCAAGCCACAAGCACACAAGTGCACAGTGTGGAGACTCAGCTTTGCCTGACTTGATCCCATAAACCTGACTTCTCGATTCCAACCTGTTTCACTCTCCTCGATCCTGGGGAAAGGACAGCAGCACCATTTAGGAAGCACCCCTTACGGGCCAGTCTTAGTGGTAGATGCTTTATACCTATCATTTCATTTAACCCTTACCATAATCTTATGAATTGGGGTTCACTGTCTTCGCTTAACAGAAGAAATGAGGTTCCAGAAGACTGACAGTCTTGCTTGATGTTGTTGGCAATATTTGGACACGGCTCTGACTAAAGCCCAAATCTATTTTCTTTCCCCTACACCAGAGGGGTCCATGCTTCTTGACTAGGAGGACCTCTTCTAAAGATAAACATTTTTCAGGATCCCCCATGTGATATAGTTGTGCCCTTAGTAACCTTTTTAAAGCAAATATATGAAAATGCTACTGCAAATTTAATCACTTTAAACTGAATGCCTGTTTTATTAACTAGCACAATGTCACGTACCTCTGGAAAATGGAAATGCCTACATGCATAACGCATTCCACAGCCTCTAGGCCATGCCTGCTGCACAGTTGGATTTGTGGACCTCTAGTAGTAGCTCCCGGCCTTCCCAGGGGCTGGGGCTGCAGGTGGGGAACTGCTCTGGTTAGTGGTGGCCTTTCTGCAGAGGCCTTCTGGCTGAGACTGTGAGCTGACCCCAATATCAGTTTCCCTACTTCTGAAGGATTGGAATTTTAGCTGGATGTGCAACCACCAATAAAGACTAAATTTCCCAGACTCCTTATGACGAAGTATAGCCACATGTCTGAATTCTGACTACCAGAACATGAGTACCAGTGATGGTGTCAAATTCGGTACACTTAGAGGAAAGGCCATTCTCCTCTTCTTTCGTCCTTCCTGCAAGTTACTTGTGGATGCAGGGATGAACGGTCTTAGACCACAGGGGTGGAGGCCTCACCCTTGTAACTGAGGAGCTACAAGATCGAAGGCTCCAGAGTCAGTATCCCAGGCTGGACTCTTTATGTAAGAACTTCTTTAAGCTGTTGTTACTTTGGTTCATTCTAGGCCTTCTTTTCTTTTTCTTTTTTTTTTTTCTTACAACAGCTGAACTAATCCTTACTAAAATTGCTTTCAACTGTAAGCTGGTGATGAACTCCCAGTTACTCCTCTGAAGATCTTAATTAAAATGCTTCCTTAATTAAAACAGCTTTAATCAAATCTGATAAGAGTATGGACTCTGGGGTTAGAGGATATGGCTTTAACCAGGCCTGCCACATACTAGCCATGTGGCCTGGGGAGATTACGTCACTCACCGCCTCCTTTCTGTCTGTCTGCCTAACCGCTGGGTCGTGGCTCTCATTACTCTCATCTGGCTGCCACAATCGCCTCCTAACTGGCCTTGCCCCTTTCCCAATCCAGTACCCAGAATGATCCGTCAAAAACACTAAACAAAAGTATGTCCCTCTGCTGCCTTTTCTTTGGGCTGCTACACGCTCAGCTGTACCATGGCAGCCCGGCCTGGGATCAGCTGACTGGCGCCTCCTGTTCCAGCCTCAGGTCCTGCCCTCACGCACCGCATGTCTGCGTCGTGGCCTGCATTTGCCCCATTCCTGGAAGACACAGGTGCTCCCTTGCTGGGCCCATACCCACGGCTCCATCTGCCCACAGCTGTTGGCGTGATTGGCTCCTTCCTTTCCTTCAGCTTAAAGAGTCACGTCCTCAGAGAGGTCTTCGCTGACCCGCCCTAACTGAAGGAGGCTCTCCAGCCCTCCTCCCGGCTTTTGCCATCACTGCTCTCTCTTTTCTTCCTAACACTTATCACAGGGTGGACTGATTTGTCTGTTTATTGTTTATTAACTGTCTCCTCTTCTAGAAAGTAAGCTTCATATGAAATATTTTTTCATTGAACAAATGAATGAACGAACCTCAGTTTTCCCATCTGTAAAACGGTTCCTCTCCCATCAGTGTCCGTCAAGATGTATGAAGGAATGTAGTCTGTTGTGCAGAGCCCCATGCCGGGCACAGAATAAGCATGTCATCTATAATAGTCACCATCCTCATCCTGCCCGTGTAAGAGCCATTTCACCACCTCCCATTTGTGGGCCTTGCTCTCTCTTGAACCCCAGTATTTCTCCATTTCTTTCCCTCTCATTTTCCCCATCTTATGTTTTGAATATACTTGATCATTTCCTATGCTTGGTTCATACGCTTCATCCTCAATCCAGTGCTCAGCATCCCTTTCCCTCCCACATGCCCCCTCCACCCTCCCACAGGGAGCTCCCACGTGTCTCAGAAGCTTCATCTGGCTGTCCCCATGGGCCACACTGTCTCTGGTGTTGGTTTCATGGAGCCCTAGTACCACACACCCTGGCTTGCTGTCTCACCCTCAGAGCCAAGAGTAGGGGATTAATGTGGTTCCTCAGCCCGTGGTTGAGACTAGAGACTTGGGGACTCTTCTCCATTCAGTGTCCGTGGACCACACATCCCCCTCCCAGCACAGCCCTGCACTCACTGTGCAGCATCGCTAGAGGTGCGTGGTTCCCTGAGAATCTGCGGTGGGGCTGGTCCGCTCCAACTTTAGCAGGTTTGCTTCATAGCCTCTTTCCAGGTGCACCATAGAGAAGCCAGTGCCTGGTGCTGTCTATCGGGGAATATTAATTGAAGAGAGAAAAATCCTCTTTTCCTTCTGTTTCTCATCAAGTTGGCAATTAAGTGCTGGTGTTCATATATTTGAACTGCCAAATTAATATCTGAACTTCGTTGTGCTGACCCTTTTAAGTTGGTCTTTTAAAATAAGTCACCAGTTTTGAAGGACTATCCTTTTTTTAGCCCACGTACAAGGAATCTATCATCTGCAAATAATTAGACAGTGGGAATTATATTGTATTGCTAATGAGCAGATGTGCATACTTATAGTGGAGGAACAGCTGCACACATACAAAATGCAAAAAAGTCCCAAACCCAGCATTATGAATTCTGAAAGAGATTTCATTCTTTTAAGAATTTCAGAAACAGGAAAAAAAGAAACAAAGAATTTAACTGATATTTTTCTTTATTAATTGTTCTTTCAGTCATACTTTTCCTTGCATAACATTATCATATATGTACACAGTATCTTTGCTATTTGCAAATGTGCTATTTGCACTTTCAAATCCCTCTCTCATATAATACTATGGAGCTTATATTTAACATTTTTCCTCTGCCTTTCTAGTGCTTTAAGGGTTTGGTGCCTCCAGACTCAATGACAGACTCCTACTGGGTATTTACTCTGGGCTGGGCATGATGCTAAGTTCTTATGTGTATGTGATCCCATTTGATCCTTGAAGTAACCCGTGAGTAGGTGGTCTTAAACCCATTTTACAGATGAACAGACAGGCCCAGAGAGGTGAAGTGATTTTCCATGAGCCAGTTAGTGCTTTATTGTCAGAGCTGGGATTTGGACCTAAAAGTTCAATTTCAAACATTGTGTTATTTCCATTGTATGGTACGTCATCCTACATTGTTATAGGATGCTATCAGCCAACAGAAAACACAACCACACCGTAACTGGAAACAGCAGCACATTATCCAATGAAGAGTATCTGTCCTAACAAGCTCCTTGTAATACATATTACAATTTTATAACCTGTTAAGGATTTTCAAGATTAAGAAGTTCAAATAGGCTTTTTTTAGGCTATAAATCAAAATTTATTTGTAATGGATAGTGTGGTGGCAGAGGTTAGGAATGCTAATATCTTTTGGCAGCCTATACCAAGGGCAGGTATCCAAGAATTTCTTTTGAAAGATGTGATTAGGGTCAGTAAGTTCAAACAGGCTTTTGAGAACTTTTAGCCAGGAAGAATTCCACATATTTGAGATAGGAGAGTTTAGATCATTTAAACTTTGCTGATCAATTCCTGAAATAATATAAAATCAATAAGGAGAAATGAAGTCAGAAGAATTACATTACTTCACATAAAAGAGTATTAAATTAGATAAGAGAAAAAAATCAGAGCTGATAACATTGGCAGGAACTAGAATTTCCAGGTTCTTAAATGGCAGGCTAGGCTATTCAGATCACCTTCTCATCAAAAGCAACTCAAAATGTTGGATAAGACATGAAAACATATTAAAAGCATCACATCAAAATGCCGACAAAAAAATTAGGAATTACCATGTAAAATTGAAGGGAACAGGGCTTCCCTGGTGGCGCAGTGGTTGAGAGTCCGCCTGCCGATGCAGGGGATACGGGTTCGTGCCCCGGTCTGGGAAGATCCCACATGCGGCGGAGCGGCTGGGCCCATGGGCCGCTGAGCCTGCACGTCCGGAGCCTGTGCTCCGCAACGGGAGAGGCCACAACAGTGAGAGGCCCGCGTACCGCAAAAACAAAAACAAACAAACAAAACAATTGAAGGGAACACAGGAATCCAGACTGGTAAGCAGGGGACTAAAACACCTTTGCTCTAGGGAATTTGCCAGTTCCAGAAGAGTTGAGTCTTAAGGACCTTATTAAGGGTATAGAGACTGTGACCAATGCAATTAAAGCACTTGATCTAATGGACATATATAAAACACTGTACCCTACACCTTCTTAATCACACATGGAAATGTACTAAGCCATAGAGTCTCAATATGTTGTAGAGGGACTAAAATCATAGAGATTATGTTTCTCTTATCATAATGTGATTATGCTGGAAATCAATAGCAAAAAGATGTGTAGAAAATCCTTTTATGTTGGAATAGAAGAAATTTTATGATTATCTATGGATCAAAGATAAGCCATAATGGAAATCAGAAAATATTATGAACTGACTGGTAATTAAAATACTACACTTCAAAACTTATAGGGCATGGCTAAAGCCATTCTTAGAAGGAAATACAGAGCCTTAAATTCTTACATTAGAGGTGGTGAAAGACAGAGCTCAGCATCCATCTCAAGAACTTAGAAAGTCGGCAACAACATAAACCAAACAATGAAGAAGAAAGAAATAAGAACAGAAGTAAATGGAATAGGAAATAGAACAGTAGTAGAGAGGATAAAGGAAGCCAGAAATTGGTATTTCAAAATGGCTAATAAAATTGATAAAACATTGGTTAGTTGATCAAGGCAAAAATGAGGTCACAAATACCCATTATTGGGAAGAAAAAATGGGATATCACTGCAGATAGGCAACTTTACGTCAATACATTTGAAAAGTTAGATAATTAGATAAGACAGAGTCCTTAAAAATATAACAAAACTGGGAATTCCCTGGCAGTCCAAAGCACCGGGTAGGACTCGGTGCTTTCACTGCCGTGGCCTGTGTTCAATTCCTGGTTGGGGAACTAAGATCCTGCAAGCTGTGTGGCATGGCCAAAAACGAAACAAAACTGAATAGACCTATAATCATTAAGAAATTGAATCAGTATTTTAAAAGCATCTCATAAAAATAACTCAGCTGCAGTTTTTTTGTTGTGTTATTTTTGTGGATCTTTAAAGCTGATTCTCATGTTTATCTGGAAAGGCAAAAGTTTAAGAAAAGCAGAGACCCTCTTGGATAAGAACAAGAGGATGGGAGGATTTGTTCTTCCGGATATCAAGATTTATTATAAAGCACATACTACCCAAAGCAATCTACAGATTAAATGCAATCCCTATCAAAATACCTGTGATATTTTTCACAGATCTAGAACAAATAATCTTAAAATTTATATGGAAGCACAAAAGACCCCAAATTGCCAGAGCAAACAATCTGGAGAAAAAAGAACAAACCTGGAGGTATCGTGGTCCCTGACTTCAGACTATAACACAAAACTACAGGAATCAAAGCAGCATGGTGCTGGCACAAAAATAGACACACGGATAAATGGAACAGGACAGAGAGCCCAGAATAAACCCACGCACCTATGGTCAATTAAGCTGTGACAAAGGAGGCAAGAATGTAGAATGGAGAAAAGACAGTCTTCAGTAAGTGGTGCTGGGAACACTGGACAGCTACATGTAGAACAATGAGATTAGAACACTCCCTAACACCACATACAAAAATAAACTCAAAATGGATTAAAGACCTAAATGTAAGACCTGAAACCATATAACTCCTAGAAGAGAGCATAGGCAGAACACTCTTTGACATAAATTGTAGCAATTTTTTTTTGATCTGTCTCCTAAGGCAAAAGAAATAAAAGCAAAAATAAACAAATGGAACCTAATTAAACTTAAAAGCTTTTACACAGTAGAGGAAACCATTGACAGAATGAAAAGACAACCTACTGAATGGGAGAAAATATTTGCAAATGATGTGACTGATAAGGGGTTAATATCTAAAATATATAAACAGCTCATACAACTCAATATTGATAAACAAACAATCCAATTAAAAAATAAGCAGAAGACCTGCATAGACATTTTTCCAAAGAAGGTATACAGGTAGCTAACAGGCACATGAAAGATACACAACATTGCTAATTGTTAGAGAAATGCAAATCAAAACTGCAGTGAGGTGCCACCTCACACCTGTCAGAATGACTGACATCAAAAAGTCTACACATAAATGTTGGCTAGGATGTGGAGAAAAGGGAGCCCTTGTACACTGTTGGTGGGAATGTAAATTGGTGCAGCCACTATGGAAAACAGTATGGAAGTTCCTCAAAAAACTAAAAATAGAACTACCATATGATCCAGCAGTTCCACTCTTGTATGTGTATCTGACAAAAATGAAAACACTAACTCAAAAAGATACATGCACCCCAGTGTTCATAGCAGCGCTATTTACAATAGCTAAGATACAGAAGCAACCCAAGTGTCCATCAACGGATGAATGGATAGAGAAGTTGTGGTGTGTATATATATATATACACACACACAATGGAATATATATATATATATATATATATATATACACAATGGAATATTACTCAGCCATAAAAATGATATTCTTCCATTTGCAACAATATGGATGGACCTAGAGGGTATTTTATGCTTAGTGAAATAAGTCAGACAGAGGAAGACAAATACTTCATGTTTTCACCTATGTGTGGAATCTAAAATAGCACAAACAAATGTGTATAACAAAACAAAAACAGACTCTCAGATATAGAGAACAAACTAGTGCTTACCAGTGGGGAGAGGGGAGGAGGGGGGCAAGATAGGGGTATGGGATTGAGAGTATAAACTATTATGTATAAAATAAATAAGCAACAAGGATATATTGTACAACACAGGGCAATATAGTAATTATTTTGTAATTTTATTTTTTTTAACTTTGGAAAGTTGATATTTCATTTTAAAAAATGTTTTATTAAAGTATAGTTGATTTACAAAGTTGTGTTAGTTTCAGGTGTACAGCAAAGTGATTCAGTTATACATATACATATATCCACTCTTTTTAAGATTCTTTTCCCTATAGGTCACTACAGAGAATTGAGTAGCGTTCCCTGAGCTATACAGTAGGTCCTTATTAGTTACATATTTTATATATAGTAGTTTAAATGAAGTATAGTCTATAAAAAATATTGAATCACTATGCTGTACACCTGAAATTAATATATTATAAATCAACCATTATTCAATAAAAATAAGTTTAAAAAGAAAATCTAAAATATTGTAAGAAGAGTGAAAAAAAGAAGTAAATTCCAAGTAGATTACAGACCTAAATTGTGAAAACAAAACTACAAAACTTCAAGTAGATAATATCATTATGATCTTGGGTTTGAGAAGCATTTCTTAAACAAGATACATAAAGCACTAACCATAAGGGAAACTATTTGATAAATTTAACTATATTAAAATCACAACTTTTGTTCATCAAAAAAATCATAAAGAAAATGTAAGGATAGGAAGATTATATTTGCCAAAGTATTAATATCCAAGATATATAAAAAGTAGATTTTAAAATTATCTCCAGTAGATTTAAAAACTGCAGACCACTGAATAGAAAAATGGACAAAGGACTTATAATGGTGAGGAAACATGAAATGATAATCTGTGCCATTATTAATCAAGGAAATGCAAATTAAGATCAAGTGAGATTTCATTACACACCAAGCATACCGACAAAAAGTGAAAAGTCTGACATTAACAGACTTTAATGAATTGGCAAACATTTAGAGCTCTGACAACTCTCATGAATTGATATGGGTTTATAAATTAATACACCTACTCTGGGAAGTGGTTCAACATCTAGTTAAGTTGAGGACATGCAAAGCCAACAAGCCAGCAATTTTATTTCTAGGTATGTACTCAAGAGAAATTTATACATATGTAACAGAATGCAGGTCAAGAATGTACTTAGCAGCCCCAAGCTGGTAATGTTCATCAGCAGTAGAATGGATAAATCAGTTATGATCTATTCATACAAAGGGATATTACAAAGCAATGAAAATGAAGAAAATAGAAGAACCTCATGAACATAACAGTAAGTGAAAGATTAAAACCACAGAATAGGGCTTCCCTGGTGGCGCAGTGGTTGAGAGTCCGCCTGCCGATGCAGGGGACACGGGTTTGTGCCCCGGTCCGGGAAGATCCCACATGCCGCGGAGCGGCTGGGCCCATGAGCCATGGCCGCTGAGCCTGCGCGTCTGGAGCCTGTACTCCACAACGGGAGAGGCCACAACAGTGAGAGGCCCACGTACCACAAAAAACAAACAAACAAACAAACAAAACACAACAGAATAACTTCATTGATGTAAATTTCAAAAAATAGGTGATTACTGTTACAAAAATCAGGTGTGGGTACTACTGGAGAGAGGGAAGGTATTGTCATCAGTAGGGACACATGGAGGGCCTCCAAGGGTGCTGACAATTCTCTGTTTCTTGATATGAGTGGTGGTTATATGAGCATTCACTTTATAATAAGTATAATAATATTACATATTGCAACATTATATATAGTATGACAGCATTAATGTAAATGCTTTAATAAACTGCATTTATGTTTTATGAACTTTTGTACATTTATGTATCTTTCTGTAATCAGATCTAGAAATTACAAAGGTTAATATATTGATTGCTGTTCCTGTTAATAATATGAGCAATGCCCATGATGAAAGAATAACTTTGTGAATGTGTGTGCATATGCGTGCTTGGTACTGATTCAAATGTAAACATCTTATAAATCTCATTTACATGCATAATGTTCTGTAGGGGAGTACTTTGGCTGACTCATTGCTACAAAACTTTAAGATTTGGATAGGAAATAGTGACATAGAAATTTTAATATTTTGAAAGTTTTCATACATTTTGATGATAATTTGAACATTTCAAGACTCATTATTTGGTCAAACTTGGGAGTTTGTAGCATAAGTGGATATGGAGTCCCAGATATTCTAAGAAAGATATAATAATTTAAAATATTTCCTTTGGCTGGCCAGAAATAGAATTTCTCTTTCATAAAAGCAAAAACTATACTAAGATAAATTTATTTTGCCTTTTAGGAAGACATCACCATATCTTTTCAAAATAATTTATCTATGATTATAGAAGTAATGTTTTTTCATTACTGAAACTCAAACCCTTCCTTATAGGTACAGCGTGAATATTTGACACCTCTGTTATATAGCAATTTTCTTTTATCTCTTTTGAGATGCATTGCATTAAAAAATAGAAACAGTATTGTGGAAATGGTAGGGAACACAGAATACTTTCTTTCAGAAGAGAGCCATGTAATATCTTTCATAGTTCACTATTTTCTACTTCAGTTTTTTTGCTTAAGTGATATATAATTTATAAATTGAGATAGTAGTGGATAAGAGCACGGCTTTGCAGTTAGCACTGCAGTTAGCGCTTTGCAGATCCAGCACTGGCCCTGGGCAGGTGCTCAACCTTTCTCTAAGTGTTATTCAGTGTTTTAACTTTAAAATGAGATGTCATTTAAAATGGACAGAATTAATTTTCAGTCAGGTAATGTGAGATTATTCCATATTAATAAGACTTGTCTCAAACACCTGAGCTAAAGTCCGGGTGTGCCAAGAGGAAGGGTCCCATGGGTGATGATAAGAGGTGCCAGCTGTTGCTTTGAGGGATGCCGGTTCATCTACCTGTTGGAGGACTTCAGAACCCTGTGATGTTTTGCCCCCGTGGAGGCCCTGTTCTCCAGCAGGAGGCAGGAGGTCATCCTTGAAGCAGCACTCCACCAGTGCCACTCATCTGTGGTGGTCTTCCTGTGCCATCTCTGGGGAGGTGGGGTCAGTTTAAGAAGCAGGGAGTAGAGGTGCTGACTCTGTTCATGTATTTGGAATGTTTGAAGTTCTTTTTTTCTTGCTTTTAAAAACATTTTATTTTATTGATGTATAGTTGATTTACAATGCTGTGTTAGTTCCTGGTGTACAGCAAAGTGATTGTTATACATATATATAATAGATTGCATCTGCTAATCCCAAACTCCCAATCCATCCTTCCCCCATGGCCCCTTGGCAACCACCAGTCTGTTCTCTATGTCTGTGAGTCTGTTTCTGTTTCGTAAATAAGTTCATTTGTGTCATATTTTAGATTCCACATATAAGTGATATCATACGGTATTTGTCTTTCTCTTTCTGATTTACTTCACTTAGTATGATAATCTCTAGGTGCATCCATGTTGCTGCAAATGGCATTATTTCATTCTTTCTCTTTGGCTGAGTAGTATTCCGTTGTACATATGTACTACACTTTCTTTATCCATGGAGTGTTTGAAGTTCTGAGTCATTCATTGGTTGTTTCATTATTCATTGAGAGAAATTTTGAAGAAGCAATTAGGAATGTTCAAAATCTAGTAAACAGAGTTATAGCAGCTAAGCCTCTGCTTA
Source organism: Pseudorca crassidens (assembly GCF_039906515.1). NCBI lineage: Eukaryota > Metazoa > Chordata > Mammalia > Artiodactyla > Delphinidae > Pseudorca > Pseudorca crassidens. The sequence continues at coordinate 107,117,906 of NC_090302.1, forward strand.
TGCTAATCTCACAAAGTGAATTAAATACGGTGGAGACGTACCATCCTGAGTGCGACATTTTAGCATGTAGGCCAGTAGTCTTTCTCTGAGAATGGTGGCCCTTGGGCATGTGTAAGCCAGATGCTGACCACAAGAACTTTGATCTCATTAAGAGATCATTATAGCAACTTAATAAACTCGTCTAATAATACTTTAATAAACATATCTAATAAGAGTTCATCTAGGAACCTAAACAACTAAAGTGATGGAATGTAAGAAACAACATAGCCCTGGAGGTGGGCAGTAAGGTGGCTTGAATGAGAGCAAAACTAGATGAATAGCTTGAAGCCTTAGGTTAGTTTCCCTAGATGCAGAGCATGAGACAGGGATTTAGTACATGTGATTTATTGAGGAAAAAGAAAAGAACCTGTAAGAGAGTGAGGACAGCAGATTAGGGAAGGGGAAGAAGCTGAGCAAGGGTGTGGCCTCAGGTAGCCTGACCTTGGCCTGCTCCACAGCGGAGCCAGGAGAGGGGAATTATGGAGGTGTGGTCATATGACTTGTTTCACTCAATGAGATATGAGTGAAAGTATGGCTTGGAACTTCTGGGAAGTCTCTTTAAAGATAGAGGAAGTGGGAAGAAGTGTCCTTCTATTTTTCCTTTTTCTAATCTACAACTTGGACCTGACAGTTGTAGCACCAGAAGTCATCTTATGTCCTTGAGAATGAGAGCCATCTGCTAAGGATAGTTGTGTAGAAAGAAGAAATCTGAGTCCCTGGTGACCATGTGCCACCCGACCACCACTAGATCACCTAACTCAGTACCTTTCACTTAAAGTGAAAAAGAAATATAATTCTGTCTTGTTTAAGCCACTGTTACCTTTGTTCTCTGTTAAACTGATTGCAGTGCCTAAGTGGTATGGTGAGATGGGGCTGTACCAATTTTTGAGAGATACGAGACTTTCTGAGAGATATGGTAAGATATTCTAGTCACCAGGAAACATGTGATAACAACTTTAATGCTTCTTGTTTTCCTACCAAGCTATTAAATAAGAAGGAAAAAATGTGCTTTTCTTGCCTTCTCCATAAAATTGAGAACTTTCTCTCTTTCAAACTATATGCATGTTGATTTTAATTTGTGCTTATGTTCTTCTCTTCTTTGTGGACTTGCAATGTGTAGCTTAAAATGCTACTTTACCAAAAAAGGAAAAAGAAGGTATTGTGTTCTCTAATGCAAATCTCTTAAATTTGGGAGTAAAAAGTGAAACCAAACCGGTAACCACTGAAATAAGCAGATGCAAATGAAAATATGAATACCAAAGACCTCTGATACTCTTTTATAACTGTTGGTTTCCACATATCCTAGAGCTTTCACTTTTCACATGTTGCTTCATTTAGCTGCTTTGAATATGTAGGCTTCTATAAGTAATGATATCAAAAGATGTAGTTCATTAATATATAGCAGTGGGTCTCAGTTTTGCCCCCTAGGGGACATTTGGCAGTGTATGGAGATACTTTTGGTTGTCACAATAGGGTGGACTCTGCTGGCATCAGAGATGGATAAAATCAAGGGATACTGCTACACATCCAACAATGCATAGGACTGCCCCTCACAACAAAGAATTACCCAGGCCAAGATGTCAATAGTGCCAAAGTTAAGAAACCCTGATAGGGAATCCTTGGTAGTCATCCTTTTATTTTAACAGTTCAGATGCCCAACGATGTCTTTAAAATCACTTAAATTTCATTTCTAGTATATTAATTAATTTCTTAGCTTCTTCTTCCCCCTTTAAAATGGCCCAAGTACTCTTGTCTCCCTCAGATGACCTAGTTCACACTTTCCCTTGCTGATGCTTTATCATCTCCTGGTATGCAAAAGAGTGACTGAGGCTTCTGCTTAACCAAATCACATGGAAGCCCAAATTTCAATGTAACTTCCTGGGGTGCTGGAGCTCATGTCCTTCTACTCCACCATCTTGTCTCCATCCTCTTCCTGGGGTGCCTGGATTAAAAAATCAGGAATTGAACATATTTTATTCTAAATCCAATGGATACTTTGAAGGAAATTTTACTTTACTTGCCTTCACTTTACTTTTCAAAGCCATCTTACTTTAGTGAATATTAATATGCAGAATAACTGATTAATGTGCTGGCTTTTATAACATTGAAAGGAATAATAAACAAGTCGAAACTCTAAGTCTAGTGTGAAAAATATGAAAATGAGTATGTTTCACAGCAGGGAGTTGCAGCATTATGTCACCTTTCTGCATCTGTCATCTTTCTGCATGATGTTCACTCTGGTCTGAGATGGAAAATCTGAAAAATGATGTCCTTAGGCTTTGTTCACGGGAAGAAGGGTGAAATATTAGGCTTGCAGTACTGGGAACAATGATAGGGTTATGGAGTGAAATGACCCACTATTGCAAGGAACTACCAGTTCATTTATTCAACCTACACAGCCAGAGACAGCCAGGAAACATTTGTTAAGCAGCCCTGAATTAGGGCTCTGCAATAGATCCAGGTGTTCATACTAGCTTTATCATCACACACCATGGAGTATCGACTCTAGATCAGGGAGGAGGCTGTGGAAAGGGAAAGAAAAACGTTACTGAAGGATTTTACAGAAAACAAAGGCAAAGCTAGGTGACTGCCTGGCTTAAGGCATAAAGGAGACTCAAATGAAACATGGATTACTACAAAATTGAAAACTTGGGTTGCTGGAAGAATGGTCCAGTCAGTGGATAGAGATGAGAATGGTGGGGGACAATGAAAGATAGTGAGGTCAAGTTGAGAATCCAGGGACGATGGAGCCTAGATATGTAAACGTGTAACGGGAATGTGGCTCTACATGGCTGATGCCTGGAAGAGAACATGAATCACAAATTCAGAATTGTAAGTTCACAGCATAGAAAAGGAAGTTTCCGTTGGAGGGCACATGGAAGGGAGGGTGACGGACAAAGACTGAGCCCAGGAACATCTGTAGTAAGGAGGATGGTGGGGGGGAAATGGAAAAGCAAATAGACATAAAGTGGTCAAGAAATAGTGAGATTCTGAGGTGAGTACAGTGTTACAAGGCCAAGGGAAAAAGCATTTAAGGAAGGAAGGCACTGTGAACACTGTTGGATCAGAATGATCGAGAAGAATGAAGATAAAAGGGTAAAAAAATAGATGAAATTATTTTTTTTGATTAATCATGGTGATTTAAAAAATTTTTGTCACCATCCAGATGCTGTTCATATAAATTTTTAATCTGAATTATTTTACGGAAATAAATTTACAGAGTCCATTTGTTAACAGAATAGAGCAAACAAAAAATACACCCCAAACCTCCACAAAAACCTTAAGGGAATTTTTTCAGTCTGTCTGTCTGTGTCCCCATACCCATTATTTTAACTATAAATGTTTTTTTTAAATTAGGGTGAGAAGATATTTGGAAAATATTTAGCTCAAAGACTTCTGTTTATGATCAAGAAGGAGTAATAGGGACTGGATTTACTCTCCCACTTGAAATAACTAAAAGAATCAGACAAAACAATGAAACAATGGTTCTCACACAGTAGACATAAGAAAAACAAATAAAGAAGTCCTACAAATGCCCTACCTTATTTCCTGGAGAAAGTTTCTAGGCTGCAAAGCAAGGAGGAGGAACCCAGGCCAAGTCTCACAGTCTCCATGGGTTCAGGAGATGGCACTGAGAGTCCAGGGATGCTGAGGAAGGTGGAATTCACAGAACAGAATAAGGGAGGAGAGAAACACTCAGAGAGTGGAAATTCCGGGGATCTGCAAAGGGTTCTCTTAAGTAATTGTCTGAGTACTGACCAGCATATGTGTGATTAAACAACCTGAGGCCAGAAAAAGAATCACCTTGAAGAATTAGAGGGAACAATTCCCAGAGCTCACACAGGGTTGGGAATACTGCCCATTCTCATTACCTAGAATGGAAAATATAAAAACTCATTGAACATCAGGTAGAGTACTTCTGAAGGCTTTACCTCATTAGTGGGGCAATTAATGTAGATTAAAAGTTTTTCTGGTCCAAAGTAACAATGCTTGAAAGCAAGAATCAAAAGGATATGTTATTTTTGCAAAGTAGCTTAATCTCTCAGAACAAAGTATATGAATACACAGGTAGGAATAACAAAATATCCAGCACCCAGCAAGATACAATTCACAGTCTCTGGCATCCAACAACATGCAGATGAGCAAGAAAATGCTATCTTTAATGAGAAAAATAGATTGAGAATGATATAAACTTGATGCAGATAATGACACTAGCACAGGTTTTAAAGCCATTAAAACTGTATTCAGTATGTTTAAGAAGCTAGAGGGAAGGTTGAACATGTGAAGTAGAAAGACAAAAAATATAAAAAAGACCCAATCCATCTTCAAGAGATGAGTACTACAATGCCTGAGATTTAAAAATTGAATAATGTCAGAAAAAATCCAGATTTGATAAAGACTATAAAACCACTGCTCCACGAAGCTAAATGAACACCAAACACAAGAAACGTGAAGAAAAACATCACAACACATCATAATCAAATCAGTAAGATAAGTGATAAACAGAAAATTTTAAAAGCAGCCACAGGAAAGAAAAGATAATTTCATACAGGAGAACAAAGATACGAAGATGGCAGATTTCTCATCAGCAGCAATGCCAGCTAGGAGACAGTGGAGCAATATCTTTACTGAAAGAAAAAGAATTGTCATACTAGAATTCTTTGCCTGGTGAATACACCTTTCAAAAAGAAAGCAAAAATATTTTTTCAGATGTACAAAAGCTGGATGAATTCATCACCAGCTAGAAGGAAATGTTAAAGGAAGTCCTTCAAACAGAAAGAAAGAAAATGATGCCATCAGGAAATCTGGATCTCCACAAGGAATAAAGAGTACTAGAAATGTTAACTACATGTTAACTAAATATAAAGATTTTTAAAGATTTAAATATCTTTAAAAGATAAACCACTGCTTAAAGCAAAAATAATAAGTGTATTTTGAGGGTTATAAGATATGTAGAAGTAAAATGTTAGGCAAAAATAGCACAAAGTCAAAATATGGATCAATGGAACAGGATAGAAAGCCCAGAGATAATTTATCCATGCAGCTATGGTCACCTAATCTATGACAAAGGAGGCCAGAATATACCTGGCCAGAATGGAGCAAAGACAGCCTCTTCAATAAATGATGCTGGGAAAACTGGACAGTTACATGTAAAAGAAGGAAATTAGAACACTCCCTAACACCATACACAAAAATAAACTCAAAATGGATTAAAGACCTAAATGTAAGGTGAGACAGTATAAAACTCTTAGAGAAAAACGTAGGCAGAACACTCATTGACATAAATCGCTGCAAGATCTTTTTTGACCCACCTCCTAGAGTAATGAGAATAAAAACAAAAGTAAATATATGGGACCTAATTAAACTTCAAAGCTTTTGCACAGCAAAGGAAACCATAAACAAGACGAAAAGACGACCCTCAGAATGGGAGAAAATATTTGCAAATGAAGCAACTGATAAAGGATTAATCTCCAAAATATACAAACAGCTCATGCAGCTCAATATCAAAAAAACAAACAACCCAATCCAAAAATGGGCAGAAGACCTAAATAGACATTTCTCCAAAGAAAACATACAGATGGCCAACAAACACATGAAAAGATGCTCAACATCACTAATCATTAGAGAAATGCAAATCAAAACTACACTGAGATATCACCTCACACCAGTCAGAATGGCCATCATCACAAAATCTACAAAAAATAAATGCTGGAGAGGGAGTGGAGGAAAGGGAACCCTCTCGCACTGTTGGTGGGAATGTAAATTGATACGGCCACTATGGAGAACAGTATGGAGGTTCCTTAAAAAACTAAAAGTAGAACTACCATGTGACCTAGCAATCCCACTGCTGGGCATACACCCAGAGAAAACCATAATTCAAAATGACACATGCACCCCAGTGTTCACTGCAGCACTATTTACCATAGCCAGGACATGGAAACAACCTAAATGTCCATCAGCAGAGGAATGGATAAAAAAGATGTGGTACATATATACAACAGAATATTACTCAGCCATAAAAAGTAACAAAATTGGGTCATTTGTAGAGATGTGGATGGACCTAGAGACTGTCATACAGAATGAAGTAAGTCAGAAAGAGAAAAACAAATATCATATATTAATGTATATATGTGGAATCTGAAAAAACTGGTATAGACAATCTTGTTTACAAAGCAGAAATAGAGACACTGAGGTAGAGAACTAACATATGGATACCGAGGGGGAAGGGAGATGGGATGAATTGGGAGATTGGGATTGACATATATACACTATTGATACTATGTGTAAAATAGATAACTAATGAGAACCTACTGTATAGCCCAGGGAACTATACTCAGTGCTCTGTGGTGACCTAAATGGGAAGGAAATCCAAAAAAGAGGGGATCTGTGTATACGTATAGCTGATTCACTTTGCTGTACAGTAGAAACTAACACAACATTGTAAAGCAACTATACTCCAAAAAAAATGTAAAAAAAAAAAAAAAAAGAAAGTAACAGAGGCAGTACAAAGATGTGGTTAAGAGCAGAGTCCTGGAACCAGACTATGGAGAAATAAAAGCACACAATATATACCATTTAAAAAAATAGCACAGAGTCTGGGAGGAGAGACTTGTAGTCTTCCACTTTGTAAGTGGAAGAAGGATAGTGTTTTCCAAACATGGCGCTGGAACAATTGTATTTGCAGCAAACAACTACAAATTACCGCCACCACAACAAAACCAAAACAACTTTGATCCATATCTCGCACCATATACAAAACATAAGATGAATCGTAGCCCTAAATTTAAAACCTAAAACTATAAAACATCTAGAGGGAAATATAGGAGAAAATCTTTGTGACTTGGGTTAGGTAAAGATTTTTTTTGATGCAACACCAAAAACATGATCCATAAAAGAAAACACTGATAATTCGGACTTCATCAAAATTAATTTGTGCTCTTTGAAAGTCATTGTTAAGAGAATGAAAGACAAGCCACAGATTGGGATAAAATATTTTCAAGTATATATCTGATAAGATATTTGTATCCAGAATATATAAAGAACTCCAAATTCAATAATAAGAGGCAATGCAATTTAAAAATGGAAAAAATTGCACACTTTACCAGAGAAGGTGTACAAATGGCAAATTATCACATGAAAAGATACTCAACATTATTAGACATTAAGAAATTCAAATTAAAACCACGATAAGATACTATTACACATATTTTGACAATGGCTAAAATTAAAAGTACTGACCATGACAAGGGTTTGTGTGGATACAACAACTGAGCTCTCATACGTTGCTGGTAGGGAATGTAAAGTGTTACAACCACTTTGGAAAAAGTTCGGCAGTTTACCAGCCATTCCACTCCCAGGTATTTATCCAGGAGAACTGAAAGCATATGTACATACAAAGACCTGTACGTGAATAATCACAGTAGCTTTATTTTCATAGCAAGAGGCTGCAAAGAACCCACATATCCATCAACAGGTCAGTGAGTAAACAAATTTGGCATATCCAATCGATGGAACACTGCTCAGCAATAAAAGGAAGCAACTGTTGATACACACAACAACATGGCTGAGTTACCAAAAAAGAGTACACACGGCATGATTCCAATTGTATAAAATTCTAGAAAAATACACATGACGGAATGTAGATCAGTGTTTGCCTGGGGCTTTAGGATGGGGGCTGGGAGTGGTGAGAAGGGGAGATTTAAAAGGCGTATGAGGAAACTTTTGTAAATGTTCATTATCTTGATTGTGGTGATGATTTCATGGCATATACACGTGTCAAAACTGATCAAATTGTACAGTTTAAATATTATGTCAATTATACCTTAGTAAAACTGGTTTTAAAAGGATCTAACCCAAATCCTTACTGATGCTGAATTGAGGCTAGAGAGGTTAAGAGGCATGGATTCTAGATGGATCCATGTTCATCCTAGTGATCACAGCTTGCTTCTCTGCATTCATATGTTTGTTGATACATTCTAGACATTTCCTGAGACTGAGATCAGGCTCAGTGGTCTGTGTTTTAGCTGAATCTCTAGCAAGGTTCCTGAACTCAGCTAGATGTTTAGTAGCTCATTTCTTGACAGGAATTTTTAAATTCTTAAGTAGTATGTTGAAAACTTCTCCTCCTTGAATTTCTGCATTAGAAGTCCCAAGGGGATGGCGGAGATATGTTTATTGAGCTCCTATGTAAGATACCTAGCAAACCTGTGAGGTGTGTATCACCATCCCCACTTTTCCGAACGAGGACACTGAAGCTTAGATGGGTCTAGTACCTCGGCTGAAGTTACACAGTAAACGCAGAGGTGGAATTAGAATCCAGAACCATCTCATGGCAAAACTCATGCCAGTTTCTCTGCTTCATGCAGCAGACCACGATCGGGATCCATTTTTTCCTAGCAACTGGCTGTAGCAGAGAAGAATATAGATTCATCCTGGTGGGAGTCACCCGGTCTCTGTAGCCATCATGGGTGGTCCTCTAATGAGATTGCTCCTTGGAAGTTCCCTAACACAGAGTCAGTAATTTCAGACCATTAGGAATATGTCCTTCCTTGCCCTGACGTTCACTATCACCTGGTGACTCCTGAAATTTCTTAATCACCTCACAACAGCTCACAGTGTGAACTTCCGTTTAAAATTTCCATGTTCGGGCATATTTCTCATCTCTCTAGTCTGAATGTATAAAACAGGGCTAGTACCCAAAGATGAGCCAAAGTTTAGAGGGCTACTGAGCAGATGAGAACTCATCCATCTTTTTGCCTCATTATAGGTTAAGCATTTCTCTGTTTTCCAGCATTTTCTCTGGCTCCACTGAGAGAGAGGGAAATCTTAGAGCAGTCTCATGATGGTTTGTCCCTTTCAAATCTTATTTGGAGAAGGTGGATGGAGAAATCTCAAACAGTTGGTAGGTGCCAAGGGGGCAGTTCTTTTCAAGAATGCCCCAAAGCCCAGTCCTCAGTAATCAGTTTAGAGAGTGTTATGGAAGAATTTTAAGCACAAGATGTTGCATCTGAGCTGGTTATTCTCTTTTCACCCCCTACAGCAAGTCTATTGCTTACTTTCCTGGGATGTGAAGACAGCCAAATAATGTTAATAATTTATCCTCCTAGTTTTTCCAAAGCCAAGTGGAAGGCACAGTGAACTTTGCAACACGTATTGAATCAATGTGAAAAAGAGCTCTGGATTTTTGATGATTTGGAACCCTATGCTCACCCGGGGTTCCACGGAATTCTGTGGCTCCCTTGAAACTGATCTTTCCATACGTCTCTGGTCCCCCGTGTGTCCTGTCAAGACACCCGTGCGGCCTCGTGCTCAACCGACCGGCTTCATTTCCTTCCAGGACAATTGGCAGGACCCAGGCTCATCTCCTCACAGCCCTCAGCGTAGACCAAGCTTCTTCTTATTTCTGGGTCTTGGGCTGGCATGCTCCACTGCCCACCAGATGCACTGCACACACACACTGTGTTCCATAGTCTTTGATTGTTTTGCTGTAACTTCTTGTGCATCAATCTTGAAAAGAGAAAGTGCTTCCGTGTCAGGTAGATCTAGGTTTAACTCATAAGATGGCATTCACTGTACTAGGATGGGGACCTAGTTGAAAAATGAGACCGTCTTATTTCTGAATCCCAGTATCTAGTACCTTGCCTGATTCAGGGAAAGACGGATGAATGAATGGAAGGAAGAAAAGAAGGCAGGAAGTCAGAAAGAAGGACTTTAAGAACTTCGTTTTTCAATAATTTTTAATTGTTTTTGTTTCTCTCTACCACCCGCTCTGCAAGTCTTTCTTTCCCCCTTTTTAGTAACCCAGTGGGTGTGAGCTTGAGAGATACAAGATAATGTTAACAGGCTTGATTTTTCTCAAACTTCAGATCAGAGACCAAGCGTGAAGACATTGCATTTGAAAGCGCTTCATGGGTAGGAGCAGGGGAAGGAGAATTCACTCAAAGAATTCACTCAAACAAACCCTTTCTTGGGTTTGTTTTCCATTGAAATGAAGAACTGGGGTGGACATGAGCAGAGTTAAAATTTAACTAGGAAGGTAATTCTGTTAAAGAAAAATGTAATAAACTGTTTAGTTAAAAACTGAACAGTACGTTTCTACACACATAAAATGAATCTGACCCTCTCTTTGGATTATTTATCTGTGAGACCCCTGCTGTGTGAGTATCTGAGATATTAATATAAATAATGCTTTTCTGGGGGAAAAGGGTCACTCCTAAAGTGTCTTGTGTGATGTCATTTGTTATTTTTATTTCAAAGTAGTTGTTCTGAACTGTTCCAAGATTATGAAAAGTTGTAAAAATAAAAGTATTTAACCCCTACATAATTTTTTATAGTCAACAAAGCACTTTACAGGTTCCATCTCATTTGCTCCTCAAACAAACCTATAGGTTAAGCCCTTATAATCCTTGTTCTACAGAAGAGGTTTGAAGCTCAGAAAGATTAGGAAATTTGCATAAAACATGTCAGTGGCAGAGTCAGACCTAAAAACAAGCTCTTGCAGCTCTGAGTCCTAGGCTTCTGACAATAGATTTAGTAAACAGGTTTTCCTCACATGTGAATTACTGTTTTGTGTTCATTATATAAACCAATAGAGGTTGAAAGAAATGGTGAAAAGTTTAATGATGCTAAACATCTATAAATGCAATGTATTAAAAATAATGAGAACAGAAAAGGCCTAGTTCTATAAGTTTCTCAATCTGCTGAGCATCAAATCGTATTTCCCAGTGAACCATCTGCTTTCAAATTTGAAGCTTCTATTCACTTAATAAGCCCCTTCATTAGTGAACCGAAAGGTACATGCATTGGAATTAACCAAATACACACACGTGTATGTGGATATAGATGTATGGCTTTGGTTTAAGGTATTATACCCTCTCCTCAGGATGAACTGTGATGGAAAAATGCAATCAAAATAACGTTGTCCTTGAGTAGACTGGAGAGTTAATGCCTAGTCCAATATCACTCAAGACTCAAAGAAATCCGAACACAGGCTTTCCTGTTTTGTCTCCATCCCCTAGTGTATCTCTTTAACACTTTCTTGTCTTCCTTCCTGGCCAGTCAGGGGTTTAGCCAGAGTGACCAGGAAGAGAGGGTATTGTTTCTGACATGAAGAACTTTTGGTTTTATTAGAACATCCAAGAAGGGATGTGATTAGAAGGTTGAAGCTGTAAATTCAAAATTGAGAGACTTCTGCCCACAAATGTGACTATAACTGTGTGAATAGCTCCCATCTTTCCAATGGACGGTTAGTTTGGGTTCGTACAATGGGAGAGGTGCAGTGAGTCTGGGGTAGGGCTGTGGGTAATGCCCACGAAGTTACTCCTCTTTAAAGCTGTCCACAGTGTGTTGGCGACAGCCCAGACCTGCACAAGAAGACAGGGACAACAGTGGGAGGAGCCATATCAGTATTACAGTGTTACAGTGAACAGGCGATCAAGTTAGAATGTAGAATCGAGGGATCATGGCTTCAGGGAAGGGCCCATAAATCCCCATCCCCGATTACAGTAGTAGTATGAACTCTAATTGTATAAATGATGCATGGATTATTTTTTATAGAAATTCATTGCCTTATATACTTGCCCAGAATGACAGCCATGTGCATCTTTTCTGCCCAACCACACAATTGTGTGAAGTCTTCCAGATGTTTCTACCCCTTAGGTTGTCATGTCACTACAAAAGCAGCTCTAAAAAAATCGATGTAAACTTAAGGGTTTCATTGTATAATCCTTATACCAGATGATTTGTGAAAATATGATCCGTGAAAGAGCCCACTGTTAAACCATATCCTTGGAGTGATTCTTAATTATTCCCACTCTGTTTTCTAAAAAGCCAATTTTTATCTGTAAGTAACAATTTTCCATGATCCTATGATAATTCAGAGACCTCCAAGTAAACACACAGATATTAGTCTTCAGTGTACAAGGCGTATGTAATCTTAGTAAAACTTATTGAAAAATATAAATAAATCATACCTGCAGGTTCTCTTTTACTCACATACTAATTTCTCTTTCAAAAAAAGAAAACTTGAAATAGATTTAAACAACTACACACGGAGACAGTGTTTTTCGGCATCTTGTTCTGAATGGAGAGGGGTCTGACTTGATCAAAAATCAGCCATCCGGCAATATTTTTTCTTCGTGGAGAATGTTTCAGAAGGAACAGTGATGCAACCGTCTTGCCATTATGCAAATGGATGTTAGGACAAGAGGATGGGAAGTAGTCATACGGGAAAAGCCCTACTTGGAAGGAGGGAAAATTGAAAACAAAGAACATTCTGGAATGTATATTTATCCAGTCTCTTACCCTCCACTAGAATGTGAGCTCTGTGAAGGCAGGGTTTTCTTTCATTCACTGCTATATCTTCAGCATCTGAAAAAGTACTCAGCATGTATTAGGTGCTTAATAAATAATATTTATAATACATACTATATACTGTAAATAATACTTATATATTGTACACCATAAGACTACTACTATAATACTTAAATGAATATATAACTTAGAAATGAAATAGATATACTAATTTGGTATTAATCAATGCTTATTGGAGGCATGGGCTGGTTTATTTTTGTTATATAATATTAAATTAATATTTTGATGTCATTATTGGTATTGGCTCTTTAAGCCGCTTGGTTCCTGGTCCCCATGTGACCTTCGTGCATTGAGGAGAAGAAGGGACTCTGAAGGTGGGACAATGGCATTTCTAGGAAGCCAGCTAAGCTGGGGGCTTGAAAATATGGAACTGTTTGTTTTGGAAAGTCGCATCTTTTACTGGAGGAGTTTGGGGGCACTTGTTAAAACTGAAACTGATGCTTGAATGATGCAGTAAACATGTGTGAAGTTCATTTTACAACAACATGGGGATCTATAGGGGATCTATGGCAGGCCTGTGGCTGTTTAACTTGGGGACTCTATCATTCAGTTAGAAATTGACCAGCATCTACACTTTAGCTGCTGTGACAGGGTGGAAAGTGTGCTGGGCTGATTTTAAGTGCTAGGTTTTTCTTTGATTAGGTGCATGACCTTAGGCAAACTCTTTAAACTCTCTGAGCATCAGTCACTTTGTCATTTATTAGGCAACTCCTGTGTGCAAAGCACTAGGCCAGGCACTTCCACGTATATTATTCCATTTCCTTATCTGCCAGTCGAGGGACGGTAACACCTGCCACACAGAATGTCTCATTAGGATCCAAGGAAACGGTGTGTATCACAGTGCTTTGCAAGCGATACATGGTTATGACTTAAATATCTGCATAGAAAAATGCATATTTGCAGAGCATCTACTGCGATGCAAGGCCTGTGATAAATTTACCTTAAGTTCAAAGATATTTGTTACAATTAAAATAGGCAAAGCAAAACAGATACGTTGCACGCTTGTTTAAGGAGAGTGGTGTCAGGATGCAGTTAAAACAAGCACTTAGCAGGACACGAGTCATGGAGAATGTGTGGCACTGGCCTCGTTGCCCAGGCCACCCCAGTAATCCTCTGCTTTCTGCTTTCCCAGGCTTGCGCCAAGGCAACGACCACGGCTCTCAGTACCGCTCTGCCATCTACCCGACCTCTGCTGAGCACATGGAGGCCTCCCTGAGGTCCAAAGAGGACTACCAGAAGGTAGGGTCCCCTCTCCCTCCCGGACCCCACCTGTGGAGGCAGAGTCTGGTTCTTGGCAGTTGGCACTGTGTTCTGTTTTCACATGTTTTGGAAATTTCTGTCAGCCTGTTGGAATTGAGCCTTTCTGCTCCATAGAAGAGTAGGCCCTTATGCCATTTCTCTTTAAAGTCAAGTCCTCCAGATGAATATACAGCTTAACATATAATCTCTCTCTCTCTCTCTGAGTCTCTCTTTTTTTTTCTCTGCCTGTCTTAATCTACTCGGGCTGCCATAACAAAGTACTACAGACCGGGGTGGCAGGGCGTGGAGGCTTAAACAACAGAAATCTATTGTCTCACAGTTCAGGAGGCTGGGAGTTTAAAATCATGGTGTTGGCCGGGCTGGATCCTTTGGAGGCTGTGAGGGCAGGATCTGCTCCAGGCCTCTCTCCTGGGCTTGTAGACCGCCGTCTTCTCCCTGTGTCTTCACATCATCTGCCCTCTATGTGTGCCTGTTTCTGTGTCCAAATGAACACCTTTATGACAACTCCGGTCATATTAGATTAGGGCCTTACCTAATGCCCATGTTTAACTTGATTATCTCTGTTAAAGACCCTATCTCTGGGAGGGAGGGAGATGCAAGAGGGAGGAGATATGGGGATATATGTATATGTATAGCTGATTCACTTTGTTATACAGCAGAAACTAACACACCATTGTAGAGCAATTATACTCCAATAAAGATGTTAAAAAAAGACCCTATCTCCAGATAAGTTCACATTCTGAGTTCCTGGTAGTTGGAATTCCAACATCTTCTTGGGGACACAGAATTCAACCCATAGTGCTCTCTCTCTTGCTTGTAACAGTAGATTGAATTATAATAAAAATACTTCTCAGAAATATAGATGTTACATCATGAAATAATTATTTTTCACCATTAACTTGTATTATATTTTTAAAATCTCCTCTGATAGAGATTTAGTTCTTTTCAAAATAACTTGAGTTGCTTTAAATTTTAGAACTTTGTGATAGTGTTTAAATTTTAATTATCTTTATATTTTCTAGAGAGTTGGATCCACATTTAAGAGTAGAGCCAGGAGCTACAGTAATGCTGATCTATTTTAGAATTATGTAAAAAGTCTGCTACGCAGCCATTCTCAGGAATGTGTGGGTTCTCCACCTATCCCTCTGGTGGCAGAGGTGGCAGTGAGGAGGGGGCAGGGACAAGAGTACACCTATTGAGAAAAAGGAGCAGGACATGCCACTCACAGTCAGTTCAACTCCGAAAAGCAGACAGGGCTAACGGAGATGCTGATAGGACCCCATTTATTCCTTAGCACGTCCCCTCCCTCCCTCCAAGGCTGTGAAGTCTGCTTGGATGATAATAGTAGGCAACCTCGAGGATGGCCCTCAGTGGTTGCTGCCCACGTGGAATCTCCTATCCCTGAGTGTGGGCTGGATTTAATGACTCCCTCCGAATGAATGACAGAAGCAATGGGATGTTACCTTTGAGATGAGTTCATTACAAGATTGTGGCTTCCATCCTGGGGGCCCTTTCTGTCTCACTGCCTCTTGGATCACTTGCCCTGGGGGAAGCCAGCTGCCATGTTGTGGGGCATCCCTGTATAAAGGCACACATGGCAAAGGGACCAAGGCCTCCAAGAGCCACATGCATGAGCTTGGAAGCCCCTCAACCCCAGTCAAGCCTTCAGTTGAGACTGCAGCCCCAGTTTGATAATTTGTCTGCAGCCTCGCATTGGACCTCAAGCCAGAGGCACCCCAGCTGCACTGTGCTGCAGAAGCTACAAGAAAATAAACGTTTTGAACTCATTTGAGCCTGTTTATATTTCCATTCTAAAAAGCTTTTAAGTATAAATTATCCTTTCTCAGATCTCTTTTTATAATGACTTTTCTTTTTTTAATTAAAAAAATGTTTCCATTATAGTTTATCACAGGATATTGAATATAGTTCCCTGTGCTGTGTAATAGGACCTTGTTGTTTATCCAGTCTATATATAATAGTTTGCATCTGCTAGTCCCAAACTCCCAATCCATCCTTCCCCCACCCCCCATCTCCCTTGGCAACCACAAGCCTGTTCTCTATGTCTGTGAGTCTGTATCTATTTTATAGATAAATTCATTTGTGTTATACTTGAGATTCCACATATAACTGATATCATATGGTATTTGTCTTTCTCTTTCTGACTTACTTTGCTTAGTATGGTAATCTCTAGGTCCATCCATGCAGCTGCAAATGGCATTATTTCGTTCTTTTTTTATGGCTGAGGAGTATTCCATTGTATATATGCACCACATCTTCTTTATCCATTCCTCTGTCAATGGACATTTAGGTTGTTTCCAGGTCTTGGCTATTGTAGATAGTGCTGCTGTGAACATGGGGGTGCATGTATGTGATGACTTTTCTTTCTCTTTTTTTTGAATTTTATTTATTTACTTTTTATGCAGCAGGTCCTTATTAGTTATCAGTTTTATACATATTAGTGTATATATGTCAATCCCCATCTCCCAATTCATCCCACCACCACCCCTCCCCCGTGATGACTTTTCTGATAATGGTAGGCTTACCTGGGCACGTGTGCTTCCCTTCAGCTTGTGACCTCCAGCCTTGAATTGCCTCAGCTGGTATGTCAGCTGCATAAGTTTTTATCAGATGCCTGACACTCAGAAAGCCATGTATCATATTTACCTCAGGCAGACACATAAGGATGAGAGACCTCTGTCACAGGACTGTAGGCCAGAAGTGATGGGAGCTTCGTCTAGGATGGTGAAGGTATGAATGGAATGAAGGGATATTTAGGAAGGAGAACTAATAGAACCTGGGCCTGGATTGGAAGTGGAGACTAGATGAGGGGGAGGAATCCAGGGTGACTTAGGCTTCTGGCTAGTGATGTTTTGTGTGAAGGTATGGAGGAGCAGAGGCAGATTTGTGGGGAGGGTGAGTTAAGTTTGGAAGGGTGGTGTTTAAGGTACCCCTGATGCGTGCATCCACGTGGCTATTAGGAGGAGACATGGGCTGTTCCCACCTTGCAGGGAGGGTTATTGTGACTATCAACTGGGTTAATGCTTGTAAAGCACAGGGCGTAGCACATAGTAAGTGCTCAACAAATGGTAGCCCTTATTACTGTTGGGATCATCAATTTATATTTGGTAAATGAAGCCTTAGTTGCTGATACGATCGCTTAGAAAAGTGAAAAGTGATGAGAAGAGGAGGCTTAGGACCTGAGGAACACCAGCATTGGAGAGATGGGTAGGGAGGTGCCTACACCAGACAAGGTGCTGTGGCTCCACTGAGAACTGGCCCCATGCAAAACCTGAAAAGTTAGTTCTATTTTATTTAATCTCTTTATATTTAATTATAAAGGCTGTGTTAGTAAGTAATACTAAAAGTTACATATGATTAATGCTGTATATTGATTTCCTAATATAATGATTTACAATCTCTTAAGGTACAAACAGTAATACTTAGAGACTCTGGAAGGATATTAATCTCCCTGCAGAATATCTCAAAATGAGTTGATATTCTGGTGTTCACAATGAAAATTTTAAGTTCACAAGGTCAGTGCCTTCCACATGATACTGAAGAGGCTAACTTACACCTAATTTTCTGGTTTCTACCCCAATATAGTTTCTTATCCTCAGCTTTGAGTGGAACCCACATTGGTCTTAGATAACAGATACACATATGAAGTAAAATTTAGTTATTAAATATTATTTGTTTTAATAATTTCTCCATTATTTTTGTAGATTTGGGGAATGTTAGTCTTATATTCTAGACAGTTGTTCTAACCTAGTGCTTTTTGGGTGTTCTGTACTTAAGCATATGGGAATTAAATACATTCCTACATATACATATTTTTTGCTTGACTTTTAAAAGTAGGGTCTACTTTTAAAATAAAGATTGGGGCCTTCTTGTGCCCCCAGCATCCAGATACCCATTGCTGTTAACATAATCACATAGAACTGCTTTATCACCAGCTCAGAGAACAAATACTCTCACGACTCTTTTATACATAAATAAAAACTGGCCCTGGAGTCCACTGATAGATGAGTAGGAGGTCCAGTATTTCCCTCCTGGCAAACTGACTAAAACCCATAGAGTCTTGACTCTAGACCAGAGCCTCCGTACAGCTCTCTACCCAATGGTGGTGGTCTCTCCTGCAGCGTCCGGCAGGAGCCGCTAGCCACATAGAGGTGTTGAGCACTTGAAATGTGGCTCATGCAACTGAAGAACCGAACGTTTTATTTTCTTTTAACTAATTTAATTGTGTATTTACATAGCCACATGAGGCCAGCGGCAGCCTGATTCGACAGCACAGCAGTATAAGGGGTGGGGCGGTGTGTGTGTTGCAGGGGGTGGGGCGTCAGTCTGGCTCCCGGGCTGGCAGACCCAGGGTTACAAGCCCTCTGCTCCCGGGCTGGTGCATTGTGAGAGCTCAGGAACTGCTCTCTCCTCTCCTCTCTGGAGAGGCACAGCGTGAGGGTCAAGTGCTCTTCCTCCAGCCACCGCTGGACAGAGCTGAGGACTGAGAGCCATGGCCCTGGGGACCCGTGGCTGAGCTCTGTCAAGTGCAGAGATCTCTTCCTTTCCTGACACAGCCAGTGCCCAAGGGTCCCCACCCGGAAACTCCGGGTCAGGATTTATCCTTCTGTCCCACCTTGAGCAGTGAGAACTACTGTCCTTTTCCCTCTTTTCCTATCTATGCCATGAGGGGTCAAGCCATTTTCCTTTTCAGGAACCAAAGAACAAAGTGTCTCATGGTGTCACCTACCTTGTTGAGCACTGGCACACAGGTGACCACTGTGATTTTTGTCTTAGTCTGGGTCCTGTAGAAAGGAGAGCCCGTGAAAAAGGCTTATATGTGAGGACTTTACTGGGTGCCACAGAGCAGGAGTGAGGGGCAGGGTAGTGGAAGAGAAGAGGAAGGAGAACCAATGTAAGTTGGTCCCTGCTCTCGGTGAAGGGGTGTCTGGTCCTTATGAAATGACGGGTCCTTCCGGGGGAAGAAGGGAAGCATCTGTCCGTTGGATGCCACCCCCCATGGGTTCACTCCGCACTTCTGGACTGCACACCTGTGGGCTCAGGATACTGTGTCCCCAGGGCAGGAAGCAAGAGGCACATGGCATGGGTGTGAGGTGAGACACTGCATGAGGCTACGCAGAGTCCATGCAGAGCTGGCCACTGCAGCAGGGACTGCAGGAGAGAAAGGTGAGGCCGAGGGGATCTGAGCTGATGCACGAGAGGTGCAACAATGTACAAAGGGTCCTTCACCCACCCCTGCCCGGTCCACGCCAGCCAAGTGACTACAGTGTCTCCAGGATAATTTACTATGATTTAGTGACTTTCTGGCTCCTCTGTTAGAGCAGAGAATGAAAAACACGAGTCTAATTTTAGCAGGCATCCTGCTACAATCGTAGAATTACATAATATACAGTTATGTATGTATATAGTTGATATATCTATATGTACATATAATGACATTGATGTTAATAGAACAGCAACAGTACCAAGTACTTACTACATGCTAATTACTGTTTTAAGTACTTTATACAAATGGAGCCATTTCTATATCTCTGACTATATGTATCAGTATACATACATAGATATAATGGATATGTTTAGATATAGGTAAGAATATGTCTCTCTGTATCTTTATGTAAAATTGTATGCATTCATGCATTTCTTGTTTCTAGTTTTGAAGCTTGTATCAATTTTTAACTGTCCGTGCAATTGGTGTAATTGATAAATACACACCAAAAGAAGAAAAAGAAATCAGCAATTCTCAGTGCTGGTGAGAGGCAGTGTGATTAGCTTTTACACCATAAAGAAGTTGATCTGTGTTTTTACATTTACCTTAAAGAGTAACGTGGTTTTTACTAGGTCACTCACGAAGTAGGGAAAGAGTCTCAGATATCACAAGTTGCCTTCACAGGTGAGTGAAGGAGAGGAAGTTGGGAGGTGACACCTGGAATTGGCTTCCCGGGTTTTCTTTCCAGCATAACCTTGAACACATTCCTGAAGCAACAGGGGTCTTTAATCTGGGAGAGTCATTCTTAACAGTACTGGATGAGGGCCTAGGACTCCGTAATCTACCTCATTACAAACATTTGGGTTAAACCTCGGGGAGGTTCTGCAGGTGGCTTTCCATCATTTTATATGTATTGTTTTCTCTGGTAAGAGTTGGCATTTCTGGCCCTGTCACCACATCCTGGGAATTCATCTTATTTGAGCCCTGGCGGGACCCCTCTGTACTAACTGTAACATTGACTGAAGTTACTAATTTAATAGTCTTCACTGGTTTGCCCCCAGTGACCCCCTAGTAAGCAGCTTCTTCAGCAACTTCTCTATGCCACGTGAAGTTGAGAGTGACAGTATTACTTACCACGGAACAGCCATTTGAACATAAAATTAGCTGATTTTATCACAGGGACCAATTGTTGAGCTAATTAGATGTGCAGTACTGCTGATGAGCCAGAAACCCAAAGTGATTTTCCATCTAAACTGTGGTTTTCTGCAGAGTTGGCTGGGTTGTAGATACCAGGCTCACCAACAACCCTAGGAAAGGAAGAAAGGCTGAAGAAGTTTGCTAATTTCCATTCAGATTAGAGGAGGCTGGAGAATCTTACAGAAGAGGATCAGAGTGACACTTCAGCTTCACGCTGGGTTCCTTGACCTTGAAAGGGTGGGATTCTGTTCACAGAATCTGACAGCTGCTTCACATCTTTGGTGAGCTGCAGCCTTTGCACAAAATGTGGGGTCTTCTTGCCTTTGACAAAGACTTCGTAATCTTTTGTTAACAGCATTTTCATATTTTTTCCTCAGAGTTTCACAGTGGAATTCTTTGCTTATGGTATTAATTGGAGGAGACAATTGGATGTATTATTAATTGTTTTTGGATCATGAGATGTAGACGGTTTACCTCTCAAGTGAACCTATGATGACATTTTCTAATACTCTAAGTTGAATAGTGACCTGTGGCAGGGAGGGGGGTTGTTCACTTGTGCTTTTTATGTCCTGAAAATTTGACTCTTCCTCATCTAGGAATTAAATCTTTTGATCACCAATAGATTATGTTACCTGAAATTTGATAGAGAATTAATAAATCTAAAGGTTGTTCTGGCCACACAGCCCACTCCTTCCCAACTCCTCAAAGCTTTGTGAACAGTAAGCACAAGCTTTCCTCTGGATAACCTCTTTGGGTGAATGTTCAATTACCCACCATGTGTCAAATATAAAACAGTGCCCTAACATCTGGCTCTGTCTCTCAGCATCCCACCTATCCATCCATCCATCCATCCATCCAATCTTCAGCATAGCTATAGTCTCTATTTGCCATATTTTATCTTAAATTTCAATTATCTAGCAATCTGTCACTGTGCTCTATACAGTGTCATTTTTTTAAAAAGTACCCAAGTGAAAGATAAAAAAATATCTGCAATGATTGGATTACAACAAGTATTTTTTAGAATTGCTTCAGCTTTGATTATTTACTTTGATTAGCGGCTGCCGACATTCCATGGCATTCGCCACATCCTTTCAGTCTCTGTCTAGGTGGCCACGTTGCCTCCTTCCCTTCTATGTGTCTAATCTCCCTCTGCCTCTCTCTTACAAGGACCCATGTGATTACATTTAGGGCCCACTGGATAATCCAAGATAATCTCCCCATCTCAAGACCCTTAATTTAATCACAGCCATATAAAGTAACGTTCACATGTTCCAGGGATTAGGGCACCAGGGGGCACCATTATTCAGCCTACTACAGTCTGCGGATCTGCTTTCCATCCTACCACTGTCACATGTCCAGCCTCAAATGGGGGCTGAAACTGGGAGCTCTTCTTTCCTGGGCTGCTCACCCAGTGGGTGCCCATCTGGCTTCTTCTGGACTCCAGGGCCATCCACAGAACACGCTCAGTATCCCAGAGAGGACAGGGCTTGCTCTCCTCTCTCTTGGGGTCTGTATCTAGTTTTGAAGGGAGGTACAAATTTTCATAAGCTTATCCCCCTTTCAAACATCTCTACCTTCAAAAAAGATCCACCTTCACCCCCATCCTGCTTACCAAAACAAAGTAGCATACTAAAAATAACAACAGGAAAAAAACCCTAAGAGCTAGATTTGGGGGAGAAAATTATGCGTGTGAGTGAGTAATCAAAATAATGTTGGAATGGCTGGGGAGGGTGTTCTGGTACTCTCCTAGTGACTTACTACCCGTGGATCCCTGAATTTAAAAATGAAGATCCAGTCTTCATTTTTAAATTACCTGAGTGTGGATAGCAAAATTTCCTCATAGGCTTGTTATAAGAATTAAATAATATTTTCTATATATGTAAAATACCTCTTGTTATGGACTGAAAAAAATATATATATATACCTACTATAGCTAGCCTGTAGTAGCCACCCAATATGCATTAGTCAAAGCTGAGCCCCTTCAGTCTTCCAGTCAAGAAAGTAGTTCTAATTATGCCAACTCAATTGAGAGAAATTAAATATAATTAATAAATATCCAGTTATGCTATAATCATCATAATATAACTGGACCTGATAATTCCCTACCAGGAGGTACAGATCATTTGTGTTTCCTTGTAAGCATCTGTAGGCTGAAAATTTGAAAATTGGTCCTTCCTTCCTTACCTTCCCCCCGTCTTCCTCAGTAAATTAATACATTAATTACCTTATCAAATATTAATTGTGTACTGATTAGTTGCCAGACTCTCATTATAGTTGTTTCAAACACAGCTATCTGAAGAAGGATCTCATGAAGTTTCTTGTAATAAACTGTGCTTGCTACACATGGTCACAAAAGCCCATGTGTCACAAATGCTCTTTCCTGTAGACCATTTTCTGGGAACTATCCTGACATTAAGTGGGCTGTTTGGGGGCTCCTGGTCATTCTTGTTTCCCCCAAGACCTGGTTCTGTGCTTGGCACCTAGCAGATTGTCAGCAAATATTTGTTGACCCGAACGAAAAAGATGTAGCAGAATAAAGAAACGCACTGTTACCCCTTGTTACAGACTGAATATTTGTGTCCTCCCAAAATTCATATGTTGAAGCCCTAACTCTCAGTGTGATGGCATTAGGAGCGGGGGCCTTTGGGAGGTGTTTAGGGTTAGATGAGGTTATGAGGGTGGAGCCCCCATGGTGGGATTAGTGTCCTTGTAAGAAGAGACACCAGAACCCACTCCCTCCCTCTCTCTCTCTCTGTCTCTCTCTGTCTCTCTCTGTCTCTCTGTCTCTCTCTCCCCCCTCTCCCTCTCTCCCTCTCTCCCTCTCTCCCTCTCTGCCTCTCTCCCTCTCTCCCCCCACGAGCACACAGAGGAGAGATCACGTGAACACACAGTGAGATGGTGGCCGCCTTTAAGTCATGAAAAGAGTCCTCACAATGAAACCTACCCTGCTGGCACCTCCCTGCCTCCAGAACTGTGAGAAAGAATTGTCTTTTGTTTAAAGCAACCCAATCTGTGGTACTTTGTTATGGCAGCCCGGGCTGACTAAGATACCAGGGAGGGGTGGGGAGAACCATAGCCGTGGTTGAGAGTACCTGGGGCCCTGCTCTGCCCTTACTGACCCTGACCTTGCACAAGTCTTTACAGCTCTACTTCCCTGTGTATAAAGTGGGGAACATAAGAACAACAAAAATTTTTATAAATGTTAACAGTTTCCAGTGCTTTGTCCCGTAACATATGAGTGGTAAGCCTCACCCCACACAGGGAAGCAGTTCAGGGTCTGTCCTCCTACCTGCCTTAGGAAGAAACCGAAGCTCAGATGGACTTCATTCATGTTTCCAAGATGACCCAGGTAATACATTTAGACAGAGTCATCTGACTCTGAATTCCATATGCTTTCCTCACACACTGTCCTCGGTAATCTGTCAAGCATTTTATGAATATCACGGTTTAATGGGGTGACTCCAGAGACGAGGCTGTCGGCAATGACTTCATCCTGCTTTTCCAGGGGCCCTCAAATCTCAAACCATTGTGGAAATATAGGATCTGAGAACCTTCCTTTCGGTCATGAATAGAGAAAATGGCAGGATTATTCCTGTTTCTTTGTTTACAGGGAAATGGGTAGGTTGCATTCTAGAAATATCCCTTCTCAATCTATTGTGTTCTCTGTGCTCCGATGTGAAAACCAACGACAGCACTAAAAGACTCTTTTACCAACACCAAAAATCATTTATTTGCATCAAAGCACCCTGAGTAGACGTGGCTAAATGTCAGTCGATATTTGATGGTTTGGGGATTAACCAGCTCTTCTTCCTCTTCTTCTTTTTTTAAAAATTTGTGCTATTGTTTAAAGCATGGAATTATGATTTTTAAATGTCCATGGAGAAGTCCTGAATAATTCATTCACCTACTTTAGTCGAAGAGAAAAATCCCCCTTTGTGTGCCCAGCAGTAAGGATGAAATTCCTCTTACACCCCTCTTGTAGCTTTGTGGTTGTCATTACAGGTATTATTATGAACTCTAAATAAGAACTTATGAAATAAAGGTTTTTATAATGCCCCTTTCTGGGAGACAGGCATCTATATTTCTATGTATGCAGCCATACAGACAGATAGATCTTTTAGTTGCATCTGGGTGATTATTTTCATTTCCACTTATTACTGTGTGCTAGACTCCCCTTGTATGAGTACAGATTGCCCTTTCTTGCACTGTATTTAGAAATATCTGCATTACCCCTGGGCATTTGTTCATTAATAGGGGGTGGGGAGAGAAAAAGCTTGTAATAATGGGCTTTACATATTATTAAACTGTGTGCATTAACATTTGGGTCCGAATGAAAAATCTGGTTTGTGTTACTGCCCTCTGGTGGTTGTAGTCTGTTGCTGCAGTGGCAGGGAAGTGCGTCCCTGGGGTGGAGTTCTGCCTTTGGTGGCAGCGTCCAGGAGCGATGCAGACTAGGGCATTGCTGAGCCATCAGTCTTTGATTCACAGTCACTGCTTTTCATCCAAGTGCACTGCGAGCACCCTAGGATTCCACTTACTGGCCAGAATAATGATACAAGAAGGCATTCTTGTGAGGGCCAAGGAGACATTTTCATTTTAGGGGAGGTATACACACAAAATAACCCTGACCCACGTAGGGTGACATTTGAGTGAGTTCAAATTCTCCATGGGCCGCACTCCTCCTCATCTTGCAAGGCCAGCGTGGGAAAATGCAGTGGCTCCCTATGTGTGACATATGGACCACTTGTGGTACCTGAGGTGACTTCCGGATGTATCCAAACGAGCATTTTCAATGTTAATAGTTATGTGTGAATACCTTAATATGTTTTAGAAACAATGCAGTGAGTGTTTGAAGCCCACGATTTCCTGGGCGTTACTGCTTAGGTGATACCCAGGAGATAGGGCCCACACACAGCTGCTTTCTTTGCAGTGATAATGGCACTGGGTTGATGAGCCATTGGCTGGTGGGGCAGAACCCTCGTGGAGGTGGGGGGATGACTGGGGGCAGCAGCAGCTCAGCCACCTCTCTAAGCCTGGGGTTCCTGATTTGTTAAATAGGATCGTAATGGCTCCTTCTTAGGGTGCTATAGCATTATAAGGTATGGTGTGCATGTCAGGCATCTGTCACAGAGTACGCGCCCTCATCTCCTCACACTAGGGACACTTCTCTGAGCCTTCCTCCGTGTTCGCATCCTGCTTTGCTTGCCACACCCATTCCACCCTTCATCGGCCCCTTGTCAGAGTTTCCGTGTTCTTCTCCCTCTAGATTGTAGGTGGGGCCTGCCCTGTGGAGTGAGCCCATGTGGCTCTGTGCACAAAGCAGGCTCTCTCCACGTGCTTGTGGCAGGAATTAAGTGCAAAATCATTCTAAGTGATGTTTCCCGTCCTCTGACACATTCGGTACATTTCATCTATCGGATGACGACAGGGCCTATACGTGGTCCCTCCTATCTCCCTGATTCATGTGGTCTGATAACCGGGACCAGATTAGGTCCCTGCCCATTGGCTGCAAACGGGGAGAAAAGGTCTGCAGTGTCTAGTGCCTGCCAGCGCCAATATCGCTCTTATCTTACCAACTGATATATATAGGTTTATGGTCTGCGCCTGCGTGCACATGCTCTACTTGTTAATTTCAGAGGCAGGTAGACGGAAGGCAGTGGAAACATTTTAAATACAGTATTTCAGCTAGGGTAGGATCTATCCTGGAGACAACACAAGAGCCTTTGTTGCTCAAGCAGGTAGATTTATAAGGCTTGCCCTGGTTTAGTCTATATAAAATGGCCTTAGGAGTGGTCCAATCAGAGAAATAACCAGGGCGGGGTGGGGGGGAGGGGAGTAGGAGCCCTTACAGTTCAGGGGCAACCGGAGTGAAACAGGGTTTGTTGTCTTCCTGTGAAATTCCCGTGGATTTTGTCTCAGCTCCATGTGGTTCTAAGTTTCTCCGATTGCCCTCCACAGAGCTTCCCAGCCTGTTCCTAAATGACTGCAGAACGCCCGCTTGCATGTCTGCAATGGAGGCGATGTTCATTTAAGGCTTCGAGAAATCAGAGCTTTCACGATTGCCGTGAAAGCCAGAGAGCCGCAAGCACCTCAGTAGCGGAGATGAAAGGACATGTGTGTGCATGTGTGTTTGGAACTTAAGGGACAGGGAGAAAAAGAAAAGAGATGTTACCGCTTTGCACTTCCTTCAAAATATGCCTGACTCCCTCTGGTGGGACCATTTAACTCCAAATGCGTCCCCCCCATCCCCCTCGGCCCCTGCCACACGCTCCCCGCTCCCACGACATTCATCTTGGCTTCTGTGACATCTGTTCTGGGCACTGCGGAGCCGTCTTCTCGTTGCCATGGCAGCCGGTGGAGAGAGCCCGCCCATTGGCTGCTAGCGGAGAGGAGAAAAAAGGCCCGCAGTGTCAGGGGTCGTGTGCCTAGTGCCAGACTGCCACTGTTTTCAGTCAGCTGCTGGCTTGGCCACATTAACAGAGCACGGGGCGGCGGGCAGAGGCCCGCAGGGACCGCCCACCACAGCTGTGGACATTGCCGGGGGAATGGGGGCCCCCCCCCGAGGTCAATGTCATTAGTTTCTCCCTCAAGTGTGAAGTGTGTGAAGGACAAAAGCAGCGCCCGTCAAGACCAGTGGGCTGCCTTTTCCTTCACCTTGAACTGCTCTGAGCTCTCTTTTCTTTTGTAGTGTTTGGATTGAAATTCGTAGGATGACCCTTTCTAGTCCCAGCCATCCCCATAGTGAGAGGGCCTGGGCCCAAGTTAAGCTGTCAAAATAAAAGCCTCTATCAGATTCCATTTACCTTGACCATTACCCTGTCACTCTAAAACGAGAAGAGGACAGCATTCCATTTCAAAATCGGCACCCGAACCTATTGTTTTAAAAATCATTTTCCTCTTGGAGCCACCTCTGAATTTCACGATGTGATTGGAATCATAGCTACGGGTTATGGTTCTGGCCTCAGAGCTGTAGGTCACTCGCATCCTTACCTCATGGCCGAGTGAATCTATGCCTCCGGTGCCTGACCGCACACCTGGCCAATCGGACAGGTAGAGAGAGGTACAGCCATGAAAGGCTCGCTGGCAGAACCCCAGCTGCCTATCTTGGGCTCCCTCGTCGGGTGGGTTTTAGGTCCCCACCGATTAGTGGTGGGGTGTCCTGTGCATCAGCCACACCCGGGGCCTTCAGTCTCCAGGGTCCGGTACCAGTTGGGATTTGGCAGTGGATGGTGACCTTGCCCCCTGGGCCAACACTGACAGCTCCAGTCAGCATAGTTGAGGCTGGAGAAGGAACTTTCACGAATATGCTCTCATCTGCTCCGCCCATGTGTGGTCCCTGCTTTACAGGAGACTGGAGCTGGTGGTTTCCAAGGTCACACCACTTGTGAATGGGTGAGCCCAGAATGCATACTTCAGTTCTTTGCTTCCAAACTCTGTGCTTGCTTTCTCCATCTGTCACACGGCCACAGTGGGTCCCTGGATGTTTAATGCCCCTACAGATTTATATATGGAGAGGGTAGCCTATGGTGAAGGCCATTCCTCCCATCTCTACTCATGCTTTGTCATGCCTGTTTTACACTTGATAAGAATGTGTCATCGGTGTTTAATTTGTCGAGATCAGGGGCTAATGGCTTGAGGAATTTTTTTTGTTCCTTGTGGCGGCTGCTTGTGGTTATAATCTAACTGAAAGCACTGTATACGTGTACTTTAACTGAGCAAAATGCTCCCGGCTGATGACAAGGAGAGGATTTGTGCCAGAACCAGTGGGACAAAGTTAAAAATTATTGTCCCCTCTGCTTCCCTCTCTTAGACTTATTTTGTTCCCTTATTTATTTTGGGATGGTTTGGGCTTTATCAGGATAGAAATTGTAGGGGACTTCCCCGGCGGTCCAGTGGTTAGGACTCCGTGCTTCCACTGCAGGGGGCACGGGTTCAATCCCTGGCTGGGGAACTAAGATCCCACAAGCCGTGCAGCACGGCCGAAAAAAAAAAATAGAAATGTACCACAAAATCATGATGGAGAAGGTCTGTGTTATTAACGTCTGCCTCTCTGCCATCTTTGCTCATCCCTTTTGTCCTGAATCTAGAAGTTTGAGGATTTACTCATAAATCTTTGAAAGAACTATGGAACAGAAAAAAAAAAAAAAGATATGTCACTTCCCTGTCTTTCTGTATGATTATAAGAGAGCTATTGCTTCTGCAACTTGGTGTAACCAGGACTGACACAGTTGCCAGTGGTTCACGTACTAGTCTTTCTATCCATGTGCTGATCAGAGCCAGGAAAGTGAACAAACACTGGATCAGGCTGGAAACAAGGCTGAGAGTCCCCCCGAGCTTACTCTCAAATCCAGTGTCCTACGTCACCTAGAGGCTATTAAACCTACCAGCAAACTGAGTTCTTTCCTTTCCTCTCTCTTAGACTGGGTACAGCACCCACTTAGGGAAAATTAAGCAAAATTGAGAGCCTTTGCATTTCTAGAAATAGGACCTTAACAAGCATTCAAAAGAATGTGCTTTAGTGGCAAGAATGCTAGAATATTTCACATTGCAACTCAAATGATGCTTTTAGCAAAACTTGAGTGAAGTTACTTTGAGTAATATTTTGCCCCAAAAGATAGGATCAAGTGTATGGAGTAAAAATAGAAGGGGGTAGATTTTGACTTACAAAACCTACAAGCAACTGTTCTTCCAATTGCACTTTCCACTTACCCCCAGGTTTC
Organism: Pseudorca crassidens; assembly: GCF_039906515.1. Classification (NCBI taxonomy): domain Eukaryota; kingdom Metazoa; phylum Chordata; class Mammalia; order Artiodactyla; family Delphinidae; genus Pseudorca; species Pseudorca crassidens. The sequence continues at coordinate 107,146,718 of NC_090302.1, forward strand.
ACTGCTAATCCTCCAATTACCATCCTTTTTTTTTTTTTTTTTTTGCGGTACGCCGGCCTCTTACTGTTGTGGCCTCTCCCGTTGTGGAGCACAGGCTCTGGACGCGCAGGCTCAGTGGCCATGGCCCACGGGCCCAGCCACTCGGCAGCACGTGGGATCCTCCCGGACCGGGGCACGAACCCGTGTCCCCTGCATCGGCAGGCAGACTCCCAACCACTGCGCCACCAGGGAAGCCCCAGTTACCATCCTTGATCAGTATTTATGAGGCCATAAGAAAAAATGTAGTGAGAAACAGGTTTAACAGTGAGTTTTCCAGAGAGAAAGTTAAGTAAAAGCCAGAGAGGTTCCTGGTGTCCCATTTAAATACCTGGAAAAGAAATCAGTCTAAACTCCCTGAATTGGTAAGAAATCTCCATAGCCTGTGATCACAATTTACTAGAGACACACAGGAATAAGACCACTAGACATCAGTACTCCTGCTGCCCACTCTACATCAGAAAAATGGCCAGGCTTCCTTTTTTCCCCATTTTCTTATCTGTAATTTTAGACTCATCTATCTGGAGAAATTTCTCTAAGATATTTAGTTCAACATTATTTAGCCACAGGATGTGGGTTAATGGTTGTATAAAATGGCCCTTAATTTCCTCACTGCTTCTCAGAATGTATAACATAATGATGGTGAGAAACTATAGACAAGGGTTAGAGCTTGATGTTTTCTCAATAGAGATTTATCGGGCACCCACTGTATACCAGGAGACTAAAATGACAGCATTTGTTTTTAATCTAAACACTAAACTCTTGACACCTTATGTTCTTTGCATGTTGTATAGAACATCAGTTTCTTACTGGGCAATAAACTCCATGTACAGAATCCTCCAAATGTAGATCTAATGTTTGTTTTATTTAGGCATTCTCATTTCCTTAAGGAAAGCACCAGACCCCATGTGCCACAAGGATTCATTAACAAGCTTAGAAACATTTACCAATACAAACACTTTATTACGAATTAGCAAAGATTCAGTAGGAAAGAAAAATAATTGTGGGAGGAAAAAGAACCTGGTTTCAGGGATATCACTGTGCCAAAAACAGTTGAATGAAACTCTAATTTATTATTTTTGTACATATTCGCCCAAAGGGTGTTGTTTGGTGTCAAGAATCCACAAAGATTAACACTCAAGCACTTGTGATAGGAAAATGGTATTCAGCAAAGTGCCCTTCTTTCTGCTAAATCAGTTTGTAAAGTGGTCCTAAAAAATGCACACATTCTTTGTTGTGACAGCATGGCTTTGTGTTTCTTTTGGGTTTTTTTGTTTTTTTTCCATTTTGGGGGCACTCTTTATATTAACCCATTTATTTAATCTTCTTCATAATTCTATAAGGAGAGTACTATTATTATCTCCATTTTGAAGATATGGAAAATGAGGCACAGAGAGGTTAAGCAACCTTCCCAAGGTCAGACAACTAACAGGTAGCAGTGCCACCCAACCTGGCTTAAAAGTCTATATGGCTTTGTGTTTCTGATGCAAGACTAATAGGACATAAAAGTAGAGGTAAATTAGGAGCCTAGGAAATCAGGGGTTGGGCGTTGATAAAAGGTAAATGAACAGTAGGGATATTCAAAGAGCAGCGGAAGAAAAAGTATCCTTAGGTAGGAGGTAAAGGCAAATAGGATGTGTTGAGGGATCAGGTGGGACTAAGAAAGAAAATCCAGGCCATTGTGTGTACACTGTGTGAAAAAGGAACCTAGGAACATAGACCTGGATAGAGAAATAGAGGAGAAAGTGAAAGGTGGGCCAGAATCAGTGTTTTCCAGTAGAAAGGAAAACGACATATTTTAGAATTGAGAGAACACTGGAAAGATCACGCAGACCAAAAACTGTCTATCTGAGCAGACTCCTCAGTGCCCAGCCCTGTCCATGTCAATGCCACGAGGCTGTTGAACTAGATTTGGGTGATTGAAAAGAATTTGTGTCCCAATCCTATTTACCGTGGAAAAACTGTGAGCCATCACATTGCGAATTATTAAACCTACTTTACAGAGTTGTGAGGATTATATACGATCACATTTCAATTCAATTCCCAAGTATTTACCAAGTACCTGCGTGTTGCAGGGGAAGGACGTGATAGAAATCCATATAAATCAAACTCTAAAAGCATGTATGTAAGAATACATGTGTACGTATAACTGAATCACTTTGCTGTACAGCTGAAACACTGTGAATCAACTATCCTTCAATTAAAAAATAAATAAATAAAATCTAAAAGCACATCTGCCTGACAGCTCAGAGCTTGGAAGAGCATTCTGCATCAGCTTGGCTGCGTTTATTGGGTAAGTCTCCAGTTAGCTTCAGGTAGAGAGCGAGGCTCATGTTGTAATAAAACGACTATTTTTTCCAGGAAAAAAAAAGGCAGAGAAGAAAGCCAGCTAGTAGTGCTGGTGTGGAAAAGGCTTTCAAATGTGAAATTACTTATCCAACTAATGATATAGCCGTTTAAAAGCCAAACTAGAAGTTGACTGTAGGGCTCTGTGAATTCCGGAGTCCCACCCAGACCTACTGAATTAGAATCTTCAGGGGTGGGGCCAAGATCTGTGAAGTTTTTAAAAAACCCCAAGTGATCTTGATGCGCAGCTAGGTTTGGGAAGCTCAGTGTAGTGGATGAGTCCTTAGTCTTGGGCATCCTTAGTCCTTAGTTCTCTGACTTAGGACTTAGTCTTGGGTGTTTGAGCCTGGATGACTCACTGAACCAGTCAGCTTCAATTTCCTAACCTACAAAATGGATCTAATCATGTGTACCTGGGAAGTTTTATCGTGTAGAATAAATGAGCCAGCATGTACCAAGCCCCTGGTTTGCAGGAGGGCTTGATCAGTTGTAATCGTCTTCTCTCCTCTGGGGCTTCCCGGCACCTTGTCCTCAGTCTATACTGAAATCTTGAGTTACATCAGCCATTGGCATTAGAGGCAAATGACGTGCTCAAGAGATTCGGCCCTGAACGCTCACGTGTTGATGAGGAAGGGCTGGGCCAAGACAGTCGCTGGCTGGGGTATGTTGATAACTCATTTTCCACCATTGCATTTACCCCCCTGATGTAAGCTACTCGCTCCCCCCGCCCCGGGTGCCCTCTGTCGCACGAGGTGCCCCTCACACAGCTTTCTGTCCCAATCTCCTCCTGTGCCGTGTGAGCTGGCTGGATCTGCTCAGCTCGAGGAATTAAAAATGGCTTGTTAGTAACGAGCTGCACCAAAGCAAACAGCTCTTTTTGTTCTTGAGTTCTGTTCTCTAGTGTTTGAGATTTTAGGCGATTTCATTTCCATCGTTCTTACAGGCATGACCTTGAGCAGCGATTCTCAGACTTTTTGGCCTCAGGACCTCTTTAAACTTGTAAAAATTATTGAAGGCCCCCACGAACTTCTGTTTTTGAGGGTTGTGTCTATTGATATCTACCATGTGAGAAATTAACACTGAGGTTTTGAAAACACAAGCACACATTCCATCAGCCACCAGAGTGATGATGTCATCACGCTTCATGTAACTTCTGGAAAATTCCACCTCCACTTGTGAGAGAATGGGAGTGAAAGAAGGAAATATATCTTAGTGTTATCATGAAATAGTATTTGGCCTTGTGGACCCTGGAAAAAATCTTGGGGTTGGGGGGATGCTCAGGGGTCCCTTGGCCACCCTGAACTGTTGATGGTGAGTACTCAGGGTATGTCGTGTATCAGAGAAGCACAGAAATGAAAGCAGAGGACACTGAACCACTCACCGATACAGCTGGGAAGGTGGCTTCAGGAAGGCCTCAGAGCCCAGTTGCCAAACTGAGCTTATGACGTAGAGCTTCAACCATTGGGCTTGCCCTGTGTCTCAGGTTAGTGGCTTAGGGCACAGGCTCAAGTGAAAGATGGCTGGGTTCCAGTCCCAGCTGTGCTCCTTGTGACCTTGGGCAAATTTCTTAGCTTCTGTGGCCTCAACGTCCTCACGTGTAAAATGTGGATCATAAAAGTACTTACCTCATAGGCTTGCTGGGAAAATTAAACAAGATAATGTATGGAAAGGGACAGGCATCTTGTACAAGCATCCAATGAATATTAGCCGTAACTGCACTCCCATAGAACCCCCAACTTGTTATACTGCTCTTTATTTTTTTTTCTTTTTTGTGGTACGCGGGCCTATCACTGTTGTGGCCTCTCCCGTTGCGGAGCACAGGCTCCGGACGTGCAGGCTCAGCGGCCATGGCTCACGGGCCCAGCCGCTCCGCAGCATGTGGGATCTTCCCGGACCGGGGCACGAACCCGCGTCCCCTGCATCGGCAGGCAAACTCTCAACCACTGCGCCACCAGGGAAGCCCTATATTGCTCTTTTAGCTTCAAAACAATGACTTCTTGGAGGTGTACGTTTGTAATAGGTAGCGGCCGCCACTCCTAGGAATTACTGCAGCTTTTCCCCATCTCTTGTCTCAGCTGCTCTTCTTTCTGACAACACCCAGGCTGGCTCAGCAACTGAGCAATGCAAGGGGATTCCAGGCTGCACGGTGAATGCCGTCTCTCTCTGCCTTCCCATCAGGCTGAAGGCAGAGCTAAAATCGGTTATGATGAGTTTACAAGTCAGACCTAACAATGCATGCTGTACATCATGCTGGCGTGATCAGTGTTTTCAAGGTGGTATGAAACTCGTAATAAGCCAACAAATAGTATTATTACAGCTGAATAAACCGAAGCATGATTTATGATGATTAAAATTTGTTTGTAGCATATGTTTGTCTCTTCTTTTTTACCCCTAAGTGGAATGTGTGTTTCTGTAGCACCATCCATGTTGCCAATTGCATTCCCAAACCACTTTTTAATTGTCTACTAATCAGTTCTTGGGAAAGCTCAGCGATGGTAGGTGACCCAGTTTTCCTTATTTGACAAATGTAAATGTAACGCTTCGTTCCTTGTGGGGGGAGGTCCCTGGTGGCCCTCACATACAAGTCAACAGATTTCTGCTACAAAAAATGTTAATATTGTTTTTAAACACTATAGGTGAATTTGAAGACTTTACTGAAAAACAAAAGATTTTAAAGTGATATCCTATAAATAACTAGCGTGATGTATCCAACCAAATGAGATAATCTCCAAGCCAGCTCAGACCCTGTTCAGCACATATGTGGGTATCAATAATGAATCAAGAAATGAATTCATCCTCAGTCTTTCTGAGTGTCTCTCTGGGAGACACCTCTTGTGGCTCTGTTGGTCGGACCCAAAGGTCTTTGAAGATAAAACACTCTGTAGTCCCAAATGGCAGCAGCATGCCTAGAACTGACATGTGATCGTTATCTCTAAGCCGTGAGATTGGAGCTTCTTCTTGCTCTTGCTAGGGAGGTAGCATGTATCACCTAAAATGCATTGGCTTTGGAGGGGAAGACCTGGATTCTCATCCTGTCCCTTGTACCTACAGTGTGACTGAGGCCAGTGCCTTTGTCTCTCTGGTCGTCCTTCTTCCCATGTGTACAGAGATGTTTTAACAGCTGTCCCCTCTAATGCTGGTCTAGAGAGTGGTGGCTGGTTCCCTCCACCCTCAGGCATGCAAAGCCAGCCATGTCCAATGGGCTTGAGGGGAGGAGAAAGTTGCAAAAAGTGAGAATCAAAAATCATTAAGCAGCTAGACGAGCTGACCACAGTGATTTTGAGTGAATCTGGAACTTAGAATCTCAGGTTTCCAAGACAGGGAAGCTCAGTTCAGCAACGTATTCTCCATTCCTGTGTGAAGTGGTGTACTCCAAAGACCTCAGGTCCACTCTCGGGCCTGTGAATGCCTGGCGTGGACAGACTTCTTTTTCCTTAGCGTATCAGTTATCTATCACGGTGTGACAGACCACCCCAAAACTTGGTAGTTTAAAGCAAAAAATGATTTTCTATTTCTCATGACTCTGTGGTTTGGCTTTTGTTGATATTTTGCCTGGGCTCCTTCATGGGACTATGTTTAGTTGGCGGCTGGGCTCAGCTGGGGCAACTGGGATGTCTGGACCTCTTTATACTTACAGGGACTTTCCTTCTCCAGGACGTTAGCCCAGGTTGGGCTGCCTCACAGGGTGATGGCAGCATGCTAAGCCCTGGTGTGCAGGTACTAACCAAGCCTCTGCTGACTTTGCTGATGTTCCATTGACTAAAGCACATCATATGCTCAAGCCCAAAGTTGGGGGGGGGTGCTGCCCAACAGTGTGGGTATCAGTAGGTGTGAGTCATGGAGGCTATTAGTGTACATTCTACCCCCTCCCCCTTAACCTCAGTCTTTTGATCAGTAGGATGGGAATGGGTTGTATAGAGGGCCAGCCTGGGAATCAAGAGATGTGTTTTTTTATGTCCAGTCTATTTCTAAGTATGTGTGTGATCATAGGCTCCATTTTCGTCAGGAGTAAAGAGAAAGTCTTGGACCAAATGAGCCAAGGGCCCACCTCTTAAAACACACACACACACACACACACACACACACACACTCTCTCTCTCTCTCTCTCTCTCCCCCTTTTCCATCTCCCATGCAATGTGGAAATCAAATGTTCTTGGAAGTATCTTGAAAGTGGTACAGAGCTATACAAATGTAATTTATTATCACAGATAATATTTATGGAAAATTCTGGTAAACGTATTTTCAAAAAACTTGTGATGAGATTGTAAGCCTATCTATGAAAATATAGCAGAATTAAAATAAGCACCTTATTCAGAGTCCCATTTCTCTTCTGGTGTTTTAAGTTCACTCTACAGAAGTTTGGCAAGTCAAGGTGTGTTTGTATAAAGTTAAACAGAATAGAAGGGGACTAAAAGGTCAAATCCACCATTGTGTTGGAGCCTTTGTTCAGAACGGAGGTGTTTAGCTAATTCAGGTTTTCCTTTGCTCTAACCATTTGCCAGCCTACTCTGACACAGGGTCATAATTCAGCCCTTCTCTCCTGTCTTCCTCGAGTTTTGTTTATTTGCTTGGTTCATTGTGTTGTGTTTTGTTCTACGTGTGTGTGCATTAGGGCAGCTCCAGCATCACCTCTTACTCAGTGTTCCAAGTTTGCAGAGCCCCCTAAGGGAACCAGGGCATCCGTGGACCCTTTCCTTCTCATATGGCGGGCAAAGACTGAGTGACTCAGTAAATGTAGTCTCTTCCCCACCCATCGCTTTGTTCATTCTCTGAAGACTCGTCCTGATAAGATGGGACTAAAGATTCAGAATCAGTTCTCACCTCTGCATGGATGACTTTACACTCAGCATAAACTTTATATTCCTTCTTGTGGCTTTAAGGGTCTGCTGCTGATTCCCCACTTTCCTTAGCCCAAACTCCCTTCCCGATTCCACTGACCCTCCACCCCAGCAGGCGTCCACTGCATTCCAGCCCTATGCTATCATGCACTGTTGTGAAATAAAGGAACACCATCAACTTTGTGAACGAGCAACGGATATTCCTTCTGAATTTACTGTAGCTATGGAGGGGGTCGGCCACCATCATTTGTGTTTGGCAGAGACTCCAAGGCAAGCAGGAGCGGGAAGGCTTTAGGTGGAAAAAAGGGAAGGCTTCAGATGTGCCCTGCTGGGAGGCTGTGGGCATGGGGACGCTGCTGGTGGGCTAACTAGTAGTGGGATATCCTACGAGGTTACTTAGGGGGGCGTATTTAGCTTTCTCTGGTTAGTCCTAAGTTGGAAGTGGAGGCAAACATTCATGAAGCTATCAGTTATTAACCAAGCCCTGGCTCTTTGGGCCCAATAAACAGGGGTTATTGTTTGGCTTCCTGGGCTGGTTGCAGCAGGTTGTGGACCAGAGTTCTCTTTTTATAGATGGTCTGGACGCTGTCCAGCTGTATGTTCTGTCTCTCGGCATTCCCCCAACTGAAGGTGCTGGGCTGCTGTTCCTTGTTCTTTCCTCACAACCTCTTTCCTGACTCTGTAACTCTGGCTTAAGTCCCCCTCCTGTGTGTTTTTGTAGTACTGCATTTTCATCATAACATGCATTCCCTTTTATTATGATCATTACTGGTTTGTTTCCTCTTCCAGTCCAAAAACTCCTTTAGGGCAGGGATTCTGTCTCGTTCACCTTTGTATCTCCAGTCCCTAGCACAGTCAGCTTATAGTAAATATAAATGTTAATTAAACAAATGATCAACAAATATTGAACACAGCCCAATTTATCTCCCACTTTCCAATTTCTGGTCCACTTTTCCCACTGTTTCATGGTTATTTGCAACTGGATACCCCACTCGCATCTCAAAATTAACATGTCTACAACCAAACTTTTGATCTTTCTCCCAAGCCAATTCCTCCTCAGGATACCCCCATTCATTAATTCCTATCATTCTCCTAAACACTCTCCCTTGTCCCTTACAGCTGTCAGTCACCAGTGGGTCTCCTTCATCTTTATCTTTCCATTTCTGTCCATTCCTTTTCATTCCCATCTCAACCCTGGTTCTGGCTTGGACTGTTACCTCAGCCTCCTACTGGTCCCTGGGTTCCAGTCTCTGTATTGTTCCAAAGTCCCACTTTGGTTATGCTTCTTTCTTGTGGAAAACCCTTCTGCTGCCTCATACTTCAGAGCCTGGCATTCAGAGCTCTGTACAATATGATCTTAAATGATTCCGTGCACCATAGCGCTCACTACTCCTCAACGCATACCTGACTTTCTGATTAGCTTGTCCTAATTATCATTTCTAGGACCTCCCTTCCCTTCTCTCCTCTATGCTACCTTTACCATCACAGCCTAAATGAATGACTAAACGTTCCCTGCATCTTTCTGATGGAAGTTCTATATCCTGTCCTATATCGCAGTTGTCAAAGCAGATGTTTTCTCTCTTACTGGGCTAAGCTCATTGAAACACCCACCCTGACTAGTCTTTGCCTTGTATACAGAGTAAGCACAGAATAAATAGTTGTTGAATGAATGAGTGATGCAGCTGGTCTGTGCATCTAGAAAAGCCCTCACATAAAATTAGTTCATCCATAGATTGATTTGGGATTGATTAATTTAAACCTACAGTTGAGAGTTCCTTGTAAATCATGGGATCATGTAGACAGTATCAGAGTAATTGCGTGCCTGAACTATCAGCATTTACTCAGTCCTTCCTTTCATAGTGCTTGTAAGTTGCTTTGTATCTGTGTAAGTGCTATGGCCCTCTCCCTAGGAGATTTCTCTTTTTGAGGTCTATACCAGCACCATAACCAAATGTCTATCTTCCCAAGTTGTATCCAGCGATAATTGGTTTCTCTTTAGTAGAAATTCAGTTCATACCACCAAGGCATGTAAAATACTGATTTCCTTACTCATTAGCACTTTGCAGTTATATGCTGTCCTGGAAAGAGGGATTGGTTGGCAGAATTTGGGACCAACAGGTAGCTGGGATCTGAGAGATAGTAGGGGAGAGAAGGCCTCCTGAAGCAGAGGCATGCATAACTAGAGGGCAGCATAGTGGAAAAGAAGGAGATGGCTGCACTGTGGCTTGCACTATCTGAACAAACCACGTAGAATGCCAGCCTAAGAAAGTGGAATGAAAAGGAAGCCTACAAGGCATAGAGGGAACTTTCCTCAACATGATAAAGGCCATATATGACAAACCCACAGCCAACATCATTCTCAATGGTGAAAAACTGAAAGCATTTCCTCTAAGATCAGGAACAAGACAAAGTTGCCCACTCTCACCACTGTTACTCAACATAGTTTTGGAAGTTTTAGCCACAGCAATTAGAGAAGAAAAGGAAATAAAAAGAATCCAAATCAGAAAAGAAGAAGTAAAGCTGTCACTGTTTGCAGATGACATGATACTATACATAGAGACTCCTAAAGATGCTACCAGAAAACTGCTAGAGCTAATCAATGAATGGTAAAGTAGCAGGATACAAAATTAATGCACAGAAATCTCTTGCATTCCTACACACTACTGATGAAAAATCTGAAAGTGAAATCAAGAAAACACTCCCATTTACCATTGCAACAAAAAGAATAAAATATCTAGGGATAAACCTACCTAAGGAGAAAAAAAACCTGTATGCAGAAAATTATAAGACACTGATGAAAGAAATTAAAGATGATACAGATAGATGGAGAGATATACCATGTTCCTGGATTGGAAGAATCAACATTGTGAAAATGGCTATACTAACCAAAGCAATCTACAGATTCAATGCAATCCCTATCAAACTACCACTGGCATTTTTCACAGAACTAGAACAAAAAACTTCACAATTTGTATGGAAATACAAAAGACCCCGAATAGCCAAAGCAATCTTGAGAAAGAAAAACGGAGCTGGAGGAATCAGGCTCCCTGACTTCAGACTATACTACAAAGCTACAGTAATCAAGACAGTATGGTACTGGCACAAAAACAGAAATACAGATCAATGGAACAGGATAGAAAGCCCAGAGATAAACCCATGCACATATGGTCACCTTATCTTTGATAAAGGAGGCAAGAATATACAGTGGAGGAAAGACAGCCTCTTCAATAAGTGGTGCTGGGAAAACTGGACAGCTACATGTAAAAGAATGAAATTAGAACACTCCCTAACACCATACACAAAAATAAACTCAAAATGGATTAAAGACCTAAATGTAAGGCCAGACACTATAAAACTCTTAGAGGAACACATAGGCAGAACATTCTATGACATAAATCACAGCAAGATCCTTTTTGACCCACCTCCTAGAGAAATGGAAATAAAAACAAAGATAAACAAATGGGACCTAATGAAACATAAAAGCTTTTACACAGCAAAGGAAACCATAAACAAGAAGAAAAGACAGCCCTCAGAATGGGAGAAAATATTTGCAAATGAAGCGACTGACAAAGGATTAATCTCCAAAATTTACAAGCAGCTCATGTAGCTCAACATCAAAAAAACAAACAGCCCAATCCCCAAATGGGCAGAAGACCTAAATAGACATTTCGCCAAAGAAGATATACAGATTGCCAACAAACACATGAAAGAATGCTCAACATCATTAATCATTAGAGAAATGCAAATCAAAACTACAATGAGGTATCACCTCACACCGGTCAGAATGGCCATCATCAAAAAAGTCTACAAACAATAAATGCTGGAGAAGATGTGGAGAAAAGGGAACCCTCTTGCACTGTTGGTTGGAATGTAAATTGATGCAGCCACTATGGAGAACAGTATGGAGGTTCCTTAAAAAACTAAAAATAGAACTATCATATGACCCAGCAATCCCACTGCTGGGCATATACCCTGAGAAAACCATAATTCAAAGAGACATGTACCACAATGTGCATTGCAGCACTATTTACAATAGCCAGGACACGGAAGCAACCTAAGTATCCATTGACAGATGAATGGATAAAGAAGATGTAGCACATACATACAATGGAATATTACTCAGCCATAAAAAGAAACGAAGTTGAGTTATTTGTAGTGAGGTGGATGGACCTAGAGTCTGTCATACAGAGTGAAGTAAGTCAGAAAGAGAAAAACAAATACCGTATGCTAACACATATATGTGGAATATATATATATAAAAAGTTCTGAAGAACCTAGGGGCAAGATGGGAATAAAGACACAGACCTACTAGAGAATGGACTTGAGGATATGGGGAGGGGGAAGGGTAAGCTGGGACAAAGTGAGAGAGTGGCATGGGCATATATACACTACCAAACGTAAAATAGATAGCTAGTGGGAAGCAGCTGCATAGCACAGGGAGATCAGCTAGGTGGTTTGTGACCACCTAGAGGGGTGGGATAGGGAGGGTGGGAGGGAGGGAGACGCAAGAAAGAAGAGATATGGGGATATATGTATGTGTATAACTGATTCACTTTGTTATAAAGCAGAAACTAACACACCATTGTAAAGCAATTATACTCCAACAAAGATGTTAAAGAAAAAAAAAAAGAAAGAATGCCTATGAAATCTGTGTAATCATATGCAATATATCTGTTAGTTTTAAAACATGATTAGATAATGAAAATTGTACATGGTAATCAAAAATTAAAACAATTACAAGTAAAACAGAATGCACTTATTGCTTAAATTGCTGAAGTTTATATTTAGAAATTGCTTTTGGTGGCATCAATATTTGCACTGCCGTCAGATTCACCTTTGCTGCCGCAGGTGGCAAGGCACCATTTCAGTTGGTTTTAATAACATGCACAGTTATTGCATCCTCTGGTGCAATGAAATGTTTCTCTGATCCGCTGTGCTCTTCCCCATTCTCCTTGGTTGCATCATCATATGCTTTTATACGTACTGTTCCCTCTGCCTAGAATAACTTTATCCCTTCTCCATGTTTTTTTTCATTCTTCAAGATTTAATTAAAACCCAGCTCTTCAGCGATGCCACCTGTAACTCCCTTTGACGTTGCCTTCTCCTCTGCAACCACATGGCCTCCTGCACATTTGCACTTATGACCGTGGAGATGTACCTTGAGCGTGTGTCTCTCTCTCCCTCTGACTCCTCGACGATAAGGAGGCCTTGCCTTAGTTGCTTTTGTAAACTCCCACCACGCTATGCCTAGCACAGGGCCTGGCACTTACTGGAATCAGCAAGTATTTATTGAATGAAATTGGACTGATACAGGATTGGGACTCGTTTAGTTAGAGGACTGCTGTCCTCCATTGCTGCTCACTTGACCCTCTAACGCCACTTCCCTTAATGTCTGTGGCGGCTCACTCCTGAGTTTTCCGTGTGAGGCCCTTGAACACTAGAATGTTAGAGCCCAGGCGGATCAAGGGGGTCTTCTCATATAACCCCCTAGTCTTAGTCCGTTCAGGCAGCTTTAACAAAATACCACAGGCTAGGCGGCTCACCAACCACAGACATTTATTGCTCACAGCTCTGGAAGTCCAAGATCAAGTAGCAACATGGTCAGACTCACCTCGGGTCCCCTTGCAGGTGGCAGACTACTCAGTGTGTCCTCACGTGCTGGAAGTGGTGAGGAAGCTGTGTCAGCCCTCTTCTGTAAGGCTGCTGCTAACCACATTCCTCATCACCTCCTGAGGCTCCACCTGCTAACACCATCACCTTCGGTGTTAGGGTTCCAATATATGAATTTGGGGGTGGAGACAAATATTCAGACCATAGAAGCCCTCATTTTATAGGTACAAACCCCATTAGGTGAAGGGACTAAAGAAAGGTCACAGGTTCCCTTCAAGTTGCCATTTAAGCTTTTGAGTTTGTTAAACAAGCTTCCATAGGAAAATTGCAGACCTAGCTTTTCATTTTAGACTTTATGTTAACTAGCTTTACGATTGGGGCACTTCCTCTCTTTTTAAAAAAATCCTTAGTCACAAACCAGTGACTTGTGAGTGGAATTTGGTCTGTAGTCTTCTTTTTTTCTTTTTTTTTTTTAATCTTGAATTTTAATGCTTTTCAAAAGGCATCTGCTTTGCAGTTGGCTGTAGTCTCCATACTTCCCCGTTCCTCCAGACCAGCACTGTCCCACAGAAATATAATGTAAATCACAAACTGAGTTACACAAGTAATTTAAAGTTTTCTAGCATCCCCATTAAAAACATTAAGAAGAAACCAGAGAAATTAACTTTAATAGTTTATTTAACCCAGTATATCCAAAGTATTTTCATGTCAACATGTAATTAATATAAAGCTTATTAATGAGCTATTTACGTTTTTTTCTTCTTCTATGCCTTTGAGAAACTTTGTGTTTTCTACTTACAGCTCCTCTCCATTGGAACTGGTGACATACTGAGTGTTCAGTTGCCACCTGTGTCCAGTGGTTGCAGAACTGGACAGTCCAGTTTTAGATCCTTCTCACTTAACTCATTTACTGTCCTTACTGCCTCTGAAGGCATTTGAACCTGAAAGCCCTGGATGAGAGGTCCATGTAAGGTTCTTTCTGCTCTGACATCCTGTCATTCTCTTGTCAGGGTGAATTTCTCAGTTAAATTAGTCCAGAACCTCCATAGTTGTGTCACCAAGTTAGAACTCAGCAGCAGCTACAGTGTTTGAGCCGGAACCAGAAAGAGCCCATCAGCTTTGCAGGGTCAGAGTTTTGGCCCCGAGCTGAGTGGGCTCGTAGCTGGTTCCTCCATTGTTCTGGCCCAGGCACGGCGGCCTGTTGCCATGATGGGCAGCCCCGCTGGGCTGAGCAACCCCGAGAGCAAGCCCCAGCATCTCACCCTCTGTAGCAGCACCCACAGAGGCCTCTGCCTCCACCCACAGCAAGAAGCTTCCCTCACGTGTGCCTTCTGTGGATCTCTGCTGGCTCCAAAGCTCATGTCAGACCCTCTTAGCCATTTGCTGTAGTCAGCCTGGCAGGGAAGGGCTAAGTGGGAGCTTCCGGAGCCCGCAGAAGCCTTCTCACTGCCCCTCCTGCCAGTGGCTCCCAACAAGGTGACAAAGAATGTGTTTTTTAAACCACCGCACAAAACTATTATTTCCTGTGAATTCTATGAATTTCCAGCTCCAGAACTGGCTGGAAAGAGAACCTCATTTAAGCTGCCCAAGCAGGAGAAGGCTGTGAATCAGAAGACATCTTGCCAAAGGCAACTGGAGATGCTTCACTGGAAGTTTATCTCTTAGTAGTGACACTCTATTTCCAAGCTCATCCATTCGAGTGAAAAACAGTATGCTTTTCCTCCCTGTGCTAATCTGTACCCAGAACACTTCGTAATGAATGATTTTTTTTTCATTCTAAACAACAGAGAGACTTCTATTTGTAAAGATGGTCACTATGAAAAAGTCAAAGGTGTCTGTTCAAACCTGGTACTTATAAAATATCTTCATAAGGAAGAGTTCTAGATGATTAAACTACTTCCGCATTAAGACAGTACAACCTATAAGAACACTTGTGGTATGGATTCAAACATTGTTTTACATGATTAGATGTCGGTAAGGCCATGCTTCTTAAGCTTGCATCTACGTAGGAACCACCTGGGGATCTTGTTAAAATGAATGCAGATGTGGATTCAGTAGGTCTGGGATGGGGCCTGAGATGGGGCATTTTTAACCAGCTCCCAGGTGAGACCCAGGTTTCAAGGCTATAAGGACTTTGTCTGGACCTTGGATGAACAGTCACAGTTCAAGAGAAAAGAATCCGATTATGTGGCTGTTGGTTTTGCTGGGAGAGAGACAAGAACTGAGCTGACTTGGGAAGCTATGACTTGAATGTTTGTGAGCTAAATCGCTAAGATTCAGTAAAACAGCAGGAAATGAGGGAGTTTAGAGAAGGGAGAAAGGGAGCCACACCGAATAGCTTCCTGTTTCCTAATTCATTATTCGGACTCCACTATTTTGTTTGCTGGTAGTGATGTCCAGGAAAAGACTCAGCTGAACCAAGTTCTATCCCAGTTGGACAAGATGGAGATCTTGCAGAGTTAATTTAATGAATTTTTTCTGGATCCTAAAATTGGTGTTTTATATAAGAACATGTAGATTAAAATAACGTGTAAAATTGTGTGTGTGTTTATATGTATCCCATGACAAATGTTTTTGCTATTATGTAAGTGAGAAAAATCTTGTGTTTGGAATGAGTTCCACGTTGTGCTTTGGGACCACAGGTTCAGCTTGGGGCAGGGCAGGTGGGTTGGAGAAGGGGAAGGGGCGGGAGGACAGGATGGAGCCATCATTCCCAGACAGTTCGCAGCATATTATTTTAATTTTGGTTAAAGCCCGATCTGAGAGCTGGCTTATCAACGTGCAGGAGATTGCAGTTGCAATTTGCTGGTTAGTCTCTGTTCTTTTAATGCTTTCCTGAAGTGCCATTTTGTCTCAGTAAGATGCTCCCTAAAAATACTCAAATATTTTTAGTTGGAGAGTACAAATCAGATTGAGCTGCACATTTCCCTGGTGAGCAAAAGGGATGAGTTTGTGTTCATTAACTCAAGGCCATCTGGTGCAGACACGCAGCAGTCTGTGAATCAAACGTGCATCAAACTCCAGGGATCAGAACCCGCGCCAGACCCAGTGTTTTGGAGAGTCAACAACCAGGGGGAGTAAAAGGGCTCAACTCTTTTTCCTTATTTTAAAAATCAGCTCCGCCTTGCAGAATATCAGAGCCACATCATCTCCTCTTCATTGCCCACCGGAGCCGTCTTTGGAGGGTGCTTCTGCAGTCGAAGTCGTTACCTTCCCCATCTCCCTTTGGGTGGGGGGAGGAGAACAAGAGCCTTAGCATCCCTCCCTCCACTTTGGGCCAGAACCTCGGCCTGCGCGTGCGCTCACGCTCACGCTCCTTCTCACCGCGAGACAAAGAATGCGGAAACACAGCGATGCTCAAGGTGTTTGGGAGAACTGCCCCTTGCAAATAGCCCATTCCTGGAGGAGAGAGCGCTTGCCTCTTGCAGTTTTACTAATAAAAAGCCACTCAGCAGCAGCCAGCTTTCTGTTTAAGCGTGCTCACCAAAATGTCAATAAAGGAAATAAATTGCTCCACTGATTTGTCACTGATGCCACCAGACCCCTGAATGGAGTGTTTGGAGAACACTTTCCTCCCATCTGTGTTTCCCGTATTGGAAACTGGGTCCATGTGTTAAAACGAGTGGTCAGTGTCTCCAGCAGAGCAGCATAGATGACTTTCCTGTGATCGGATGCAATCTTCTGGGTAGGGTCTGTTCTTTAATACTTTCCTAAGTACCATCTTTCCAGCTCTGCAGCTCTTTTTCAGGCACCCGTGCGTGTTTGACTGAAGATGAAGTAGAGGGGCTGCCCATCCGGAAGGTATGACTAGCGACTATTCCTCTCTCAATCTCTGCATCCGCCAGTGCCCACCCTTCTACATTCTAAGATGCCAAGCAGATGACAGAGTTCCATTTAGAAAATTCTTTTGAATCCCACATAGGACAATAATAAAAAGAAATAAGTAAGCAGCTATTTTCCCATGTCTTGTGACATGTCTTAGGAAACTGCATTTCAAAAATCATAAAGAAAAATGATGAGACAGAAGACTTAATTTTATTTTATTTTTTTCATGGGAATGCTTATATCAGCTTTATTAATTTGAACCATTTTCCAGTCTCTCAATTTTGCTCATATGGTGATTGGTTTCTGGAGAATTTCCAAAATAATTAGTGAATACGCATGTCTACTGCGTATTTTCAGTTACATAAACCCATTTTCTGAGGCACCTTCAACCTAAACATCTTTGTCGCCTCCTCAGCCCCAGCACGGCCAGCCTCTCCCTTGGGGTTTCTGACATACTCAGGAGGAGGTTTATCACACTGTGTGTCTTTTTTTTTTTTTTAGGGTTTAAAAAGTATTTTTATTTTATTTTATTTTATTTTTTAACACCTTTATTGGAGTATAATTGCTTTACAATGTTGTGTTAGTTTCCACTGTATAACAAAGTGAATCAGCTATATGTATACATATATCCCCATATCCCCTCCCTCTTCCGTCTCCCTCCCTCCCACCCTCCCTATCCCACCCCTCTAGATGGTCACAAACCACCTAGCTGATCTCCCTGTGCTATGCGGCTGCTTCCCACTAGCTATGTATTTTACATTTGGTAGTGTATATATATCCATGCCACTCTCTCACTTCGTCCCAGCTTACCCTTTCCCCTCCCCGTGTCCTCGAGTCTATTCTCTACGTCTGCGTCTTTATTCCTGTCCTGCCCCTAGGTTCGTGAGAACCATTTTTTTAAGATTCCATATATATGTGTTAGCATACAGTATTTGTTTTTCTCTTTCTGACTTACTTCACTCTGTGTGACAGACTCTAGGTCCATCCACCTCACTACAAATAATTTAATTTTGTTTCCTTTTATGGCTGAGTAATATTCCATTGTATATATGTGCCACATCTTCTTTATCCATTCATCTGTTGATGGACACTTAAGTTGGTTCCCTTTCCTGGCCATTGTAAATAGTGCTGCAATGCACATGGTGGTACATGTCTCTTTGAATTATGGTTTTCTCAGGGTATATGCCCAGCAGTGGGATTGCTGGGTCATATGGTAGTTCTATTTTTAGTTTTTTAAGGAACCTCCATACTGTTCTCCATAGTGGCTGTATCAATTTACATTCCCACCAACAGTGCAAGAGGGTTCCCTTTTTTCTCCACACCCTCTCCAGCATTTATTGTTTGTAGATTTTGTGATGATGGCCATTCTGACTGGTGTGAGGTGATATCTCATTGTAGTTTTGATTTGCATTTCTCTAATGATTAATGATGTTGAGCATCCTTTCATGTGTTTGTTGGCAATCTGTATATCTTCTTTGGCGAAATGTCTATTTAGGTCTTCTGCCCATTTTGGGATTGGGTTGTTTGTTTTTTTGATATTGAGCTGCATGAGCTGCTTGTATATTTTGTAGATTAATCCTTTGTCATGGATGCAAACAACTTTATATTAATGGAAAGGAGGAAACCCACGTGTAAGAAAATTTGCCCAAGTTCTGTGAGGAAAGCTAAAGCTAATTCTTTTTCTCTTTTCAATGGGTTAACTTTTAGAAGTATGTATTGTTCAGTGCAGTGCATTGCAATGCTTCTTATTACAGCCTTACCAGCCCCAGGTGTTGTCATTGTTTTTGATGTTTGCTGATATGATAAGCATAAAACCACACCTTGTTTTGTTTTGCAAATCTTTGGTTAGCACCAGAGTTTAAATTTATTGGCTTTTTTAAAGCCCCAATAAAGGTTTTCTTGTGCTTAGGAAAGCTCATCTTCTAAAATGCAGAGAAGCTAGCTCAAGGTCCCATTAAGACATTAATTGAATTATAATGTGTTTCCTTTGGACTTGATCTCTAAGTCAGTGGAATCCACATTGTCTGCAAGATCCAAGTGTAGAGCACATCTTTGAGAACACACAAGTGAGAATGAGTGAGAGAATCAGATGAGTTTTTAAGTTTTCCAGAGGAAGAAAATTTAGTTTTAATTGTTTATTGCACAACTAAGGTATGTTTATTGTGGAAAACACAGATAAGCAAAAAGAAGAGAATAAAAATTACCTTTAATAATCATATTTTTAAACATTTTGGTATATATGTTCTGTTCCTTTCTCTATGGGAATAAATGCCTTAAATGATAGAATCTTGGTATACGTTCTGTTTTGTTATACGTGTTTTCACTGATCAGTATTTCATGAATATTTTTTATACCATTACATGTTATTATCCTATATATTTTTTTTGGCTACATAGTTTCCACTGAATGGATATACCACAATGTATTTAACCAATCCAGTATTGCTGGACATTTCACAATCGTAAACACTGCTGTGGTGAGCATACTTGTAGTGAAATCTTTTTGTGCATCCATGATTATTTCCCTGGATAAGTACCGGAAGGGGAATTGCTGCATATATGGGCATGCAGACTTTTGTAGCTTTTAACACATGTGTGTCAATAGCACCATGTCCTTTCTGTACTATGGCAGTGTTACAGAAAAAAAGTATTCATGACGTTTGTTGAAGGGGGCCATGTGGAGGTATAGGGACCACTGCAATGAGGTCTTGCAGTGGGGGAGAGATTGGACTCAACTCCGAATACAGCATGAGCAAATGGGAATTTATAGTCAGGGAACAGAGTGGGGGTCAGTGGATGGAAAATTACTGAGAGGAAACATTAGGGGTGAGGGAGATTCTGGATAAACCAACCTAACAAGATTCTTGCTGAAGGCAAGTCAGGTGATCAGACATCACCTGGGGGATGAGGAACCTGATCAGGTGTCATGGGTGATCACGTATTGAGATTGGGAGGTTCTGTTGAACTGAATTAGCAGGATTCTTGCTAAAGCTGGGTGATGGCAGAGATGAACATAGATGTCCGAAAGTCAGGCGTGGTTGGAAAAGAGTTCAGGGGAGTCTGAGTAGAGTTTGGTCAATGAGAGAGTCTGTGTCAGAATTTAGCATGCTCTCTGGTAACGTCTTGTTTATTGCCCTCCTTGTAAATCTTTATTAGTTTTAGGGCAGGACTGTGGGTACCTTGTTCACCAAGCTACAGTACTGAGATACCCTCCCGGGCCCCAGCACCACCTCTGCCTACCCAGCATCATTCCTGGCACAGAGCTAATGGCAACTTGCATGGAAGTGCTGAGTGTTAATGCACGTTTGAAAAGAGGCAATGGCCAAAGATGGATGGAGAGGGAGGGGTGAGAAAGTCATTGTCAGAGACTCCTGGGTTTGGTACAAGCTTTATCAGATAGATGTGGGATCTGCCAAATCTGCCGTCAGTTCTTTGATGCTCAGTTTCCTAACAAGCGTAAATGAGGTAATTTTAAAAAGATGATCTGTCTGAAGGCATTTCCAGATCTGCAAATTTATGAGTCTTTGATTGTGAGTCATGTGTAAGGGATAGAAAAAGCTGGCTTGAATCAGGTGAGAAAGATACTGCATTGAAGCTGGAGAAGTTTACCTAATGGGTGAAGTCCTTTAGAACAAAAGTGACAGCAGAAGGGCCTGGGCTGCAGCAGGACAGTCATACTTTGGGCTATCAGGGTGACTTGGAAAGCGGTAGCATCTGAAAGTTGACTGGCTAGAGGCCAGCTTCAGGCTCCCGATGGGCTCCTTCAGAAGGTAGATGATTGGTGGTCCCAGGTGAGCACTTCCAGAAGCAGGTAATGGTCAGAGGTCTAGCCAGGCAGATGGCCTACATCAGGGAGACCCAACAGTCACAGAAACCCAATTTCTTAGAGATCTGGAGATGACAAGGCCTGGCCTTTTCCCCTAGGAACTGGGATCTTGGCAACAGGTAAGCCAGGCTAGAAGTGAATTTTGAAGAAAGGCACGTTCAAAATGGTCAGGGTGGGACCAGCAGCCTAGACTGCTGAGCTGTTGACCTGAAGCTCCTTAACTTATCTGGGGAGCTGAGATTAAGTGGTCCCAGCTGTGAGGCTTGAGTGATGAGAGCCAGGAAATCCGGACATTGCCTACTCTTAACTCTTTATTTGGCAACCTGATCTCTTGGCTTTTTTCTAGATGCTGCAGAGTTTAAAGCATTCTGAACATTCTTTAAAATAGATCCCTGTTGGAATTTTTAACTTTTTTTCATCTTTCTATTGTGAAATAAAACAGGTACAGAAAGCAATACTAAACAAATCCATAGCCTAGTGAATTCTTGTAAGGCAAACACTCTTGTTCCCATGAAACTCTGCCAGCCACCCTAGAAGCCCCTCCATTGTCCCTCACAATCAGATCCCCTACCCTTCTCAATTTTTATGGTGATCACTCTCTTGCATTTCTCTGTAGATTTGTCACATTAGTGTGCATTCCTCACTATTATTTTTTACTATATATATATAATTGAAGTATAATTGATGTACAATATTATATAAGTTTCAGGTGTACAGTATTATGATTCACACTATTTAAAGGTTATACTCCATTTATAGTTATTATAAAATATTGGCTATAATCCCTCTGTGGTACAGTATTTCCTTGTAGCTTATTTTTTACATAACGGTTTGTACATTTTAATCCCCTACCCCTATATTGCTCCTCCCCTTTTCTCTCTCCCCACTGGTAACCACTAGTTTGTTCTCTGTATCTGTGAGTCTCTTTCTTTTTTGTTATATTCACTAGTTTGTTGTACTTTTTAGATTCCACATATAAGTGACATCACACAGTATTTGTCTTCCTCTGTCTGACTTACTTCACTCAGCATCATACCCTCCAGGTCCATCCATGTTGTTGCAAATGGCAAAATTTCATTCTTTTTTATGGCTGCGTAGTATTCCAGTGTGTGTGTGTGTGTGTGTGTGTGTGTGTGTGTGTGTGTGTGTGTGTATCTCACATCTTCTTCGTCCATTCAAGTGTTGATGGACAGTTAGTTTGCTTCCATATCTTAGCTATCGTAAATAATGCTGCTAACAACATTGGGGTGCATGTATCTTTCTGAATTAGTGTTTTTGTTTTTTTCAGATATATACCCTGCAGTGGAATTGCTGGGTCATATGGTAGTTCTATTTTTATTTTTTATGAGAAACCTCCACACTGTTTTCCACATTCAACACTGCTATTTTTTAGTCTTGCCCATTTCAAAAAAAAGATACATGTTTGAAGTCTCTTTTAAAAGCTACAGCATCCCCTGCATCCCTTTCTTTTCCTTACACTTTTTCTGTGGAAGGACCCAGGAATTCTTAATCTGCAGAGTCCCACAAGCTTCTATACTTGTGGTGCAGTTCAACATTTCCCTCTGTCTTTTATATTTCCTGCACCCTGGCAGCTGCTTCCAGAGGCTTGACCAGACTCTGGTTCAATCTCTTTGGCAAGGTGATGATGTTTTTCATCAGGAAACCCATAACATGTGGTTTTCACTTTTTCATGTTAACACTCAGTGATGCTCAATGTCTCGAACCACCACTTCACTGAGGGCTGCAAATGGTGTCGTTCTCACTCTATAATTTTGTTTTCATATTAGGTGGGATAATTTTTTAAGGGGAAGATTCCATTTTTCTACTACTTGGTCACCCAGTGGTACAGTTCTTGCAGGAAATGCCGAATAAATATTCAATGCATTTATATATCCAGTTTTCAAGATAATAAATTGGCTTCCTGTCATCTTTAAAATGTAACCAATTAGTTCTTTTAAACTAGTATTGTGAACTCATGGATTTACACATATTTGATGGGTTTCAATTCACTGCCAGTTGGAGCTTCTTCAGTTGGCTCCTGGGTCCCTTTGACATGACCTTAGGAAGTTTCTGATCTTCCTTATTATCTGGTACATGAAGATACTCCAGGCTCATGTTGTGTATTTCCTGCCCCAGACTTGGAATCAGCCATTTCTCCAAGAAGCCTGGTTTCTGTTAATGGGAAAAGGTATTTCAGCACCACAATCTCGATATTTTGGATGTGTATTCCTACTGGGCTGGTCCTTGTTTCTAGCTTTTTCAGCAGACATAGCATACACATGTGTATGTAATATGTGTGTGATCCAATATTCTGAGTTCAAAGTATTTCAGACTCAAAACTAGAGAGTTTTTACCTAACGACTTTTATATTGCATTTGTATCTCCTTTATTGCAAACCAAGAATCCTGGTTCTTAAAAACACAGAATTAGAACATCTCATAATTATTACAAAAGTCTCCGAATAACAATAATAACAGTACTACCACCATCAACTATGATTACTGAAAATAGCTAAATTTTTCAATCTCCAAATTCTCTTCCCTACCCCCAACTTTTCTGGTCGTATTTGTGTGATCAGATAGCCAATATATACTGTCATCTATCCCTTTTAACCCTCATTTAGTTTTAGTTCTGTAGGTAAATATATATTTAACACTCACTATCCTTATGTTGATGCCAATTTAGTTATTTTGCTCATCTGGAGCTAATTCTTTAGTAGATTCCTTAGTAAGTTTTCATTTCATGGAAACAGTATTCTCTGAATTTGTTTGTGTTGATAACAATTTGTGCTCTTCGTACATGAAGTAAGTTTTGCTGGGTGTAAAATCCTTAACTCACTTTTTTTCTTTAAATATCATAAATATGGGTATCAAAAGTAAAATAGTACAGTTTCTTCTAGCATAAAGTATTATTATCAAAAAGCATGTGATAATCTAGTTTTCTTTCCCTTATAAGTTATGTATTATAAAGATATTTATCTTTAAAGTCCAGTAATTTTACTAAGTCATGTCTTGATGTTGATAGTTCTGGGTTGAGAGTTTCAAGTATGTGGTGTGATCTTTCAATGTGTAGTTTCAAATCTTTTTTAAAAAAATTCAGGAAAATTGTCTTGAATCATACATTTTAATATTTTTCTATTCCCATGCCTTGGTTTTCTTTTTTAGAGACTGACTCCTATTCTCCACTGGTTGGATCTTCATTTCCTATCTTCAGTATTTGTCCCTTTCTTCAGATCTTTTTTTATCTTTTTCTTCTTCTTTTTTTTGGCGTTACGCAGGCCTCTCACTGTTGCGGCCTCTCCCGTTGCGGAGCACAGGCTCCAGTCGCGCAGGCTCAGCAGCCATGGCTCACGGGCCCAGCTGCTCCGTGGCACGTGGGATCCTCCCGGACCGGGGCACGAACCCGTGTCCCCTGCATCGGCAGGTGGACTCTCAACCACTGCACCACCAGGGAAGCCCTTCATTTCTTTTTGATTTTGAAAAACTTTTATCCTTTTTTCCTTTCATTTCCCTTATGTATTAGTTGTTTTATGTATTAGTTTTGTTTCTTCTAGATTACTTTTCATTTATAAAATAATTTTTTATTGTTATTGCAGACCTTACATCATTTTCTGAAGGCTTTAGATGATTTTGAAATAAGGTGCTACAATTTTGATAGTTTTCTGAGCCTGTCTCTCTGGTATGTCTTCATTATCTGTAGAGATGCTCTTCTGCTCCTAATTCTTTCTTTCTTTCTTTCTTTCTTTCTTTCTTTCTTTCTTTTTTTTTTTTTTTTTTGATAATAGCTTTGTATGAAGTTTTACCTGCATACATACCACTACGGAGAGGCTCTTCAGAGCCTCTACAGAGAGGAATTCCCCACCAAACCTCTCTAAGAGGAGGGTAATCTCAGATGGGGGCTCTTTTGCAAAATGTAAGTTTTTATGTGAATTTGCTTTTCCTGAATTTTTAGGAGGAAGATTGGTTTATTTAGCTTTTCTAACTTAATGGTATTTCCTCTTCTGTTATTTCACATAGTGTTAAAAAAATATGGCAGCTCTCTTTCTGAGATTTCCTGTTTACATTTTGATTTCACTCCCAGTAGTGGACTCACTGGAGGAGTTCACTGAGAGTTCGTAGGGACCAGGCAGCTCCAGCCTCTTCACTTCAGACCTTCAAACATTAAGTCCTTCCATGTCCCTACTATTAGAGGGAGCAAAGCTGCCCCCAGTTTTAGCTGCTGTTCTCAGTTATGTGTGCTTTCCAGTGGATTCCTGTTGGATAGTTTAGTGTTTTGTTCTCAAGTCCATCAGATGCCTTGTTGCTTCCCTCTCCTTTCTCTAGCACAGATGCCAATGACACACACGTCTTGTGGCTATTGGTAGTTTTGTCCCTTGGCTTGTCTTTTGGAGGTCCATGGGGATACCTTGTCACTTAGTTTTATTGTAAGCTTTGTCTGTGCATTTTTGATTTTGCATTTAGTTTCTCTGTGTGCTTTTTCTGTGAGACATTGGGAGGACATCACTGCCGCTGCCCTCTTCCTAGAATCCCTCAGCAGGGTTTTAAGCTGATGAAGACAGAGCTCACGGTTGAGTCTCCAGCAGCAGTTCACACATTGTCCCGTGTAAAACATGAACCTGATATATGTTCGTGGAATGAAATGAAACTGTCTACCTCTGGATTAGGATCCCGGCCCACCCACAGTGCTTTTGGTAACGCATCCTATTTCCAAAGAGACTTACTGTTCATTGGGACGCCAGGGACACAGGGTCTGTGTCTGGTGCTGGGGGAGTTCACCCTCCAGTGGGAGGACAGTGTCTCCCTGCTGCCTGTTACACGGAGATAATGAGCTGCAAATGTCAAATTGGCTTTTGGAGTTCACAGCCTGCCACTTTGAACCATGACCAGGGTGGAAAGCAGCTGGGCAAGCTTGTGACTCCCAGTGCCTTTGTCTATTAAAGCACTTTATATAGCAATAACTTATCTGCTTCTTTGCTTGGGTCCCTAATTAAAGCTGTTTTCAACCCAATAAACAGCCAGACCCCGGCTAATAGAGTTGGACAACTCCTCGGTGGCCTCCGCCTGCATCCTCTTAGGCTCTGCGGTCCAGGGTTAAGTTCCTGCACCTTCAGCAGGGCCACCCCCTGAAACATTTAATGAGAAGAGTATTGTCTCTTGGAGACACAATTAAGAGAGACGGTTCAACCTTCTCTGAGATAACAGGTCTTTTGCAATGCAGTGTGTTGGGGGAAGATTCAGCCCAAGTCAGTGACTGCCTTAGCTGTCATGACTCCTGTTAATAGTGCCAAGTTTCTGCTTGTCCGAAAGGCCCTGGGATCTGCACCGAAGTTCGTTAACCTTTTGTCTGAGAGACTTGTGCTTGGGACTTGTGGCTCTATGTCTTTTTTTTTACCGCTTTTCAGGCTGTAACTACAGTTTGGTGGTTGTGGCTGGGGACACAACTGGGGAATAAGTAGCTTCCCCTTTGAATCTCCCGTTACTGTATGACCCTTATGTTCTAGATGTTGGGGGCACATGAGCCTAGTTTTGCATCCTATTAGGATTCCTGAAGACTGGAAACTCTGGATGCAAATAAAACTACAGCTGGGAGACACATGTGAGGACTCCTATTTTTTTTTCTGTCTTCTCAGGAGCCCACCTGTCTTCCTCAGAAGTTACATGCGGAAGATTTTCATTTGGCAATTAGTCTAAATGTACATGGGAAACCATCTACCTAAAGTAACTCTTAAGAGAATCACTTTGTGAAGTAAACATGACTTTGAGAATGTGAAAAATGTCTCCCTAATTTATCTGTCTTAAAATTTCAACTTTTTAATATCATATTGTCATCTATCAAGGCAAAGCTGTGTTTTGTTCTTTTTTTTCTTCCCACTGCTTCCCCTTTATTTCCTGGGAAGGGAATTAGTTTTCTTCACATGAGATAGATGACTTCATCTCCTATGTCATTGTTTCACTGTGCTCGAATCTTTTGTTTGTGAGGAAACAGAGGAGAAATCTTGGACTCGGAGTGAGAGAGCCTAGTGTTCCCATCCAGCTTTGTCCTAACTTGCTCTGAGACATTGACAAGCTAGTTAACCTCTCTGAGCCTTAGTTTGTTCACCTATAAAATGGGTATGAAAAATCCTCGCGTGACTTGGTTGCTGCTGGATTAATTGTAATAATTTATATAAAGCACTTGGTACCTGGCACAATGTTGACACCTCCCAAATAATCATCCTTATTTGGGAACTCCGTTGCCAATGAAAAGGTGACCTCTTGCCCATGAGAAATAGTTAGTGATAACTTGTTCTCACTCCCATAACTTGTTCTCACTCCCCCTTCCCACCACGGGTGGAGCTTCATCCCCGTACTGTTGAGGATGTGTTTCTCCACACAAATACATCTGTAGCCACTAAAACAAATCAGAAATACCCATTCGCAGTGATACATAAGCGAAGAAACCCAAGCCAAACACGTGGATGTGGATCCTTAGCAATGTGGGAGGTGGCGTGGGGGCGGAGTCACGGTGACATCTCGTTTCCACTCCCACTTCTGAGTTTTTCATGCCTCAGCTGTTTTCTCTTCATACACATGATGGGCTCTTCTTTACAGACACAACTCTTAGCCAAGCAGTCCCCCATAGACTCAGAGAAGCCCCTTCTCTTTCCTCCCCTCACCATTATGTTCCAAGGGGAGGGTGGTCTCAGATGGGGGCCCTTTTGCAAAATATTGCTTGAGAGACTGGAAAATCACGCTCATGCATGCTGGTCCTGATTTCTCTCCTGGCCTCCCGTCCCTTCGTTTTCCCCTCCTGTTCAGTTTTAAACACAGTTCCCTCCACCAACCTAAGCTGTCCCTGATACACCCCACCCCTCCTGGTCCCCAGCTCTTTTGCTCTTTGGTCTCTGCCACTGCCCCCTGCCTCCACCCCAGTACACTCAGCTTCACTGCTGCCTAAATGTCATTTTCGAAACAACAGAAGGACATGCTGTTTTTTGCAGCATCTTGGGGAGAAAAATTTTTGATCCATTTGGTGTTAAGAGCATTCACAAGAAATGTATTCAGGGACCCTCGCCAGCCTCTTTCACTGGTGTGGTTCACATTTGGTGGTTGGTGATATAACAAGCCCAACATTTTTCCTCCAGAAATGTCCATTCTCCTATCATCTGTATCTCTCTTCCTTAGCTTTCTTTGTCTTTCAGCTAAATCGGTATTTGAAGCACCGCAGTTCCTGATTAATTTTCAAGCTGGGGATCCATCCTGATCCCGTCTCAGGGTTTTGAACCAGGTTCTTGGGAAAAGTGGGAACATGGCCAAGTCCGGCTTGCTTCTCTGGGCCGTAACGGAGGGGAAGGCTTGAGACACTTTGCCCCGCCTTGACCCACAGGACCAATGCAGAGCGTAGGAAGAATCTGTCAGGCTCCTGTGTCAGGACCTCTCTTCCAGAAGGAGACAGTGCATCTCCTCAGAAAAGTAGGAACTCGAGTTCCCTTTGTTCTTTATCTGTCCGTCCTCCAGGCCGCATCGGTGATGATGTACAGTCACACCTTATTATTCACCTCAGGTGGAAAGTTCTTGAGGGCAGGATCCACGTCTGACTCATCTTCTTGTCCTTCGGTGCCTGGAACTGGGCCTTGTAGGTGGCCCGCAGCTGCTGACAGCAAGAACACACACCCCCAGCCACTCAACCTCGTGTGTGACGACGAAGCGGGGAGCAGAGCTCACCCTCCCCAGACTCCTTCCCGGCAATGCTCTGCTGGAGAAAGGGCGCACACGGGCTTGGAGCATTATTTTGAAACCCAGAGACCCTTTGCTCATTGCTGAAGGTCCAGATGAGCCATTAAGTTATGAACTGGAATTTTAGTGAGCTGTTGTTCTGGCCAGAACACCTGGTTGCAACACAGTGACCAGATTACCCCTACCCGTTTGAGTTATTCACAGTCACTGAGACTGTGGCGCTCTGGATTTAGCGGTTGTCATACACAGACACCCAAAGTGGGAGGTTTGCTGCCTTTCGGGGTCATCCAGGCCGACTCCTCAAGACTTGAGCACACCAGAGGACCCTTAGTGCAAGAGTGGTTTGAGAGCTATTGTTAAGTCTTACCTGGAAGATCTCCAACCCAGCTCCTTTCGCGGGGCTCCTGTCCACTTTGGGCACCCCGGGGAGAACTGCAGGGCACCTATCAGGTACTTCCCTACTAGCTTTCTAGTCATCGTACGAATTTGGAGGAAATGAGAAATAGTTCAATTTTCACACACGCACACGCACACACACACACCAAGAGTTCTTGTCCTAATGACTTGTTTTGACATTCCACTTGATAGGAGTCTGACAGTTTGAGGTTTGCAGCCTGAGTGACCTTCTTTAAAAGGACCCTGTGTCTTCCCTGACTTTGAATAGGCCTTCGTTGATGGGTAAATCTGGGCAGAGTTCAGACCCTCTGCAGATGGGCACACCAGACAGCATCCACGCCGCCTAGAATCTAATCGAAGTGCGTAGTAGACACTACCTCCCTCCAACTTCGGGGAAACTCCCTGGTTGTAGAAACGCTTGTGCTGTCCATTTCACGTGTGTAGGTCTTTCCTAACTGTGAATCCTAGTCTTTCCTTCCCGAAATATCATTAATTGATCCTGTCTTAAAAATCAGCTTGGAGGGCCTGCCTGGTGGCACAGTGGTTGAGAGTCCGCCTGCCGATGCAGGGGACACGGGTTCGTGCCCCGGTCCGGGAGGATCCCACGTGCCGCGGAGCGGCTGGGCCCGTGAGCCACGGCCGCTGAGCCTGCGCGTTCGGAGCCTGTGCTCCGCAACGGGAGAGGCCACAGCAGTGAGAGACCCGCGTACCGCAAAAAAAAAAAAAAACAGCTTGGAGGTGGGCTCCTTATGTAACGTTGCTCTTGGCATCTCTCTGTTGAAGAACATGTTTGAGCTTCTCTTCATCCGCTTTTTCCTCACCTTTAAATTCCTCATGGAGGCTGAGCTTTGCCAAACAGACAGATCTGGAGCAAAATTAGAAGCTTTTCCCTGGGCCAGCTTCTAAGGGCCTTCCTGGTTTTCTAAGAAGCAACCAAAAAAAGAAGAAAGAAAGAAAAAAAGAAAAAGTAGAGACTGGGAGAAGCAAACTTTCAGCTAATTACCATCTTTTTTCCCCTCTGAGCTCAGAGTACGGTTCGTAATTTCCTGACCAGCTTGTGCCCCTCCCCCGCTCCCTCTGAGCATCTGTGTTGGTTTCAAATTGAACTGCATACCTGCTGCTCTGAATTTCCAACATACCATACCAGTTGGTTTGCCAAACAGTGAACTGCCAGCCATCTGCCATCCAAAGTCAGAATTTACATTGTTTCATCTTAAAATAACGCCTCCGGAATAGCAAGCCACTCTGTGCATCAGGTTTTAAAGTTGACAATCAGCCAGAATTAAAAACAAATACCAAATGGGCATAAAAAAAGAACATGGTGGGGAGCTGGGGAGGGGGGCTGGCATTTGACAGAGAGTTTATTTTTCAGCATTTTTACCTGACTTTCCACCAAAATAACCATGCCATTTAATTCTATCTGCAACAGCAGGAACTACTTATAGACTGAGAGCGTTAACTTTTTACTCGCCCGGCTCTACACGAACAGGATGCAGGGCTGGGGCTGTCGTCCGCATCTCAGGGAGGGCAGATGTCTTCATATCCCCCAGGTGTAGGGGAGGAAGACCTGTCTTAACCTCTTCTCGTGGGGCTTCCTGGTTGCTCAGACGAGAAAGCTAAGATGCGTGAAGGGGGACCGCCTGGTCCAGGGCCACACGCTAGTTAATGGTGAGCCCAGGACTCCTGGCTCCCAGGCCCGTCCTCCCGCCCCTCACCCCCCAACCGCCTTGACCTGTCAGTGCGGACGTGGGGCTCCCTCCACACCCCTTGGTTCCCGCTAGCTGCCTGTAGCAACCCTTTTGTGCCCTATTCCCCTGCCCTTTCAGGACAGACAGGAGAGAAGGGGTTTCTGCGGGACTGGGAACCCCTGGCGACCTGTGATGGTGGCCTTGTGGCAGAGCAACCGCTGAATCTGGGTAGCTTTCCAGAGCAGATGGGATCGAAGGAGATTTTTTTTTTAAAGAGAGAAAGAAAAGAGGTTTCATGTTTCTTTTAGGGAAGCTGTTCCGGGCGAAGGCAGCTTGGGGAAAAGTGTGAAGTTATGAGTGGGCAGAGGAAGCAAAGGGCTCTAAATTTATACCAAAGCCACCTGCCTACAGTTTGGAGCCCTATGCCACCGGCCTGCTGGCGAGGAGGGCTTGTACCTGAGCCTGGGCTGGGCGGGGCACTGGGCGAGCCCTGCGCCAGCCTCATGCAGCCCCTGTGGAATTCTCCTGGGGCTGACCTTGGACATTCTGGGGTCCCGGCGAGCCTCTTGCTCAGTCCGGTCTTAATGTGAGTGTCAGAGGTGGGGACTGTGGTCGTAGCTGCGCGTAGGTTTGCTTTGGGGCCAGATGGTGGCATCTCCTCCTGGAAGCCGTCTCTCAACCCTGGCCAGACCCTGGGCCCATCTTCCGTGTTCCCACAGCCCTGCCTGTAGCTCTGACCGACCTGCCCCATGAGCCGTCTCTGTTGCTGGGACTGGCTGTCCTTCCCGTTAGGCTCCTTGTGACCCGGGCCATCTCCCCGACCTTTTGGGTCCTGAACACCACTAGTATGTGCTCCACTCACGCTCACTTAGCGAGTGAGTCAGTGCTCTGCTGGGATAATGCAGAACTTAACTGGTTGTGCTGACCGCTAGACTCAGCCCCATAGTATTTCTGCTGTGAAAGCTGCTTTTGACTTACCCAAATTCTTCCGATTTTGTTGTGTGCAAATTAGCATCGTTGTTACTAGCTACACGTTACTGAGAGTACTCAGGGGCCAGTCACTGCACGAGGTACCCTATATATGTTCTTATCTACTGTGACAATTCAATTTATTAATAACACCCAGATAACTAAGATGAGAGGGGCCTTGTGAGGAAGGTCCGAGAAAGCGGGTCCGTTTAGCCTGGGATGAAAACACTGAAGTGAGAGGTGTGAAGGCTGCATAAAAAAAAAAAAAAGATTCCGACGACAGGCTGTCCTTGGAGGGGGGATAGGGTGTGCTGTCTTACTCCCGGGCTCAGGAGCAATGAGGCAGATGCTAGGCCATCAGGAAGGATTTCCAAGCGAGTGGAGCCACCCATCAGCAGAATTTCCTGCCTACAAAGGAGTGAACACCCTGCCCAGGAAGATCAGGCGCAGCAGAATGACCGTTTGCCACGAAGCCGTAGAAAGAATGTCTCACTGATATGGAACTTGGTACACGTGTGCCCTGAAACATCCATTCCGACTCCCAGATTCCTTAGTTCTGTCTTCTTAGCTTAGTACATAAAACAATGGCGATTATGATGATACATTTTTAAAGCTTAAAATAGTCTTAACTCCTTCTTACAGAATGAGTCATTTCAAGGCCTCCTCCCTACTCCCTGCCTTGAAAGTCTAATCAGAGGAAGCCCAATTTTTAAAAAAAAAACTTAAAATTTAAAAACAAGATCTAAATGCAGACCTATCATTTGATTTCCTAAAAGGCGTTTTCCTTTGCAAAATCAGAAGGTGA
Source organism: Pseudorca crassidens (assembly GCF_039906515.1). Classification (NCBI taxonomy): domain Eukaryota; kingdom Metazoa; phylum Chordata; class Mammalia; order Artiodactyla; family Delphinidae; genus Pseudorca; species Pseudorca crassidens. The sequence goes on from NC_090302.1 coordinate 107,178,771, forward strand.
GGGAGTGTCCCCTCCAGGGACTGGAGACGCTTGTGTACAGGCGTCGTGGCGGAAAGGCTGCAGGTCCCGCTCAGCAGAGGGTTGAAGAGATACTGCTCAGGCCAAAGCCACTGTTAACAGGGCCTCCCCTGCGATGGCTTCTGGGGATGGAACCCTCTAGATGCGAGTTTAAAGCTAGCTATCTGCACAAATGCTATTTGCCAAATGCACTGTTTCGTGATAAAAGATAAAAGCTCTTTTCTAAAGCAGTTGTGAGACAGTTTGTATCTGACCCTGGGTTAGAGTCGTTACTAAGGGAACCACACAGAGAGAGAGCTGATATTTAAATGAGCTGACATCTCAAGATTCCCTTGGGCAGGAGGCATGTTTCTCCTCTAAGAAAGAACATGACTTTCTTCCATGTAGTGGAAGGATTCGTGGTGTTTGCTGCCCACAGGTGCTTGTACCTGTCTGCTGCTGCTTTTCCCCTCTGCCTGGGAGATGGAACCGTCAGGTCTGAAGGGCCTTCCAGCTGATCTGATAGCCAGGAAAGCAGAGCAAGACTTCCCCTCCAGTTGTCTCTGAGCAGCTTTGTAAGCTGGTAGAATTCGTGTGGTTATAGGACACAGCTATGCCAACAAGGGACCGCATCCCACAGGTGTGTGGAAGCAACGGGCATGAAGTTCAAAGCCAAACGGGCAAGTGTCAGAATCCAAGCTCAGGATTCTTAGTGAGTTTGAGATGAACTCTGAATTCAGTTCTGGGGGGAGAAACAGTTACATTAAGTAGTGACTGAGTAATTAAGGATGAACAGTTAAGGTAACTATGATAATAGTTTAATACTACTTTATCTTAAATATTAAAAAGTAAAGTGGTGTTTTAAATACTGTTGAAATGTGGGTCTTTTTGTAATTTTTTTTTTTTGAGAAAGAAAACTGGGTTCTTCCTCTCAGCTAAGAAATAGTCTATTGTAGACAGATTCTTACATGGATACAGCACGATTATAACACTCCTGCCACCTAATGATGGAGTGCCTTAATTGCAGACCAAGTACCTAAAGAAATGAGCAAACACTAATTTCAAAGCTAAAGTACAGCAAACCCAATGCCACCTATGGAGACCGCTTTTACATGCAGTGTATAATTTATTGTCAGATGCAGTTAAGAGGGGGTCATCTTTTAACATTTGCTTGCCTTTGATTTGTGGTACTTCATGTTCTCAAAGTCCGTCCGAAACAAAGGCAATGTAAAAGAATTACGGGAATTCACAGTATATCAAAATTTGGTTTTGGAATGAAAGCTGTCATTAAAAATGGGGTCTAGGTTAAAATAATTGTTAATATGTGCTAGTTTATTAGCACATGAATGTGCTAATGATGGCCTGGCCCCATGGCCTGGAGGGACCCACATTGTGATGACCCACATTGTGATGACCTCTCTTCAATAGTCATCCTGTTTGTGCATTATTGATAGGTCAGTCATTTCTTCAAGTTAATCAAGGCCCATTATAAGTAAATAAATGTTTTTAAAAACAGTCATAGGAAGAAAAACACATACATGAGAACTATTCATCAGGTTTCCAGGTTTAAAATCATCATTATATAACTTGTAGCAGATACGGGAGGAACAGCCATTTGTACATTCTCCTGTGTGGTTATGAAACCATGAGTTCATCCTGAAGTATCCACACAGGCAGAGTTCCATCATCTCATCCTTGATGGCTATTTGGCACAAATATTCTGTTCTTGCTGAAGAAGAAACTTGATGTTGAGCCCTCAGTAAGTGGTAGACAGGGACACCTTTATAAACTTTTGTTTTGTCATTATTTTTGCTTTCTGGTTTAATAACAACCAACGTTGGTATCATGTTCTGCAGCTTCAAAATGCTTCCACATGTCATTCTCATTCTCTACCGCTAGATAATTAGTGCCTTTCTTTTACAACTGAGGTGACCATTATGTTCATAGAAATAAAATGACTCGCCCAAGATCACATAGCCAGTCAGTGGCAAAGGCAGGATGTAAATCTGGATTTTCTGGCTCTAAATTTCATGTTCCTTCTACTCTCTGGCACAGCTTACCAAGAGAAGATAAGAATTGTTCTCAAGCTGGAATTCTTTGTTTCTGGTACATATGGTGGCAGAGCAGCCCTGTGGCCAGTCAAGACATAGCAAGTTAGGCAGAGGATCAGTCAATGTCTAAGGCTTTTAAGGAAGGACATTTCACACTGAAACTGTTAAATATACTCCTCTTTTAATGAAATGTCAGTTCTCATTAATTCCTTTATTTACCCAACAATATTACTGTAAGAGTAGCAACCATATTGCCTGCACTGTCAGCACAGAGAATGATGGCCTGGCCCCGTGGCCTGGAGGGACCCACATTTTGATGACCTGTGAATGCCTCTCCCTTGTCCTGAACCCTTTTTCTCTTCACCTGCCATCTCCAGTCCATGTTATGTACCTGGAATACCAGGGGAATGTCCTTGTTTGTCATGGTCAACAGCAAGGACGGAAACATATTAAAAATGCTTTAAGACTCACAAGGTCTTGTAGGTCAGCCTGTGGATTGGCGCATGGATCTGTTCTCCTGCCAAATGTGCCAGGGTTGCCGCGGAGACAAAAAAGCAGCTGTATTTTGTCTTGAGACTTGCTATCACATGCTCATGGGCACATGCGCCGGCTAGTCATTAGAACATGTGTCTTAAGTATGATCCAAGTCTCCTCTCCATGATTCTACTCCTTTCCTGACTTTGATCCTTCCTACAAATGAAGATTTCTTTTTCACCATCCTGTGTTGTATCAACCTGGGCGTATCATAGTCCCCTGGGGACGCTGCCAAGCCACGCTCGCCCACTGTCCCCCCTCTGCAACCCTGGTTATGAAACAGAGCTCTCTGTGAGGTGATTGATTAAACTGAATTCATTGGTTTTTTTAGGGTGTATTATTTGGGGACAAGATCAGGAAGGAGACAAATACCAGAAGGTACTTGAACGTCAGAAAGGAGGTCGTTTGCCATCTCAACCTTTAGAGGTGGTGCAGATTTAAGACTGGGGAAGCCCATCTATTACGGGAGAAGTCCTCTTCTGTGGCTCTTCTTCATGCTGGACACGGAAAGAGTGTCACCAGCTCCCACACCTCATCTGGCCCCACCTTGTTCCCCAATTTCCCTGACCCCTCCCATGATGTGTATTCGAGATTGACACAGGCCTTCCCCAGATGGTCCCTACACTTTGGGAATGGCACAGCTGTTTGTCAGGTTCTCTGCTTTTGCCTGGGTGAAAGTACACGGCAGCAGAGAGCCATATTCCTACCAGTTGGGGAGGGAGAAGAGGCCAGTCCCCCGGCCAACATAGAGCTTGGACTCCTTCGCGTGGCAGGTGAGGCCGTACACGGTTCGCCAGACTCCTTGTCCGCTGCCAGCCCCCTTTCACTGTACCGTGAGCTTCTTTGCTTCGATACCTCTGGCCTCTGCCCACAGGGTCTCCTCTGGAGGGCGCTGCGAGCTACTCTCACGCAGGCTGTGGAGCCCACCACCTCTCACCTCCAGCGCTGCTCCGGGCCTTCTCGCCAGGTGTCGCTGGCCCTGCTAGGCCGTGGCTGCCATCTGAGTCAGAGGGGTCCAATTAAGAGTTAAGAAATAGACTATTACAGTCACAGGCCTCGTTGAGCCGGAAGTGTTTAGAGTAATTTTCCAAATGAACTCCATGGAGATTATTTTCACCATGCTTGCAAATCAGATAAACAGATTCCTCATGCATCTGTAGTGCTTTGTAGTTATAAGATGGCTGTACCTATGCCACTTTAGTTTATTTTGCTCCCTGCAAGAATGTTATGAGGTAAGTAGGGCAAATGCCATTTTCCCTATTTCTAGATAACTAAACTGAATCTCAGAGACTCTGACTTAAACACAGCCACTCTGTTCCAGGTGACGTGGATCACTCCCACCTGGATCTCTCTCTGGATGGGAACAAAGGGAGGAAGCCTACAGTTAGACAAAGCGAAGATAGGAACAACCATAGTGAATACAACTTGAGTGGTGGGAATCAGACTACAGGCCCTACAGGGGTTGGCAAGCAAAGGTTGGTGTAGTCAGGGAATAATAATTAAAATTTTTGTGGGCTTAAAAGTTGAGGTAGAAATCTAAAACTGGCTTAGAAACTCCAATAAAGTTAAAAATAGGATTTCCTATAAAGTTTTAACTCTGTTGCAAGCCCTGTGCTGAGTGAGTGTTTACAAACACGATCTTATTTCGTCCCCCATCCAGCCCATGAGACTGTTCCTATTGTTGAGGTGCAGGGGCAGGACAGACACGGTTTATGGAACTCTGGGGACATCAGGAGAGCGGGCAGGTGGCTGGGGACTGTGGGGGTCAAGTGGGAAGCGGTGAGGATGGGCCAAATTCAGATGGGACCTCAGAGCCAGCCGAGGCACTTGGACGTGATGGGGTGGGCCGTGCAGCCTCTGGAGGGTTTTGAGCAGGTGCAGGACCCGAGAAGGGGGTGGATGTAAAGACCACTGAAGCGAAGCCTTGGCTGTGGGGTCCGTGTTGTGACCACTGGCTTCCAGAATCCAAGAGAAGTCCGTGGACCCGGCCTGAAGGCAGGGGCATGAGTCACCACCACGCTAGCATCCTGAGAGGGGGCGGGGCTTGCCCTCTTCCGGCCACTGCACGGCCGTTCCTGGCTTATACGCAAACTCAGGGACACCCATGGAGACGTTTCCCCCTGCCATCAGGCTGATTGATGGAGGAATCAAGTTCCTTCTGTTCGGTGCGGTGAGCTGATGGTCTTTTGTTCTCCAGGCCAAATTCCTAGGATCCTTTTGGTCCCAGAACCCTTCGCCTGTGGAGTTTATAATAAGAAAGTACAGAAGTGAACTCACAGAATATAATTTGGGGATTATGGATAGAGGTAGTATCGGGGAAAATGGTGATTCTCCGAAATCCCGGGCCTTGTGCTATGGGATCCGTTGGCTGCCTCGATGGGAGCGGGCAGACCCTGCATGGCCCTGTGCTGTGTTAGAGATGAGAGTAACCATTAATTACGCAAATCCTGTGTGCCAGGCCCCAGGCTGGGTGCCTTACAGGTGTGTCTCACAGAACTCTGTGAGGAAGGTGTTGTGAGTCCAGTTTACAGATCAGTAAATTAAGTCTCAGAAATCTTGTGTAACCTGCCAAGGCCTTACAGCTAGTAAATGACAAGTACAATTACAGCGTAGGTCTCTCTGTGTCCTTCCCACTGTACGCTGGAGGAAAACACTCACGCAGATGCAGCTGGCTGGACCATGGGTCTTTGCTTTGAAACGTTCTGAGAGCTTAACCATTTAGTTTCCATTTGCCCCTCAATTTTGCCTTTGCAATCTCTTGTACATTTTTTTTTTTTTTTTTTTTTTTTTTGGTACGCGGGCCTCTCACTGTCGTGGCCTCTCCCGTTGCGGAGCACAGGCTCTGGACGCGCAGGCTCAGTGCCCATGGCTCACGGGCCCAGCCACTCCGCGGCATGCGGGATCCTCCCGGACCGGGGCATGAACCCATGTCCCCTGCATCGGCAGGCGGACTCTCAACCACTGCACCACCAGGGAAGCCCTCTCTTGTACATTTGAAGAGATAAGAGACGTTTGCATGTAGCTTGTATGGACATATATTTGCTCCTTCTCTTCCTGCTTTTTCCTCTCTTTCTGGCATCTTCCCTCCCTACCCCCCCCCATCCCCAATACATGTAGAAGAAGTAAGGCCAGCATCAGCTCTGTTGCAACATGACTCATCGTTAGGCTTAGCCTGACCAGGAGTTATTGGCACCACAGATGGACGCCCGGGGTGGATCTTCAGCCCTTGAGGTAGATGAACGAGTCACAGGCGGGGCACTAGCACAGATGCGTTTGCAGAGCTGAATTCACATGATTATGCTTCTGTCTTAATGCAGCAGTGGGATGATGTTCTGTGGAGCTGGTGGTTCTATGGGTACGTCAGTAGCAACAGGCTGTGTTTGAAGGCGCAGGGACCGAGAGGGCAGGCGCAGGACCTCGACAGCCGAGCGCCAGCGGGAGTCAAGGATTAACGGGAGATGGGTTAAACTCGGGCTTTGGGTTTTCCAGAATGGCAACCTAATGGTAAAGAAGGCGCCAAGCCCGCGTCTGTCTCTTTGCCTGCAGAAGGCCACATCACTAATGGGAACAGGGCACCCACACGGGTATATCCTGTGGGGACCTGCCACCCTGCGGAGACCAATATCGATCTGGGGGGGCAGGGCAAAGCCAAGTTGAAGGACTTGGTACCAACGCCGGGTCATAGTCATCCCTGTTCTTGTAACTGTGGTTGGCCAGATTCAGCCACTCTGCAGGAGGGAATCTCCCCTCCCTTCTTTGCCCTGGAATGGAATTATCAGGTCAGTAGAATCAGCATTATGTTGGAGAGTTGCTGTGTGGCTTTTCAGATGGGGTGGCTTCCTACCTAATAATGGTGCCCCCTCCCCCCATCAGATGAAGGGCTTTCTTCTGAAGGGCCCTGGAAAGAGTGTGTCCTCCTGGAACCTGACTTGATTTTGTTCAGCTTTCCATGAATGACTTTTCTTTCTGGATTGCAGACTTATATTTCTGATGGTCTAAGCAGCTCATTGTTACTTCGTGGACAGATCATCTATTCCTTTAACTGAATCATTTAGCAAAATTAGTGCAACTCATACACAGAAGATGATGTATTCCTTAGGACGCTGGTGTTTCCGGCGTGTTTTCTGAGGATCCTCATAGCCTTTGCTTCTACAATCCAACCAGAAACAGCAAAAACCACTTGGACTGCTTAACTGCAAGGTGCCTTTAGAAGTGCCCTCCATTTCCAGTCAAGTGTAGATTAAGAAGGTGCCCAATTAGAGGCAGCATAGCACAAGGTTAATGTCATGGGTTCTGCTGGCATATTGTCAGGGCTTCAATCTCTGCTCTGCCACTTACTGTGTGCTCTTCAGCACGACATGCTCCCTCTCTACCCTGCCTCAGTCTACCAATCTGTAGAATGAGGATAACGAGAGTACCTACCTCCTAGGGTTTGGTAAATAATAGATAAGTTATCCCATGTAAATCATAGAATAGCACCTGATACATAGTAAGTGCTCAATAAATATTAGCTATTATTAAGCACCTCAGACCCCAAGGAAACCCTATGTTTAAAGAAGCAGAGGAGGTATGGGGCTCAAGAGGACTGAGTCTAAGCCCAGATTCACCCATTGTAAGGCCTCAGGTGAACCACCCATGCTTCCTGGACGTGACTTGGGCTCCTCATCTGTAAAGTGGGGCTGCAAAGTTATGTCCTAACCGATCATGGCAGTTCACGTTATGAGGCTGTGTGTGGAAGGACCGTGGCGATCACAAGGGTTTTTTGGGGACTGAATCACAGGTGGACCCAGCCAGAGGGTAAAAACCAAGCCAGTTTACATGTGTGATCTTACATTAATTACATGTGACATTCTTGGCTGGCGAAATCCCAAACCTTAAGGTGGCCTGAATCCCCTTTAAGGAGACTGCTGCCAGCATCTCTGTGGGGTCTTCTGATTTGAAGCACAGTTTGACCTATTAGGAGCCAGATCCTTTCATATCACTAGTAGCCATCTTTTTCCATTAGCAGATATTGATTCTTTGTTTCGTACGGTAGCAGTAACTGGCTTTGTTAGAAGGATAGCTTCTCTGTAGCCATATCCTTCGAGTGGGTGAGAACAGCCGTCTGGGTGAATGAGGTAAGGAGTGCAGGTATTTTTACCCAGAAAATGCACTGTGCACTTCCGACCTTCAGATTTGGTATCTGCCCAGCAAGATGTAGCACCAGAATGTCTCACAGAGACGGCTGGGAGCCTGTGACCTGGAGCCGGGGACAGCAGGCTGCGTGTTTCTTTCAGAATTCTGGGCTGACTGATCTTAGGCTCTGAAATCAGATTTGACCCTCTGCTGGGTCTCTCTGGGCAGCTTTAATTATGGCAAGTTCACAGGGCCAACTCCTGCTGGCAAAACACTTTTTCAAAGGAGGGTCCTGAATGTGGAGGTGCTGGGTGTGAGGGGGCCCTGAGTCTCCCAGGGCCAGCCAGATGGGACCTGCTTTGCACAGACCCCCGGCCCATCAGGACGAAGCTTCCTGGCGGTGCTGGCGCTCGTGGTCCAGGAGGGTCTCGGTGTGAACCTGGGCGGTGGCAGCCGGCTGGGAGTGCTGGCCCCGGCGCGAAGCTTTCACCAGCAGCGCCTGCTTGGGGTGAAAGGCTCCAGGTGGCCGGGCCAGCAGATGTCTTTATCGGTGACTGAATGTTGGCCGAGGGGCTCTGCTCACCCTTGTGGAGCACAGGGCATCACAGGAGAGGAAGAGCTGGGGCCTGGGAGCCGGGAGCCCTGGGTTCTAGTCTCCACCCTGCCAGAAGCCGGCTGCGTGGCTTCTTCCCTCCGGCCCTTGGTTTCTTCACATATGGAAGCTGGCAGGGGGCCTCTGTGGTGCTCGCCCCCATGTTCTGGACTCTAGGGGACCACAGGGATGAGCAGGTATGGAAGAGCGACCACCCAGTGAGAGATTCCAGAAACTAGGGGGGCTGGTAGCTAACCCCCCGTAATAGTCTCAGCCTCTGTGAGCCGGGAGGAGCTTTCCAATCAGCACGTACACCCCAGGGGCCTTGCTGAGTTGGTGACCCTGACCACGAACAGGATGGGGGTGACCGGGCTTATAGCATCCATCAGAACATAGACTGGCATCATCTCCTGGGCCAGCTGGAGCCTCGGCACACGGGCTCCTGACATCCTCCTCACCGTCTCCAAGTTCATACTTCCGTAGAGAACCACGCACTAGCTCAGTGGTTCTCAAAGTGTGGGCCCAGAGGCATCCGCGTCATCTGAGAACTTTTTGAAAATGCGAATTCTCGGGCCCCACCCCAGACCCACTGACCGACTCAGAAACGGGGGAGGGGGGGGCAGCAATCTGTTTAACAAGCCCTGCTAGTGGTCCGAGGCAGGCTGAGGTCTGAGAACCACTGCACCAGCACAACCCCGTAGTTTGAGAACCATAGTGTATCTCTCCCTCTTTTATGTAAAACTATTTTTAATTATGAAGACAAGACTGCAGCAATACTTTGAAAAATTACTGCAGCCCCACTGCCCCGTCATAGTCACTGTTTTCATCTTTCTGGGCTCCCTTCTGGTCTTTGTTCATCTGGACACGTAGTTTTTACACAGACCGCATTGGATAGAGACTTCTTTCTGTAGTACTTCTTTCACTTAAACATTATTAGTGCGTTTTTCCCCATCGCTTCATCACCTTCATACTTGTCATTTTCAATGACTACAGAACACTTCCCTCCCATGACCGGCTTCACACGCTTGACCGCCCTGTCCCCAGACATTTGGCGACTTGCCGCTTTGCACTATTGGAGAAGCCTCCTGCCTGTCCAGGGGAGGTCAGCTTCTGGGATGTTCCGCGTGACCCCCGTCAGCCCAACGTCGACCTCCCTGTGAGTCCTCAACCTGAGGCTATCTGAAAAAGATTGCTTCGTGGAAAAAATAAACCGAAGAGACCCCCTAAATCTGCGGTGATGCATCATGACTGAAACAGGCCCGTCCGCTGAGTTTTGTTAACTGAGCATCTTCTCATTGCACTCACAGGTGGTGTCTGCAAAGGGGGGCACGGTGTGGGCATGGGGCGGGAGCCTCCCCTGCCCCAGTGGGCTGGATGCCCGTGGCCTCACCCTGTGCCAGGCCTGCTGGCGGTCATTTCCTGAGCATCCTGGTCCCCAGCAGGAAGGCCCCTCCTTCTTTCTCGTGCTGCCTCCACCTCCCCCCACCCTACACCTGTGTATCTCTCTCTCTCCTTCCTTCTCCCAGCCTGGCTCAGCCCGGGGAGAGCCTGAGACTCACAACTTGACCAGCGCGGCCCCTAGTTTTGACAAGACCACTGACCATTCTTGGGTCATATAGATAGCGCTGTATCTTTTGCAGTGATTTCGTTGGGGTAAATCCTAGATATGGGCTGAGGTTAATAGGGCGTCCTGTGTGTCATTGTCCCTTCCGTTAGTGGCGACATGCATTTATGCCCTGTCAGTGGCTCGACGTTGCTCTTCATGACCTGGCAAACTAGGCTCTTCCTTATTTGGCTCTCGGGTCACAAACTCAACTCAGGTGGCTGAAAGGGGCACGCTGGTGACATGAATGTTGATTGGGCCAGACCATGGGAGAGAGAGGGGCTGTAATGAACTGAAAAGACACCCAACCGAAATGCACTCATGTGCAGTAGGGAGAAAAAAGGAAAGATAAATGACAGAGGATGCACATGGTTCTTCCCTTCAGCGTCACTGCCTCACGTACCCCGTACATTCCAGCCACACCCAAATGGGCTGCGCTCGCTCTGCCTGCTTGGGGTTTGGTTTGGCCTTGTGGCCTTTTCACAAGCTGGTTCCCTGCCTAGACTGTCTCTTCCCCTTTATTCGTGGATGACTCCTACTCTTGATTTAAGACTCAGCCCGCATGGTCTCCTCCTACAGGAAGCTTTCCCAGGTCAACTGCCACGGGTTAGGAGGAGCCTTGACCTCTGGGTGGGCAGCTGGAGAGGGCACTCCCTGCACTCTGCATGGGGGGACTGCTACAGGGTGCTAGGCTTTAATTCCCTTTGAGAGCATTGCTACAATTCAGTTTTGAAATTTGTTTCTTTAATAATATCCCAAGGGAGCTATGAAGGATGTGATGCTGTGGCCGCCTTTCCTGTGCAGTTTTCCTGGTTAGCCCATAACTGGTGAAATGCCCTGGTTTCTTATTCCAGAATAAGAAAATGCACTCACAATTAGCTTACATTCCTTTCCTTTTCTAGACTAAGGACTATTTTTTTTTTATCTCTGTGTCTCCAGAAGCCAGTAAGCTGGCACACAATAGGTACTTAATAATTTTTTTTGGATGGATGGATGGGTAGATGAATGGATGGGTAGATGGATGGATGGGTGGATGGATGGATGGGTGGGTGGATGGATGGATGGGTGGGTAGATGGATGGATGGGTGGGTGGATGGATGGATGGGTGGGTAGATGGATGGATGGGTGGATGGATGGATGGATGGGTAGATGAATGGATGGGTGAGTGGATGGATGGATGGAAGGATGGATGGGTAAATGGGTGGATGGGTGGATGGATGGATGGATGGGTAGATGGGTGGATGGATGGTAGATAGGTGGATGGATGAATGGGTAGATGGGTGGGTGGATGGATGGATGGGTAGATGAATGGATGGATGGATGGATGGATGGATAGTTGGATGGATGGATGAGTGGATGGATGGATGAATGGATGGATGGGTGGATGGGTAGATGGGTAGATGTATGTATGTATGTGTGGATGGGTGGATGGGTAAATGTATGGATGGGTGGGTGGGTGAATGTTCTATATCTGGATGCCCCATGGCCCCTGGAGGCACGCTTGGGCAGTGTCTCCCCCAGTGTGTCTCCCCCAAGCCTCTCCCTCACTCATCTTCCCCACCTCTGTCCTCCTTCCCTTCCACTTTGCACTCGCCTCTGCTCATCATTTTAGCTTTACCTTGATTTCATTGTTTTCTCCCTCCTTCCTTTTCTCTCTTATCCACCCCCTTCCTAACATAAATCAGTCCCTTCCCTACCTTCTCTAGCTGTTTCATCCTGACTAAATAGCCAGGAGGTTTTTTGTTTACGGCTCATCCACAGGGCCTCAGGAAGGAAGTGGTCTGAGGATCAGAGTCCCTGGAACATTTCAGAAGAAGAGCTGGGAGGAAGGGGGCAGTGAGGCTTAGATCCTGGCGCTGGGTCTGTCATACTGGCCCCTCCCCAGGGAGTTTCCACCACCTTTCACGTTAGCATTGGGCCTCTCCAGAGGCCTGGCTGGTGGGGTGGCAACACACATGTGCCCAACCCCTGTGGTGGAGGCTGTAGGTTTCGGCCCTGTCTCTGCAGTTGCTGGATTAAACCACCAAGGGGTGCACTTGCCCCACCCATCCTGTGATGGTAGGGGTGCTAGATTCTCTCCCATCCACAGTGTCGAAGCAGAGGCAGGGCAGACCCTAAGGGAGCTGATGAGACTCTTGCTTTTCCTTAGAGATCTAGGAACTGTGGCAGGGACCCCTGATGTCAGGGCCATCCCTGGGGGCTGGAAAAATCACCCTGGGTTGGTCTGCTCCCTGCCCCGCCTCAGGCACTGTCACTGTTGTGACCCTAGGGGACCAGAGGTACACCAAGGGCCAACTTGCGGGGGACAAATCACAAACGGGCACCTGGAGAGGTCGAATGTGACTGGAGAATGGTAATGTGAAGCCATTTCGTGCTGTGGGGTGTGGGGTCCTCCTGCCCACTCTACAGGTGAGGAAACTGAGGCCCAGAGGGGTTAGGTAGCCTGCAGCCCGCTGGACTGGGGCAAGGACTGTCGTGTGTTACTTGGTTGTGGGCTTTAGTTTTGCCTCAGCAGGTGGGGCCACCTCCTTGCCCTCCTCCAGCTGCTTCTCCAGGTCGTCGAGCCCTGACAGCAGCTCAGGAGCCTTTGGCCTGGGAGACAGCCCTGCCCACAGGTATCCCCTCCCCCTACCACTGTGGTTCTCGCGCTGCAGTCTTTAGGATGCGAGTCCAGGGCCAGAACCTCGTTAATCGTTCTCCCCTGACCCGCACTGGTTTTGAGGAGATGCCTGTCACCAGAGTCTCCCTTGAACTGCTTTTCGTGCCGAGACATGGGTAGCAGCTGGCGGACAGGCTCAGCTTGCCCTGGGAGGGAGGCGCACCTTGAGTGCCCTATTTGCAAAATGACCAGCGGCTGTCGTTCTACACCTGCCTCTCATTTGGAGACCTGATCTAAAGCTGTAAAGGTGGTGCCAGGAAAGGGCTTTGCCAAAGCATCTCATGAAAATCTGGCCAACAGGCCTTTGGGGGCCACTAGCTACAGCTTCATGGGGCAGATACCTCAGCTCTGTTTTCAGATTTGGCAAGTGGCAGAGGTCTTGACTAGGCTGAAGGTCATTCAAGGGCCAGAATGGCATTCCTGGACCCTTCCTTTAAGTGGATGTACCTGCCCAGTCATGGAGGGACAAGGCCGTGCTTGGAAGAGGCCCAGCTCTGCCTCCAAGTAGCTGGTAGTGGGACTGGAATCACTCCGGCAGCCCCGGCCCGATGCTGTCCCGTCCTGACCCACCGTAGACCCCACTCTCCGCGCTGCCAGCACGCTCCCTTGTGGATATCAGCTTCCCACCAGTGTTTTCCTCCTTAGAGCTTCTGTCTTCTCCTGGGGTGCTGGGTGGGAGAAGGGAATTCCCGGACCTTCACTTCTTCTCCCTAGAGCTGGGGCAGCGTCCATGAAAGAAAACTAGTTCGGCCACCTGACCTTCGAGGTGGAATATTCGAGGCCTGGTGATTTGCTCAGGTCCATGGGGCCGGTTGCTGGGAGAGTCAGGGCTGTCCAGGGAAGGGCACTGCCATCTGGAAAGCAAGAAGGCTGCGGGGGAAGGGAGGGGGGTTCAGGCTTCAGTAGGATTGCTGGTGTGAGCCTTCGGTCACGGGGAGCTCAGAATGGCAAGTGGGGTGATGGAGGTCCTGTGGCAGAAAGAGGCCCCAGTTCATCTCCACAGGTTCCACTTAAAAACAAAATTGAGGTATATTAAGACAATTAAGAATTGTACATGTTGAAGCTGTATAATTTGATGATTTGATATACATATCCACTGTGAAACGATCACCACGTTTAATCTAATTAATCTCTCTCTTCAGATAGTTGCAACATTTTTTTTAATGGGGACAAACCTTAAGATCTGCCCTCTCAGCACCTTGGCTCAATTTTAAAGTGTAGTGGGGTAGGGGAATGTTTTGTGGTCTCTTCTTACTCAGGCGGCTTCTGGGCTCAACTGAAGCAATTTAAGTTTGGTTCTTGTGGCTTAAAAGATCCCTGAAACACTTCAGTGAAATTATAGCTCCTTAATTTAGCTGCCTGTCAGTTATTTTTTTTTCCAGGTGGTTTAGGGTTGACAGTGAGTTTGACATTTGTAAAAATGTTTTGGAAAGCATATCAGAGACCTTGAACTCAAAAAGAATATAAAGTACATTATTTGGAGAAGTGTGATTGGAATTATTCTTCTGGCCACTCCAAGTCCCGTCTCTCTTCTTTCAGCAGTCTTTGCAGACAAAGCCCAGTGAAATTGTAGGCTACTTCTGAGCCCGGCTGCCTTTGTGAGTTTCCTTCCGGCTCCGTCACCCTCATTTTAACGACTTCTGCTTCGTTTGCGCACAGCTAAGGAGAAAGCACTTCTTTTTAGTTGGTCAGAGCGTTGTAGGATGTTAGAGGTGGAAAGAACTTTAGGGACCTTCTTCACCTGCTCACCCCCACTTTTTTCCAAGGGCTCGGAGGGCATGGGATGTGACCAAGTTCACGTGACGGATGCCTGCTGAGCTGAGATTCACCCCCAGATCAATGACTCTGGGCCACCCTTGCTCCACGAAGCTACACACTAAAATGCTAACCGTGACATTTACCTGCCATTTTTAGGACAGTTTATGTGCCCAGAGCTTGTATCTTAAATTAGAATATGCCTGGCATATTGGGCTGTGTCACCCTGGAGAACTGTGTGACCACAACTAGAGAAAGCCCCCGTACAGCAACGAAGACCCAGTGCAGCCAAAAATAAATAAATAAATAAATAAATTTATTAAAAAATAAAGTGTGACTTGTTAAAGGCAATAGGAAGACGTTATTCGAGGGGGGCTTCTACCATGGGCTTTGCCGTAGGGGAGAGCCGGGGCTTAACTCCCAGACACCAGGACGAGGGGGGACTTCCCGCCATGGAGCAAGGTGGGGCTGAGGGGATGGGGATTACTGAGAGGACCTATCGGGGTAAAGCCACCTAACTGGATTCTTGCTGATGGCAGGCCGGGGTGATCAGACATCACCTGGGAGACCCCATCAGTTAGGGTTATCCGACGTGGAGGGCGAGGGTTCTGGTTAAACTGACGGAGCAGGACTCTTGCTACGACTGGACAATATGGAGACCAGCACAAAGACCCTGAGGTCAGGCCCTGGTTGAGAGAGTTCAGAGGAGCCTGAATACAGTTTGGTCAAGGAGAGAACCTGTCTCAATGGTGGGCAGCACGTTGCCGTGGAGGGTGTGCCTGGGGGTGAGCAGAGCGAGGGGTGGGAGACGTGACAGGACGGGCTGGACCTTTATGACTGGGGGGGTGTGCGGGGCAGGGGGGTGAGGCGATCAAGTCTGTGATTCTAAAGGATTATTCTCTTGTCGGGAGGTTAGGGGCTGCATTCAGTGTGTGGCGGCTGAGGTCCTCACTGGACAATCCAGGAGGGCATCTCCAGGAGGCACTGAAATAAAGATCTGAAGCGGGGTGTGCTGGCGGAGGAGATACAAGGTAGGAGTTGTTAGCGTGTCAAGACTGGTTAAATGGTTTCTGCAGCCAAGGGAGTGAATTGTGAATTTTCTCACCCACCCTGGGGGAGGTGTCCTATAAAATCAGGTCAAGGGCTGAACAGCAGCCGTTGTGGAGACAGCAAAAAAAAGAGACGCTTGCAAAGGGGACTGAGAGTAAATAGTGATAGAGGAGAACAATGGAGTATCTTGGAAGCCAGGAAAGGAAGAGGGGCTTTGAGACGATGCCCCTCCCTTTGTTGTAACCCGTTCCTTAACGGCCCCGTCCGCGGGAATTTCAGGGAGGGTGGGAGGGACACACTGTCACATATCAACTCCTCTTAAAATTTCAGAGCAAAGGCATCATGCAAGTGTACATGTCTGTATCGTTTCCTACTTATTAAAAGTAATGATAAACTAATGGATATTGAGTTTCCTTTAATTTTCATATGTTCCATGAGATAAATATTATCGTCTCCAGTTTCCAAATGGAGAAGTCAGAGCTCAGAGAGGTGAAATAACTCCCCAAAGTGGAAGAAACTGTCTCGGTCTGTCTGACTGCAGACTCTCCCGCTGTCTCATGTGATTTTTGCACCAGTTACTTTTCTCTGATTAGACTTCAGGAAGATGTTGAAGGCAGCTAAGGAACTGGGGCAGGGAGGGTCATGGTGATGAAACACGTATACCTAAAGCAGGAAAGGAAAAGACTCCTGTAGGCTAATGTTCATTCTGTTTCCCTTGCCCACAACCAGACACTTTTGCCTGAAGTTCAAGGCCATTCCCTAGTAGCCCCCATGCGCATACTAACAGCCTGGGTGTCCCACTCTCCCACGCCTGCTCCCGTGCTCTGCTCACCTTGTCCTTCCCGCCACAAGCCCAGCTCACCTGCCACCTCGGCTGTGTCCCCTGCTTAGATCCAGTCCCTCTCGCTTCTGTATTCCCGAGATTCACAGCTGGGCCACTTTCAGAATTTCCCAGAGTCTGTGTGACTTGGGGATACTCTATGCCCATGTTGGGTGTCATGCCCAACTGGGGTCTTGCTGTGAGGAAACGAAGGGGAGGGGGCATGTCCAGGTTGAGTGGAGGGGGTCCTTGCGTGGTCATGTGTTGGCAGCCTGTCGTCTCCTTGTGCAAAAGCGGGGGCCTGGCAGTTATCTGGTTAACGGGTCCATCAAGGATAGATGAGCAGCGGACTAGTCTGGTGAGCTGTCAGCTCTGATCAGGCTCACCCGTTACGGCTCCTTGCCCTTTGGGTCTCTCAGCCCAGCTCCTGCTCTTTCTCCCGCCCACCCCCGGAGGCCGTCGGCATCCTGGTGGGCACTGGTGACGTGACAAAGGACAAAATGAAAACTTCCAGTTAAACCACATCCTTATATGTCTGGTCATTGTCACACGATGCTTTGGGAAACTTTTAGGTGTTTATCAAGGCAAAGTAATAATTACAACGATAAAATGCCACCTTCCATCTGTTTAGAGAATTATGGCTGTCGTATTGTCTTTGTACGTTTTATCTTACTTGAGTCTCCCAAGAGGTGTGGACACACATTAACTCCATTTTAAAGTTGATAAAATGAAGGATATAAAATTACGTTTTAAAAACAACACGAGATGCTGTTTTGAAAGGTGGATTCTACCCATTCCTAAATGGAGCTCGCGTTCTGGGGCTTCAGAAAACAAAAACAGAGGGATGTAGTTCTGGAACTTACTTATCAACGTTCTGACTTCATAGGAGTCAACTTTTATAAAAATATTAACCTAATTTTGCATTGACTTTTATTTCCCCCTCCAACCTTTAATCAACCCAGCCTGACCCAGTTAGATAAGGACTTTACTCATCATTGTTGTCACAGCAGGAAACCCAGGTTCCAGTCCTGCTGTGACACGGAGGAGGCTTCATGCTCTTAGCAACTTCAGTTCCAATTTCTTCATCTGAAAATGGGCATCATTCTTTAGATTGGCCCTGTCTGGGGTAAGGACTAGACTGTCTATGAGGTGTCTTGTACACTGCCTGGAACCCAGCAGACAGTTGTAGGCATCTGTGGCATTCTGGGTGATTAAACCAAGATCACATCTTTAATGAAAACGCTATTAAAATATTTTTCATCACTCACTGATAATTCTGTGCACATTTTACTAGTAACAAATCCAATGAATGTGTCAAAGAGGATTTGCTAGAGGTCACGTAAGGCCAGCAGTGACGTGACAGATGAGGATGCTGAGGCCAGAAGAGGCAGGTGATTCCCAGAGTCACACCTCCTGCCGTCTGACCCCTTATGAGCCAGGCTCAGAAGCCCGTTCTCCTTCCACCCACCACACCTAACACGTCTGTCACCCGCTGTCCCAGCCTGCCCTGCCCTTGAGTCCAAGAAGAGTAATTCGTGGCCTCATTTGTCTGTGGCTTCACGTGTCCCACGTAAAAGGAAGTGATGGAGCAGTGAGTGGGCAGATGGTGACAGCTTTGAAATGCTGCGTTCCACTTCCTAGGGACTTGGGTCACTGGCCTGGTTTTGCCACAGGGCTGGTCATGCAGTGAACATTCCCTGATCTATAGAAACCTCTGAAACATTTCTCTACATTTCTAAAAGTTGGTGTTTTAGACTCAGTTTTCAGACTTTCGTATTTAAAAGAACTCACTGCATGAACGTAGAGTGCTCAGTAAACAAGGTGAATCACAGCCTCCCCTCCTGGCTGTGCAGTGGCAGGTTCACCTCTGTGAAGGTAAGGAGGCCGAGGATGGTCCTTCTGTGTGATGATAACAGTTGCCCGAGGCCGTCACAGTGAGGGAGGGGTCATGAGGCTGGCCGGAGCTGGGTGGAAGGATGTCTGTCTCCTTCCCTTGTAAATTTCATCAGGCTGACGCCAGGGCTTCCTTCCATGATGAATGATGCTTACACCTCCTGAATCTGTCTGAACTGTGAGCGTGAAGGGATCGTAGAGGCTGATTCCTTCCGTTTACAGTCCGGGAAGCAGCCGGCCAGAGAGGGAAGGAGGCTGCCCTGAGGCCACACGGCTGGTCAGAGCCAGAGCCGGGCACTGAGTCCAGTGTCCCTCCCTCTGGACCCTCCCACCTCCAACCTGCTTTCGGTCCTGAGCCCCACATCCCACTCTCATCTCCCACTTCCTCCCTCTCTCTGGGTCTGGCCATGATGCTCTTTTTGTTATCAGGAAATGTGCTCAGTAGCCACGTGTACACTGTAATTAAAAATTAATCTGGTGGCTAAGCGTGTCACTGTGAATACACATCAGCCTTTAATCAGCAGTGTGGCCAGCAGCCATGACTGTACCCCTCGGCCTCAGCTTTTCATCTGTGATGTGAGGAGTGTCAAGTCAGCTGACCTCAGGGGAACATTCCCATGCTGAAGGAATGTTCTGCAGTTTCTGAGCAGAGCTATACAACGAGAATGGAACCGACCTTAGCTGCCCGTAGCTACTCCTGAGTCCCGGGAGAAGGGATGGGGGGACAGTGCAGAGCCCCACCATTGTTTCTGTCCAGGGTATGATGAGGCATCAGAGTCCCTTCTGCTTTTAGAGTGGATGCGACACCAGCTTGATGTGTGTGTGCTTGCCACTGGGCGCGTTTTTATACCATTTTTCCAACTAACTTGCCATAATGGAGTTTTCAGACTTGAATCCAAAGTTATTACAGCAAATCCTGCTCTGTACCTAAGAGATGTTTCTTGGCTTTTGGTGACAGTAGGCCTTGTGGTCTAGGCAGAAGGTCTAGGCACAATCATTCCGTGCCTGGCACACGTCACCATGATACGTGATGCACTCCTGGGTGCTGTGTGAACAGTGCTACGACAAGACATAGAACGCATAGTTATATATGCACAGAGAGTATATGGAAATACTCTGCGCGTTTGATTACAGCACTCGGGACCAGCTAGCATGCAGCTGTCCCATGTGGTTGATGACCTGCATCAGGCAGCATGAATCCCTAGCTGTCTGGTTAGCCAGTGGTGAGCAAGCATGTGCAGCGACACACTGACAGGTGAGCGTGCCGGTATTGAACCGAGACAGTTTGGAGACTGGCCCCTGGGCACCATGTGTGCCTTTCTGCTTGGTCACTATGTGGGCTTCAGGCATTTACATGTATCAGGCTGGCACGAAGATGCCCCAGGGGCAGTCGTGTGGTCTTCGGGCAGCGTGATGGATGCAGAGCCACACAACTGGCCCCTGGGTCTGGTGTAGCGTAAGCTTTCTGCCATCAGTGGTAAAGTCAACGGCAGATGGGAGAGACCCTAAGACCACATGCCCAGTGTTAGTGGTTGAGTTTCTAGGGAGCTGATATGAACTATTAGCTAGATGGCATCTATGTCTTGTGTATTTATAATAACATTTAAATATTTTACCAGTCTCTTCATCTTTCTTGTTATGATGAGTTTTTCCTCATTGACCTTTCCAAAACCAAAAGAGACCATTCAGTGTTTTTATTGTAGAGAAACCAAAGTTAACGCTATGTAACTGTATTTTGGGTGGCCAGAACACTGTGGTCCCCAAAGATAATAGTTTGCATTTTCAGAGAAGCTATTCCAAAGTATCGGACCCTTTACCAACACAGGGGTGTTCAACAGTAAATACAGCTCCCCACTCTACCTATCCTATCCCTTCTTTACCCAGGCCAAAAAGGGGGATTAACTACAAAAATTTGCTTATCACAGTAGGATTCACAAAATGGTTATGTAAGTTTTCTCATTTGAATAGCACATTTTTAGTTCTTAAATCCCTTTTATAAATATCATCTCATCTCTTCTCTGAGCAGCCTTGTTAACAGGGCAGAACTCTCACATCCATGTTACGGATGGAAAACCAAGTCTCAGAAGGGCTGTGGGACTTACCCAAAGTCACAGCTCTGGGAGACAGAGCTGATTCCACGGTCACCTCATTTTCCACCCCTCCCACTGCTCTCAGTAATCAACAAGGACCTCGTCCTTTCAAATGGCATCAGTTACTTTCTAAATAATGTGGACTGAGGTACAAATGTGAGTTGGCTCATCCAACATCTATCTAATATTGGAGCGGTTGTTTGTCAGAATTGGATCCAGAGTCCCTTTCAATATTGTCCATGCTTATTGACTGTAAATCAGTGATCTGCAATTACAGACTCAGTTCAATTCATACACGGACTGAGTGGCTACCACGTTTGAGACACTGCCTTTAGGCCTGGGATGGGTGGGAGGGCGGTGGGACTAATAAAAATGATTTCAGCTCAGTCTCTGCCATCCAGCTGCCTTACATTCAAGTGGCAGAAACTAACACACACACACAGCCACCTAGAGCAGTGTGATCAGTGTGACATCAAGGGTAAGCTCAGGATGCTCTAGGAACACACCTAAGGGAGCATTGAATTCTAACCCAGGGAACTAGGAAGGCCCTCCAAAGGAAGCATGCTCCAGAGGAATGTGCCTGGAAAGATGAGCAGGATTTTAACCAGGTGTGGAAGCGTGTGTGTGTGTGTGTGTGTGTGTGTGTGTGTGTGCGTGCACGCATGCATGCATGCACCTGCACACATATTTGCAAAGGGCTGATGGGTAAGGGAGGAGGAGTAACCTAAACAGGTGTGATTCTGGGAAATCAGCATGTCCACGGGGGCAGAACCACGGGATGTATGTAGAATGGGGGTGGGGAGTGGAGGGATTGAAATTGTAAAGTTTGGTTGAGGCCGAAATGTGGAGGAAACGTTTAGCCATATTTTTGAGCATAGGGATGACATGGCCAAGGATGTGTTTTAGGAAGAGCACTCTGACAGTGGTGAGGTGAAGAGGCCAGGGGAGGCAGATGCTGGGGGCTGAGGCCAGTGTGAAGGCTCTTGCAGGTCTGGGCAGAGCACCGACGAGCATCTCAACCGGGGGCGAGAACGCTTCATTGCCGCCACTCCTCTATTTGTAATGAAATGTTGAGAATGTCTGCATGTCCGCTGACCCTGGGTCCACCCTGCCTACCAAAATCACCTTTCGGCGGAGGACAATCTGTCTCCCTCCCTGATCCAGTGAAAAAGCATCTGCCTACTTTTGAGAGTGTTTCTCAGCCTCTTTTTGCCTTGTATCCCCCAAAATGCCAAAGACTTGAGGTTGTAGATGCCCGATCTTCTGTGGGTCTCAGAGGCATATAGTCTGTAGTAAAACTGTAAAGTGGTGCTCCCAAGCACACCGGCCCCATCCCCACAAAAGCTGGAATCAGAAGTTGCATTTCACCAAGATTCCTGTTTCTGTCCGTCTTCACGGGCCCTCCAGGTGGGGTCCAGCTCACGTGGGCTACGCCTGTCCACTATGGATTGTGGTTTCTGTCGGAATAGCCTACTTGTACTGCTGCTCACTCCCCCCCCGCTTCCCACAGCCCCTTGCCTGCACCTTTCATCTCCCAGGCTGGGTGTCCCCCTCCGGGGCCAGATCCTCCGCCTTCTTTTCCTGCAGGGTGTTGGTTTTTCCGCTCGCTAACTGGGACGTTGGTCCCAACCACTGGTTGAATTACAGGGACAAGCGGGAGATGGTGTTGTTATTGAGGGTCCCGTCCTTGGTACAGGTACTGGGCCTCGCCGGGGAGATGACGCGCTCAGCCGGGGCCGCTGTCTTTCAGACCCATCTGTCCTTCACCTGGGAAGTCCTCTCCCCTCCCCACCACTCTTCTCTCTACACATAGAGTGGCAAGGGCTCTGAAAGAAGATGCAGTGCTTCAGTGGGAGAAGATGCCACTTTGCAATAACTTCTCACGTTCCTTTATTTGGAGCTTCAGTGCGATAAGAGGCTTTATCACTAAAGGAAAATACTATTTGGAGGAAAAGCAGATAAGCGTTCTAGCGAAACTGGGACTAGTTTTTGAAGTTTATGCATTGAGTACTCACGTTGCGATCCTCTGAAAGGGCGACCTGGCTGTTAAACCTTTGGGGAATGACTGTTGGTCATTTCAGGTTCCCTAGAGTGAAGGACTTCAGGTGTGGGCTGAAGCTAATTTGGGGATTATAACTTTCTAGATGGTGGTGTGTCTCTGACTGTTGAGTGACCTTGTCTCTTTACCAAAGAAAGTGCCATCAGAAGGGTTCCATGACCAGCACCCCCGGTAGAACCTCGAGGTTGTTCAGTGAATGGCATTGCCCAAGCCTAGGGAATTGCGGATCCAGAGTGTGGCCCTGAAACTGAGGTTCCAACCCCTGTGCTGCCAGCACGCCCTGTTTAGTGGGGTCGCCATTGCTTGAGGAGTTGTGTGGTATTTTTCTTCATAGCACCACTTCCACCCTAGCGTCATGGCAACAGTGATGACTGGCTTGGTAACTTTGAGCAGTCTCCCGATCGAAGTAGCCCAACGGAGATGAGACCGCTTGAGCAAAGCCTCCTCTGACCCTCCCAGCCCAAGTTATTCAGCTGGATATCGTGCTTTGAGGAGTGACCTTGTGTTCTGATGCTCCAGTCGGCATCTAAACAGTGAATGCCTAGAGCATCCGCCGTGTGCCGGCTTCTATGCTTTTATACCAAGAAATTGGTATAAGGGCTGCTGTCCATCCCCAGACGGCTTGGAGACTATGTCCTGTTCATCCATGGAGTCGAATTTGTGGTTTTACTTTACCAGCCATGTAGGACTCTGTGCTGTGCGTGTGTGGTGTGTGTTCCTCCTTTGTCTCCTGGCTTGACCTTCCCTTAGAATGTCTGTTTTCCCTGGTCCTGTTTTATTTTTGTAAGCCACCTCTAATGCTTGGGGAATAAAGTGGAGGTACAAACAAACAAATGGACACATACTTAGAAGCTACTCACCGTTGACTCCTACGCCTCCAAGGTGCTAACATTGACCCTGATACTTGTGAGAGTTTAACAAACGTTGCTTGGATTGAGCTCGTTTGAAATAAAAGCAACCAGAGGACAAACCTGTTGACCTGCAGAGAGTCCGTGGGACTGGGCGGGGGGTGCGAGGAGAGGTGAGAACAGCCCAGGAGGGCAGCGCACGGGGTTGAGTGCCGTGGAGCGCGTGCGCCATGTCCCCAGAGGACAGGGTCCCATCTTCGGCGTGTCTTCATCAAGGTGGTAGCTAAGGTAGGACCTGGCACATAATCGGTAACCTCTGAGTTTGAATTGGAGACTCTCTGCCAGTGAAAATTATTTTTTCTTCTACCAACTTCATGTTCTCTTGCTTTGGATTTCTGTTATTCCACATTGAATACGAAGATGTTTCTGGAGTACTGGATATCTGGATGGAATATAAATGCAAAAGCTTTCTTTGAAGGACATTGTTTTCTCATAGTCTTTAGGACTTTTTAATTCTGTTGTCTAAATTATCACAAGTGAAAAAAGCAGAAGCAAAGAAGCGAGCCCATTATAACAACTTGGTGAAAAGCAGAAGTGGGCAGAGACCCTCTGTTCTCTCTCATGTTGATGTGGAAAGCCTTGAACTTGGGCTGTAGCATCAACATTACAAAAGATAGCATGGATTCAGCACGAAGTAAAGAAGATTGGCTCTTACTCTGTGGCTTTAATCAGAGAAAATCAACAAATGTGTAATTTTGTGTAAAAATCCACTTTGGAGTCTATTAAAATTTAGGTGTCCCCTGTCCAGTTGCCTGTCCACAGTGATAATTTTCATCAACTCCTAACTGGTCTCCACTGACCTTCCCAGCTTTAAGAAACAGGTTCCTTTCACTCCATCCAGGGACCCTCTTATAAAATTTCTGGCAATGGTAAGCCAGTCAGCCTCTATTTACACAGTTCTAGGGCAACTCCTTGCACCGTCAGAGACCTCTGGATGAGGGGTTTTTTCTTTGTAACGACGTGGCTACATTCTGCCTTTATGGGATCCCACCTGCCGGTCCTGGTCTTGGGTTTAGAGCAGGACAGAGCTGGTCTTCTCCCCTTTTCCAAAAGAGAACTTCCTTTGAGGCCAACCGTGAAGTTCCCCTGGAGCCTCCTTGTTGGGAGCTGAGCACCCTTTTCTCCTTTAAAGGTCCCTCAGAAAGTCCTTGGCCACCGGGGTTGCTTTGGCCCCGAGAAGCTCTGACTTGTCACTGCGAAGCTAAGAGCCGGGTACCCAGGCCCGGACGGGGTGTTCTGCTGGGATGGCGCTGTTGCCTCTGCATCCTTGCAGGGAGATGCTGCCTGCTGCCAGCAAGTCCTCCGCCAGCTGTTTAGCCAAAAATAAGTTCTCAGCTGCTGAGGGCTGATCTTTCCACTCCCCTTCTTCTCGGAAGCTGAGAGTCCAGCGGTCTGCCAGCTGGAACTGGGAGATTGGGGATGTTTTTTTTCGATTCAGCTGAAAGGAAAAGCAGGATGAGGTTTTTCCTTTCTTTTTTAACCTTATTATGTCAAAGGAGTTGTTTTTAAGGGGAAAAAAATACCACCATTGCTTCTGAATTTGCTTTTAAAATAGCACTCAAAATGGTAGGGCTGCATGGAGCCTCTCCCCGCTCCCTGGGAGAAGCCCCTGTTGAGAGTCGGATGTGGCTTCCGCTGGAGTGGAGGGCCGGCTCTGAGAGAAAGCCTGAGGACTGAGTTCAGCTCAGCAGATCTGCTGCCAGCCTTGGGAGTGATGAACTGCCTATTTGCACAGAGGCCGTGAGCAGCTGCCCAAACGGTGGAATTTTCCAAGGGCTGCAAAACTTTAAAGTGGGCACTTGAAGTCATTCCTTTATTTAGCAAATAAGTATTAGCATCTGCTGGGTGCCAGATCCTGTGCTGGGGCTGCAGATGGGAGTAGAAGACAGTCCCTGTCCTCACGTCTCTCACTGTCTAGGGAAGAAATCTGCAAGAGAACAACCGAGTGTGGCATTACGGTGACAGGTGGTCTCCAGGTGTCCCCGTAGTGTTGCAATAGACTCCACTTTGGAGTCTATTAAAATTTAGGTAAATCTTTGTGGAGGTGGGGCTGGTGGTGTGGAGGTTATGTAGATTATTACCGTCATTGTGGTAGCTGATAAACCACAGAGGGTGTGCAACACGCATGAATGAACAATGTGAGGTTCTGCTTCCGATGGTCTTGGGGGATGATCCAGAACTTGTCATAAAGGAGGTGATGTTTGAGCTGCTTTGGAACAATAAGGTGGACAGTGGGAGCAAAGACCCTCCTGACAGGAGGAGGGTAACGTGCAAAGGCCTGAGGATTAAAACTGGATATTTAGGGGCCAAGAGCAATTCCGGTGTATCTGAGGCAGTGCGTGCATGCGTGTGCGTGTATGTGTGTGCGTGTGCATGCGTGCATGCGTGTGCGTGTGTGTGCGCGTGCGTGCGTGTGTGTGTGTGTGTGTGTGTGTACGGTGGAGGTGTGATAGACTGCCCTCCTTCCTAGAGGGGGTATCTTTGAGGAACTCTAAGCAGCAGAGACCATGTCAGACTGGCACATTCCATGTTCACTCTGGAGGAAGTGTTGGGGGCTGGGCTGGCTGGGTGGGCCTCGGGGCTGGAGGTGGGTGGTGGGTGAAAACTGACGAGAGAGCCTGGATTAAGGCAGTGGTGGAGAGAATGGAAGAGAGGAGATAAATTTAAGAAACAAGCCGGAGATAAGATTAGGAGGACTTCATGACCTATTCAGTCTGTGTGGGGAGTCGTGGTTATAAACGATGCGTGAATGAGGGCTGGAGCGTTAAGGTTCCCCCTTGTGTGGCTGGCATTGGAACTGAGAAAGGGAAAACAGGAGTGGGAACAGATGTGGGAGAACAGAGAGAATTGTTATCCATGCTGACTGTGAATAGTGCACCT
This sequence comes from Pseudorca crassidens, assembly GCF_039906515.1. Taxonomy (NCBI): domain Eukaryota; kingdom Metazoa; phylum Chordata; class Mammalia; order Artiodactyla; family Delphinidae; genus Pseudorca; species Pseudorca crassidens. The sequence goes on from NC_090302.1 coordinate 107,204,777, forward strand.
GCTTTTGGGGGCTGTGGCCCAGAGGCAGTAATGACCTGGTTGGAGGATGTAGGGGATGAGCGGTCGTCAGCCTTTCAGGGCAGCCTCGATACTGACGTGGCGGCAAAAACGAAAGGGTAAGGGACAGCATTGAAAAGGAAGGCTGGACCCTCGAATAGATGGTCAATTGATTTTTGGCAAGAGTGCCAACACCATTCAATGGGGAAAGGACAGTCTTTTCAACACATGGTGCTGGGAAAACTGGATGTCCAGTTTTGTGACTGAATGTAAGGGTAAAAGAATGAAGTTCCCTTACACTGCATATAAAAATTTACTCCAAATGAATCAAAGACCTAACATTGAGAGCTAAAACTATAAAACTCTTAGAAGAAAACAGAGAGGAAAATCTGCATTGGATTCTCAGTGGATTTACTGCAGATCTGCATTGGATTTCGCAGCGATTTCCTGGACGTCACGACAAAAGCACAGGCAACAAAAGAAAAATAAGTTGGACTTCATCAAGATTTAAAACTTTTGTGCATCAAAAGACACAATCAAGAAAGTGAAAAGACAACCTACAGAATGGGAGAGAATATCTGCAAATTATATATCTGATAAGGGATTAATATCCAGAATATATTTAAAAAAAAAAAAAAACTTCGAGGACTCAACGGCAACAAAACAACTCAATTAAAAATGGGCAAAGGACTTGAATATACATTTCTCCAGAGAAGATATCCAAATGGCCAATAAGCATGTGAAAAGATGCTCAAATCATTAGTCATTAGGGAAATGCACATACCACAATGAGATGCCACTTCACACCCATTAGGATGGCTATTGTCAAAAAATCAGAAAACAGCAGGTATTGGCAAGGATGTGGAGAAACTGGAACCCTCTGGCATTGCTGGTAGAAATGTAAAATGGTGCAGCCACTGGGGAAAACAGTTTGGTGGTTCCTCAAAAAGTTAAATGTAGAATAACCATGTGATCTAACAATTCCACTCCTAGATATATGCCCAAAAGAATGAAAGTAGGGACTCAAATAGATATTTGTACACACATTTTCATAGCAGCGTCATTCACATAACCAAAGAGTGGAAACAACCCAAGTGTCCCTCAACAGATAAATAAACAAAATGTGGTATATACATACAATGGAATATTATTGAGCCTTAAAAAGTAATGAAATGCTAATACGTGCTACCACATACATGAACCTTGAAAATATGCTGAGTGAAATAAGCTAGACATTATGTCAAGTGAAGTAATCCAGTGCGTGATTCCACTTATATGAGCCAGAATAGGCGAATTCATGGGGACAGAAAGTGGGTAGAGGTTACCAGGGTCTGGGAAAGGGGGAAATGGGGAGTTATTGGTTTAAAGGGTACAGAGTTCCTGTTTGGGAAGATGGAAAGGTTATGGAAATGGCTAGTGGTGATTGTATATGATTGTTATACAATAATGTGAATGTTCTTAATGTATTGAACACTTACAAATGCTTAATAAGGTGAATATTATGTATATTTTACCATTTAAAAAAAGAAAGTAAGGCAGGACAGGCCCTGAACTTGGGAAGCTCTTTGCCTCGGTCCCCGGAGTCTCCCATCTGAGTGCAGTTGGCTGAGGGTTGCTGCCCACCCCCTGCACCGTTCTCACCTCCCGGCACTGTGCTGTGGGTTCACGCCCCGCCATGCCTGGGCATTGGGCTGAGAGAGAGCTGCTTCCAAACTGGGGGAACCTCCAGGGAGGTGACCTCTCCTGGAGGGTCCTGGCTCCCACTGCAGCTCCTGCCTGGTAGGGGAGACAGCCCTGCCAGGCGCCTCGCACCGAGGGTAGCGCCAGCGGGGTTCACTCTCTACAGTTACTGGCTGCTTTCTTCCTCTGCTCACAGCTTCCGAGCACCCACAGTTTTCCCCGGAGAGGAGAGCCCTGAGCCGGTCATCATTCCAAAGCAGCGAACCCTCAGGACCCCGCGTGCACTGTCCCACACCCATGGTGCTCCCTGGCAGCAGCTGGAAGCGCAGGCACTCAGATCATCCTTCCCGAAGCCGGCTCCTCGCTCGTGGGGAGGGTGGGAGAGGGGCAGAGGGGTGGTGAAGCAGACCACCCGCAGAAGCACGGTCCCCACAGAGGCAGGAAGAGCCCCTTTCACAGAGGCTTTAGTTGTGGGTCACCAAGCTCTTTTAAAAAGGATAGCAGAGTGTTACTTTGCGGTGGTATTTGTAGTTACTTTGCTTTGCGACACAGAGTCAGTAGGGAATTTTCCAGACTTGAGGTTTAAACCCAGAGTTGTATTTTCCCTGCACTGCATGGCCCCGATGCTGGGGGAGAGCTTGTGCCCTCCTCCCATTCGGGAGACGTTGTTTCTGGGAATCAGAGAGACCACCATGCCTACCATGTCCTTGGCCCCTGAACCCATGGCCCAAGCGTGGACCTCCAAGTTACAGAGTAGTTTCAAGTACCGTTTCCAAAAACCACAAGAGAAAACAGCTTCTGAGCAACCAAAAGAAAAGTCACCAAGTCCCTGCAGTCAAGCCAGAGCCCTCTACCCCGCAGGGCTCTGGTGTTAGGCCTCCACACATATGAAGCCAGAGATTCTCGTTTACCAGCCCTTGCAAGTCAGAAGCCACCCATTCAGATGTCTCGGGACTGCTTTGAGGAAGGCCCTCCGAAGGCACCAGTGAAGCTTCTGGAAGTTTGGCAGCCTGAGCGGAGAGAAACAGCAGCCAGCAGACCAGGGGAAGCCGATGTGAGAATTGCAGAAGGAAGGTGCCTCGCTCTGTGACATCCTGGGGGAAAAGTGACGTTGACCAGCCGATAAGAAGTCCCCCTGTGCCGTGTGAGGCGGCGGGACGATGCCTTACACGATTCAGCAGGCTAACCATGCAGCAGCTGCAGGTAACCAGCATCTGATAAATGACAGACACTTTAGAGACACGGTGGGCAGGGGAATACATAACTCACTTCGGAGAACTTGTTTACAAAAAGTGATAATATTAAAGGTTTTAATTTCACCTTACTGAAGTCAACTTCGTTTACCTGGAAGAAGATGCTTCAGAGGACCCGACCCCAGACCACGTCATCCTCTCGTGCTCGGTCCAACTTTCGGCTCACCTGCGACCCCTTGATGCAGAGGGGACGTCTCGCTGCCCGCGGGACCAGGAAAGCGGAGCGTCACTGCTCTTTCTCCACAGACAGCGAGGCAGGGACCCTGGCGTGGGAGTCTCGGGCTCACAGCTCCAGGGGAGAATTGCCCCGGAAGTTTTCCTGAATGCCTTTCTCCTCGGCTCCTGTGACCAGCGACGATCACGCCCGGGGCTGGGAGGGAAGGGCATCGCTGTTCCTCCTGCCCTGCCCACGAGGAAGCGATGAGCAGCGCGGGATTTCATGGCACACCCTCCCCAACTGGCATGGGCTTCAGAGCGAACAGTTGGCATTTCTGCGGGGACAGGCGGCGTGCTCCCTGGAACAGGCCATCGGGGTGGGGCTGCCCCTCCCTCACCTACGGGCTGCCCCCAGCAGCTGTTCCCGACAGGTGCTCGGGCTCTCCGCGGCAGATGGGGACCAAAACGGACCTGTTGGCACGGCTTACCGCACGCCGCCCTCTCACCACACGCTGATGTGTGTACAAACACGCCTGAGTGCGCGGCTTTGTTCTAGAGGGCCCAGCTTGGGGTTCAGGTGACGCCAGAGGGCTCATTCCCGAGGACACTCTTGGTCCCCGGGCCCCCCCTTCAGTCGGAGACCCCTCAGAGTTTGGCCAGCACGCGGGATGTGGCCTGTGCCCGCCCCCAGGCTCTGCCTCCTCCCTCCCGCGTGTGGCAGCCGCGTGTCTCCTCACTGGGGTGTTTGCCCAGGTTTCTGCCTGCTTCCCCAGGGCGCCCGCCGAGGCTTTGGGCTCAGCCTGGATGAGAACAACGAAGGCCAAGCTGCGGTGGCCACGGCACAGGACTCCAGAGCAGGGGCTGCGCCCCGCTTTGCTCCCGCCATCTGTATCCCAGAGCGTGGTCCTACAGACATAGGATGGGGACGCCTGTGGGGGTCCCAAATGCACCGGGAGCCTCGTCTTCGTAAAATAGCAGGACGCGTCTGTGCCCCAGTGCTGGGGACGGGACCAGGCAGCTCAACCTCAGGAGGGAGCCGGAGGGGTGAGCGGTGGGCGCTTCCAAGGGCCCCTTGGCGTCTGAGCGAGAGCTTCCCTCTGACAGACCCGCCCCCCGCCCTGGCCCACGCCCCCCCGAGGAGCAGGGCCTCACCAGGGCCGTCACCAGTATCGCTGCCCACAGCCTCCAGGAGCCCCCCTGCCCCGTGTTTGGGCTGCTCTTTCCAAACAGCTAACCAGCCAAGGCAACCAGATGAGGGTGACATCTGCCTTGAGACTGTTGCCAAGTCGCTACCGTTCCATCCCTGACAGGAAGGAGGTGAGCTCTTTGTGCCAGATTCTTAAAAGAGAGAGAGAGAGAGAGAATAAAAACGTGTGTTCCCTGCCCCGCATTTCTTTCTTCTCTTTACCCTGACACCTCAGCTGCCACTTTTCTTTCGCTGGAACTTGGACGCCAAGGACCCAATATCCATAACTATTTAGAGCAGACTCTTCCCACCTATGGCGATCAGGGCACTGGAGTAAATGATGTGAACGGGGCTGGAGTGGCGCGATTTAAAGGTGAACTCTGAGGGAAACACACACACACACGTTCATACACGTGTGCGTGATGGATCGTGAGGGGCCGAGGGTGACAGAGAAGAGCTTTTCACAGTGTTTTCCATGGTTAAGGCTCTCAGCAGTGAGTGCATTGCTAGTGAACTGAAAAGAATCAAAATAATATAATAGAAATGAAGGCCCATGTTCCCTGTCTTTTCACGGTATGGAGGAGAAATGTTAATGATTTTCACTGTATCCAATTCTTTGTGGAGTGACAGGAACAGTCTGGTGCCTAGGCCAGGCTGGAACTAGAAGCAAGACCCATCCATTTGTGTGGGGCAGGGATAGCACAGAGGGACTGTATGAGCTCAGCCAGGGCAGCTAGAGAAAGTCCAGCTGGCAGGCTGAGTGTGGTACCCAACAATCATGGCAGCTTGTTAGCTGTGTGCCCTTGGGCAAGTTCCTTAACCTCTCTGAGCCTCTGTTATCCATCTGGAAAATGAGACGTTTTGTGAATTTCCAACAAACATCTCTACAAGGTGATGTTGTCATTTTTATTTTAGAGATGAGAAAATTGAAGTACAGACAGGATAGGTGACCTGGCCAGGTCATGCAGGTAAGTGGGGTAGCCTGACAGGACGTGAAAGCACAGAAAGGGGAGAGGTGGCGCTGGGGAGCCCAAGAGAAGGCAGGCTAGAACTTACCTCAGGAACATCAGGCAGCAGATCTGAAGCGGCACAGCCCAGGGTGTGTTGGCTCTGTCCCCTCTGCACTGGCAGCCATACCTTGCTTACTTATCTTCAAGGCACCCACTTTTCCCTCTTGGCTTAAATCAAGCCAATATCTTACTCCCAAACAAAAAAAAAAAAAGGTGTTATTTTTCACACGTGAGCTGTGTCTCCCCTGTTCCGTGCTTGTTCCTTTGATTTCTGTGAAGCGTAGGGGGGATTTTCTTTATCCCTCTGAAACGTGTTGTTTGGACCCACTTTCATGGCGAACTGAGAACACCTAGAAATACATCCAGTTCAAGGAACCAAGGTGAGATTTGTGCTGAGGACAGCCTTGAGTCTTGCCTTGTCCGATGTGACGTTTTCTTTGTGTCATTTGTGAATGTGACAGAGTTACGTATTTCACCATGTGGAGGTTGACGAAGCACCCCCAGCCTTTCTTCAGTTCCCCTTGGCTCCTGGTCAGGGTCGGGGATAGATTTGAGGGTCATGAGTCAGCAGGTCCAGATGTGGAACATATAGCAACGGTCGAGGCAAAGGTTGGTGATGGCCCAGCCTGAGAAGTGTCACTGAGGGTGGGGTGGACTCGTGCACCATTCAGACTGAAGGGTCAAGGTTTGCTTTATGAATACGATTTGCTGGGAGACATCAGCGAGGAAAGAGTTGGCAATGGCAGTGAGATGTATGGCTTGGGGAATAGGTGGCTGGTTGTGTCGTGTACAGAGAGAGAGAGCAGGGGAAGACGAACAGCTCTGGGAGAGGAAGCAGAATGGCTCCAGTTTGGGCTGTGCCGTGTCTGAAGCTCTGGGAGGGTGCGTGGTAGGATTCAGTAAGGAAGTAAAGAGAAGGGTCTGGATCCCAGGAAATATGGAGAGTGAGTCATTCTTGGTCTAAACAGCACAATACCCGGAGTGTAGGATGGTTTGTGTTTTTATCAGAATTCTTGCTCGTTCATTGCATTTCTATTTTACGCCTATTCTGCCTCCTATGATGATTGCATTCTGAGTCCGGATCAGATATCAATACTGGGAGTTTGGTCACGGATCCCTTCAACCTTTAAGCTGCTCTGGCGGTGCAGAGATTCTTTGAGTGGATTAATAGGACTGTAAAGAAGAGCCAGTAGACATAAAATTCTTTCTCAGAAGCAGTAGACACACTGACAAGCTTTGTTTCAGGGGTGATCCTGAGATCAGCAGCACGGCAGAAAATCTGTGTCATCACAAGCAGGGAACTAGTTTAATGACAGGAATCAAAAGCCAGAGATAAATGGCCACAGCTCTGGGAGGAGAAGTATCAAAATGGAGGTTCTCAGGATCATTAACCCGGACCAGTCTTAATTGACATCCTTGTAGTGATATTCAAAGGGGAATATGTAATAAAAAACATTCAACTTTCTAGACGAAGTTAATTTCTTCCATCATGTTGAAAACAGATAATATAAATATTCCACTGTGGGCCAGGTATATTGTCAGTGGACCTGAAATACTTTTTAGGTAAAAGGCAGCCACAGTGAGCGGTTAAGAACAGGGGCTCAGGGCTCGCTCTGCCTGGGTTCGAATCCTGGCCTCCCACCTCCCTGTGCTGAGTCAGAGGGGCTGTCACGAGGATGGCACACGTGATGCACGCAGGGCGGTGCCTGGCACAGAGTGAGGGCTCAAGGGCCGTCAGCTCTCAGCTCCTCATCACCTCTGCTGCTCTCCCGACACACACATTCTCTTCCTTGCCTGCCAGAAACACGGGATTTTCACTGGGGTCTTAATGGACTTCAGTCAAGATATTTCTTCATAGAGAAAATCTAAGGGAAAGAGATTATTCCCCCGAGGCCTGTGTCCAGGTTCTCCCCCAGGGGCACTGCCAGTGTCCTGCACGGCTGTGCAGCTGCAACATCCAGCGCTCGTGCGTGGACCAAGCCCCCAGCACTCTGGTGCGGGAAGTCTGGTCCCCGGGCTGCCTCCAAAGTACTGAAAATCTGCATGGCATGTAAAACATGAAGTCACTCATTGGATGTGTCTGCGGAAACAGGAAAGGGTGAAATGAGGCTTCAGTTAGTAGGCTCTGGTTTTCCGACCTTCTCTGGGCGTAATCCCTGCCACTTCCCGCAGTGGGACATGCCAAGGGCTCAAAAAGATCATAACGTCTTAAAAAAATAACTAACACCATATGAGCAGGGCTGCTGGAATGGAATATGTAATCTCATCTGTTCCTCAAAACAGCACTGAGAGGGAGGTCACTTATCCCCATTTTGCAGAAGAGATGGCCAGGCCTCAAGGTCACGTGGTTTGGTAGAGCCAGGAATAGAATTCAGACCCGTCTTGTCACTAACATCTATACAAACATGATCTACTTGAGAACCCCCGAGATACTGTAAGGAAGTTTTGATACTTGGGGATACAAAGCACTGCTTTAACTGTATAGCGCCGTTGTCTTTATTGTCTTACCTCCAGGTTACATGGGCTCAGATCGCCTTCACCGGAAAACGTGCCGGTTATATGGTGGCGTTACCACATTGAAGTTGTATAATTAGCTTATGTTCCTGCCATCTTCTCTTGAGAGAGTTCCAGTTCTCCCACTGGTTCTGAGCCTTGAAGAAAATTTAAATTATGCTTTGGCAAAGAACACCCATAGCCTATTTCAGATTCCTTCTTTTTTATGTTCCCATTTCTTTTCTCCCTTCTTCTCTCCCTTCCTTTCTTCTTTCAAAAAAAAACCCTGACTGTACTTCACTGCTAAGAAGCTTAAACAACCTGAATAGAGAGTCTTCATTAATCCAGACCCCTCCGTCTTATCTCCACTCGGGTGTCATTTGTTCCTTTGTGATTGTATTAGCAATTAGAAGAAATGAAGAGGTAAGAGTCCTCCAGTGATGCCTGCTTAGAAGTTGAGATGCAGTTGAAACTAGGAAGCAGCGCAGGCTCATCACCTACAGCTCCTAGACCGCACACTGAGAGTATCACAGGGAACAGCCTTTTGTGGGCCATCCTCCCATTGACTTGCACTGTGTCAGCTTTAAGCCTTAGAGGAAACCAACAAAAGCTTCTTTTCTTTCTTTATTTAGCATCATCATATATTCTCTACCATGTGAGGCTGGAAGTGAAAGCATTAAAGCAAAATAGATCTTAAATGCATTTTCTCTTAGAGATTTTATTTTACTTCATAGTCCTATTTTTAGTTTCCTTTGATAATAAAAAAATTCCAATCATTTCATTCTTAGCCCTAGACAATACAGTGCAAGGTTATACATATTGCAGCCCCAGGAAGAATTTCTGCTTGCAAGCTGGCCAGCCTGTTTGCAGTTGACAGATGTAACCTACTCCAGGGCAGAGGAAGTCTCAAGGGAGGTTTTAATTTCTTAATATTGAAATGAGCACAACTTGTATTGTCTTAATCAGTGAATAAAAAAACAATAAAGTTGCTAAGTCTCATTTTTTAAACTCAGTGTAAGAGGATTTTAAGAAATCACAATTGCCTCTTAAGTTACTGTTGAAAGTTAATTTTCTCTGTGTTCGAGAAGATTCTTCCAGTGGTTCTGCAGATAGACAGTTGTACTGCAATTACGTGAAACATTTTTCTGAGCTGCTCTGTGGACACCACTCCTCGGCAGGGAAAGGGTGTGTGCTAAGGTGTGCAGAGTTGTTGTACTTTTGTCTTTGAAGAGCACATGACTTGGCTTTCATCACATCTCGTGAGCTCAGAATACAGAAGTATTCAGTTAAAATTTCAGCAGAGATCTTTTAATGCAAAGTGCATTCTTTCACAATATATGCTACTTTAGGCAAGGGACTGTATGAGGAATACTTCTGACTATAAATAAAGAAAGGATTTTCTAATGAGAATTAGTGGCCTCTATAAAGTCATAATAAACATGTTTCAACTGTTTGTCTGAACAAATAATTTTATACACAAAACGTTGATGTATTACATATAGTCATTCTTATGTACTTCTCAATTTAATCCAACTTAAAACCACATTTCTTAAAAACTAAAGTTCACCGATTTCTGGGGCCATAGGCTAGTCAATTCTGGTTCCCTGGTAGCTTGTATGGTGCCTTCATAGGGACACAGTAAATGTTTCTTGAACTAAATTGAAAAAGAAAATTGCTTAAGGTGCTGTGTGTGTGTGTGTGTGTGTAGGGAGAGAGAGATACAGACATTATATACAATATAAAATATGAAACAGTATGTTACAGATGTGGAGCCAAGGTGCTCATGGGGAACATAGAGTTTCAGGGTAGGGGTTGTGCATTTGAAATCAAAATGCACCTTTGGAATATATATTCTCAAAACTCAAGAATAACAACAAGTAAATCAATTTAAAAATGGGTAAAAATCTGAACAGACAGTTCACCACAGAAGATATACAGAAGGCAAATAAGAACATTAAAAGATGCTTGGCATTATTAGTCATTAGGGAAATGCCAATTACAACCACACTGAAAGACTGCTACACACCAGTTAGAAGGGCTAAATTAAAAAATAATGGCAATACCAGGTGCCAACAAGATGCCAAGCAGTAGGAACTCTCAAACATTGCTGGTAGGAATGCAGAACGCTCCGGAACTTTCTTATCAAGTTCAGTGTACATTTGTCACATGCCCCAGCAGTCCCACTCCTAGGGTTTTGCCTAAGATAATTAAGACTTAGTTCAGACAAACCCAATACCTGAATGTTCAGAGCAGCTTTATTCATAACAGCCCCGAACTGGAAACAACCCAGATGTCCTTCAGTTGATGAAAGGATGGCCAGACCGCAGTATGTATATACCTGAGAAAGCCCTGCTCTCTCACTTCTGGCTGACCTCAAAGCCCTGCACAGGTAGGGGAATTCCCTGACGGTCCAGTGGTTAGGACTTGGTGCTTTTCACTTCCAGGGGCCCGAGTCAGGGTTAGGGTTATGGCTAGGCCCAGATTCAATCCCTGGTCGGTGAACTGAGATCCCACAAGCCCTGCCATGCAGCCAAAAAAAAAAGGGGGGGTGCTTCCCTGGTGGCGCAGTGGTTGAGAGTCCGCCTGCCGATGCAGGGGACACAGGTTTGTGCCCCGGTCCGGGAAGATCCCACATGCCGCGGAGCAGCTGGGACCGTGAGCCATGGCCGCTGAGCCTGTGCGTCCGGAGCCTGTGCTCCGCAATGGGAGAGGCCACAGCAGTGAGAGGCCCACGTACCGCAAAAAAACAAAACAAAACAAAAAAAAACGCCCCACACAAGTAAAGAGAGAGAGAAAAGGCAGAGTTAAAAAACCACTGTAGCATTGAAGCTGTGTTTGCTCCAACACACAGAGGGCCAAAGGGTAGAAGTCTCATTGCTTCCCGACAGGTAAGGAACCCTGTGCCCAATCATTAGCTGACCAAGCAGAGATACCAGTGACACACATGGAAGGGAGCACACACTTTACGGAACTAGTCCAAGAAGTCAGTGAACAAATGAGCAGCAGCAACAGCAACAAACCAAGGGGGAGGGTAGTCTGATTTTCAGTTACCACTATATTATTTAAGATGCCCAGTTTTCAAGAAATTACGGGACAAACAAAGAAACATGGAAGTAAGACTTACTAGACAAAGACTTTAAATCAGCTATTGTAAATACACTCAAAGAACTAAAGGGAACCATGACTAAAGAACGAAAGGAAAGAAAATACGAGAACACCGCTCACCAAATAAAGAATATCAATAAGGAGAGAGAAATTATATTAAAAAAGAGAACTAAATAGAAATTGCAGAATTAAATACAACTAAATAGAAATTCAAAGGTACAATAACTTAAGCAGTAACAAAATCACTAAAGATGCTGAGTTGGTGGAAGAAAGAACAAAGTTAGGTTAATTGGAATCAGAATTGTCCAGTCTGAGCTATGGAAATGATAAAAAATAGTCACAACTCTGAGACTATTCTAAAAACCCCTGAGGTGTCAACTTCAAAAGGCTGAATTTTATGGTATGTGGACTATATCTCAATAAAATAGTTATCTGAAAAAAAGAAGCACAGTTTAGAAAAGGCTCTGGAACACATGGCTCAGAGAGACAACATGGGTAACAGAAGGGTGACCTCCTAGTTTAATCCTCTCGTTTTACAGTTGGGGAAACAGAGGCCCAGACCCAGACAGGTGAAACAAGGTGCCCAGTGCTTGAGGTGTAATCGACAGGAACTCTTTACCCATTTTACAGCTATGGTGACCAGCCAGCCCAACTGACCCCAGACTTTCCTAGTTTTAACACTGACAGCCCCGCATCCTGAGAAGCCCCTGGTCCTGGGCGAATCAGCCTGGTTGGCTGCACTGTCTGCAGTTCACACTGGGACAAATATTCTTTCCTGTGGCTCTGAATCGCTGACATTCATACGTAGATGAGAGATGGTGGTACTCAGAAAAGTTCCTTTGCCTTGCTGAACTCAATGTTCTCAACTGAAGCAGCTGGCATTTTGCTTTAAGTTCTTTTCTATTCACCCTTTCAGAATGAAGGATCTTTCCTTTTAAAGAAATCTGCATTTCATCCACAAGGTGAAAGCCAGTGTCCTTGGCTTCCTTGAAAAGTGACAAGTGGATTCTTTTGTATACTAAACGCTAAGGATATAACAGAAACAGAGGTTGTCGTTAATTGACTTCAGATATGAAAAAGCAGATTATAACCCCTTAGAGATATATTCAGAGGAGAGTGGGAGAGGGAGAGAGATCCATTTCCTGTCAAACTAAAAGCCATGAAAGGAAAACTTGTATAGGAAAAGTCACTTGAATTCCGTTTCAAACCCAGCAGACCTCAAAGGCAAGGGAAACCAGCGGTCCTTGAACATGTGATTGATGCTGTCACCTCGTGGCTGGAGGAGACGCTGCAGAAGCCAGAGCAAATGGGCAGTGGCACGTTTCAGCCACACAGCTCTGTGCCTCTCCCCCCGGCCTGCAGCTGGGGTGCCCAGCTCAGCCTCCCTCCTTTCCAGGCCAGGGCTGCCACCCAGCCCAGCCTGACACGGGGCTCCTCCTTTCAAGGCACTCAGTAGAAAGTGAGGAAGGACCCAGTTCCTCTTGCCCCCAGGAAATGGTGCTTGGAATTTATAAGGTATGGGGAGGTGAAGGATGACAACCAAGTCGTACCGTCCCCACCTTGGCTCAGCTTGCCTTAAAGCCGCAGCCGCGGCCAAGCAGGTGAAACTGAGGCATCGGCCAGCTTTGCCTGGGTTCAAGCGCTCCCTCTAACCCTGTAGAGTGTTTCCACCTGTCCCTGTGATCGCAGGGCAGTGGATGCACAGAAAGTGTGTAGCTCGGTTACCTTAAATGGGAGCAAACAGAAAAACAGGCCATAAACTTGATGCCTCCAAAGGCCTCGCCCCCCATCTGCTTTCATCTCTTCCTGCTGTTCAGCTGAGCCCCTTTCAGCTTTCCCCCGCTCCCCATCCAGGCCCTTCAGCACCCCTCAAATATGTCTCATGACCCCCTCCCGCCGTGTACTCGGAGCAGACCCACCTCTGCACTCCCCAGCCTGTGGGCGTGGCTCCCATTTTGCCACATGTCAGCCATCACTCCGCACCCTCAGGCCATCCCATACTCATCATGTGACCCGACTCCCTGCCTAAACCAGAAACTCCTTGAACGCAGGGAACTTGTCTTCCTCAGTCCGGCCTCACGAGCACCTGCTACGTACACAGTAGGCACTTAGGGTGTGATTGCTCACATGCCCGTCATTATTCCTGCTTTAGAGATTGTCTTATTCACCTCTCTGTCCCTAATGTCTAGCACAGTACATGGCGCCTAGCAAATGCCCCACCATGATTGCCGAAATTAGTTAATTAAGTCAAATTGGAGAGTTAAAAAAAACTTATTTGCGGGGAAGTTGCACGACGGGCTCGCATGAGCAGTGCCTGCCTTCCCAGATCTTTCAGCATCACACCCCGAACCAGGGAAAACCGGGGTCTGTAACAGAGGAAATAAAGTATTCCGTTCGGGGACTTGCTGCAGGTTGTCACCGCCTCGCAGCAGGGCCAGCTGGGAGCGATGCTGCTGCTGTGGCAGAGGGGAAAGTACGAAGCTCATGCTGGTGCCGGACAGTTTCTTCCCAGGAAGAACGTCAGTCCCTTCCTCTCACATCCTGGTGATCAGAGGAAGTCATACGGGCAACCTGACATCAAGAGGGAGGGCAAGGGATGTTGGTGACCATGAACGCAGTCTGCCATGCTTGTCTGCTAGAGCAGTTTCTCAAATCCATGCACATGGATCGCCTGGAGACGGTTTTAAAACTCAGATCCTGATTCAGTAGGTCCGGGAACGGAGCCAGATTTTGCATTTCTAACAAGCTGCTGGCCTATCGTCCACACTCTGCGGACCAGGGAGAAAGCTTTGAATCCTTACTGGCCACACCGAACTCCTTCCCTGTCCCCTTCTCTGCAGAGACAGAACTCGGCTAGTAGCTCTATCATTTTGTGCTGCAAACCAAGAAAAACCTCTTTGCCAGTCAGCAAACACTTGTGGTTTACCTCACAGGCAAGGGGGACACAGAGGAATAAATAATGAAAGTCATTAACAGCTCAACACAACTGCAGAGTCTGGGGAAGGACAGAGCACAAGGATGCTGCAGCTGTTCTCAGAAGCCAGAATCCTTCCATCCAGAGGCCACCATTTGCATAAGCAGGTTTGGTAAATGGACCAAATTAGACCTAATTGTGTCACCTCTGTCTGCTGTGCCTCCCATGGTTTCACGGAGCTGGGAAGGGTCAGTGCAGCTCTGACTGGGCCTCATAAAAGCTTCAGCCCCATCGAGCACCCTCCTTGTCCGTGTCACGTCTCTGTCCCAGGATCTCCTGCTGGCCCTTGCAAGTGCTGACGGCCACTGAGGGGTTGCAGGGGGCGGTATCCATGGGTCCAGAGCCTCGAGCTCCTGTTGTCCCAGGGTCCTCCCTGGTACAGGAGGCGGGCAGCCTGTCCATCTCCTCCTTGGGGCTGAAGCTGAACCCCTGTGGGCAGTGGCAAACCCGCTCCCCACGCCACTGCAGTTGCGTGGTGCTGAGCTGCCAACACACGTGCCTCTGCTCAGCTCGGAAGAGATGCTGTTTTTTCTTTCGAGTGGTTTTATTTAAAAGCCATGCCAGTCACTTTATATCCTTTCTCCGAAGTTTTGATTGATGGCAATCTGGTCAGCCAGAAGCTGCCAATGGAATAAAACTGCTGACTTGGGCATCGGCATTGGCTGAGCTTATTAAACCTGCACGGGTGTGTGTGGGGTGTGTGTATGTGTGTGTGTGTGCACGCGCACACGCGCAGGATGGAAACATAGCACAGGATTCGATGGAGTTAGATCTGGAACGAACTGAAGGGCCCTCAGTTCAGAAGGGCAAAGTAGGAACCAAGGAGGAGCTGTGCCTGTATATGCTCCCTGCTGCCACTAGAGGGCAGAGTGCAGGCCAGCATCAGGGTCTCTTGGGTCCTGCCGGGAGCCTTTTCCTCTCTAAAGGAGAGCTGGTGGGCCTGCGGGGCAGCAGTCTCAGGTTGATCTGTTAAAAGACAAACCCAACCCTAATTTCCTGTGCGCTCAGTATCATAAACTGGATTTCAGTATCATAAACGATTTCAGTTCTAGGACACTAAGTTCTTACCATTAAAATCATTTAAAAGATGATCATAAAATAAAATGACACACGCTTACACTTCACAAATAATTACATAAAAACCGAACACTTAAGGTAAGGCTAATTTCTTTTGGTGGGTGGAGGAGACGGGGTTTGCTTGGATCAGACTTAATGAGGCTTTAAAAAATATGCATCTGCTGAGGTTTGAACTCATCAGGTACCTTCTCCCTTCCTGGTGACTTTCTCACTGTCCACAGAGCCGTTTCTCATTGGGCCTTCAGACTGTCTTGAAAATGCTCATTGCCCATTGGACATGCCGCCGGCACGTTCCAGCGCCCTAAGAAGGCGGGGGTGGGCAGTTGCCGTGATGACTTTTTGTGTCCAAAGGTTCTGAATACAGGGCCCATGGATGGACTCCAAAGGGTCATAGGATACTTTGAAATTATAAGCAAATATTTGATCGTGAGTTTATGTGAGAAGAATGTCCACAGTGTTTATCAGATCTTCGAGGGAATCCATGACCCGCCCCCCCCCAAGATGTTAAGATCCACTATCATAAATTGGGGTTTCTTTTTTATGATGATATAGTTTCTAAAAAGAGAAGGTGTCCATAGGTCACTCCATCTAACATGGGGGTTGAATGTATATAGCTTGGCATTCTCATGTGCACTTGTATTCACATATGTGTGAGGACACACTCACATGCAAATGTGTACATACATCCTCGCCCACACACATGTGTACACACACGTGTGCCAGTGTCTCTAGAGCCACCCCCTCACCCATCCCTGTCCTGCTCTGTAGAATTCCAGCTCAAGGTTCCTGGTGGGTTCATACTGACCTTCTATACCTCAGACACGTGTGTGGCAGGACAGGGCAGACTCAGCTCCCTGGGGTCTCACCCATCCTGTATTTCCAAATTCCAGGGACAGCATGTATGTGGGAAGGAGCATGAAATCCAGAGCCAGACAGATCTGGGTTCTTATCCCAGACCCACCACTAACTCTCCAGGCACATGAATTTGAGCGTGGTTCTTAATCTCTTTGAGTTTCCTTGTGGGTGGAGTCAGAATAACTATTCCCCCACCCCTACGGGATTCCTAGCGTGATGAAATGAGAAAATGAAAGACAGGGCGTCCTAAGCTTGCGTCTGCCCCTTTGGAGGGCCCTGCAAGCCCCTCCTCTGACATCCATCAGAAAATCGATGTGGAGCCTAGCATTTAACATGCAAACTCTGCTTTCCTGACACTTGAAGTAGGTCTTCTGCCATCTTTTGGATTCAAATGATACTTGGAAAGTTTGTGGAATTCAATATTTGGTGGTGGGGGGGGCATTTATCCCTCTGAGTGGCTGGGAGGCAGGCAATGCCAGCTCTCTATCAGGCGGCCTTAGAGGAGCTCTCTGATTGGCCCTCCATCTTTACAATGCAGTCATTGATAGGTGGCATCAGTTGAGGTGGGACAAGATAAAGAATAACCGAACCACATGTTTGCAGCAAGTCTTTTTACTGTTGAACTCCTTTTGCACTTCCTTGGAGGAGATTAACGTCAAAACGGGGGGCAACTGATAAAAACAATCCAGGAAGGATCTGTGTAACTGTCATGGGGTGAGCTTGTCATGCAGCAAACAGTGTTATTTGACAGCTAAAAAAAAGCAATGACAGGCAACCCAGTGTCCACTGATGGATGAAGGGGTAAACCAAATGTGATGCATACATACAACGGAATACTATTCAGCCTTGAAGAGGAAGGAACTTCTGACACAGGCTACAACATGGAGGAACCTCAAGGACATTATGCTGAGTGAAAGAAGCCAGTCACAAAAGGACAGACACTGTGGGATCCCATTTCTGAGTACCTAAAATAGTCAGATTTACAGAGACAGAAAGTAAAATGGTGGGTATGAGGGACGGTGGGGAGGGAGGAATGGGGAGTTGTTATTTAATGGGGACAGAGTTTTAGTTTTGCAAGATAAAAAGTTCTGGAGACTAGTCACACAGCAATGTGAATGTACAAAACACCACTGAACTGTATACCTGAAAATGGTTAAGATGGAGAATTTGAAGTTATGTGTATTTTCCCACAATTTTAAAGAAAGCCAGCGAGGTGACCAAGAAATATGTCACATGTTTTGAGGTCCAGGGATGTGAGCAGGGTGGGGAGAGTATGATCCAAATATAAGTGTCTAGGTCTCTTTTGGATATTTTGAAATAGTGACCTGTCCCTCTCTAAGGGGAGGGTAGCTCCTTCGTCTGGCCACGGTGGTCTTGTAGCAGTGCTGGAAATAGTCAGGAGACAGGTTCTCGTCCTGTCATTGATGAGTGGCTCTGGACAAGCCTCCGCTCTGCCTGCACTTTGGTGTCCTCCGCTGAGAAATTAGAGGATAATTCTCCCCTCTTCGGTCAGTGAAAGCCTCGCATGGACTACAGTGCGTGCGGAAGCCCTTTGGAGACACTGCAGTTCAGGACGAACACAAGGACTTGGGATTGAGGCTGCTTCTCTGCCTTGATACACTTCTCGCCCTACCTGTTGATGCTCCAGCATGGCCTGCACTGCTGTGGCCTCCAGGCAACATTCAGTGTGGCCTCAGAGTCTGTTGTTTCCACACAATACGCTTTGTATCCCTGGGCACCTGGAGAATCTCAGCGACGCTAACAGTGAGCTTCTTAGCGGGTTGCAGTAAGCGGAAAGGTCACGTGTTCATTAATTTTATTAAAAGAAAGGCTTCCTGCTGGCAGCCCTGGAAGGGTGGGTTGGGTCCAGGACACTCCCGCTGGCAGAACATCTGTAAGGGAACGGCCTGGCCACCTCCTCCACAGGCTGGGGCTGGAGACACCGCTTGGGAGCTGGGAGCTCTGCCCCAGCTTATTGACCCCCCACCTCTTTTTCCTGCTCCACAGAGATGGGCTGTGCAGCTGTAGAATTAGGGCGTGCCCGCGGGTGGAGATGAAGGCCTGCCTAAGGAGGGCAAGATGGTGGGCTCCTTTCCCCCAGGGTGGGCACTGATGGGAAAGTAGGTCAGGACTACCACGTAGTCAGAATGTGCCAGGATGCTCTGCGCCGTCTTGGACTCTCATCATAGCACATTGAGGGAAGTATCGTGCCCATTTTACAGATAGAAAAGCTGCTTCCAGGAAGAAAATGATAAGAGAATAAAGGCAGAGGAGGCTTCCTGGGACCATCTAAGAAAAGGGTGAGGTAAGAGTCTGTGAGAAAAGCATCTGATCAGTTCCACTAGGTGACCCTCCCACAAGAGATTCTGAACCAGGTGTCACACTGATGTGCGTTATTTCACGTTAGACCCCACTTACTTCCTTCTTAAAAATCAGCAAAAATAAAAATAAAAATGCAACAAACAAGGAGAGCTAGATAACTGTTTTGGCGTCAACAAGAGTGGAAGGTAGAAAAATGAGGGCTGGGCGTAGGGGGCGGTTAGGCCCAGTGGCTCTTCCTCGGGGGCTGGTCCCGGTGAGGGAACAGGCAGAGCAAGCGGATGTGCAGGGCTGCCCTTCTGAGTGGCAGTGGGTGAGCAGCCCTGGAGCCTGGAGTGACGAAGGATGAGTTGGGCCTGGGGGTTGACCAGCGAGAGAGCGTGTTTCCTGGAGGCATCTGACGGGGGTTTGAGCCATCGGGGGGGGGGGGTCACTTTGACCTCACGCTCTGCACTCCGTTTCAAAGGTGGCTCTGTAGAGTCTGAAGGAAGGGCACAGAGTCTCCTTGGGCGACGTCAGCGCGGTCTGGAGGCAGGGCCCACTAGCCTGGGGTCCCCCAGGGGTTCATCCTGAGAGGTCGGCTGTGCTCGAGGCCAGAGTGTTTGCTGCAGCTGCTTTCAAGTCTATCTGCCATGCTTTTCCTGTGGGTTTTCCTGTGGGCAGCCCACCCTCACGGGCACAGCCTCCTCTTCATAAGATACCAGGAACCTCTGTGGGTGATGTGATTCATCATCTCTATAATCAGGAACGGCCTGTCATCGGTGTGGTCCCTGTCGTGGACGATGGGGGAGGCCACACGTGTTCTAGCTCTCCCGACACTCCCTTCCCTCCCACGCGAGTGGGCAGGTGAGCGCGAATGATGCGAGGATCGGGGTAGCCTTCCATCTGCCCTAATTCATGAAGGAAAAGTAAGTTACAAACAACGACGTAGCCGTTATCAGTCACAAATTACTTACGACAGCCCCAGTAACGGATTGGGGACCTGGCGTACGGAGATGCTATAGGAGAAGGGTCTGGAGACTGAGGTGCACCCGTCAGCACCAGCACAGCTTGGGCATGAGGCCAGACTGACCACTGGACTTTGGGGGCCAGAGGGACCATCTATAACCCGGTCTTCATTGCCCACCACCCCCATCACCTCAGTCACCCCCGCCTCCAAAGAGTGAAAGGGCTTTTTCAGGAGCTGCAGGTGATGCTGAGGCCATCCTTCTGTGGAAGATGATTGGCCCTCTCTCCACGGACACGGCCGCTGCAACGCATGGTCTAAAGAGTAAACCGCCCTGGGAAACTGGCCGAGAGTCTGTGACAAGGAGGGGACGGACAGACTCAGCTTCCTGGTCCCCGAGCTCCTCCTCGCTGCCCCCTCCCAGGTCCCCAAGGAGGTGCTTTGGCTTGAGGCAGCAGCAGGGACCCAGGTGGAAGCCCGAAGGTTAAGAGGAGCGCCAAGAGATCCCCAAGACTCGTTCACTCATTTCTTATATTGATACATTATGCGCCGAGATGAGGTAGAGAAACAAGACAGTCCATACTGTCAAGGAGCACGCGGTCCAGCACGTGTAATGCCAGAGGGGAGTGGAAGTGGATAATTGCGATGCGATGTCTCAAGCGCCATAAGGGGTGGCAGTGTCGTGGGAGCCTAGAAGATGGACTAACTTCAGCCCTAATGAATCAGGAAAGGTTTTATACAGGTGGGGACATTTGACCTGGGTCCTGAGAGGTGGGTAGGAGTTCGTGCCGTAGAGAAGAGGGAACATTCTAAGGAGGTCGTGTGCAAGGGAATGGAATGTTCAGGAAATATGTAGGGGTCAACACGACCCAAGAAAATAGTACACAGAGAGGGAAAGGAAAGAGCTAGAGAACGGGGAGAGAGTGAGGCTGAGGTGGGGTGGGACCCAGCAGGAAGAGGGAAGGGCCGGCAGGTTCTCCCAGGGATCAAGGTTTAAGGAGGAGCTATTACCAGCAGCCGGCTCTCCCAGCAGCTCTAGGGTGTGTGTGTGTGTGTGTGTGTGTGTGTGTGTGTGTGTGTGTGTCCCTCCGGGTGCAAGTGAGGAAGCAGAGGGCCGGAGCTCTGGGAAGGAGGGAAATAGAGACAAGATAGGGTTTTCGTTTTCCCACTTCCTCTGTTGTACATCTAGTTTCTTTTGGGCGCTTTTGTCCCCTTTCCCCAGTTTCAGAGCGAGGTTGAGGACAGCCCCGTGCTAAGTGAGGCCTCAGCCTGGACGCTGCTGGCCCAGTGCACGGGGGCGACGTCCACCGCAGAGCAGACGTGGCCAGAATGTCCCAGCCTAATGGGAGGTGCAAGAGGGCAGCGTGTGGGTCTGTCTCCTGCGGGTTTTCATCGCTTTTTATTCTCGGTTTTTCCTGCCATCTTGTGGTGGATTCTGGTACTGCAGCCCCCTCCCCACACCTCCCTTCCCGCTGCTCCCGGAAGGATGCTGCCCTGGGGTGGTCGTGGGCAGGGGTGGCTCGGAGCTGGCGTGAGAGGGGGAGGGTAGCAAGGCAATAGCGCCCACTGGCACCGGCCTCCCTACCTCGGGGAAAAGAAGCTTCTGGAGACGGCGGCTGCGGCCTCCAGGGCCTCGGGAAGGCCGTCCTTGTTTGTACCAGGAGGATGGCCATTTGTGAAGAAGACAGATGCGGGCAGGCGGGAGGGCGGCGAGTGGGGAGGAGGCCCGCACAGAGGACTAGCCGGGAGGTCACTCCCGACTCGAAGTCTACCCAGACAGTTAACCAGTCTCGGGTCCTCGTGCTCACGCAGGTTCTGGTTCCTGAAAACATTACTGGCACTAAATGCCATGTTCGTCGCGGTTCACCACAGAAACAGAAAGTGTTGGAGATATTTTAAGCGGGGCGGGTTTCACAAAGGGAATTTGGTGCTTCCAGAATCATTTGAAAGGCTGGTGGAGTGAAGGTCAGGGAACAGCACCTCTGGGTTTCAGGAGGCCAAGAAGTTACAGAAGTGGCTAGAAATCATTGCGATGGCTTTGATTGCCCACAGCACAGGGGTCAGAGCCCCAGGTCTGCCCTCTGCCAGTGCTCGTGCCCATCCCCACAGCTGCACCTGGCCGATAACAGCTTCTCCTCGGATTTACCCGCCAGCTGTCACGTGCCCTTCTCCCATCGGCGGGATCTCAACCGGGGCGCGGCAGGCGGTGGCATGTCAGAAATGCGTTTTCCCAGCTTGCAGCCAATGCAATAGCAGGGCGAGCCGAGGGTGTCAGGGGCCAAGACGCAGTATCGGACACAGACTTTTAAATATGGACGATAATAATAGCATCAATAGTTCCTTCAGCCGGCTGCCGTGTGGCTGAAGTTAACCCAGAGCGTGGCATGTGGTAAACCTCGATAATCGCTCGTTTACACAGAACTGCCAGAACTGAAGTCAGAATGGCTCGCCATTCTCCTGTCTAACCCTTGTAAGGGAACGGGCCGCCTCTGAGCTGCGGGGTCCAACCCGCCCGCCTTAGTCAGGATCCTTCCTTTACCCCTCCTGGGTCTGCCTGGCGTCAGATCCGCAGTCAGCCTCATTCTGGCGCAGAGGGCTGGGCGGACATTTAGGAAAAAGGTGAAGGTTCTCAGGGAAAATCAGGGACTCGTGCTGAGTATTAAATTGGATTCCCTGTGCTGTGCCGATTTGAGGACGTCATCTTAAATGGACCAACGACGGTCAGAGCCTGGTCAGTTCCATCATGAAAACACAAGTTGGAGCTCGGCCACGCACCCCTGTCCAAAATGGAATCAGCGAACCTGGGTCGCGTCTCTGCTGCCTTGCGCTCAGATACCCCGAGCAGCCTGTACCAGGAAAGAAATAGGGCACAGCTGAAATCCAAAAGGGAAAGGAAACGGGCTAAGATCCATGGGGAACAATGACGAGTTCTTCATCCGTCTCCTGCCCCAAATAGCTCCGCTCTCCTTCCCCACTGGTGTTTACATGTGTTCCTTGCCTGGCAGCAGATGCCACCAGGCCTTAAACTGGGTCACAGAGGGCGGTGAGGGACCGACCAGGCCCTCAGGCCACGTCCTCCCCTGCCCTCACTCCCCAGAGGCTCCAGCCTGGAGCGGCAGAGCCCGGACCCCAGGTGGCCCCTGCCCTCCAGGCATCCTGGCGGGGTCCCTGCTGCCCAGAGCCACAGCCGGCGAGGGGGTCCTCTGTCCAGCCTGTGAGGGGGCAGAGGGGTCGGCGCTGGGTGCTGTGCAGCCTCCCCGCCCCCTCCTGTCCCGCCATCCCCTCTCACCGCAGCCAGGCGCCAATCCCCTCAGGGACCCCAGCCTCCCCAGGGCAGCCGGGGAGCCACACGGCCCTGCTGCTTCCCCTGCAAACAGGGTGGCTTCACACAGACCCACAGAGCCCAAACCTGGGCTCCCGACACCCACGGGGGCAGAGGTGGTGTAGAGGGTAGAGCATAACTTACAGTCAGAACCAAACCCAATCAAACCCAACCCGGATTTCAGACCCCAGCACCCTGGGGCACACGAAGGGAGATGGCTGCCCAGAATAACCCAGCAGGGAAGTGGCCGAGCCCGGGCCCCAAGGACCGCTGCGCACCCCCAGCCACGTGTCTGCCCCTCCCATCCTGACCTCCTGGCCCTCCTCCTTCCCGGGATCCCTGCGCTTCGGGTCTTCATGGCGCCTTTCCCTCCACAGGTTCTGTCAGAGCACGGCTTTGGCCTGATCACCACCGACATCCGCGAGGGACAGACTTTCTACTACGCAGAGGATTACCACCAGCAGTACCTGAGCAAGATCCCCAACGGGTACTGCGGCCTCGGGGGCACCGGAGTGTCTTGCCCGCTGGGTATTAAAAAGTAAAAAGTAATTTCTCCCCACATGTTCAGCCCTTGAGGTCACAGCAAAAATGCTTCCAACAAATCAGGCAATTCTTTTGTGGTTCATTCACCATCAGGTGCTTTTTGAAGTGCACAAAGGCATTCATAAAAGTCTGCTTTATTGCGGTGTAATTTACATGAAGTGCAGTGGCAAGCTGATAACACGTAATTTATCTTCTAATAAGTTATGGTGGGAGGAGAGCTGTGAAATTTTTTGGCTCATTTGGTGTCTGAACGAGAATAATGAATAATCAGTGTTCACCCTTCTTGTGCCTGGGTGCCTGCCGCGGGAACCAAGCTGGGAGATCGTTGGAGGGGATAGGGCGTCCTTTATCTGTGCCCTGTCCCACCTCACAAGCCCTCCTGCCCTCCAGTGCCTTAAAATTTGCAAATATTTATAGCCACAATGCATCATTCACTGAAATACTTCGCCCAGCTGATCCTATACGTGTGTAAAGGGCTTTCTCTCTCTTTTCGGCCCTCCTTGTGGCAGAGAAGAGATGTGAGTTAGCTTGATGAATTTTAACGCTTTGCTCACAGCTATGAGAAGTGCTTGTTCTAATAAAAGTCTACAGTCTAATAATACAAACTGTCTGATATCTCATCTGTCTTTTACTTGTTTAGGTAGGATATTTCTAAGTATTGCAAGATAAACTTTAGAGCTCTCAAAGAGCTTGCGAGGGAAAAAGTCTTAAGAATCATTTTCCCCCAAACAGGAAATCTGATTGAAATCTTTAGAAAACAGGTACACCTCTAGCTTCTTGCAACTTTAGTAATAACAGCTGTTTTCAACATGCCAATTACAGCCGTCACATCAGGGGCTATTCTAGAGAGCAGACACATGGAATCCCTGCCCTAAAGAGTCTTTATATTCAAGACCAGGGGTGGGGGAAGTACACAATAAACAGGTAAACACATGAATAAGTAAGATAATTGCTGGTCCTGAGAAATGATAGGAAGATGGTGAATAGGGCAAGATGTTAAGTTGTGTCTGCGTGCTAGGATTTGTGTTGAGAGCTGTGTTAGCCACGCTGGTTAGGGGAGGTGGTGAAGCGGTGAGGTCTGTAAGGTGGTGACACGTAAGTTGAGAACTGAATGATCTGAACAATGCAAAGGAGAAACGGACACACGAGTTGGGAGAGGAGAGCGGAGCTCTGGGGGCAGGAGATGGACTAAGAAATAAGACATGGTTCCCCCTGGATATAGCCCATTTCCTTCTTTTCCCTCTTGGAATTCTGCTGTGCCCTAAACACCTCGAGAATACTTAAGTGGAGTAGCTATCCCTAATCCCTGTCAGCATCCCCACTGTGGTTGCTTGAAGGAAGAGCTTTCCAAATACAAGGACCAGGAAGTATAAATGGCCCAAGACAGGGGGATTTTGTGGTGTTTGAGAAACAGAAAGGCCAGTGGTGCTGGAATAGTGTGAATGAGGAAGGTATTGTGGAGAAGTATCTCAGAGAGGTAGGAAGAGCCAGACCATGCAGAGTCTTCTAAGGACATGTTAATAGGATTAAAAAATTTTATTCTAATTTATCCCTCCCCCACCCCCCTTCCCTTTGGTAACCGTTAACTTTGTTCTCAAAGTCTGTGAGTCTGTTTCTGTTTTGTAAATAAGTTCATTTGTGTCATATTTTAGATTCCACATATAAGTGATATCATATGGTATTTGTCTTTCTCTTTCTGATTTACTTCACTTAGTATGATAATTTCTAGGTCCATCTATGCTGTTGCAAATGGTATTATTTCATTTTTTTATGTCTGAGTAATATTTATATATATATACATATATACATATATATATATATATATATATATATATATATATATATATACACATACACATACACACACACACACACCCCACATCTTCTTTATCCATTCACCAGTTGATGGACATTTAGGTTGCTTCCATGTCTTGGCTATTGTGAATAGTGCTGCTATGAACATTAGAGATTTCTCCAGACATATGCCCAGGAGTGGGATTGCAGGGTCATATGGTAGCTCTATTTTTAGTTTTTCGAGGAACCTCCATACTGTTCTCCATAGTGGCTGTATCAATTTACATTCCCACCAGCAGTGTGGGAGGCTTCCCTTTTCTCCACACCCTCTCCAGCGTTTGTTATCTGTAAACTTTTTAATGATGGCCATTCTGACTGGTGTGAGGTGATACCTCACTGTAGTTTTGATTTGCATTTCTCTAAGAATTAGTGATGTTGAGCATCACTTCACGTGCCTGTTGGCCATCTATGTCTTCTTTGGAGAAATGTCTATTTAGGTCTTCTGCCTATTTTTTGATTGGACTGACAAGGGCGTCATTTCCAACATATACAAATAGCTCATACAACTCAATAACAACAACAGAAAAACCAATAAGCTGTGTGTTTCTTTCCCACCTCATCTCTAGGACATTTCTTCGTCAGTGATTTCCTGATCGTGAATCTCAGCATTGTTACTCATGGTCTCTGAGAGCCCAAAGCAGCAGGTACTGAGGCTCTGAACCAGGTAGACGCAAAGGAAGGTAAAGAACAAGGACCCTTCTAGAGATCAAGTCTGCAGGTCTCAGGGATGAGCTTACAAATGAAGGGGAAGCAAGGAGCTGTAATGTTTCTCATTGCAGGAGCAAAGGAAATGAAAGAAGCTGTGGAAGATATCTGCTTGTGAGAGAGGGAGAGAATAGGCCTTCTGTTTCAGAGATCCTTGTCATACCCCTCCCTGTGGAAAGATGCTCCACCCAAACTTTGGAGAGGCCTCAAGCTGAAGTTGGTGACCTGCCTGAGTCCCAGGGGA
Organism: Pseudorca crassidens; assembly: GCF_039906515.1. NCBI lineage: Eukaryota > Metazoa > Chordata > Mammalia > Artiodactyla > Delphinidae > Pseudorca > Pseudorca crassidens. The sequence goes on from NC_090302.1 coordinate 107,230,496, forward strand.
ACCATAGGCCTCTGAGTGGGTCCCAGGTATATTTGAAGCGCTCCTATAGGTATATGATTATTTCAGGCACAGCTATTCATATGAGAATCCCTCCTCGCAACCTGCACCCCACCCTTGACCTTACCCCCCAGACTGAGAAGGACACTTGGTTGTGAGGCAATGCAGTGTTTAATCATGGGGATAATAGAAACATCACAAAATACAGTAACAAGATGGCCCAGGGTGATAGAAGCAAACTTTCCCTGGAGTCCGGTTCATGCTTGTAGGGCCTTTTTGACAGCTTCGTCTCCTTCTCAATCCATGACAGATAACTAGACACCTTCGTGTATACTCCAGGTAGTTTCTTCCGGCCGCAGCCCACTCCCCAGCTGACAGTGCCCAGCTGGTACCATTTGCTTGTGTTGGTTTTTTTCTGGCAAACCAGAGGCCCCCCCACTGTCACCCCAGGAGAGAAGAGTTGTTTGGGAGTGGAAGGGATGGTGGCAAGTTGCTCTTACAGCCTGTTGAGGGGTGGGCGCCTGGCGCGAGGCACAAAGCACTTCTGGTGTCATTGGAGGATGGGTGGATGTTTCTACCTTTGATGGGCTCTCCAACAACATGCCTATACTCCCAGCTCTGTGACTGTCAGAAAAGGGAGCGAACAGTTTGGTCAAAAGCAATGGTGATGAATGACAATTTGGTCAAAAAATAAATATCCATCATCATCATCATCCTGTGACATGCATTCATTCTGATATACCAAGGAGTGCTTTTCTAATCCGTTCTGCCTCTAAGCACTTTTTTGTTTTTTCAGAATTCTTTCAATTTCCCCAGAAAGACCTCATTTTGCTCTTCCTGTGCTGTTTACGATAGCAAAAAGTAAAAACTGAAACCCAGACTCCATTATGCTTTATACTAGGTCATTGGTTGAAGACAGCAGGCGTACAGACTGTATACACAGAACACAAAACATCAATTTTTAAACAATTTACACATTTTAAAGCATTACGGAAGAGATTGCCAAACAAGCACAGGTGGAGCAGACGCCATTGACATGAAAATGAAGGGATCCACTACCTTTCACACCCCCAAACCTTTGGGACCATTTAAAATTTTCTATTAAAGAATAACGTATCTTCAAAAAAAAAAAAAGAAGAATGTATCTTCATCAAAAAATCGGAAAACTGGGGTATGGGAAAAGAACATGAAGAATACCCCTAGTTATATAAGTAAATTTATATATAAGCACACACACACGATTGTGTATAAGAAGAATTTTCAGGTAAGATACAGTTAACATTGCTTCTCTAGGGAGTGAACAGGAGAACAATTATAAGAGGTAAACTTCCTCTTCACTGTACACCCCTCTGTACCCCTGGAATTTTCTTTACTGTGTACTGGTGAAATAAACCACATTTCTAATTTCAACCATGCAGAGGCAACTCTTTAGCCAAATGTAAATTTCCACATCCTCATGTATGCAAATACGTCATTATTATTTTACAGAAATAGAATCAGGCGGTACATAGTGTCTCACAGCTTACGAAGATCTATTTTTGAAAATATTAAGTAACACATAGAAGAGTCAGAAAGAAGCACTATTTAATGATACGCCAAAAATACAAAACAAACAACAGTGCCCCCCAAATAGGGTGTGGGTTTATTTGGTTTTTTTAAACCAGATTGTTATCATGAGCAAATTGCTGTGCCCATCAGCTTCCTTTGAACCAAACTGTTCTTCATCCAGTTCTTTGAAGTCATTGGAAATTCCCATGACCTTTCTTTAAAATGAAGAATGACACTCGCTTCTCTAGGGATGATGAGATCTACGTGAAAGACGTACAGTTAAGAATTTAAATTTCTGGAGCCAAACAGACCTTGGTTCAGATCCCAGGGTGAATACGTGGTTGAGAGAATGTGAAATTTTTCTTCAGCGTTTTGAGGCTCATTTTTAGGCTGGTGGTGATTGTACCTCTCCCGCAGGACCACGGTGTGAAGGTAAGCACATGACACCTATAAAACACTATGCCTGGCCCTAATACATGGCAAGCCTGTACTCCCCGGCGGCTCCCACCATTTTTGTGGTGGATGAACCAGGCACATCTGGGCGGGGCCGTGCTGGGCTGCTGGCTTGGGAGCCCGGTTTCTATTGGAACCCAAAAGATGGCTCTCACCCCTGAAGTCAGCGTGCCTTGGTTGGAACTTGGTGTCTGTAATTGACCTTGCTGGTATGTCTTCTGCAAGGCTGTCAGCTTTCCTGGTCCTCCTTTTCCCATCTAAAATAGGCCTGCTTCCTAGAGCTAGTTTGATGTATTTGTGGAAGCAGTTTGTATGCTCTTGAGCACTGAACAGATGTAAGAGATGATGATGGAGAAAACAATATTCGTAGTGTTTACTGTGACCCTCCTCTGCACTATGCTCCTCTGAATGCTTTTGTGTATTGACTCATTTAATCTTCACAGCAGTCCTAGGAGGACTCTTAGTAGTCCCATTTTACAGATGGGGAAATCTGAAAAGGCACAGGCACAGAGGGGACTCCAGGCGGTGAGTAGAGGAGCTGGGAGGGAAGCTAAGGGAGCCTGCAGCCCTAACCACTGGACTGCACAGCCGGCCTTTGGTTACAGAGCATCCCTCCCAAATTCATGTCCACCTGGAACCTCAGAATGTGACCTTACTTGGAAATACGATCTGTGCAGATGTAATTAGTTCCATTAAGATGAAGTCCTATGGGATTAGCATGGGCCCTACTCCAATAACTGGTATTCCTATCAGAAGAGAGCAGAGGAGACACACGCATACAGGGGGGAAGGCCTGTGAAGATGGAGGTACAGACCGGAGGGCTGCACCTACAGGCTAAGGAACGCCCAGGGTCGCCCGCAACCACCAGAAGCCAGAAAAGGCAAGGAAGGATCCTCCCCTAGACCCTCCAGAGGGAGCATAGCCCTGCCGATGCCTTGATTTGGGACTTCTGGCCTCTGGGAGAGAGCACGTTTCTGTTGTTTTTTTTGTATTTTTGTGTGGTACGCGGGCCTCTCACTGTTGTGGCCTCTCCCGTTGCGGAGCACAGGCTCCAGATGCTCAGGCTCAGCGGCCATGGCTCACGGGCCCAGCCACTCCGCGGCATGTGGGATCTTCCGGGACCGGGGCACAAACCCGTGTCCCCTGCATCGGCAGGCGGACTCTCAACCACTGCGCCACCAGGGAAGCCCACGTTTCTGTTATTTTAATCCACCTCCTATCCAGAGGAGAAAGAAGGCAGCCAGGTAGCCTGGCACTGCTGGCCAGCTTTCTGGGTCAGCCCCTCTCCAGACCATGGAGAAGCTATGTTACCTTGCAGGTGTCCTTCCCACCTTGAAGGTCCCCGGCGCACAGCATGCTCGTCGTGAGCAGAGGCGTCATGGGGAAGCATGTTTCCCAGTCGATCAGCTGGATGTTGACTTTCCAGAGCACTGTTTCCATACTTCGCTTAGGAACTGACCCAAAGAAGCAGCAGATGGGGAAAGAACCCTGAGCTCAGCGTGGTCCCTTTGGAGGACCCACCCACATCATGTCTTTTCACCTCAACAACAAGGGAACTGCTCTGTGGCCCTGGCAATGACCCAGATTTGGACTGGGTGAGGAGGGGGTAGGAGGGGTGTCCGGGAGACTCTTGAGCCCACCCTCTCTGAATCAAGAGCTCCTAGGACTGGGTCTCTACTGGATTTCAGCCTCAGTGAACCATTTTCTCACCCTGCCAAGGGTGCCAGGTTCCAGCAAGGGTCCTAAAAAGGAGTTTCATTCAAATCTATGAGGATGTAAAGAGAACCCACGATGACAAGTTCTGTCCTGGGACCCACGGCACAAAAAGATGGGCTTGAAGCTTGTGTCGGGGTCCTTGAGGAGTTCACTGCCTGTGGGCTCTAGCTGAGCCCAACTCCTAGAATGTCCACTTCCGAAGATGGGGATGTGTTCCTCTTTGTATGTTGCTGACTCCCCGGAGCCTACAACACTGCCTGAATCATAGAGGAGTTTCAAAGAAAATGAGGTAAATGAAGCATGGGGAACTCTAAGTTAAGAAGGTGGCCTTGTTTGCGAAGCTATTGAAAAGCTTCTAAGGGCAATTCCCAAGGAGGAATCTAACACAGCTCTGAGTTTTGGGACCACGTGGGAATCCACGTAGAGCCATTTGGGTGCCTCCTTGGAAGAGCAGTACTGAGTGGAATATGATCTTTCCTGCTCTGTTGATTATGGCGAAAGTCACGTTCACCAAGAAGGAAGACAAAAGGACCCCATTTTGTGGGTTGGCTGGGCAAACTGGCAGGAGTAGGTTACAGGTTAACTCTAGAAGGACAAATTTACATTCGGTTTATCCCCTCCTCCTTGGCCTGGACCTGTGGGTTTCAGAGATTTTAGCCACAGAGCCCTTTATCACAGGGGGCAGAACTGGCACCATCAATTGGAACGGAGCTGCTCTGGCTGACATTGGCGTGGACTTCCCAGAGCCCAGCCCCTTTTCCCATTGGTATGTCCCTCCACATTCCTCCAAGCCACCCTGAAGCCTCTGAACACCTCTGCCTGGGTTTTCCCTGAGGCCCTGTTTAGGGTTCCTGTTTCACAACATGGACCTAAAACTTGCTACGTGCGCTCAGGGAGGATGGCTCCCATGTGGACTGAGCAGAAGGGTCATCGTGGGACCTTAGTTGAGAACCGGAAGCGCCCAGGTCCACGAGGCTGACCTCCTGAGGCCAGCAGAGCCTCCAGACTTTGCTTCTCATTGCAAACCTCAGCCAAGGTGCCACCCCACCTCCCCGTTGGGCTATAGTAACTTACTAGTAGTGCCCCATCCAGTCTCCCAGCAGTTTCTCCATCTCTCTGTGTCAGTGACTTCTGAAAGGCAGATGGGTACCTTCTTGACACCCAAGTTCGGTGGGGATTTGAGCAACAGCAAAGCAATGTCATTAATGTAGAACCAGCTGTCAAAATAATAGTGAATAATTAGCTTGTCCACTTTTATCTTTGTCAGGTTTTCGGTGTCAAGATTTCCTTTACCATGTACGACCTCCAAGGTAGATCTTATTCCAAAACAAAAGAAAGAGAAAATAGGTAAGTGGTGGGAGGGTGAAAGGTGAGCCTTAGGAGAAAATACCTGCACTCATGTGAGACTGTGATCCTGAGAGCATCTGCGGCTCTGCACCTGACACGGAGCCAGGGGGGAGGAGCCTGACCTGAGTGCCTAGCCTGCCCTCTGGCCAGCCAGCTCTTGCCCTGACAGCTCTTTGCTTGGGCAAATTCACTTGTAAATTTCATCAACAAATGTCTGGGAAGCCATACTATGGCATAAGTAATTGAGGGACTTGATTTGCAAGAAAAGCTGACTGGCGATATCACAGACACCTTGGAAGTTTTGCAAAAATATCTTGTACACTGGGACTCAGCACCTTCTGCCATGCAGCCGGGCCTGGCACCCTGCCCTCAGGGCCTAATCCTTCTATGATTTCCCCAACTCCGTGATCTCTGTCAGCCCACTCTCTCCCTGAGTGAGAGCAAATGCTTAGGAAGGGACTCTAGGAGTTTGGACCAGGACTACACGCACCTGGCAAAATGCTGAGAAGCCCAAGGAACATTTGCGCTGCAATGTAGGTCCCACACAGCAAGCCATGCAACACCCTAGGAGGAGAACGGTTTCTTTCCACCTGCAAAGTGTGATATTTAACACAGGTGTCTCCCTCCTGGTATTTTGTTTTATGGCTGATGAACGTGAATAATAGGCATGTCGGGGCAAATATTCTACCACACTGGTATGAAAAAAAAAATTCTATCTGCAACACTTACTTATTTTTGTTTTTGAAGCAATGGGCTGCAGTTAGAATCCACCACACACTGAGGATCGATCCTCCACAGAGATGATTCCCACTGTCAAGGATACGCGTCTGCCATGGGAAATCTACAGTGTCTGCAGGCACCCCGCCTATGATATCCAAAGCTTCTGACTTCTCAAAACTGTTTATCCTTTGGCCACATTTCACTAAGAGCAGAAAGAAGGAAGAGGGAGGAGAGACCCAGCGCCCAACCGTCAAGGTTGGTTGGCTTGGAAGACACTTAAGTATGATGCCCCTTTCTCACCCCCCAGCACACAGACAGCAGTGACTCAGCCAGTTTACTACCAGGTGGGAGATCCGTCAAACAAAAACAATACCCTGCACACCTACCAAGGGCACCACAATTACGAGATTGTGCTTTTGGGTGCCTTCACCGTAGTTGTGCTTCTTGGAAGGGTCTCCTGGAAGGGTCTCCGTCTGAGGGCCTGTGAGGAAGGGCACACAGCCACGAGCCCTGGGGCCGGATCTTGCTCTTGCACCCTAGTGGGGAAGCCCAAGGGAAATTGACCAGCCCCTCCTTTCCCAGCTGATTCCTGCATTTTCTGTTGTGATTTATGCACACCACCATGTTTCACCCAGTTTTAATTCTAAAGATCATCCCAGCTGCACCTTGAGAGAAATTTAAATTTTGGCATTTCCTATGTGATAGGATTGTTTTGACAGCTTCTAGTGGGTTTCCAACATCATTTGAGGAATGGGAAACAATAAACATCATAAAATCTAAAATGTTGACTGCTTACTAGTTGCCAGGCACCATTCTGTTCTAAATTAATTAATTCTCATAAAAACCTCACAAGATAGTTGAAATTATCATCATCTCATTTTAAAGGGTAGACAAAAAAGGCAAGTTTAAGGTTAGGACAACTGGCCAAGACCAACAGCTAATAAATGACTGAGCTGAGATTTGAACTTAGGCAGTCTGTCTGTGGAGTCTGTTCTCATAACCACTGGGCAAACTGCCTAAGTGTTAACCATACTTACACCTGGGGAGAAAAGTCCATGACATTCATGATATTTCACAGAAGAGTCTCATTTGAGAGGTATATCTATTCAAACCGTCTCTACGGCACACGTGGTACCATCACCACACACCATATAGCCAACAACCTCATCACCACACAGCCTCGCCACCATGTATGTCCCCACCACACGTCACCATCAAGCACACCACTCAGCACTACACGTTTTACCGCCGCCATTGCACATCGGCACCACCACCAGTCACCACCACTGCTGCCTCTCATCTCTGCCTTTGGGTTTCTCTCCTCCGACTTCCCGGGCCCTTCAGCTCCCCGGAAGTGCTCTGCTTCTTCCCATCTCGGAGCTCTTCCCCATGCTCCTGCCAGAAAGACAGGCTCCTCCCTCATCTGTCTTGCTCCTCTTTGCCTGTGTAACTCCTGTGTATCCCTCAAATCTTAGCTCCTTCCTTGCCTTTTAAGATTACACCAGCTACCCTCAGTGTAACTTTCTTACTCAACACCCCACCTTCCCCTCAGGACACTAGCAACAGTGCTGAAGCATTTGTGAAACTGTTAAAGTCTACTTCCCCCATTAAACTGTAATCTCTGTGAGGGATTCCCATTGCTCCTGTCAAGGAAGACCACACATTGTAAGGAACCTGCAGCCCAATCTCAGATGAAAAGCTTGAATTTTCAGAGCCAACAAGGGAATCTTGGACTTAATATACAAGAAAACAATGCTGGATCTCTGGAAAATTTTTTAAATAATTAAAATAATAGTTTATGAATATTTAAACAGAATTACCAGTGATTAGTAGTCAAATTGGCTTAATAATTTAAAAGCCCCATATATTAATCTTTTGCTCCATAATGAGAGCCACTTACTGAGCACCTACCGTGAGTCAGCCTCTGTACTGTGTGTGAGAGACACTTAATAATGCCAGCAAACCTCTGAGCTGTGGTTTATTATCCCCATTTCACAGACGAAGAAACAGTCTTGGAGAGATCACGTGATTGCTGAAGACCATTCAGCTTACAAGAGACAGATGGGGATCTCTCGGGCAGGTATGTCCGGTTCTAAAGCCCAGTTGTTTATTCATCTTGCTCGTAGCTTGCATGGTATGTCTGTATTTCGGCAAATCATCCACTCAATTCTTTGAGAATCTTATTTGGCTAAAATGTTGGTATGCGGTTTGGATGATTTCTCTCTAAGGCGAACATCAAACTGGCTGAGATATTACATCTAAAGCCTTGATCACTGACTGTATCCCGGAAGGGAGGCTTTCTGAGTGAGGTGGGAAGAAGGTTTCACCTGGAGCTATCTGATTGGTGGGCAGTGGCAGCCTGCCACCCTCTGTGTAGAACAAGATGTTCAACACAAAAGGGAAAGCAAGATCTGTTGGCATTTTCTGCTGACGGTTCGGAGGTGTTGGAGCGGCAGTAGGATACCAGGCCAAGCTGGTACTAACAGATGCCTTTAAAACTTAAATGGGTAGAAAGTCGTCTTACACTTGGGGAAAAAAGTGCATAATCATGACACAAAACTGAGCAAGAACTGATATTTAATAGATTACAGAATAGAGATTGAAAACTATCTGATCACATCTGAGTCCTGGGCATGAACCGTCAATACTGAACTCAACAAGGACTAGAAATAAAGTCTTGCAACTCCAGTCAAAAAAAATAATAGATCCCAAACTCGAGGTTGTGAGAGGAGCTTTGACTTGGAAGTTTTTCATATGAAAATATCAACCACAAGATGCTGATGAGATGACCTGACCGATAAGCACTCCACTTCCTAGACTGTAGCATTTGACGGTCGTTGGTCTGGGGCCTCGAGGTGTAAGAATAGCATTAACAAGTGGAGCGTGTTCAGAGGTGAGTAACTAGCATGTTGGGAAGCCTCATTATAGGGAACATAAAAGGTCGGGGCTTCAGACTCCTGCAGGGTTTTCTTAAAGACGTGGTATCAGACTTGCTCAGATCCAGTGTCAGTGGGTGAAAACCATATGTTGGCATGAAAAGATCTTACAGTATAAAAATTCTGCCATATTGTTACATTACACTTTGTTGGACATTACACAGAACTGAGGGTGACCTGGACAATCTGGGACCTGTGGTTAATTTAGGGGAGTCCCTGGGAGCCCGGGGAATTTGTATATTTTTCAATATAAAAATGCACTTCATAGAGTTCTCTATAGTGGAATAGGCTACCTCTAGGTTCTTCAGTTTTCTCACCTTAAAATGAGGGGACTCAATAAAATCATCTCTAAGGTTTTTCCCAGTTCTAAAATACTCTACTTTTACAGTTTAAAATGACGAGGGGGAAACATTTTTACTTAAATTACATTAATATAAAACATAAGGGGCTTCCCTGGTGGCGCAGTGGTTGGGAGTCCGCCTGCCGATGCAAGGGACGCGGGTTCGTGCCCCGGTCCGGGAGGATCCCACATGCCGCGGAGCGGCTGGGCCCGTGAGCCATGGCCACTGAGCCTGCGCGTCCGGAGCCTGTGCTCCGCAACGGGAGAGGCCACAACAGTGAGAGGCCCCCGTACCGCAAAAAATAAATAAATAAATAACTATTTTTATTAAAATTCTTACATATAAACATTGAAGCAAACTTTAGCTTCCTTATTCTGAATTTTTCCTTAAGAGGTATGTGATTTTCAGTACAACAGTTTAAATGCTGTATTGATATTGATGTCAGGCTGCCAGTGGTCATGCAGACTGAAACGTGAATGTATTTACATGAAAAGTCTTATGCAAGTCCAGAAGTTCTTCTATATTTTTACATGCTCAATGGCTCAACTTTGTTGAAAATTAGAATTGGGGCTGGCCTGGAAAAATAAGAGACCCATGGTTGTGAATCTTAGGAGAGTTCCTGGGAGCCTAAGGGGTTTATATATATAGTCTGTAGATAAAAAACCAAATGAAGTCTTAGGTCCGCCAGCACTCCAGATCAAACTCCTGGTGAGGGAGTTCAGAAATCTTCCCTTGCAAATCCCACTGCAGTGAAATCACTGCAGACTGTAGATTTTTGCCAAGTGACTGGTTGATCCAGACCCAGAGATGTGACCAAACAAATTAAGATAGGGAGGTCTCACCTCAGCTTTTTAGTTGAGTGTCTTCTCTTTGCCTGCACCATCAGGGTGTCTCAGAAATTCTTTTTGCCCCAAAAGACCCTTTCAATATATTGGTCACCATGAGAAAAAGAGAAGCATGATTGGAGAAACAACTCAAGTCTGCAGAAGGCACTGGTTTTAGCCTGGAAATTTCCTAGCTGGCAGGGTGCCTGGTGAAGAGGGAAGGAGTGAGATTTGGAGTCAGAAGTTCTGAGTCGGCTCCATTGGCTAGCTGTGTGACTTGGAGCCACTGATTTAACCTCTCTGAGCCTCAATGTCCTCATCTTTAATACAAAGATAAGTATTAACACAGTCTAATGCCTATTTTTTCATGTCACATTGATTTAGAGGGATGACATTTGGTTTCATTCTAGTTTGGACCAAGGAGAGAGAAGTCTGAGGTTTGCCCAAGACTTTTGGTTCAATCTGGGGTCATCTCTGGGCAACATTTCAGTGGGAGGATGTACCTGCTGGTCGTCTTCCTGCATCAGTGGCCATTCCTTCTCATACTTTTCTGCCAAATCCACCTCTTCTTCCAAAACTCACGGCTTAATCCTCAGACCACTTCTTTCTCTATGCACTTTGGCTAGAGTATCTCATCCTAGCCAGACTTCAAATATCATCTTTATACAGATGCTTTCACGTTTACCCTCTCAGGCCTCTCCACTGAGCTGCCAACCCATTAACCAACTGCCCTACTCAGTATCTCACAAGAACGTCTAAGAGGTGCCTCAAACTTGACGTGGCCCAAACTGAACTATGGAACCTGACCCCACTCCACATCTTTCTTGTAAGCCTTCCACAGTTCTGTGGATGGTACCACACCCGTCTGTTTGCTTAGGCAAGAGTTATCCTTGACGTCTCCTCTTTCCCTCACTCCCCACGAGCAGTGCATCGGTCAGTCCCATCAACTTTACCAAACAATGTCCTTCACCAGCCATCCTCTCCATCCCCCCTGCTATAAACGCATCCAGGCCGTCATCCTGTCCTGCCCACTAACTCGTCCCCCTCCTTCCACTCTTGCATCCCCACTCCTACACAGTCTATCCTCTGAGGCAGCCAGAATGTTTTCTCAAGCACCTCTCATTTCTCACTCTCTGAAGGCTTCCCACTGTGACCAGAATAAAATCCAAAGTCCTCACTGGGCCTTTACGAGCCCGTCTTTCTCCAGTGGCCCCTTCCCATTCACTCTGCCCCAACTTTACTGGCCTCTCTGCCTCTAAAACATACCCCGCTCACTCAGTCTCAGGGCCTTTGCACTTGCTGTCACTTCTGCTTGGAAATACGTCTCCTTCTCATCAGATGGGTCTCAGCCCAAGTCTTGTCATCTCAGGAAGGCTTTCCATGACCACCTCTTAGAACAGTCTCACCTCCCACCTGCAGACCTCCCATCGCATTAGCCTGTTTCATCTGCTTCATACCATTTAACAGGAGCTGGAATTAACTTATTTATTTATTCATTTCTATGTTTAATACTTCCCTCCCCTCACTAGATAGCAAAACTGCTTAAGGGTAGGAATTGAGTGTGTCATTCTCTGATATAAAACATCTCTCTCCTAAAACAGCTCCCAGCACGTGATAGAGGTTTGATATCTGTCAACCAGCAAACTGACAGCATAGCACGAGGCTCCATAAATTCTCCGGACTCAGGGAGATGAATCCATAGTGGGTATTAAGACGCTGCCGTCATTACAGTTCTATTATTTATGTTTTGCATTAGACCAGTTAGGCTCCACATGATCCTTCAGGATGTTTTCAAAGAGAAAGCAGCCGAGAAATTCCTTTTTCTGATCACACAGGGCCTTAAAGCTGCAGGACGTGGCTAGGTAGCATCTTCAGATGGACAGCTAGTTACCCCTCTCAAACGGTTTACTTACATTGGCCCTTCACTCTGGAAAACTCTGGTACCTAACATAGATGTTAAATACACAAACACACACATACAGACGCAGACACGACTTCTCCACATGTAACTTTAAAGTTGGGAGTGTGTGGGGAGCAATGGTCTGAAAGTCTGGTCCAGGGGCCCCAGCATCAGATTCACTGGCGGGGCCTTATTAAAAGTGCAGTTCCTCAGATCCCACCCAGTACTGCAGAATCGGCATCCTAGAGCTTGACCTTTTGAACAAGCTCCCCAAGTGATTCTCCTGGCCGCCTAGGAGAGAGAGCCCCGGAGAGGCACAGACCCAAGAACACCATGAGAGACCTACGTGCCAGGCCGCCGTGTGACCAGGGCAGCAGCAGGGCGACTGGCAGCAGAAGCACCGCTCTTCCGTCCCTCCGTCCTGTCATTGGCCCTGGTCTTTACTCAAGTCGATGGAGGAGCTTCAGGTGAGACTGCGCATATCCAATTCAGAAAGACGAGTCAGGGCCTCACTCTCTGTGTCTGCAGTCTCACAGCCCAGCCTGATGCCCAGGTCACAATAGGGCACTGGGTGGAGCCAGCACAGTCCAGACAAGGCAGCCAGGAGGCATCCTGGAGCAGGACCTGATGATTCCATGAGCCAACCCTTTGGGATGTGGAGGGCCGTGTGGAAGCAGGGGCAGAGGCAGTGGAGCGAGAGGACCTCACACCAGACGGGCTTCTGCAAATCAGGGCATCTCAGACTCACTAATGCATCAGGAAAAAAAAGAGTTGAAGGCCTTCCTCAGGAGAAGGGACCTGAGGCTGCTGGTCCAAACAAGTCAGGTGATACAGCAGAGCAAGCACAGACTCAGAATCCTACAGCAGAGAGCTCACATCACCAGTGGGACCTGAACTTTGAGCCTCAGATTACTCATCTGTAAAATGGGGTTAGTCATAATACTTACATCAATATATTGTTGGATTAGTGAGATAGTGCATGTATCTAGGACCTGGCAAATACCAAGCCCACGATTTAAATTCTCTACCAATTTCATGTCTTCCAGAAAAGGAAGGCACATTGACCAGCCGTTTCTATGAATAAGACGTGCATAAAATACAAAACCCATGCATAGATGGGCTGCAGGGTGGCTTTTGTTCATATATTTCATTCATTTGTTCGTCCACAAGGTGACCTAGCACTTTACAGAGCATTTTCTATATGCCAGGCTTGGAGAATGATGCAGAGATAAACAATATTTGTTCTCCATCTCCTAGAATCTGGGAGAGACATGTGAGCAGAGACACCACCTTAATACTCTGGGACAAGTGTATCACTGGGAGCTGCAGAGGGGCACCCAACCCAGTGTGGGGGGAGCACAGGTGTGTGGTGGGTGGGGAAAGAGGCCACCAGGGAAGATTCTCTAGAGGAAGAAATAAGCCCTGTCTGGGCTGAGTCAATCCACTGAGAGAGATGATGTTAGGGAAGGGCCAGAAGACATATGTTATGGGTTGAATGGTGTCCTCCCCAAATTCATCTGTTGAAGTCTTAACCTCTAGTACCTCAAAATGTGACCTTATTTGGAAACAGGGTCATTGCTGATGTAATTAATTAAGATGAGGTCATATGGAGCAGGGTTGGCCCCTAATCCATTATGACTGGTGTCCTTACAAGAAGGGAAAATTTGGATACATAAACCCACACAGGGAGAGCGCCATGTGGAGATGGGAGTTATGCTGCCACAAGGCAAGGAACTGCCAGAAGCTGGGAGAGAGGTCTAGAACAGATCCCTCCCTTCCGAGGGGGCACGACCCTGCCAACACCTTGATTTTGGACTTCTGGCCTGCAGAACTCCAGACAATAACTTTCTGTTGTTCTGAACGACCCAGTTTGTGGCACTTTGTTATGGCAGCCCTAAGGAACTAATACAGCATTCTAGATGGGCAGAAAATGTGTGCAAAGGTATGGGAACCGTAGGAAGTTTTAAGTTAAACCATATAGAGTTGCTGGTTTAGTAGCTCAAAAGTGGTCTAATACTGGCAAATTCGAATAGTTCAGACTAATACGTTGAGTTGGAATAATGTGCAAGATTGAGCAGTAGACAGGCCAATTTATTAAATAAAGTTCGACTCTGAATACAGTCTTCCCCAGTATACAGCCACAGATATATTCTCATGAGAAATCACCATGAACGTGACAGGTGTGTGGAGATCAAGTATTATTACTAAAGATTGGCAAGAGCTGTAGGTGTAAATGTTTTCCAGAATTCTATGCATAATGGACTTCCATTTTAGGGAAAATGACTATGGGACTTTTTCTTTTACTAGCTTTTTTAAGGCTTTACAATTTATTTTTAAAGCTCTTGGGGATATCCTATCAGAATAAGCGAACAGCAGATGAAATATTAGGAAGTTAGTTCATGTTATTCGATGTGGAGTTTTAACATAACAAGGATTTACTATCCATCTCATAGCTATAAGCAAAGCATTAGAATTCATCAACCTAACGTATCTTTTCTCTGCCAGGAGGGGGCCTGAAATGGGAGACACAGCCTCCTTATCTCTGTTCTTTAGAAAACAACACGAATTTGAGCTCAGCAGATAGAAACATTTCATTGCAGCTATAAGTGTTTGCAAACTTTGGGGCCCTGGAGGGCACATGTTCATATGAGGTGGAACAGGGCATAGATAAAGAATTCCCAAGGTCACCAGGCTTAACCACGTGGCTTCCATGGCTGGCCCCAGAGTTCTGAACAGGATAACACAGCATATGCATGATCTTCATTCAGATCCCAAAGAATCCCCAAATCTCCCAGCACATATGTGCATGAATTCACATTTTTATCAAAATACCATTGCATGAAGACACATGTCCACACCAAGACCCGTACACAATGTTTATGGTGTTTTTATCCATAAGTACTAAAAACTAACACCCTACGTGTCTGTCAGTTGAGTGGATAGCCGGTGGTCCATCCAGACAACAGCAATAGTCCTCTGCAATAGAAAGGAGCAGACCACTGACTGCAGACCACATGCTATAACCATGAACCTCCAGTGCCTTCTGCTGAGTTGAAGAAGCTGGATAACTGCTACCTTCAGTATGATGCACAGACAGGCAGAGATAGCACATCAGTTGTCACCAGGGGCTGGGACTTGGGGAAGGGGGTGAGTTCCAAGGGGCACCGCGGAACTTTCTGCGGTGGTGAAAAGTTCTGTGTCTTGACTGTGGTGGTGGTTACATAGCCATCTTGCACTTGTCAGAATTCGTGGACCCATACCCCTTAAAAAGGTAATTTACTAAATTTAAATTATATGTCAAAAACCAGACTTTTTAAAAATGCCTTTGTGCACTTCAAAAAGCCACTGTGAACCACAAAAGAATTGCCGGCTTTATTGAAAGTGTTTTTGTTGTGATCTCAAGGGCTGACCACGTGGGGAGAGATTCCATTTTAATTCTGGCTTAGTCTGCTCAGGCTGCCATAACAAAATACCATAGACTGCTGGCTTACACAACAAAAATTTATTTTCTCACAGTTCTGGAGGCTGAAAGTCCAAGATCAAGGTGACAGCCTACCCAGTTCCTGGTGAGGCCTCTCTTCCCTGTTTGCAGAACACTGCCTTTTCACTGTGTCCTCTTACGGCCTCAGTACAGGCTCATGGACGGAGAGAGACCACTCTGCTATGCCTTCTTGTAAGGACACTAATCCTATAGGATCAGGGCCCCACCCTTATGACCTCATTTAACCTTAATTTCTTCCTTAGTGGCCCCATCAACAAATACAGACACACTGGGAGATAGGGTTCCAGCATGTGAATTCTGGGTCCATAATAAATACTCCATGGGCAGGACACTCCGGTGCCCCCGAGGCCGCAGTACCCGTTGGGGATCTTGCTCAGGTACTGCTGGTGGTAATCCTCTGCGTGGTAGAAAGTCTGTCCCTCCCGGATGTCGGTGGTGATCAGGCCAAAGCCGTGCTCTGACAGAACCTGTGGAGGGAAAGGCGCCATGAGGACCTGAAGCGCAGGGATCCCGGGAAGGAGGAGGGCCAGGAGGTCAGGATGGGAGGGGCAGACACGTGGCTGGGGGTGTGCAGCGGTCCTTGGGGCCCGGGCTCGGCCACTTCCCTGCTGGGTTATTCTGGGCAGCCATCTCCCTTCGTGTGCCCCAGGGCGCTGGGGTCTGAAATCCAGGTTGGGTTTGATTGGGTTTGGTTCTGACTGTAAGTTATGCTATACCCTCTACACCACCTCTGCCCCCGTGGGTGTCGGGAGCCCTGGTTTGGGCCCTGTGGGTCTGTATGAAGCCACCCTGTTTGCAGGGGAAGCAGCAGGGCCGTGTGGCTCCCCGGCTGCCCTGGGGAGGCTGGGGTCCCTGAGGGGATTGGTGCCTGGCTGCGGTGAGAGGGGATGGCGGGGCAGGAGGGGGCGGGGAGGCTGCAGGAGCACCCAATGCCGACCCCTCTGCCCCCTCACAGGCTGGACAGAGGACCCCCCTCGCCGGCTGTGGCTCTGGGCAGCAGGGACCCCGCCAGGATGCCTGGAGGGCAGGGGCCACCTGGGGTCCGGGCTCTGCCGCTCCAGGCTGGAGCCTCTGGGGAGTGAGGGCAGGGGAGGACGTGGCCTGAGGGCCTGGTCGGTCTCTCACCGCCCTCTGTGACCCAGTTTAAGGCCTGGTGGCATCTGCTGCCAGGCAAGGAACACATGTAAACACCAGTGGGGGAGGAGAGCGGAGCTATTTGGGGCAGGAGACGGATGAAGAACTCGTCATTGTTCCCCATGGATCTTAGCCCGTTTCCTTTCCCTTTTGGATTTCAGCTGTGCCCTATTTCTTTCCTGGTACAGGCTGCTCGGGGTATCTGAGCGCAAGGCAGCAGAGACGCGACCCAGGTTCACTGATTCCATTTTGGACAGGGGTGCGCGGTGGGACCTTGGACTTGTGTCCCCAGTAAGGGAACTGCTGACGGCCCGGTGGCTCATGGGGATGGAGTCCTCACATCTGCCAGGAAGGGCGGGTGGGTCTAGTCTTTGAGTCCAGCATGAATCCATGGCCTGACCTTGTGCTGAGCCCTGTCGTGACTTTCTGAATTTCCATCCAGCCCACTGAGGTGGAACAAGGAGGCTGATGGCTCCAAACCCTCAGGGCTGGGGTGTTTAGGAAGATGGCCCTGAGCAGAGGGATTCGAGAGGGTCCCAGAAGGAGGTCGAATTCCACTCAGAAAGTTGAAATGAAGCTACTTTCATGAAGGGACAGAGAGCTGTGGGCGTCGATCGTAAAGTGTCCCCGTGCAGGAGGGCATTTCAGAGACTGGCCACAGCCTTCAGCCACAGGGACAAGGACAGAAAGTCTAGTTGCTGGAATCCAGTGAGAACGGCAGGTACGGAGGAGAGATCCTGGCAGGAACTGGGTCAAGGAGGGACCCTGCCACTGGCAGCCCAGTGGCCCCAACCAGAAGGGACAGGGAAGAAATACCCCAACCCCTTCCCTTCCTACCTCGTGCCTGCCAGTGCCTCCCATTGCCCGGGGCAAGCCACGTGACGTTTAGGATCCCCCAGGTGACCAGTCCTGAGGAACCAGCCTCCCGGGACTCAGGGAAGGACAGCCAGTGCATTTGTAGTGGTAAAATGGGGACAAATGGAAAATTACTGCGCAGCATCGTCTCCTGCTCCCTCCCAGAGAATAGGATTGAAAGCTGTGAGCCATTCTTATTTCAGGACGGGTAAAGATAGCCAGCTGCCCAGTAAGGCTTTTCCTGGTGATGTGTTGGTCTCAGCCTATTGATAGCCAGGCTGTCAGCTAGGAACGCTGGTGGCACTCGTCCAGACCATATTACTTGCAGCCAGCCCCCGCGGATATCTCCCCCAGTGTGTGGCGCGACCAGCCTTTGTGGTTCGTATTAGGATTGCAGGATGTGCTTCAGCAAAAACCATCAGGGAACTTTGTGGAACAAGATTTATTACTCACAGGTCCTGGAGGGCACACAGCACACCTGAGGGGCCACACAACCAGGCTGCAGGGAGAGAGAGAAAGAGAGATAACAGATCCGGGGATCTGCTTTTATTAGGGTTGAAGGTAGGGTGTCTAGGGTCTCACAAGTTCATTCTTTATTGACTAATTTAAAGCACGCAACCAGGAATTAGGGTGCAGGAAGGAAGAAATAGGTCACTCAAGCAGTTATGTAGGTTACCCGGGGCTTTCTGGAAAAGACCTTCATGGGTGAGGACCTTCACCAGCCTGATTCCTTATCTGGCTGTTCTGCTGGTGGCCGTGTCGTACAGCTGGCAATATGTTTATTCAGGATGGATGTCTTTCAGAATGGATGACTCAGCAACCAAAAACTTAAAATGTCAAGCACTTAAGTTACACATATATAATATACTGTGCTTAGGACTTTGCAGGTGTCATCTCGCTTAATTCTCATAGGACTATTTGAGGGGTTGCTCGTCTCTTTTCCACATTTAGCTTATCAGTGTGCCAGATATTGTATCTTGATGTGTAGCCCCATCTCTGCCTTTCTAAACTGTCCTAAGAATTGTAGATGCTGAAAGCTGGTCACGTTTCTCAGAGTCCCAACAGGCTTCAAATTTAGATTCTCAGGTGAGTTTTAGGAGGCAGAAGACAGAAACATTGTCTTCCCTTAGCACTGTACACAGGCATGCAGATTTCAGCAGAAGACGGTTGTGAGGTTTTGCCATTAACTTTGGATGTCCTCAGGCAAATTGTTACTCTAATGCTGCAGAGAATAATAAGATCATTAGCAGTGAGTTCCTATGATTCCTGAGACTTACAGAGCTTCTCGAAGCAAGCAACTGTTTTTCCTGGTCTTTGCACTCAAACCCTTTTAATGGTTCTGTAAGCATCCATCTCTATGTACTATATCCCTTTCAGTTTGAGATACATAGAGTATTTTCTATTTTCCTGATAGAATCCTGACTGATACAGTTATTTGGTATTGAAAGTGGTTTCGGGAAATACAACTGCAAAGATGGGAATTGAAGATTCCTTGTCAGGCCTGATTTGATTTGAAGGCAGTAATGACCTCGTCACTGGTGGAAAATGCGATTCTGGGAGTCCAGGGTATGCAGTGTCAAAACAGTCTCTCAAATTATTACCTGTCGTTCTTGGAATCCTGTTAAAGGAGAACAAGTGGTTTTTGCAATAGAACTTTCTGGTGGAAGAGATAAGTACAAGGGCTACTGTCACCAAATGCAATGGAAAGTTTACCAGAAAAACAGCAACAATAATATTGGAGTTTTACATTTTCAACTCAAAGGCATCATCTAAGGCCCAGAGAAGTTTCTACAACTGCCCTAAAAGAATCTCTCATCTACTGTATCAAAAATCAGGCCCAGAGTTCTTCCTGCAGGTAGCAGAATGACAACATAACTTGAATTCATGACTTCTTTAGGTGCTTACATGAAAGGTGATTCATTGGAAAAGAAGGTGACCAAGAAAATGGCAATGGAGTATTTGGATGGATTAAGATGAATTAGTGTACTTTAAAACCTCAAATACCGGGACCTCCCTGGCGGTCCAGCGGTTGGGACTTCGCCTTCCAAGGCAGGGGGTGCGGGTTCAATCCCCGGTCGGGGGACTAAGATCCCCACATGCTGCACAGTGCGGCCAAAAATAAATATAAAATAAAACCTCAAATCCCACTGAGCTTCCGTTCCTATCAGAAGCAGCCCTTCTACCCCTTTCTGGGAAGGCTAGTCTCCTTTTCCATGAAGACTTTGTAATGACTTAACTGAAATACTTTCCCAGGGGGTGCTGATTCTCCCCATAACCCATCCCTACCACCTCTCAGGGCAGTCAGAACCATAAATAGAGCCATCACAATAGACTTCATAGGGGATCAGTTCATCCGACCCCGCAGAAGACATTATACACATTAGAAGAACTGCGACATTCTGCTCATGCATGTTTGTAGACACCGGAGGATCGTGTGGGAGAAGAGATTCTAAGGGAGTTAAACAAAGGATAAAGCAAAATGTGATTTGGCCACATTTATCAATTTGGGTGCACTTGAGAGAAAATCTGCGTTCAGATGGATTATCCGGAGCAGCTAGAAATGGCTCTGTTTGTTTAGTTGACAGACTAAAACCCTGGACAAAAATAAATGGCCTACATTAAACAGAATTCTTCTGTAGAACATAAAAGAAGGAACACAAAATCTTGGATAGGAATGTCAGAATGGATGTATTAAGTGTGACCTTTTCACCCACCCCCTAACTCCATCCCTTAGATGAGTCCTGAGGACACCATGTTAAATGAGGCATTGACAAGTACATTTCCATAAGGAGTCTCAGCATCCTTGAAAGACCCTGTTGTGGCCACATCGTCTGCAGGCTGAGGATGATGTAACACATAACCCATCTCGTGGGAGGTTGATAACACTTGACTTCTTCCCTTGTGGAGTAAGCAGTCATTGTTCATCATAGAAACAGGCCTTTATTCTGTATATGGATGTGTCTTCCCTGCTCACAAAGCTTCTGCCACCCCACTAAATGCCTAGTTACTCATCATATGGTTTTCCACTGGGCGCAACTTCTGATCAGCTGGTTATAATGCAACAGAAGTGAGGCAACATGCTCGTGCCCGTGGGATTCACTGCTCTTACCATGTATAATTATTTCATTATATATTACAATGGAATAATAGAACTAAAGTGCACATTAAATGTAATGCGGTTGAATCATCCCAAAACCATACCCCCTCCGGTCCGTGGAAAACTTGTCTTCCACAAAACCAGTCCCTGGTGCCAAAAAGGTTGGGGACCACTGCCCTACATGACCAGTAAAACCCAAGAGTCAGGATTTATACCTCTGGTTGGCTTTTTAGTCTGCATAACGACTCTGGACTCTTACTTCTGTTTTGATTTTGGTTCCCTAAACATTTCCTTTCCTGTAGGCTCAGCTATGCATTTTAAAGGATATTTGTTGAATTTTAGCCTTCATAGATGTTTACTAAAACACAGAAAATAAATTGATCTGAGAGTCAGAAATATGAATTTTAGTCCTGGATCTGTTAATAACCTTTAGCAAAACCTTGCCTTCTGTAGAGCTCAGTATCCTTAAAGTAAAGTGAAGGGTAGGATTGATTTCCGTCAGTATTTTTCGAATGATGACTCATTTCACATCCTATTATTGAGTCACAATATCAATTTAGTGGGTTGTAATTAGCATGTAGGAAGGAAGGACATGTATTGTTTCATGAAACTTTAGCTCCGTGTGTATGTGTGTACATGTATAGCAGGCCATGAGGTAGGATCAGTTTCTTACTGTGGCTTACACAGGCCACCATTGTGAGTACTGATCTTCCTCATTGCTTTGAACCTCCCCTGCAGTGAATGCTTCCTAATGGGCACTGATGCAAAGCACAGAGGTCTCTTCTCAGGTCCATCCACATGCCTCTCCCCTAGACCTTCTTATTTTCAATCTTCCAGTCTTTCTCCTTCCAAGCCCTTGACCAACCAGCCAACCTATTCATCGCTGCCCAAGAGGCCTTACCTCACACCACCTATTTCTTCATAGAAATGAGATGGTCAAGTGCACCATTCAAAGCTCTGCCCGCAGAGGTATTTCCCTGCACCACATCATGCAGTGCTAACCTTGAGCAGAACCAGGACTGAGGATTTTCCCTCTATCATCAGCTGGCACAGGGCCTCTCGTTAAGTCAATTTATAAGCTAAGAGAGAAGCTTTGTGGCAACAGATGTAGGTGACGTGCGGGGCAGTGTGTTCATACAACTCACTTAGACTTGCTTGAGCCCATTCCTAAATTTCCATCAGAAGCTAGAGTGTTGGTGGCCTGTCAAACCATGTGACTTGGTGGGTGATGAAGGGCAGCTCCAGGTCACATAGTTACTTGGTGTCCCATGACTAGGTACTCACTCTTTACTAGGACTCTGTGGCACGGCAGGAATTGTTTTACAAATAGGACTTCTCTGCTGCCAAAGGCAGATTGCTTCAGATTCATAACAGTCTATACCTCTCTCATTCTGGCTTGCCAGTCACTCCACACAATGTCAATATCTAACATGGGGACATAATCTTTTTTTTAATTAAAGTATAGTTGACTTACAGTGTTGTATTAATCTCTGCTGTACAGCAAAGTGATTTAGTTATACAGATATATGCATTCTTTTTCATATTCTTTTCCATTATGGTTTATCACAGGATGTTGACTAGAGTTCCCTCTGCTATGCATTAGGACCCTGTTGTTTATCCATTCTGTATTTAATAGTTGCCTCACAGTTTTCTGAAAACAAATTCATATCCTTTGTATTTCAGTCTGGCCACATAAACTGTTCTGGTTCCTCTCAGTGAAAGGACCTGCTTGCTTTCTTGTCCTTGGATTTTTATCCTTTCTCACTTGATGAGTCATGGCCTTGGCCACTCCACAGTGACCCTCATTCAGTTATCCACGGGTACGAAAGGGCAGATGTTGAGGCCAAGCCACCTTATTACCCTAACCTTGTTTGGATCTATTAAAGGGAGGGAAAGAAAAGTGTGGTCTCTAGGTCCCAAGTCATAATCTCCCTACTTTCAACTCCACACAGGACAAGAAACCCCTGATCCTGAGTCTACCATAGACTTTCTTTCCTGAATAGCCCAGGAGATTAAAGCATTTGTAATGGGAAATGGAGCTCCCTGTGTTTGGGTCCCCGTTAAGCACTGAGCTGATGGTATTAAAGCCCGTTGTTAGCTAGGTAGTGTTGTGTACCATGAGAGAAAGTAGAAGAAGTTATTCAGAATGTCAGAGTGATGAAAGAGCTTAGGACTCATCGGACCAAATCTCCTTCTTCATAGATAGAGAAACCAAGGCCCAGAAACAGGAAGTGATTTCTCGAGGTTGGTTTTCCAACGCTGTCCTAAAGCCTTCTTGACCTCCTTGTCAAAGACCATTGTTTCTTTTTAGTTCTCATGGAGAACTGAGTCCGTGACTATCTTCCAGGGTCTAGCATAGGGGCTAACCTATAGTTGATGCTCCATAAATGCTTGTGTAAGGATGGGCAGGGAGAAGGGAGAAGGAGGAGGAGAAGAAAGTGTGGGTCCAAAGCTTAGTGACCTGATTTATCACCAGTAAATATGGTGGTAAGCAGCATTTGAGACCCCAAACCTAACCATAAGGGGTACTGCAGAACACGAGGCAGGGAACTTCTCTGGGCTCCTGAGATGATACAGGCTTTCCCCTCCTTTTCTGTCTCTTCCTGGATCCACGGAAGAAATTGAGCCACAGACACAAACATACCAGGCCTCCTCCCCCTGAAGTCAGATCTTATGCCCCAACTGAAGATACCCACTAGGAAGATCCTCTGGTTTCCATAGATAGTACAGACCATAGGTGCCCCACTGTCTCCCTGAGAATGAGAAAAGGGAGAAGGAACAGTCTGGAGCAATCAACAGTACTTCTAACAAGAGGGCAGAGTAAGAGGGTCCTGGTGGCATGGGCTAGGGCCTTCCCTCCTCTGGGAACCCAGAACATGGTGGGGCGTGTGGAGGATGGGGCTGAAGCAGGGGCTGAGTACCCGGCAATTGCCTTTGGTGCCCAGTTCTTTCCAGGCACAAAGCGTGTTCCTGGAGAGCTGGTCTACCCTCTGGCTGCATTCTCTCCAGTTAATCTGCACCACTCTCAGCTTCTCCAGGTACATGTTTAAGTTATCATTTTGATCTGGCAAACTGAGGGAGCTAGAGTGAGAATGAGCACTGCAGCAACCACTGAGAGTGACGGGCCCACCAGTGATGAGGGAGGAGGCCCTGGAAGGATGCAAACGCTCAGCAAGTCACAGACTCACAGAGCAGGAAGGCCTTAGAGGTGATGTAATGCAACGTCCACTCAGTCTCCTCTCTAGCATCTCCAATAAGTGGTTCCTTCATTTCTGCTTATATTTCTACTTCCTTTTGGGAAGCTCGCTCCCTCTGGGAGCAGCCTACCAAACCCTCACCCCAGCCCCTGCCAGGTGAACCTGGAATGACCTTTCTCCTTGACCCTACCACCTCTTCACAGCCATGCTTTGTTCCTGTGCAGAGGTTCAGAACAGCTCCACTTCTGAATCAGTCTCTGCCAGGCCAGTGGAGAAACCAGGAAGACGGCACACCTGTAAGTGCCATCTTGTAGGAAGGAAACAACCTTGACCCTAGAGGAGCTTCTGGCCTTCTCCTCATCCCACTCCCGCATCCTTGTCTGGCCAGCCTGGTGCCTTGGGAAAGGATCAGAGTAATTGATGACTATGCTTGGTTGGGGAATCACTGTCTCAGAGTTATCTCAGGATGGTGATCTACGTGAGCTTCATCCGATGGTAAACAGCTGGGGAGATGCGATTATAAAACAGCCCAGGAAGGAAGAATCCAAACTTTCTTTCTGCAATGCTTCTGGGTACTAAAAAAAATGACCATCATTCTCATGTTTTGAGATTCTTCTGTGTTCCAGGTTTCTACTAAGGACTTTACGTGTGTAATCTCATTTCGTTTAATCCACATAACTTATTTGACGGCGGCATTACTGTCATGCTACAGATGAGAAAAGGTGCAGGAGAAGAAGGTGAAGGAGCTAGGTCAGAATCCCAAAGCTAGAGTAGTGAGGCCAAAATTCAGACCTGAGTCTTCCAAAGCATCATGCTATCTAGCCCAGGGAAACCTAAACGTGGGCTTTCTGTGGGTTCAAAAGGGAAGGCACATACCATACGTAGGCGGCAGTAGCCAGGGGTCTAACCTCAGGCAGAACTCTGAGCTAGTGAACAGCCAGCCCAGGGAGACTTCCCCATCAAAACGTAGTGGGAATAGACTGTGAGCTCCTTGACCACAGGGGTCTTGACTGTCTTGTCAACCACCATATCGCCATCACTTAGAGCAGCACATGGTAGCCTGGATGTGTACGGTGAATGAATACAATACGTTGTCTACACAGATGGCAGGCAGGGGAAGAGAAACTTTGTACTGATTTTCCAGTACTGGGTGCATAGTCGCAGCTAGCAGCCAACCTTTGGATATGGTTCACCTCAGAGGAGAGAGTAGGTGTAGAGCAGATACTTTTCAGTACACAGCCAATGGGAACACACTTGGTGTAGCGCCCATGGCTTCACAAACCTTGTGCACTAACCCACTAAGCTACCCAGCCCAGACAATATGTTGAGGAGACCTGATGGAAATTAAGACAACGCGTCAGGAACTTACAGAGTTCTTGAGAAGCACTGTGCAGCCCTCAGAACCCACCACCGACGTATGACTGAGCCTCCACAGAGGTGTCTCACTTGCCGTGGGAACTCACCTTCCTGGACTTCAAACAGTCCGTGGACTTGTTCCAGTGTTGAGTTTGAAAACTTGGGTCTGTAGCCACATGGAGCTTCATCTGAAAGGGAAAAGAAAGAGCCATTTGCACATGAGCAGCGCTGAGAAATCCTTCTTATCCCGTATTCCCAGCATCTTCCCAGCTAAGACCGGTGATGGAGCTGAGTGAAGTGAGCTGGTGCAGGGGGGATAGACCTCAGACAGCACCAGCCAGGCACACCTCCTTTACTGTCTGTCCCTCACATTCAGGAAGAGCTGTGAGATCTGGGGAGGTCAGGGTGGAGATCCATCAGAAGCTATGAAAGTGTTGGTGGCAACCGAGAAGTGCCAAAGATGCGCAGGGTCCGTTCAGGAAACAGGAGCCGTGCAGGACTGGAGCAGGGAAAGCTTAATATCAAGAATTATAAACTACAGCAGAGGAGTAACTACAAAGGGTCAAGAGGACTCCAAGAATATCTCAGGGTCAGGGAAGAAAGGAAGGACCAAACCTGGCAGGGGAGTCCCTCCGCAAGGTTGGGATTCACAACTCACTTTGCAGCCCTAGAGAAGGCAGACATTTGCTAGTCCCTATTACTACCCATGCAGGAAACGCCCCTGCAGAGTACAGCTGGGCTGGAGCATCCTTCCCGGGTGCAGGTGGACTGATGGCTGGGGGGCAGGTGCGTGGAGGGAGCTGAGGTATGCTATTTACTAACTGTTTTTGTAAAAAGCTATCTAGATATTAGGAATAGTAATTCTTTATCTGAAAAAATATTGTAATTACTTTACCCAATTGGTCAATTTCTTTTGTCTGACATTCAGGAAATTAAAATGTGTTGTTGGGTCAAAACTTTTCGTTTATAAATTTTCCCTTAGGTGCTTAGAAAGTCATTCCCTTTGCTAAAAAAATTATTAGAGGAGCTTCTCTTTAAGGAATCTGCCCAAGTCCATCTGTCATGGTTGCCTCTGACATAGCATAAGAACATCAGTAATCTCTGGAGTCCCTCCTTAGCCAAATCAGCTGTATCATTTGCTCTAATACTTCTCATCCAACACTTCATAGGAAGAGTTTACCCAGTGGCCTTCTTCGGTTGATTCAGGCTGGATATTTCTTATCTCATCCCTTGCCCCTGGTTTTCATATTGTCTCTGAATTTTGGAATCCAGACTTGAAATATTACTCAGCCATAAAAAAAGAACAAAATAATGCCACTTGCAGCAACATGGATGGACCTAGAGATTGTCATACTGAGTGAAGTAAGTCAGACGCAGAGAGACAAATATCATATGATATTGCTTATATGTGGACTCTAAAAAAAGAGGGTATAAATGAACTTATTTACAAAACAGAAGTAGCGTCACGGATGTAGAAAACAAACTTACGGTTACCAGGGGATAAGAGGGGGAGGGATAAACTGGGAGATTGGGATTGACATATACGCACTAGTGTATATAAAAGAGATAACTAATAAGAACCTGCTGTGTAGCACAGGGAACTCTACTCAGTACTCTGTAATGGCCTCTATGGGAAAAGAATCTAAAAAAATAAAAGAGTGGATAGATGTATATGTATAACTGATTCACTTTGCTGTACAGGAGAAACTAACACAACATTGTAAATCAACTAGACTCCAATAAAAAAATTTTTAAACTGCAAAAATAAATAAATTAAATTCAATACATAAATCAGTTTGAAGGGTCCCTTTCTCTCACCTTTGCCCTTGACCTCCTTCTCTCCTCCCCACCGTCTCGTCCACCCCCTCAGACTCTCTCACATTCTCAGGTGAGCACACACGTATGGATACTCACCCGTCACACGCCCCAAAGGTCGTTTTGGGTGGATACACGGCAATATTTCAGCACAGCTCTTCCAGATACCCCAGGCTTGTTTCAGGTTGGCTTCTTACATTGACACTCAGTGGTAGGCATCCTTCTATATACTCTGGCTGCCTCACATACAGTATCTGAGACAAATGTTTGTTCTTATCTTCAGAGATTTAAAGTAAATCAGAATTCAGTGCTTGAATCCTTCATCCAGACTTTATTTCAATCCTCTGGGTTTGTTGCCACCACGTTTAAGAACATGTCAGGTAACTGGTTGCAATGGCTGAATTAATGTATTTTGCCTAAATCACTAATGAGAGCTCTACAACTAGGAGCATGTGAACAAATGATCAACATTCGCTTCCTGTCTAATGCTGACAAAATGTTTAAAATGAAATGAAAAGAGTTGGCTGAGTACCCTGAGCTTATGACAATAAATTAGGAGCTATTTATTTGAGGAGATGTCACTTTCCAGAAACTGGCACTGTCATTTTTTTTTTTTTTTTTTTTTTTGCTGCTCCTCCGCTGTCAGAATATTGTACTTCAAGTCCGTTGTTCTGAACATTTCTCTTCCCGGGTGAATGTGGGGATACAGGGAACATAAATTAGCTCTGGCCCATCTTGCCCACAGATCTTCTCTGCCCCGCCTGGAGCTGTCACTTCTTCCACACAGTCCCTGCCACCCCAACATTCCCCCATACCCAGACTCTTGACCCCGGGCAGATTCGGTCCTGGCCGCCATCTCCTCCTGTTTTGGCTTCAATTCAGCATCTCTTTTTAGGACCTTGGCGATGGTCTTCTTACTATCATCCTGGGCTCTGGTACCTCACCGTCTTCTTGTTCCAACTTGTACCTTGCACGCGGCTGTCTCAGTTCTCTTTCCAGCACCTCAACATGACCTTGCTCATTTTCTTCTCAACACCCTGGGATGGCCCCTTCCAATGACCCTAAACAGAGCAAAGTCCCAATCCTCGGCATGACACGTCGACCCGTAGTGATCTGGCGTGATCCAATTACGTTTCCGGCCTCACTTCTCACTACTCCCCAATGCCTTGGCCGTGCTGTGAGTCAGCCTTAATTATTTTCACATCTGGGGCCACAATGACCTTCTTCTTTGCCTTCCTGCCTTTGCAGTTCTTTTCTCTTTGCCTTAGATACATCCTTTATCCACCTGGGAAACTACGTAGCCTTCAGCAGTTACTTTCTGCTCTGTGGTTCCAAAGCACCTTGAAAATGCTTCCATAGGGCACTCACCACATTGTGTTAATTACCTGTTGACATGTCTCCCCGACTGCACTATAAATATGCGGTGGATATAAGCCATATCTTGCCATCTTTGCATTGCTAATATTTAGCACGGTCTTTGAACGTGTTCAGAATTCAATAGATGTTTGTTGAATAAATGAGTGAACAAAAACGCTCTACATTTCCTAAATGTTTTGAGCACTTCATAATTTCAGCTTATACAACCTTTTGGAGGAATTCTGTACAAGGGTTCACTACCCATGATTTTGTTTAGTATTTTCTGTTATCTATCTCAGTCTTAGCTTTTTAGATCTTCAAGTTGTGCTCTGGACATCTGGTTTAGGAAATCGAATCAGAAAGTCTTAGTTTGGTAGCCATGAACCTCGAAACATCCTGTACTCTCTCTCTTGAACTGGTTAAACCTGGAGTAGTGGTGAAGATCTATCAATTATTCATTCATTCCTTCACTTAAGAAATATTTATTGAAAAGCAACTAGATATATGTATGACCTTAGTAGCAAATTTGGGCTTCAAACCCAGGTCTACTCATTCCTAGTTCAATGCTAGTCCTTCCACATAGACTATCCATCAAATCTAGCCCAGCCTCTTCTTCAGGGAGCCGACAGACCTGGTCATTACAACAGTAACAGCTAACACTTTCTGTGGACTACACAGAAAGTTCTTTATATTATACATATTAACTCCTTTCATTCTCACTCGTGAGTTGGGTTCTATATATTATTATCTTCATTTCGCAGAATAAGTAACAGGCACAGAGAGGTAAAGTTAACTTTCTCACAGCCACACAGCTAGTAAGTGCTAGAACCAGGAATTGAAGCCAGGCATTCTAGAATCACTGAAAATTGACCTTCAGTACACAGTTCTGGCCACTGTAGCACTTGGGATTCTTGTTTCAGGGTTGCTTCTCAGGACACAGCCCTTTGTACTGAAAGACGCAACCTCTCTATTCTAGCATACACTTTATATATCTTCCTTACACTAGACTCCATGAGAACTCATTGTTACTTTTCTGCCTTAGGAGCGTAAAATCCTAGGAGACTTTGCTATCAAGGATTTCCACTGGCTGTGCACTGTTCATGCTGCATCAGCCTGAAACCCGCCCCCAATTGTTTGCAGGCCCTGGAATGCATCTCTATTCCACTTCCCTTATGCAAATGCTCATTTATCATAGCTCCACCCCCATCCTGCTGGATTACTCGACCTCTTTGTTAATATATTTAGCTATTTTCAATAAAACTCAGTAGTTTCAAATAAAGTTGGGTTTGTGGTTTGAGTTTTAAGATGTAATATTCCTGTTGCTTTGTTGGAACTGTAAAATAATTTGGAGGAAAGATGGCTTATAAATACATTCATACATACTCACTCACACAATACACTCGCGCAGCAAACTGAGGATATTCACACTATGGCCTTATAATTTCATCAGAATGAAAGAAGATGCTGAGAAAAAATATACACAGCCTATTCTAGAGTTCCTCCCAGTGCAGAATACTGTAAACAAAGTGAAAAAAATTCCATAGAATCCCACTGCTATCCACAGATCAGAGGGCAAGAGCCTGTGGCCCAGGCGGGAGAAGGGAAGGACAGAGAGTTTCTTCTTTTGAGCTACTTGACCTCTCCTGGAACAGTCTGGAGATGACGACCAACCATGTGATACTTCCTTCACCCACCTTTGACATGGCTTTTTTTTTTTTTTGGCCTCGCCATGTGGCATGTGGGTTCTTAGTTCCCCGACCAGGGATCGAACCCAAGCCTCCTGCAGTGGAAGCGTGGAGTCTTAACCACTGGACCACCAGGGAAGTCCCTGGCGTGTCTTCTTAATGGTCAGTGGCAACTAAACTTCACAGCAGATACTAGAGCTATCTTTGCAGAGAAAAAATACATTCCAACTCAGGAAGTAAGAAAGGCGTTGAGTTCCAAGATTACCACAAAGAGGAAAGAACTTCCTGAAATCCAGGGATACCCCTACACATGCAAAGATTTTATTTGAGCTGTTGGAACTTCACCCCCTGCCCTGGCCCCCTTCATAGGGAAAGAATCCAATAAAATAACTCCAGATCTAGACTGGTCATGCTCCCAAGTCCCTCACCACTCTCCTCAGGCAGACTGAACAGATATTATAAATTATCAATATCCAGCCCTCTGGGTAAAGAGAAAAGATTATGAAAAGGCTTATATAAAAAGGGAAAGGCAGCAATGAGTTTCTATCTATACAGTATAAGGTGGAAGGCAGGTCTGCTGCAACTGGCCGCAAGTTAAAAGCAAACCAGCAAAAATATATAAACACCATGTAAAAGGGCTTCCCTGGTGGCGCAGTGGTTAAGAATCCGCCTGCCAATGCAGGGGACACGGGTTCGAGCCCTGGTCTGGGAGGATCCCACATGCCACCGAGCAGCTGGGCCCATGCACCACAACTACTGAGCCTGCGCTCTAGAGCCCGTGAGCCACAATTACTGAAGCCCGTGTGCCTGGAGCCCATGCTCCACAACAGAAGCCACCGCAGCGAGAGGCCCACGCACCGCAGGGAAGAGTGGCCCCCGCGCGCTGCAACTGGAGAAATCCTGTGCACAGCAACAAAGACCCAACGCAGCCATAAATAAATAAATAAATATTTTAAAACCATGCAAAAATATTACAAAAAGAGAAACAGAATATGCAAAATACACATGAATAATATATTTGTTTAGCTATTACCAGGAGGGAAGAAACAGGTTAGAGGTGTATCGTGCAAGGACATTAAAGAAAACGCGGAACACTATGAAATAAGAGAAAAGGACGAAGTAAAAAGGAACTAGCAGAGACAAAGAAAAAATAAAGACACATAATAGCATTGAAAAATTAAAACCAGTTAAATGGACTAGGAAATTTGGACCAACTTTCTTGCTGAGGATAAATAAAAGTGTTAAAATATCACTTGCTTGAAAGCACTAGACAGCAAAGTTAGTGAAGAGTTATGGGCCAATATTTAGGAAGAGAAACAAATTTGAGGGCACAATTTGTGGAGAGTCATCTGACAAGCTGGGCGGTACTTCTGACAGCCTTGCAGAGTGAGGAGGGGGACCCCAGGACCCATCAATGGCGAGGGACCTCATGAATTCGTGGCTTTAGTTAGGAGTTGAATGGTCTGCACCCTAGAAATAAGGGTGCATCAGAAGTAAACCAGGCTGCAAGTAAGTGTATATGTGGAATAATAACCACAGATTTCATCCCTCAAGAGCTGCTGTAACATACTAAGCAATGATATATGGTGCAGAAGCTTCACATACATGACACATGACAATTTGAGTATCATGGATGTGAGGGACAGAGGTGAAGAGGAAAACGTTTTTGGAGTGTATTTTTAACTGTTAACATAATTACATGGATAATAAGTAACAGAGGTAATCTTTGTCAACTTCCCCAAAACACACACACACACACACACACACACACACACATGCACACAAAACCGGAGAGAGAAAGGGAAAAGAAATGTGGAGGAGATGCCACAAATAGTGTGATATTGGATTCAAACTTCAATGTATCAGTAATAAACTAAATTGAATCGAATTAAACTAAACATATTTTTAAAACAAAACTATATTCTTTGCCTTTTGTTATTGTTTTTGGCTTGAAATCTAGTTTTTTCTGATATGAGTACCCTCACTTTCCTTTTGTTTCCACTTGCATGAAATACCCTTTTCTGTCTCTTCACTTTCAGCCTTTGCGCTGAAATGAGTCTCCTATAGGCAGCACTTAGTTGGATCTCGGGTTTTTTTCCATTCATCCCACTACTCTGTGATTTTTGATTGGTGAATTCAATCCATTTATATTTGGAGTGTTTATGGATATGTAAGGACTGACTCCTGTCATTGTTTGCCTTCTGGTTATTTTGTATCTTCATTCTTTTTCCCTCGTTTCTATCTACCTTTGTAAAGTGGTAGTTTTCCATGGTGATTTGCTCAGTCTCCCCTTTTTTTATGCTTTGGGATTCTACTTTCGGGACTTCTGCTTTGTGATTACCATGGGGCTTACATAAAACATCTCCCAGATAAAACAGTCCTTCTTATGCTGAGAGCTCCTAATCTTCATTTGCCTATAAAGTTTCCACTCTTTTACTCCTTGACTTTTATATTTTTGATGTCACAATTTACCTTTTTTTGTCCTGTGAATCCGTTGAGAAATGTTAGTACCTATAGTTCTGTTTAATGCTCTTCTCCTTTAGCCTTTATACTATAAGTGGTTAACAGCCATTCTAATACAGAGTTAGAGTTTTCTAATTCAGACTGTTTTTCACCTTTGCTAGAGTATTGTGTACTTCCGTTTACTTTTATGTCACTAGGTAGCATCTTTTTATTTCAGCACGAAGAACTTTTAGCATTTCTTGCAAGCTGGGTCTAATGGGGGTGAACTCCCTTAGCTTTTGTTTTTCTGGGAAAACCTTTATTTCGCCTTCATATCTAAAGGATAACTGTGGCAGATAAAGTATTCTTCGCCGGTGTATTTTATCTTACGACACTTTGACTATGTCACCTCACTCTCTCCTGGCCTGTCGAGTTTCTTCTGAGAAATCCACTGATAACCTAATGGGGGTTCTTTACAGTTACTTTCTTTAAAAAAAAAAAAAAAAGGTTAATCTTGAACTCTACCTTATATTGTATACAAAATTTGAAACCAAACGAATTGTAAATCTAAATGTAAAAGATGAAAAGAAAACTTTTTGGAAATAACATACGATAATATCAACTTGGGACGGGGAAATGTAAAATTAAGAAGCAAAATCATAAACATTTAGGAATAATAACAGCTAACAAATGTTTGGTATTTACAGTGTCTGGCACTGTCCTCTGAGCTTTGTACGTATTTAA
This sequence comes from Pseudorca crassidens, assembly GCF_039906515.1. NCBI lineage: Eukaryota > Metazoa > Chordata > Mammalia > Artiodactyla > Delphinidae > Pseudorca > Pseudorca crassidens. The sequence goes on from NC_090302.1 coordinate 107,263,461, forward strand.
CCCTCGCAATAACCCTAATATGGCCATTTTACAGACGGGGAAACTGAAATGCAGAGATATTTAGAAACTCCTTCTAAGGTCCCATAGCAAGTACTTGGAGGAAAAGTAATTAGAAAGCAGACAGTCTAATTTCAGAGCTTACGCTCTGCTACAGGTCTGACTGTGTTTATAATTTTGGAATGAAGAGGTCCTTCTAAGACATCAAATAAAAGCCAAGAACCATAAGTAAAACTAGTGCTGAACTTCTAACATAAATTTAAGATTTGTTTAGTTCCAAAATAGAATTGGAAGAGTATTAAAGAATTAGGAGAGTTCTTTTCGGCCGGAACCGCCATCTTCCAGTAATTCGCCAAAATGACCAACACAAAGGGAAAGAGGAGGGGCACCCGCTACATGTTCTCTAGGCCTTTTAGAAAACATGGAGTTGTTCCTTTGGCCACATACATGCGAATCTACAAGAAAGGTGATATTGTAGATATCAAGGGAATGGGCACTGTTCAAAAAGGAATGCCCCACAAATGTTACCATGGCAAAACTGGGAGAGTCTACAATGTTACCCAGCATGCTGTTGGCATCATTGTAAACAAACAAGTTAAGGGCAAGATTCTTGCCAAGAGAATTAATGTGCGTATCGAGCATATTAAGCACTCTAAGAGCCGGGATAGCTTCCTGAAACGGGTGAAGGAAAATGATCAGAAAAAGAAGGAAGCCAAAGAGAAAGGTACTTGGGTTCAACTGAAGCGCCAGCCTGCTCCACCCAGAGAAGCACACTTCGTGAGAACCAATGGAAAGGAGGCTGAACTGTTGGAGCCCATTCCCTATGAATTCATAAAAGACCTGGACTGTGAAAAAAAAAAAAGAATTAGGAGAAAAGATTTTGTAGCACACGTAAGAGACAAAGGGCTAATATCATTAAAATCAAAAAGGTTCTGCCAGTCGACTTACGATACCCACTCAAATAGAAATGACGGGAAAACTATACGAACAGGTCATTCTCAAAAGGATAACTAGAAAATGTTACTTATTTATAAGGCTGGGAGTTAGGGTAAAGGGTAGCCTTGCGGGCAGATACATTTCAGAAATACCGGATTAAATAAAATTAAACCACTTTCTCACTGTGAGATTTCTCGGAACCTTTAACATGTGGATATCCACCGTGACTCCAGGGAAAAGTACTGAAAGGAGCATTTCCAAATTCTGTCTAATCTTAGAGCTTTTTTGCTATGCAGTTTCTAACAGAACGTGCTTTGGAAACTGCTGTGTTAACTCGTTTGCTCCCCACAATAGCCCTTTAAACTTTTCCCAGTTTATGAGATTACATAATCTAATAAGGTGCTCTAAATTAATAAGGCCCTTATTCTACCACAACTCTGCTGCTTCTCGCAGAGTACTGAGCCCAGAAAGATCCTTAATGTGTTTACAAGGAGGGCAGTGGAGACTGGAGAAGCAAAAGCACTTGCTAATTGTTGCTCCAGGTCCCCTGTTCTTGCAGAACTCTGGGTCCAGACACTGGGGGATCATTTTAACTGGCATGTTCACTGAGCCCAATACACCTTCTTCGATTAATCAACTGTACTCTCCTCATTTCCTGAGCCACTTGCTCTGACTTAGCACCCCCTTGGGCCTCTAAATCAACTCTATAGGAGCCAGGTAAGAGGTTGCAGGCTTCTCCCCATCCTCCACTCTGGCTTAGACTGGCACAGACCTGGAGCTTCCGGGGCACATCCCCTGAGTGCCGTGAGCAGTGGAATTAGAAGCTGCAGCATTTTCTTTTCATTCCAGTCCAGAATTTCCCAGCCTGGGCCTCTGGCCAAAGCTGACAAAATGCCAGCTGCAGCTGCTTCCGTGGGGGCATCACAAATGCATGGCAGAGCTGGTCCTGGGTGATAGCACAGTAAGCCCCGGGTTAGAGAGGAAGCAGGGGACACAGGGCAGCCTGGCTCAGCGGCGTCCGCACAGCCCAATCCTCCCGTCTGCATTGTCTCTGCAGCGGAGACTAAAGGGACACCATATCAGGCACCCTTGTCTGTACCCACCCCTCCCAGCATAACTCTGAACCTCTTGGAGAGCCATGTGTTCTAGTGCCTGCTTGGGCGTTAAAGAGCTTTGGGTCTTTTGGTGAGTTTTCCTATTCTCTGGAACCAGATCTCAAAGCCTGCGATGACTTGTTAGGTCAACCTCCAGCCCCTCTCTCCTCCCCCAGACGTCAGGGGGTGGGGCTGAAAGTTCCAACCCTCTCATCACGGGTTGGTTCCCCTGGCAACCAGCCCCCATCCTTGGGGCTTTTCAAAAGTCACCTCCTTAACACAAACCCAGGTGGGGTCGAAAGGGGCTTGTTATGAACAACAAAAGACACGCCTTTCACCTTTATCACTTCCGTGGTGAGCGCTGGGCGGCGGGGATGCGTGGGCACGCCGTTGTACCAGGCGTCTGCCTCCCTGAGTGACTTGCCCTGGTTTGTAAAATAGAGTCAGATTTCCACGGTCGCTGTTCCGCAAACGGCTGTAAATGGAGAAACGATGAAGTTCCGGGTGGGCCGTGAAGGCAACGAGCTTCCGTCTTGCCTCACTCTGGCTTTTAAACTCCCCTGAGTGGTGATGATTTGTCCTGCCCAGATGGAAAAGCCCCAGGGACACCCTCGGATTATCCTTAGATAATAGACCTACAGTCACTTGAGTCCCAAACCAGGTTTCAATTTAGGAATTAGAACATCCAAGCCCTCATCACCCTCCAGGGGGCGCGGAGTCTGACTTTAAATCAAACCTCCTCCAGGCCTGGGTCGGGTTAGGTCCTGGGTCTTCTCTCACCTCTGGCTCTGCTCACCCTCCCCCTGCTCAAGCTGCTCTTTTGATCCTGCCAGGGTTCAAAGTCAGGGGAAGGTGTGTAACAGGGAAGAGCGAAATCGGACTACATGTTTCTTTTACTTTAACCTTTGCTTTCCACAGCTTTTGTTCACTAAAAGGATACTGTCTATACATGATGGCCAGCCTCAGGGAACCCTGCCCCTCTGCCTGAACGTTTAACCAAAGTGCCTCTGTTCAGGGAAACACCCGGACCCTGTCCACCTGTGGATGGCTGCAAGAAAGAAGAAATTAACACATCCCCAGGCTTCCCTGGTGGCGCAGTGGTTAAGAATCTGCTTGCCAGCAAAGGAAACCATAAACAAGATGAAAAGACAACCCTCAGAATGGGAGAAAATATTTTCAAATGAAGCGACTTACAAAGGATTAATCTCCAGAATTTACAAGCAGCTCATGCAGCTCAATATCAAAAAAACAAACAATCCAATCCAAAAATGGGCGGAAGACCTAAATAGACATTTCTCCAAAGAAGATATACAGATGGCCAAGAAGCACATGAAAGAATACTCAACATCAGTAATCATTAGAGAAATGCAGATCAAAACTACAATGAGATATCACCTCACACCAGTCAGAATGGCCATCATCAAAAAATCTACAAATAATAAATGCTGGAGAGGGTGTGGAGAAAAGGGAACCCTCTTGCACTGTTGGTGGGAATGTAAACTGATACAGCCACTATGGAGAACAGTATGGAGGTTCCTTAAAAAACTAAAACTAGAACTACCATACGACCCAGCAATCCCACTACTGGGCGTATACCCTGAGAAAACCATAATTCAAAAAGAGTCATGTACCACAATGTTCATTGCAGCTCTATTTACAATAGCCAGGACATGGAAGCAACCTAAGTGTCCATCGACAGATGAATGTAAAGAAGATGTGGCACATATATACAATGGAATATTACTCAGCCATAAAAAGAAACGAAATTGAATTATTTGTAGTGAGGTGGGTGGCCTAGAGTCTGTCCTACAGAGTGAAGTAAGTCAGAAAGAGAAAAACAAATACCCTATGCTAACACATATATATGGAATCTTAAAAAAATGGTTATGAAGAACCTGGGGGCAGGGCAGGAATAAATACGCAGATGTAGAGAATGGACTTGAGGACGCAGGGAGGGGGAAGCATAAGCCGGGACGAAGTGAGAGAGTGGCATGGACGTATATACACTACCAAACGTAAAATAGATAGCTAGTGGGAAGCAGCTGCATAGCACAGGGAGATCAGCTCGGTGCTTTGTGACCACCTAGAGTGGTGGGATAGGGAGGGTGGGAAGAGATATGGGGATATATGTATATGTATAGCTGATTCACTTTGTTATAAAGCAGAAACTAACACACGATTGTAAAGCAATTATACTCCAATAAAGATGTTTTAAAAAAAAAAAGAATCCGCCTGCCAATGCAGGGGACACGGGTTCGAGCCCTGGTCCGGGAAGATCCCACATGCCGTGGAGCAACTAAGCCCATGCACCACAACTACTGAACCTGCGCTCTAGAGCCCACGAGAGCCACAGCTGCTGAAGCCCGTGCACCTAGAGCTCGTGCTCCGCAACAAGAGAAGCCACGGCAATGAGAAGCCCACGCACCGCAACGAAGAGTAGCGCCCACTCGCCATCACTAGAGAACGCCCGTGCACAGCCAAAGAATAAAATAAACAAATAAATAAATACTTTTTAATTTAAAAATTAAAAAAATTAACACATCCCCTCCCCGAGGCTGGCCATTCCAGGGGATATTTGCAAAACGTATGGCCTTTTTACCTTACTTCCTCATCTCCTTCCCGTCTCTGTGCTGTTAAAGAACTGGTATCCAAACCCCGATAAGACGGTTTTTCGGACACTAGTCTGTCATCTTCTCGGTCCGCCGCCTTTCGGAATAAAGTCGTCTTCCTTGCCTCGACACTTCGTCTCCGATTTATTGGCCATTCGTGCAGTGAGTAGAGCGAGCTTGGACTCAGTAACAGGTGCAGGGAAAGGGGAGCTAGCCCAGACATCAGCTTTCTGTCCTCGGGGCCTGGGAGGCATTTCCAGCGGACTCTTTGCACGGTGTTTTCAGGGGCTCTGCCTGCTGGCCCCTGTCTTCTGCACTCCCCAGGCCTTTCGGCACACATCCCCAGCCTCTTTCTTCCGAGGTCTCTCTGCCCCCTGCAGGACGCCCCATGGCAGGGCTCCTCAGGACCCCCCGCAGCACTCTGTCCCCTGTGCAGCCCAAATGCACAAACTCTGGGGGTTCAGGGCAGCCTCTCCACAGCAGCACCCTTCCCAGAACCTAAGCAGATGGCCGGCCATTCTCTTGCCTCCAGATTTCCTAGGTTGAGTCAGACTCCAGTCCCCAACTTCCCAGGGATCCCAGGAAGCCCTCTACCTTTGGCCTGAGTGACATTTCTCCAGGTGCTCCAGAAGGATCTGTCCTGGTATAATCTGGAAGCAGCTGTTAAAGTGCTGAGACCTGGCTCCCTGCCTTCCCCCATCCACTGGATCAGAGTCTGAAGGGTGAAGTCTGGAAATCAACACTGGGGTCGCCAGCTAAAATACAGGATGCCAGGTACACTTGAATTTCAGGTAAACAATGAATTTTGTTTTAGTATAAGAATGTCTCAAACATTGCGTGGGGTACATGTGTACTAAAAATATTTGTTCTTTATCTGAAATTCAAAATCAGTTGGGCAACCTGTATTTTTTTAACTCTTGTTTTAAAAATATTTATTACTTATTTGGTTGCGCTGGGTCTTAGTTGCAGCAGGCGGACTCCTTATTTGTGGCACACGGGCTCCTTAGCTGCGGCATGCATGTAGGATCGAGTTCCCTGACCAGGGATCGAACCCGGGCTCCTGGCATTGGGAGCTCAGAGTCTTAACCACTGCGCCACCAGGGAGGTCCCAGGCAGCCTGTATTTTTATTTGCTAAATCTGGCAACCCGAATCTGTACCAAAGAAGCTTCCTGGGCTGCACACCAAAGTTAGAGCTCTGCTGGCCAGGACTGTGGAAAATAAGGTCACCTCGATAAAGCCACCCTGGGAAACTCTGGAGCGTCAGGCAGGCAGTGTCCCTGTGCAACCTATGCCACCATGTACCTGCTTTCCTCTTTGGATTTCTATAGACTTCTTACATTCCTAAAGTTTCTCTCCATACTCGGGCCATGTTTGCCCAGTTCTAGGGGGAGCCATTCCCATTGGAGTCTACAGGAATGGCGGCCTCTGGGGCTGTGCACGGTGGCTCTGGCCCCGCTGGTCAGTCCTTCCACCAGCTCAGACATGGTGTGATCCACTGTTATCGTGAAGAAGCTTGGCCAAAAAATGTGGGGCAGCGAATGAGTGCTTTGCAATAGACAGGGCTCACGTCATGTCAATAGGAAGGACACAGACCCAGAAGGAACGCATCTTCCTAGAGATGAGCTGTGATTCTGTCCAGATACTTTCATAGAAAATGGGCAGCAGTTTAGGGTGGATGTGCCCGTCAGTCATCCTCTATTCTGCCAATCAGACATGGGGCCCAGGCTTCCCCTCCCCTCCACACCCCACCCCCAGAAGCCGAGCAAAGAAAGCCGCCAGTGGGGCTTCCCTGGTGGCGCAATGGTTGAGAGTCCGCCTGCCGATGCAGGGGACTTTCCATCTTTAGAAAGGGACAGGGGCCTATCTGGAGATTTGGGGGCCACGTGGAATAAACCCAGAAAGGGTGGGAGCAGGGATTGTTGCCTTCTGGGCTGAGTATCAGGGGAGGCCAGCGCCTCTGAACCCAGCCTTCGGGTCCGCGCCTGTGACCCAGATCAGAGGCCTGAGCAGAGAACCTGGCACCTGGCCCGACGGCCGTTCAGGCTGCGCAGGCCTCCGGGCCTCCTGGACCACCTCCCCGTTCGCAAGGATCCCAGCCGGCAGCCCCTCGCGCAGGCCTTCTGCGCACATTCACGGGGAACCCCTGACGGAACAGGCCCTGTGGAAGAGGAGGCATCTGAGCCTTAAGAGGCACGGGCTGTGAGGGGCCCACAGCAAGTTGCCCGCTGAGGACTCGTGAAGGGCAGGCCGTGCCCAGGTCAGGAAGGGAAACTCAGCCCAGGAGGCGTCCAGGATGAGGCCCATCTCAGGAACAGAGCGGCCAGAAGAGAAGCCTGCCTGACAGTCTGCGTTCTCAGACCCGCAGCCCATTGTGACATCAGCGGCAGGGCTGGCTGTAAGGGGGAGGCCCCGTCAGAGTCATTCCCCTCTGCCCCGGCTCCGTCACCTCCCAGGCCAGCAGTCATGCCCAGGGCCATGCTCCTGTGGTCCCTTTTGCTGCACATCCCCCAGGCCAGGGACGCACATCTGGGTAAGTGGACGCCTGCCCGGGCCCGAGCGGCTCTCCAGGTGGGGCTGGGCGCGACCCTGGCCGTGCTCTCTCCCTTCCATCCCGCCAGGGCTAAGCCTGAGGGGCCGAGGGACAGAGGCCTGGACGATCCCACAAATCAGCTAATGGGCCACTAAGAGGCCGGTTCACGGGAGCAGTGGCTTCCTGTTCCCCCTACACCCCTACTGGAAACCACTTCCCTTGCCCCTTCTCCTGCCCCAGCCCCAAGTTCAACCTGTCTGACCTTAAGTTTGGGGTTTGAAACCCGAGACTTTATCCTTGAATGAATGGTGGAGCGCTGAGAAGCACGGGCCCAGAATGAGCTGAGCATCGGCCCTGGAACTCAGATGCTGAGCAGATGCCCAGGTCACCCATGTGCAGGAGAGGTGGGGTGGAGGTGGGCCGGGGGTGCCTGCTGTGCTCCACGGGCAGCTCCTCGCAGCTCCTGATAGGTTGTTTCTCTCTCTGGGGGGGCAGTGGGGGCAGGTGGCTGAAGTGGAAAGGAAGCTGTAATGGGTCAGGTACTTTCCCCCGTTAGATCCCCACACTACCCCAGTGGGCTCTCCACTCTTAGACCCACATGTGGGTAAGGAGCTCCGAGCCTCAGGGAGGTTTAGGATTGGTCCAGAGCCTCGCAGCAGGGAAATGGGAGAGCCGGGAGTGGCCACAGTGTGACTCCAGGGCCCGCATTTCCCTCCCTGCCCTCGGCCTCACGGAAAGAACACAGCCCATGTCCCCGGCTTCCCTCATTCCGGCCCGGGCTTGGCTGCACGGAGTGAATGGGGGCTGGTGCATGGTGTGGGCAGAGAATCGGCAAAGCTGGCCTCTCTGCAAGCAGGTCCAGGTGCTCCCGATGGCTCGCATCTCTGCTTACCGTTTTGGCACTGCCTCCGTCACTGCTTAGGGCTTTGTGTTCCAGCGTTAGGCTATATGTCTGCACGGTTCCACGCTGGTAGTGTAGGTTGTTCTCAAGACCAAGGAAAGGGGGCCCTTGGTGCAAGGTGACATGAGAAATTCTGACAGCTAACGTGGCTTGAGGGTTTACTCTGTGTTGGGCACTTCAACACCCGTTATCTGTTCTGTACGTCTGTGCATCTGTTCTGTAGCGTAAGTATTATCTTCTGCCTATCTGGGGAATAAAGAAAGGGATGATAAACAAGAATAAGTCGTTTACCCTAAATCATTCATCAGGTAAGCAACAGAGCCAGGATTCAGACGCAGGCTTTGGGACTCCAGAGCATATAATGGTGTCCAGACACATGGTAAGACTATATGTGTTTGGTAAATAAAGGAGGAAGTGCAGACCCAAAAGTCCTGGAAAGAGCCTCTATATGTTACTGAGCTGAAGGCTATTGACACATATTGATACATTTTCACTCCATTTTTTTTTAAACTAAAAATAACCACCACTGGGTTCCTCCAACACATACTACAAAGTCCTCAAAACCTCTGTTGAATGGGTATTGGAAAAGTAGCCTCTAGAAAGAGAGTGGAGGGGGGCTTGGGCTCTGTAGAATCAAGCTCATTCTTTGTTCCAGAACAAGACCACATTCAAGTCAGAAAATACTAACAGTGTCTCCTCCTCCTCCTCTGGGTGAGGGGTTGGATCTGGACTCGCTCCAGAAGGCAGGTTTCTCTTCCAAACAGGCAGCTGCAGCCTTTGTTCTCAGCCTTCCAGGAAACAGAGCTGTTCTGCCTGGAACAGAATGTTCTAACGTAGAATAGCTTGGGGCTTCCTGTAGGTTCAGGCCCTCTCTAGATCACCCTTCTGGTTTCCTGTATGTATTAGTTTCCTCTTGCTGCTGTAACAAACTACCACAAACTTAGTGGCTTAAACAACACAAACTTCTTATCTTACAGTTCTGTAGGACAGAACTCCCACATGGGTCTCCCTGGGCTAAGATCAGGGTGTCAGCAGGACTGCGTTCCTATTGGAAGCTCTAGGGAAGAGTCTGTTAACTTGCCTTTTCCAGCTTCTAGAGATCATCCATATACCTTGGCTTGTGGCCCCTTCCTCCATCTTCAAAGCCAGCAGTATTGCATCTCTCAGTGCCTTTCTTCTGCAGTCACATCTCTCTTCTTCTGCTTCCCTCTACCACTTTTAAGGACCCATGTGATTACATTGGGTCCACTCAGATTATCCAGGACAATCTCCCCATTTTAAGGTCAGCTGATTAGCAACCTTAATTCCACCTGCAATGTCCCCTTTGCCTTATAAGGTAACATATTCACGAATTCCAGGGCATGGTCCATTAGGACGTGGACATTTTTTGGCAACAGAGGCATTATTCTGCCAGTCACTCCAGGTTGGCCCTGGCCAAGTATTTTCCTCTGATTTTTCTCAGATGAGGGCAGAAACAAGCTCGGCAAAGTGACTTGCCTGTCTGGAAAGGAGACAGAGCCAATGCTTCCAAACACGTTCCAACAGATGTGAAGCATCTGTTGGCTTACTTATGTTTCTAAGGGTGCTTTACTGGGCCAGCCTCAGTTTCCCCATCTCTAGAATGGGTATCAATGATAGCTACTTATGGGTCTTCTATGGATACTGACTAAGTGTTGCATCGTTTCCCTTCCTTTCTCTTCCATTCTACCAGAATGCGGTGAAAGACCCGTTTTTGAGAGAGGAGCTCAGTATTCCAGAATCATAGGAGGGATGGAGGCTGAGGTGGGTGAGTTTCCTTGGCAGGTGAGTATTCAAGCAAGAAATGAACACTTCTGTGGTGGCGCCATCATCAGCGAGTGGTGGATTGTCTCGGCGGCTCACTGCTTTCACTCTGAGATCTCGTAAGTACCGAGTCCATCCTCTTGCTTCTGACAATGTGCTCCCCTCCCTGGGGAAGCCCCACACGCCCTAGGGAGGAAGAGGCTGTGAACCCAAGGCCGGATCCACTGTGCCTTCTTTGTTGTCACCCAGAACCAGTAACTGCGGCTTCCCTGAGGTCACAAACTGTCCTCTCCAGGGACATCTGTCTTGGTGGAGCCGAAGGGCTTGGTCTGTCTCCCTCTGCCAGGACATTCAAGTCCTTCTAGGAGGAAATCCTCCTAATTCTGGAGGTCTGGGTTCCTGGGCCATCCGACAACCTACTTCCCTCCTCCTTATAGAGTTTTCTCTGCACTCCAGGAGACTGGTGGAAAACAGAGCATTTACTGATTCCTCATCACGTGCGTGCCGGTGACCTGCTAAGAAACTCCGTGCATTAACTTGTTTAATCATACAGACAACCCTGAGGCGGGTAGAATGAATAATCCCCTTTTAACTCATTCCAACTTACAGAAACCCTGAGGCAGGTAAAATGAACATCCTGATTTTATAGAGAAGGAAACTGAGGTCCAATAAGGTTAGCTGACTCACCCAAGGTACACACCTAGTAGACAGAAACAGGATTTAAAGCCGGTTCCAGCACTTGTGCTTTTCCGCTCCACCACCTCGAGAAAGTTTGAAGATACACAGAAAGAAGAACTTTAAAGGGTTCATTCAAAAACCTGGGGAAAGTTTCACCCTGGGGTAACCAAGGAAACTTGTTGCATCTACTCCCATGGGATACTTAAGGACTGGCTGTTGGAAAGTTCCTGGCCATTCTGCCTGGAGGGAAATTCCTGAATTATTACTGAAGATTCTTTCTGCTTCATCAGTGACAGGTCTGGATTAAATTCTGTTCCTGATCCTTGCATAGGTCTTCAGGTGCATATGTGCAAGAGTTTATTCCTAGGAGAGAAGATATAGAATCATAGGACTTGTGCATCTTCAAGTTTATTAGAAAATCCAAATGATTTTCCAAAGTGGTTGCACGCATTTAAATTTCCGCCAGCGGTGTGTGTGTTAAAATCATCACCAATACTTGCTACTTTTTCAGAATTTTTAATTTCTGCTTTTCTGGTGAAAAGCATGAAATACTATTATAATTGTAGTCTTAATTTGCATTTTTCTTACTACTGCTAAGTTGATATTTGCAAGTTTATTGGTATATTTTCTCTTTTGTAAAGTCTGTTTGAGCTTTGACAATTTTTTTTTAATTTGTAGACTCTCTTTATACGTTCCGAATGTTAAACTTCAGTCAGTTGTGTATGTTGCAAACAAAAAAATTCTGTTCCTCAGTCTCTAAATTGCTGGTGGACAAATTGATGTGATAATCCCTTCCTATCTGAGGGCTAGTTTGCTCTGTGCCAAGTGGTCTTTCATGGGCTCTTTGGGGGCCCAAAGCTAAGTCCTTTCTTTGCCCCGTGAGGCAGGAGTATCTCATTCACATCTCTGGGATGATTCTGGAGCAGCCATGGAGCTGTGGTCGGCCACAGTGGCTGTTTCACCCTCCTTCTCTACCTTTTTCAAATGCTCACATCTTCTGAGCAACAGCCCCGGTAGGACAAATGCAAAAGGCCCCTACAGCTATGTGGGATTTAGGGTTTTCAGGCACAGCAGATTCTGTGCACCTTGTGACTTTCCTTCCCCTCCTATTTCTCCGTCTCTGGTTCTCCGCCACCAGGCCAACAGAACTGAGAGTCGTGCTGGGAACGAATAGCTTAAGCAGCCCATCCCTGGAAGTAAAGGGGGTCACAAGCATAATTCTGCACAAGGACTTTCAAAAACTCAACATGGACAATGATATCTCCCTGCTGCTGTTGGACACGCCCATCACATTCAGCGAACTGAAAGAACCCATCTGCATGCCCACAGAGCCCGGCCTCTCCAGGTGGCACAAATGCTGGGTGGCAGGATGGGGGCAGACCCAAACTGGTAAGTAACGGCTCAGCATCTCTTGGGAGCACCTGGGGGAAGAGCCACATCACGGGCGTCTGAGGATGGGCCAGTAAACCTAAAGGAGAGGGGAGAGGGTGAAAGGGGAGAGGGCTGAGGAAGGAGGGAGGAGAGAGGGGCTTGCATTGGAGCAAATCCCTGAGCACCAGGAACGCACAGAGGCCTGAACTCAGCCTCTTCCAAGTGCGAAGGAAACATCCCCCAAGGCCCCGGGCTGAGATGCCAGGTGTGGGCCATCCCTGGGTGTGGTCCTGTCCCGCCATCACATGGCAGTCTCGTTTGTTTCATTGAATATAAACCCTCCAGTTGGCCAGGGGCTCTCTGCTCTGCTCTCTCACATCTCCCTGATTCACGCATTGATGTTTCCCACCTGGCTCCTTCAGGCATTCCAGACGCCTGCCCTGGCCTAGACTTTACATGGTCCTGGAGTGTTGCCCAGCCATTCTTAGAAATGAATCTGTTGCTGTTACTTGTTGTTACATTGTTACTTGGCCAAAATAAGAGGAACCTGACCAGGGTAATAAAGGGATTATGAAAGCCCTGCTGGACTGTTCCCAAAGAAAACTCAACAAAGTTGGTAGGGGAGAGACGGGAATAGCACAGCGCTAGCTCAGGCCTGAACAAGACTCCAGGTCCTTAGGGATGCTTTGCAATGACCTGGGGTCTAAGAGATGGTAGGTATTTCAGGAGTTTGGTAACTAGAGGGCAACTGGTGTAACACTGATTCAGGGCTCTGGGCACGACTCAGAATTTAGAAGTGAGGAGAGGCAGATGGGTGCCTGCACGATTAAGAACACTCAGTGTGGAGAAGTCTTTTGAAATCTCCACGTGGTAGGAGTTAATGAGATGGAGAGAAGTCCAAACAAATTCCCGGAAGCTGGCAGTCCAGGAAGGGCCTTGACAAACCCCCTGTAAAAACTCTCAACCAACCTAGCTTTGTCTGGGGGACCTGAAAGCTTTTTTCACTGGGAGTGCAAACCCAGTTTCAGCGGCCCTGTGTCAGAGGTGTCACACTCACATAACAGAAAGTAACGAGAGGCAAATATGCTGAAGAGGCAGGGTTATGCTGAGAACCGATCGAAAGCCAGTTCTAAGAAGTCAAGTCTGTAGCGCTGTTGGAGCCAAGATGGAAGTCTTCTTGGAGGCAGGAATATGATTTTGAATGGGAGGGATAATACAAGTAGGTGGGGACTTGTTTGGAAGAGCCTGGGGTGGTGGAGTGAGTAAATTGCAAGGGATTACTGGAAAGACGTGGAGAGGGAGGGTCTGTGAAAATGTGAAAAAAAAGGCGGATGTGTGGCTGGCGGGACACTGGGCAGGTTGGTCTAGGGCACGTCAGCTGCCTTATCGGCACTGGGGCTCCTGTCCAGTGACCTTTCTAAAGGGCCTTCTCTATGGGTCAGGTCTCAAACAGCCTATGGAAACAGAGCTGCTGAAAGTGCCCATGACCATCGTGGATTGGGAGAAGTGTTCAAAGGAATTTCCAAGACTTACCAAAAATATGCTGTGTGCTGGATTCGAGAATGAGACCTACGATGCTTGCCAGGTAACTTGGCTGCATCCCCTCCATCCCCTCGGGCTGCCAGGGTAAAGGCATCCTCTCTCCATGGGGAACAGACAGTAAGAGTTCGGAAAATGTGTGGAAATCGGGCTTAGATACGGGAATGGGGCCATGGATTCAGGAATACTTACTGTCAGGTCCTTGGAATATCAGTGCTTGCCTGGAAGTCAGTATGCAGCAACCCTGCATAAATATGTCTGGTCTTCTCCAGGTAGGCCCCCAAGACTTTTTCCATTTCTGAGACTTCTTTAAGAAACAGAAAGCCAAGGAAGATTTGAGATCCATACAAGGAATTATTTTACTTTATTAATTTTAGCTACCTTTGTTGAGTGTACTCAACCCTGGGATTCAGCAATTGATGAGACATGGTCTCTTGCCTAAAGGAGCCCACAGTCTCCTGGGCAGACAGTTGGGTAAACAATCATAGTGTATTGGATCATGCCTGTGAGTTTTGCTGAAGAAAAGTCTGGTAGCTTAGCTTCTCTTTACTAAAATTAACATTTACTAAAGAGTTACTAAAATTAACTCTTTACTAAAATTAAAATTTGATTGATAGTAGAAGAAACAGGGGAAAACCCCTCATAAATTAGCTTCCTCTGGCTCTGAGGATGGGAAGGATCACGCTGGGGAGCCCACTTAGTCCTACTCATTGGCTGGGCAGTGGGTCTGGTCACTGGTATAAAACTCTAAGTGCAGATGTTAAATGTTCTGCAGAGCGATGAAAAGGCCGTCTCACAGAAGGGCTGTGAGGTATATCACGAGGACCACAGAGGGAGACAGAATCAATGTCACACGAGCCCTGTATTTTCCCCACATTCTGGATAGTTTAAAACATTACAAAACAAAACCAGACGATTGGGACTTCTGGTTCTGGACAAGATGGCGTAGACACATTTCTGTTGATCCCTTCCATTAAATACAGCTAAAAGCACTGGACGTTATATTGTGAAACAAAAATAAAGGCTCCAAAATGTGAAGAGAAGATGAAATTGGAAACAAATATCCTAATACTTAAGGAATGACACAGCAGTGAACTCCTTGGGTTTTCTCTTTGCCTCTTATATCCCAGCCTGGATGGTAGTACATAACAGCTCAGCATCTCCTGGGAGCAGCTGGGGGAAAAAACGCCATGGGCACAGACAAACTAACAAAACAAAACAAAACAAGATAGCCTTCCTCTCTTTGGACCAGGAAAAGGGCAACCTAACAAGGTGGAAACTTTTAAACAATAATCATTCTATTCCAGCAAAACACCAGGAAAAGCCCCACAGTGCTCCTACCCTAGCAACCAAGGTCGAGTGGACAATCTCACCTTCCCCCCCTCCCCCTGCCCACTATGGTGGCGTCAGAGGAGGCTGAGTGGAAAGCCAGGACTTTAAGTACAATCTAGTCATAATGATCCATCCCCTGTCCCCCTCAATGTCAGTGGAGGCCACCTGAAGAGCTTGGGCTCCCACCCAGTGGTAGCGGCACCCTGCTCCTCCCCTTGGTGTCATAGCTGGCCTGAGTGGTGGGTCAAGACTTCCACCCCAATTCAGTGGAAAGGAGTTGGTATCCCCCTTCCCTGACTCCAGTTTCATAAGAGGCCTGTTAAAACAGAAGATTCATGTGAGAACCCAAGTCTCATAACCTATTACTCAAGACAGGATCTGTAATAGAGTAGAGGGTTTCACTAATATACATGGATTCCATGTATTAATCCACATAGGATAAGGAAAAATAAAGCTAAAAATCTGAGTAAAGAATCTTTTTTAAAAAATTGAGAACCATTAATTCCTAGAATAAATTCAATTAAAACAAAATGGATCATGCACTTAAATGTAAAACTACAAAATTTTTTTTAGAAAAAGAAAATAGAAAGTCTTTGGGACATAGAGTAACACCAAAAACACAACTCATAAAAGGAAAAATTGATCAAATGGACCTCATCAAAATTAAAACCTTTTCCTTCATGAAAGACCATATTAAGAGGATGAAAAGACAAGCTGCTGACTGGGAGATAATATCCAACAAAGAAACTATACCTAGACTCTATAAAGAACTCTTGCAGTCAACTGTAGAGAAACGTACTATCCAATTCAAAAATGGGCAAAAGACAAGAACAGACATTTGGCTGAAGAGGATATACAGATGGCAAATAAGAAAATGAAACGACGTTCAACATCATTAACCATTCAAGCAAATGCAAATTAAAACCACAACCAGGTATCACTACACACCTCAGAATGGCTAAAATTAAAAAATAAAAAATAGTAACAACACCAAATGCTGATAAGAATGTAGAGAAACTGGATCATTCGTATATTGCTTGGGGGAGTTTAAAATAGTCTAATCACTCTGGAAAACAATTTTATAGTTTCTTTAAAAACTGAACGTGCTCTTGCCGTATAACCCAGCAAATGCCATTCTTGGGCGTTTATTCCAGAGAAATGAAGGCTTGTGTTCACACAGAAACCTGTGCAGGAGTGTTTATAGCAGATTTACTCATAATAGACCAAAATTGGAAACAAGTGTCCTGGAAGACGTGGATAAATAAATACACTGATAATTAAATACACTGCATTTATTC
Organism: Pseudorca crassidens; assembly: GCF_039906515.1. Taxonomy (NCBI): domain Eukaryota; kingdom Metazoa; phylum Chordata; class Mammalia; order Artiodactyla; family Delphinidae; genus Pseudorca; species Pseudorca crassidens. The sequence continues at coordinate 107,279,529 of NC_090302.1, forward strand.
CATGCAATATCACTCAGCTGTTACAAGAAGCAAACTATTGGTACATGCAACCATGTGAATGTGTCCAGAGACTCATGCTATGTGCAACAAGCTGACCCCCAAAGGTCCCACACTGTGTGATTCCATTTACATAACATTCTTTATTAGAAAATTTTTATTGGAGTATAGTTGATTTATAATGTTGTTAGTTTCTGCTGTACAGCAAAGTGAATCAGTTTATATATATATATATCTCCACTCTTTTTTAGATTCTTTTCCCATGTAGGTCATTACAGAGTATTGAGTAGAGTTCCCTGTGCTCTACAGTAGGTCCTTATTAGCTATCTATTTTATATGCAGCAATGTGTATGTGTCAATCCCAATCTCCCAATGTATCCCTCCCTACCGCCCCGCTTCCCCCCAGGTAACCATAAGTTTGTTTTCTACATCTGTGACTCTATTTCTGTTTTGTACCATTTGTACCAGTTTTTTAGATTCCACATATAATCAATATATGATATTTGTCTTTCTCTGTCTGACTTACTTCACTCAGTATGACAATCTCTAGGTCCATCCATGTTGCTGCAAATGGCATTATTTTGTTATTTTTTATGGCTGAGTAATATTCCATTGTATATATATACCACATCTTTATCCACTCGTCTGTCAATGGACATTTGCATAACATCCTTGAAATGACAAAATTATAGAAAGGGAGAACAGCTTAGTGGTTGCCAGGGCTTAAGGAGGGTTTAGGGGTAGAAGGAAGTGGATATAGCATTAAAAGGGCAACATATGGGATCCTTGTGACGATGGACATGTTCTGTGTATTGACTGCATCAATGTTAATACCCCAATTGTGCTATTGTACTGTATGTAGTTCTACAAGATGGTATCATCGGGGGAAACATGTAAAGGGTACATGGGATCTCTCTGTATTATTTCTTTCAACTGCACGTGAATCTACAGTTATATCAAACTTAAAAAAACAAAGAGAAGACAAAGCTTCCCAATAGCAATGGTTAAATGAAGATCTCAGATCCTAGCCATGCCACAGACTTAGGGAGTAGCCAATTCATACTGGAGCAGGAGACAAAGGGCTCCAACGTCAATTGAAAAGGGGAGGGCTTCCCTGGTGGCGCAGTGGTTGAGAGTCCGCCTGCCAATGCAGGGGACACGGGTTCGCGCCCCGGTCCGGGAAGATCCCACATGCTGCGGAGTGGCTGGGCCCGTGAGCCATGGCCGCTGAGCCTGCGCGTCCGGAGCCTGTACTCTGCAACGGGAGAGGCCACAACAGTGACAGGCCCGCGTGTGGCAAAAAAAAGAAAAAAAAAAGAAAAAAGAAAAGGGGAAAACAACATTTAATAGTATGATTGGAAAGAGAGAGCATTCCAGGGAGAATTGGGGGAAAATCACGGAGGCTTGAAAAAGTATCTTGTGTTCAGGGAACTTTCAATATTTCAGAAGCCAGTGATAACAAGGGTTGAGTGTGGAGAGGTGAGCAGAGCAGGTCACTAGGGCAGGGTTGCCACGCGTGGGAGACTAGAGGTTGTCCCAGGCTGCTCACCCTCATCAGTATTCACACCTATCCTTTCAGTCTTTTTCATTCATCACCATCCCATATTCAAATGGCCAAAACCAACTGCAGCAACACTTGAAACAATCAAGTGTCATCTTTGATGACATTTTCTGTCCCCTTTGCTTCAATGGCTGGATCTACCATCTGGAGTCGAGGATTTTTGCTCCAATCCCTCCCCTATCAAAATGTACTTTAATGAAAGCTGCTAAAATTAATCATCTATTACTTGAGTGCTATAAATAAATGTGCTGTTATCGTTTTAAGCCTTTTTTAAGAAAAAAATTGTGAAGTGAAAAGCTTTGCTTTCTGTTTAGAAAGCTTTCTATTGCTGAGAATAAGCTGAGAGTGATCCAGGCAAGGGAAGTTTTCTGAAATTATATAATATTATCATCACTTAAATCCAGGTAAGCCAGGCAGAAAGTCCCCTAGGGTTTAAAAATAATTGCCTTTAAAAATAAAATCACACTTTTAAACTTAGCAAACTGAATAAAACACATAATCACATAATGAAGGGAAATTATAATTTTATGATGGAAACATTTAAATATGTGCAAAGTAATAGCAATAAGATCATGCTGTACTTAAAATACAAATTAAAATCAAATCAATTGAATTTTGTGGTTTACTTTTTCCAGCGCTTTTCCTGTTTGTAATCCCCTAAGGTTACACTATGAAAAAACAAAGTTCAACTTAAAAAAAATAAGTGACACCGTCCAGCAAACTATAAAATCAAATATGTCCCAAGCTAGCAATGCAATACTTCTTGTGAAGGACCAGCAAGCATCTGAGAAACAGGCATTGCAATGCTGCACAGTTTTCTTATCTTTCTTCTCAACTCCAGCAGAAATTTTGTCTTATTCATGGCTGGATTCCCAGTGCCTAGCACAGTGCTTGGCATGAAGAGCACTCAACAAATGTTTGCCAAAGAGCTGAACCTTCCAAGGAAGCTGGAAACTGCCTGTCAGTTACAGTAGCCCTAGAGGAGGGGACATCCGAGAGAGACCTTGACGGAGGCTGCCTTGGAGGGGGGTTAAGAGCTGGCAGCCAGGGAGTTCCCTGGTGGTCCAGTGGTTAGGACTTCGCCTTCCAGTGCAGTGGGTGTGGGTTCAATCCCTGGTCGGGGAGCTAGGACCCACATGCTTCGTGACCAAAGGACCAAGACATAAAGCAAAAGCAATATTGTAACAAATTCAATAACGACTTTAAAAATGGTTCACATCAAAAAAAAAATCTTAAAAAAAAAGAAAAGAGAGAGAGCTGGCAGCCAGCTGGGCTGTTGGGCAATTTGGTCATGGGGATGCCAAGCTGACTTGGATAACAACCTGAGCAACAACTTTCTTTAAAGATCTTATTTTATGGGGGTGGGGAGGCAGCAGTTTTAGGTTCACAGCAAAATTGAGAGGAAGATACAGAGATTTTCCATATACCCCCTGTCCCACACATGCATAATCTCCCATACCATCAACGTCCCCATCAGAGCGGTACATGTGTTGTAACTGATGAACCCACATTGACACATCACAATGACCCAAAGTCCATAGTTTATGTTAGCGTTCATTCTTGGTGTTGTCCATTCTATGGTCAAGTGTATCATGATATGCGCCATCACGAATACTATCACACAGAGCGTTTTCACAGTCCTGGGCTACTTTCCAGGGTATTATCTCGAACCCATCTTGACCCATGACACGTGCCTGAAAATCTTATTTCACTCCATAGCATCTTAGACCTCTAGAGCCAGAAAGAAATGTATAAAAATATTTAATTGCAACTGTTTCACAGATGAGAAAACATGGTTATTTTAATCATCGATCATTCTCTTCACTATCTGAAAGGATCCGAAGCAGTGTAATAACTTCGTAGCTCTTTCACACATATTCAATCATTTCATTCTCTCCACTATCCTGTAACATGGGCTGGGTAGGTCTCACTCGCCCCGTTTAACAGATGAGAAAACAGGGATTTCGAATTTAAGTGGTTTGCCTGAGGTCCAGGAGGTAGTGGGGCCAGGCTGGAAGCCAGGTCATCTGCTTCTCACCCAAAATGGACAGAAGTGATCACGCGGTGTGAATAACACAGCAGTGAACTTAGGAGGCTCTGTGGTCAGTATGTGGTCAGTATGTTTCTAACCAGACAAGTCTCTGGCTACCAGCCTTAGTCTTGGAAGAAAGTTCCCCTTAGGTGGGCTGTCATCAGTCCCAAGTCCTTGCTAGCTGAGGCCAGACCCTCCTTTGAGACATCCTTTCTTTCTTCCCAAAAGGAAGAGAAAAACAATTAAGACTCTGTGTGTGAAAGGACATGAATTTACAGCTGCCCCTCTGGAGTCCCAGCAGTCCGAGAAGGGAATCTCTGTTTCCTGAGTATACAAATAATGTTTGTAGTACATAAGGCTAAAGTAATAATACTAATACATTTCTGCAGCATTTACTACATAGCGTTTACCCTATGCCAAGTGATGTATAGATTTTAAAAATGTCATTGCCAGTAATCTTGGGAAGTAGCTGGTATTATCTCCATTTTAACGACGCAGAAACTGAGGCTTAGAAGTTACTGGTCCAAGCACAGTTCTCTCCCTGTTATGTAAGGAAATGACAATCAACATATTAATAGGCTTTTTATACCATTCATGCCACCGTAACGTGAAGAAAATGATAGAGACAGCACTTACGGAAGGAGCTCTTTGAGTGGCAATCCTATTGATTTGGTTCTTGCCCCGTGACCTTGAAGTAGAACGCGCGCAAAGAAAAGCACACACCCACAAAAACCAGACAAGCATTAAGGGCAGTGTTTCATACTGGAAAGGGTGGTTCTGGTTTTGGCACCACGCTTACTGGGTGTCCTTGAGCTCCAAGCTCTCTGTTAATTCCGCTCCGTATATCCCTCTGCTTGGCGATGTGTCCCACAGTCAACATAAACTCCCCTTGAACATGATTTCATCGTTATCTTCCCCTGCACTTTACCCCATGACCTTGGAACTAGGACTCACCACCCGTGTCCAGGGGCACCAGTCCCCAGATGGTGTCAGTTTCAACGCACCCCCCTGCCTCCTGACCGTCTTGTGCCCTGGTTGAGGTCCTCATCACTCCCATCTCCTCTTAACTAGTCCCCCCACCTCCTGCCTAATTCCTTTCCGATCAGTTCCCCCCACTCACTCTTCCTGTCAAATTCTTATTCATCCTTCAAACAAAATGCAGTTGATCCTGTTTGTTTGCACTGTTGTCTCCCTCCCTAGACCATAAGGTCTTGTATCCCAAGTGCCTAACAGTTAGTTTTTCCTCCTTGAAGATGTGTTCGGTGGAAGTGAGCAGATCTCTTCTGACTTTCCATTTTCTAATTATAAGATGAGGATCAAAATACCTACCTCACAGAGATGTGGGATGAGGGGTGGATGAGAAAGTAAAGTCAGGGGACCAACGCCGGGCCTCGGACATCATGTCCAGGAAGTGTTGATTGTCCTCCTTCCCATTAGATCCCATTCCCGGTCCTGTTGATGACCATGGAAAAGGAGGCCATCTCTCCGCTGAGAAGGAAAGATCGCTTGAACAATTATAGCTCCCCAGAGGGAAAGAACATGTGCTTTGGCATCAGGAAGACCTGGTTCCAACTTTGGCCCCAACACCATGTAACCCTGAGTAAGCCCTTCATCCTCCTTAAGCTTCATTTTCCCTGTATTAAAATGGACAAAAGGAAGCCATATATGTGTGAAGGACACGGTGGGGACTTGGTACATACTTTCCATATAAATAGATAATCATCTGAGTCATAGACCCATGTGATTCCACCCTGGAGGGGTCACATAGTCGGAAAAGCTTAGCTCACTTGCCCCCTGCAAATACCCACAGCAAAGAATTAAAAAGAGACATCCTTCTCCCTCACGCCTCCGGAAGAACATCAAAGGAGACCCAGTTCAGGGCTTCCCTGGTGGCGCAGTGGTTGAGAGTCCGCCTGCCGATGCAGGGGACACGGGTTCGTGCCCCGGTCCGGGAAAATCCCACATGCCGCGGAGCGGCTGGGCCCGTGAGCCATGGCCACTGAGCCTGCGCGTCCGGAGCCTGTGCTCCGCAAGGGGAGAGGCCACAACAGTGAGAGGCCTGCGTACCGCAAAAAAAAAAAAGGAGACCCAGTTCACATCCACAGGCCTAACAGCACTCCTCGCATCCTCTTTTCATTCCTTCCCTTTACAGCTCTGTCCAGAGCTTCTGATTTAAGACCCGCTAATCTGGTCCCCACTCTTCCTCAGCCTGGGTCCTCCGTGTTCCGGCTCCTTCTCTGTGTGCTGTGCATGGAGCGTGTGCATGGCCACGCTCTACATACCACGGTTCCTGGGGCCAGGCTGAGTGCTGCACATGCCCCGCGTGCAGCCACGATAGGGTGGGTGTTGATCTGCGATGATGTGATTCCCCTTGGCGTCCCGGAGTCAGGAGGTCCATGAACCCTCTTCCATGAGCGAGCTGTGCTCTGCCTCACGTGGACAGTTTCAAATGGGACTCGCTGCTGATCTGTGTTCTCTGTCCACAGGGTGACAGCGGGGGTCCTCTCGTCTGTACCACAGAATCTGGCAAGAAGTGGTACCAGGTGGGCATCATCAGCTGGGGAAGGAGTTGTGGACAGAAGAACGTTCCAGGAATATACACCTTGTTAGAAAACTACCACTCCTGGGTCAAGAAGGTGACTGAGTTAGAGGGAAGGCCCTTTAGTGCTGAGAAAACGATAGCGTCTCCCAGACAAAAATCCAAGAGCTCTCGGGCTCCAGAATTCCCGGGGCCCAGCAGCCCCAGGCTGTGGGTGCTGCTCTGCCCTGCATGGTGTTTCAGGCTAGTTTTCTACAAATAATAAAATAGATGCTATTCTTTTTTTATTTTTTTTTTTTATTTTTGGCTGTGTTGGGTCTTCGTTTCTGTGCGAGGGCTTTCTCTAGTTGCCACGAGCGGGGGCCACTCTTCATCGTGGTGCGCGGGCCTCTCACTGTCGCGGCCTCTCTTGTTGCGGAGCACAGGCTCCAGACACGCAGGCCCAGTAGTTGTGGCTCACGGGCCCAGCCGCTCCACGGCATGTGGGATCTTCCCGGACCGGGGCACGAACCCGTGTCCCCTGCATCGGCAGGCGGACTCTCAACCACTGTGCCACCAGGGAAGCCCTAAATTGGTGAACTTTGAACAAGCAGATTGTCCTCCATAATGTGGGTGGGCCTCGTCCAATTAGTTGAAGTCCTGAAAAGAACAAAAAGCCCAGCCTCCTCAAGCAAGAGGGCATGTCTCCAGCAGACTGCCCGTGGATTTCATCTGCACTTTTGCCTCTCCTGGCTCTCTACCTGCCCCTCAGCTCTCCTGGGCGTTGAGCTTGCCAGCCCACACTGCAGATTTGAACTTGCCAGTCTCCCTAATCACATGATCCAATTCCTCATAACAAATACACCCACACAGACACAGACACACACACACACACACACACACGCTGCCTTACACCTTTCTCTAGAGAGCTCTGACTAATACAGATTTTAGGACCGAGAGTGGTTCTCGAGAAACAAAATCTTAAAGATGAATTTTCTGAATTGGTGCTGTGATTTCTAGAATTAGCTCTCTAGTCAGATTAGATTGAAAGACACTAATGACTCTATTTCCGGTAGTAAAAAGAGCACTGGCAGTCCATGGAGTGACGGGGCAAGAGAGATAAGCAAAGTATCCCCACTGGAAACTCCTAATCCAACACTCGTAAGAAGCTAGGATCTGGGTGACCATGTGTGTGATACTTTCAAACATTTTTTTCAAACTGTTGAGTATAATGAGATTGGCTGGTCGCTAGTAATGTTACTGGACAAAGTGGGGAAAGAAAAGTTTGAGCTCAGGGATTCGAATTCCTAGCTCAAGGGCCCGTAAATGACCTGAAAGCTTCTATGTCTGCCCTGAAGGAGACCCTTACCCGCTGTAGCCACAGGGCTGAGAGGCTGAAAATCAGACCCGCAGTCTCCCCCTGTGACTGACTGAATTACAATGCGAGTTGAACTCCCAGCCTCCCAGGGTGTCTCCTGCTAAACCCAGGCCACGGACTGGGAAGGAATGGGATCCTGCAAGTTGGAAGGGGGGTGTGTGGGAAGACCCTGATGGAGCTGGGGAACTTGAACCCTAAATTCTGATGCGTCTCCTCTGCCAGCGGCAGCAGTCTCTCTGTCCCCAGGAGAAGCGGCCTCTCCACCCCCGCCCGTCCCAGGGGGTTAACCCTGCGTTACCTGCGGAAAGGGTAATGACCGCCCCTGAGGCAGCTGACAAGCAAGGCATTGCTGGTTCTCCCCAGTGACGACCCCACCCCCGCTCTTGGCGTCTAGACCTCTGAGCAGACTCAAGTCCCAGCAGCCCCTAAAGTGAGGTACAAAGCGTGACCCGTGAGGAGGTGCACTACCCTCTGCGTTTTCTAACTCCTGCAGATAGAAACCCGGGCCACACGTGTGGGGGTGGCTATTAAGGCTGTGGGATAAATCGTGGAAGGAACGGAAAGTTGGATCGGGCGGCATTTATTGCCTCGGGCTCACTAAGCAGATGCATCTAACTTTGCATCTTGGGGAGGAAGGAAGGGCTCTAACAGTTTGCTTCGCTGCTTGGCTGAAATATGGCCAAAAGGAGACCCACAGTGAGTGAACTAGAATTGCCAGACCTGCTTTGGGTTAATGTAGAGAAAGGGACTCCATGACTTAGGGGGACGGGAATGTTCGAGTGAGTTTGTCATTTGAAACTCACCCACCCTGGGAAGGTCCAGAAGGCATGCCTTTCACCACGACTGTGAGAGAGAAACTTGAGAGGGAAGCCCTGGCATCCCTGGCTCTTCTCTGTGGGCCAGGCTTCACAGAGGGAACTGCAGTCACGGAATTGGGACACGTAACCACAATGAGAGTGATTGGACCAGTGGTGGCAGGGACCAGAGGCGGCACTCAAGCCCCGAAGGCAAGGAGGGAATGGTCCCTGTGACTGACAGCAGGGTCAATGCCACAATCAGAATGTCCTGACTCCTGCAGACCATGGCTGGCTAGCTCGTCATGGGGTTCCTAGAAGTGAAATAGACAGGAAGCCTACTAATTCTTACGTGTTCTGTGTAAGCAGAAAATAGGTCAAGTGAACAAGAGTCTAACTTGAATGATAAAAACAAGAGTCATGGCTTGTTAATTCTCAAGACTGGAGCCACTTTATAGACTCAGAACCCCTTGAATGAAGGACCCTAGTACACTATGGAATATTTATGCTGTTAATCACTCTCCCAGCCTTCCCCAAAAGGACCCACGGGCTTTTGCCAACTGTGCATTGGGGAAGAGGAAATAATCAGACCTTTTAGGGACTACTGGACGCTGACTCTGAACTCACTGGTTCCCTTCTCTGCGGAGTAAGAGATATTATGATGGGAAAGGCCAAGTGGAAGCAACTAGAACTGCCCCTACCTAGGAAAATAGTCAACCACAGAAGCAGCCCTGCATTCCTGGAGGGATTGCAGACATTAGTGCAATCATCAAGTACTTAAAAAACCCAAGGGCGGTGATTCCCACCACATCCCCAATTCAGCTCTCCCATCTGGCCTCGGCCGAAGACAGTCGGGTCTTTGAGAATGACAGAGGATTATTGTAAGCTTGCCAAGGTGGCGACTCCAATTCCAGCTGCTGTATCAGATGTGATTTCATTGCTTGAGTAAAGTGACACATCTCTTCCAGTATCCGCTATGCAGCTCTTGATCTGAAAGAATGCCTGTTTCTGCATTCCTGTCTGTGAGATCCACCAGAAGCAGTTTGTTCTCTGCTGACAAGGCCAGCATTATACCTTTACTGTCCCACCTCAGGTGGATATCAACTCTCCGGGCCTATGTGATAGTTTAGTTCGCAGGGATCTTGATCACAAGACCCCATTCACTTGCACACGATAGCGCACTGGTGCATTACACTTATGACGTAATGCTGACTGGACCTAGTGAGCAAGAAGTAGCACCTGGGCTTCGCTGGTGGCGCAGTGGTTGAGAGTCCGCCTGCCGATGCAGGGGACACGGGTTCGTGCCCCGGTCCGGGAAGATCCCACATGCCGCGGAGCGCCTGGGCCCGTGAGCCATGGCCGCTGAGCCTGCGCGTCCGGAGCCTGTGCTCCGCAACGGGAGAGGCCACAGCAGTGAGAGGCCCGCGTACCGCAAAAAAATAAAAATAAAAAAAAAGCCTGGGGGTGGGAAATAAACCCAACAAGATTCAGGGGTCTTCCACCTCGGTGAAATTTCTAGGGGTCCAGTGGGGTGGGGCATGTGGAGTTTTTCCTTCTAACCCTGGAGGCAACTTCATTTTGGCCGCGAGGGAGAGAGTGAGAGCAGATCAGAAGCCGGGGAAGGAGGCGAGGGGCGCGGCAGCCAGGCGGCGGCGGAGATGGAGTCGATGGGGAGGGGTAGGTGAGGAAGTGTCCGTGTTTCCTGCCGTCTCTGCCATCCATCATCCTCTGCCGGAGCGGAAATCAATATTCCTCTCTCTTGTTCTCTCCCCAAATGTTCTGAATTTAGAAAAGAAAGAGCAAACCCTGACAAATGCATATTGTTTTCCAAATATAAATGCCGCACCGCTTCCGCCCCCGCGCAGATGTCACCCCCTCTTCCCGGCTGCCTGGGTGTCGGTGTCGCCGGCCTGGGCGCTCTGCCACGACCGCTGTGGGCGCAGATGGAGCCCATGAAGTGGACTGCTGGCCGCCACTCGAGGTCACCTGGTTTCCTAAGAAGCAGATTCTCGGCAATTTCTCACAGGAGGAGCATTTGCAACTCACAGCTCTGCTGGCATCCTTTCCCCATCCCTCCCCGCCCGAACACGGCTCGCTCGTTTGGAAAGTAACTGTGAAACCTTTTACCCCTCCTGTTGAAAAGCACCTTCTCACCCGTCCCTTTTGCCTGTAGAGGTAGCAGGGCAGAGAGGACCACTCCCACTGCTCAGATGAGGAAGCCGAGGCTCAGAGAAGGGAAGGCGTTCACTCGGACTGAACAGTGCTAAGAATGTGGATGGGAGCAGGGGGGTGATGCCGAAAGCTCAGCTTCTCTGTGCGCCAGTGCTGAATCAGATCTCGGAGACAGAGTTTTGGGTGAAGTAGAAAAGAATAGCTTTATTACTTTGCCAGGCAAAAGGGGACACAGTGGGCTCCTAAATCGAAAAACTATGTGTCCCCACCCAGGAGGATGTGATGAGAAGTTTTATAACAGTACTTCAAGGGCGGGGTTGCTGACAAGATGAGGGTGTGTGCAGGGTCTCAGCTGGTCCATCTCCTACTCGTGATGGGCTTCTCTGGTCCCTTTAATCTCGCCTCAGGTGGTTCCTTGATTAGCAACTGTTCGAATCTGCCCTTTGGAACTCAGGGAAGGTCATGGAGGCTGGAGTCTTGCTTACAAGAAACGGGGGACAAAAAGAGGCCTCCGTGCCCAGGCCCCACTCGGTTTCAGGGGTAGACATGTTGGAGCCCCCAGGGCACCCCAGGAGCCCAAGTGGCCTGGCTTCTAATTCCACTGCTCCCTTGCTGCTGAAGTCCGGAATGTCTCAGATTCCCTGGCCTCCAGGCTCCCCGAGGAGCAGGCAGAACACACACCATGGAACCCTCCTTGTTAATAAAGGCTGCCACGTGCGTAATGCTTCCTACACGTCAACCGCCCTTGTAAATACTCTTATACGTATTAAGATCTTGTTGCTGAAATCTCGGCTTCTGTACACCCATGCCAAATAGAAATACGGAGACAGAATTGAGGAGGAAAGCGAAAGAATAGCTTTATTTCTTTGCCAGGCAAAGAGGGAACACAGCAGGCTAGCACCTCCAAAAACTGCACCCCCCTTGGAGAAGCTTTATAGTAATGGTTCAAAGAAGGTGTGATCAGCTTGTGGACATTCTTCTGATTGGTTGGTGGTGAGGTAATTGGGAGTCGGCATCATCAACCTTCTGCTTCCTACTGGTCAGGGGTCTACATGCTTGTGGGAAGCATACCATCGTTAACTGTTAACTTTTCCTACCTGGAGGGGGTATCTGCAAAACAGCTCATAGATATTGTTGTGTCCGTTGATGGGGAACCAGGACCTGCCCCAAGGCGGCACTATTGTTTCTCTTGACTGCTCCTCCCTTGTCTCCCATCCCTTCCCTTCCCTGATTAACAACCGCTTGAATCCGCCCGTTGGAACTCAGGGAAGGTCATGGAGGCTGAATGAAGCCTATTTCCTGTAATCAAAGAAATGGGGGACACAGAAAGGCTTTGTGCCCAGGAGCCCCACGGGGCCCTGCTCAGTGTCAACCCCCCTCAGTCAGAGTAACCCTATGAAATAGGTACTACCACTGGGCCTTGTTTACAGACTGAGGAAACCAAGGCCCAAGGTCACAGGGCTCTGAGGAGGTGGGGCTGTATTCACGCCAAACCAGTCTGGTCTAGATGGAGGTGGACTGAGCCCTTGGGCCACCCTGCCTCTGGACACTGTCCAAGGCAAGGACACTGACCCACAGGTCTGATACCTGGGTTCAGGTATCACTCACTCTTTGAGGAATTCGGTCACACTTGTTCAAATTTTGTGTCCTCCTTGGTCAAAGGAATCTCTAGAGAAAGTTACAGAGTAAAAACCCATGATTTCTCATTTGTACGCATGTAGCGAGAGCACCTCAGCTCTTTATCCTGGATCCTGGAAGAGCAATGGAACAGGGGAGGAGGCTCCTCCTTCTCCTCTAGACTGAGGTTCTTCCACAGGGAACATGGAAGCCATCCGTCAATAAGCCCTCAGTCAACACACATTCATTAAGCACCTACAGTGCCCCTAGGTCCGGGCATATCACTATGATCGGGTAGGCAAGGTGAATGTCTCTCTGGAGCTTGCACTGTGGTAGGGAAGCCAGCATTGGACAGGAAATGACAGAGTGACAAATCTCACTGAAGGGAAGCCCAGTGTTCAATGTTGCTAACGTTCTACAATTCCTGTAGCACTCCAGAAGTCTCTGTGCTTTAAGCTGTTTGCAGTCTGCAGTCATCTCTTCGAGCAAGGTTAACGATGGAAGTGGTTAGCTTGGATTGCTGGGGTGAGCAGGGTAATGGGGACATAAGCAAACCTGTGGACAGTGAAAGGACTGAATAATCTACATAAGAAAGGGCATGTGGTCACGTGGAGAAGAAAAGATGAAGATGGGGCACAGATATCTAACCTGGAGACCAGGGCTTCCTGCCGCCTTTAGAGATAGCTGGTCCCCTGCACTTATCCCACGGACAATACAGGAGGACAGGCTTTTTACAATAACATTCAACCAACATTTGATGAGAACAGAGGAAGTGCTGGCACTTGCTAAACAAAGAACAAGATAGACAAGGTCTCTGAGCTACTCACCATCAAAGCTTTGTGTAACGCAAAAACAAAACAAAACAAAAACACGGGCTGCCTTGAGGCCAGCCTCAGCTGCTGTTGCATTCGGAATAAATACAGATCCCAGTCCAGAAACTCTGAGGTGCATCAGAGGTCTTTACTGGAAGTTTTCTTGAAGAGATAACACTAGATTCACATCAAAACTTGCCACAAGGCATCTAGTAGCAGCTCTCTTTCCCAAAATGCACATTTCACAGCAGCTGCTCAAATTCATCCCTCCGCCCTTTCGAATTCCCAGTCTCCCTGGTCTTCATCCCCACTCCTGCCTGTCCCATGGGCAAAAGACCTTCCCCACCCTCTTCTCCTCCTCCCAAGTATCTCACCCCTCTCTTACGCATTTCACTGGAGATTCTTTCATTTCCTTCAAGTCCACTTTTGCACATGTGTCCCTGGCCAACGTCACAAAAGCCAAATACAGCAATCCAGGTTCCCGGTCTGTCTTCCAGGTCTCCTTCTCATCCTCTCTCTGGTTGGGGTATCCACTCCCTCGTTCTTCAGTCCCCAGTCTCTTCTTTCCCCATCCTCTCTTGATCCATAGATGGGGGACTCACTCAGTGTCCTGCCTTCAACCAGGAATACGTCCCACCTCTAGCAACCTGATTTGCATTTCTCTCAGCAGAATCAACCAGCTCTTCCTTGATGATTCCAGCAAGCCCAGTCCCTTGGCTGTAGTTTCTCCAGACAGTAGGTAGGGAGAGTGGAAATCTCATTCATCCATTTTCTGCTAAACCTTTTCGTTTATCTTTACTCCCAACTCCTAAAACTCAACTGACTACACACACTGTCTTACTCACAAAAAGTACTCCACCTTCACTGGACCTGTTTCTGTTATGGGACCCGCATCATTCTCTTTTGGCCAGACCTGAAACCTTAGAGCTGATGTTCTGCACCGGTGCCCAGGGCAAAGACTCAGACTCATGGATGACCTAATAGAGGGCTGTAAAACTCCTTGAAATTGTATACACTCACAAAACTAAAGACCACGTATTGGGACCGAGAGGAAATATTTGCAAACACATATGTCAGACAGAGGACTTCTATCCAGAATATATAAAGAATCCTTGCAACTCAACTCAATTTAAAATTGGGCAAAAGATTTAACAGGCACTTTACAAAAGATTTATGAGTGATCAATAGCACATGAAAAGATGTTCAACTTTAGTCATCAGAGGAATGCAAATTAAAACCACAAGGAGATACCACTATGTATTCACTAGAACAGCTAAAATTTCAGGCTGGTAGTATCAAGTGTTGACAAGGATATAGAGAAACTGGATTTCTTATACAAGGCCGATGGAATTGTAAAATGATACAAGAGATATGGGAACGTGTGTATGTGTATAGCTGATTCACTTTGTTATAGAGCAGAAACTAACACACCATTGTAAAGCAATTATATTCCAATAAAGATGTTAAAGAAAAAAGAGGACAGTTTGGTAATTTCTTAAAAAGTTTCACATATACCTACCTTATGACCCAGCCATTCAACTTCTACATATTTATCCAAGAGAAATGAAAGCCCACGTTCACACAGAGACTTTGTTTCAGAATGTTTATAGCAGCCTTATTTGTAATAGCAAAAGCTGGAAACAACCTACATGTTTATCATCAACTACTGAAAGGATAAAAACGGTGTGGTATGTCCATGCAGTGGAGTACTGTTCAGCAATAAAAGGGGCAAACTACGGATGCATGCAACCACAGGGATAAATCCCAAATCATTATGCTGAGTAAAACAAAGACCAAAAAATGTGCATACTGTATGATTCTACTCGTATAAAATTCTAGAAAACGCAAAGTCAATCTATATAGTGGCAGAAAGCAGATCGGTGGTTGTCTGGGGGTCAGAAGTAAGGGAGAAAGTGGATTTTGAGGAGGCCCATGGAACCTTTTGGGAAAGATGGAGATATTCAATATTTTAATTGCAATGACAGCTTCCCAGGTAAAGGCATATGTCATAACTCTCCACAGTTGACGCTTCAGATGTGTACAGCTTGTGTTAAATTAAACCTTAGTAGAGCTGTAAGAAAATATGAGTGCTGGATACCAGTGACTCTTCTGTGTCTAGATTAAGAAATTGCCTTCCACGTGCTATGAAAGCTTGGTTAGAACTCTGGCCTTGATTTCACTGTGTAAGATGGGCATCTCAGTGGTCCCCAGAGCCAGTGTTGGAGTCCCATAATGAGAGAACCGGAAGCACCCTTAAAATGATGAAAAACCTGACACCCAAAGAGGGAAATGACTTGCCCAAGGTCACCCTACAACTTTGTGGCAAAGTCAGGCTTTGAGCTCAGGCACCCCGATTCGGTCACTGGTCTACAAGCCCTGGGAGGACACCATGGGTCCAGGAGGTCAGCTGTGGTCACAAGCTAAGGGGTCACACAGCCAAAAGCCCAGCACGCGCCAGGCACAGAGAGCCCCGCAGCGAATGAAACGCCCTGTATGGGCGTGAACTCTGCGCCCGGCAGCCTGGTGGTGGTGAGCAGGAAGGGCCGTGGCCTTGGACCCGAGCATTCAGACCGTCCGTGGGGAAGGACAGAGCTTGTGGGTTCTTATTTTAAATTTCTAACATTTTGCAAATCAATACTTTCATAAAACATAATACAATTAAATTACTAGAAAAATGAACCAAAAAATGAACATATAAAATACAAGCTCAAACTTTTATTATTAGATTCAGCCCACATAAAATCACTCGTTAAATTGCTCTGAAGGTTTCTAAGCATTTACTCTCCATTTCTGTACTTATCTCTTCATGGACCAGGAACCAGCAGTGGTCCGTGTTCCACCCTTCGAGAAGTATTTCCCTAAAAGATCCAAACTTTAATTACCAAGAAGTCAGGGCTGGCCTGGCTTTCTAAAGTCTAGGAGGATCCCATTAAAACACGGGTTAGATTGAAATGTGACACGTGAGTCATCGTTTGAATTGAGACTGTACAGACTTATATATTATTCATTGTCTCGGGCAATAAAAACTCACAAAATGCCTAAGTGCCCTCCGGCCCCAGAATAGCTTAATTGGGCTGTGTTGCTCTGGGATGTCAAGCACCTGTTTAATTCTGAGTTCTGCCGTTTTACATCAGAACAGGCCCAGGAAGAGGCATTTTCCATCTTGGGTCCCTGGCTCCTGTCTCTGCTTGAGTGCGTGAAGGGGCCACCCCTCCCCATGGAGATCACCCAGGGGTTCAGATGCTGTGTGAGCAGCGGCCAGCACAGACGAGGAGAGGAAAGGAAGCCTCGTCTGGGGTTGGGAGAGCAGAGCCAGATCCCTGTCACCCACACCAAGGGGGCAGGCCAGGCCGGGGCTCCCCTGTCCTGAGTTGGCCTTGACAGCCGTGGAGGGTCGGATCCAGAATCACCCTGGCCGAGGCTCAGGGGTTAGGCCCCAGGAACAGGGGCACCTACGCCCCAGGTTCCTGGCCTGTGAAATGGGGGTTTGTCACATGGACTGCCTAGGCCAACGCCGGGCCGTGATGATGCAGATGAAGTGATGCAAAGCCAGGCACGGGTAACAGAAGAACCCAGTGCCCGTACCGGGTGAAGCTGAGTGACAAGGCCTCAGGTTGGGGTGGGCCTTAGTGAGTTCTCACTCCTCTCCCCACCCCTCTCTGGCCTGGACTTGAGCCCCCTTGAAGTTCTCTGTATCAGCCCCCAAGCTGTTCAGCTTGAATGCCACAATTGACAGGGAACTCACCACCCAAGGGCAGCCCTTCTCAGCTCCGCACAGCTTTGACCCGGAGAACACAGTCCCAGGCTGAGCTGCATTGGCCTCGCCGTGGCTCTCACCCCAGCACCGGCTGCAGCTCCTGGGGGCCGGCCCGACTGCCGTGTGCACCCTTGCAGACCAGGCTCCTGGCCTCAGTGAGCCTTGGCTTCTGCAAGCTGCACATCCCAGCTCCCTGTCACACCTCCTGTTTATACGTTTACAATTGGCACCATCCTGTCACTCAGAACACACCCCCAGGTGAGGTGCCTCCCCAGGTGAGACCCTCCCCGCTGCTGTTACGGGGTCTCTTTGTAGAGCCTCAGGTGGGCCTTACTCCTGACCTTTTAGAACTGCAGAATGTGTACAGCCTATCTCAGTGCCCCCAGCTGCCTTGCTTTTCTCTTCTCGACACCACAAAGACCCCTCCCTGAGTCCCGGGGGCCCTTGGTCCTTCTCTTCCTCCTACAGACCCCCATTCAGCAGGAGCCCTCCTCATTCGGGGGCCACACTCAAGACTAGAGCCTTAAGCTCCCACCTTCCCAGCTCTTCCCTTTCATCCTGAGCGATTCAGCCCCAAGGCCCTGATGTGACGTGGAGTGCTGCGGTGCCCTCAGTTCAGGGACAGGAGGGCCGCAGGGTCTCAGGGCTGCTTGGGGACAGCGGGGAGGGCGTCCATGGGAAAGGCGGCCGGGCAAGGGGCGTGGGAGCCCACGCGGGGCGTAAGGAGGGTGGTCAGAGCCTGGGTGGGGCAACAGCGTGTCCGTGTGGCAGGGCGGGCGACTCGGGAAGTCCGGGTCCAAGCCAGCTGGCCCTGGCAAGGGGGCCTGGCATCGAGGAACAGTCTGCAAAATGGCTGCACCAAAATCTTCAAAAGTATCAAGGCCGTCTCTTGTCTTTTTCCCTTTTTTCTGGTTAAAATTCTGAATTCTAATGAGACACACTTGTTATTTTTTAATTATGAGTTTACTTATGAGTTCTCTATGATCACTATTGCTTTCTACCATCTTATTCACACCTAATTATAAGTCCAATACCTGGGGGAAAAAAAGTACCAAGGCCGTGATAATCAAAGAAAAACAAAGGAATTGCCCCAGGCTGAAGAAGACCAAAGAGAAGTGACAACTCGGGGCAGCGTGTCATTCTGAATGGATCCTTTCGTTATGAAGGAAGTCATCGGGCCAATTGGTAAAACCTCAGGAGAGTGTCCTTGTTTGTAGAAACACACACTGATAGAAAATCAGGTCAGCAACTTACTCTCAAATGACCAGGAAGGAAAGGGTTTTATTATATAACTGTAATTCCTAATTTTCTGTAAGTTTATAATTGCTTGAAATTTGTTTTTTTAAGAAAAGAGGATTTCAGAGCTGGCACTGAATTAGAGATTACCTGGTCCTCAGCTCTATTTATGAGACAAGAACGAAGTTGCAGAAAGGTTAAAGTGACTTGACCAAAGTCACACAGCTAGTAGATATTGGTTCTTAGACCCAAACCCTCCTTTCAAGTCTTATGGTTGGATCTAGTCTAAGTCCCTCATTTTACAGGTTAAGAAATTGTGGTCCAGGGTCACAAAGAGATTTACCCCAGAATGAGCCGAACAAATTTCAGGTGTCAAGTTAATTGGGACAAATCTGGAGAGTTTCTTAAGTGTCTGAAATTGAACTCTGCGTGTTTTCCTCCTCTGTCCACTTGCACAGAAATTTCTCCTAGGTGTTGGCCTGAAGCCATTCCTCTCAGAAAGGAAGTCCTCTGCCACTTACTCGGGGTTTTAAATTTGTTGCCCGGCAAAGTGGCCATAGTGTACATGAGCAACTATCCCTGCAGGGGCCTCTACGGTTTCTGGGGTTTTCCTCTTAGTCACTGACAGCCTGGGACCTTGCCCTTCCATGTGCCAGCCATCAGCCAACCAGCTGGCCATTCTGAAGAAGCAGAAAAGCATCCAGAAGCCCTCTAAGGGGGGCACAAGCCCGTGGAGAAAGAAGGTGACATGTGTCTGCCAGGGACAAGGGCAGGAGGTGGAATGTTATGAGCTGAATTGTGTCCCCCAAAATTCAGATGTTGAAGTTCTGATCCCCAGTACGTCGGAATGTGACTGCATTTAGAATTAGGGCCTTTAAAGAGGTGATTAAGGTAAAATGTGGTCACTAGGGTGGGCCCTGATCCAATATAACTGGTGTCCTTATAAGAAGAGGGGATGAGGACAGAGAGGGATGACCGTGTGAGGACACAGGGAGGAGACGGCCATCAACAAGCCAGGGAGAGAGGCCTCAGGAGAAACCAACCCTGCCCACACCTTGATCTCAGATGTCCAGCCTCCAGAACTGTGAGAAGATAAATTTCTGTTACTGAAGCCACCCAGTCGGTGGGACTTTGTTACAGCAGCCTAACAGATTAATACAGCAGGGGTGAGGAACGCCGGAAAATAGACTCTCCTACAGACCACAGGCTCTTTGCACAGCTCCCTTCTGCCCACACGGTAATGTCAACTTCCCTCAACAACCCCATCAGGTGACACTCTCCCCATTTGGACCCTAACTGACAAAAGCAGGGAACGGAATGCTCAGTCTGGAGCCAGAAGTCCCAGCACATCCATTCAGGGGCTGTGTGATCTTGGGCAAGTCATTTAACCTTACTGAGCCCCAGTTTCCTTATATAAAAATAGGATTCATAATTTCTGTTTTTCGTCTTTCATAGAATTGCCAAGATCAAGTATAGAAACTGATAGAAACTATAAACAGATTATAAATGTGAAGATTGCTATTAATGACAGCAATACTGTCGTGTTCATAATTTTAAAAATGTATCTACTGAGCTTCTGTTTCAGTTAGAAAATGCAAACATAATCTCCAGAATTTGCAATCCAGGAGGGAATAAGAGAGTTACACACATACGGCTGTGTAAAAGTTGGCCCAGAATGACATACAGTCCAGAGAACAGAAATCAGTGTTCAGAGAAAGGAAATCATCATGGTCTGGTGTGAATCACTGCTGTTTATTCCTTCATCAAACGTTTCTTGGGAGCCTTTGTGTGCCAGCCTGTTCTACCAGGGGGGTAGAACTGTGAACAAGACAGCATGCCCTCAGAAAGCCTAGGTTCTAGTGCGGGGACAGACACAATAAACAACAGTTGTTTCTGAGTATGACAGGTGGAGACAGTGCCGTGAAAGGAAGGAGGGACGGGGGTGAGGGTGGAAAGGCTGCGTCGGTAGAAGGACGGCCGCTTTATGGGGGTGTTTGGGAGGACCTTGCTGACAGCTCACACCTGGAGGGACTGAGGACCAGAACCATGCTGCTACACGGGAAAAGAGCATAGTAGATGCTATCAGGTGCCTTTACAAGTAGAGCTTCAGGGTTTGCAGAATGAATAGGACTCAGGTTTCTGGGGGAAGGCTTTGGAGGTGCAGGAACCCAGCCAACAGGCTTAGTGCGATTGGCCCGGATGGGACTGCAATTCCCAGATACAGCCACCAGGTGGCAGAGTGACTTCAGACAAAAAGTCTACCGAAGAGTCTGGGGAGAAACTTTTTTTCCCCCAAATGAGGAGTGCTGGCACAGGTTCGGGATCCCCGGAAGACCAGGCGAGCAGCAGATACAGCTGACAGATATTCTTGAGGGAGCCTGACCCCATGGGGCTCCGCTCAGGACTGGGGGCTGACGAGGGGCTCCCCTCGCTCTGTGGCTGGCTCACCTTGGGGCCTTCTCTTCCCTCTGCCCTAGCGAGCCGGGAATCTCACCCGACAGCTTACCCAGCGCTAGTCTGCAGAGCCTGGGGCTGCTCCTGAGATGAATGCAGGGTGCTGCGGGAAGCAGAAGCCCTGGTCTGGCGCGGAGCGGAACGCCGCCGCCTGGGGCCGCTCACCGTGCCAGTGTGAGACTTGGATCCGCAGAAAAAAACACGTTTTTCCCCGCCGCCCCCTCCACACAGCCCTCGGGGTCATACCTCCATTCAAAACTTTTATGAATGATCTACCCATGCCAGGCAGGGTGCTGGGGACCCAGGGGTCTGTGAGACAGACCATTCACAGAGCGGGCTGCAAACTATACTGCGAGGGCTGAAGCCAGGCTGCTGCCTGCTTCTGTGAAGTTTTCCTGGCTCACAGCCTCGCGCACAGTGTACATAGTGTCCGTGGCTGCTTTGCGCTATAAAGCAGGGTTGAGTGGCTGCTACAGAGACCGTATGGTCCACGACCCTGAGGCATGTGCTAGCTGGCCCTTTATAGAAAACATGTGCTGACCACCCATCTGGAGGGAGAGACAGGGAAGTGAACAGAGGATTGCATCACTATAAAGGGAGCTGTGATGGAGGCGGGGCCACGATGGAGGCTGAGGCAGGTGAGAGATGAAGTTGAACGGATGAATGGACTGAGGAATGGGTAAAGAAGTTGCAGTATGTATATTCAATGGAATATTACTCAGCCATTAAAAAGAACGAAATAATGCCATTTGCAGCAACATGGATGGACCTGGAGATTATCATACTAAGTGAAATAAGTCAGACAAAGAAAGACAGGTATCATGATATCACTACATGTGGAATCTAAAAAGAAATGATACAAATGAACTTATTTACAAAACATAAACAGACTCACGGACTTAGAGAAAGAACTTATGGTTACCAGAGGAAGTGGCAGGGGAGGGATAGTATGGGACTGACATGTACACACCGCTATATTTAAAACAGATGAACAAGGACCTACTGTAGAGCATAGGGAACTCTGCTCAATATTCTGTAATACCCTAAATGGGAAAAGAATTTGAAAAAGAATAGATACATGTATATGTATACCTGAATCACTCTGCTGTCCCACCTGAAACTAATACAACATTGTTAATCAACTATGCTCCAATATAAAATAAAAATTTTAAAAACATAGGGCAAAGAAAAAAGAGAGTGCTGTGATGGAGGCGGGGCTGTTATGGAGGTGGGGCAAGTGAGAGATGAATTTGAGTGGGAAGCTGGGTCGGGGAGCATCCAGGTGGGCCTTTTAGGGTAGTAGCCATGGGGAGCCACTGAAGGGTCTCTATCGTGTGGAAAGTGGAGGAGGGGACACGAGCAGAGCCAAGGGGCCCAGTAAGAGGCTGTGGTGCTGCTTAGGAGGGAGAAGAGAGAAGAGAGAGGGAGCTGTGGGGATGGAGAAAGAGTCGATGCTGGCGGGATTTCGAGTGCGAGGGCGGGAGAGGCGGGGTCAGGGCTGAGTCTGTGTCCAGCCTGCATCCCCGGACTCTGGGATTGCACAAAGGTTCACCAAGCCATGCCAGATGATGCGGTGGATGAGCCACTTGGATCACCAAGAGAAGCCCCTCCTTCGAAGGTGGGGAAGCGGGGTTGGAGGTTTCGTGGCAACGTTCGGAATGCCGGGCAGGAGTCTCCTGTTGTTCATTTCTGCTCTGAACCCCTTTCTGGTTGAGTGCCTGGTGCGTGGTATCTTCCAGGAGTTTCCTAACGAGTGACATCAGCATGGACCTCTTAGGATGCCCTGCGGGTGAGACCAGGGCTGTGTGAACTCAGGGAGCCTTGAAAACCCAGCACATCCCGGCCCGAGTCCTCTTGCCGAAAGGGAGAGAAAGGCAGAGGCTTTTCCCCCAAGGTGCCCAGGGTGGTGCAGAGGAGCTAACAGACCAGCCCTGGGGGCTGGAGACAAAGGGCTCCACGAGTATGAGGGGTCGCTGAAGCCTCAGGTTTTTTTTTTTTAAATTCAGGTCTTTTTGCATTCTGTTCCATCATATATCTTTTGTGTCTTGAAGCAGAAGAAATTTTTAAATAACTTACTAACAGTGATGCTCTAAGAAGATGCTTCAGGAGCGTCTTCAGGTTTCTTCTGTAGCTGCTGGTATTTCCGTCTCAGCCAGGTAAGGGTCTGGGGCAGGACGATGAGGATGTGACTGCAGCCTGGAGAGAGAGGCAGCTTTTTGTGCTGATATCACAGCAAAGGTATAAGGAGGGACAGCAAGGTGATGAGCCCAAAAGCTCCCTGACAGCAGGGACACACTTTTTTACCCCTGAGTCCCTTGAAACCCCTGACACATAGCCTTTACACATTGTGACTATGCCTCAGATCGATAAGGAGGACTAAAATAGAATGCCCTGGGCCACGAAGCAGCTGAAACACCGCCAGCTGCTCCCTTCTCTCTGTAATTTCTCTAAACCGCAATTTTCCTACCTGCAAGGTGGAAGTAATGACCCCTTCCTGCCTAGCTGTCAGTCCTGCTGCAATGCAGTAATGCAAAAGCAAGCACTTTAAAAAGTACAAGGCATTTAAGATATCCAAAGAGCACCATTATCCCATAGAGAAACACTATAGTAAAACCCTGCCACGAGGCCATAAGTGGGGCAAGGAGGGGGGAGCTGAGAAATCCAAGCCCCTAAAATGCAAAGCTGGGGTGTGGCAAAATCGATGAATGGATTGGTGAGCCCTGGGTCTGTGGCAAGGTATGGCCTGTCCCAGCACAAGCTCTTGTTTGGCGCCACCTGGTGGCAGATGTCTGCCCTGCCTTAAATATCAAAGATTCTAGGTCCTGGGACTTTTGCGGGGACTTCCAAGACAGATACAGACTCCAGGACTCCCTTAATTGAAGCCAGTTTGTTGGCCTTTATGGAGAAAGGTGGGGTGCAGGGACCTATCCTCTACCTCCCCACTTCTGAATCACGATCACCTGCAGTTCCAGCCCTATCCTCCCAGCCTGCCTATCCATGAGGATGTTTGATGACAGCTGTGCTATATCTAAATCGCTGTTACCCTGAGCTTTGGCATCTTGGTTTTTTTCTGTATTAACCTCTTCGGAAGAAACGCCTTTCCATTTGATACCTGTGTCTTCCACATGATCTATTTCCCAAAGGATGTAATATGTGTGCATTTGTGTGTGTGCACGCACACATTTGTATGGGGTGGAGGGACAGCTTGGGGGAAGGATGTTTGCTCAGTTATCCTGTCTTCCATCACATTCAGATGGCTCTCAGTCAACCAGCTACTTCCACTGAGACTCCCCCCCCCCAACCAAATCCCACTGCCATCAGCCAAATTGGACCAGCCTCCCTCCAGGACTGCTTTGAAATTCCCCAACACTGCCACCTTCCCTTACTGTCTTCTTATTTCAGAGCACACGCAGAAGGTCCTGAAACTGGGGACTTCCCTGGTGGTGCAGTGGTTAAGAATCCGCCTGCCAATGCAGGGGACACGGGCTTGATCCCTGGTCCAGGAAGATCCCACATGCTGCGGAACAACTAAGCCCGTGTGCCACAACTGCTGAGCCTGAGCTCTAGAGCCCACGCACCACAACTACTGAGCCCGCGTGCCACAACTACTGAAGCCCGCGCACCTAGAGCCCGTGCTCTGCAACAAGAGAAGCCACTTAAATGAGAGGCCTGCGCACCGCAACGAAGAGTAGCCCCCCCTCACCGCAACTAGAGAAAGCCTGCGTGCAGCGACGAAGACCCAATGCAGCCAAAACTAATTAATTAATTAAAAACTTAAAAAAAAAAACAAAAAAGAAGGTCCTGAAACTGGTGGGCTTTGAGCACCATCCAATCTCCCCTTTCTTCTGGGAGGGCAGTGGAAGGATATCCTTTAAAAGCAGTCTGTGCTCAACAAGCAGTAAAGGTCACGCTTCATGGCTGAAGGTCAAAAGGCACAGGAAGCAATCCTGCACATGGGGCTTCTTACCGAGCTCCTTTGCGTTTGTCGGCTTTCCTCACAAGACAATGACTTTGTGAGGCAGAAACACCCATGGCTTTGAAACGCACGCCTTCACTCACTCCCTCGTCTTGTCATTGAATCAGAGGGAGTGCTAAGTGTCTTGCTCTGTGCTGGCAAACACGACAGACAGTGCCCCGTTACTGTCTTGAGGCAGCTCAGCGTCTGGTGGGGAGGCAGCGTCCGCGGCAGCATCGCAGGTCAACGGATGCAGCAGCAGGAGCGCCAGCCACATCAGAGGTGTTACTGGGGCCACGTGTCCCAGAGGACTGAGGACTCGCTTTCCTGTGAGGTGTTTGCCTCGGTAAACAAGAGGGGCTGAAGGGGACAGCCGAGATGATGGAACAGTGTCTCATCCTGCAGTGGCCCAGAGGCTCCCACCTCCTCCTTTTAGGGGGCAAAGCATTGCAGATTGCTTTGTCCTGGGTCAAGTCCCAAACTCTCCTCGCTATAAAGCATTCCCCTTTTCTCTCCTTGTGTTTGATGGGAGCCAACAAACCACTTCCAAAAGCAGAATGTTTGCAAAATCTCCACCTTCCAATGTTCCTGCCCTAAGGGACAGTTAATGAGCAAAGCCATCACACATTTGGATAACAGCCGTGTGGAGCCACTGGGGGGTGAGACACACTGCAGAAAAAGGCTGGAGATTGCTGGGGAAAGGGACTTTCCCCTGTCTGGCAGCAGTCAACCTTAATGTGAATCCTGCAAAGGGAGTTGCTTCACATCTTAGGAGAAAATGTATTGGGAGCTACTGGCCGTGAAGAAGCTCACCCTCCTTTTAGTCTCAAGGCTAGGGACCGTCTGATTTAAACCAGAGATCCCATTTCTAGCTTAGTGATGCCCTAAAGGTGGAACTTTTGAGAAATCCCTTCTTTAGGGAGAGTGCAATCATGGGAATGTTGATAAGGGCAAAGCCCCACAGTGGCTGGAGCGACTCCAGGGAATGTCTTCCTGCTTGTATCCATGGAGCACTGGCTTGAAAAAGCAAAGCTGTCTTGCCACTTTGCAAGAACCGAGCCCAGGAAGCTAGCGGCGAGGCCCACGCGGACCGTGCCTGCCATCTGCAAAATCTGTGCTTTTCTTTTTCTTCTACATCGGTTATTTTTCAGGCAGAAAACACATTCCTCGGGTGTAGCTGAAAGTCTTCGAGGGCTTGTCCTGTCCGAATGAATGGAAAAACCAAGTAAAGCCAGTCCACTTTGGTAATCCTCGCGCTCTGTGGCAAAAGTAGCCTCAATCCGTTGTTAAAGGGCTCATTTTTCCTGCCTTATCATGAAATTCAGGCCATTACCAGGACAAGGACCGAGTTACATTGCTGGGGAGAATTAGGTGTCTCCTCGATAGGGACACTGGAGGGTAAATTCCGTGACAAGAGTGGGGCTGGGAATCTGCCTTTATGAACCCAAGAATTAATCACGCTATTTATTAGACTTGTAAGATGCGTGCTGTCAAATCTCACTTAAAATTCCATACGACCCAATGAAGTAGGACCTACTAGTTATCTCCACTTGACAGATGAAGGAAGTGAGACATGCAGGGGTTTGGATCATTTGTCCCAGGGCACACAGGACAAGCAGTGGACTTCCCATCCCCGTCACACCACGAGGTTGCTGAGGGCCCCCAGGAAAATTCGAGCCCCGTGTAGCCAGCCAGGTTTGTTCCAAACTGCACGTGGCCTCCAACCCTAGGGGCCAAGGCCTCCGGCCCTTGCTGCGTGACCTTGGTCGCATGGCCACCCTCTGACGTGCATGGGGTCTCCTGAAGTCTTCCTGAGAAAGTGACATTGAAAGTGAGATGGGAGGGAGTTCCCTGGTGGTCTAGTAGTTGGGATTCTGGGCTTTCAGTGCCGTGGCCCGGGTTCAGTTCCCGGTCAGGGAACTGAGATCCCACAAGCCACGCAGCTTGGCCAAAAGAAAAGAAAAAAAAAAAAGGTGAGATGGGAGATGGACCTAGAGATTATCATATTAAGTGAAGTAAGTCAGACAGGGAAAGACAAATATCATATGATATCACTTATATGTGGAATCTAAAAAATAATACAAATGAATCTATATACAAAACAGAAACAGACTCACAGACAAACTTATGGTTACCAAAGGGGAAGCTGGCAGCAGGGGGAGGATAAATTAGGAATATGGGATTAACAGATACACACCACTATAATAAAATAGATAAGCAACAAGGATTTACTGCAGACCTCAGGGAACTATATTCAGTATATAGTATAACCTATAGTGGGAAAGAATCTGAAAAAGAATATATATCTATATATAGAGAGAGAGATTGATATATAACTGAATCACGTTGCTGTACACTTGAAATTAACACAACATTGTGAATCAATTTAAGAAAAGAGAGA
This sequence comes from Pseudorca crassidens, assembly GCF_039906515.1. Lineage (NCBI taxonomy): Eukaryota > Metazoa > Chordata > Mammalia > Artiodactyla > Delphinidae > Pseudorca > Pseudorca crassidens. The sequence goes on from NC_090302.1 coordinate 107,306,213, forward strand.
GAGAGAAAGAAAGTGAGAGGGGAAGGGATGAGAAGGAGAACAAGATGGAAAGAGCATTCCAGGCAAAGGGAACAGGATGGTCCAAGACCTCAGCAGGAGGGAATGTTGCAAACCCAGGGGTCTGAAGGAGGGTCAGTGGCTGTGGAGCCAGGGCGCAGGGGCGCATGCGGGTGAGGCAGCTGCAGAGGTGGGCTGGGCAGAGCACGCAGGACCAAGGATGCCGTGGGACAGAGTCTTGCCCTCCCCTTATGGGCCCGGGGAAGCCACTTGTGGGGTTAAACAGCCTGTGATGTGATGGAGTTTGCATCTGGGGGCCCCTGTGGGTATATCAGGGAGGCGCTGGGAGTGGAGCTAAGTGCGCGCCTGTGGATCAGTCGGGCGCTGTGATGTGGTCCAGGGAGAGGGCGATGGCCTGGGAGGGTGGGATGGGAGGAGGTGGGAGGAGCTAGTTTGGAGGCCAAACGCATGGGACTTGATGGTGGGCTGGACAGGATTGGTGGGGCAAAGAAGGACGATTGACCCTGGGACGATGCGGGTTTGAACTGCCCGGGTCCACTTCTCGGTGGATGATTTTCAAGAGTAAACGCTACAGCACAACGCAGTCCACGGTTGGTTGAATGGCGGGTACAGAGGATCCTTGGATACCAAGAACAGCATCCCTTGTCGTTCAAGGGTCAACCGTAACCCAGATTTCTGCGGGGAGGAGAAGGCAACTCCTCGAGACAGGGAAGGAGAGTCAGCCGGGCTGCCTCTGACTTCTGCAAACAGATGGGATGCACACACACGGGTGCAGGGTTACCTGGCCAGCCTGTGGCCGCTCCTCAGGACAGCCGGGACTTAACAGACTAACCCCTTCCTACCCTGAGTGACCTCCTGGGTGTTTTAAAGCAAACCCATGCACCGGAAAGGCCCAGGCCACTGCTGATGTCGCCACTGACCGCTTCCATCCGAGGCTCGCAGTCAACCTCCACGACCTCTACGATCTCCTTGCCCCCGCCCGTACCCCCACCACCACCACCACCGCGTGCCCAACAGGAAATAATGCCTGCAAATACAGGCAGACACGGGGAGCAGAAAAGCTGACATGTTTGGAGAATTCTGGGCTCATCAAATTCTGTTGCAATCTATCTAAAATCCCATCACCCCTGGTTGTCTCAGCCTTGAAAGGAAAGACCAAGAATATGCAGAACCCGTGCTGGGAGATTGGCTCCCCCTGTAGCGATGGGAAACTCATAGGCCCATGTAACAAATACTTCCATGTTCTGACCTCTTTTAATCCCCATCCCTGTTCAGTTATTTATCCTCATTATTATCCAGTCATTTACAGATGAGGAGACTAAGGTCCAAATGATCCCCCGACACGGCCTCCTGGAGATGTCTTGGTTCTCCTCTCCAACCCCTCACCAGCGAGGCCTCTGCATCCTTCCGGCAACTGCCCTGATGCCCGCTGCCTGCTGGTACTGCGGATGGAGGGTCCCCCTGTCTTCCTGGCCTCTGATCAGCTAGAGCTGCCTCACTCTGTGCCCCTCCCTCTTACCCTCCGGAAGGAGATCTGGTTTCAGGAACCTTCCCAGACTGGCTTGGCCCTTGGCCGTGAATTTCTCTACTTCCCTCACTATGCCAGGGCCAGAGGGATGGGGCCAGCAGGGAGGTGGGAGTGAGCTGTCTCACGGGGCACCTCTGTGGCACAGAGCAGTCCCTACTGACCCTCCTTCCCGGGGGTCTGGCTCCTGGTCCCGTGAGTGCCGACCCCCAGCCCCTCCAAGGCCTGGGCTCTCTGCTCTCCCAGCTGGGGGAGAATGAGACCCGCAGCCCCTCGCTCGGAGCGCAATGCGTGTGTGCCGGAGAGATCCCGAGCCTGCAGCCATTGGCCGGCGGTCAGCACCCTGCTCGCTACAGAAAGTCTTGGCAAGGGGGTGGGTGTCTGAAACACTGCACAGGAGGCAGGCCCAGTGTGACACCGGCTCCCTGCGCCAGGCCTTCTGCTGCCCTCGGGGAGGGTGGAGAGAAAGATTTTCAGAGGGAAGAGCACGTTGATAAGAGGTAGATTCATAATCACGGAAGGTTCCAGGCTGGAGGTATCCTGAAGATTATTTAGTCCAATCTTCATATTTCATAGACGAGGAAACCAAGACCAACAGAGAGAAAAAAACTCATTGAATCTGGGGGGAGGAAGCTGCTGTTGGATGGTCACGTTCTCACAAACCCAATGTTCTGAAGCCACACCTCCGACGCTTGCACACGTGTGCCTCTGCAGGGACCGCCCAGAAGGCCACGTGTTTGGTCTCTCCGTCTAGACTGGACCCGAGAGAAGCCATCAATCCCCGCCCTCCCAAACCGCCCATCCATTCAGTCTTTCTGGAGAAGTCCCATCTTACCCCCAGACCAGAAGATTCTTACGAGATACGCTCAAGTTCAAGACCATCCTACAGACTTTGGACTATTTGGGTGGGGTCTCCAAACTTGGCTCAGACTAGCCTCAACACGTACCTGCAGTTTCACGAAGAAAGTAAGGACAGCTGCTCAGGGCCAGCCTCTGGCCCCTCCGACCCCCGGGCGGCCCTACTCATTCTGAGCTCTGCAGACCAACCCTGCTGGCTCTGCCTGACTGGCCACTCTCTTCCCTCCTTCCCCAGCTTTTTGCTGCTATTCATCTTTTTTAGTGTCATCTGAGATGTCACTCCCTTCCTCTGGAGTCATCCCCCAGAACTAGGCGGGTGCATGTCCTCCGAGCCCCCATAACTATACGCACCTCGAAGGTGGCTCCCAGTGCCTCGGTTACTGCCTGTGAACTTGCGTGTGCTGTGGCTCCCAGACCGTCCCCTCCAGAGCCATCATCCTTGCTCCAGCAGCTCCCGGTGGGCAGCAGCAGACACGCGGGTGAAGGAACGCGCAAGTGAGTGCATGAATGCGTGAAGTAGCGTAGGCTAAGGCACAGGGAGGGGGACTTGGAATAAGAGGCACTTCTCTGGGGTCCATCCAGGCAGGGGAAGAGGCGGGTCCCCCTCACTGGCTGGAATTTCACGCTGCGGCCTTTCCCTGGTGGCCAAACCAAGGAGAAGAGCCTCGTCTCCTAGTGATTAATCACAGGCAACAGCTCCCAAAACGCTGGCAAAGAACCGAAACTAACACCCGGAGAACTAAAAACCTGCCAAGTCCCCTAGCGTACCACAGTGGAAATAGATATTGATCCTTCCTCTATAGCTGGGCAATTTTCAAGGAGAAAAGAGCCCAGACATCGGTCTTAGGAGCATGTATTCATCCCCAGGAGGGCTTTGGGGGACAACAAAGACACAAGGTTCTCCATGAGTGGACCCCAGAACGGGTGAGAGGGCTCAGGTCTGGGGGCTCCTGGCCCTGCCGCCTCCGGAGGGTTTTGGGATTCCTGGGATTCCAACGGCCTAAACACAGAAGGATGGTCAGTCGCAGAACGGGGACCGTGGGGCTCTGGGAGTGAGCCTTGCTGTGCCCAAATGTGTTGATGTTATGGGCTGGAATAGATCAGAAACTCACAACTGTGCGGCGGGTGCCGTGCATTAAATAAGATTCAAGTAAACCGCGTGAAATCTCTGAAGATGCTCACAGTACACAAACCCATCGTCATGCAGCATTTTCCTCCGCCGCTAGGTGGCAGGTGTCCTCGGTTTGCTGCGACTGCCTGGGAGACCGCCGGTTACCAGGGAGGGAGGATGCTGGTTCAGAGGGTAGCTCCGGCCTCAGGCTGCCTGGGCTATGAGTCTAGAAGCTCCCTCAGCTGGGGAAGCCTCTGTGGCTACCCCTGAGCCGCCCCTGCTGCACCAGGATCTTTGTCTCCAGCAGATGCGATATTTACGCTCCTTTCCTGGTTCTCCTGTCTTGACCTTCACTCGAAGCTGGGCTTTCAGTCTGACATGTGTCCCCAAGTGCCCCAGACCCCAGGGGAAAGAATTAGTCTCTTCCTCTGAAGCAGACAGTGTTCCGCTGTCTCTTTTAGGTCACTTGTCCCAAATCCTACAGAAATCTCCCATCTGACCCTCTTTCCTCCTTTCCCTGTCCCTTGCCCCTTACGTGGCTGCCTGATCCTGTCTATTCTTGGCATGAACTGTCCTCTCCCGGGGTCCAGAGTCAGCCCTTCCTTTCTCAACAGATCCTGTTGTCAGCATCAGACGTTTCCCAAAAGGTCCTGCAGAAAGCTCTGTGTTCAGGCGGGTTTGGGAAACTCCCCTGGCTGCATCTCCACCTTGGGGATATACAATACGTGTTAGCACAGGAAAGGTCTGGAGAGTCCTGCAGAAAAGGCTATCGCTGGCCTGGGAGGACTCAGCCTTCCCTAGACTTTCGTGACCCTGGGAGGCCTTTCTCCATGTAACACTCGTGAATATCCCACAATTGGCGGAGGCCGCCCTCCGACACCCGTGCACAGAGAGGGTGGCTGGCGGGCACAGGTGCTGCTGTTTCTTTCCAGCTCTCCCAGCCCAGTCCCCAGCTCTCCTTCACAAGCCCCTGACCTTGATGTTGCCCTTGGTTATTTCTTCATATTTCTGGCCCTGATAACATACCATGTAAGCATCTGGGGCTTTCTGGAGGGCCCAGAGTTCAAGCCTGAGCGTGCAGTTCGAATGAGAAGTTGAAGGTTGATTTAAGCAGTGCCCAATAATTATGAGACCCACTTAAAATGGGTGTGGATTGAGCGAATGAATGAATGATGGAAGAACAAATGAATTCCCTGAATGAATGATGAGCTGGAATCTGGGACGTCCTTCTGATTTATTTCTGTGTATATGTGGAGACCATGACGTTCTTCCTTCAGATCCGTGTGTGTGTGTGTGTACAAAAGTCTCTCCTGGTCCAAGGGAGGAACTGTTCCAGGCATCTCTGTGCTGGACCCGCACACCATGGTGGCATATTTTAGCAGGTGCCCTGTCACCTCCAAAGCCCTTGGTCTCTTTGTGCTTTTTCATTTGCCTGCTCACATCCAGGAGAAGGCCTCCCTGGGACCCTTGGCCACTGAACGTGCCGTTTGCATGTCCTAGGTCTTCCCCACAATAGGGAGGCTGTGCTCAGGACAGCAGGTGCTGGAGTGTCGTGGACAGCAAGTCTCGTATCCTACATGCAGGACACAGGGCCGCTGAATTGCCTGGGGGCGAGCTGCTGGCGGAATCAGGATGCAAACCTCTGGCTCCTCCACGGTAGAGCTTCATCTGGTTCTAAGCCCAGCTTCCTGGCAGAACTACAGGGACGCTGTTAAAACCACTGAGGCCCAGGCCCGGGCGAGAGAGGAGATGAGAAAGGGCCACCCCGGGACCCCCAGACACCCTTGCCTGGATCCTCACGGCCCACACAGGCAAAGGCGAGAGGCGAAGCACTTCTCAGTCCTGGCAGGACGGCTCGGGAGCGTCCAGAACACAAGGGGTGGAAGCCTGGGGGCAGCTGCTGTCCCCTGTCACAGTCATGCGGCCCTTTTGTCCCCCTTTGTCCTTTCTGGTGTGGGGCGTGCAGCTCACAGGGAGCTGCTACCGTGGCTCGCTCTTCTTTTTGCTGTCGCCGTAGGAGATACGCCGTCGGACCAGCAGAGGCTCGTCCTATGAGCCAGGTCTTGACTTGTCTCATGTATGTGCTGGACGGGAGTCTGACTCTATGGTAGAGGTGAAGTCCAGATGTTTCATTTTCAATTGCAGTTTGTATTATTTTGAACAGTTATCGATTTACAGAAAGTTGCAGAACAGTGTCCTGCACCCAGTCCTGTGTCCCTTGCACCCAGTTTCCCCAATGAGAAGACCACGTAAAACTGCAGGACAACATCAAGGCCGAGACATTGGTACAACCCTCTAAATTTCAGGTTTCACCAGTTTGACACGCGCTTGTGTGTGCGTGTGTGTAGTTCTGTGCAATTTCATCTCATGTGTAGATATGCGTGATCACCACCACGATCAAGATACAGAACCGTCCCGTGACCACGCGGCCCCTCCATGCTGCCCCTTGACAGCCTCCCCACCCCCATTCCCACCCCTGGCACCCCCCATCTATCCTCCGCCTCTATACTTGGCATAGCTCAAGGATGGTGTATAAATGGAATCAGACCATCGGCAACCCTTGGGGATGGGCTTCTCTATTCAGCATTGTTCCCTGGAGATCCTACCAAGTCGTTGCCTGTGTGGATAATTCATTGTTTTAGGCACTGATTAGTGTCCCACAGTGTCCCACAGTGTGGACGTGCCATGGTTTGCTTAACCATCCACCCATTAAGGGACATCTGAGTTGTTTCCAGTTTGGGGCTATTATACATAAAGGATGACTATATGAATAGTCACGTACAGGTTTTCACGTGAACGTGTTTTCATTTCTCTGGGATTAATGTCCAAGTGTGCGATTGCTGGGTCGCTAAGGACCAAAGCGAGCTGTTTCCTCTGCCTTCCTAATGACTTACGTGGGGTCCCCTCAGATATGAGCTCAAGAAGACGTGTCCACACTGGCATCACACGGGCTTCAGTTAGTGCTGGGAAACGGGTCGAAGTGCAGCTGGCTGGGGAGTTTGGCCGGGACAACTGTCTCTTTGACCCCTGCCACTCCTCTCTTGGCGGTTTGAGGTTTTTCTAGAGAGTGGTGCCCTGAGTCCCACCCTGGAGCTCCCGCAGAGAACCAAAGTCGAGGCAGTTTCTCCCCCGAGGGGGTGTGACTTCTGTGGGCTCCCTTGTGTGCTCTGTCCCGGCCGGACGGTGGGCAGACAGGGCAGTGATTGCACCGGGAGGTCAGCAGGGCTTCCTCCGACCCACTTCCGGAAGGCAGGTAGACAGCATCTGGGTCATGGACTCCAAGGTGCTTCTTGAGTCCCTCCCCACCCCCAAGATAGAGCTCTTGGCCCTGCTTAGGGCTGGGGTCAGGGTTAGGGCTAGGGTCAGGGTCAGGGTTAGGGTAAGACTGCCCTCCTCCCACCCTCCAAGAGCTGTGAGGCAACTGTTGCGTGCGTGGTCCTTGCCTGGGGCTCAGGTGCTCTGTCCAGAGGATAGCACCCACAGCTCAGAGGCTGCGTCTGCCCAAGAAAACCAAGATGGCAGCATCTCAGTCTCCTCTCCTCCCAAAGCCCCCAAACTTCCCCACACAAACCCTCCCCACAAACCCCATGGCCACCCCGGTCCTACGCTCACTCCCTCTCCTCCAGAGATCCCCCCAATCCTTCTCGAGGCATCACTGCCCCTCCACGCACACCCCCCCCCCAGCCAGGGGCTATCCAAAGGGCAAACCGAAAAAAAAAAAAAAGAGAAACAAAAGCAAACAAAAGAATTCCCCTGACCCCCCAATACACACACACACAAAAGAGCAGGCTTGTGGGAAGAGGAAGCCGCAGCAGCACCTACCCCTGGGGGTGGCGGGGGCCAGGCTCCCCCCATTGTTCTCTCCCCAGGCCTGTGATGACAATCCCAGCCTGGACAGGTTGCAGCCCCCCTGCCCTGCAGCCAGCACCCCCCTCCTTCCCACCTCGGCCCCTGAGAAAGACGCCTCGAAGCAGCTGTCCTAGTCCCAGAAGTGGTTCCCACAGAAGGAGGAAATCAGGGCTCACACGGGGCCGGGCTTTCCCCTGAGGAAGCAGCGGTGGCTTTTCAGTGACAGACTCCTGCAAGGATGAGGGCCAGGGCGGGCCAGGGCCCCAGGGGACCAGGCCAGGAGAGGAGCCGACTCTCTCGGAGGAAAGGAGGGCATTGTGAGTCCCTGTTTACGGGGCGCCGTGGCCCTGACCTTGCTGCTTGTCAACAGGCCCTCGGGCCCCTCCCCTCCCACCCGCCTCACGCATTTTTGTGGAATCAGCCCATTCATAATTTTATTCGGGGGTGGTTGTTTTTTTGCGGCCTCCAGCCCCTCCCCCAACTGGCTCACTTTCAGCATTGTAACCCGGATAGAAAGGCAAGATATCCTTCCCCTTTCCTGGAGCCAGCTTCCTACCCTGGCCTTGCAGCCTCCCGATTCTATTAACCCTTAGAACAGCCGGAGAACGAGGCTCTCCAACAATGACCCCCCCGCCCCAAACACACACACACAGGATGGTATTTGCTGGGGACAGAAACCCAGGGTTCCCAGGAAGGGCTTGGGAGAAAAGCAGTTTGGGATCACAGATTTAGCCGCTGGGACGTGGGGAAGGGCTGCAGAACAAGAGGATGGAGCGATGGGGAACCGGGGCCGTCCTGAAAAGGGCTGACATCTCACCAGCCACGGGACACATTTTCAAAGGAACAGTGACAAAGCAGGGGGCGTGCAGGAGGGGCTGCAAGTTGACGAAGGCCAGGACGTGGTGCCCGGAGCGGGTCAGTTAAGTGGAGGTGGGAGATCTGGCCTGGAGAGAACCAGGGAGTCATGCTGCGGGTTCCCTGGCTTATTGGAACACCATGGGGCAGAGGGAGAGGTTTACGCAGAGTAACATAAAGGGCAGAACTTGGACCAGGATGGAAGCTACTGGAGGCCTAGTTCATGTCAATCAAGGAGGCTCCCCATGTTGGAGGTGGGGTGTGCAGCCCTGGGAAAGCCATGCACCTCTCTCTAGAAGCAGAGGCTGGGCATGGGGATGCCAGAAGGTGCCCAGGTACCACAGAGACCAGGTGTCGTGGGACCGGAAGCCGAGGCTCAGGGCCGCACAGAGATCCCAGGGCAGAGCCAGGACCAGAACCCAGGGCTCTGGACTCCGGGAGCTTGAGCTGAGGCTGGCTGCCTCTGCCGGGGTGACGCCTTCAGCCGAAAGGTGGCCCCACGGTAGCTTCAAGCTCCTTCTACACCGAGACGAAAACTTGGAGGACGTTTGGCTTCACGCTCTCTGCTTGGTCTTCCTTCGTGGCACCCTGCATAGTTCGACCCATTTCTTCCCTGATCTGGTCCCTAGCACCTCACACCTTCTCTCCTTGATCCCCGGCTCCAGCTCAGGAAATCAGGGGCTGCCCAGGCTCCCAGCCAGCTTGTTCGCCGCTCTGGAAACACCTCCCTCTTAATTTGCCACCTCCCACAGGCCGCCCCCATACCCTGTGCCTCCGTGAGGCCCCCATCTAACTTTGTAACAGCTCACTTGCCCCCAGGGAGCCTGCCCTGATGGGTCCTAAGGGCTCTGAGGGGTTCCTGCCTCTGCGGCAGTGTATTATTTGCCCCCCACAGAGTTATCATATCCCAGAGCTTCTGACTTTTAGGTCTCTACTCTGTCGTTGAAGATCTCACTTCCACTCATGTGTTCGGGGGCCAGGACAGGTGTATAACTTGTTGACCTCGTGGGGTGGGTGGCCTGAAGCCCACCATGGTTATGCATGGCCTTTTGGTTAGGGTCTCAGTCAGGCCTGCGTGTAAGGGTAATGATATTGGTGACAGTAACAGAAGTGGGCTGAATGGAGGTCAGGTCCGCTCTGGGGAGATGCACAGTGCGTTGAGAGAAGCGGCCTAGCTGGGAGTGGGAGGGATGTACAGGGTTGGGACATTTAGTGATTACTGATGCCCAGAAAGTCTGCTAATCCTGACCCACCGAGGCCACACAAAGGGTAGGGGAAGCAACAGCCTTCCTAGGAAGGCCAAGGTCCCTGACGGGGAAGCAGCCTCTACCCCCAAACTCCCCTGTACATGTGATGCGTGTTTATGCCTGTGTGTATGTGCGTGCATGTGTGTGTGTGTATGAACGCACGTGTGTGTGCTTGCATGCATGTGTGTGTGTGTGAACGCACGTGTGTGTGCTTGCATGCATGCGTGTGTGTGCTTGTACGTGTCCTCATGCACTGCAGGTGGCCGAGTGCCCCGGATGAGGTGAGGAAAGGACTTGGGCCCAGAGGGAGTGTGGAAGCTGCAATTCAGGGCACAAGGTTCTTTACCACCAGTGGCCCCAGCACAGCAGGCACCCAGTTTTACCCGGGAGCAGGTGGGGACACCCACTTCTCCCCACTGCCCACCCCTCCTTCCTTTTGGCTCCTTGTGGGTCTGTCTGTTTGCTCTTCTCCTAGAGGCCCCTGCTTTAGAGTGACAGGGGCCAAAAGGATTTGAGAGAGGGGGTGTCTTCTGCCCAGCATCAGCACAAGGGCTCCTGAGAAGCCCTTATACACGGCACACTGATCGGAGCCAAAAGACACACTCCCACGAGTTCCTTCGTACGTTTCTCACAGTGGCACCAAATGTGAGGTGCAAACCGTCCCCATCCTGCAGCCTGGTTGCAAGCGCTGGCCACGGGCAAGGGAGCCAGAGGGACCAGGGCTGGGATCCTGGCTCAGCCAGTTAACAACTTGGAACTTAAGGCAAAGTCTCTGACCCCCAGTTTCCTGAGATGTAACGTGGGGCTCTCAGCACCTGCTGGGAAACCTTTGCGGCAATAGAGGAGGTAAAGGACATCAAACATGAAGCACAGTTAGGGTCGGTGTGGCAGCCCTTCCCCTCCCTCCCCTACTGCCTGGGGTCACAGAGAGCACAGCTGGGGCCTAGACTAAGGAGCATGTGTCTCCACCCACCCTCTGTCGGTCTCTAGAAATCTCTTTGCTCAGCTGTCCCACCTCAAGGCTGCCTCTTAGCCAACACTGCACAGTCTGGGAATAAGACGAAGTTGAGTAACCAACACCTTTTTCCCACTTTCCACTTCCAGTTGCCCCCAAACTAGCAAAATCCTGGATCAGAACTACAAAGGCAGGGGCAGGGTCACCTGGACCCTTCTCAGAGCCCTTGGTGGCCAAGGTCCCCTGACCTCACAGAGCTTCACCTCCCTGAGGTTCTACAAACAGCAACTCAGAGGCCACGAATGGTCCCCCGACCCTGCTTCTCACCCTCTCTGTCCCCTGACATCCGCCACGGAGGCATTCATTCCCGCGACACTTACACGTCCATTCCCTACTTCCTGAGCCCTGGCCCGCGGTGGAGAGCAAGCCCCGCACCCACCTGGGCCTCCCAGAGTTGACGGCTCACGCCCACTCCTCTCCCCCAGCTACAAGCATCTGAGAAAAACATGAAGAACAAGAAAGGCCAAGTGCCCACGATCTGCCCCGTGTCGAGCCCAGAGCCTCCCTGGCATTCCCGAAACACGTCTCCAATCCTGGACTCAGAAGGCAGCTGAGTCGGGATCTAAACCCTCTCCCAGCCGGGCAGGGCCCCTCCTAACAGGAGACGGGAGACAACTGGACAGCACGCCGGGAGGCAGGCCACCGAGACCCAGAAAAGAAAGTCGCGATGTCCCTCGGCAGACCTATTTCCCATGCTTGAGGCAGGCGTGTGACAATACTCTCCTGACCAGACTTTACACGGGTTCCTCTGAGCCCTCTTTGCGACTTGGCCTCAACCTTGGGCTTCTGTCTGTTCTTTCAGAGTCTAGTTTTAGCAACAGCCCGGCTAAGTCAGTTTAGAGAGAATCCTCCACCCTCGGCATCCGATCACCCTCAGCATCCTATCAAATTCCTCAGCCCCCATGACTCCCCAGGTGATATGCCATCACCCAGGCCCGTCTTCGGTGAGAATCACCCTCTTAGATCATTTTAGCAAGAATCCTGCTACCCCTGATGTCTCCTGTTAGTAATTTCCATCCACTGACCCATCCCTCCAAACTGCTCCTCGGCTAGAAATCCCCACTTGTCCTCGCTGTCTTCGGGGTTAAGCCCCATCTCTCTCCCCTATTGCAACAGCCTTGACACTTAACTACGATAGTCCTGAAGTCTTAATATTCTTTCCTTTAACAGGTAATATTGAAAGCAAGCAAGCATATGGGAACATATGTATATGTATAACTGAGTCACTTGGTTATGAAGCAGAAACTAACACACCATTGTAAAGCAATTATACCCCAATAAAAATGTAAAAAAAAAAATAAATAAAATAAATAAAATAGCTTGGAAAAAATAAAAGCAAACAAGCAAACACATATCTGTCCTGTCAGGGTGGCTCTGTTGAGTACAAGTGTTTGCTTCTGAGCTGTACCAACCGCCCGGCTGACCACCTTCTGAGGAACACTCGTGAGGATTGCTATTAGCAATACACAGAGTCGGGGCTGGGGGAAGATTCCAGGCTGTTGGATTCCTCTCTCAGGGACTAGAATTTAGAGACAAGGACAGACGTCTTAGCAGCTCCAGGCATCAGCCCTGGCGCTGACCCCCTGGCAGAGTGGGACCCTCACTCCGCTGGAGGCTGGCCAAGCTGACGCCTCTTTATTGAGGACCTGACTCAGCAACGGAGCCTGGGCTCACGGCCACCCTCATCCTCTGACGGTCTCTGACCTTTGGCAGGGGCGCTGTCCAAGGGCCTTGGTGGTACCTTTGGAGCTCTGGTTGCCTCTCGCCTGGGGAGGAGCAGGGCTGGTCCTGCCCCCTCTAAACAGAGACTCCCCTCCCCGGCCACATGCAAGAGGAAGATTGGACTCAGCACTGTGTGCTGTTTCTACTCAGCGCTTGGGAACTAAAGGAGACCCTAAATACAGGCAGACCTCGGAGACACTGCGGGTTCGGTTCCAGACCGTGGCAATAAAGCGAATATCGCGATAAAGCCAGTCACAGAATTTTTTAGTTTCCCAGTGCATATAAAATTATGTTTATACTGCATTGTGCTCTATCGGGTGTGCAATAGCATTATCTAGAAAAACAATGTCATACCTTAATTTTAAAATACTTTAGTGCTAAAAAAATACCGCTAACCATCAACTGAGTCTTCAGAGTCATAATCTTTTTGCAGTCTTGACATCAAAGATCATTGGTCACTGATCACCATCACAGATATAAGAAGAATGAAAAAGTTTGAAGTATTGTGAGAATTACTAAAATGTGACAGAGACACCAAGTGAGAAAAATGCTCTTGGAAAAAATGGTGCTGATAGACTTGCTCGACGCAAGGTTGCCACAAACCTCCAGTTTGTAAAGCCTGTACGCGGCCCACTCCCTCCTTTGACAGTTGGGAGTTGAAGCCTTGGGTAAAGCCCCCCACCTAAGACCAACAGCCAAGACGTGGGCAGAGCTGGGTTAGAATCCAGCACTGGCGTCTTTCCAATGAGTGGGATCCCACATGATCATCTCTGAAAACTCAGAAATGGATTTCACAGTTATTTTTCACCTTGGCAGTTGGGAGAAAACTACCCTCTAAAGTTTTCTTTGTGGGAGGAGGAAAAAATAAGAACCTGCAATTCAGCAGGGAGTACAATTTTAAAAATAAGCCTCCCGGGCAGTGCATTTAATGCCCGCCCCATGGGGATGCTGGGCCCATAACTCAGGAGCACAATGGCTTTTCTTGTTGTGAATGAGTGTAAAGAGCCAGCAGAGGAAACAGGAAGCCCCCAATGCAGTCTGAATGGACCTGTGAACAGGCATAATAAAAGTTGTCCTGGATTTCCGTTACTACCAGGTGTTTCCGCCGGGACTTCTATTCATTCAGGCTGGGGATGGCCAAGGTGCCAAATCTTCCCGGTGACCCCGGCCCCCTGCTCCACTGCCCTGACCTCACGCATCCACGGGGGGCCACCCGGGCCTGGGCTCCTGGGACTGGGTGATGGGCGAGTTTTCACCCCCAGGACCCAAACTCTGTGGCACTGGTTTTAGAGTAAAGGAGAGGGTTGGGAGAGAGGAGGGGGTCCCCAGATTACACCCCCCCCCATGTTTGAAAAGAGAAGCTCATGAGAGGGAACCCAAGGGCACATGGAGACAGGTGGTCACGAGCTACAGGTAGCAGACACAGCGAGGGATTCGGGCCAGGAGCCAGGAGGTCCCACAGCAGGGAGGATTGGGGTTAGAGGCTGAGAAGGACACCCATCAGCAAGGGTGGTGGAGACACCTCCACACAAGGCAGAGGCATGTGGGAACAGCCAGAGGCAGGCACCTGCAGCCACTCACGGGCCCTGTCTCTCCCTGCAGGGCACTCTCTTGCCCTTGAGCCTGTCTCTCCCTCCCAAGCCTGCCCCTTGGCTCCCAAATGAGAAGGTTGGATGGAACACGCTGCCCATTTGGTGCTGCCTTCTGTGATCTGAAGTCAGACTGTACGACAGGAACGCCTCTAACCAAAGGGAAAAGGAGACTGCGGTCTCAGACGCCCACATGACCAGGTGCGGCACAGACGTGTGACGTCGGCATGATGTAAGAGTGGACAGTGGGGGCAGGAGTGTTCCAACAGGATGCAGGCTACGGAACACACACCTGCCCCCTGCCCAGGGAGGACCCCATCCAGGGCAGCCCTCCAGCACCAGATGCTGAGGAAGCTGCTGAGATGGCAAGGCTGCCCTTTAACCATCTTAATTGACCACATTCATAGAGATGCCGCCACAGCAAGGAGGGGCTTTGTCGTTCTGAAATGGGGACGGGGGAGTTTATTCTCTTGAGGTAGAAATACATCATGAATGACACAGTTGATGGTTTACAACACACACCGTGACAAGAATTGATGGACCAGCCGCGGCCCTGATCCTGCACAGGGAATAGATCGCTCCTCCCCGATCACAAGTAGAAAGGCCCACCTCCTCCAGGAAGCCTGCCGTGACTGCCCAACCCCGGGGGAAGCTGCCTGGAACCCACGGATAGCTGACCCCATGGGCACCAGAACATATAAGCCGGGATCATTTCTCTTTGGCAACATCACTGTAGCAAGAGGAAGACCCTCCAGCTGGAAACCCTGAGTCCTACCACTTCTAGCCTCTTGGTTCCATCTGCAGGACAGGTTGGTGAGCCATGCAGTAAACATGGACTAGGAACCAACTGGGAACAGAGCAGCCCTCTGGTTGCCAGTGTTTGGAGAGCAAGTGGTGACTATGGACAGTCCAGGTGTCTGACTGATATCTTTATTAGTCACCTAAGGCCTTCGGTAATCAGTCATTAGAGTTATGCGTCCATCACGGCATCCAAGATAACGTACCACCCTGGGTACCAGGTGGTGATGATATGGCAATGGTGATGTTGCTGATACATAACTAAGCAGCTTCAGAGTGAATACAGAGCGCTATGCTTCTTGGACCATATGTCTTATCTGGGCTCTAGTGACTATATGATGTAAGAAGGGTGTGTATTATTCTGTAGGGAAGAGCACCGAGGCTCATAGAAGCATGTGGGTCGTATGTGCGTCCAAGTTTTCACAACTAGTAGGTGGCAGAGATGATCTTTTCTTTCCCCAGCCAAGAGATGCAGGTCTGCAAAGCGCTGTCTACCATGGCAGCATCAACCCAGGAGATGCTAAGTGGGCCGAATATCGTCATCCATACTGGGGAAATCTGCTGAGCTCTGAAACACCCCTGGGACTGGATGACTTTGGCTTTTCTTAAAGCAAACATGGGAACCCACGTCCTTGGGAAGCTGAGTGCGCCCAGGGCCTCTGCCAGGCCTCGAAGGACGGTCCTGCTGCCCTCCCTTCTCCATCCTTCAGCCTGCACACGTGTGCTGGGCACGGGACCACTGGGCTCAGAGAAGACAAGAAGTGTGGTAGGAAAAGAGCGCCAAGCTGGAGGCCAAAGTCCGCATCAGATCACAAGGCAGCCACATACCAGCTGTGTGGTCCTGGGTCAGCACCTTCCACTCCGGCACTAGTTCCCTCATCCATAAATGAGGGAATTACGCTGGATGTGCTCTTGCATTCTTCCAGGTTTATCACTGAGGGAGTCCACAATGGCTCCAGTGCTCTTAGGGCTCCACTTGTACCTTCCAGAAGCCCACTCAGTGGAGGCTGCTAAGATGACATTCTCGGGCTTCCCTGGTGGCGCGGTGGTTGAGAGTCCGCCTGCCGATGCAGGGGACACGGGTTCGTGCCCCGGTCCGGGAAGATCCCACATGCCGCGGAGTGGCTGGGCCCGTGAGCCATGGCCGCTGAGCCTGCGCGTCCGGAGCCTGTGCTCTGCAACGGGAGAGGCCACAACAGTGAGAGGCCTGCGTACCGCAAAAAAAAAAAAAAAAAAAAAAAAACGGAAGATGACATTCTCTTACTTGGAAGAATAAAAATATGAGAGCAGGAGGCCGCTGCTGCTCCAGTGGAGAAGCTCTCTCCCGTCTGCTCTTGCTGTCCAAATCTCAGCCACGCCCAGGTCAAGCCTCTGGTGGGAAACAGCCTCCGCCTGGCCTCCCCCTCCCCTACCATCCCCACATCCCTGCTGGCCCCACCTCCCCATCCTACTCCCAGGGCACTGTCTGCCTCACCCTTTCTACTGCCAAGCCACATCACCTGTGGTTTTGCAATTTCTAATCTGAGCTCTGACTCTCCCTTTCCAGAAAGCTCCAAAGGCACAAACTGGGATAGCCCCGCCTTCCACCCCTCCCAGGCTCCCCTAGGCTTGGAACTTACCTGGTGCTGGCTGTGGATTTCTTTCCTATGCTCATGCTTTTTGGAAAGGCGTGGTGTGGAAGGTGGGGAGACCTGGCAGGTTGGGGTCACCAGGGGTTCATGCAGATGTTGTAATTTTGCACCTGGGTTTCTGACTTGGCTTGTCGTTGCTGCCAGGGCTGAGGTGGCTGAACCAGCAACAGAACAACCAACCCCGGGGCTGAAAATTCAGTTATGGAATCCAACTGGAAGGAGGATGGGAATATGGTAACCAGGAAAATCACTGCTTTCATGCCATGGGGGACAGGGGGAAGGAGTAGACAGACAGAAGAAGCACAGCAACCCAGTCAGTTTGGGCTGCTATAACAGATTACCACGGACTTGGCGGCTTAAGTAACAAATTTGTTTTTCACTGTTCTAGAGGCTGGGAAGTCCAAGGTCAAGGTGCCAGCAGATCTCACATCTGGTGGGAAACTGCTTCCTGGTTTTCAGATGGCCATCCTCTTGTTGTGTCCTCACATGACTGAGAGCAGAGAGAGAGGAAGCAAGCTCTCTCCTATCTCTTCTTATAAGGGCACTAATCCCATCATGAGGGCTCCACCCTCATGACCTAATCACCTCCCAAAGGCCCCACCTCCTGATACCATCCCACTGGGGGTTAGGATTTCAATATATGAATTTGGGGTGGACATGAAGAAGCAAATAACTCATTACAATGGTAGAGCTGAGAAAGAGTTCTGGCCTGGCTCCTGCCAGGGCAGACAACAGAGTCAGTAGAAAAAGACTCACAACATCTCTCTCTCTCTCTCCCTCCACCCTGTTCATATTCTCCATAACAGCTATCAAGTTATCACCACCTGAAAAGATCTTGTTTATTATTCCTTCACTGTTTCACTTTCTGCTTCTTCTCCTCGAGAGCTTGCCCTTGTTTATTATGTCTGCCACTGTGTTCCTAGAGCTTAGATGGGTACCAGTTGGCACTCAAATGATTTGAGTGATTTCTTCATTAGGAATAAACCCTTGTTATTGTGGACAAAGAAGGTCGCCTGCCACATCAATAAATAAAGGATGTTGTGGCTGTCAAGCCATCAGCCGCTGTGCACCCCCGAGGGGATTCAGGATGGAGAGAAAACAGGATACTGGCCCTCAATAGTTAGGGTGCATATCAGAGGAATGATATCAACGAGCCCAGACTCTTGTATTTTCCCGTACCTAGAAAAGCGCTAAATTCATTAACTTGAGATGCCTGGTTTTTCTTTAATTAGCAGTAACCTTTTGATGTTCAACTACCGGGATTTTTTGGCAAGAACTCCTATATGTGCTGACTCCACCCCTACCTTTTTGGAACAGTCCCTCAGAGCTATCTGAGAGGCTGTCTCCTGGGCTTACGTCCTCAGTATGTCCACCGGATAAAACATAATTCTCAACTTTTACGTTGTGCATTTCTTTTCAGTTGACGTTATCATTATCCCCAACTTACAGTTAACGGAAATAGAGGCTCAGAGAAGTTGTTATGTGTCCATGACACACAGCCAGTAACAGGCAAAACTCCATCCCAGGTCCTGGGATCCCTAGTTGAGGAACCATCTCCTGCATCTTGTGACTTGCTTCCTTGTGCCTGAAGACAGGGACAAGCTCAACTCAGATGTCTTCTCCTCCTGGAAGCTCTCTCAGCTCTCCTGAGCCCCAAAGAGTCAGGGAGGTTGCAGCACCCTTGTGGCTTAGTCAGTTACCACAATGCCCTGCATTTTAGTGAGGGGCTCACCGTCTCATTTTCTTCTCTAGTTTGGCATCCAGTTCAATCAATATTTGTTGAGGTCAATGCACACAGATAGGGTGCTGGATAGATTCCACCCAGCTGAGCCCAGCTGTGGTTGGTCACTGACCCTCCCTGAAAGTCAGCACCTGGTCCCCAGCACCATGATCCCACATAGGTTCAGGGCCTGTGGACAATTGAAACCCATCTCCTCTTCCTCCTATCGGGGCCCCTCCTGCCCAGCAGATTCCTCACACAGGGGGTCCTGGGCTGGTCCACCTTGGGCCTGTTTCCCTTGACAACAAAGTTCCCACTTTTCTGCAGGTCTGAGGCAGAGTCAATGCCTGCTCTAAGGGAGGTGCACAGAGACTTCGTTTCTTCAGGTTGCTCTCTTTCCAGGGAGTAGAGCCTGGAGATTGGTGGCTGAGGTCCAGTCAGGGCCCTGACTTTCACATGCCAGGCCTGGGAGCAGAACTGGGTGAAAGTTCCCAGCTGAGGGGATGCCCCCTTTCTCCCCCAGCCTCTCCCTCCAGCCTGTTCTGTATCCCCGGGCACCAGCGCCTGATCCCTGGACTCACCCAGGCCGTCTACCTGCTGCTCCTCACGGGTATTCCTCCAGAACTCTGTTCTCCTGTGACTGGGCCTGCGTCCTTCCTCACCTTCCACCTCCTCTCCTCCACTCAGTCGGACAGTGCGAACCCACTCAGGTCACGCAAAAGCCACGGCTACTGATACACGTCGAGTCAGGGCCGGGCTCCCGTCTGAGGGTCTGTCTCATCCTCCATCAACCAAGGCAGAGTGGCTCCAGGGGAACAGCTATCAGGCCTGGGCTCTCACCGGCTCCCCACGGACAACGGCCAGTGGCTGAAATTCTGTGAGCCCCAGTTTGGCCAACTGTCACGTAGAAATAGCCATCCGTATCTCAGTCGGTTGTTTCGAGAACTAGCGGGGAAATGCCTGGCCCAAGGGGGCTTTCTAAGTGCAGAGTCTTCTGGGACTTCCCAGGCGGTCCAGTGGTTAAGACTCCGTACTTCTACTGCAGGGGGCGCGGGTTCGATCCCTGGTCAGGGAAGTAAGATCCCACGTGCCACACGGCGAGATCAAAAAAAAAGTGCAGTCTTCTTCTGGAAATGGAAATAGTAATTCCTACCTTGTGAGGCGGGGTGAAGATTACATGGGAAGATGCATACACAGGAGGGTCTCAATAAATGACAGCTCCTGTCATCAGTAAAGACAGCAAATGGTAGCTGTTGTCATCGATCGATTCAGTGGTCTTTCTCGAGGGGACCCCGCTCACGAACACCCAAGGGCCTGACACTATCCTCTGGGCTTCCTGCCCTCAAGCAGGTGCGGAAGGGGAACTCACAGAGCTTCGGCACCTTGACCTTGTCAACCCAGTGCCCCTCACGGGGAGGTGGGGTTTAGGAGAAAGAGCCTTGACTTTGGAGTCTAATGGTTCTGTTTGAAATCCGTCTTTCACCACTCGAGCAGTGTAACCTTGGGCATGTTACTTAATCGTGCTGACCCCCCCCCCCTTCATTTCCCCATTTTCAAAGCAGGGTCATAAGGAAAGTTTTCACAAAAGAGCCATCATGTGATTTAGGCCTGGAAGGGCGAGTAAGGTTGCGAGAAATGGAGAGGAGGAGAGAGGCCGGGATGGAGGAGGGTTGGGGGGATATGAGGGGTGGGGGACAGCAGCCTCGCTGGTCAGAGGGCAGGGGCCCCAGATCACAGAGGTCTTGACCAGTAGCGGGGCAGGACTCTTCCTCTGCAGCGGAAGGGGACCCAGGAAGGCTCGAGGGACAAGGGTCGTCTGCCTCGAGCCTCCTGGCCTGTGTTGGAAGTGACATCGTGGCACTGCCAGCACCTGCCCTGGGGGGGTCCGTTCTCGGCAGCCGGAGCAGGGAGCCCGGGGTTGTTTCACGCTCCTTCACGCCTCTTACAGGTGAGCTGGGGTAGCTCAGACGTGAACTTGGCTGCTGGGATTTTCCCCTCATTACTCCTCTCACTTGTCAATGCCAAGGAAAGCAGAGGGAGGCGGGCTCAGTCACTGAAAGCGTGCCCCTGAGAATGTGCAGGCATGGTTATGAGGACGGAGCCAGTAGACCCCTTAGTCAGGGGAGAAACACACGATCTGGTTATTCTGAGACTTGGGTGTTGAGGGCCACAGGGCAGCAGAAGGCCGGACCAGAGGTCTGGCTGAGTCAGAAGGCCGGGGGGCTTCCTTGGGTCAAGACCAGGCTGGGCGTAAGACCATGCAATCGGCCACCCTGTGTGCTAGAAAGAGCCCTAGACATGGGCTCCAGCGATCCAGACCTCAGCTTCTCTTCTGCTCCCTCGACAGATTAGCTGTGGAATCAGGGGGCAAAATGACGCCCGCATGCGCTTGAACCTGCTGCCCCGCATAGTAATCGTGCAGCCTCTCAGGAAAAGCACATGAACACAGCCAGGTACCTCCATCGGGGGCCCTGGGTTTACACACCTGACATGAACACCGTGGAAGAAACCACAGGCCAGAAAGAAAACGCGGATCCAAGCTGTGTGGTCGGCAGAGCAAGCGGGACGGCACAGGCGCGGGGTCCAGGCGCCCCCAGCCCCAAGCCCCACAAGGAAAGGAACCTCCACGTCACAGAGCTGGCTCTGGTCGACGAGGACCCCGAAGCTGTGATCCAGCAAATAACCTGGTGTTCTGGCGGGGTGGGGATGGGCAGAGGGGCCACGCCCTTATCATTCCATATAATGGAAGGCAGCCGATTTCTCCGCTGTGGAGACACGTGGACCAGCGTGGGCCACGCCAACCTCACCTCCTTTGAGAAGGGAGGCAGCACAGATTTTCTTTTACTCCCAAGGACTTAGATTAACGGGAACACAGATGTCAGTCTGAGCCCACCGCCGCTGAACGGTGGTATCTAATATGAGTTCGAAATGAGCAGCTGTAATGAATACAGGCAAAGGAAATAAACACTCATCCCTGGCATCACGGGATACAGTGTGGCGTGTAAGTGGATTCAGCTTTGAGGAGAGCTGATGGGGCCGGCCCTAGGCTTGGAGTCAAAGGATCTGATCGAGCCCTGACTACAGGACTCACTGGGTCCATGGTTCTGGGTAAGGGACTTAGTCCCATGGGCATTCTTCTTCTCACTTGTAAAGTGGGACAGTGGGATGCTATGAACGTAGGGAAGTTGTCTACGGCCGAATGGGACATGGTGTTTCGTGCAAGGCAAAGTGCTGTAGAAACAGGGAGTGCTGTGCTCTTTCAGCTTCTCAGGTTGATTTCCTTGGCCTGAAGACTGTCTTTCTCAAAGCTGTTATCGTTGGTCTTGTCCCCCCCACTGCCCTCCCCCTCTCCCTGGTTGCAGGGAAGAGGAACTACCATGAGTGAAGTATGGCAGCCGGTCACAGGCTTCTCCTGGCCCAGACCAGGCCCTGTTCGTGGACAGGGATTGGAGAGAGCACCCAGGGAGCCGGGCACCCCTCCCTCCCACTTGGGGGCAGAAAGCAGTCTCTCTGGGATGGAGTCAGGGAGATGCAGTGGGGAGCAGGACACACTTGGAAAGCCAGGGTTCCCGCTCCAGCCCTGTCGTTCACCTGTTCTGCGGCCTTGGGCAAGTCACACCCTCTCTCTGAACCTCTGTTTTTGGCCTGGAATTATATCTCTAAGATCCTTGCCAGCTCTGATCGCTGACCTTCAAAAACTCCAAATGTAACCCCTTTACTCTTAGAGCTCAGAATTTAATGCTACAACAAGAAAAATAATTGATTACTTTTTGCCTGCCCCTCTGTCCCACTAAATAATTCCAAGAGTCCCTGTCACCCCAGGCTACCTTCTCTGTCCCTCCTGACACTGGAATGTCCACCCCAGGCCCTGGCACTGCTCCGCGCCCCCCTCTGACCTCCAGACCTGTCTGACCAGCTCTCTCTTCCCAAACCATGAGATTTAGGCACGGGAGAAAGCCCTGGGGTACTCCGATGGCCCCAGATCTCCCTCCCAGGCTATGTCCACACCGACAGGGGCTCCCGATGCAGTGTCCCCACTCACAATGCGCCCCAACTTTTTGTTTAACCCAAAGAATTGAGTCATGTGGTGGATACTTCCTTTCAGAAAGAAGTTGGTGAAGGGTGGCGCAGTGGTTGAGGGTCCGCCTGCCGATGCAGGGAACATGGGAAGATCCCACATGCCGCGGAACGGCTGGGCCCGTGAGCCATGGCCACTGATCCTGCACGTCCGGAGCCTGTGCTCCGCAACGGGAGAGGCCGCAGCAGTGAGAGGCCCGTGTACCGCCAAAAAAAAAAAAAAAAAAGAAGTTGGTGGATAAATGAAAGGGTCAGCAGAGCCTTCCAGGGCCCTCGGGGTCAGACACCTGGGCGATCACCAGTCCACCTGGTCAGAGACACTGAATCATTCTCCGTGTTAGTTTGATGACACCCAGGGCAGGTTAACTAGGCAGACATGTGTTGACTAAGGGCTGATGGGGAGGGTCCCTCGGCAATAGAGCAGTTTTGGTGTGGGGGGAGGCGGGCAGAGGCTGGTTCTCACTGCACTCAGGTAATTGCCAAGGGGCTGAGCCCAACGCTCAGATGCTTTATAGAACAGCCGGTTTTGCTGCGTCTTCTGTAATCCGAAGGCAACGTCATCTGTGCGGCCCTCAGAAGAAACAGAGCAAAGTAGTCTGAACACATCGTTAGGATGTGGCCCTTTACAGATGGACAAGCTAAGGCTTGGCTTCAGGCCCCGGCTTGGACGAGCTCACTGCCACGAGCGACAGGACAGGCGTAGGACACCAGTGATGCCGGCAGAGACAGGGGCCCACCTGTCCTGGTGCAGTGCCCAGGGAGGACTTCGGGGGGCACCCAGGGAGCCAGACACATGGCTCCTGGCCGGCCGCCTATAAATAGCGCTGGGTCTGTATGTGCACACGCCCGGCCACCATGTACGGGGCGGCGTGCACAAGCCCAGGGCGCAGTGAATGGGGATTGTTGAGCAGGAGATGGCCTGGATTCACGGGCACGGCTTGGGCCGGCGCCAGCCCCTTTTCTCCAAGCAAATCCCATTTCGGCTATTGTGATGATTATGGCTGATCGCTATCTCGGTTGTTTATCCAGTTGCTGTATAGATTGACTTTCTGAATCTCAGGGTTGAGCTGTTTCCATAACAGGAAGCTGCTTGCTGTCTTACTGTTTAAGAAACTCCAGTCTACACAATAGAATCTCAACAAAACCCTAAACACTCCATTTGCCGGGGGAACCTCATTGAATCCAGCTCTTATTGTTTCTGTTATAGGCTGAATCCTGTATTTACAGTCAGAGGGCTGTGTGTGTGTGTGTGTGTGGGTGGGTGTGCGTGCACACGCATGTGTGGGATATTAAGCCTGGCTTTTCACTTTCCAAGTTCTCCGCCTGAGCCTTAGCATAGAGGAAGATGCCAAGATTCCCCAGACGTAAACCTACTGGAGTTGGGGGGGGGGGCGGAGTGGGGACAAGCAGGGCCCTGTCCCTGGAGAGTTTCCTCCTAGTTCTACCTGGGGTCTTGCGTTCAGAAGGAAGTTGGCGTTTGTGTTTTCATACCGAGGCACAAACAGTAGAACAAACACTCAAGTCAACATTGACCCAGGCGCCAAGACCCCTATGGAGGAAACAGAAGATCAAAGGGAAGCGCTCAGCTCTGTTTCTGTCTGTCACTGTTATTTATTATCTTCTGAGGTGGTTCCCAGGCCCAGAGGAGCTTTCGAGAACTCCTCGAGGCACCTGATTAAATATCACAGATTCATCTTTGATTTTATCAAGTCTCCCCTCCCGTCCTCAGCAGATGAGGAGCTTAGAGATGGAGTCTGAGATCTCCAGGGAGAGCGACCTCCTTCATGACCAGGGATCCCTGTTTAGAGCCTGGCTGGGGGCTCCTGGAGGGCACAGGCCTCCTCCGCCAAGTTCCTGGCGGGGGAAGTACCACCTTGAACTTGTAAGGACCCTATGAGATTGTCGACCCTTGGGATGTAATTCTAGATGGAGAACAACCCTGGGTCCCTTGGGGTAGCGTCTCCTGGTTATCTTTAAACCTTGAAAATGTAAACACAGACGAGTTTAGGCATTGTGCCTGGCGTAACCGATGAAGCCAGTGAAACGACTCGTCAAGTGGTTAAGGGAGTGTATGCACAATGGTCCTTTCTTCCGCAGAGCATAAGCGCTTTTCCTTAATATTGTCCATCCTCATCCTGGGAAGGGGCAGGTGGACCCTGGATTCAGACGTTAAAGCACAGGCTGCAGAGTCCAGTAGGTCCCTCAGGGCATGGAGGCCATCTGCATTAGGCAGACACGGCTGGGCACCCTTTCTCGGCTTCATGGTGCAACCGGTCTCCCCAGAAGGAGTCCGGCAGAAGCTTGAGAGAGAGAGAAGTGGGGTGGGTGGGTCCCGGAGGGGGCTGGCAGGTACTGTAGACGTCATCGAGTTAATCCATTTCTTCACTTTACAGGAGATGGGAGAATGAAGATGAGCGTCAAGCAATGTGCCTGGGGTCAAGCTACTGGTTAATGGCAGAGCAGCAGGGGAGGCTGCCTGTTCCCGCAGCCCCCAGGGAGGGGCATCGGGGAGAGTGAGTAGTCTCCTCGAAGCCCAGGGGAGAAGCAAGTGACACGCCACCCAGAAAGCCCAGGCACCAGGAACTGTGGACACGGGGATTCATCTCAAACAGCTGTGCCCAGGTTATCCTAGATCACTACCCACATCATCACCTCCAAGCGTCTTTAGAAGTTCAGATTTCCTAGGGGGGCGGGAGGCATGAGCCTGTAGACAGAGCCTCCAAGGGAACCATTGCCCTCTGAGCTGTCGTAAAAGCTATTTAGCAGTAGAGGGCGCTGTTTACCTAAAATCCAAGCATGAGCCTTGGACAAGAGAAAGAATTCTGATGCCCCGAGAGTGGTCATCTAGCTGCCTCTCCTACCTCCTCCAAATCATGTCCAAACAAGCCCAATAGAGGCTCAGGTCATAAGTTCACAGAGAGCTCCCTGTCTTACTCAGAGACTCAGTAGCCGTCTTCCTTGTCCAGAAGCCCTTAAACCAACCTGCACCCATTGTGTTACGTTTCCTCTTGTTCTGTTCCACTGACTTTGAACCTCATGTCCATATTGCTTCAGAATGAATTGCTTCCCCGAGATGCCTTCCCTCTATTATTCTTGCTTGCCCAGCATTTTCTACCATGGTAACGTCCCTGCGGTGGGACACGGGGTAGGGTTGGGACAGCACAAATTGGGCCTAATATGAATACTGCAGATTAAATTTAACATTGAGAATTCGGGATACAGCTAGATCTTATAAACGGTAAATAAAGAGTGTTTGATTATCTATTGAGCTTACAGGTTAGGAGTCTGGTTCCTATAAATCATAGGCGGAAATCAGTATCACTGTTAGAAAAATGCCTTCAAGACACTTGAAACACTGAAAATAACCAGATGTCCCTAGTGTTATTCTCAAAATTTTAGTCTCATTTCTGGATAATGTTGACTTTATTTGTTTTGAGATTTGGCCTTGGTCTGTATGTGGTGGGAGGTTTACCCTGAAACCAGCAAAGTTTAAGTCTCGAGGCCCCTCATGGCTAGCCAAGCGCCCTAGCAGCCTCTATTCAAACAGTACATGTGTTTGTGAAATTTGCAAATGTAAGCTATTTTAATCACAAATTGGTTAAGACTGTTGTTTGTTTCCGCTCTGACTTTCCCTCCATCATACCTGCCATCATACACACACACACACGCGCGCGCACGTGCACTTTAGTCACTTCTGTGTAATTAAACATTGTCAACCGTCTTGGTGTCGAAATGGCTTCCAGGAACACCCCCAATGACCCACCAGTGCCACAAGACGAAGGTGCAAGGTCACGAGTCGTGCATCAGTGGGAACATGTCTTAGGGCTCCCAGCACGGGAAGTATGTCCCAAGCAGAGGATAAACAAACATACAGAGCCAGAAGCTTGTCCGGATGATTTTCCTGGTTCCCTGACATTCCTGTTTTTCATCTTTTAAAAATCTTCTACTTGGGCAAAACTATGGAGAAAGTAAAAAGATCAGTGGTCACCAGAGGTTGGGGGAGGGAAGATGGAGTAGGTGGGGCACAGAGGATTTCTAGGGCAGCAAAACCATTTTATGATACTCTGATGGTGGAGACATATCCCTGGACATTTATCCAAACCCACAGAGTTTACGACACAGAGGCTGAACGCTACGGTCAACTAAGGTGATTATGAGGTGTTAATGCAGGGTCATCGCCTGTAACCAATGCACCACTGCAGTGGAGGATGTTAATGATGGGGCCACGTGTGGGGGGGGCAGGGAATCTCTGTACCACCTTCTCTAGTTTGCTGTGAATCTAGAACGACACTAAAAAATAGCCTGAGAGAAATATGCAAATCGTTGTAATTCATTTACTCATTCCAAATAAGTATTCACTAGGAGCCTCGTTATTCACATGCAGTCAGTCTGTTTTTTAAGAAGTCCTCGGAAAACCTGGGTCTGCCCCGTTTGCACATCATAAATCCTTGCAGCTGTATTAGCTCATACTTATAACCACGTCACTTTTCCACGTGGATTATAAATACCTTGATGAAGAAAAGGTATCTACTATTTCCTGTGTTCAGTACATAAAGTTAAACTCTTCATTGGCTGGAGTTGATAGACGCGTCTCATGATTCCCTTTGGCTGTCATCTGTAGGAATTGTGTTACTGGCTCATTGAGTATCTTGTAGAGAATTCTGTCCTGAGATCTCTGGTCACGTGGAGGTGTCTTGAGCTAAAACAGGGGATCACAGGAAGCAAATAATTATCCATGTTAATGGAAGGGAGCAGCAAAGAGTGAACTACCCATTCCAGAGACTTTAGAACTGCGTTCCTGCTAGAGTGAACAAGATGATGGTCGTACCGCTCCGATGCTCCCACCGCTATTAATGACCCTGAGAGTCATTACCTCACAGACTGAGAGACATTACCTCTTTTTGTTTCTAGAAGTTTCCAAGTCCACTCCTCCCGGAAGGCAATATTAGTGAACGGTATATCTCGTTTTCTCCAAGATCCTGCTTGCCTAGCATAAAAGAAATGGGGTTGTATCAACAACACAGATTCATGACGGTGAATCTTTCTTCCCAGAAAAGCCACAATTCCGATTCTCCCAGAGCAGGTACAGAAGAGTGGAAGATAAACTGGGGATGCGGCTCGTCTGGTAATTCTTGCAGGGACCGTCCCTGAAAGAGATGCCTGTCATATCAGCACCTGCCAGCAGAGGGCGAGGCGTCCCAGCCGGTGGGAACGGAGTTGGCCGCCCTGCCTCGGGTTCGTTCCTTGGTCCAAGCGGATTACCAGGCCGGCTCTGCCGACTTCCCCATCTGCACCCACAGCCCTGAGGAGGGGGCTCCACCACAGGAGGCTGCAAAGAGCTCTGGGCCCGAATGTCTGACTCTGCTCTGGGGGCCTCAGACTTGGGGCATCCCTGTGCCCTGGGGAGCCACCTCCAGCCTGCCCGTCTCCTAGAGGATTCTGGAAAAGATGTTCCAGAGAAACCCTAGGGAATGAGAAAGATCCAAAGGAACACCCCCCCCCCCCATTCCCAGTCCTGTCTGAGCATCCCAACGACCTCCCTTCAGCATCCCACATCCCACAACGGGTCTTGTGTAGAGGTGCCAGATATAATACAGGACACTCGATTCAATTTGAATCTCAGACAAATAAAGAATAATCTTTTGGTATAATTCTGTCCCAAATATTGCAGAGGACATACTGCTATTTTACGAATAATTCTTTATCTGAATTCCAAATTGAGTTGGGTGTCCTTTCTTTTTATTTGCTAAATCTGTACCACGCCAGCTCTCCTGAGACGCCTAGAATATTCTAGCCCAGGGCAGACCAAAAGCAAGCTTCCCTCTCCCTTCCCCCAGCCCCTTCGTCCTGAAAAACTCTGGATAGGATCTGCTTTATTAGGTCTGCTCTAATCTAAACCACTCACTTCACACACTTTCATTTCCTCAGCCTTATTTGGGCCTGTCAAGAAAACAGGCAGGGGACTTCCCTGGCGGTCCAGTGGTTCACACTGCGCCTTCCAATGCAGGGGGAGCAGGTTCGATTCCCTGGTCAGGGAACTAAGATCCCACGTGCCTCGGGACCAAAAAACCAGAACATGACACAGAAGCAATATTGTAACAAATTCAATAAAGACTTTAAAAAATGGTCCACATCAAAAAAAAAAAAAAAAAGGAAAACAGGCAGGCCTGCACCTACACAGAAGGAAACAGAGATGCGGAGATTCTGACTGTGCAGGACATTGGCCTTGAAGGAGAGACTTGGACAGGCTGCCTGTACCTGCAGATAGCACAGCTGGTAAAGGGGGTGCTCAGAGTCTCCTGCCCCTTCCTCCCAAGCACCAAGCACCAAGATCCCCCCAAAAGCGCATGGCCGTGTGCCATGTAACCCACCACGGGCTCTGCGACAAGCCTGAAGGACCCCGACTGGGCAGGCAGCCCTGCCAGCAGGACACCTGGGCCGGCCTCGGCCTCCGTGGCAGCCACGCCTTCCTGTGCAGCCGCTGCAGTGTGGAGGATGCTGATAACAGAACAATAAGGCAGGACTGGGACAATCAGCCCGCTGAGGGACTCTCCCGAGCCGGGCGGGATGGAGGAAGGATCTGCAGGTCCCAGGGGCCGCACCGGAGACGGCCGCACGGTGGGGCTGTGAGGGGGGAGCCCAGGGCCCTGGGAAGGAGCTGCGAGGGCAGCCTCGGCCTTGCTCCACACCCCCCCGAGAGGCCCCTCTCTCTCTGTGGGTAGGGCAGGGGCAGACCAGGAATCATGACCCCAGGAAGGGACCTTCCAGCCTTCCCTGGACAACAGAGCAAGCATCACACAGCTGGAGCAAGGAGCGAGTGGCTCCCAGGACGACCGCAGCTCTGACCCCTGGAGGCCCGTGACCTCTGACTCACTCTTCTGCTCTCTGGCCTGTCCCGTGCCCGGCAGGAGGGCTCTTCAACACCCCCAGGCGTGCGGAGCGCCTGGGTGCACACGCAGGACACCCCAGGGGGCCTGCCAATCCCGCAGCTAGACAAGCCGTCGGGGCCGCAGAGAGACAGAGACCTTGCGGCTTGGCCAAACGTGAGGCCACGTTGTCTCGGTGGCCGAGTGCCTGCAGACGCTGACCGAGTCACCCCGAGGGGAACCGCCTCTGCTCTTAGCCAGGAGCGGCTGCTGAGACAGCCCAGGTGCCATCGTCGCTTCGTTTATGGCTCATGGCCCGTGGTAGGTATGGAGCAAAGGGCGTAGACTGTGTGATCAAATCTCCCCAGGCCAGAACTGGAGACCCCAGGAGGAGCGGCCCAGGGGATAAATGATGTGCCTTGAGGATATATGTCTCTTTCCTAAATCCAGACTGAGTCTGCGTCTTTTTATTCATTGCTTAGTCCAGCCTCATACTGAAAAGGACTTACAGCAACCTACAAGATGCAGACAACGTAACAGGATAAAACAAAATGAAGAAGAAAGTTGAGGGGGAAAGAAAACAAGGGAAGACAGGTTAAGCAGAGCCAGGAGAGAGGGTGACGTCCCTCGCGGGTGAGGGGTTCAGCCACGACCAGGAGGGAGAAACACCATCGATCACAGGTTGTTTGGGAGGAGCAAAAACACAACAAACAAAAACACCAAAATGTTATTTCTGATACGAAAACCAAAGACCGAACCTCGTCCAAAATCCTTCTGGAAAGAAGTCAGAGCAGGACGCTGGAACCTTCCGGGGCTCCAGGACCCTGCTTGTCAGAGCTCCTCCCAGGGTCAGGCAGGGCCAGTCATGAAAGGCCCTACAAGGAGGCCACTGAGACAGGGCCCGTGCACCCTGCCATCGGCTGTTTCAGCTGAATTTTAAGGCAGAATTCTAAGGGGCAGATGCTAGAGGATGGAGAGAAGTGACATGTGGTACCGCCCCCAGGTAGCCTTCCACTGGCCCGTTTGTCTCCGTTGAACTCTGGCTACGGATGGGGTAGCTCGGAGAAGGTGTTTCTCCTGGGCCCCACCCCGGGAGGGCCCCTGTGTGAGTTCCTGCTTCACCGCAGGCCTCTCTGCTAAGCGGTGGGCCTGGGCGAGGCTGCCGTCTTCTTGCGAATGATGAGACGTTCAGGAGGCCCCTCCCCCCTCTCCACCCCGGAGGCTAGAAAGGCCAAGGCCCCAGGTCAGATTGGGCCTGGCTTGATGCAAGGTCTGTCTGGTCAAGGGCAGGTGACAGGGCCTTTACCCACCCTAGCCCACCTCCCCAAAACTTCCCCTCGCCAACATCTACACTTGTCGGTGAAACTCATTTCACCTTAGACACATCATCTGTGCTGGGGAAGGGCAGCATCCTTGCTGGCAGCAGACCGGGCCCCTCCTCGAGGGTTAGCCCCCGCCAACCGCCCGGCCTAGGAACAGCATGGACGGCAGTGATCAGAGAGGTGTGGGTCAGCCCCCAGCATAGCCTTGGGGATGAGTCATGGATCCCAAACACAGCGCTGCCCCCAGTTTAGCAGGAGTCCGGCATGTTCTCCAGGTTGGGGCCAGGATACCTTTGCACTGGCCGCCGCTGGTCCAGCGGGGCCGGCTGCCTCTCCACGGGTCAGCTCGGTCAGTCCCTGGCGGTTCCTTCATCCACAGAATCGAGCACAGGACCCCGGAGCTCCCTGTTAGGGACTGTTTCGTCAGCACTTGGCATGCAGTCAGCAAAGGTGACACCAATTACTTGTGTCACAGCTCCTGGAGAAGATAGAGATGTATGAAATCGACGTGGGAGCCATCCATCAAGGCCTGAGGGGGGCCAGGGGTCTGTCACGGTGACAGGGGGTTGAGGGGAGCCAGGGTCTCTCAGGACAGCTGGTTGGCAAAGTGCATTCCATCATCAGAGCTGACGCCTCGGCACTGGGGCTCAGCCAGGGTGACGGACAGACCAGGCCAAAATGCCCCCCTTCCCCCATGTGCCTGCGTCTGGTCAAGCTGGACCCTCCCTGCTTCCTAAACCTCTGGGTTTTCAACCTTCTGTCCCTCCCCTGGAATCTCCCCAGCCAGGCTCCCAACTGCTCCCGTCAAAGCCCCACTCTTTTGTCAAAGTGCTGACCGAATGTGTTCTCTTTTGCGTAACCTTCCCCAGTTTACTCCCTTCCAGTGGAAATGTGCTTTCTCTCCTCTGTGTGAATTCCAGAGCCTCTGTACCCACTCAGACAAATCATTTCCAACCTGTCCCAAGAATAACTCATTTATTAAATACTCACGATGGCACGTCCACAGTTATCACACCGTTTAATTCTCATAGCCACTTAGACAGGTGGGCATTAGGTCCATTTTGGTAGATGGTAAACTGAGGCTCAGAGACATTAGTAACTTGCCCAGACCACACAGTTGGTAAGTAGGGTGTGGCAGGTGGGCAAACTGTGGGTACAAAGGAAGGCGCGACAGAGGGCTCTACCGACGTGCCCCTGGGGACCCTGCGCTAGACGGAGCCCTCCCTCAGGACACAGGGAGGCTGAGATGGTCCATACTGGGAAGTCCCAACAGCCGCAAGGAGGATGCTGGTCTTGCAGAAGAACCTTCCAGGGCTGGGGGAGGCCAGCACATGTCTGCTGGCTGTGGAGCCCCACCTCCTTTTTGGCTGCTGGGGCCCGGCTTCCAGTTTCCCCTGCAGAGTCAACTTGGGACGTCACTCTAAGCCTAGGGAATTCGAGTCTTTCTTGTAAAACGTGATGCCCAGGTGAGAGCTGCTCACACTGTGCATGGTTTGCACAAAACCCCAAGATATGCTGGGGAAAGAGGCTTTGTCCACGGCGAGGGGATGTCTTGGCCTAATAGCCATCCGTCCCCTCGGGGTCTCAGAGCCCTGCTCCCGGCCATCGCACCCTGAGCTTCTCTCCATGAGAGGCCTTTTACCAGAGGATTTCTCAGTCCTGTTCATCTGTCCGTATCAGTTTCCTCATCCATCACATGGGTACAGCAGACCTTACGTTGCTTCTTCACTGGGTCGTTCTGCAGGCCTAAGGAAGCCAGGCTGTGCTTTGTGAAATGTGCCCCTCACGTGTGAGGGGTGGTCTGGTGGGTTCCTACTGTCTACTTTGAGGGACTGGGGGGACGGGAACAGAACTCCAAGTTGTGGAGAGGTGTATGTCTTAGCCAAGGTCAAAAACGGCTGAGGCCGGCTGCTCGCAGGCCCTAGCCCGGGACCGCTCTAGAGGTTTTGCAGAATGACCCGTACGTGGCCCTGGCTCTCAGATGGGAAGTTCGGGGAGGTGGCTCAGAGCTGGAAGGGACTCTCAGAATGCTGCAGGTGAGGACATAGGCCCAGAGGAGGGAAGGGGCTGTTCTAAAGTCACCCAGCTCAGCTCACGACAAAAGACCCAAGACAGGAGCCCCTTCCCCACGCTGCCCGAGCGCCCCGGTCCCCACCAGTGGGGCCTTCCAGGGGGCAACAAGTAACCAGCACAGAGTTCCTCCTCTGTTTTCAGTGTACGGGTCCTGCATTCAAGAGATTGTTTCACTGTGGCAGTTCGGGATCCACTCATCTCACATGCTCTTCGAAGGACTCACGGAGGGCAGCACGCGGCAGGAAGCTGAGGCCAAATGGGGGCGACACGGTCCGTGCCGGCGGCATTCCTGGACCCTCCACCCTGTGGTCACACGGCCCCGCACTGCCCCGCATCACAGGCCGTCAGGCTGCTGGCCCGGCTTCTCTCTGCCTGATTTTCCTCATTCCAGCTCTTGATACCACGGGCGACTCCCAAATTATAAAACACATCCAACACACCCAAATCTTCGAGCTCGCCTCCCTCCCTGCAGGGGACACCAGGGGTTGGAGAGTGCAGCCATCAGCAATTTTCTTATTTAAAGTGACCCTGTTGTATTAATTAATTAAGCCTCCTCCGTGGCTTTTCAGAGAGAGAGGGCAGAGAGTTATTCCTGCTTAGAGCTGGGGGTGGGGGAAGGTAGGCCAGCTTCACCCCATCCATTAAAAGGAAACGTGGATGCAGAAACATGGGGTCCCGAGGAAGGGTTGCCCATCCCTCCACACTCCTGAATAGAACCCGGATGGTCAATCCGAAAAGGTTCCACATTCCCATCCTTCCTGGCCCACAGGCTGCAAGGGAGGGGCTTCAGAGGTGCAGCAGGACATATCGGAAAGGGAACGAAAACAAACAAACAAAAACAGCCTAGAAGATGCGAATCGGCTCAGGGAGCAGCGTAATGGGAAGATTTCAGCGTGATGTATGGTGCCGGGGATGTTATTAATGGTTTGCTGATTTTTACCTTTAAAACCTTTGGGCAGATTATTTATTATGTCCTTGGCATGCCTATGATCTATGGAGGGGCGCTGATCTGCGAGCACGGCCCCCCATGTCCCCGCTCCCCTACAGCTTCTAATTAGGCTGTGAAGCTGCCCTCCCCAAGGGGCAGCCCCGGCTCTGAGGCTCTCCAGCTGCGGAGCCAACTCAGGCCTACAAATCAGGAAACCCAGTTTCCAGGCCCGACTCTGCATTGACTTGCTGTGTAACCTTGGGCCAGGGCGAGATGTCTCTGGACCTCTGCGCATTTATCTCTCAAGTGACGCGGAGCTATAAACGGCAGAGCCAAGATGGAGCAGGTATATGGTCATCCTGGTCCGAAAGTCTCTTGCTTCTGGGACACAGAGAATGGGAAAACAGCAGGGCTCTTTCGATAGTTCATTGTCACCAGTCCCAGAAGCCAAGTGTCTCTGGGTAAGATGGGAAGTCAGCCTTTCTCATTCCGGCTCATCTACTGTGGCTCCACGGGGAGGGGATGTCTGGACCCTGCGAGGACCTCCAAGAATGACCCTCCAATGCCCCAGGTCACCCTGCTGCTGCTGGTTAGGGACACAGCCAGGACTAGAAGCAGATTGCAGCAAGGAAAGCCACCTTGACTGTCGGAGTACAGGGCCTCAGGCAGAAACACCGGATTAGGAAAGACCACACCCCTCGTGCTGGCCTGGACCCCCTCCCCCGGGAGGGTCCCAGGGGTCCTGGTAGTCCCGGCTTCTCTCTGCCTCGTCCAGCGGCTCCCCAGCCCGACAGCAGCCCTCCCCTCTCTTAGATTCTCTGTTACCCCTCCCTGTGTTTTGGGGACCTTTGGGGCTTTGAGCCAGGGCCAACCTGAGGCCTGGTCCTCCTTGACCCCAGGAAGACACCTGCCCTCACACCGGCCAAAGATCCAGCCTATGTCTTTGGAAGTTGCTCAGGCGGTCCCAAGATTCCCACTCCCACCCTCCTCCATTCTGAAAAACCTCTTCTACCTTCCAGAAGAGGTGTCTCTCGGGTCATCAGGGCCCCCTTCTCAACTAGGCAGCATTTCTGCGACTCTCAGTTTCCTTCTCGCCCTACACCTACTGCCCACAGACACCCCCCAAACGACCACATGACTCCTTGTGTTTTCTTCTAATTGCTGTCACCCCCATCCTACAGCCCCCGACCCCCAGCCTCAGCTCATGACAAACGCCTGGAGAATACCCAGACCACCACCGCCCCCAGTCAAAATAGCTCATGAAAACTGGCCTTTCTACCGCTACAGTTGCTGTTGGGACCACTTCCACGGCATCTCCCAATTTTCTCAGCCACCGTCTGGGTTTCCTGCTGTCGCTCCACCCCTGGGCACACAGAGCAGGAATACTGCTCTGTTATTTCACTCGTCCATCAGGAGGGCAGCACTGCTGACTGGTGAGCCCCGGGTGGGGGGGGCGGGGCCACAGGAGGTCTAGGGAGTGGGACACCTGGGGGTAGCACTTTCATCTCTGCATCCTCAGCAGCTGGCCCGGAGCCTGGCTCGGAACAGCTGCTCATCATAGGTCGGATAAAAGAACTAACAAATGTCAATGGTCCTGGTGTGTAGTGTGCCCTGCAGTGCAGGTCCAGGTAATGCGGGGAAGCCGTATCACTATGAGCCTTTGCTGTTGTGACATGTGATTGCAGCGAACCCATCCGTACAAGTCCTAATCTCCGTCTGTAAGAGCAGCTTCATAGTGGGGGTGAAGAGCCTGGACCGAGGCGGGAATAGACTCAGTTTATCCTGTAGATGTCTTCTCTCCTCACCCTCGTCCCTTAAATTCAGAAGTTTTTGTGGGTCTGATTCTGTTATGTATTTGGGAGGGTCAGGTGTGCTTGGAAGGCTGAGATCAAAGAGGGGAAGAGAGATCATTGCTCCTTCCTGTCAGAACAAAAGACCTGCACAGCATTTTCATTTATCCCTGGGTCCCCAACCTTTTCTGGAGCTGCCTGCCCTGTCGGGGCCTGTCTCTCAAGGGCAAGGAAGAGCTCGCCAAGCTGAAGCCGATGTAGGGCTCAGCCTTTTCCAAGAAAAATGAGTCACTTCCAACTCTCACCCATCCCACCTTTTATCCATGGCAGCCAGCGGGCGTCTGACCCTAAGGTCTGTCCTTTCCCGGAACTGCTGTGATGATGAAGCTTCAGGAGGTCGCCCAGTTCATCCCTTTGCCTTGAGGCAGGTGATCCCAAGCCAGCCTGGAATGTTACAGGCCCTATCACTCCTTCTCGGATAGGAGGGGAGAGTCATAACTCAGAAATGGGTTGCTCGTCTACGCCTGGCCCTGTGCCTCTGGGGAAGCCGCTACACTCCCGAACTTCAGTCTGGTCGGCTGTAAAGTGAAGCAATAGTAATACCCGTGGCCTCTGGGGTAGAACCGCCCATCCTCGTGAGGGACTGGCCCCAGGGTGGCCGGGCGTTCAGCACGCTGGGCGCTGCACACCACACCACAGGCGCTGCCCATTGTTGTGACGGACAAACACATTCAATGCTTTTCCCAGGCTGCCCACGGTTGGAAAACCACAAGTTCCTTGTTCTTTAAGAGCAACAGGCCAGTGGGGCTGTCAGGGATGCCGCCGAGGAGGACGGGCCCTGGGGTGCGGAGGCGCTGGCTACGACAAGGTGTGAACCTGGAAGGTTCAGCCCCACAGGCCAAGGGCAGGACGATGAGGTGGCCAGAGATGCAGCCCAGCGGAGCCCAGCCTCCCCAGCCAGCCTCGGGCAGTGGGGCTCCAAGGGCAGGAAGCAGGGCTTGAAGCCCAGCCCAAGGGGTACAAGGTAAGGGGTCTCTCCGGGCCTGGGGCTCAGGCCCTGGCTGCGTGGAAGAGGGAACCCAGGCCCGGGAGAGTCAGGTCTGGGTTCAAATCATGGCTTTGGCATCTACCAGCCACGCGTCCTTGGGAGACTTACCTCTGAACCCGTTTCTTCAGCCAGGCAGCTGCGATAGGTGACATGTACATAAAAGCAACTTCCTGATACACATGAGGAGTGCAATAAGGGATCGCAGGTTTCCGCCGGGCGTCCTCGGACCAAAGTAGGAGCAGAAAGATGAAGAGAGGGTGAGGCCCTCCGGGGAGATGAAGGAGAGAGAAGACCACTGGGCTGGGGATGAGGACGCCCGGCGTTCTGGGGGAAAAGTGCCCGCCGAGGAGGGGGTGCTGTCACTGAGTCAAGGGGCGTCATTAGGACCGTGGGCCACCACCATCTCGAGACATGATGACCAAGCTAGGCCCCAGTGTTTGGAAAACTCACAACCAGCAGACCCGTGGGACCTGCGACTGGTCTCCTCATCAACGAACTGGGTGCCTTGGGCTATGACTGTCCACTCCCCAGCCAGGTCTGAACATTTAACCCAAGAGGACAAGCATGGGGCTCTGTAAATGCCACTAGGAAAGAAGGCACCGGTGGGCTCTGGAGGCTTCCCCAGAGGGAGGGTGTGCAGGCAACGGGAAGGCAGAGAGCTGGCCCAGAGGAGGGGCATCGGAGGCAGCCGCCCTCCCGCTGCATGCGGGGCTCAGCGCGGGTGCTGGCCGGCTCTCTGGATGGAGGGTTGAAGGCTCCTTAGCCCAAGGGTCACGAGACAAGCTGGCTCGTTCTCCTGGAGCTCGGTTGGTGAGTGGATGGGAGTCAGAGGACCCACACCCAGGGGTGCATTTGCCCCAGGCGAGTTCCACGGACAACTGGGGGCTGGGCTGCCCGCTGTGCCTCTGGGGGTTCTCTTCACCCCCGTGTGTGTGTGTGTGTGTGTGTGTGTGTGTGTGTGTGTGTCTGGGGTGTGTGTGTGGGAGGCGGTGTGTGGGTGTGTGTGTGGGGGTGTGTGTGTCTGGGGTATGTGTGTGTGTGTCTCTGTGTGTATGTCTGGGCTGTGTGTGTGTGTCTGTGGGGTGTGTGTGTCTGGGTGTGTGTGTGTGTGTCTGGGAGGTGTGTATGTGTGTCTGGGGGGGTGTGTTGGGTGTGTGTGTGTCTGTGGGGTGTGTGCCTGGGTGTGTGTGTCTGGGGTGTGTGTGTGTCTGGGTGTGTGTGCATCTGGGTGTGTGTCTGGGGTACGTGTGTGTGTGTGTGTCTGGGGGGTGTGTGTCTGGGGGGGTGTGTCTGGCGGGTGTGCAGTGTGTGTGTGTGCGCACGCGCGCGCGCGTCCGTGTATGTGTGTGTCTGGGAGGACCCCCGGTCCTGGTGGGACGGTCTGGCCATAGAAGGCAGCCAACTTTGGGGGGAGGACCGTGTGTGCGTGGGCCTCCAGGGGCTTGTTGAAACGCACATTCCTGGACCCCCTCAGACACACGGAATCAGGATTTCCTGGGTGGACGTGTCCATTTTAATGACGCTCGCCAGGTGGTTTACATGTTCACTCAGGTGAAGGAAGCCTCCATCCCGGCCTCTGATTTATGTGGAAATCTCTCAGGACACGTCCGCTTCACAGCTGTACTTGTACTGAGGGCTGTGCAGACAAAGGACAGGTTACTTCTGCCCCGGACACCTTAGAAGGGCCCTCCTGGAGACAGCAGCTGGGTCACCGGGTCAGACTCAGGGGCAGGGAGCTAGGGCAGGGGGAGTTGGGGGACAAGCAGGGGAGGGGTGCAGGGGTCTGGGTGACAAGGCTGGCTGCTCCTTGAGTTCTCCAGCAGGGCCTCGCTCAGCTCGGGGACAGGAGAATATGAAGTGAGCTCCAGAGAAAGACCTGGGGTCTGCTCTCAGCGTAGCCACTTATCCAGCCGCATGGTTTAGGCAGTTCATTTATTCAAGATGGGTGTCTCCTCACCTGGAAAAAGGAAGCTGGACTAAATCAGTGACGGGCCACCTGGACTGAACGCTACGTACATCTGGGGGCTGGACAAAGCAGCTGTGCTGGAGCCCGATTCCAGACCAATAAATTCAGAATCTCTGGCATGGGACCTGGACACGAGGCTTTAGCTCCCAGCCACTGAAAAACGGTCCCTTTGATCTGAAATCTCTGATCCCCAGCAGGACAGAGGAGGGGGGAGAAGAGCTTGGTTTCTATTCACTCACTTCCCTCTCCCATTTACTTCAAGGTGAGACTCTGCTGGCTAAAAATGCTTGCATTACCACTGATACTAAAAGTACTTTGGCAACGCTTTGAGTTGCAAATGCACCAAGTTTTGACTCAGGGATGGGCTACAGGAAGCCCAACATTTTCAAGAGGTGCTAAATTTCAGAGGCCTGTACAATGCTGTGCAGTATGGTTGCTGTAGAGAAGAGGGTTGCAGAGGAGACACCGAAATCCCCCCTTGGCTGATGGCCTTGAAATACTTGGTCACAGGCCTTCTGTCCAAGGCAGAAGAAGACACAGTTTTCCATTAACAGCAAGTTTTTTAATATAAAAGCAGAAATATTGGGTTGGCCAAAAAGTTCGTTCGGGTTTTTCCATAGCATCGAACAAACTTTTTGGCCAACCCAGTTCCTGGAGGCTTCAAGAAGATGAGTTTGTAACTAAAAGGAGAATTCTGTGGCTAGAAAACTTTTGAGTTCAACTCTTAGCTTTAAAAAACCAGGTTATCTCAAGCTCCCAATGTCTGTATGTAATTAGAACATTACTAAGGGCATAATACAATTGGTTGAACAAAAAATCCCACCTAATCTACTTTCCTAAGTCTTAACTCTTTTGCAGTAAATTCATTCAGCAAATCTTTGATCACCTTTAGCTAAATGATTTAGTTAGGGAACCCAAATCAAAATGAAAAAAATATGATACAGTGGAAAAGGACGTGGACTTCAGAGTCTGAAATATCTGAGATTAAATCCTGGCTTTGCCTCTAACTGCGTGAACTTGGACAAGTTTACCTAAGACTCTTCCGCCTCCGTTACTTCATTTTTGAAATGAGGATAACTGTCGACTTGCTAACTTCACGGACACGTTGAGAAGACTAAATGAGATCATTTATGTTCATGTGGTACCTGATACATCATAGGCATTGAAAACTTAGCAGTTCTAATTAAAATATTGGTATTTTCCCAATACACGTGTAATGAAGTTTCATATGTTATCTCATCTACTTCTCAACAATGCAGTGAGCAAAATATTACTTGGTCCATTTCACAGAGGTTGCAACTGAGATGCCATCACTGGAACTTGAGTCTGGTCATCCAACTCCAAGTCCCACCCTCTTTCCATTGCCTTCTCTTGACCAGAGGTGGACATGCCATTTTAGTGAAGAGCCGGGTCAGTAGGTGCCCGTGGTGGCTGTCTCTGTCATTTGGGGAGATAGCAGATTATGAAACAAAGAGGTTGGAACATCTCTTAGGAAATGACTGAGGACCTCAAGTCACAGAAGAGGGGCACAGTGGATGCTCCATGTCAACTAATAATAACAAGTTCTAGACAATCCTGCATATCACCATATCTAATCCAAGCTCACAACGCAATGTTTCACTGGGGGCTTCTGGCTAAGATACCAGTTCATACGTACATGTGTGTGTGTGTATATATATATTGTGTTAGTTTCTGGTGTACAGCAAAGTGATCCAGTTATACAGATACATATATATATTCTTGTTCATATATACTTTCGATGTAAAAACTTTAAAGACTAGCCTCCACAAGAAATTTAAAAAACATGTCAAATTTTATTAAGAACATCTCCAGCATTCAGAAACAGAGCAGAACAGGGACTTCCCTGGTGGCGCAGTGGTTAAGAATCCGCCTGCCAACGCAGGGGACACAGGTTCAAGTCCTGGTCCAGGAAGATCCCACATGCCGCAGAGCAACTAAGCCTGTGCGCCACAACTACTGAGCCCGTGCTCTAGAGCCCACAAGACACAACTACTGAAGCCCTTGCGCCTAGAGCCCATGCTCCACAACAAGAGAAGCCACTGCAATAAGAAGCCTGCACATTGCAGTGAAGAGTAGCGCACTTCCCCGTCAACGCAATTAGAGAAAGCCTGCACGCAGCAACAAAGACCCAACGCAGCCATAAATAAATAAACAAATTAAAAAAAAAAAGAAAAGTAAAGAAACAGAACAGAACAGATGACTTTGGGCATGAGGACACAGCCTACACCCAACATTTGCTTTATTTTCTATTATTAATGTATTTATTTTCTTTATTTTTTACATGAACATTTACATTTAAACAACCAGTGAACAATACCTGTTCTTGTAGCACAGACCTCCGCTTTAAAAATTCTGAACACACAAAGTGGTCCTGTATGCTGGTGAGAACCCTTGCGGGAAATTCTGCCCCATTAAGGACCCCTGATCCGGACAGCCCTAGTCCAAGGCTTCCTGGAGAAGCCTGCCGAGAAAGGGTATGTTTTCAATCTCAAAAATGATAAACAGAATGTTTAAAAATTGTAAAGGACACATGTAAATCAATTTGTTTAAAAAAAGCTAGAATTCCAGCTGAAAATGGGTAAAAGGCATACATGTATAATTTATATGCAAATGGCTTTTAAAAAAACTAGAAAACTCTTTAATCTCATTAGCAATCAAATATAGCTAAAATAGTTCCACATTAAAATAAGGTACTATTTTTCCCTATAAAATTAGCAAAAGATTTCTCCTTTTTAATGACTCTACCAAACACGGTTGAGAATGTGGCAGACCAGGTGATGTAACTTAGTACAACTTAGTAGACCTTTAGAAAAACAATTTGACAGAAGATATCAAGAGCCTTAAAAAAGTTGATATCTTTAGATCCAGTAATTCCATGCCTGGGAATCTATCCTAAGGAAATCATCTGCTACTCAGGGGGAAAAAAAAAAAAAGAAGAAAAAAGAAAAAAAATATATATATATATACACACACACACACACATATATATATGGAAAAAATAATGGAAACCATCCAAATGGTCAGCAGAAGGGAGATGGTGAAAAAGCATTTTATAATCTCATATTATTTGGGCATTAAAAACATTATTCAGGTATTAAAAATAGGTTTATGAAGATTTTGAGATTAATCGGGGAATTCTCATCATGTTAAAAAAAGAAGTTTAAAAGGATGAGCACAATTATCAAATAATTAGAAAAATGATGGGAAAGAAATATATCCAATGCTACCACGAGTCATCCCTGAGGGGTGGGATTATGAGTGACTACTTTTCCTTCTTTCTGCTTGTGCATTTTCCAATTTTTTTTTATTCCAAAAAAAGAAAAGAATTAAGGAAAGACACTTGGACTTTGGGGCTGAGAACAAACTTTGTCCAGTGATCCTGAATTTATCCTCTTCTCCCAAATTTTCACGTCTGCAGAGTCACCAAATATAGTCAAGACTGAAAAAAGCACTTTAAAGTCGAGAGACATCAGTGCCCAGGAGAGGCCAAGGAGAGAAATAACTGGAGATCAATAGGCAAAGAACAAGGGAAGCACTCACCAGCAAAAAACAAACACACACAGAGCCTCTCCTGGACGGTTGCCAGGCAGTTCCATCCTCCTGGGCCCAGCAGGCAAACGCTGGGCAGCTGACCTCGTATAATGGGGAAGACCTGGGATGGCCCTCTTTCACGCAGTGGGTGGACAGGCCGATGGGGCCTTGGAAACCCCAGAATTTAGAACTGGGGCAGTGTGGGGTGGCCATGCCCTTGGCAATTCCTTGACCTTCGCCCATGTCCCTTATGCATCTCCAGTAGGCTGAGCTCCAGACTCAGGACTGTCTTGCAGCTGGATCCTTAGAAATCTAAGTCGTCTTGGCCAAAGCCGTCTGTCCTGTCCATGGGGAGGGTTTTAAGCATCCCTTCTGTGGAAGCGAGACTTTTCACTACCTTCTCAGCTTCTAAGTCAGAGCCTCCCTCTGTCCCCTGCTCTGGAGTCAGACCTTCATCTGTTCCTTGCTCTGGCATCCTCGAGCCTGAGGGGGCCCCGTCTTGCTCAGAAGGGGAGCTTTCTGGACACGTGCCTGTGACTTTTGTCTCTGGATCAGGGACGCCCTTGGCCTCGTCTTCAAGGCTCCTCGTGTGTCTGTCTGAAGGCTCATCTTCGGAGCTTTTCTGAGAGAGCCGACAGCAGTTCCCCAAAGATGATGTGCTGGAGGACGAGAGGCCTGACCTTTGGCGGGGGGAGTCTGCACCTGGGGCCAGGGACGGCATGCGCCTGCCCTCCTGGTCTGGGCTGCTGTTTCTAGAAGCCTCACGCGACTGGCGGTGTCGGAGGCCAAGCTGAGGGCGCGCTTCTCTCTTACCTTGATTTCCTCCTCCTGACTCTGCCTGTTGCTCCCCGTCAGCTCCCTGGGCCTCTGCACTTTCTGCACCAGCGTTCTGTCCTCCTGAACTCGGGTCACCTCCTCCCGGGGCTTCACCCGCCCCAGTGTCCTCAGCCCCAGAGCCCACCTCCGGGTCTCCTTCCTCCCTGCCCACACCCTGCTTCCCCCGCCCCACCCCGTCTGGGTAGCTGCCTACAAAGGGGTCTGTTTTCCTTTCTCTCTTCTCAGTAGTTGCCCCCTCCTCTGCCCCCCGGGGGGCTTCATCTCTGCTGAGGGTCTCGTGCCCCACCTCCACCCTGGGGCCCTGGCCTGATCCCAGCTCAGGGCCTCCGTCAGCTCCCCGGACAGGGTCCGTCCCCGAGGGGTCCCTCTCGAGGGGCTCCATCCCCCTCTTTGCAGGGGCCGCCTCTGCTGTCTCCCCGTCCACATATCTTCCTTTCTTCTTCTGCAGAATTTGCTGCAGGTCAAAGGCCTCTCTGACGGGCGCACTGGCCGCCCGCACTGCGTCCCTCGGGGATGCAAGGGCCACTTTCTTCCTCATGCAGGCCTCGCAGGGACAGAACCCCTCCTCCTCAACCTGCTCCCCAAGCCGGGTCCCCAGGACTCCTCTGAAGGTTGGCACGTCCTCCAGGGAGAAGGAGGGGGGCCCCCGGCCCCGCATGTGCTCGGAGGAAGCTGAGAGGTCACTCAGGCCCTGGAGGTGCTGCCTGTACTGCTTGGTCTGCAGGGGCGTCTCCCTGGGTGGCCCCGGCGTCGTGCCCCCCGCCCGGCTCTGCACCTTGCAGAGCTCCTTCTCGATGTGGTCCTGGAGCCGCCGGCCCATGTCCTGCTGCAGCTCGGCCACCATCTGGTCCAGCAGGTCGTTGCTCTCCAGGCCCCAGCGGGCTTGGAGCTCGGCCGTGGCAGTGGCGAGGTGGGCCATGAAGGCCTTCTCCATGTTCTTCAGCAACTTGGACACCCAGAGGGGGTCAGGGTCCAGAGGCCCTCTGCAGGCTGTGGAAGTGCCCCTCTCCTCTGCCCCCTGGGTAAGCTTGGCCTGGGTTTGCCCACAGCCTGTCTCCGCTGCTGTGGACAACTTCTCCAAAGAAGGCTCAGCGCTGGGGCCACCTTGACTCCCGCTGGCGTCTGGGTCACTCTCCCTGAGGCTCTTAGGGCGCTCTGTCGGGCTCTCTCTCTTCCCTGGGGGGCTCAGCGTGGCCGAGGTGGGGTCTCCCTGCTCTTCCTGCAGGCTCTTGTCTTCCCTGGCACCCGCCCCATCCTGAGAGCCCGCCCCTGACGATTCTCGTCCTGTGATTCCTTCCTCTTCGGGAAACCCTTTAACACCCTCTTCTTGCAGTTCTGCTCTTTCTTTTTCCTCTTTTATTTCCTCTAATTGTACCCCCTCTTCTTGCATCGTGTTTTTAACACCTTGGTCCAGGTCACTGCCCAACGCCTGCTCCCCACTGTTTCTTTCGGCCCTGTCCTCACTGGAGGTACCACCAGCCTCGGAACCACTCAGCTGTTGGTTTCCCGGATCCTCTGGGTTCCCTGAGATTCTGGAATCAGGCCTCTGGCAGGGGATGCTTGAGGGAAGCCCCATCCTCTCAGGGACCAGGGCGCAGTCCACGGTGCATGGCCCGTGGCCCTCCCCCGAGCCTCCGGAACCACTGCCAACATCCACACCAGAGGAGGATGTTGGCGTGAAGTCCTCAGCTGCAGCGTGGGACCCAAGGGCCGGCAGGGCCTGGCCCCAGCCTAGCTCCTGGAGGCCCGAGTCCAGCTCTCTGTGCCCAAGGCCACTCCCCGGCCACAGGGCCTGCAAGGTGCTCAGGAGCTCCTGGTACCGAGGAGAGTCAGTGAACCTCACTTTGCCAGCGGGAGACCCAAGGTCATCATCAAAGAAGCGGAGCCTGGCGAGACAGGTGACGAGGGCCTGGGCCGAGCGGCCGAGTCTCCTGCCCACTGAGCTGGACACTTCGGGCACACTGCTGGGCCGGCCTGGCCTGGATCCCATCAGCGCCTTCATGATGTGTATGGAGGAAGAGACCCTGCTGGGGAGCATGCACTGGCCCATCGCACGGTCCACAGCCGCTCCTTTGCCTTTGCCGGCCTCCGTAGAGGCTTCTGAAACCCCACTGCAAGGCGGGCCCGCTCCTGACCTGGGACCAGCGCTGCCTGTCCCTGGGAGGGCTGCATCTGGTTCTGCTTCCTCACTGGCCGCCCCTTCCAGGGGCACTTGTCTGGCCTGCACTGACCCTTCCAGGCCATCTGGGGGATGTTGGTCAACAGGGTCCTCCTCGGGGCCTTCCGGGCTGCGCCCGGCCAGGTCTTCGCCCTCGTCCACCATCTCGTATTTCACAGGCTCCTCCGAGATGTTGCTCAGCCATGC
Source organism: Pseudorca crassidens (assembly GCF_039906515.1). Taxonomy (NCBI): domain Eukaryota; kingdom Metazoa; phylum Chordata; class Mammalia; order Artiodactyla; family Delphinidae; genus Pseudorca; species Pseudorca crassidens. The sequence goes on from NC_090302.1 coordinate 107,350,975, forward strand.
ACGGACCATGGCTCCCGGGGAGGCTCGGGGCAGGGTGCCCAGCATCACGCAGCCACCTTCCTTGTGCTCCTCCAGGTCTCCTCCACCCGAGACCTGCTCCTGGAACGTTCTCCCGAGCTTGGGACCGCGGTGGGAGCCACCCCTTCTCACGGCTCTGACTGCTCTCCCCACGGCCCCTCCCGGAGAGCCAGGGGGCCGAGGGCGCCAGACGTCCGGCTTTTCCTCCCCCGCCTCGGTCCCGCCCGGCTCCCCATCAGCACTGTGGGTGCCCTCGCTGCGGCTGAGGGTACGCAAAGGATGCTTCTTGCCCGAGGGCCGTGGCTTGCGAGGCATGGGACAGTACCTGCTGCACACCAAGCAGGCCTCAGAGAAGGGGCCCTGGCCGCCCCAAGACTGGGAGGCTGGCAGTGACTGCGTCTTCCCACCGGGGGACCCGAGGGCCGGGGATGCGCCCAGCTGCGAGCAGCAGCTGGCCCCGTGCACTCCCGGCCTCCCTCCCTCGGGCCACCCGACTGGCAGGACCAAGGGCCAGGAAGGCTTGGGACTGTCACCCCCTGCCTTTTCACCCAGGCCATCAGCTTGCGAGTTGAAAGAGTCAGATGTGTTTGAAGGTGTGGGAGCTGGTGAACACGCCCTGAACTCAGGGTCCCCTTCGGTCTCAGCAGTGGGGGAATTTGGGGGGTGGAAATTGGAAGCACAGTCAGAATTGCTCACAGGGGTGATGGGAATGCTGCTGAACCCTCGCGTGTCCCAGGAATAAAGAGAGGCGGAGAAGCAGGGCCTCGGGTCCCGGGAGGCCCAGCTCCCGCGGCTGTGTGGGCTTTCAGAAGGGCCAGGCGCTGGGCTGTCTGGGCGGGCCCTGCTTCTGCTGGGAGGCCCCAGCACTGGCCTGGACACAGGCAAGCCGAGTGGGCAGTGGGTGTCCTTTGGGTGGTGGTGCTGCCCGGGGCGGCCCCTCTGGGACCCGCGGCTGAGGACAGAAACGCTGGGTAAGGACAGGGTGCCGGCTCTGCTCTGCTGCTTCCTGCTCCTGCCTGGGGCTGACGCACAGGCAGAAGGTGGACGGTGGCCTCCTGCGTCCTCCCCAGAGGCTGCCTGGGGGTATCCGGCGCCCTGTCCACTCTCCTCTGCCCGTGGGCCCTCTTTCCTTACAGACGAGGGGCTCACGGCGGGGGAGCTGGGGCCTCCCCCCTGGGTGGCCCCCCAGGAAGTCACAGCCCAGCTCTTCTTGCTGGGGCGGCCCTGGTGCAGTTCACCCCTTTCACTGGACTCCTCGTGAGACCCACCACTTGCCGAGGAGTCAGGAAAAGCGTCTGCCGGGCCTCGGGTCCCCAGTTTCAGGCAGCCACGGTGCTCCCTGCAGCCCGGCATTGCTCCCTCGCCTGTGCCCTCACCAGCCCCCGAGGCCAGACGTGGGCCACAGCTGCCCACACCATCCTCCAGGGACCTGGAGCAGAAAGAAGAGTTGGTCTCAGAGCCTTCGGGGGCTCTGTCACTGGAGGAAGGGCTGGCGCTGTCTTTGCTCCTTCTTTTCCTGCTGGCGACCCCTTGGCTCCTGGGGGTCCTGGAGTGGGACTTCTGGGGCAGCCCAGACCTCCTCTGAGAGGCTGTCTGCTCTCCCTGGGGGGCATAAAGGGGGTTCATCCAGATCTCATATCTAGACCCCGGCTGCCACCGGCCTCGGTCAAAGGCTCCCACACCTCCTGCCTCGCAGGGCCCCAGTCCCTGTGCCCCAGGCTCCGAGGGGTCCCTAGGGGGGCCCCTCCACACACAGCCGAGGGGATCTGCCTCCCCCAGGACAGGGCCCTCCCCGCTGGCCCTCCCGACCCTCCTGGACCACAGGAGCAGGTCCTCCCCCTGTAGGTGGAAGCGGACTTTCATCTCCACGGACAAGCTGCCGTCCTCGTTCACGCGCACGTTCTTCTCAATGTCTTCACCGGCTACCGACGGGCTGAGCTGGCCAGGTGTGCCCTGAGGGTTCCCGTCAGGAGCAGGGCACGTGCAGGCACTTTGCAGAGGCACCGAGGGGTCACCGAGCCCAGATCTCTCCGACAGCAAGGAGAACCGCCGTGGCCCGCTGCCTGGCCTGGACCGCGCGTGGATCACGCTCTGCTTGGCTTTGGGCCCCCAGCTCCCTGGTGCACGATGACAAGCAAGAGAAAAGAAGGAAAGATAGTGAGCTGCCGGCGAGAGCTTCGGGATAGAAGAGTCAAGGCCAGTCATGAGCCTTCCACGGTCTGTATACCCCTGCCCCCTCCACAACCAGCAGGAAGGACAGAAACCATGCTAGGACGAACATTCAAGGAGCTGCCAGGGTGTGAACCAGCAGAGCCCAGCGAGGTGAGCATGAAGTCCGAGTTCCGTCTCGACCCTGCCACTTCCTAGCTGTGCAGTCTTTGGCAGAAACTCTTTCCTGAGCTGTGAAATAAGAGTCATGGTATCTAACGGGTAGGTTTGTTTTGAGGACGTCAGGCAGCGCATGGAAAGCTTCCTGCAAAGTCGCTGGCGCAAAGCAGGTTCTCCACAGACAGTAGAGTTGACTGCCTAGCGTCGGTGCCCAGAGCTAGATCCCAGCTCTGCTCACACCCACCCACGGCACAGGAAGCAAAAATCGATAAGCTGCTGCAGACACACCTGATTGTAACTGTAAACTGCTTTGCAATTATTAGTGATGATGTATCATCTTAACACTCATCAAGATTTGGGGCTGATAAATGGTTGCAAGGAAGGACCTGGACACATGATAGCAGGTCGTGGTAGCTAAGCCTGCCCCTCAGCCACGAAAAAGAGAGGAAGAGGGGGTCACTGGGGATAAAAAGACATGATCCCGAGAGATAACGTAGCCCTTGGTACTTTCTCATTTCATCTCCTGAGCTAATGCTTGGCAAGAGGGAGGGGCCGGCAGAGGCTGAGCCTATGGCCGGTGGAAGAGCAGACCTCCTGAGTCCATCTGGGCAGGAGAAGGATTTGCTCAGTCCTGTTCCTCCATAAGCACCAGATGAGACTGGGGGCTCCTCCGGAGGAGGGGATGTGGCTGATGGGCCTTTGTACATCCAACATCCAGCATGATGCAATCACCGAAACCACTGCTGTCTTTCTCTTCATAGCTTTTCACAAAGGATATTATTTTGTTTACTCGCCAAAATTTGCCCATTGTCATTCCAATAATTTTGCTTTTTGGGTTTTTGTTGTGGTGGTGGTCGTTGTTGTTTAATAATGAAGGCTACCTCTGGCACCTGGATGGATGGCTGGTTGGCTGTATAGATTGATGGATGGATAGATGATCAATGGTTATCATTTATTTTGGTCTGTTGGGTCCTCACGGTTGCCTAAGACAGTCATGACTCTTGAAAGATGCAAAGACCACATACCCATGGTTCACTGCCTCCATTAATGTCATGCTCACTATGGTTCTTAACAAAGTTTATTTTAGATCCTAGAAGCTTAACATTCAAGATCTCTTAATCCCTGTTTAAATACCAGACTCCCATCTCTCTCAGCCCAGCCAAATGTTCAACCTAGTTAAGGCTGATGGTGATGAGAAGGAGAAAGAGGCAAGAGAGACCCCCAGACAAATGGGGTGCCCCAGACCTGGAGCCAAAGGCAGGTTTTTTTAATTATCTAGAAAGGATACCTGCCCAGCCCTACCAAACCACCATCCAGTGCAAATAAGGCTGGGGATTCTGCGGAACAAACTCACCGCTTTTCCTCCTTGAAGTCTGCCCAGATAAAGGTTCACTTCCATTTCTTCTGACATCTTCCGCTGCCAGAGGTCTGAAGGGCTCGTGACCGGCACATACCAGCACCGAGGGGCTGTGTAGCAGACCCTTCAGAGAGTCCACCTGGGGAAGCAGAGTGTTGAGTCAGGAGGCGTGGTCTGCAGGACCCGCTTCTGTCCAGCAAGACATGGGTAGAGGGAGAATCCACTGTCGCTGGTCCCTTTCTTGATATTTGCACATCTCACCCCAGATTTCTGATCCAAGGGAAGGATCCCATTCACTCCTCAATACACCTCCATGACTGGCGGGGGGCTGAGGTCCTCCCACCATGATCTTTTTCTCTACCTACAGCCCTCCCTCCACCTGGTACGAGGCCTGTGGTTTAGAGGTTATTCTTGATACTCAGGTGGAAAAGACTTCAGGAAGACTTTGACTTGCTTCCCCGCCCACACTCCTCCCTCCGGAATGTGTATTTTTTTAGAGCAACCATAACAGAAGGTCCAGGGCTCCCATATGGAGACCTGAGTCACTATCTCACACTTTTTCCAGGCAGAGTCCTCTCTTGGGTCTGATCTGTGCTTTCCAGTCTAATCTGAGCCCAGGGCCTCTGCTTCTGCCCCTAGTGGAGCAGAGAAAGACAAGGCACAGATGGCCTTTCTCTCCCTCCTCCAATGGTTCTCTAGGCTCCTGCCCAGACGCGCGGGTCATCCTCCCACCACCTACCCCTACCCCCCACCATCATGGCATCCCAGGCTGGGTCGTGCAGGCAACATCAGTGCTGGATTGCATTCCAGGAAGCAGGTCCCTGCTTTTAGAAAAATCTCACCTGGCCCCAAGGATCCTGCCTATCTGATGATTTGCACAATTTATAGCATTACGTTATAATTAGCGACGTCGGGGGATTTCGTTCCATCTTTAAAGTACAGAATCTGTTCTTTTTCGTTTTCTCCAATTAGAAGGGTATGCTTATTAACAAGGAAATGAAAGAAAGGGCTCTTAAGGTAGAGGGTATAAAGGTGGGATCGTGACTGAGCTGAAAGAGAATGGTACGGCACGGATGCAACTTTGGGGAGCAGGGGAATATGTCTCGATGGTAGGAGGGATGGTTCCATTGTTAGGTGGGGACGCGCTGCTGTAGCTGCTGTTATACATTTAAGTAGCATGGCGTATACAGGTGTCAGTAGCTATAGGACTAGACTGTGAGAGTTTATGTGGGTTAGATCAATCAACCTCCATCCTCCAGCCTGCCCATCTTGGGTTACATTCACGTTCAGCAAAACCCAGGAGGGCAAAAGTTACATCCACTAGCCTTCTTGCCTGTTAGGCCGGATGCCGATCGGGTTCCATCAGGTAGGTCAAGCCTGGGATGGCAAGCGAGGTAGACACTGTCTCTTCTTGCTTCTGGCTGTGTGTGGCTACAAAGCAAGTCTGTGGGCATCGGGAGGCGATGGCGCTCAGGCAGCAGTGGCTGGTGTCCCTGGGCATTAAGATGCAGCTGGGGCAGGTTGCCGACCCAGCTTTCTAAGCTTCGGTTCCACTACAGAGGGGTCCTTCTCAGCCCAGTCACAATGGCTTGGAGTGGAGTTAGAAGATTTCTGCAGGGTGCTGGGAGCCAATCCTGCACACCCAACTTGGAGTTCGCTCCCGCAGCTTTCCAGAGATGTGAAAGTCCCCCCAGTGCCCTGCGGGAAATTGCTTTCTGCTTAAAGCACTTTGAGTCTTTTGTGTTTCCTACACTGAACTCTCACCAAAATAGGCTAAGAGGATTAAGTAAGAAAACAAAGTGTGCAAGGAACAGGTACTAAACACTTGCTAAATGGTAGCTGAAAATATGAAGAACAATTGCTTGTTTGATTAACTGATTGAACGTCTCCACTCTATTCACCTTTAATTAGTAGCAGGGCAATCAGTGCCTCTTTTAAAGGAATAACTTCCCAGTTCCACCTAAGTGTTTTGAGCTGAGGTCCAGGGAACCTTTTAAGGAAATGTCATACCCCACAGCCTACCTTTTTCCCACCGGTTGTGTACACCTGCTTCACGGGAAAGTGCAGCAGGTCCGAGGCTTTGCTGAGAAAGGCCGTCAGGCTCCTGGTGTTCCTGTGACTGAGCACCGCTGTCTGCTGGTATCGAGGGTCGCCGTTCTTAACCAGCGTTATCCTCCTCGGGGCTCGGAGACTTTTGCAGGAAGAAGCCGTTCCAGGTGCCTCGCAGCAGCCTTCAAAACCCCGTGACTGCTGAGAAGGGCTTCTCCCCCGTGGCCGGCCCGGCCCGCTGGGGGTCTTGGGGGGCTTCTTATCGGAGCAGAGGTAGCAGCCGCCATCTTGCAGCTGCTCCAGGGTGCTGAGGCCGTGCAGGCCCCGGGGCGTGGTGACGGAGCGCACCCCAAAGGAGAGCGGCACGCGCTGCGAGAGCTCATCCATCAGGGCCCCGAAACTCCTGAAGGCGCGGCGGTGGACGGCCAGGCGAACCCCAGCAAACTGGGGATCCCCTCGCTTGAGGAAAGTGATCTTCTTGGCTGGCGTGACCTGGGTGACAGAGGGGGTCCGGGCCACAGAAGGCAGGAGGCGCTCGCGGTGTCCAGGGGCCTGGGCATCCCGCGGGGTGCCGTTCATGGTGTGGAGGACCAGGCAGCTGAAACGGATCGAAGGAAGAGGAAAGTCAGAGAGCGGGTCTGTGCCTTTCCTCCCCCTCGTTACAGAGGCGCTCCCCGCCCGCCCCAAACCTGCTCCACTCAAACCTGTAGAGGCAGGTTAATCCATTTTGATGAGTAGAAGGAAGGCCAAAGGTTTGGCAGGGGAGGATCTGAATTCAAATCCCACCCCTCACCCCCCACTTACTGGCTGTGTGATCCAGGAGGTTGATGACATAGTCTGTGTTTTGGTAACATGCAGCCGTATTGATCTGCGTAGTGGTTACAAGGATTCAATGACTTTACGCGCACAGAGCAAGCGTCAGTACATCTTTATTCCTCTCCTTTCTCTTGCTGTTTCTCTTACCCTCTTCTACCACCTTGAACTCCTTTGAATAGTGTAGAGTTTACCTCCTAAGGAGGTGGGTGAATAAGGGGACCTAAGAATACCGAACAAGTGGTCAGGAGACCCAGGCGCCCTGCCCTCCCTCTCAGAGCAAAGTGTCACGTGTGAACATGGGAGAGTCCAGGCTCTCTGCACTCACATCCTCCAGCAGCCAGGTGGGAGGGCCGGAGCAGAGTCCCTCGTCCCAAACCCTGAGGGTGGAGTGCAGACAAGGAGACTCGTAACTCAGAGAGGATGCCCACACTTGATGCCGTGCTTTTTTCTCCATTATACAGGGAGGTTTGCTTTAATAGAACAAGGATGCTCTCCTGCATCCCTCCAAAGTCTCTGGAAGATGCACCCTGCGGGTGAGTACCACAGGCTGCTGCCACCAATGTGGCAGATAGGGCTGCAGGCCAGCTGTGCGGGGGCAAGGCCATTCGTCCAACTGTTCGCATGTGTTCCCGCCATGATGGAGGTCAAGGCCATTCGTCCAACCGTTCGCTTCTGTTCCCGCCGTGGTGGAGCCCCATCGCCTCATCTGGGACTCTTGCAAAAGCCAGCTGCAGGCTCTTCCTGCCCAGGTCACCACATGGCATTCTGTTCTGTGCACCGGCCAGCCAAGTTGTCCCAAAACCCTCTTCTCTCGGGACATTTCCAGAGCTCCAAGCCCCTCGGGTGGTTTGCAGTGTCCTCAGAAAAAGCCCAGGCCTTTACTGCACGATTCAAGGCCCTCTCCGCCCTGAGTCCCAGCTCCTGCCTTGTCCTGCAGGAATCCTCCGCTCTGACCCAGCTGCCTGACTAGGAGGCTCTGCCTGCAGGGCGGCCCGCGTTCTCTGCGCCCTGCCTCGGCTGTCCTCCTTTGTGGAGGCTTCTCCAGCTCCCAAGTCCGGGGCAAGCCCCATTTTCAGCACGGCTCCCCAAGTTTCCCACACCCTATACCCTTCCTAGCCAACTACCCCAAGGCATGGGGCACAGAACCTGTACCCCCCGGGGCACCCAGCCCCCTGCTTGACACAGAGCAGGGGCCCAAGAAGTGCTGCTGACTGATGACACCCGTGCTTCACAGAGCCGCCCAGCAGAGCCCAGGCCTGCCAAGCGGCCGCCACGCACGCAGTCAGGATCAGATGAGGGATCTCCCCTGATTACACGGGGTTCAGACTTAGCAGGACCCTCGTTGCTGCGCACACTGCAGGCGACCACGGTCTCCTCGGCCGCAGCCCAGCCAGCGCCCACATCTCCCTTTTTACCTTTACTCACCATTTATCCCCATTCGTCTTCGGGGAAAGAACGCTGCTCTCATTTTTAAAATCTTGGTGCACAAGAGGGCTTATAATCTTCTCTCATCTCTGCACAAACTTTATAATTAGCTTCCTCAGCCTCCTGCCTCCCAGCTAATCCCTCTAAAGCCGGCCCAGCACCGGTGCACATCCCCGCAGCTGAGCACGCTTCCTCCAGCGCACATCCCCGCAGCTGCGCACGCTTCCTCCGGCGCGCCTTCCCGAGGGCTCCCTTTCTTCCCACTTGATTCGCAGTTTCTCTTTTGACCATGGGCATCCTTCTTGGCCCTAACTGAGGGACTGAGAGGGGAAGGAAGGTCACAGTGTCCCCTGCAGTCATCACCATATCCCCCAGCATCACGATGTCCCCAATGTCACCGTGTCCCCCTGTCACCATGTTCCCAGCATCACTGTGTCCTCCAATGTCTCTGTGACTCCCAGTGTCACCATGTCCCCCAATGTCACCGTGTTCTTTGTTGTCACTATGTCCTTATAGTTCCACAAGTGTAATGGTGCCCCCAACATCACCGTGTCCCCAATGTGACCATGCCCCCCAGTGTCACCATGTTCCTAGCATCACTCTGCTTCCCAGTGTCATGGTGTCTCTCAATATCACCATGTCCTTTATTGTCACCATGTCCCCCATACCCCCGTAGCATCACTGTATCCCTCAATGTTACTGCGTCCTTCAGTGTCGCCATGTCCCCCAGTGTCACTATGTCTCCCAGCATCGCCGAGTCCCCCAGCGTCTCCGCTGTCTCCGAGGACAGCTCTTCCTCACAGCCCACTTCTGAACAGACAGGGCCTCCCCAGGGCCCTCCCGGCAGCAGCTCTGCAGGGAGGGGAGAGACAGTGAAGGTAAGGCCCGTCTGGGCTCCCCCAGGACCCTGGCCAAAGCGTCTTGTGGCAACGATGCATTCAGAACCCTCAAGCGCTGACGGCCCCTTTCCTCTGTCGTTCCTCTAGCAAATAGCTTCTTTATGAACTGGAATTCTCAATCTCCAAGTGGATTTTTGAAATAAAAAGACAAATGTGACCCAAGGGATCTTAAGTACAAAAGATCAGGCAGATAGCAGCCGGGCTCCACCCCGAAGGCTCCTTCCCAGTGTGAGACCAAGCACACGACCCCAGAGAAGTGAGGGAAGCCACGGACCACCCCCTGCTGCTAACGTACCTGCAGTCGGGTGACAGACAAGATTCCGCACATCGCTTCAGGTGGCTCGCTGACGTGCACACATACACACACTTATGCAGAGACACAGACACATACATGTACACACAGACACATACATATACACACAGACACGCATACACACATGCACACACTCGCTTACTTGCATATACACAGATATACACACACATGCACACACACAGACAAATTAGAAAACACTTAGGACCCAGGAGAAGAGCTGAAGGGGCAGGGCGGCCTGCTGTGTAGACCGTGCAAGGGGAGGGCACACAGGACCCCACGCGTCGCACGGCTTCTCGCAGGAAGGTGAGGGTACCACCTGACCTCCAGCCTCATCAGCAGAAACAAACAGCCTCTGCTTCACCTACCACCTCCTCCTGCAGCCACAGGGAAGGGAGAAGAAAATCGATTTTCTTTTTTCAAAGAGGCTTAAGGAACTTTTGATTCTTTCACCTTCAAAATGACCTGGTCCCAGACCAGGGTACTCATTCGTTTAATCACTCTTTCATTCACGCATTCACGTACCCAACAAAGATTTCTGAGCTTCTAATGTGTGTCAGGCTCTATGCTGGGTCCTGGAAATACAAAGATGACTGAGCCATAGCGCCCATCTTCAAAAACATCATATTCTAGTGTGGCAAGTAGGTACATTATTAAAATGCAGCATAAAACATGTTCTGAGATAGAGATATATTATATATACACAGGGTGTGACTGAAAGCAGGTTCAGGGGAATGCAAGTCAGGGAAGACTTCCTGAAGGAGGTGACGTGCTGCCTCCTGAGCAGAGACCTAAAGGACAACTTGGGGATTAGCCAGAGAAGGAGAGAGTTAGGACCGGCGTGGCAAATAGATACTGCCGTGGTGCTAACTCTGACCTGAGGGGTGGGCTGGAAGGATGGGCAGAGGAGGTGCTGAGGCTTTCTTTGTGCTGCGTCATATGGCAGAGCTGCCATGGTGTCAGGACAGAGAAGGGCCACACAGTGCCTGACCTTCCCATCCTTGCTCTCCTCCTGGCATTCGAGGTGAGGGCATATGTGCAAAAGTGTGGTGGAAAAAGAAAGCTTGGGTATTCTGGAAGGGCTTTTGACTGGCGCACACAGTGCATCTGACAGGCTCTATTAAGGGGGCTGATGAATGTCCCTCGAGGATGAAACAGCACAGACAGTAAGATCAGCTTTGACCCCAGGAACTGCAATGACAGACCCCAGAACCCTTCCCCACTGAAGTCTGAGATGCTGGCAAAAGCAAACTCAGGGGGTTCCTACCTTAGATCCAAGAACGGGTAAGTAAGGAAGAGGGGGATGGTAACTGAGTCTGGCAAAAACAGAGGAGCAGTAAGAAGCAGGCATCGCTGCAGGCTAAGTTTACCTGGACTGCCCCAGTTGTAGCACTGAAGAGCCCAGTGCTGGGACCCCACCCTCCCCTCCACCTCACATCCCCTGCTAAGTTCCCAGGATCAGGTGGGCCTCTTCCTGGCACTGGCCCTCCTGGCGCCGAGGCCGGGATAAGCTGGTTGCCTCGTGGAGCTGGATAAAGGCGTCACCACCAAGAATGGGGAACCAAGTCCAAAGGACCTGGCCGCACCCCTGGACGTACTAAGACCTGAAACCAGCACCCAGACTGGAAAACTGGGCTCTTCGGATACACGAGCCCACAATTCTCAACTTAGCTTAATGGATTTGAGTGGGAGTTTCTGTCACCTGAAACAGAAAGGGACACAGATCCCGCAAGGCACAGCGCCAGTGAGTGCCCTGTCTTTCCCAGATTCAGTTAGGGAGGCCCCTGGGGGCGGGAGGGTGGAGCTCTGAGGCCCCTCCCAGATCCTCTCACCTTGTCCCTGGGGATGAGGTCAACTATCCCTTTCCTGCAAGCCCTGATGAGGGAGGGGGGAGTATAACATAACCCTCAGAGGTGGGACAGAGGGTTACTGCTCAGCTGATATGCAAAGTTACGTATATTGGGTTTTTCCCTCGTTGCATCCCTCCTTTCAAAATCATGAGGTTTCTCTCCCTAAGCAGCAGTGGGAGGACTTGACCTTTTTTTTTTTTTTTCTTTTGCCGTATGCGGGCCTCTCACTGCTGCGGCCTCTCCCGCTGCGGAGCACAGACTCCGGACGCGCAGGCTCAGCGGCCATGGCTCACGGGCCCAGCCGCTCCGCGGCATGTGGGATCCTCCCAGACCGGGACACGAACCCGCGTCCCTTGCATTGGCAGGCGGACTCTCAACCACTGCGCCACCAGGGAAGCCTGACTTGACCTTTTACAAGACAAGATAGGTAGGATACCAGGCCTGGCCCATAAGGAGGGTGCGTGCAGCTCTTTACCGCTTGTGAACGAGGTGAGCCACGTGATGGGGAACCCACTCCACAGGAGAGAGAAGACAACCCTTCCCCCATTAACACTCTCTATGGGGGAGGGGTGGACAGCAAGAGAAGGTTCTGGAGGAAGTGGGGAGCCTGGCCCTTCCAGGTGCAAGGAAGTGTTGGGGAGAAGGGCAAAGAGAAGCCGGGGGCAGAGCTGGGGGACAGCACATGGGGTCTGTCTCCCAGCTTGGGGTCACGGTGGGGAGACTGGAGGTGGGAAATATCTAGATAAGGCGAGAGACACTCCAGCAGCAGACAGCGTCTGCCCAGCTGCGCCGTGACCAAGCTCTAAAGGAGACCTCCTTTCGGGACCCACACCCCACTCCCACTCGGGACAGGGCCTCAAGGTATGTTGGGCAGAGCAGATTGGAGGAGGCTCTGATATCCGGATCTCCTAAGCCACCTGGGTTCTAATGGGGGGTGGACAGGACCAGGCAGGAGATCAGGGTCTGGCTGTCAAGTGGTGGTGGGTGATCTCAGTCAGCATACAGACTGGGGGGCGAATCACTACTGCAAAATGGGTCCCAGCCAAAGCCAGGCCCACAGCACCAAATCCCAGCAATGGTGGGACCGCTTTAGGGCAACAAAGGATGGGGGAGGGTGCCAGGGGATTTCAGGAGGAAGAAAGTATAGGAGTCATCCCAGCTGTGTGTGGGTAGGGGAGGGAAGCGGAGAAAAACAGATTAAGGGGCAAAAGGAGAAAAAAATAGAATTCTCAGGAAATGCTCGAAAAGGTGACAGCCCTGGCGGAGGAATTGGGCAGGATGGGCCCGCGGGCGAGGAAACAGTTTTGTTGGCAGGCCTGCAAGTGGGCTAGGCCAGGGGCTGGGGGCGGAGCAGGCAGCAAGAGTGATGGAGTCAGGAAGAGAATAAATAGGGTGAGAGAAGTCTGCAGGCTGGATAAGAGGCTGGGCTTTGCAGGAGGGAAACTTCCAGTGGCAAAGACACCAAAGCCGACCTAAGAAGGAGTCAGCAGGAAGGGGTGGGAAGGAGGATGCTGTGCCCGAAACGTTGAAGGTTGACTGACTGCTGTTACAAATGAACAGCTGGAAGGAGCAAGGATGGTGTGAACAGCCAGTGTCCCTGGAGAAAAACGCTGGCGGCATGTAGCCTCCAGGGAGAACTGCCACCGATCAGAGGCAACTCAGCCCTGCACAGGGTCTTCCAGCGCCCCAGGCTGGGTGGGAGCTAGAGCCACTTTCAACACCACCTTTCAGGGACTCGAATTTGCCGTTATTTTATGAGCCAAGAAGAAAGAAAGAAAAAAATGGTGACAGACTAAGACAAAGACATGCTATTAATTGCAAGATTGCATCCTGATTTCAGAGATATTAAAACATGGCAGGGGGAGGGGTGCAGGAAACCTGGGTGTATTAAAGTCAGTGAAATACAACAGGAGTCAAGCATAGGCTGTGCGCAGATCCATGGTGAAGACCCAGTACTTATTCAAGGTTGGGTTTGATTGATTTCAAGTGATGACAGCATCAGGGCGCAACTGTGCTGTAACCTGATGGTCAGGTCACGATGACCAGGCGGGTAAGTGTAAGAAAGGAGGAAGTGGGGTGAATTGCCCTTTAAGAAAGGCGACTTGATGGATGGCGACTTCCCAAAGCTGGGGCTGAGGTGGTGAGGGGGAAGGCAAACAACTCCACACAGCAGAACCCCCTGTGCTTGAGGTTCTGAGTGGTGGATTCAGGAAGGAAATAAACGGAATGTGAGGGAAATTGGGTCTAACAAGAGCAGTACTTTTGTTTTTGGGGCTGCATCGGATCTTTTTTTTTTTTATTTGGTTGGATCGGGTCTTGGTTGTGGCACATGTTCTCCTTAGTTGCGGCTAGCGGGCTCCTTAGTTGTGGCATGTGAACTCTTAGTTGTGGCATGCATGTGGGATCTAGTTCCCTGACCAGGGATGGAACCCGGGTGCCCTGCATTGGGAGCTCGGAGTCTTGACCACTGTGCCACCAGGGAACTCCCAAGAGTAGTACTTTTAATTAACAGATGTAAAACAATCTAGCAGCCAATATTGAGATCTACGATGTGCTAGAAATACGGTTAGACACAGAGAATGAGGCTTAGCGTGGTGAGACGGGCTCATGCCTCACAGAATTTAAAATCCAGGAAAGAAGACAGAAGCTCTGCACCTGAGTCCTCACCCTTTGGCTCGTGAGTTTCCCTGCTGCATCCAGGGGACCCCAGGCTCATGAGCCCACCTTGACTCTGCCAGTAACTAGCTGATGGCTGTGGGCAAGCTACTTGACTTCTTGGAGTTTCAGCTACTTTAATCTTAAAATGAAGGTGCTAAACACAAGGGCTGCTGAGGTTACACTAGGAGTTTTGCAGGAAAAGATAGCGCATGATGCTGTTATAAATGATTACACTTTAATCTGGATGACCTCCTGAGAAAATATCAAAGGCATTAGTTTTTTTAAATTTCTAGGTAATACCTTACCCTTTCAACATTATGGTAAAACTATGAACAGTGACCCTCTTCTAAAAAATGAGCACATTCCCATTGCAGAAAATACCCCCCAGAGATCACAAAGCCCAAGTTATAAACCTTTGATCGAAGTCTGAGGATTTAATGCATAACATGGCGACTGCAGCTGATGACACTGTATTGCATAACTGAAATTTGCCAAGAGAATAGAACTTAAATGCTTGCAACAACAAAACGAAAAGGAATCTTTGATGTAGTCCTTGAAGATGAAGAAACCAAGGAGAGGAAGAACAGTAGCGAGAAAAAACATGGAGCTCTGGGCTGACCAGTATATGCAGATGGTGTGACTTAAAAAGAAAGAGATCGTGTTTGTGAATATAAACCCTCTTGTTCAACCTATAGGTCCTGAGGAAAGTTTTGCCAAAGATGGTTCTCTTTCTTTCTGGTGATAATGGAAAGACACACACGACAACATATTCATGGCAACTCAGGAAAGGAGACTTAGCACTGGAAGAACCCTGATATCTGATATTGACACAGGAAAGAAAATCCTTGGAAACTGTCTTTAAAAAAAAAAACACCAGCATTAGAGTATCTTCCTGTCCTGCCTCTCCCTCACCCCACACTTGCTAATATCCTCTAGACAGCTTATCAACAAGGGAAGTAGGCTAATGAGATAGCTCAGATTTACAGAGCTTAAAATGCAAAGTGGAACGGGCAAAGTGGGATGGCTGAGCTCCTTGAAGGCAGGAAGTGTTCTGGTTGTGGCCCTGCTGTCCCAGGCAATGCTTGGCACATTGTAAGTGCTTGACAAATGTTTGCAGAATAAATGATGGTTGGGAGGCCATGCAGTGGTAAGGGTGGGGTGAGGCGTACAGTCAGCAAAGACTATGAAAATAATAAAATGGGGGCAAGGTAGCCCAAGGGAAGAAAGCTTTCTTGACCAGCCATGGGTCAGGGCATGGAGGAAACAAATAAACAACCAAGGAAAGTGCAAATCCAACAGCTGCTGTGGGCTGGGAGGGTCTGAGAAGTGACACACAGGACATGCACCCTCAGGCTGCCCAGGGTCCTGAGCAGCTGAGAAAGCAACTAATGAGCCTGAGGTCCAACAAACAAACAATCGCAGGTGTAAGAGATGGAGTGAAAACCAATAACATGAAAAAACCAGTGGGAAGGAAGTCGGAAGATGCTGGAGACAAGAAAGGAACTAGATTTCTCTGGGGTGACCCTAGAAGGCAGAAGCGGCAGTTAGGAATGGCCAGGACTTTCCTAGGACACAGAGGCTGATCTCAGTTCAAGTTGGGAAACAACTTTTAAACAAGTGGAGTGATCCGAAGATGACTGCTCTGTCAGAAAGTGCCTTTGGCTGCAAGTAACAGAAGCCCTCCCACAAAATGACTTCAACCAGGTAGAAGTTAATTTTTCTATCACATAAAAGAAGTCTAGAGATAGACACTCTTGAGCTGGTACAGATTCTCCAAGATGTCAGCAATGTTCCTGGCACCTTCTATATTTCTGCCCTGATTGCCCTACTGCTGACTTCCCTCTTCAAATTTCCTCACAGTCACAAGATGGCTGCTGTAGACCCTGCAGTTTGACTGGGATTCATTCAGTCTGACACTAGTGGTCTACCTCCTCAGTCTCTGTGTTGAGCAAGACCACCTATAGTTTCACAGTCAGCCCCTGAGCGCCTGCCTGGTTCTGTCCATAACCCATAGAACGCAGGTGGCTCAGGAAAGCTGAACATCAGAGCCTCGTCCGATCCATCCTCCAAATATACCTTGATGAGGCCCTGTCCTGAGTGGGAGGGCGATGAGGGGTCTAAAAGGAGGTCTCCTTTAGAGCTTATTTATGGGTCTTGGCTGGACTGAAGCCCTCTGCTGTTGGAGTGTCTCTCTCACCTTATCTAGATATCTCCCCCCACCTCCCTGCCCAATACTCCTCCACTTGACCCCAAGCTGGGAGTGGAGAGTGAAGAGCTGGGAACCAGAGCCCTGTCTTGCTTTTGTCCAGCTCTGTGTCCTTCTTCTCTTTGCTACCTACCCACATTCCAGGCAGGAGGGAGGGGGAAAGGCCGGACGCTTACTGAGTTAGTCACTTAGAAAGTTGACCCAAAACTTTCCTCCAACAACTTCTGCCCACATCCCATGGCAGAACCTTCTTACATGGCCATCGCTACCTGTACAGGGAGCTGGAAGTGGCCGCAGCACCGGCAGACAGCAAAATGAGGCCCGGAGTGATGACCCCTCTGGGCCGTGGTTGGCATTCAAGTGGAGAAAAGGGAAAGTGGTATAAAATGTGAGGACCGTAAAGGATAGAGAGAAAACTTCAAGATGAATCCTGGAGAACGAAGAGCTTTGCTTTTGCTCTCTGCCGACATTATTTCCCAGGGGAAGAAATTGCCCTTGACAGGGTAGCAGGGTGACTCAGAGAGCAGAGCTCTGCGCTACCAGGCAGGCAGCCTCCAGCACAGGTGTGGCCACTACCTCACTCTATGACGGTGGGTAAATCACCTTCCACCTCTGGGCTTCAGTTTCCTGTCAGTAAAACGACCTCTAAGTTTACTTCCAAACCCCAAATCCACTGTTTCTTAAACAGTCCATTTTCTTGAAAGAGGAGCTCTCCTGGGCGTGATGGTCTGAAGCCATACAAGACATGTGGAGGTGGGTGGGCCTTCAGCAAGGTTCTCTCCTGCACGTACAATGGGAAAAGTGACAGGACAATGGCCCCAGAGAGTCGGGAGCTGGCAAGGCCAGTGGCATCTCTGAAAAAGATTAAAATCCTGGGACTTCCCTGGTGGTTCAGCGGTTAAGACTCCATCTGTGCTCCCTCTGCAGCGGGCATGGATTTGATCTCTGGTTGGATAACTAAGATCCCACATGCCGTGCGATGCGGCCCAAAAAAAAGAAGGGAAAAAAAAGGATGAATATTCTCCCAGAAATGGCATGTCGTCGATGGAAGTGGAAGTTATCTAATGCCAGTGGGCCAAGCAGGCCACATAGAGGGTCAGAAGAGTCAGATGTTTACCCGACATATGAGAAAATATTAAACATGCCAACAAAAGTCAGGATCCTTGGGATAGAAAAAAAGCCTTTAACAGAAAATGATAGAAGTTGTTTATGATGTAAAACTGGCCAAGATGATAAGCAGAAAAACACTGTAAAAAAAAAAATGTCTAAAGCATCTCCAAGTATGATGGAGGCATGAGAAGTAAAGGACCATGAATACAAGTGCATGGGGGCCACGTCCTATGGTGCAATGAGCCGTTACTTACCGATGGGTCAGTAGCCAGCTTTACACCAAGGGAATCAAAGGCACAGCCCCGTCCCTGGCCTCAGGGAGGTTACCATCTAGGTGGGAGGTGAGGATGGGGGGGTTCACATGGCTGGCTTCTGCCTCAGAGCTACACCCTGGACGTGCAGAGGAATCACCGGGTGTATTAGTCAGCTTGGGCTGCCATGCAAATCCCACAGGCTGAGTGGCTTCGATAACAGAAACTTACATTCTCACAGTTCTTGAGGCTGGAAATCCAAGATCAAAGAGTTAGGAGGTTGGTTTCTTCTGAGGCCTCTCTCCTTGGCTTGTAGACGGCCGTCTTCTCCCTGTGTCTTTACATGGTCTTCCCTCTGTGGTTCTGTGTCTTCATCTCCTCTTCGTAACCGGACACAGTCATATTGGATTAGTGCCCACCTTAATTAATTACCTCATTAAAAGCCCTGTGTTCAAATACAGTCACATTCCTTGGAATGCACTGGGGGTTAGGGCTTCAGCATATGAGTATAGTGGGGAGTATACGGTTCAGCCCATACCTCCTGGAAAGCGTTTGAAAGTACTGACATTCAGACTCCACCTTCAGAGATTCAGAGACTTGGGTTTGGCCTGAAGCCCAAACTATTTTTTAGTATTTAAAAATGTTTTCAGTTTCTTTCTTTTTTAAAGCTCCCCAGCTGATTCTCAGCCAGCATTGAATACCACTGAGCTAAAGTAACAGCCGGACACGATTGGATGCCAACTGCGTGCCAACCCACACGATGATGTGAAGTCTAAGTACAACAGAGATTCGTCAAAGGAGTGTCTGGCCGTCACGGCCAGAGGATTTGACAGAGACTTCCCAGTGGGTGGAAGGGATAGGAAGACGTACATTGACAGAGCAGGGCGAGGCCTCCAGCAGCTTTGCAAGTGGGGCCTTGCTTGATATAGTGAACGCCTGCCTCTCAGGAGGGGTGGCATTGCTTGGTTTGAGGGAGAAGGGGTTGTAAATAAAGCGGCCACCACAGTGGGGAACCATGGTGGGCTTCTAAGCACGAGCACGATGTAAACACGGTGATCGCCCAGGATCAGCCAGCAGGACGGATCAGAGGGCCTGTGGGGAGTAACGCCCAGGCGGGGATATTGTCATGGCAACAGTACCTACACACACACACACACACACACACCCATGAGGGGAGGGGCGCTTCCTCAAGGCATAGGCTCAGCAAGCGCTCACAAAGCCTAAAGAATTCTTAACTGGACATAAGAAGTCATAGAGTATGTAATCCTTTATGCAGTTCAAAACAGGAATAACGCATCTATGCTGTTACAGGAGAGGACAGAGGTCCTATGTGAGGCAGAGGGCGGGATGAAAGCACACCGAGGACGGCTCTGGAACACTGAGGATGTCCTGCTTCTCTCTCTTTTTTTTTAATTTTTGTTTTCATTTTGGTTTTGTATTGAAGTATAGTTGAATTACTGTGTTGGTGATGTTCTGACTCTTGATCTGCGTGGTGCTTGTATTGGCTCATTCACTGATAACTCATCCAGCTTCCTACTCCTGATATATACGCTATTTTGTACATACGTTATATTTCAATAAAAATGAAGTTAAATTTTAAAAAAGCTTCATGATATCCCATTGAAGAGATTTACCACACATATGTAACCAACACCCTATGGGTGGACATTTTCCCACTGAGGTTATTATATACGACACTGAAATAAATGCCCTTATAAACACAACTTTTTTTTTTTTTTTTTTTTTTTTTTTTTGCGGTATGCGGGCCTCTCACTGTCGTGGCCTCTCCCGTTGTGGAGCACAGGCTCCGGACGCGCAGGCTCAGTGGCCATGGCTCACGGGCCCAGCCGCTCCACAGCATGTGGGATCCTCCCGGACCGAGGCACGAACCCGTGTCCCCTGCATCGGCAGGTGGACCCTCAACCACTGCGCCACCAGGGAAGCCCCCCAAAATTTTTTTTAAAGAACTCTTAAAGCCCACATGTGTAAAGCTCTTTTCAGCTTACAAAGTGATTATATGTATATTATATAAATATATACACATAAATTAATATTTATTTATAGAACAATTTTTTAAATAATATATAAATATAGTAGCCTTTAAATAATATAAATATATATACATAAGTGTTATCTCACTGCTCCTACAGTGACCTACAAGGAGAGGAAAGGTCAGGAAACCCGACTGAACAACGGAGAAGTGGTGAGTGGGCAGAGTTCCAGGGTTTGTCGGTCCCTCGGCCCCGGGTCGTGGATGTGGATGCCCTAGGAAGCCTTCCTCGGCCCTCGGGCTGCAGACTCTGCCTTCTCGTCCCCAGTGCGGCCTCCATACGTTGATGAGGGCTGGTTGAAAGCAAAGGAGGAGCAGTCCATTCTTGACGAAATGGAAACCAAGGACGGCCGGCCCTTAAGGGTTCTGTACCCACCGAGGGGAAGATACTGTGACCGCAAGTGTCTGGTTTCAAAAACAGGAAGGGGGAAACCAGCCCAGGGCAGATCTGGAATCGTTCCATGGAAGTGGAATGAATAACTCCAAATCCTGCTTTCTCTGGCACTCACGGTGGCCTCCGTGAGCCGGGCAACTTGCTTCCTCGAGAATGTTTTTGTCATTTTCTCATCGTGCCTCTCACGGTGGGGGGCGATGGGGGAGGGGCGTGGGAGGGGCCACCAGAGGCTGGGTCCTGCTGAGGAAGGAAAGGGAGAGAAGATGGGGCAGACCCAGCCCTGGGAGGAGGCCCGGGGGTGCAGGCTGGAGGGCTCTGGTTTCACAGTCCTGTCACTGTGTTAGTCAGGGTTCTCTAGAGAAACAGAACCACTGGGATACATACAGATTCACAGAAAGAGATTCATCACGGAGGATTGCAGCATATGATCACGGAGGCTGAGAAGTCCCACGGTCTGCCATCTGCAAGCTGGAGGCCCAGGAGAAACAGGGATGTCATCAAACGGAGTCCAAAGGCCTGAGAACAAGTTACTAGTCCTAGAGGAGGCTGAAAGCCCAAGAACCATGAGCACAGGTGTCCAAGGGCAGGCGAAGACGGCTGTCCCAGCGTAAGCAGAGAGAGAATGCTCCTTCCTCTTTTTTATCCTATCCAGGCTCTCGATGGATTGGAAGATTCCTACCCCCATCAGTGAAGACTGTCTTCTTTACTCAGTTGACGATTCAAATGCTAATCTCTTCCAGAAACACCCTCACAGACACAGACTCAGAAATAAAATTTTACCCGCTACCTGAGCACCCTTTAGCCTTATCAAGTTGACACACAAAATTAACCATCCCACACCGGTTCTAACAAGTGACACAGAATAACCTGGGGAAGCCATAGGGGGCAAGAACCAAGTCCCCTGATTACGTTTAGGTGCAACCGGCCAGCGCTCCACTCATGACCCTTCACTGGAATGGAGGCCGAACCTTCTACTTCAGCCTCTTCTCTTCTGGAAAATGGATGGAAGCAGTTTGTGTGTGATGTCTGGAAGCAGAAGAGGCTGCAAAGAGACAGACCTTGAATCTGGAGCTCGCTGGGCAACCGTCCAACCTTCAAAGCTGCGCTGTTTCCTCCCTGCGCAGGGGGGATAACAGTGTTTACCAGGAAGTCTGTGGTGATGTTATGAAGCACCTGGCACATAGTAGGACATCAATAGAGATTAGGTCTCCCTTTCGGTTTAGCTTATTGGTAAACAGCTCTTGGTTACACGATCCAACCTATTGATTTATGTGATTATCTCCACCCAAGATTCAGGGGAGGGAATGCCCTATCTCATCCCCATTTCCTTTTTCTGCCCTTAACTCCTTCAGCACTTTATCTCTTCCTGTCTCGTTCTCATGCTGCCGGGATAATTGTCATGTGCGCGCACAGCTTATCTCTCCTGCTATACTGGGAGATGGTTGGGAGTGAGCACTAGGCCATTTATTTTGGGGTCCCCAGGGCATGGCACACTGCAGCACCTTGAGGTGCTCAGGAAATGTGTGCTGAGTGCCTGAATGAATAAATGCATGAACGTTCATCGGGCAGAACAGCCTATGATTCTCCACCTAAGGTTGATACAGGGTCAGTGAGGTCAATGTTAGGATTTAAAAGCATCTGAGGGACCTTTGATGGTTCTGACACTATTTGGAGCCGAGAATGACCTCTGAGACTCCTCGGTCCATCCATCAGAGTCATCAGTTTCTACTCACTCCTCCTTGGGCTGAGACTGTGATACATGAGCAGTACCCCAGCCACTGCCCTTGCGTATCTATTATGTTGGACTGGGCCCCCCCGAGAAGCTCAGGGCCTGGGACCACTGAACCCCGGGTGCCAATCTGAGAGGGAAGGTCAGCATCTGATGTACCTATCTGTGTCATTCAGGGTCCCCGTGGGAAACACAGGATGCAGTCAAAGGGTTAATTGAAGGGAGTTTAGGGAAAACACATGGGTAGCGTGTCCAACACTCTGTGTCCACCAAGGGACAGAAATGTGCCTAGGAGACAGTATCCGTGGGAAGCTGATGCTGCCCCTACGTCTGAAGGGGCACGGGGAAGAGACAGAGCTGCTGGTGCAGTGAGAGCTGGAGCTGCACAGCAGCACCCAGGGGCCTTGAGTAGAAGAATGCAGACATTGTCAAAGCTATGACCTGACAGGGAAGGGGGAACCACATATCGCAACCTCTCTCTCCCCTGTCCCTCTGATCTCCCGCTCGTGCCTCCCACTGGCCAAATCCAACCGGAAGCCAGAGGGCCAGGGAGCCTGAGAGGTAATCCACAGAGGTCAAACTCCCAGGTCAAAGGACTAAGAATAGATCAGGAAGGGCAGATGGAGATTTAACAAGCCAAACACCTCAAAGGAGATCAGCTTCCAGCCAGAGGAAACCCTGGGCAGCGTCACCAGTAGCATCCTGGAGACCTTGAGTACATTTTGGCTCCATAAATTCTCTCCACAGCCCTTCTGCACGCCAGGCACTGCTGGGAGTCATAAGCCTGCCCAGAGGAATTCACGGTCCTGGGAAAGAAGCAAAATGACCTCTTTTTTTTACCCTTCTTGAGTCTGTTGTCAACCTAGAGCAACAGGTGGGGCTCCAAAGCTCCAGACGGCTGTGACCCGAGTTACCCTGGAAAGTTCTCCAGGCCTACATCACGGTCTACAGCTACGTCAAGATCATATGAACTTCAGTGACCATGAATGCGTGGTGGGTCACTATCTACCAGGCTTTTTCATATTATTGTGTATAACCCCCACATAGTCCCATGAGGGATGCAAGAACTAATATCTCTTTCCACCATCCCTACATTTTTTCAGGTGGGGAAATTGATTGACAGATGAGAGAGGAACCCAGGCTTCATGACCCTAGAAACCCTGTCCTCTCTCTTCACCCATGAACAAGGGTGTCTGCGGGCCTGACCAGGCTCCCAAATTCACCCTGCTCCCCAGCTAGTCCTGAGGTGGCTTCAGCCTGCTGAGGCAGAGTAGAGTAGACAGGGCTCAGAGGGTCAGGCTGGACCACACCCCAGCTGTCTGAACAGAAAGAGAGGTGATGGGTGCATGGAACAGGGTAGAGTCCTCATGCCATGCAGCATCTGCTGGGAGAAAAGGTTCTTTTGGCTCTTCTCTGATACCACCTCACCTCCTATGTGAGCTCAACCACGTGTCTACTCCTCTCTTCAGGAAACAGTTCAGAAAACATGCTCTCCCAGGATCCAAGCAGGAGCCGCAACCAGGGCTGGGGACAACAACAGGAAGATGCTCAGCACATGGACCCCAGAACAAGATGCACCCTACAGGCCAACCTCATCTTCAGGTGGCATCTGTGAGGCTTCTGCAAACACATGAGCTGACCCTCTGTGACTGTGACAGACTTAGGAAGATCAAATCAAAGAGCGTGAAGCAGCCAGAGCGTAGAAGGTGGGTGTTGGGTCCAGTGTTGCTGCATGGGGAGAGCTTGGTTTCCATGACTACCCCCAAAGTCACTGGCACTTCCTGGGTACCACTTGCTGGAGCTGAAGGAGGCTCCGGGTTTGGCAGGGCAGCTGGCAGAAGTGTACCAAGTCCCTGGGCTCTTGCTGGATTTGGACACCATCCCAGAGGTTGTGGGACATCCCAACAGTGATCACGTGTACAGGCATGGTGGCAGTTGCTGTAGTTGAACGCACCAGGTCTGGGGACCCCACCCCACCTGTGGGCAGAGCAAATCCACCTCTGGGCATTACGGCTCTTCCACCTGGTATCAGCCCACCCAACCTCAATGGGGATTCCCCCTCCTCAAGGGAGCCTATTAGACGTGACCTCTCCAGTCTCCTTGGGACCCTCTTCACCAGGAATTAGGGGCCCACCTCCCTCAGAAATGCAGTACCCGGGGTACTGTTGAGCCTTCTCAGTCACTTTTTTCCTGAAATGCCCTTTGTGAAAGTGCGTAGGGTGATTGCGAGCTTTTCGTCTCCTCTTTGTAACATTAACGTGGGCCTACAATCCATGCACAGAGCAATTGAATTGAGTGGGGAAAACAAGCAAAGGCTTGAGAGTCACAAGGCTGGGACTTCATCCTAATTCTGCCACGGACCAATCCTTGTCCTTGAGGAAGTCACTTTACCTCTCTGGGAAAGTCGGGGAGAAAACGGAGGCCCCTACTTGGGGCACCCGCTTGGTGCTTTCCAAGTAACACTCGAGCCTCAGTAGCCATGACTGCTCTCCTGTGAGGAGACCCTTCTGGCGCCCTGCACCCCACCAAAGCTGATCTCTGGGCACCTTACACACCTTTCCATCCCCACCTACCCCAGAGACCCGGTGTTCTTGTATGAGACCAATTCATTCCTTCATTGGGCAATGACTTATTGAAGACCTACTAAGTTCTGGGCCTTGTCAATAAGGAAGACTAGGTGACTTCTCAGGACAGAGGAGTTCTTTAAGGGTCTACTCTCCCAGCAATCATGAAACTGAGACAGGGAAAACCCTTTGATTTAAGCAACACAAGTAGCATCCCATGTCCTTCGCTCCTCTCTTCCCTTCCCCTCCTGGCACAGAGCTGTTGGTCAAGGAAATGGTTGGTGAGGGTGATGGGGTATTTGTGGAGAAGGTGGAGGATGTGGGAGTTCTTTGTACTGTTCTTGCAACTTTTCGATAGCTTTGGAACTACTTCAGAATATATCTGACTTACTTAAAGAGCACGAATACTGGAGGCTCGGGATTGGGTGGAGACCAGTGGGTGGAATGCTTAGGGGCAGTAGGCACGAGAAGACCCTATCCCCCCACCCCGGTCAGGCCACCGCACTGACCTGTGGAATACACCATTCCCATTGCAGCGGCCAGCACAGGCTGAGAGAACCAGGCTGGGGGATGGGCCTGGGCTCCTGTCCGGCTTCGCCACGAATTCCGTCATTTATTCAATAGCCCTCTGTGGATGACCCGCCTTCTACCAGGTACGGTGTGGAATGCTGTGTGGGTGTGGATGAATTGCTTCCCCTCTCTGGGCCTTGGCTTCCTAAACTCTAAAACGAGTTATTTGGACTCAGTGATGCTTATGGGTCTTTCTAATGCTCACCCTTTCTGAGTCCGTAACAAAGGCTCTGGGCCATCTCATGTCTGGACCTTGAAAAGGGGTGCTGGGGGCTTTCGGGGTAGGTTAAGACTTGCTTTACCCAGCATACAGAAGGCAAAGGGAAGAGAAGCAGGTTTGGAGTCAGCCAGACCCCCTCGATGTTCCAGGGCTACCCTTTAACATCTGTAAACCTTGAACTTGGACTAATGAATGAACCTGTCTGCGCCTGGTCACCTCTCCCTATGAAGCGGTGACATCAACACCTGCCCTCGGGGTTGTGTTGGGGATTCCCTGAGCCCTCGCTCAATGCCTTCCCTCTTCCCCTTCCCCCTCAAATCGCATCTCAGGGCCCTGCCAGCCCCGAGGAGCCTGCTTCGCAATGACCTCTTTGGATGAAAGGCGCTGGGGCAACAGGAAGGACTGTTGTTTTAACTGCTCTGCGTTTCCTCCCTTTGTCTCCAGCATTATAAACAAGCCTATTCCCCAAAGCCACATCTGATAATCCAGCTGCAGGAGGTCAGTGGTCAAGCAATCAGAAATGCTCTTAGCCGGGATTAGGTAATTCAGAGCTGGGTTTGATGACTGCAGCAGGTTGGAACCAACCCATCCTTGATGACACCAAGGCTGTCTGGGCACAGATGCCCCTTGGGAAGATACCAGATGCCCAAACAGAGCAGGAGTGCCTGGGGCAAGGGTCAGCCTGTCCACACGGCTCCCTGAGACAGCTCCCAAGACAGCCCAGCCTCAGGACGTGAGGCCATGACCAAAGGCCCTGCTTGGGGAGGTCCTTTGCAATATACAAAGCACTTTCACCCATCTCAGGTGATCCTTGCAGCTACCTTGTGAGGGAGATAGACAGGCAGAGCGTTTAGAAGGAAAGAACCTGGGCCCAGAGAAGAGACGGGCCTGCTGAGGGCCCACAGAGCAGGGAAAGAGAGAGCAGAACCCTCTGGATCAGGTTTCTCGACCCAGACAGTCAGAGACGTCAGCCTCCCAGGCTTGTCGCAGAATCTGTTGCGTGACAGGGCCCTGTTGCCCCTGAGTGGAGCGAGCCCACAATCTCCTTCAGTATTTCTCTAATGCACTGAAAGCAAAAGCCAATTAGGGGATACATTTAAAGAACACGTACTGTGTGTGATGTTATGTGGGGACCAGAAGACTCCTCTGGCATTAAATGGAGGCATTAAATGGAGGAATAAATGTATCAATAACAAATATACTCAAAAGGTCTCCCCCTTTAGTCAGCCAACCCACTTGATGTATACCAGCTGCTCTGGTTAATTACAGCTCAGCTGAGCTTTCCGGCAGGGAAAGAGTTAATAGAGCTGTTATTTGTGGTCACTTATCTCCCACATAAGCTCTTATTTCCCTAAATTGGTTGAGACAGGAGAGGAAAGAGAAGGGGGGAAATAGGAAGAGAGAGAGGAAAAATGGATTAGTTTCAAGATCAAAAGATGCTCAGAGATCCAAAAGGAAATACAAGCTCCGGGGGTGGGGGGATTTTCAGGACTCTGTATCCTCTTGATAAGGAACTAGTTCTTGGGATGGCCCCGCCCTCCTGTCTACAGCCCCAGACCCGGGTCCCCTCTGCAGTGAGAGCAGGCGACGCACTCACTCCGGGAGCTGGTGAGCAGCTTAGACCCCACAGACCCAGACCCGGGAAAAAGCCCACAATCCATGACAAGAAAGAACAACTAGGAAACACTTGCTTTGTTTCAGGTATGGCTTATGTCGATGACAAGTGTGAACATAAAAATATTGGCTCAGCTCGCCTGTGCAAAGTAAACACACATTCCAACACATTTCCATTTATCCACAGGCAGCTGTGATCCTCACTGAGGCCTGACCTAAGAGTAAAGCAGTGTGGTTAACCTTGATGATAAAAGTATAAGTGGAGGGATGAAGTAGGAGATTTTCGTGGATGCTGGGGACTTAGGAATTTGAGACTGTTTCATGTGGAAAAAACATTGAAGGAAGAACTGCAATGATTCATTGCCTTGATTATTTTCTCACAAAATTAGATAAAAATTTCTCAAACTGTTCGAGGTTTGGAATTTTGGAGACCAGAGCTGAGGACAAATAAGGGAGTTCACCAGATAGAGGGATGCAGATAAAACCCATTAGCTGCTCAACAGATTGATGGAGGAGCTACCCATGGGGAGCTGGGACCAGGCATTCTCACCTCTGCTCTCTGATGGAGCAGGCACGTGTTATTTCTGCTGAGGCTCTTTGATCACCCTTCGTTCTGGTCCTTGTAGCCCCATTACCAGCAGGAAGGGTGATGCAGCAGAGAGAGAGGGAGAGAGAGAGAGACATTGACAGGACCTACAGATATTTTGTAATCCAGGATTCATGTAATGCAGCCCTATCCTAGGTGTGTCAACCTGTCCCATCTCTTTCCTTTTGCTTCTTGCCAGTGTTTTTAATCTATTTAGTAAACCATGCTATTTGAGCATCTCATTGTGAGCCTATTTCATGACCCCTGGGAAAACTTGGCTGTATTTACACTACCAAAGCATCAAAATATCCCTAGACAACAAATCCAAAAGATGAAGGGCGTTTAACTTGGCAAAGACAAAATGAAAAGCATTTCAAGTAGAAGGAATGGCATGGGCAAAGGCCCTGGGGCATTTCCCTCCTTTTAGGGGATGGTATTGGCAGAATGTTGCATGGGATGTATTTATTATAGGCTTCTAAATGGTTAGGGTTTTTTTGTGTGTTTTTTGGTTCTACTCTATTCTAGTTAAAAACAAAATAAAGCTACTTTGGAATGATCTGGTCATAGGAAAGAAAGTACTAAACGTGGAAGGTTCTAGAGTGAAGTTGACAGGGGCTTTGGACAGGCCCAGGATGTAAACCTGCATGACCCAAATGCTTCACTCTGTCCCTTTCGTCTTAACAATGATACTGTTCTGACAGTGAGGCCTCATCTATCTCACATAGTTGGAGAAGGAGCCATTTTACAGAAGTCAACTTTGCAGATAACAAAAGTTTACTTTGTAAAGCGCTAAGACTTTTTTTTCTTTGCTGTAAGTCATTCCAAAATTTTTTGGAAGAATTTGTAAGTAGGAAAGAGGTTGTGTCATAATATTAACCTATAAAATAAAATACAACATTTTTCATACAATATGTAGCAGATGCAATGCCACGGCTCGCCAAATCCTGTATCATATTCCTTCTTCCTATGTATGACCACACTTTCTGTCCCCTTGCAGGTAGGTGGGCCACGTGACCAGCTCTCACCAATGAAATGTGGACAAACATGACACGTGTCATCACTATGCTGAGGCAGTGAATGTGGAGGCCTCAGGTTGGGACAGAAGAGCCAATTAAAGCAGCTTTGATCCCTGAGTCACCACTTAAAACACAATAGCCCCAGAAGGTTGTCTGGATTGACAACAATCTTGTGTAAATAAGAAAGAAACGTCATTGGATTAAACCACTGAGATTCGTTACTGCAGCATAACCTAGCCTATCCATACTAATACATAATATAAACATGAGAACAACAAAAGTAAAAATACACATTTTTAAAAAATGCATGGAGAAAACACTCCAAATGTTTATAAATCTGTTTTTAGATTATGGTACTTACAGGTAATTAAAAAAATTTTTTTATATATTTTCAATATTCTATAATGTAATATATTATTTTAAGTGGAAAAAATAATTTTCTTTTAAAAGCCCCAAAAGTTTGTGGGTTTTTTGGGGTTTTTTTTTTTGTGGTATGTGGGCCTCTCACTGTGTGGCCTCTCCCGTTGCGGAGCACAGGCTCCGGACACGCAGGATCAGCAGCCATGGCTCACGGGCCCAGCCGCTCCGCGGCATGTGAGATCTTCCCGGACCGGGGCACGAACCCGTGTCCCCTGCATCGGCAGGCGGACTCTCAACCACTGCGCCACCAGGGAAGCCCCCCAAAAGTTATTGTTGGAGGCATAGACAGATCGATGAACGGAACAGAATAGGGATCTCAAAATTAGACCCACAGAAATATGTCCAACTGATTTTTGACAAAGATGCAAAATGAGAAAGAAGAGCTTTTCAACAAATGTGCTGGAGTAATCGGACATCCGTGGTAAAAAAAAAATTAATTAACTTCCACTTAAACATCATATCTTATACAAAAATTAACTCAAAATGAATCACAGACTTCAATGTAAAACATAAAACAATAAAACGTTTAGAAAAATATAGGAGAAAATTGTCAGAATCTAAGGCTAGAATAAAGTTCTTAGACACATGATCCAGAAAAAGAAAACTGATTAAATTGGACCTCATCAAGACCTAAAACTTTTGTTCTGCAAAAGACCCCATTTAGCAGGCGAAAAGACAAGCCACAGAGTGGGAGAAATACTTCCAAACCACATATCACAATGAGATATCTTTACCTACCTATCAGAATGGCTAAAATAAAAAATAATGACCCTATCAAATGCTGGTAAGAATGTGGTGGGAATGTGGTTCAGCCACTTCGGAAGACAGTTTGGCAGTTTCTTAGAAACCAAACAAGCAACTACCATACTACCCGGCAATTGCACTCTTGCATATTTATCCCAGAGAAATGAAAACAGGTTCACACAAAAACCTCTATACAAGCGTTCATAGCAGCTTTATTCATAATAGCCAGACTGGAAACAACCCAGATATTCTTCAGTGAGTGAATGCTTAAATAAACTGTGGTACATCCATACCGTGGAGCACTACTCAGCAATAAGAAGGAACAAACTGGGCTTCCCTGGTGGCGCAGTGGTTGAGAGTCCACCTGCTGATGCAGGGGACGCGGGTTCGTGCCCCGGTCCGGGAGGACCCCACATGCCGCGGAGCGGCTGGGCCCGTGAGCCATGGCCGCTGAGCCTGCGCGTCTGGAGCCTGTGCTCCGCAACGGGAGAGGCCACAACTGTGAGAGGCCCGCATACCGCAAAAAAAAAAAAAAAAAAAAAAAAAAGAAGGAACAAACTATTGATGCACACAGCACATTGTGATGTAAGGTATTACGCACTCTATGATGACATTCATATAACAATCTTGAAATGACAAAATCATAGAAATGGAGAAGCGGTGAATGGTTGGTGGGGTTAAGGAGAGACGAGAGTGTGGCCATCATGGGGTAAAATGAGGGATCCTTGTGCTGATGATAAGTTCTGTGCCTCGACTGTATCAGTGTCAATATCTTGGATGTGACATTGTGCTATAGTTCTATGAGATGCTACCTTCGGGGGAAACTGGGTAAAGGGTACGGGAGAGCTCTCTGTATTATTTCTTACACCTGCCTATAGATCTACAGTTAATTCAAAATAAAAGGTTTAATTTTTTAAAGAACGACAGAGATAAAAATTATTACCATGTGTGGCAGGGTTAAATATCTATTCTCCCCTTTTTCCTAGTCACTGAAGTCCTATATTGGAGCTGCGATATATCCAGTTAATAAAACTACATTTCCCAGATTCTTTTTTCAGATGGGAATGCCCAATGAGTTTTAAGCAGAAGTCATTCGGAGGAACTTCCAGGAAACTTCTTTCAAGGTTGCTAAAACTCTTTTCCCTCACTCCTTTCTCTTTCCAGATTCCGGGAACATGTACAAGATGGCTGGAGCTACAGACAGCATCTTACCACCACAATGAAATCCAGGACTAAGGATAAGGGACAGAAGGAGCTTGGATACCAATGGCTGTATCTAAGACACCATACCAGCCCAGGACTGCCTCTGAGTTTCTCATTTAAGAAGCACAAAAATAATTGGGAATTTGAGAGTGAGGGAGAAGAAGAGAGAATAGTGAATTGTGCTGCCTAAGATCCAGAGAGAAAATTTTTGAGAAGCTTCTAGGAAAGTCTGGGGGGAAATGATCAATGAAGATCTGTTGGATGTTTTGCTGTGAAATAACCTCTTCGGGGACTTTAGGGAAGTTTTAGTAAAGATTTGGCTTTTGAAAAATTATTTTTAAAATATCAGAACAGTGTTTCCCTGAGTGTGACAGCATGCTGAGAGGTGCCGCCAGGCAGCCCAAGTGTATCTGGGTTACACCCAAATGGCCTACACGCCCAGGGTGTCCTGAGCTGTACCATACTGATGTTCAGTAATGTAAGTGAAAGATAAGAAGAAAGCAGGTGATTTTAGGAGGCACAGGCAGAAGAACATCTGTTCTAGCAAAACTATGATCAACTTTTTAAAAGTACAAAAAGTAATTTTTAAGAGGAAAGTCAGGGAGGTTCTTTTTCTCCTTTTTTTTTCATGCAGACCTGAACTTCAGTCAATGTACAACGAAGCTTAGAGCTACACAGGTGCGATCAGGTTTTGTTTTTTCTCCCCACTTACTAGTTATGTCATTTTGGGTAAATTAGCCAGTGCCCCAAGCCTCTGTTTGCTCACCTGAAAAAGAAAATTAAAATGACCCCTAGTTCTACACGAGAGCATGCATTTGAAAATTCCAGCACACAGTAGATACTCATGCCGATTCTGACCCTCTTCTAACCGTTCCTAATCCAACTTCTTCCATGGCATGACCAATCTGCTACGAGCTACCTGAAAGACTTGAGGATCGGTAAGGAGAGACACATTCTTAGCTTCTCAGAAAGGAGGAGGAAGCATTTATACTAATGTCTTGGGGGTGGGGGTGGGGGGCAGAAGCAGGGTCTTCCCATCTGTTTCTCTTGCCAGGTAACACAGAGTCTGGAAGAGGCTGGAATGTGGTCTCTCCTGCCTGGGAGAGGAAAGCCAGTCCTCGCATCAGGAAAGAGAAGATCCTGGTTCAGCCAACAACCTAGTGTGGGTGCTGCAAAAACACTCCTTTCTCGCCCGGGGCTTGCTGACCACCTCTCACCTGGGCAGGTGGTGGTACGAGGAGTTCCGGAAGTGTGTTGACAGGTCCGTGGAAATTCAGAGAATGGAAGCAACTGGAATGTTACAGAAAAACTGATGTACAAGACCAGAGGAATAAAACTGGACACACTGTGTGTCATTCTGGCAAACAAGGCCAGGGGTGGGTGGAAGGAGGTGGGGAGGTAGTCAGGGAAAGTAGCAGAATGTTCCAGTATCAAGGGTGTGTGTCGCCAGGGACTGGTTTGGGATGTGAGGAGGCCCTACTGGGTTCGGAGAGCATCCAGCCCAATTCTGCCGTCTGGGGAAGCTTGCCTGCCCTGGCTCTCTTCTCCAGGAGGACCAAAGCTCCATTCAAGGACTGGGCAACTGGCACCATAGAGAGAGTGCTCAGGCCCGGGGCTGGGTGACCCGGATGCTGTCTCCCTGGGGCAGTGAGGACCCAGGGACGCCACATCTCTGGACTTCTTGTTTCTTCTCTAAAAAGTGACAAGGCTGGACGAGGTGGTCCCAAAAGAGTCTGCCCATCTTCAAAGTCTGTGATTCTGCAGGAAGCCAGATGCTCTCCTGAACTGTAGGGAAGCCTATGGCAGTCCATCCCTGCCTCCCCCCTGCCCTTAGAAGGTGCACACGAGGCCACACGAGTCTGATTCACCCCTGCTCTCAACTATGCAGAGAGCTGTGATGACTAAGAGCTGACCAGGTCAAGGTGAGGTTACCACATCCGTGAAGAGACATGGAACCGGCCCTTTCCCTGTCGAGCTTTTGACTGGTCCGTTCACCTCTCTGGACCTTAACTTTTTTATCAATAAAACAAAAAACAAGTGCCTGCCTGTTTCACGGGCTTTCCATGAGGATGCCATGAAGCTGGTGATGGTGGGAGCTCTGTGGATGCCAGGGCAGTAGTTCTCACACTTAGCTGTTTGGTAGAATCCACCCAGAGCCCCCTTCAGAGACCCCTACTGAGTGGGCACTTTTCTAATGTTCCCTGCGGGATTCCAGTGTACAGCCGGGGATAGAAACACTTCTCTCCAGCTCTGCATAAATATGGGGGCCATTATTGCCAGTAGAGATAAAAATTTCAGTCAAGGAATTATTTAGTTTATACAAAACTAACAACCGGTTTGACCCATTTCTGTACTAATGGCTGTTTATGTTAACATTGTTCTGCATAACATTGAGTGACCGGATACAGTGCTTGCTTGGGTTTCTATAACACTTCAGATTCTTGTGGAAATGAGGAAATAAACAAATAGAAAAAATAAAATCTTAAATTAATCTCTGTAAAGATCTCCAAACCAGTGTTTTCCAATCATCAGTCTTCAAGACCAAATATGTCCAAACCACCAGAGGTTTTGATCGAAGTTACAAATTTTCCAAACTCCACTCCATAGAGTGAGTGCAAACTTCTAAGTGGGGAAAGGGTATGAACCACCGTTCCAGGTGCTCCTGCAGCACGGCCAGGTTGGAGAACCTCTGCTAGTGTCTTCCAGGATGGGCACATCCTGCCAGGAAAAAGGGCCTCCTGGAAGGAAGAGGCGGTACGGCCTTGAGCCTCCGGGTTCTGCTTACTGGGCCTTTGTGTTTCCAACTGTGAAATGGGACCCCGTAAATGATGGGCTCTGGTGACGCTTGGGCACTTAGCCCACAGGCAGTTTGCTGTCATGTGAGGGAGTATGGCCCCTGTCGTAACAGAGCCAGGTGGAGGCCACCAGCGAACTCAGATTCACGCTGTTGCTGGCATGGCTGGCTCCCCCCTCCCTCCCACCCCTCAACTCACTCAGAAAGCCTGAATCCCTCAGCACCCGGCAGGCCGTCCTGCCCCGTCTTCATCCCTTCCCTCAGCAGACGCAGATGGAGCCCTAGGCTCGGCACTGGGCCACCACGGAGAACACGACAGAAGCCTCCCCTGAACCTTGGAGCTTAGGGTCTCGTCTGGGAAACAGGCAAGGGCCGGGCTAAGTCAGGAAAAGCAGAAGATACCACGGGAGCAGCAGCGATGGGCATCAGGCCCAGCAGCGTTGCTGAGAGTCTGCCGTGATGGGGATCTCACAGCCTCAGTATCCGATCGTGGACGGCTCACCCTGCCAACGTGTCCTCAGGACCCACTGTTGTCATCTCCACTTGATGGTGGAGGAAACGGAGGCTCAGCGGTTTAAATGACCTAGAGGCAGGCGGCAGCTGAGGAGTGAAGCTGCGGTTGGAGCCCAGAAGCAAGGACACCAGTGCTGGTTTTCTGAATGGCTAGGTGCTCTCTGTGTCCTGTTAAGACCTTGTCTTTTATTCACGAGTTATCGAGGGATTTTGCATACCTTGCCAGGGCCCTTGGGAGGATGGACCCAGAGAAGAGGTGATGCAAGCCTTAGAAACTTCCTGGGAATTCCAGGTCCTCAGTGTGTGGTAGGAAGGGAGGGAAGGATATGAGCTCTGGGTGGGGCGCATCTCCGTGTCCCTGTGGACTCCTCGTCCCCTAGGGCGGGGTGTAGACGGAAGAAGGCCAGAGCCAGCCCCTCAAACGTCCAGGGCCCACGACAGAGCCTCTGTCACCAGCACCTAAGGGCAGGAGGTGTGGACAGAGCCCCGGACTCAGACACAAAGGCTGGAGTTCTGAACCCACTCAGCTACTCCCTAGCTCCTAGCTAACGACTTAAGTGTGTGGTGCCTTATGTACAAAGCAAGGAGATACTGCTTGCCTCAAAGTGCTACCGTGAACACAAAAGGATGGGTATTGACACTTTGCATGCATTTTTTTTCAATTGACAGCTCTCAGCGTCACCCCCGCCTTAGAGCTTGCTTCAGTGGAAGACAGCCTTGCCCAAGGCCATAGCCCTCGCAAGGCAGCGCACATCCAATGACACGTCCACTCCCAGATCTGAAGGCCTGTCCTCTTGCCCCAAGATGGGGCTGCATCCCACCTTCAGACTCCCTGTGAAGATGCGCTGCGTCTCCATCGAGACTCCACGGCAGCCCAGACCGTATGGTAATCCTATGTTTAATTTTCTTAGGAACCGATTTACTGTTTTCCACAGCAGCCGTACTATTTTGCGTTTCCACCGACAGCGCACAAGGGTTCCAACGGTTCCACATCCTCACAAACATGCGTCGTTTTCTGAGGTTTTTTGCTAGTAACCATCCTAATGGCTGTTGGTTCAATATAGGTTCCCAGGCCCCTGCTAGACGTGCTGCGTTTCTTAGGTGTCCCGGGCAGGTCTGACACACAGACAGGTTTGAGAACCACAGCTCTGAAATCCAGTAGCCACAGCGTCCCGCTCCTGCACAGATCGGACACGCATTTCCAAGCTTTCAAAATGAACATCCCAAGAAACGGTGCAACAGGCCTGGGACCCTAATGTCCAGAGCCCTGTGTCCTCCGTCTCCTTTGAAGTGGCCTTCAAAGTGGTCTTTGCCAGTACAACGGGAGCTTCGAGCCAGCAGAGCAATAAGATCTGTTTGACTTTGCCGTTGGCTCCAACCCCCTTTTTTTTTTTTTAACGTCTTTATTGGAGTGTAATTGCTTTACAATGGTGTGCTAGTTTCTGCTTTATAACAAAGTGAATCAGTTATACATATACATATGTTCCCATATCTCTTCCCTCTTGCGTCTCCCTCCCTCCCACCCTCCCTATCCCACCCCTCTAGGTGGTCACAAAGCACCGAGCTGATCTCCCTGTGCTATGCGGCTGCAACTCTTGTACTGGGTATGAGACTCAGCTAGGACCTCGTTGGGAGAGATCGTTTCTACTGAGCACAGACAGACACCGTACCCACACAGGGGGATCGGACCCAGTCTTCCTCCTTCTTGGTGTCTATCCTCCTCAATCCTGCATGTACCGCCCCTAGGGTCCGCCCCCCCGAGGGTCTCCACCATACAGCTTTCCCACCACAGTTCATAGAAGCTAGGAGGGGGCTCCCGGCCCAAGGACACCCATCACGCCGGCCTGAGGGCTCAGGGCAGTGAGGCTGCGCCATGCCCTCCCCTCCCTGCCCTGCTTCCTTTCAGGGCACAGCCATTCCCGAGCCCAGAGGGGAACCTGCTCCTTAGAATAAAAACCTGGTGGGGTCTCCCCTTCCTATAGAGAACTCCTGGATCCGCCACTCTGATGGGTCCACAAAGCTCTTACGGAGAAGGAAGACTGAGATTGGAACCACCCACAAACACGCCTGTCTCAGAGCCAGCAACCCCTATTCCACATACAAGCCTTTTTCGCTCTCCCCACACCCTCTTGCTGACCAGACTGCTTCAATTGTGGCAGTTCGAGCATCCTTTTTTTTTTTAAGATTTTTTTTTAATGTGGACCATTTTTAAAGTCTTTACTGAATTTGTTACAATATTGCTTCTGTTTTATGTTTTGGTGGGGTTTTTTTTGGCCGCAAGGCATGTGGGATCTTAGCTCCCTGACCAGGGATCGAACCCACACTCTCTGCATTGGAAGGCAAAGTCTTAACCACTGGACGGCCAGGGAAGTCCCTTGAGCATCTTTCTTAAGCACTTAGGTGACTGTCAGGCTCCTGCTCTGGTACTAGGCCTACGCTGGATTCAGGAGGAAGTGCCACATGCATTAGTAATGCTGTGATGTTGATTTGTAAATCCCTAGGGTCAAGCATGTTTCCTGGGAAAGACCCTGTGGCCGTTGGGTCCACAGGCTGTGGTCTTGCCCTGGCCCTCTAGACTTGGAGGACGGAGGGCTGCATCATTGCCTCTGCCTCCAGAGAGCTCAGTCCCTCTTGTAAAGGCTCACAAATACCTATTTAAATAGCTTTTTGAGATTCCGCTGGAAGCCCTTCCTAGCTGTGCCCCCAGCTACAGGAAGTTCTCCCCATGTTGTGTGGTAGACGTGCAAGTCAAGCCCTTATGAATATGGTTTTTGTTGGAAAAAGGCACGGAGTGCAGCAGACACTGATTGGGTGACCACATGTTTCATAGGCCTCTTCCCAGACACAGGGGTTGAATATTGACTTGTCTAAGCCAATCATGCAATTCCATTTCCTTGTCATAGGGCATGTGATACAACCTTGGCCAACAAGAGTCTTCTGAGGAAGTTTTTATCCATTAAAAGGAATACAAGCCAGGGATTCATCTCTTCCTGCTTTTGATTGTTGCCAAATGTGGATGTGATGCTTGGCACCACTGCAGCCACCATGTGACCATGAGGAAAAAGCCCAAAGAATTCCAGAGTCTTAACTTGGTCAGGTCATTGAATTAATCAACTTTGAAACCACCCTCCTTCTGGACTTCTTGTCAGATGAGACAACAAACTCCATGTCTGAAAGCTACTTTTAGCAGGAAATTCTGTTTCTTGCAGGCAGAAGCATCCTAGCTTGCAGCAATGGCCCAACATACAGCTTTGAGTGAAAGGGCCCAGGGACACAGGGTAGCATTAGCCAGGATATCAATCACAAACTGGCATTATCCACATCTAGAACAGTAAACTGCCATATGCTCAGCGCTGGCGCACAAGATGAACCCAGGGGCCATCCTGTCATACGATGGATGAGGAAATTGAGGGTTAGGGAAGTTATAAGAATAAGACTCCACAGTTCTCTATATTTCACAAATTGCTTTTCTATAGATCATCACACTTAATCTTTACAAAAATTCTGTTATTATCCCCATTTTACAGGTGAGTAAGGTAAAGCTGATGGGGAATATTAATAATTATGTTGTGTCCTACAGTTTATAAAGTGCTCTGCACATCATACTTTGTCTAATTATTACCTTTCAATCCAATCTGTAAGGTGGAAGTTTATAGATGAAGAAGCAGGCTCAGAGGGGCAGCTCACGTGGGCAACGCTCCACTAAGCTCCAGGGATGCTCTTCCTACACCCGTGGTTCTCACGGACCAGGCCCCAGACCAGCAGCCTCAGCATCACCAGACAACTTGCTAGAGATGCCAATTATGGGGCTCCACCCAGACTCACTGAATCAGAAGCTCCAGGGTGGAGCCCAGCCATCTCTTTTACCAAGACCTCCAGGTGATTCTGATGCACACTCACGTTTGCTTTGCACCACAACTGTCTCTTTGGTGAATGGTCCAAAGTTGCCCTGCCCAGTGAGCCAGGGGTCTCCGTCAAGAGTCAAGGGCTCTTTCTAATACAGAAAACTGAGACTAAACCAAAAAAAGAGAGAATATGGACCCCGAACCATAAAGATAACGGCGAAGATCACAACTGTTGCCCTAAGACCATATAATCATGACGCATACACTGTGCTATTGAGAGAAGATTGTCCTTCAACCCGGAAGAAAATATCTTAGTATTCATAAGCAGAGGCAATACTATTGTGCACCTCACATAGTAGACTAACAGAACTTAAGAAAACCAGCCAGTGGAACGCCCAACAATATATACCCGCCCAAAAGAGCTGAATGTTCTTCAGAAACGGGTCCATAATTTGGTGCAGAGAAGAGATAATAAATACGGATAACTTACTATGCACCAGCCGTTTACAAATGTGATGTCATCTAAGCTCAAACAATCCTTCCTGGTAGGTATAATCCTGCCACGTTATCTTTAAAGAACCTGGGGCTCAGAAAGCTTAAATAACTCGCCCGAGATTCACTCGGTTAATGAGTGGTGAAATCACTATTCAGATAAAGGTCTGGTTTTCTCCAAATTCGGAAGTCTTTTGGCGGCTTCACTTTGTTATTGATTGTGCTACATCTGGGAGGAAACCTTTCAAAGCAGCTCACACCCAGCACCGATGTCTCGTCTGCAAACTTGAGGTTGGCTAGGTCCCCACTGAGGCTCCTCTTAGCCCTCTTGGCTTCCACGTGCCCACTCCCACAACTCTCCACCTTGTGCCCCTGCCTCCCGTCCCAGGGGTCAGGGACCGCATCACGACCGTTTTTGTAACCCTCACGGCGATTCCTTCAATGATTCCTTAAAGTACCTTTAGACATTGATGTTGGGGGAAAGCCCTGCTCCTTGGGGGATGCTGGCGTTAAAAGGAACAGTGTCCTCCCAGCGTGACCCCCGTGCCTCTGGCCACTGCCGGACAAATGAACCCATGATCTGAGCCAGAGTGAACATTCTTTGAGTTCCTGTGTAGTTGGCTTGTGTCAGCCAAGCACCTCCTGTAAGCCACAGGGTGGTTGCTCAAGAGATATTGTTCACAGATTGATTTACTGACTAATTTATACGACATACTTATCCAATGACATAGGGATCTTGGAGGGAGTTCAGAGGAAAATCACCAATATGATTAAAGGATTGGAAAATGTGCTTTACAGGGAAAGGTTACAGGGACTGGGGTTATTGAACTTGGAGCTCGGGAGCTGCTGAGCGCTACGTGCACACACCATCTTGCTGGAAAGAAGCGAGGGCTGGTCACGTCTAACCAAGTCTCTTCCCACCTGGGAACCAGGGCCAAGAGGTCAGGGCTACCACATGGCCAGCCAGAGCAGGGCTGGGCATTGTGGTTGCTGGTAGCAACGATCTCTCCCTGACGCCAGGTCTCCCCAGCAGCACACATACACATGCACAAACACAAGGACACCCGTGCACATACGCGCACGTGCAGGCTCACATACCACCCCCCCCACGCACACACAGACATGCATTTAAGCAGCGAGGTGCTGAAAATAGCAACAAGCTCTTCTTTCCCCCCAAGGTTGGCCGAGGCAAGCAGGTCCATCCCAGGTCTCCGTAACTGATAAGAGGAATTCGGGATGACGGCGACACGTCTAAGAGGGCACACAGAGGACAACATGGGTTGCACTTCTCTGGAGGCTGCCCCAAGCGGGGTGTTTGCACTGTCTGAGGGATGCTTCTGGATGAAGGAAGGACCTGATGCCCTCCCAGGGCCCCCTCCATGGTCACACCGCAGAGAGGCAGTGGCTTTTGCCCTTCCCCTTCCCATGGAGCAGATGCCTCCTCTCTGGAGGGAGCCATCAGCGGGGACGTGGGGAAGGTGCAGACCCGAGGCACAGGGACAGTTTGTGGCAGTCACGCCGGGCTTGGCCCTCACTGGTCGAGAGCCCTCTGCCAATCACCCCACTCCCCTGGCCTTGGTCTCTTTTTCGGCAAACCCAGGACAGGAGGATGGTACTTGCCTCGCCCAGGGGTGAAGTGAAAAGAGCAACGAGGAGGAAAGAGGGTAGAGGCAGACCCGGGTTTGGCTTTGTGGCCTTTACGTAACTTAATCTCTCTGCGCCTCCCTACCTTCTTCTGTAGAAGTGGGCGCAGTGATGCTAGCCTTGAGGCCAGAAAATTCAAAGAAGCGATGTCTGGGGACCCTGACCCACTCCTTTCCCTCTCTCTGTTGCCCTGGCTCCAGATCCTCTGAGAAGCAAGGATGCC
The DNA here is from genome assembly GCF_039906515.1 of Pseudorca crassidens. Lineage (NCBI taxonomy): Eukaryota > Metazoa > Chordata > Mammalia > Artiodactyla > Delphinidae > Pseudorca > Pseudorca crassidens. The sequence goes on from NC_090302.1 coordinate 107,390,873, forward strand.
CCAACTGCCACATAGGGGTTCTCCCCCTGAAGGGGTTGAGGGGCAGCCCCGCTTCTCCAGGAGCCTGAAGAGGGTCCTCGGGAGGGATTTCTCCCTCTCTGGCTCCAGCGACAGCATTGTTCCCCCTCCAGGTCCAGGTTGTTGAACCAGACAGGCTATGATACTAACATCCTGTAAATCAACGTGCAGGAACCTGCATCTCAGCAGCACCGTGTTTCAACAAGACCAGCCCAGCAGGCGGGGGAAGGGACCCAGCCTTGCATCACACAAGCATCACACTCAGGACGCCTGTCCCGGAGACTCAGGCAGAAGCGCCTCCCTATTGGCTGTGACTTCCCAGACCCAGATGCTCTGCCCCTCGGGTGACTGACCCTATGGGACACCAACGGCTACCTACTCACCATCCTCCGGGGGGCACAAGGGCACGGCCGGCTCCCCTGAGTCCTCTGAGCCCCAGGGAAACGTCCAGCGGAGGGAAGTCAGGCCAGTGTGGGTGCCTCCCCTCTCCCGGCCGCGGTTCAGCCTCCTGGGGCCACGGTGCTGGTGGTCCTCCTCTGGAACATCCTCACGGCCGCTCTCCTTGGCCCGAGAGCCCAGAGCCCCAGCCCCACAGAGCAGGCGTCCTGCCTACTCTGAGACCAGACACCCGGCAGCTCTCCCCAGAAGAGAGCTGGATTATGACAAACCCAGAGAGGATTAGGGGGAAGCCATCTGCAGAGAGAATAATTAGCTTAGTGGGCTACACAGATTTTTCCTGGCCCTCTGCCCAAGGGTACACTCTTCAAGACAGTTAAACGCAGTCTGTGGGTTTGCAGAGGAGCCCTCCACGCACCAGGTGTACCAGGGTCTCCCCCCTGCCTGATTCCAGCTGCCCGCGTGGGCCACAAGCAGCCTGTGCTGGCAGGGGACACTGGGGTACCCCACGGAAACACCAGTCCTGAGTAGAGGACACCAGGGGAAAAAGATAACTGGCTGGTTTCCATAACCCTGAATAAAGCAGAAAAGGAAATACGATGCTGTCGCATGAGACAGGAATTAGGTGCATGGAGGCCTGAAGGAACCAGCTGACAATTAAACCCATCTGTCAGCTGTCTTCTCTACCAATGCTGAGTAACCAGTTTCCCCTGGGAGGACCGTCCTTACTAATTTAGACTAAATTGATCATTTTGGCTTTACGTTGGCAACGCTTTGGGGGAAGCCTGGAATTTTCAAATCCACCCTCTCTGAGGCCAGGAAATGATGCTTTCCTAGGATATCGTGTTTAGGTGGTGCAGGGTTGCCTATAGGCAGGGATGCACTATGGGATCTGAAGCCTGGAAGTTTCCTCACTGGAAATTAATCAGGTTAATGAGCCACCTGTGGAAACTACTGGGCCTGAGAGTCCTGGGCCATCAAGAGGCAAAGACTTAGCCACCGTACAATCAACATCAATACGCCTGACAAATTCTGCAAACAGGATCATTCAAGGCTTGCTTCTGGCTGACGGATACAGCAATTCAGTCCAAACAGCCACATATGAGGGGATGTGGGTTACAGGATGATGGAGATCACTCCCTGAGAAACAGAACCAATAAGATACCTATAGACATGCAGAAAGACACACAGAAAGAGAGTGATAAGGAAGGGCTGGCTCACGCACCTACGGAGGCTGAGAAGTCCCGTGATCTGCTGCTGTCTGCCAGCAGGAGAACTGATGGTCTAGTTTCAGTCTAAGCCTGAAGACCTGAGAACGAGGAGAGCTGATGGAGTAAGTCTTGGTCTGAGACTGAAGACCCAAGAACCGGAAGCACCAATGTGCAAGATGGGTGTCTCAACGCAAACAGAGAGAACACGTTCACCTTTCCTCCGCCAGTCTGTTGGGGCCCTCAGCAGACTGGACGGTGCCCACTGCATTGGTGAGGTCAATCTGCTGCCCTCGGTGTACCGATTCAAACGCTAATCTCTTCCAGAAACACACCCAGAAATGACGTTTTACCAGCTATCTGGGCATCTCTTACCCAGTCAAGGTGACACATACAGTTAGCCAACACACTGCACGTTCCCAAGTAATTTTAATAAGTTAAAACAAACACAAGCGTCACTGGCTGAGCTCCACATGCTTCATGCAAAGTGCAGAATATGGGTGGCACAAAGAAATTTCAGGTGGTGTGTGTTGGCTCACGTCTGTTGAGCACCTGAGAAGTGGACAACATTCATTGGTGTTCAATAACTGTCAATTCACCTGAACATATGAATAAGCACGTAAAGATAATCAAACCATTCACTGGCTTTCTTTTTCCCCCCCAGAGGAATGTGGGAAATCATTGCAAGCGAAAGGAAAATATAATCTGTTCAATGTCCACATTTGATTCACATACGTGAACCAAGTGACCTCTAAGTGGAGCGACCATATAGTTTATCAGCCGAACCAAGACACTTTGGGGAGCGAAAGAGGAAATGATCAATTACTTTGGGACGACAGGAGTGAACAAGGACTGTCCCGGGCAATTTGGACCTAGGGCTACCCTACCTAAAAGAACAACCATGTGTAAATATCTATGATTCCATGAGTTGTGTGGTCAGATAGATTTTGTCCTACAGAGAACCGATTTAAATTACTCAAAGCTGTAAAAAGGTCACTAGAATTTTGTGCCTGACCCTCAGAAGCCTTTGAATCAATCAAAGCCTTGATATAGTCGTAAGGGCTTCACGACTATATAGGTTTCTAAGATCCTTACTATGTTCCTACTGCCTCTTCAGCCACTATTTAAGGGGCAAAGAAATCTTAGATAAGCTCACATCAAATTGTAGAGACAAGAGAGAAGCAAGCCAAAGTTAACTATCAATCCCAGCGTTCGACAACCATCTGACTGGCCCAAAGCAGAGCACGCCAAGTGAGTATTAGACACAGGAAGTGCCAGAAAGACTAGCGTGATCGGAAAGGTTTCACAGAGGAGGATGCCGTTCTTGAAACATACAAAAGAGAGGAAACTCTGATCCAGATTAAATGCATGCATGAATTCACATGCTCCCCTCCAAGTTCATAGCCATGAGAGATAAAACGAAAAAAAAAAACCAAAAAGGTATAGCTGGGCTACGGAAAAAAAAAAAAGACAAACATTTCTTTTGCTCCAAATTAGAAGAAAAACATGAAGCAGTGATTACGCCTGAAACCATAGGCTGGCTGGGCTCACCTGCTCTTCCTAGGAAAACCAAGCTATAAAACGTAATGCTGAGCCCCAGGGTCAGGGTATGACTTTATGACAGTGGATCTCCACTCATAAAGCAGGGGCTGCCCCCAGCGGACATGTGGCAATGGTTAGAGACATTCTTGCTGTCACAGCTGGAGGGGAGGTAGCTACTGGCATCTGGTGGGTTAGGCCAGGATACTGCCAAACATCCTACAATGTACAGAATAGTCCCCCATGACAAAGAATTATCCAGCCCAAAAGGTCAGCAGTGCTGGAGTTGAGAAGTGATTGGCCTGATAAGTGGAGAGGGGAGGGGCCTCCTTACTGGTGACTGGGTCTGGGATACCCCCAATATCATTGTAGAACAAGAACTCTAAAAATGTCATGACTAGTTCTGACTGGAGACCAAGAAGCACATGAAGACAGCCATAAAACTACTACACGGGGAGGGGCAGCAGCGAGAGAGGGAGAGAAGACAAAGCAAAAACAAACCTCCCCCCCCCGAGGTAAACCTGCAAACCAAAATTTAAAAGCGTAAGACAAATACGGTGTAAGGAAAGACACAGATGACAAAATCAGCAATTAGAACATGAATTCACTCCAGATGAAACTAATTCCATGAGACAGTCTGAAAAAGACTTTAAAATAGACATTATCTGGGCTTCCTGGGTGGCGCAGCGCTTAATAATCCGCCTGCCAATGCAGGGGACACGGGTTCGAGCCCTGGTCCGGGAAGATCCTACATGCCGCAGAGCAACTAAGCCTGTGCACCACAACCGCTGATCCTGTGCTCTAGAGCCGGCATGCCACAACTACTGAAGCCCGCGTGCCACAACTACTGAAGTCCGTGAGCCTACAGCCCGTGCTCTGCAACAAGAGAAACCACCGCAATGAGAAGCCCGTGCACCGCAACGAAGAGTAGCCCCCGCTCGCCGCAACTAGAGAAAGCCCGAGTGTAGCAACAAAGACCCAACGCAGCCAAAACTAAATAAGATAAAATAAACAAATTAAAAAGAAAAAAGGCTTAAAAAAATAGGCATTATCTGGAGCTAAAGCAGTTGATGAGAAAACTCCAAAGAAGACAGGCTTTGTAATTACTATATAGCAGCCACCAATCCTGAAAAGTTAACTAACTTTGCCAAGGTCATTTGGCTGGTATGCGGCAGATCCAGAATTTGGATCCAGGCAGTTTGGCATCAGCCTCCCTGGGTCTCACCCCTGTGCTCTGCCTTCCGTAGAGAGAGCAGCTTATGCCCAAAGAAGAAATGATCTTCTTACAGGAACAGGAAGAGAGTGAAGGGTCATAAGGGAACGAGGAAGGAGGAGTGAAGAAGCAGCAGAGTCCAGCATTAGGAGAACCAAGAAAAGCACGTTTCAGGTGTGAAGGAGCAGTAATCCAGTGAAGGCAGTCGAGACGTCAAGGAGAAGAAAGGTGGGGGGACGAGCAGCCCTGGTTGCGGGCAGGCAGCGCAGAAAGCCTCGGCGAACCTCACGAGAGACACCGCGGGTGAGAGCAGGGTGGGAAAACAGAGGCTGGGGCTACAGAGAGTTTCTATTAGGGAGTTTGCCGGTGAAAGGCAGGAAAGGAGGTGGTGGCCAGAGGGGCCAGCCTGACGGCAGAAGGCACCAGCCAATGAAGGGGAAAGACGGAGGAGGCAGGAGGGAGGGGACAGTGAGAGGAGGGTTAACGGCTCGCCAGTGGGACCTGGGACCGGCATGTGAATTCTGCTACAGACCATTCAGACAGCTGGGAGAGCCCTCTGCGGGTTTCTGTGTCCCCAGAACTGGGACGGCTGCACCTCCTGACTGCCATTCCTCCTGGGTGCCCGTCCCCGTCCTGCCAGCACCAGACCAAGCTCGGGCCTCTCTGGGCCGCCCTCCTTCCCTCATGGGCGTTGCACACGCTGCCCCACGTGGCCCTTGAGCTCACTCTTCTTTGCACAGAGGATGCTGCTCTGCCCCGTGCATGGTGTTCTCTGAGCTCGACAGCTCTGCGTCATCCACCTTTTCGTGGAGTGAACCCTCCACTTCCTCGCTGTCACTGCAGCCCTGCTCTCCTAATGTCCTCAAGGGACTCCATGTCACCCCCTCGCCCTCCCAGGGACGGGGCTGGTCTTCCACAAAACTGTGGCCTCCAGACCGCATTTCTCACCATGGTGCAAATCCCCTTGTCCCTTTGCGGGGCTCACCACCCGTCCTGTCTGGCCTCGTGCACTGTCTTCCTCAGTCCCCTTAGGCACCTTTGATGGAAACTCTCCCTTCCGTTCCAGTCTAGCCACCGTGCCCAGAGACTGGGTTGTCTGTGTGGCACCCAGCCCACAACCTGGCCTCAAATCCCCTTGACTCGATCCGCTGTGTCTACACCCCACCTCACCAGCTCACTGCCCAGGCCTAGTCCCTCATTCCAGGCTCAGCTCCGGAAAACTCAGTGCTGTGGGGTGAGTCTGGGCCCCGGCCATCAGGCCCTGGCTCTTCCTCTCCCCCTCCCACCACCTCTGCTCTTCACTCTCAGCTGACCTTTGCCACCCTCCCCGATCCCGTCACCCCTTCCCAGCTCCACTTTGCTTTGCACTCGCCCAGAGTCCACGGGGTGTGGCTTCAGCCACTCTCTTGCTGATCAGTCCAGCCACCTCCTTCCTCTTTTTTTCCACCTCCAGGGGTTGGAATCTTCTGGAGGAATTCACTCTTTCCTATGGATGACTCCGAACCCAAGTCACTGTCTCCACTGACCTCTGACCAGGGCAACAGGATCTGGGCTCTTCGTTCACAGGGTTAGCGTTACTTCTCTTGCTGCGTGCCCCTCCCACCAGCATCTCAGCCTCTGCCGTCCCCGCCACAGTCTCCTCTCCAAAAGAGGCCCTCAGGGAAGCTTCAGACCCCGACCGAGCACATTCACCCGGAGTGGTAAAGGCTCTGGCTGAGTCACATTTTCCACAGTGCGGGGTCCAGGGATGCAGGGTTATCGTCGTATCCGTCACTGTCCTGCTCTCTACAGCTGTTCTTCCGGACTTCTTATCCCACCAGCCGGACCCCCTCCCTGCCCCCTCCCCCTCGGTGATGACATCATCTTTGCCCCGTTACTGTAACGTGAAAACCAGAATGGGGTCACTCTCCTCTCGGAGAAGAAGTTAAGCTCCAAGCCCATCTCACGTAGATGGGAAGCTCAGCGCCTCTCCCCACGTCTCTGGAGGGATTTGGGGGCTAGATCTTTCATCTCGTTGCTCCTGAGTCTCATTTACTGTGGCTAAATTCCCAATATTGCTGAGTGGCTTTCGAGTTGCTACCTGTCTCTATCCCAGGTTGATCTTGATTCTTCCACAACCAGCTCATCATGCCTAATAGATGTCTGTGGTCTTGGAAAAGGTAAGGAATGGCAGTCGGGTTCCTCGCAGCCCAGCGAGGGAGGCCATTCTGAAGTGGCTCTGACACACCCCTTGGTCCTCACTGCCCCCCACCACTGAGGACCTTCCTCGATGACCTCTCCCCAGACCCCAGCTTCCTCCATCGTGTCCTCTGCCCCAACCTCCTGGACCGCCCCCCAGATCCCTCACCTCTCCTGCCTCTGAGGTCCCGCCACTCCTTTTTTTTCCAGCCAATGCGCCGTCATCCCAGGCAGAAAGGTCTTGTTGCTATGGCAGGAGGGATTGATTGCCCACTCTCTTCCTTGCCAACAGAACCCCACTCTTTGGGATTGAATACTGAGAGTCCAGCCACTTTCCATGCACAGCCATCTAGTGATCATGTGGCCTCTGTCCTCAGCTCCAGCATTGCCCAGGGCCATCTTTCCACAACCAAAGAGGCTCATTAAAAGCCATTAAAAAAATCCCTCCCCAAGAGGTTACCCCTGGCTCTAAGGCTAACTTCCACATTTCTCGTTCCCACGTTGAAATTAGGGCTGTGTGGTGTGATGTGGTGTGAAATTCGGGCCTCAGCCTTCCGTCAGGACCCCACACCCGCACCTCACCGTTTTCTATCTTATCATCCACCCACTTCCCCGGGCTTAGGAGAAGAAGGGCTCTCCCAACCTCCCCTGCCCAGCTAACCTACCAGACCCCTCCTCTCTCTGCACCGAGCTGCAGTTCCCTGTTATTCCCACTCTGTCTCTGGCAGAGCCATTTCCTCCAGGAAGCTGTCCCCATCTGGACTGGGGTCCCCTCCTCTCTTCCCTCACAGCCCCCTGAGTGCCCTGTCCTCCCATTTAGATGGCATTGCTTGTGACTTGGTCTGCTCCTGCCTGAGACTGGGAGCATCTGAGGGCAAGGCGTGTGTCCATCCGATCAAAAAATACACACGGAGTGTCTGCCGCATGCCAGACACTGTTCTAGGCACAGCGTCCCCATGGTGAGCAGAGCGAAGGCCCCGCTGTCATGGAGATTACGTTCTTGTGGGAGAAGACAGACACATAGTAACTGATACGTGGCAGGAGGTCATTAAGTGCTGTGAAGGAAAAAGCAGAACCAGAGGCTAGAGAGAGAAGGAGGGGCGGCCCTTGGAGAGGCAGGGTGAGGGGAAGCATCTCTGAGCATGTGACCTGTGGTCAAGGCTGGAGTGAAGTGAGCTGGCCAAGCAGACACCTGGAGGAGAGCCTCCGGGACAGAGGCAAGAAAAAGTCTAAAAGCCCTGAGGAGGAGTGTGCCCCGAGGCTTAGAGGGTCCAGCAGTGCGGATAAAGCAAAGGAGAGTGAGTGCGATGGGCTGGGTGAGGGAGTCAGGGGCCGTGTCAGAGCAGACATTGGAGGCTGCCTCTGCATCCTTTCACACTTTTAGCAGGATGGCTACTCTCCTGTGCTCCATGAACATTCTTGGAGTGAATGAATGAACGAACGCTTAGAATCATGCTGAGGTTTACTAACATGCTGAGGTGTCCTAAAAATGACCTCTGTCCACTGTGTATCTGCCCATCCCTCTAGGGGTCCTTCCCCAGGGAAACAAAAGGTCCCCACCTGTCAAAGGGCTGCACACTCATAAAGGTTAAATCTGCCTTCCGAGAAGCGTCCACAGTAGGGTAGACTCGTTTCATCAGGATCATTTGTCCTCAGTGGGGCTCCTTTTATGTTAATGAGCAGACTTCCCGTCCTCCCCAGCCCTGGAAAAATATCCCAAGATGACTGCTTGACTGTCCCTTTCTCAGGGTCCTGCCAGGAAGTTGGACGTGCAGCTCACACTGGTGACCAGGGGACATATCCTGCAACCTGAACGCCTCCACTTCCTGGTTCTGGCAAATCGCTTTACTTGTGTGAACAAGAACGTTTCACTGCCTGGTCCATCTCATGACCTGATTTGACCCAACTAGAGGTTCAGAAATTAGTCTCCATACACTGAGAGATTGAGTGTAGCTACACGTAACTCTAAGCCCAAATAACAGTGGCTTAAACAAGATGGGGGTGTTTTTTCCTTTCACATCACAAAAAGTCCTGAGGTCAGTACTCAGAGGCTGGTGCAGCCGACCTTGGCTATCATCAGGGCCCTGGGTTGGGATTCCCACTCACATGCTTGCAACACGACTGCTGGTGCTCCGGCAATCATCTCTGCATTCCCAACTGGAAGAAAGAAAGGGGCAAAGGACAAAAGGGCTTTTCAAAGCCTGGAAAACATATGCAGGAGCTGTGTCACATGACCACTCCAATTTGCAAGGTAGTCAGGGAAATGTTTTTCAGCTGTCCCTGGGAAAATTGGGCCCCTATTGGTAAGACTAGGGGAGAATAAATATCAGACAGACCACAAAGATTATCTGCCAGGATCCACTTCTTGAGCTACCCATCAACCATAAAAACCCTTCTTCACATTCATATTCATGTCCACTAAGGGCAATGCCCTCCTTTCCATCATGTATAGATGTGGTCCCTGTGGCCCAAAATTCTAAGAACTAAAAGTCAGAGTCTGCCCTAGCACAGAAGGTAACTGTCATAAAAGCTCCCATCAAGTACAGAGAATAATGGGAAGCCCACAGCAGTCATTGGTCCATGGCAATTATGGAAAATTCTGGAACAGAACCAGTGAGGTCTCTTGGCCTTGGCCATGGTCTTTTGTCCTTGGTTAACCAGCCTGGCCAGTTGCTTCACCCTCTCCCTCTGGGAGAATCTCCCTTAAACATTTTCCCCATTGTTCTCCCCTCTGGAAGGCTCTTTCTCATCCACCTTCCCCCCCAGCTGCATCTCAGAACAGTGTTTGGGAGGATAACTTTCCATAGAAATTCACAGCCCTTAAATCCCGCCTCTTGTTTGGGTTTGGATGTTCAGGAATAGTGTTAGGGATTTAAGAATCATAGGATGTTGCAGGTCAGGTTGGGCTTCCGATGGCAAATGTCTCTCTCAAAACTTAGTTGACTTTGGTTTTAATTGCTTCCAATCCATTCCATGTGCAAGTAACCACATGGAATCAAAAATCCTATCAAAACATAATTTTTAGGGCTAAAGCTGCTTGCCTTTTTTTTTTTTTTTTTGCGGTACGCGGGCCTCACTGTTGTGGTCTCTCCCGCTGCGGAGCACAGGCCCCGGACGCGCAGGCTCAGCGGCCATGGCTCACGGGCCCAGCCGCTCCGCGGCATGTGGGATCTTCCCGGACCGGGGCACGAACCCGCGTCCCCTGCATCGGCAGGCGGACTCTCAACCACTGTGCCACCAGGGAAGCCCCTAGGTGGCTTTTATATGGATCTCAAGGGAAATTTGAGAATGTTCCTTTTAATGAAAGAACACTGGGTGAGGCCAAAATGAGTCAAGCGCCTAGGAAAGCTCTGTCCATAGCCTGTTTTCCTTCTGTCAGTATCACTTCGCGATGCTTCCAATCATTCAGCTGGCAAACATCTACCGAGTGCCTGCCACCATGCAGGCCATACACCAACCCCCAGGGCCCCAGGGGTGAAGAAGACATTGCCCATGCCTTCATATGATAAGCAGGCTGGACGGGGAGGCAACTGTTCAGTAGAAAGGTGAAAGGCCACATCATAGGGTCACGACAAAGATAGTCACAGCCATTCAGCAGGCCGTGGAGCATACCGCGGCACGTAGAGTGGTGAGCAAAAGTCATCAATAAGAGGAAATGCCCTCATGTCTCACAACCTAGAGGAAACAGGCACCAAAACAAATCATCAAAATGGTTAAGTGAACACATAACGTGTAAAGTGCTGCTGGTAACGCGTTCAGGGCTACCAGACTTGTCACAGGGACCCGGGAAAGATTTCCCTGGGAAAGAGACGATTAAGCGGATACCCGAGGCACCAGAAGGATGTAGGCAGAGACACAGTAGAGGAGCTTCCAGGAAGAGAAGCAACATACGCAAAGTTCTGGAAGGTGGAGAAGAAAGGGCTGGAGAAGAAAGAAAGACCCCGATCACGGAGGGCCTTGTAAGCCCCGTGAAGTCTTCGGGGGCTGCTCTACAAACAACCGTTGAGGGTTTTGAAGCAAGAAACTGACATAGTCCATTTTTAAATATCTATGTATCTGTGTGTGCAGAGAGAGGGAACAATATATCCCTATATAAAATAAAATTCAGAGATCTTAAGCAAGCAGATTATACCAGAATAACCAACGCCCCAAACAAGATGCAGAACATTATAATCACTCTAGCAAGTTCCCCCTTGCCAATTTCCAGTTCATAAGCAGATTTTTGTTTGTTTTTGTTTTTGTTTACTCTGGTGACAGTGTGGAGAATAGTTGTTTGGGGTCTGGGTGTGATAGTACCTAGGCAAGAAAGGATGGAGGCCTATCCTTGGTCATAGTGATGGGGGTGGAGAGAAGAGAAGGGACCCGAAAATATTTAGGAGGTAAAGTCGGCAGAACTTGGAGTGACTGGGAAGGAGGAATAGGGGGAGGAGCAGGTAAGATGACTCGCAGGTTGCTGGTTTGAGCAGCTGGAGGAACACTGAATCAGCCTGGGGGAGAAGAGGGTCCAGAGGCTTTCTAGAAGTGCTGACACACAAGTGGAGCTTTGCAGAATCAGTAAGAGTTAACTAGGTGATCAGGGGTTAGAAGTGCATTTCAGGAAAGGGGCTCATAAAGGAAAAGCTCATCCTGGGAATGAACACAAATTGAGCACCTGGATCTAGCCTCGCCTGAAGCACACACACTGAGACATTTTGGTTCTGTGAAACAATAGATCCTCACTTGGTCTAAGCCAGCTTGAGTTTCTGATGCAACAAAGAGAATTGTGACTTACAGACCACAAGGAGAACATTGAAAGAGATGGGGAAGGAAATGAGAAGGGGCTCTAGGTCTGGGACATCAAGCCCCATCGCAGCTCTGGGACCTCAGACTTAGGAGAGAACTCAAGTAAGGAGCATCACCTGAAAGTCCAGGCATGGCGGCCATCCTGTAGGCCCTACCCCAGCATTGCAGGCTGTGACAGCTCCTGCTGGGCAGGCCCGGACTCGGAGACTCACCCCCTCGGACCACTGCATGAAGACTCCCGGTGGCAACACTCCCCAACACGAATCAGCCCCGGAGACCCCTAAAAACCTACCAAGCAGCATAACTTCTCAATCATCCATTTCCGGGGAAAGGCATCAGCATACCCCAAGCTGAGACAGAGGATAGCGCACTTCCATTACCTAAATCTGGAAGAAATATGTCGCTTCTATGGACAGATGTCAATGTCATGCACTGTGTAATATCTCTCACGAATATGTGGCCTGTGAACCTGGAGGACATTATGTTAAGTGAAAGAAGCTGGTCACGCAAGGGCAGACACTGTATGTTCCACTTACATGAGGTCTTAGAGGACTCAGATTCATAGAGACGGGAAGCAGAATGGGACTGTCAGGGGCTGGGGGAGAGGAAAGGGAAAGGTAGTGTTTAGTGGTGACAGAGTTTCAGTTTGGGGAGTTGGGAAACTTCTGGAGATGGATGGGGGTGATGGTTGCATAGAAATGTCAACGTACTTAATGTCACTGAACTTACATTTAAAAATGGTTAAAAAAAAAAGTAAATTTTATGTTATGTATATTTTACCCCAATAAAAGAATTAAATTTTAAAAATAAAAAGAGAGTACATGGGATGACTCTTGAAGACGTTATGCTAAGCAAATTAAGCCAGTCATAGAGCACAAATACTGCATGATTTTATTTATATGAGATATCTGAAATAGTCAAATCATAGAATCGGAGCATAGGACGGTGGTTGTTAGGGGCTGACGGGGGGAGAGGCGGATGGGAAGTTGCTGATCGATGGGCATTAAGTATCAGGTGTGCAGGATGAATAAGTTCTAGAAATCTGCTGTATAGTAGAGCGCCTGTAGCTCTATTATATACTTAAAATGTTTTGAGGGTAGATCTCGTGTTGTGTTCTCACCATTAGAATTTTTAAAAAGGATACGTGACCTAGAAAGACAGGAGGTTGTGGACAGAACCCTGGATCATGGCAACATGTAAGGGACCAACGGAGGCAAGGAGGTCTTCACAGAAGGCAGAGAAGGAATGGGTGGAGAGACCTAAGATCATTCAGGAGAGAGTGGATCGTTAGAAGCCAAGAAATAAACAAATGTTCGACAGAAGCATCGGCCACGGATGGCAAGGACAGAAGGGGACAGCGGCATAGCAACCACACATTGCAAAGGGGCACACTTGGTCCATTCGTTCCCTCCATGAGATAAACAGGGGTGTGAATGCTGCTGAAGAGGGAACGGGTAAGTTTTCCTGAGGGGCCCCAGGGATCCCCTCCCACTCCCCTTGTCCCTAGTAATCTGCGGGAGTGGAACAAAACAACCCTAACCCAGGTCTTCCCAGCGGCAGGAGAGGCAGCGAGGGCCCTGAAGTAATATGACCACGAGGACAAGGAAGGTGGAGTCACGTGGCCGACGGGAATGATGGCTCTGAGTGGTTGACGTGGCAGATGCTGGGACCTCCGTGAGCTCTCACTCATGGCCAGGACCCCCCCTGGCCACGCCCGACACCAAAGAGTCTGGGCAGGTACCAGTGGAGGCAAACCCAGGACCAGACAGCTCAGCCAGCGACTCCCCCAGAGCCCCGGGCTTTCCCCCCTGAGGCTCCTGGGCACGGAGTCGGGGCTTATGGGCAGGGAGGCAGGGGGAAGCAGGACTCACCTTCCCACAGAGACAGATCCCTACTGTGGAAGGAAGCGGAGAAGCGGGACCTGGCTTAGAAGGAGGGGGGTGGGACTTGGGTTGGTGGTGGAGCATGGGGGACCGTGTGTGTGTGTGTGTGTGTGTGTGTGTGTGTGTGTGTGTGTGTGTGTGTGTGTGTGTGTGTGTGTGTGTGTGTGTGTGTGTAAAGGGAAGCCTGAGAAGGCTCACTGCCTGAAGGAGAACAGTTTATGAGGGGGAGGCTGGAGATAGGAAAGGGTTCCAGGTGGCCGAGCAGGTGTGGGGAGCTGGGACCCAGAGCCAGCTAGAGAGCAGGGCCAGAGGAAGGAGCCTGGGAGAGCCACCTCCAAGCGGGTCTTCATGACCTCACAAAGCCTGAAGCTCTGCCAGTCCTGGCTAGGTCTCCTAGCAACTGGATGTAGCGGCCATGGCCCTCCTGACACCCCAGGGAGTGAAAAAAGTCTTCCAACTTCAGGTGAAGAGAACACGTGACTTTTCAAAGGGAGTGTGTTCAGATGGATCTAAGAGTGAGGTGTGTCCTCCAAGGGACCCCTGGACAGGATCTCCTGTCCCAGCACGCCAGCTCTGAGGCCCGCCCGCCACGGGTGTGTGGCCGGGGGATGCCAGGCCAAAGTCTTCCCAGCCCTTGGAGCTTGGGGCTATTTTCCGGGCCTGATGCAGCAGAGCCCACGCGGAGGGACAGAGGAGGTGGGCATGGAGGCACTGTGCGCCCCCCACACTCCAAGGAGGGCCCGTCACAGGGGTGCCACCTTCACCAGGAGCTCCAGGGCCCTGTGAGCCCTCTGGGATTGTACGCCAACGTGCGGAGGGAGTGTGTGTGTGTGATTGTGTGTGTGGTAGAGGGTGGGGTCTGTGTCTCTAGGGCAAAGAAGGGGGCAGATTTTGATGGTTTCTCAGAACCATTTCTGAGGCTGGAAGGCATGAGCAAGGTGGGCACCTGCGGAGTGCAGAGAATCCAGCCTGCAGGGCCCGGGCCTCTGAGCTGTCCACAGAGGGGTGTCCGGGCTCTGCTGCAGACCTCAGGCAAGAAGACCCCAGGCCAGCTCTGTGCACGGGTCAGCCTCTGACCGGCAGCCTCAAACTGTTGGGGAAGCCCCCGGCCCGGGACCTGTGATTTCACCACCTTCCCTGGATCTTCCAGCCAGCTGTCCCATCAGGTGCCAACCTAGAGATCTAAAAGGGCTGCAGGGGTGGAGAGAGGAGTGACCAGGGGCTGAGACAAGGCTCTGGGCCTTACTCGGGCACCGTCTTCCATCCGTTCCCCTCCCCGCACCCCAGGGGAGCTCCAATGTTTGGTGGTTGCCCGCTTCATGCCACACCTTTTCTTACCCCCTCCTTGAAAGGCACTGGATTCTCCTACATGTGTCGGTGTGATCTCTAAGAACCTTCTGGAAGCGCCAGGCGAACTCTCAAGTAAAATGAATCCTAACCTATAGAGGGGAATAAGAGGTACCCTGACCAGTCTCTATCGCCTAGCTTCACCAAGCAAGACACATTTCTCTGCTAAAGCATTGCATCTCCCAACCTCTTCTTGGCCAGTCATTTACACTTTAGTATGAATTTCATGATCAGATCGCCATCTCTGGAGCAGTTAGTTGGGAGTCGTCTCAGAGGAATGTCAAATTTTGTTTGAGGGAAGGGGAAGCAAAGATCCTAATAATTCAGGACTTGAGGCCTGCTGGAGGTGTAGAAACCTGGAACTGCAGCAGCTAGCATGAGAACACCCAGAGGAAGGAGCAGTGCTAGAAAGGTGAGGGAAACCTGTCCAGAAATGAAAGATGAATTCTGCCCAAGCTTACCCCCATTCTGGGTCACATTTCAGGATGCTGGGGAGCATATGCTGGGCCCCCAGTAGTGTTTTGCCCAGTGACGATGGCATCCTGATTCCTCAGTCTCATCCACCACCCCTCACATATCATGCCCTGCAGAAATCAGAAGGTCGGGAGCACCTACGGAGACTGTTGAACTGGGAAGAGTTTGACGAGCTCAGAGACTCCCGCAGAAGCATCCTGCTGGACACCCTCTACGAAAGTATCATCTTCGCTGCGGACAAAGGCTTCCCCTGGGTAGAGGTGGCCCAGGTGGTCAAGTTCACAGAAGAGCTGCTCAAAGAAACCAAAGGTACGGGGCATCCAGGGCAGGAGTCAGAGAGGCTTGGGGAGGACACACAACCCCAGGAGCTCTCCAAGGAGCCTGGAGCCCCTTCCTTTTTTTCCCTGGCATTTAGCCTCCTCGTATGCTCACAAAGAGGGTCCCCGTCCAGATTTTCTGGAAAGTGGAGCAAACAGAATGTCCTTGCTGAGTCTTATCCCTGATCTCCCTGGTGGAAACTCTTGCACCACGCCAAGCTGTTCACAAAGCAACCAGGGGTGTTTGCTTTTCAGTCAGTCATTTACACTTTAGTATGAACTTCATCATTAGACCCATACCTCTGGGGCAGCTGGTAGAGAGCAGGCTCAGCGGGAAGTTAATTTTTGTTTTAGAAAAGAGAGAAGGAGGGACCATAATTTAGAATTTTTGTTTTGTTTCTGCTTAACATAAATGTGTCGCTATTCTGCTTAAAGCCCTTCATTGACTTTTCACGGTACTCCTGAGAGACTGCAAATTGCTCCCAGCATCAGTTTTTGCTCTGCTGAGTGTCTTGAGGGAATCCTCTACAGGCTGCTGGCAGGGATGGGGGAACAACAGTCAGGTTATGGAGGGAGCGTCTCTCCCACCCCTACCCTGCGCTGGGCTTCAGGAGAAGAGGGTAAGCATCTCTCCCCGTGATCCGTGGCACAAGGGGTTGTGGCCACATCTGTCCACCCCTTAGGCTCTGAGTTGCCGATTCATCCATTTAGCAAATCCATGGCCACCATCGTAGTAATACTCGGCCAAGAATCATCAGTAGGTGCACCAGTGGGTGAACGCTTGATGGGAAATGGGATATTTACATACTTCCCAAGAACCTCACTGATTGCAAAGGGGAAAAGAACGCTTTTACAGTGAGGTAGCCTGGCAGACACCCCCTTAATCAAATGATCCATCCATAAGAGGACACAGAATACGCTGCCGTTTGACGGGATGCAAAAGAATTAGCCAGCCTCCTTCTGTGATGGTTCTAGCAAAGACTCAGAACATGATGTCATAAAAAAAAAACACTCCCAATTAGGGGCACTGCACAAAGTCCCTCTCCTGTAAGCTTCAAAGCATTAAGGTCTTGAGAAGCAAGGAAAGATAGAGGAACTGTTCCAAATTGAAAGACACTGAGGTGACGTGTCCACTAAACACGATAGGTGGTCCCAATTTGGGTCCTTTTGCTGTAAAGAATGTTATTGGGACAGCTGGAGAAACTTGGGTCAGGTCTTGGGATTGGACAGTAGTGACGTGTCGACGGTGCTCTCCGGATTCTGGTGGCTGTGGTTATGAATGTCCTTGTGTGAGGAAATGAACACAAAAGGATCCTGGAGGGTGGGGCATTAGGTGGGTCACTTATTCTTTAAGTAGTTTGGGAAATTCTTCTTTGTACTATTTTTTTCTAGCTTCACTGAGATATAATTGACATACAATACTGTATAAGTTTAAAGTATGCAACATGATTTGATATATGAATATATTGCGAAATAATTACCACAATAAGTTTAACGAGCATCACCTCACCTCGTTACAATTTTGTTTCTTGTGATGAGAACTTTTCAGGCCTACTCTCTTGGCAACTTTCAAATATACAATACGGAATTGTTCATTATAATCACCATGCTGTACATCATATCCCCAGGACGTAATTATCTTATAACTGAAAGTTTGTCCCTTTGGCCACCTTTGCCCATTTTGCCCACATCCCAACCCATGCTTCTGGCAACCACCTATCTCTCCTCTACTTCCATGAGTTCAGTTTTCTTTAGATTCCACATATAAGTTAGATCATACAATAGTTGTCTTTCTCTGACTTTTCTCCCATACCATAATGCCCTCAAAGTTCATCATGTTGTCACAAATGGTAGGATTTCCTTCCTTTATGGCTGAATAATATTCGTGTGTGTGTGTGTGTGTGTGTGTGTGTGTGTACATACATATACATATATATACACACACACACATATATAGTATATATTCACATTTTCTTTATCCATTCGTCTGTCAATGGATCCATGGGTTGTTTCCATACCTTGGCTATTGTGAATAACGCTGCAATGAACGTGGGGTCAGATATCTCTTCAAGAGTGATTTCATTTCCTTTGAATATATACCCAGGAGTGGGTTTGCTGTATCATGTGGTAGTTCTATTTTTAGTTATTTAAGGAACCTCCATACTGTTCTCCATAGTGGCTGTATCAATGTACATTCCCACCAACAGTGCACAAGGCTGCCCTTTTTTTCCACATCCTCTCCGGGGCTTGTTATCTCTTGTTTTTTTGAGGATAACCATTCTAATAGGTATGAAGTGAGATCTCACGGTGGTTTTGATTTGCATTCCCTTACGATTAGTGACGTCGAGCATCTTTTCATGTGCCTGCTGGCCATCTGTATGTCTTCTATGAGAAAAGGCGTATTCAGATACTTTCCCCATTTTTATTATTTTATTTTTAATATTTTATTATTCGGGTGTTTGCTGCTGAGTTGTATGAGTTCTTGACATATATTGGATACTGACCCCTTATGGAACATATGGTTCGCAAATATTTCTTCACATTCTGTAGGATGGCTTTTAATTTTGTTGATCATTTCTTTTGCTGTGCAGAAGTTTTAATTTGATGCAGTCCCACCTGTTGATTTTTGCTTTTGTTGCCTTTACTTCTGGTGTCATACCCCCCAAAAAAGCATTGTTAAGATCAACGTCAAGGAGATTTCACTGTTTTCTTCTAGGAGTTTTATGGTTTCAGGCTGTACTGTTTTTTTAATAGACTTTATTTTTTAGAGCAGTTTTAAGTGCACAGCAAAATAGAGCAGAAGGTATAGAGATCACCCACAGAAACCCTGTCTCCACACACTCACAGACTCCCCCGTTGTCAATATCCCCCTCCACAGAGTGGGTACATCTGTTACAGTCCATGAACCTACACTGATACATGATTATCACTCGAAGTCCATAGTCTACATTAAGGTTCCTGCTTGCTGTTATGCATTCTAAGGGTTTTGACAAATGTATCATGGTGTGTATCCACCATTAAAATATGAAGAACGGGGCTTCCCTGGTGGCGCAGTGGTTGAGAGTCCGCCTGCCAATGCAGGGGACACGGGTTCGTGCCCCGGTCCGGGAAGATCCCACATGCCACGGAGCGGCTGGGCCCGTGAGCCATGGCCGCTGAGCCTGCGCGTCCGGAGCCTGTGCTCTGCAGTGGGAGAGGCCACAACAGTGAGAGGCTCGCAAAAAAAAAAAAAATATATATATATATATATATATATATATATACAGAATGGTTTCACTACCCTAGAAATTCTCTGTGCTCCACCTCTTCATCCTTCCCTCCCCCTCAATGAGCAGAAGGTAGATCTTTCTACTGTCTCTGTAGTATTGCCTTTCCAGGATGTCATAGAGTTGGAATCATACAGTCTGTAGCCTTTTCAGACAGATTTCTTTCACAAGTAATATGCATTTTAGTTTCCTACATGTCTTTACAAGGCTTGAGAGCTGCTTTCTTTTAAGGGCTGAATAATATTCCAATGTCTAGATATAAGGGCTGAATAATATTCCATTGTCTAAATATATCACAGTTTATGTATCCATTCATCTACTGAAGGATACCTTGGTTACTTCCAACTTTTGTCACTTATGAATAAAGCTGCAAGAAATATCTGTAAGTTTTTGCGTGGACATAAGTTCTCAACTCCTTAGGTAGATACCAAGGAGGGTAGCTGCTGGATCATATGGTAAGAGCATGTTTAGTTTTGTAAGAAAGCACCAAACTGCCTTCCAAAGTGGCTGCATCATTTTGCATCCCCACCAGCCATGGATGAGAGTTCCCGTTGCCCCACATCCTTGCCAACATTTGGTGTTGTCAGGGTTCTAGATTGTGGCCATTCCAATAGGCATGTTGTGGTCTGTCATTGTTTTAATTTACATTTCCCTGGTGACATATGATGTGAAGCATCTTTTCATAAGCTTATTTGCCATCTGTATATCTTCTTCTGTGACACGTCTGTTAAGATTTTTACCCTTTTTTTCAGTCAGGTTTTTTTCCTTATTGTCGAATTTTAAGTGTTCTGTGTATACTTTGCCTAAGAGTCCTTGGTTAGATGTGTCTTCTGCAAGTATTTTCTCCCAGTCTGTGGCTTGTCTTCTCATTCTCTTGACACTGTCTTTTGCAGAACGGAACTTCTTGATTTTCATGAAGTCCAGATTATCAATTCTTCTTTCACGTATCATGCTTTGGGTGTTGTATATGAAAAGTCATTGCCAAACCCAAGGTCATCTAGATTTCCTCCTGTTGTCTTCTAGAAGTTTAAGAGTTTTGTGTCTTACATTTAGATCTGTGACCCGTTTTGAGTTAATGATTATGAAGGGTGTACGGTCTGTGTCGATTCTTTTGTTGTTGTTTGTTTACGTGTGGATGTCCACTTGCTCCAGCACCATTTGTTGAAGATTGTCTTTACGCCACTGTACTGCTTTCACTCCTTTGTCAAAGATCAGTCACCTGTATTTGCATGGGTCTATTTCTGGGCTCTATTCTGCTCCGTTGGTCTATTTGTCTATCGTTTTGCCAATATCACACTGCCTTATGTACTTCTGGGGAAACTTTTCTTTATTTTGAACAATTGTTTTAGCATGAAAGTTTTGTAATCTGTAATTTGAGGTCCTCCACTGGCCTTCTGACCAAGATCGTAAACAGCTGCGAAGCAAACAGGACTCACAATGCCTTGTCCCAGATGAACCCAGAGCTCGCCCACCTGTCCTATGAGCAGCACCCGAACGTCCAGTCTCACCACTTTTCACCACGTCTTCATCCACCACCACCTCTTAACCAGTCCACGGCTTTCACATCTTGTATGTCTGCACCCATTCACCAAACTGCACCGTGATTTTTTTCAGACACACATAAAATCCCATCACTCCTCTGCTTCAAGCCACTCAGTGTTCCTACCACACATATTATGTGCACTTGCATCAGCCTTTTTCTTTATTTTTTGAGCTGCCCGGGTGCCCTTCCATGTCTCTCCTCCAGGCCAGCATTCCAACTCAGAGGTCCCAGCCTGTAGGCTTAAGCAAGACATGGCAATGCTCATGGGCTGGTTTCAGAGAAATTTCCCAGAAATCCCTGGGAAATTCATCCACCCGAGACACCCCCTGCCCCCTCAGGGCCTTCTTGGCATCCCTCTGGGTCCCGCTCCCCACTGCTCACAGCAACGCCTGGCTACCAGAGTTCAGCCCTGTTGTTTGAGCTCCTCAGTGGCTCGTGGCCAGAACAAACACTGACTGCAGGAGAAGAATGTCAGCCCCAAGCAGGTGGGAACTCGGACTCTTTCAAGTTTCCATTAGAGCCTTCCACAGGCTGAGCCCTTGAAAAACAGTTGATGATGATGCAAACCCAGCTTCAAACTGAGGAGATTAGATTGCACTGGGCTTTCAGTATTTCTGCCTATCACATACCTTACCAGTACAGTCTATCTGTGTCTGGTAGACCTAAACCTTAGAGTTGCTAGGAGACTCGGTGATTAGAAAATGTAATTCCCTTTACTGCAGAGACACCCCTCAACCAGCCAGCGAGGTTTTCCCAGCCTTTGCTGGCACTCCAAGCGATGGGGAGCTCCCTCCTTCTGAGGCAATTCATTCCTTTCTACAACCACTCTCATCATTAGGAATTCCTCCTTTAGTTACACCCGTCTTCCGCACCTTCTACTCACACGTCCAAAGTCTGTCCTCTAGAAGCAGTGGGCTGGCCCTGCAGATACTGAATGGGCTTCATACAGTCTGACCATTATATCTTCACATGTCGACTGGACATCTCCAAGTGCCTTTTACCATTTTTTTTTAAAGAGAAAAAAAGTTTATTCACAGAGAAACACACTCCATAGACAGAGTGTGGGCCATGTTGGAAGGTGAGAAAAGGCCCAAAGCACATCAGCTTTTGACTGAAGACACTGGGCAACCTCCCTTGCTCAGAATCTTCCACTGGACTATTTCCTGTCTTTATCATTCTTAACACTGCATCATTTCCATAGATCCCTTCACCCCACCTCCCCACCCCGTCCCCCCTCTCTTTCTGCCCTTCCCTGGGCATCCTTGTGTTTGTCAATATCATTCTTTTTTTTTTTTTTTTTTTTTTTATTTATTTTTGGCTGCGTTGGGTCTTCGTTGCTCCGTGCGGACTTTCTCTAGTTGCGGCGAGCGGGGGCTACTCTTCGTTGCGGTGCACGGGCTTCTCATTGCAGTGGCTTCTCTTGTTGCGGAGCATGGGCTCTAGGCACATGGGCTTCAGTAGATGCGGCACGTGGGCTCAGTAGTTGTGGCTCACGGGCTCTAGAGCACAGGCTCAGTAGTTGTGGCACACGAGCTTAGTTGCTCCACGGCATGGGGGATCTTCCCGGGCCAGGGATCGAACCCGTGTCCCCTACATTGGCAGGTGGATTCTCAACCACTGCGCCACCGGGGAAGCCTGTCAATATCATTCTTAAAATATGGCACCTAGATCCAACACAACACCACCTGCGATTTGATCAATGAAGTGACCAGGGATTTTATCATCAGCCTTGTCCTGGCCATTCATATAGCCTATGGGTATATTTTCTTTATCAGCATCAACGTCACAAGCATATTGGACAGGCACTGCACCATCCCTAGCCATTTTCCCAATCCTGTCCTTGCACATGGCAATGTTGAATGCACATGCAAGGCTTTACAATCATCCCCACTGATTCCGTCTTGTCAGTGTTGGCCCATTGTTGGCTTGTGAGATCTAGTTCCCCAACCAGGGATCGAACCCGGGACCTTGGCAGTGAGAACGCAGAAGCTTAACCAGCAGACCACCAGGGAATTCCCCTTCTGGCATCTTTTAACTCCTGATCCTGGGACATCCAGCTTACAAGATTTTCCTCTTACTTTTAAATCAGCTCCAAATGTGTGAAACATGGCTGGTACACACATCAAGTAGGAGGAAGCCTTTGGGTGGGCTCCCAGTGCCTGAAATTGGATTCGGCAAAGATAGCGTCCATCTGGAGGCTCCAAACCTGGAGAGAAGACTCAAATCCTAGGTCAGTCCCTTGCGGGACATGAGGTCCTGGGCAGCCACACCACCTCTGAGCCTCTAATTACACATTGAGAGAAGGAGAAAAACAAGAGCGCCTCCTTCATAGGACTGAGTTCATGACGATGAAGCCCACAGCACAGCGCCTGGTGCCTCGTCAGCGCTCAGTGAGGACTGGCCCTTAGTTTCAGGAGGGACCACAAAGACCCGGAGATGCGACGGGGGTGATGTGATTCCAAGACGGCCTGATCGATCAGGTGTGGCTGTACTTTGTGCAGATCCCGCTTCACATCAGTCTCCAAACGTCCAGGAGTCACCTCAGCCCCTTCTCAAGAGCAGCAGAGATGGTCCCAGGCCCTTTCTCCTCAGATGCGTCGCAGGGAGCAGGGCAGGACAACGGGCAGGGAGCAGGGCGCCTGGAGGTAAAGCAAACTGCAGACTCGTCCCCGAAGTGGGGCTGCAAGAAAAGACGCAGATAAGACGGTCCCGGCTCCACCCCCGGCTAACGGACCCGCTGTGAGTGCCGACTCCAGCTGACTCTGGGCTTGGAGGGTGCAGAGTGTGGGTGCAGCAGGGGAGAGCCACCCGAGAACCCGGCCTCCTGAGCTAGGCCCACGCACCTCAGGCCCCGTCACGTTGTCATCAGGATGACGCCTGCTGCTGTAGAAAGCGGCCACGCTGGCCCGACATCACCCCGCAGAACCACGCCCACACTGCCTCCCAGAAACCCACAACTGGAACACTCACAAGAGCGTGAACAAGCGTATCAGTCCTCAGAGGCAGGGGTGGAATTTCAGCGGGCACCTCCTCTCTCCCCCAGACGCTCCTCCTTACTGTGCAGCAGCTCCAGGCCCAGGCTGGGCCAGGCTAAAGGCCGCATAGCCGAGCAATCAGGCACCAAACTCTGCAGTCAGTAGACCTGGATTCAAGTCTGCCTCCAACACATTACTGTGCAACCTAGAGAGCAGTACTTTACCTCTCTGTGCCTTCCGTTCCTTACCTCTAAAATAGGGCCATGATAGTTCCAACTCATAGGGCGGTTGGAAAAACTAAAGAGGCAGGGCCTGCAGAGTATAATAGAGTGGGAGGCATGTAGGAAATGCTAGGAAAAGGTTAGCTCCCCGTGGAGGTGAGGCAGGCCGCACAACAGAGGCTGGCGGTCTGGGACCAGAGGTTGCT
This sequence comes from Pseudorca crassidens, assembly GCF_039906515.1. Taxonomy (NCBI): domain Eukaryota; kingdom Metazoa; phylum Chordata; class Mammalia; order Artiodactyla; family Delphinidae; genus Pseudorca; species Pseudorca crassidens. Next base: position 107,414,439 of record NC_090302.1, read on the forward strand.
GCACGCTGCCCCGCCCCCCCCCCCCACCCGGGGTCTTGCTGTCTGGGCCATTTCTTGTCTCTCCCTCCCCCTGTAGGCAGGACTGCAGATGGGTTCAAGTCATCAGCCCGCCTAATGGAGGTCCAGACTGGCCCCTAATGCAGCTGCCCCGCCCTCGGGCGCACTGGTGAGGAGGGCCCAGTACCCACCAGCATGAGGAGATGGTGTCTCTTCATTCCCCCTGTTAGGGGACCCTGGCCATCAGGGGCAGGAAAGTCAGATCCCAAATGAGCTCTAGTCCTTCACATCTCGTGTCCCCTTCCCCCAGGCACATCCCACCCATCACAGGTCGTGGGCCGTGGGATGCACACAGCCGGGCGGGGGGGGGGGGGGCGGTCACACTGACCGGCCAGCTCACCTTCCAGCTTCTGTTTCGGCTAAAGTCCACAGTGGGCTGTCCCTCTTCTTGGAAGCTAGCTTCTCCAGGGATGAATTTTTTTTTTTTTTTAGTGGGGGTTAACCTAGGGCTAGTGATGGTTGAGTTCTGTTTGCATACTAGGTAACAAAGTTGGCAGACAGCCCTTAAGGAGGGTCATGTTTGCACAACAATGATTCAGAGCTCTGCCAGGACAGCCGCCAGCTCGGCTTATCTCCCGGCCCAATCGAGTCTCAGAACCGGGAGGGAAAGCGTGGCCCATTATTCAAAAGCATAAGCTGATTCCGTGCTGGCAAATGGCTCACCAGGACGTCCTGGTCTCAGTCCTTTAGTCGGCACCTCCTCTGCCAGCCTCCGGGAAGCCCCGGGCAGATCCCATCCTGCTGCGTCCTTGGGGCCCAGGGTGAAGTCACCAGTCTGGACACAGAGGGACAGAAGGCTGCCAGCCCCATCCCGGTGGGAGGAAATCACAGGAAGCAGCAGCTCTTGCATACCCTGCCTCGGGTCCCGGAGAGGAAAGGAGAGAGATGCTGGGCCATTTGGGGACCTCGGGGAGCTGCAGAGGTTCAGGGTGCCTGGGGAAGCCCCACGATTCTTATCTCCGACGGGCACATTGCAGCAGGGGAAGCGGGTGGAGAGCAGCCTCCCCCTGCCCCAGGCTTCACTCAAGGCTGCAGGCACCCGAGCCAGCGCAGATGCTCGCCCGGGGCCTGTGACCACCTGCCCACCGTCACTTCAGCCACTTTGCAGCTTCTGCTTTGTGTCGTCATCGACATCTGGCAGCCACTGGCTTCTCTCTGGTGTTCGCCCTGGACGTCTGGGCTAGGAAGAACCCCTTTCCTGCTGGCCTGGCCCCCAAATCCTGAGTCTGGGAGGAAGTGGGCCTCAATGACCGGCTGGTGGAGGCACGAGGCGGCCAGGCGAGTGTCCGGTGAAGTGCGTCACGGCACTGGCATCTGCAGTCCTACCCACGGCCACTCCTGATTCTCCCGGAAATGTCATCCAGGCAGCTGTAGGATGGAAGGCAGCCACTCCAGCCGACCCCGACAGCCCAGGGCTGAAGGGAGGCAATGACTCCCCCAAGCTCCCTGCACAACCTCTCCCTGCCAGCGCACTCACGGCCATGCCCGGGGCCACGCCACCAGCCCCCAAGCATCTGCCCACGTTGGCGAGCCTCCAGCCACTCAGGAGCGGCCCCGCAGAGAGCAGGGGCCCTTCTGTCTTCCTGAAAGGCTGCCTGTCCAGCAGCTTTCTCCTGGGCAGCCCTAACCCCACGCCTCTCAGACCAAACCTGGAGGAGAGGACTTTGGAGGCAACTTTGCTGATGGAGAGTGGAAGTTTCCACAGAAGCCGCTGACTGAGATCTTAGAGCACCTCTTGGGGCAAAGGTTCAGCTCTCATTCCAGAGATCCCTCCCTGAGCGTACTCATTTGCTCGGGCTGCCGTAATCAAGTTCTGCAGACTGAGCGCTTTCACCTATAGCAATGTGTTTTCTCATCGTTCTGGAGGTTGGAAGTCCAAGATCAAGGCGTGAGCAAGGCTGCTTTCTTCCAAGGCCTCTCTCCTCGGCCTGTGGCCTCATTCTGTATCTCACATGGCCCTTCTGTGTATCTTGTCCTAATCTCTTCTTATAAACGCATCAGTCTATTGGATTAGGGCCACCCACATGACCTCATTTAACCTTAATGCCCTCTGTAAAGACGCTATCTCCAAGTTCAGTCACATGCTGAGGGGCTGGGGCTTAGGATTTCAACATATGCATTGGGCGGAGGCGAGGGGGCGTGGGGGGCACTGTGTTAACACAGCCCCTGACACCGAGTGGGGTCACAGCCCACCAGGAGAGGATGAGCCCGTCAGTCGGCCAGAAATCAAATCCATGCCGTGGAACCTTCCCCAACGTTCCCCGAGGGGCTATCCCTGCTGCGTAGGGGGGCACAGAGATCCTGGCATTTCCGCATGTAGCCTCTGTAAGCCTCACTGTGACCTTGCATCATGGGCATTATTTTAAAGATGAAGGAACTGAGGCCCAGAGAGTTTAACCAGCTTGCCCCAGGTCAAAGTGGAGTCAGGATTTGAACCCAGGTCTGTCTGACAGCAGAGCACACCCCCTACCCCGCCCTCCCGCCTCCACCCCTGGCCATGGGACCTTCCATCTTGACCTGAGGGATCTGTACACAGGGCACGTAAGAAGCTGAGGAGCCCACAGCCCTGCGGTGAGTGGAATGAGGCTGCTGGCCTGCCGGGGGAGCTGAGCACCTGGAAAGCCAGGTGGCACACCTGGGGACTGGGTTCCTGACTTGGTCACCTGGAGCTACTCCCAGCACGAGCCTGGGATCCTGGCCCCAGCAGGACGGCTCCGATGCGGCGGGTGGCGTAGGCCCAGCCCAGAGTGGGAGCTGTGCCCGTCGGCTAATGTGTTCTTGCATGGATGTGCCCGAGTGTGGGTAGGTGGTACTGGTGCCCTGGGGACCAGAGCTCTGGCCCTTTGGAATGACTCCCTGTTCTCCCTCTAACTTCCCACGTTCTTCCTCGGTCGGCTGGACATGTTGGCCGGTCTCTGAGCTCCCCAGCAGCAGAGGGGACAAGGGACGGGTAAGAAGTTGCCAAATTTTAGTCTCAGTACAGTGCCCTGTCCCTGAGACGGTGGGATTAGGTGGTCATTTTCATCTCGGGGATGATGACGATGAGGAGGAGGATGAAATGCAAAGTCAGAGGCCCCTCACCAAACTTGAGGTGGCTGCAGAGGGCACACACGATGCCCTAGATGTGGCTACAGGGGACTGTCAGCTCAGTGGAAATCACCATGGCTTCTTAGAGTCAAGAGGACCCGAGAGGTCACCTGATCCAAGGCCCCTCCCACCACACACACACACACACACACATTATTCAGGATTTCTCTCCCCAGCTAAATGCCTCCTCACTTCTCCGCTGATAAAGCTCTTGCTTCTAGAAATTTCTTCCTGCTTCTGAACTGATATCTGTCTCTTTGAGCCTTCCACCTGTTGGCTCCCGTTCTGACCTCTGAACCCTCCCAAATCAGCTTAATCCTGCTCCACTCACTCAGCCATTGTCCAGCAAGCATCGCCCGAGCACCGCGCTAGGACGTGGAGAAGAGCGGACATCCACTCAGCAGTCCTGACGTACAAGCCCTCCACGTGGATCATCTCATTTAATGTTCACACCAAGCTCTGTTGGGTGGGTACTACTATCCCCATTTCGTGATGATGCAACTGAGGTTCAGAGAGGTTAGGTAACTTGCAAATCATCACACAGTAAAAAACAAAACCAGCATTAACCCTGAGATCATCTGGCCCCAGAGTTTTGGCAGTCCTTCTTGCCAAAGTTCTTTAGTATTAGCCAACTTCTTGAGGAATGGGGGTGAGGGGTGCATTTGCTAAGCAGACAAGGCAGGGGACCACTACGGACAAAGAGAAGAACTTGGGCAAAAGCCCATGACAGTCTTTAAAATACCCGACCCTGTGTTTGCCCTTTGAGTCCCAGGAAAGTGAACAGGGAGAAAATCTCTAAAAGGACAACAAAGTCTTTCTAAATCTTAATGTGTAGGTAGATTTTTCCTTTAATGTGACTATTGGTTTATGTTTAAAACAAACACAAAAAACCTAGTGAACGGGAAAACAGCAGGGTACTTGCTCAAAAAATTAAACATACACTTATCCTATGATCCAGCAATTCCACTTCTGGGTATATACCCAAAAAAAGTGAAAGTGGGGACTGGAACAGATACTTGTACACCCTTGTTCACGGCAGCATTACTCACAATAGCCAAACAGTAGAAGAAACCCATCAACAGATGAACGGATAACCAAAATATGGTCTGTACATACAATGGAATATTATTCAACTTTCAAAAGGAAGGAAATTTTGACACATGCTACAACATGGATGAACCTTGAGGACGTTCTGCTAAAGGAAAGAAACCAGTCACAAAAAGATAAATACTGCACGATTCCATTTCTATGAGGTACCTAGAGTGATCAGATTTGTACAGACGAAGTAGAATTAGAGTTGCCAGGGGCTGGGAGGAGAAGGTAAATGGGGACTTAGTGTTTAACGGGGAGAGAGTGTCAGTTTTGCAAGATGAAAAAAGTCCTGGAGATGGATGGTGATGATGGCTACACAACAGTGCAAATGGACTTAATGCCACTGAACTGTGCGCTTAAAAATGGTTAAAATGGTAAATTTTATGTCGTGTATATTTTACCACAATAAAAATAAAATTAAAATGCCCTAGTGGAAGTACTGTACTTCTGTATATGTCATATCTTCTGTTCACTCCTCAAAAATACTTCAGGAGCTGAGGTGTGCTCGCCTTGGAGCTGGGGAATCTGGGTTGGAGTCCTGATTTCGCATAGGTCCACTAAACGTCAGTTTCCTCATCTGTTAAATGACAGCAATCACCTCTATTATGAGTTGATTATGACCAATTAAATAAATTGATGGATAATTAAATGCTTTAAAACTCTGAAGTAGCATGCCAGGGTAGGCTGGTTGTATTATTATTTACTGAGAGCGGAACACTGGGCAACAGCTACACGTCCAGAGTTTTTTTGGAAAGATCCTCTGGAATTGGGAAATCTGGTCCATTCGAGCAGGTTCCTGCCACTGAGGAGCTCACAGTAGCAGGGAGAGAGAGAAGAGAATGCTCCAGAGTTGTTGGGGAGAGCTATGAACTATTGGGTTATTCAGTAAATGGTCTCGCCAGGAGAGTTGCCCCTTCCTCTACCCTCTGAACCCCCTAACTGGGGACAGCCAACTCCCAGCCATCCTTTGACCTCAGCAGCCGGTGTGGCCAGGAGAAAAAGCACGTCAGCATCCATGACCCACCCCCAGCAAGGTAGAGAGAGCTTCCAGGTGAGGACCCAGGAGGGAGAGGATTGAATGCTCCTCTAGGAATGCATTGCCCGAGGAGCATGCGGGATCCTCTGGAAAGCCAGATTTATCCCAGAATAGCTCACAGTCCCCGGGGAGCTGGAGGCCACGCCTAGAATCTTCACGATGATGATGCTGACAACCACGTGATGTACTGAGTGCCCCCGTGTACCTGGCGCTTCGGAAAGTTCCATCGCATATGCCCACATCTAACCCCACGAGGTAGACTTTTTTGTTGTTTTTGGTTTTGTTTTTGTTTTCGGTACGCGGGCCTCTCACTGCTGTGGCCTCTCCCGTTGCGGAGCACAGGCTCCGGACGCGCAGGCTCAGCGGCCATGGCTCACGGGCCCAGCCGCTCCGCGGCATGTGGGATCCTCTCTGACCGGGGCACGAACCCGCGTCCCCTGCATCGGCAGGCGGACTCTCAACCGCTGCGCCACCAGGGAAGCCCGAGGTAGACGTTTTTATTGCCTCCATTTTACAGATGAGAACACTGATGTCCAGAGAGGCAAAATAACTCGCACAAGTGGTTAAGAAGCAGAAGCAGGCTGTGAGGCCACAGCTGTCTGAATCCCCAGTCTGTGCTTCTTAAAACCACACCAGGCTCTAAGGAACGGCCCCAGCGTCAAGGCCATCTTCAGGCCAGGGGTGCCCTGGGCTCACTGGGGGCCTCCTCGTGACTGTGAATGGTGCCTGAAAACAGAGCACGTGGCTGGCAAGGTGCAGTACGACCAGATCCTTGGTACGGTGGTCAGAGTGCTGACTGGTCAGCGGCCCTCAACATCCAGGCGAGACCCTCCACCAGCAAAAAGATTACAACTCGCTGAAGGTTCAGATGATGGTTAGCATTTTTTAGAAATAAAATATTTGTTCATTAAGGTATGCACATTGTTTTTTAGACATAGGGCTATTGCACACGTAAGAGGCTACACTATAGTGTAAATGTAACTTGCATACGCACTGGGAAACTCGCTTTATTGCAATATTCGCTCCATTGCAGCGGTCTGCCACTGAACCCGAAATATCTCCAAGGTCTGCCTGTATTTGCCTCAACTAAATCTAAGAAACATCGCATAGGCTCAACCCTTTTTGGCCGTTTGCTGAGCCTATTAGCATATTTTGCTGAGCTCATTAGCATATTCAGGACATCTGTTTAATTTCCCTGGATCCAGCGTGTGTTCAAGGCCATGCATTTTTATGTAACACCTGTTGCAAAACAACCTTTGGAAAACCGGCCCTTCCGGTGTCCATCTCCAGGGTCTACAAAGCAAGCCCAAGCCTCTTAGGTCTGGTTGCTGAGGGGCCTTGCCCGGTCAGGCTGAGGCTGGAATTCTGGCTCTGCCACTCAGCAGCTGTGCGCCCTGAAGCCAATCCCTTGACCTCTTGGAGCCTCAGTTTCTCTCACAGGTAAAGTGGGGATGGTGGCTACATCTGCTCACCTTGCTGAGAGGCGCTGGGCGGAGCCTGAGATGACCCAGGGCGTGCGGGCCACAGAGCAAGCCCCCTGAACAAGAGTCCTCTCCCCGCCAAGGAAAACACATCCCTTCTGAGCTGGCAACGGCGCCGCGGGGCGGATGAGTTTGGCAGAACCTTTTCAAGAGCAGAAAGGGGGTGGGGAGCAGCATTCCGGACGCCGGATGGGGGTGAAGTGGAGGGTGAAGTGGCGGACTTTCCTTTCCCACCATCCCAGGCTGCCCTGATAGGTGCTCGGGTATTGGGAAGGGTAAGCCGGGCCAGGCTGCAGCCTGACTGGGTTCCTCCCCTCACAACCAAGGCAGGGGCAAACAAACTGGTTTGTCATGGGGCACCAGTGGCAGCTGGATCCTCCCCTTCACCCACCCGAAGGAACAGCCCCTCTTCTCCTTTCCCAAGCCCCCAGGATGCACCCCTGTGCTCGCCCTCGCCCAGACCCAGACCCAGCCCGTGAGGGATGGGCGGGAGGGAGCCCAGAGCGCCCCATCCAGGCCCAGTGCCTTTTTGCCCTGATTCTGGAGCAACTGGGCTATTCCACCCACGCTCTGGCCCCGCGCTCCCCTCCGCCCCTCCCCTGTACTCGGTGCAGGTACTGGCCTCCAGGCCCTTGCGGACCCGTCTTCAGGAAGTTCCTAGCAGCCAATGCAAATGAAGGCCACTCCCTGTAATTGAAGAGCAACTTGCAAGGACAGATCTGTCGTCCCGAAGCCAGAGGCTTCTCCCTGAGACTTAATCCTTGGCTCTCTGAGTCATCAGGGGCTTCTCAACCCATGACAAATGGAGGGTGGTCTGGGGGCCAAGTGTCAGCTTGGGACACTGAGCCAGCTTGGGACAATTTTTGCTGAAAACCAGAACTGGTCCAAAGAATGTCTTGGGGCTGAAAGTTAGAAGTCAGCCCAGGGGTCCTTCCCTGTTGACCCGGGACAAGGCCACACCTGTGTTCTATGGCTGAGGCCACGGCCAAGCCCGTAGGAGGGCATCTGCCAGGATGACAGGCAGCTGGGATACCTGCGGGTGTCAGCGCGACGGGGCTCGCGCACTTGATTCAAACCTGGGCTCCATGCGTGGCTGCCAGGGCCGAGTGCAGAAGACCAGGGCTGGCCTAGCCGAACGAGGCAGCCGGGGCTGCCCATATCTGGAGGGTGCAGGTGACCCCAGCCCCACGTGCTGCCTGGCCAGGTGGGAGGAGGAGTAGGGTGCCTTCCTGCAAATCCAGTTCCTCAGAGCCCAGAGAAGTTTCCATGATTCACCTCACCAAGTTCACACAAAGATGCCTCCATACAGGCCTCAAGTCCAGCTTTGATTATCAGAGACCGATGACCCCACACTGCTGCCTGCCCTCTGGGACACCTTCACTGGCTGTCCCCGCCGTCCTCCACGTACTATCCTACGGAAATACCTGCCTGACATCCCGCTTCTCAGCTTAATGCCTCTGAGTGGTCCGCAGCTCTGAGCCGAGATTCTTCACTTTTCCTTTAGGAATTTGATGATTCTCTCTAACGTGCACTCTCCCCAGAAAAAATGTGCATGCAAAATTCGAGGTGCAATTCCGGGGTCCCGGTCAGTCCTGGAGCCCTTCCTCGGATGTCCTTGCGTTTCATGAATTCCGGTTCAAGAGCCCAGCTTCTGTGACGAAGTCCAGCACTCTCATGTGACCTACACAGCTTGTTACCCTCTGCAGACTGAAGACCTCAGGCCGTCTGTCCCCCAGCCCAGTCCCCCAGGCTTCAGCCTTGCCTCCCAGAAACTCTGAACCAGGTGTGGATCCCTGCACCTGCCCCTCTGCTTCTACGAGTTCCACTTTTTTAGATTCCGTATACAAGGAGAATCACACAGTATTTATCTTTCTGTGTCTTGCTTATTTCAATCAGCATAATCTCCTTCAGGTCCATCCATGTTGTTGCCAATGACAGGATTTCCTTCTTTTTTAAGGCTGAGTAGTATTCCATTGTGTGTGTGTGTGTGTGTGTGTGTGTGTGTGTGTGTGTGTGTGTGTCACAACTTCTTTAACCATCATTCGTCTACAGACATGGCAGACACTTAGGCTGTTTCCATATCTCGGCTCTTGTAAATAATGCCATGAACATGGGGGTGCAGATATCTCTTCAAGACCCTGATTTCATTTCTTTGGGTATATACTTAGAAGTGGGATTGCTGGATCCTTCTGAGAAGCCATTTTAGATGTTTTTCCCTAACTGCCCACTGCTATCGAATTTTAATATCCTAGGTATTCTGTACGTCTGATTATATACTATATGTATATCTGCTTTATACACATAAAGTTTACCTTTTGTATTCGATGCAAGGTTAAAGATGACTAAATAACGTTTGAAAGTTAGATTAAAAACTGAAAAGCTGTCAACGTTGAACTTAACTATACTTTCTGAGTAAATTTTAATGTGACTTATTTATGTGCGTAAATTATGTAGACAAAGAAGAATTTATACAAATATATAATGATGAGAGCAATGCAAGCAAATCTTAAAATGTCATTCAAAACTGTTATTTTTCTGGCAAAACAATGGACAAAATTAATTTCTTAAAAACTATTTTCAGTAAATTTAACTTTCAACTTTTGCTTAATACAGGAAGGTAACCAGCTGATAAGGCTGTGGTGTGGGGTGGAGTGGTCTGGGAGGTCCCTGTGAGAAACAGCGGGACCCACCGGATGCTCTCTAGCCTGCCAACCTTCCAACCCCCAGTCTTTCATTTCCTCAAATGGGCCACGCTTTATCCAACCACAGGGCCTTTGCACAGGCTGTTTCCCCTCCCTGCTTTCATTCTTTTCCACCTCTCTTTGCCCAGTAACTCCTCTGACACTCCTCATCTCAGCTCCTTCACCACTTCCTCAGGGAACTGCTCCCCGATTTCCCTGAGAAAGTCACTTCTTTCTACTGTGCACCTGCCCAGCCCTATGTAGCCCTGAGCAGGGTTATACTATCTGTGTGTTTCCCCCCAGCCTTTCACCACCTTCCTGGACCATAAATGGGTTCTTGACACATGGAAAGAAGGCCCCTAACGAATATTTGTTGAAGGGATAAATGAACAGCTCCTTCACCACACTTCACATGTCAGAATGTGTTCATTTACTCACTGGATACCTATCGGCCCCTACTGAGCACAGAGCTCTGAGTTGGGGGCTGAGAACAAAGAGGGGATGTCCTCTGTTCAACAGTCTCCTCTTCCACAGACTGGAAGGTCTCTGAGGACAGGGGTCACAACAGAGGTAAATGTCCCACGCTTATCATATACTCTTGGTGTCCCCCGCCCCCACTCCCCAAGGGTCCCCAGGAAGAGCCTGGGAGTCAGGCAGGCCTCTATCCCCCTCCACATCTGGCCATCAGTCCCGCCACTCAAATCTGCCCCTTCTGCCCACGCCTGCTGACCTGGCACTCCAGTCCGGACTGGGCCGCAGTCTGCCCACAGGCCACCATGTAACCAGAGTCTCCCTGGGCAAGCCCTGCACTGCCTGGAGTACAAAGCCCTGGCTTCTGAACACAGCACTCAAGGCCCTCCCGTGTGCTTTCCACCCCCCTCTCCACTCAACGCTTGCCGTTTTCTGCCTCTACCTTCAGGTGCCAACAACAACACACTCGGTCTTGTTCCCCACCCGTGCCACGTGGCTGCTTGCCCCTCTGATCTCGCTTACGCTGTACCCAGGCCATGCCTCCCCCACCACCTTTGCCGGCTCAGTCCTGCTCAGCTTCTGAGATGTCACTCATGCATCGTCTTCTCCAGGGGAACCCCATCCTTAGCTGAGCATCCCTCATCACCCAATTCTCTTCCTCTTTAAACGTGTATTAGCATTTGCTCGTGTATCTCTCCTGTGAGAACTTTGAGGGCGAGAGTTGCATCTGATAAGACACATGATAATATTGCGAGAACCTAGCATAGTGCCTGGTAATTAATAGGCCCCCAGTAAGAGTTTGACAAATTAATTGTTGATGGATGGAGAGATGATGAATGGACGATGAGTGACTGGATGGTTGGATGGATGGAGAGATGGATGAATGGAGAGATGGATGGGTAGATGGATAATGGATGGGTGGGTGGATAGATGAATGGGTGGATGATGGATGGATGGATGATTGGGTGGAGAAACGGATGAATGGATGATGAGTGACTGGATGGGTGGATGGAGAGATGGATGGATGAATGAAAAGACCAATGGAGAGATGAAAATATAGAATGAAAGAAGTGGCCAGGAGAGACTTTCCTCACAGCACAGAAACAAATGCCTCTTTTCCTACAGCATTCATTGATTACTACCCTGTAGTGGGTTCTGTGCGAGGCACTTGGACATGTCATCCCATTTGGTCCCCCTAACAGTCCTATGAAGTAAACGTGACAATCCCCCATTTTACACGCGAGGGAATGGAGGTGCAAGAGTCACAGCTGGGAAGGGACGGAGCTGCGTCAGCCATCCAGGCCCAGGGCCCTCCCTCCACCCCCCCCCCCCCCGAGACAGAGCGCTGTCTCAGGCCTCGGAGTCTGCTGATTTGCCTTGAAAGGAAGGGAAAGCACAGCTCGCTAACCTTTAATTCTGCACAGTGGCGGGGCCTCCCTCCCTCCATCCCCCAGGGGACTGAAGCCTAAATCCCAGTGACACTCCCCAGCACTCGCTAACGAGGCTCAAGGTGGAGCAGTGCTCCTTGTACTAATACTTCTCCAAGACCCTGATACCTCTACCTTCTCAGGACTCAGGGGGGAGTTAAGGTAAATAGGTCCACGCAGAGCCGAGAGTGGGGGGCCAAAGTGAACACAGAATCAGCGGCAGGTGAGGAGGGTTTGAGAAACAAACGGTGCGGGCCAGGCTGAGATAGCCCCTCCTGAAGGCGCATGGGGCACCCTGGCTGGGGCGGGGAGACTCCACCAGGGCCCCGTGGGGGGCACCCCCAGGGGGAGCGAGGACGGGTATCTACGGGCAGGCTGGCCTCCACCCCAGCAGGAAAGCCAGGCTCCCCGCCTGCAACGCCTGGTCTCTGTCTTCAGTAGACGGAGTTGTGGAATCCCCCAAAGCCTGTGCCCAAGCTCCTGATCTGAAGAGCTGACCCTGAGTCAGGGGGTGGGTGAGACTTGGCAGAGTTCACAGTGCGCCTCGGGGACGGCATCTGTGTGAGGACTCAGGTCTCCTCGCACTGGGGCCAGGGTCATTCTCTGTCCCTTGTTCTGCCCTCTCCCTGCCCGGGGTCCGTTCACAGGACACGTACCTCGTTTAGCCGTGACCCTTTAATGAACCATCCCTGTCTTAAGACGCAATCATACGCTGGAGAGAGTCCTGCCCCAGCCCCAACCACACCCCTACCCCAGGCTTCTGACAGGCTTGTGAACAAGAGGCGTGAAAGGGAGGACATGGGAGAAGGCGGTTTACCCTCCAAGGGGCGTCGCCCGGTGCTACCCTCAGAGATGATTGATCTCTGCGCGGTCTAAACTACACTTGCCGAACTCTGTGACCCAAGTCGCCAATATAATGTCTCTCCAATCATCTCATGCTCCACTCGATTCAGAATCCTTTTTTATACCCTCATCTCCTTCCCAAAGGGTTTGAAGTGGAAACAACATAAAGCACAGCTGAAATAAGTCTTTAAAACAAGAGTTACGTGTCAAAATAGAGATAAGGCGTGAGATAACCATATCAGAACAAATGGGATAAAGGTAAGCTACTGCGTAAAATTGCCTCGAGCATCCCAGAGGCCAAGGTAAAAGGGGAAACATAATGCACTCCACGGCTTTCAAGACCTAATAGATGGTGACATAGAATAGCTGGTAGGACGTGGACTCTGGGGTCCAAGTCTATCAATCAGCCATCAATGCAGCTTCAGCCCCATTCACACTCGATGCACGGCCCCTCTGTGCCCACAGGCTGCTCCACCACTGAGGCTGTGACGATCCTGGGGAAGAAGCTCAGAGATTACCGGGGGCAGTTGAACACCACCCACCTGCTGGCCCAGTGCGACTACTTCCACAACACGTTCATCCGCCACTACAAACTCTACCAGTACGTCCTGGGCCAGGACCAGGACGTCAAGCTGACCGTCACTCACCTGGAGGTGTATGTACCGCCTCAGCCCCTCCCGCTGGCTGCGGGCAAGGACCAGGCCGTCTGGAAGCACGAACAGCGGGTGGTGGAGCTCAGCGCGGCCGAGGTGCAGAAGAGGGCCTACATGCTGCAGCTGAAGGAGGCCCTGCAACTAGAGCAGCAGCACCTGTTGCAGGAGCTGCTCCCGGAGCTGCCCAGGTGGCAGCACCATGTCCTGAAGAGAGAGGTGAGGTGGGGTCCTTGGGGCGGGAGGAGGCTCGCCTGCCCCCCACCAACGTCCTTTCCCACAAAGAGGACGTCCGGGCTGGACCCTGAGGCCCGCAAGAGGTCCACACACCAGGAGGGGGCAGAAGGGGACAGGCTTTGCGTGCACGTTTCATGAAACATCCCTGAGATGTATAATTCGTGGCCCCATTTTAGTGATGAGACAACTGAGGCTCGGAGACTTTAGTCGCCTGGCCCAAGGTCCCCAAGCTAGCCTGTGGTAGAGTTTACATTTGGACTGAGGTCTGGCGGGCCCCAAAGTCCAAGTCCTTTCCACTGCAGATTCTGCCCAAAGAGCCCCCAGGCTGCGAACCACCATAGATTTCCTCAGTGCCCTTCGTCTGCTGCAGAGCCAGCGTCCGTGGAGGATGCCCGGGCGGGGCGGGGAGTGGGGAAAAGAAGGAAGGGCCGTAGGGGACAGACAGCTCAGGGCAGTGATGTGATGGGGTGGGGGAGGGGCGGAGCCAGCGGCCCAGGGGCGTGTGTGGAGCTAGGAAACTGGCTGCCCTCTTGGCAGGTCTTAAGGACTCCTGGGGCTCCAGGAGCCAGAGTCCCTGATGCCCAGCTCTTCAATAAATGGCTACTAGCTTGGTCCCAGGGCAGCCAACTCCTTGAGGGCCTGGCCGAGTCTAAATTCATTTTTTAACTATATGTAGGCACTGATAGCATCACTGTGGCTTGTTTTTGAACACAGGGACAAGTATGTGCGTGTGTGTATGTATGTGTGCGTGTGTCAGGGAGGTTTGAGCTGGGTGGGAATGGGGAGTCTCAGCGACTCTGTGTTCCAAAAGCGTCCTGGTTCTGAACTGTCAGCCAAGGAGTGGGTGGCTTTGGGACGCATTCCTTTAAATATGCATAAAACATTGGGGAAATCTCTAAACAACAATGAATACAATGGAACGAATGATACCCTTCTAAGTTTAAGTCTTCCCGGTAAATAGCGCATCGGCTGCCCTTCATGCATTGAGCGGGGACCCAACAGAACACAAGCAGCGGCTTGTCTCCACCTCCTTCAAGGGACCTTCCAAGATACGTGGGCAAGGCCACGGGTGGAAGGGGCCGCCTCCCCTCCTGCTGCCCCCAGCTCCCCTGCAGGCCTCCATTACCAGGCCTGCTGGTCCCTGCCAGGTGGAGCTTGTAGGCTAGAGTCCCCTCCACTCTTGAGTGGCCCTGAGCTGGGGACACTCAACACCGCAGGATAAACATAGTGCGTCTTCTCGGAGCCCAATCCTCCCCGACGCCCTAGGGGAAGAACGCTATTTTTCTAGGGCAAATGTGAGATTTTGCATGGGATTCTAAGTTAAAATATGAGATCTCAAAACAATGACTTATAGGTAACCAGATACTCAAGGTATGTCCCCTGACACTCCCAGGACAAGCATGACCTCTCCGCTACTGATGGGTTGCTTGGGCAGGGAACTTGGAGAAACACAGTTACACGGTCCCTGTCGCCAGGATTTTATGATGCCATGATCCTGATTGCGATGACAGACAGGGTCTCCTGTTTAAGCTGGCGCGTGGTGGCTGAGTTTTCATTCTTCCCCAGTCTGGCTAGTTGGGGGACACACCCACTCTCTGAGCGATTTCCCCTGACCCCTCCGATGAAGCCTGCAACTGGAGCTTTGAGATGTGAGAATGAGATGAGGGCAGAAGAGGAAGGAAGGGGGCTGGCATCTAAATGGAGCTTAACCAGGGACTTCCCTGGTGGTCCAGTAGTTACGACTCTGAGCTTCCACCACAGAGGGTGCCGTTTGGATCCCCAGTCGGGAACCTAAGATCCCACATACCATGCTGCGGGGCCCAGAGAAAATAAAATCTGGAACTTAATCAGAAAGTAGGGGATATGGGGCTGGCCTCCGAGCCCAGAGCAGTGTGAACAATAAATGACACACTCAAATGGGGTGATTGCCACAGTACGCCTGAAGGAAGGAGAGAGGAAGCAAAAAGAGAGCTGTAGGAGAGGGCCACAGGGAGGGAAGTGCAGCTGCAGGTAGAGGACCATGGCCATGTCCAACCCCAGCTGGCCGGCAGGAAGGTGAGAGACTTCCTCGTCTCCCCACCCTCAGATCTCCTGCCAGGGTCTCCCATTGGCTGAACTCAGCCAGCAGCCACAGGTCAAGGGAGCTGGGTGATGCAGACCTTAAAAGTCAGCCTCCCAGGGCACAGAGTGAGGTGGAGACAGATGGAGAGTAGGTCTGGGGGGGAATGGAAGATGCCAGCACACTGAGAAAGGAGGCGGCTGTGTTGAGAAGTTGCAACTGCGGTGGGACTGTGTCTGCAGACGGCCTGAGCTTTCCCCAGGCCCTGCTCACCAGCCACATTCCGTTTCTTTCAGGAGCTAGAAAATCTCATCAACGAGGCCATTCACATCCAGATTGAATGCCTGAAGGAGCTGCTGCAGTGTGAGATACAGACAACCTTTGATATTTTGGACCTGAAACTGCAGAAGAAGACTCTAAACCTCAACGCTCCCACCCCTTCCCCGCTCCCCGTCACGGGCCAGTCAGGCCAAGATAAAGCTCTTAATTTGTACAAAGCAAACAAAGGGAGGAAAGCAAAGAAGATGTAGAAGGCCCCGGCGACCACGGTCTGAAGACTGATTGAGGAAGAGCCACTGATGATAGAAAAGGATTATGTGGTGTGCTCAGCGCCCCAAAGATCAGAGGTTTCTAGCAATTCAAAGAAATAAAACAACGCTCATCATATTTTCTCTATCTTCTTGCTGGAAACCATCTTATACCCCGTGAAAGTCCAACCCAAATGGATTTTCCTTGCGTGGAGGAGAGGGCTGTCCTGTAAGCCCAGGCAAACATCATTGAGTAAGCCTGAGCTCAGACACGGACGACAGAACAGCCCCCAGAGGGTTTCAGCAGGTGAGAGGGAGGGCAACACCGGATGCCAGGGAGGACCTGCAGCCAGCACAGTGGGTGGAAACAGGTGCTGGGACTCCTTCCTCCCTGAGGTTTGTACAAGGCGATCTGTCGCGTGCAGCCTGCCTGCCGGGTCTCCTGCTGGGGGACGCAGAGCCCACGCCCCTGCGATACTCTTCCTTCTGTGTGAATCCACGTCGTTTAGCCGGAAGCAGAGGAACAGGTGTCATCCTAGATGTCAGAGACCTGGCGTTGAACCCAGCTCTGCCGCTGGTCGGCTGCGTGACCTTGCTCGTGTCCCTTCATCTCTGAGCCCAGGTCTCTCTCCTGTCAAGTGGGAGGCCTGCTGGCTAGTGTGGAAGGCCCCTCTCCCACGTTAACATTCTAAGGGAGAGACGAAGCACGGCCGGCTCTTCTCGGTTTTCAAGGGGTTCAAGGTTCGAGGGGGCTGAGTACCTCCTCAAAGCTGTAGAGTGAGGCAGTGAAAGCATCAGGACTGGAGCTCAGGCCGTGGGACCCTTATCTGTGCTTCTTCCCCTGCAGCCCTGGCCTCGTGCAAAGAGCTTCACAAACCCTGTGGTTGTTGGCTTGGTAATGCAGCTATATAGCTGACAGGTGACTGTGGCCCCTGAGATCAGGGCAGAAAGGATGGGACCCCTCGCTGCCTCTTGCCGGGCCAGAGACCCACTCTGTCTCCTCGGCCGTCTGCTGCGTGGTCCTTGCTCACGCCGGGCCAGGCCACTGTGCAGGACTCCCATCCCTCACACCCAGCTCTCCAGGGCCACCGCTGCTCCCTGGGTCTTGCCCCTAAGGTGTGCCTGGGTTTACACGTTTGCAGGCAGAGTTGGTCTGCTTTTGGAGGCCAGGCTGGATTTAGGTCGAGGGAGCCCTGGAGCGGGCACGTCAGCAGCCCTGGAGCCTCCGAAAGAAGTCCGGGAGACAGGGGACCCCCGGCTAGGAAGGGGACCCCTCTGAGAGAGCTAATCCCGACTCTTCTGCCCACCTTACCTTGCTGCTGCAGAGAGAGTGCTCCGTACCTGAGAAGTGTGCTAGGCTTCCCCATACCTCTTTGGACAGAGGAAGGAGGATCCAGGTTTTCCTTAAATGTTTTCATTCATTCGTTCATCCATGGATTCATCCTTCACTCCACAAGCATTTTTCAACATTCATGTCTACCGTGTGGCTGAAACCACTGCGGTCCAGGCCTGACCAGGACCCCAGCCTGTGTGGGTGGGGTGTGTGTGTGTGTGTGTGTGTGTGTGTGTGTGTGTGTGTGTGTGTGTGTTTGGAGGAGGTGGAGGGGGAAAGTGGGTACCCCTCCAGCTCAGGCCATATGCTGGAGGACCCCCATCTAGAGCAAGAGAGACTTGGGCGCCCTGGCCAGCCTGGGAACCAGCTGGGCTGGGAACACTGCTCTAGTGCCCAGAAGCCACTGGAAGTCCTGGCTGACGCTGGGCTGGGTCACTGACATGTAAAGGGGTCCACAGCTCCCTCCTGCCCTGTCTTTCTGCCAGGTTGTGGGAGCCTCAACCATGCTGTCCACAGCCTCGTCCACATCCGTGTCCCAGCCTTGCCCTGCCGGTGCCCAGAGAGAACCCTGAGGCTCTGGGCGCTTTCAGACTCAGTTCACTAGGAGAGTGAGCTGTGTGGGCAGCGGACTAGGGGCGCTGTCCTCCCCACTGGACCCGGACCTTCCCCGGGAGGACTCCTGCCGTGGGAGCCCCAGGTCGCTACCCCATGGTGGACCACTGGCCTGGCCGGGACCCTCCTCCTAGGACCAGCCAAGCTGCCAGTGGTGGGGTGGGCGCTGTGGGGGCTGAGAGGAGGAAGGGGGCTCCTGCAGCCTCGTGTCCACGCTGCTTGCACCCCGGACCCTGCCTTCACCCTCAGGGGCAGCGCTGCCCCTCCCCCTGGGAGGGTTGGGTGGGGTCAGAGTGAGGGTTTCAGCCACATAGTACGTGCAGAGGTTACAAAGTGTTTGGGGGAGGAAAGAAAGAAAGAAAGAGAGAGAGAGAAAGAGAGAAAGAGAGAGAGAAAGAGAGAAAGAAAGAGAAAGAAAGAAAGAAAGAAAGAAAGAAAGAAAGAAAGAAAGAAAGAAAGAAAGAAAGAAAGAAAGAAAGAAAGAAAGAAAAAGAAAGGAAGGAAGGAAGGAGGGAGGAAAGAAAGAGAGGGAGGGAGGGAGGGAGGAAGAGTGAATGAATAAAAAATGTAAGAAAACCCTGAGCCTCCCTCCTCTGTCCACAGGGGTGTTGGGAAGCTTATCAAACTTCTCAGGTGTAACGCTCCCTTCCTCCTGCCAGGGCCTAGAGCACAGCTGCAGGCTCTACCTGTGATGGAAGAGGGAGACCCTCCCACCCTGCCCTTCCCCGTGGAACCCTCCAGGGGCTCGGCCCGGCCCTGTGCTGGAAGCCTCTGCCCTTGAGAAGATTGCCCCACTTAGCAAGAGAGATAAATGCCCCTCATACCCGGCTGGCTGCCACAGTCACTTGGTGTCATCTGCTCAAGGCCAAGCACAGGAGGCTGGGGGCTGGGCATCCGAGAGAAAGACACCCCACAGAACCCCAAGGCCCTTCCAACCCAAGGGCAGACCAAGCGCCTTTGGAAATGCTGGCTTTCAGGCGCGGGGCCCGAGCAGGCTTAGGAAGCCGCCCTCCTCCAGCTCGTTCTCAAACACGCAAACGTCCTGGTTACAGTACTTGTCAAATATCTACTTCACGTGTAGCTGAGTTACATTAGTGAAGGAGGGGGGAACAGAGAGGTCACAAGGGGCCAGAGCTGAGGAGGAAAGTCACCGCGATGAGTGGATTCCAAGGCCTCCTCGGGGACGGGAGTGGAGACCTCGGGAGCTAGAGCCGGGATTTCTACATCAAGGTAAGGCCACAGAATGGGTGGTCCTACTGGGAAAACCCTCCCTCTCACTGCCCTGAGGAAGCAGGAGTGAGCAGCCTCTTGCAGTAACTCGTGGAGGACCCCAAGTCTGCTGTTCCCACCTGTGCCGCACGCTCGTGCAAGGCCTGGACGCACACACCACCCCTAACTCCGGCTGGGGTTGGAGCATCCCCTAGGGCCCGAGGATAAAGCGCCCCATAAGTGAGGCGACCGCACGCTCTGGTTTGTCCGGGACAGTCCTGGCTGACATCTTTTGTCCTGGAGTCCTGCCTGGTTTGTCATTGTTTAATGGAGTGTTAATAAGGATTGCTCTAGGGCTTCCCTGGTGGCGCAGTGGTTGAGAGTCCGCCTGCCGATGCAGGGGACACGGGTTTGTGCCCCGGCCTGGGAAGATCCCACATGCCGCGGAGCGGCTGGGCCCGTGAGCCATGGCCGCTGAGCCTGCGCGTCCGGAGCCTGTGCTCCACAACGGGAGAGGCCACAACAGTGAGAGGCCCGTGTACCACAAAAAAAAAAAAAAAAAAAAAAAAAAGAATTGCTCTAAAAGAAGCCAGGATGCGACTGGTGCCCTTCCACTTGGGCTTCCAGCTCCTGCCAGCTTCTTTTGTTTTTTTTTAACATCTTTATTGGAGTATAATTGCTTTACAATGGTGTGTTAGTTTCTGCTTTATAACAAAGTGAATCAGCTATACATATACATATATCCCCATATCTCCTCCCTCTTGTATCTCCCTCCCACCCTCCCTATCCCACCCCTCTAGGTGGTCACAAAGCCCCGAGCTGATCTCCCTGTGCTATGCAGCTGCTTCCCACTAGCTATCTATTTTACGTTTGGTAGTGTATATATGTCCATGCCACTCTCTCACTTCGTCCCAGCTTACCCTTCCCCCTCCCCGTGTCCTCAAGTCCATTCTCTACGTCTGCATCTTTGTTCCTGTCCTGCCACTAGGTTCATCAGAACCATTTATTTTTTAGATTCCACATATATGCATTAATATACAATATTTGTTTTTCTCTTTCTGACTTACTTCACTCTGTATGACAGTCTCTAGGTCCATCCACGTTTCTACAAATGACCCCATTTCGTTCCTTTTTATGGCTGAGTAATATTCCACTGTGTATATGTGCCACATCTTCTTTATCCATTCATCTGTTGATGGACACTTAGGTTGCTTCCATGTCCTGGCTATTGTAAATAGAGCTGCAGTGAGCACTGTGGTACATGACTCTTTTTGAATTATGCTTTTCTCAGGGTATATGCCCAGTAGTGGGATTGCTGGGTCATATGATAGTTTTATTTTTAGTTTTTTAAAGAACCTCCATACTGTTCTCCATAGTGGCTGTATCAATTTACATTCCCCTGCCAGCTTCTTGGTGTGTGAGTCACGTGTGCAGTGAGCAAGTTTTCAGTAAACTTGAGGCTAAATCCGGAAGATGACGAGGGCTGACCTGCCACTCCTTCCCGGCCTTTCCTGTCTCAGGGTAACCCTCTCAAGGACAGGGTTTGCGGCTCTCCCGGGGATGCTGAAATGCTCGCGGACACAAGCAACTCAGGAGAGCTCACTGCCCCCGGCTGGGGTGGTGCAAAGGGACAGACTCAGTGTTGCTGATCCGGTCGGTGATTCTGTGGCCTGCAAGAGGCATAAGGCCACAAGGCCACTGGAGAGCCAGTGGGGGACGGGGAGTGACAGGCGAAGGGCGTATTCGCGACATGCGGGACCTCAAAGGCAGGAGTCTTGCTGAAGGGCTCACAGGCAGTAGTCGGAGCAACTTTGCCGCTTACTGGATGGTGTAAACCTACAGTTATTTATCATAGTGTTTGCAATTGCGTTGTCACTTTTCAATGACCCTTAGAAGCAATGAGTCTGACAAAAAAGGAAAGTGCATAAGTAATGAAAATGTAAAGACCTTGACTTTCTCTTTTTCAAGAAAGTTAATGATGAGATGGTAACATGCGCAAATGCTTCTCTGCATTTACCATCCACCCTGAGAACTGTAGCGGTGTCATTGACTATATAAAAAACAAGACATGAATCCACTCCAGAATCATCAGCATCTAACTCAAAGGTCAGCATTAACTTTAAAAAGACTGTCTAAAACCCGGTCAAACATTATTCGGTATGTTTCTGTGAGGGTGTTTTTGCACGAGGTTAACATTTGAATCTGTAGACTGAGTAAAGCAGACTGCCTTCCCTAATCTCCACAGCATGTGGCCTCGCCCCATCAGCTGAAGGCTTTAATACAACAAAACCCTGACCTTTTGAGTAAGAGCAAAAGGATTGGAGGGATATAGAGGCTGGAAGAAGGGAGACCAGGAAGGAGGCTCTTAAAATAATTCAAGCCAAGTATAAGATTAACTGTCAGGTATGCAGTACACAAATATTTAGTAAGTACCTACTGTGTGCTAGCAACTATTCTGAGCCTTGAGAATACTGCACCCAGCTGTAAAAAAGTCCCTGCTCATGAAATTTATAATCTGGTGGGGAGACAGAAAGTCAATGAAGTAACAAGCAAATATTTGATGTGACACACGGCAACAAGTTATGTGAGTTGGACACATGCTGTGTGCTTACACTTGTAAGCACTTGACACGTAGTAACATGTTATTTGCATGACAACCCTGTGGAGCGTGTACTATTATTATCATCACCATGTTATAGATGAGAAAAATGATGGGCAGGGGCTGGATAACACCAGCCAGTCTGGACAGAGCTCATACTCATACTCAGAGCTCATACTCGCCTCCCCGTGTTACTGCCTTTCAAGTATTGGTGGCCTGGCAATGGCAGGGAGTGGGGAGAAGTCCACAAGCAGGGGCCATCCTCTCCCCAGACCAGGCATTCTGAGCCCCTCGACCTCCCCCCTCTCTCCTCCATGCTGACAGCTCCTGAGCGTTCGTGCCTTTTTGCCAGCTGTCCCCCTGCCAGCCTGCAACTCCTTTGAGAGCCAGGAGCCATTGTACCTCTGTTGTGTCTTCTTAGATTCTCACATGTTGTCAGGCACATTGTATGCGTGTAGACCAGAGAGCATTGCCAAAGACCACCTGTTCAGCAAAGAGTGGCTGCGTGGATGGAGTAGAAAAGGAGAACCATGATGGGAGAAGCACTTTAAGGGCACTCATGCTGTGCACGCTGTGTTCTCTGGTTTTTCTGGGGTCTTCATTGCTGCACACGGGCTTTCTCTAGACAAGGCGAGCAGGGGCTACTCTTCGTGGGGGTGCGCGAGCTTCTTACCGTGGTGGCTTCTTTTGTTGCGGAGCACGGGCTCTAGGCGCGCGGGCTTCAGTAGTTGTGGCTCACGGGCTCTAGAGCACAGGCTCAGTAGTTGTGGCGCACGGGCTTAGTTGCTCCACAGCATGTGGGATCTTCCCGGACCAGGGCTCGGACCCATGTCCCCTGAATTGGCAGGCGGATTCTTAACCACTGCACCACCAGGGAAGTCCCATGTGTTCTCTGTTTTAAAGGGGAGAACTGTTTTATCGATAAGACATTGGAATTTTCAATAACAGGTGAGAAATCAAGTCCCCAACCTTCTTGGCCAGGATACTCAGAGTGGAGCAGGCTCCTCGTCCCTGGTCCTCCTCACAGAAACTCAGGTACAGGGCTAACGACAGAAATATTGACGTCGCCTTACAGGCACCTGGCGCCTAAAGGCTCACCAAGTAGCCCTCCACTTCAGTGGACATTTACGGTTTCGACTGCCCGGATCAACAGCTCCTTCTCTGAAAAACTGTCCTCCACCTCCTGCACCAACCAGGTGGTTCTGATGGACGCTCCCAGGCATAGTGCCTCCCTCCCTGGCCGAAGGATGAGCATGTTCCCCAAGTGGACCAATCCTAGTACTCCATTGCCCTCGGCCACAGTGATTGGACCAGGCATGGGCACATGACCCAAGCTAGACCAATCAAAATACTCCATAGTCACCCCACCCACCACACCCCCAGCCATGGTGATTGATTCAGGTGTTTTTCTACCTAGAGCTGGCAGGGTTCCCTCCCTCTAGGTGTGAGGCTATAGGGATTCTAGGAGGCTGATATTCTAGTAGCTGATATTCCTGGCTGAGAGAAGGAAGACACCGTGCAAAGGGAAGCAGAAAAGAAAGAGGAGAGATTGATTGAGAGATTGCTCCTTACCGATCACCTGGAGGCAGCTCCACCCCGTCAGTGGTTTGAGCCAATGTGCACACACCCATTATCTGACTGAGGTCAGCAAGCCGGCGAGGCAGGGAACGCTTCTCCCATGACAGATAAGGAAACTGAGGCTCACACAGGTGAGATGATTACTCAAGGTCACTTGACTAACGGGGCGAAGCCACGACAGATGCAGCAGAACTCCAGCCTTGAGATGAGAGCTTTTTTCTCATCTATTGCCCCAAAAGTCACGGTCCCTGTAGCCAAGACCACTGCCCCGCCCACAGGTGTAATGCCTCTTGGGTATAAGTCACACCTTTTGCTCTGGACTCTGAGCCAGAACACAGTATCTACTCTTAGATGGAAGACTATTCAGGGTCCACGGGACAGAACCTCTTCTTTGGGAACTTGGACCCTCAAAGTCCAGGGGAGGATTTAGGCAGCAATGAACTGAATTTACCCAACGCTATTATCCTCTCTTCAGAAAACATCCACCCCAACAGCAACGTCATCATACCCTGCTTGTTCAACAGGGTCTCGGCCATAAAATGCATTAAGTGCAAACCTCTGTCAACCGTTCATGTTTTATTATTATAACTCCTTACAATGCTACTTTGAAAACGTCCTCCAAAGAACCCAAAGGGCTTTCTGACATTTTCTGTAAAGTTCTTTTACACCTACTCCAAAGCTTGAGAAACCAGAGGCCATTCCCAGTGCCCACTTTTTTTTTTGTGTGTGTGGTACGCGGGCCTCTCACTGTTGTGGCCTCTCCCGTTGCAGAGCACAGGCTCCGGACGCGCAGGCTCAGCGGCCATGGCTCACGGGCCCAGCCGCTCCGCGGCATGTGGGATCTTCCCGGACCAGGGCACGAACCTGCGTCCCCTGCATCGGCAGGTGGACGCTCAACCCCCAGTGCCCACATTTTTGAAATGAGGGGCAAGGTAACCCTTGTGACCTTTCTGAGCCCCCTGCCTACTCCAACCTTCTGAGAACACGGCAACGTGATTCCCAGCCTAGGTTCCAGGAACATACTTTCCTGAACCTGCTACGATGAGACTGTATTCTCCAGGCCCCATCATCCCAGAAGAGTTTCTTAGGAGGCTGCCCTTCCTGTGGGTTTCAGAGTTCCAGCAGAATCTGGAAGTGTCACCTCCATGACCTCTGAGCAGGGGAAGTGGCACAGCTAGAAAGAGCCTCTCATGTAAACCGGCCTTAGGTGTTTCCTTCTGGAGGACTCCAAGTACCTCTAAAGTTTTTGTGAATAATTTAGGCCAGACAGGTGGACAAAGGCTTTGGAACTTTTCTAGCCAAAGGGTAGAGCTGTTGGTGAAAGGTGGGCAGCGCTGCTTAAGATTCTTTGCAAGAAGCACTAACCTGGCCCAGTGGCTACTGCCTCCAGGACAATGCCAGTTGGAAATCTTAGCGTCCAGAGGAGACTCACTTTCAAACTCTGAACCAGGAGGTTGCTGGTGATTGGGACTCAAAGCCAGGAATTAACACCAGCCTGCAGGTGCAGCTGAGAGAGCCTGACAGCTTCATGGACTAGCCACTGCCCACGTGCTGAGAAGGGCACTACACGGTCAGCTTCTCAAAGGGCCGTGTCATTCTAGACATCTCTCGTGGGCCACCTCCCATTCTCACGGCCTCACCTCTGATTCCAGCCGAGGCTACAGCAATGGTTCCATGCCACTTTGTCCACTTTGTGATGACAGTACCTAACTCCAACATATGCCAATGTCCCCTGCTTCCTGGCCCGGCACTTCTCTCACGTCACAGCCTGCGGCACTGTCAGGAACCCGCGTGGCATTCACACACTCACATCCTGGAAGTGTGGGGGGACTGAACATCCCACGGACCCCTCCGGCCAATAGAGGGGGGAACCCATGTCTAAATGCTTCTCCCTTTCATCCCTCAGGCAGACGATTCTGAGACACAATGTTTGGGGCTCCTCAGACGGTCCCAGTGGGCTCAAGTACTAGTCACCCACTGTGGTGGACAACTCAGGGACACACCTAAATATTGGCTTTCCTTCCTCTGTCTTCCCCCTTTGGTCTTCATTTCTGCTCTCTGATGTCACTTCTCAAAGAAACTGTATACTGCAAGCAAACCTTTGCCTTAGGTTCTGTTTTTGAGAGGAGCGTAGGCTAAGACACGTCTGTATCTTTGGGTTCCCATAGACCAGCACTAGCTCTGAAGTTTCAGTGATGATTGCTGTGTAACAAACTATCCCCAGACTTAGTGGTTTAAAATAACAACAATCAGGGCTTCCCTGGTGACGCAGTGGTTTAGAGTCCGCCTGCCGGTGCAGGGGACACGGGTTCATGCCCCGGTCCGGGAAGATCCCACATGCCGCGGAGCAGCTGGACCCGTGAGCCATGGCTGCTGAGCCTGCGCGTCTGGAGCCTGTGCTCCGCAGCGGGAGAGGCCGCAGCAGTGAGAGGCCCGCGTGCCGCAAAAAACAAACAAACAAAAACAATCAGGATTTTGCTATAGGGGCAGGGTTCACGTGGACTGCTTACTTGTCTCTGTTCCACGTGGCATCAGCTAGAACAGCTCAACTGGGGCTGAAGGAGCCACTTCCAAGATGCTTCACCTCCATGGCTGGCAGGTTGGTGCTGGTTGTTGGCTGGGAGCTCAGCTGAGACTATTGACTCAGAGCCCTAACCCTCCTCCACACGGGCCTCTCCGTGTGGCTGCCTGGGCTTCATCACAAGCTGGGTTCCAAGAAGGAGGAAGTGGAAGGTGACAGTCGTCTTAAAGCAGAGCATCACTTCTACCGTATTCTATTGGTTAAAGCAGTGTTAGGTCCAGCTCAGAATCACGGGAGCGGGAAAATAGACATGCCTTTCAGGGAGAGGAGTGACAAAGCATTCTTAGCCAACTTTGATCTGCCACGGTGGCACGGAACACTAGATAAATGAAGAGTTAAATAAATGGTTAATTACAGAAGCAAATTCATTAATTAATGCTACCAGCCATTATTCAACAATTACTATTCCTCCCACCCACCCGTATAGGCAGTGTCACTCTACCTGAAATTTGAGAATAAAATATCACCTTTATTTATTTGAGACCAGGAAGCTTTTTGACCTCAGAGTCACGGAACAGCAGAGCTGAAGGGATCCTAGGGGTACCTCCTTCAGCCACCTCATAGTACAACTGAGGGAAATAAGTCCCAGGGAGAGAAAGGGATTTGCCCAAGGTCACCATCATGGTCATTGGTGATGATACCAACCCAGGGCTCAAATTTCCAGCCCAGACCCTCCCAGCACACCGGAATGCTGGGTGAAAGGGTGCAGGAAGGGCTGCCTTCTCCCTGCCTTTGAGTCTTTGTACCTGGAAATGCCACAATCCAATCTACTGTGAGCATGAGAGTCTGTGAAAGGGCTGAGGCGCCAGCACGGAGGAGGAGCTCAGGCTGGAACCAGTAAGACCTCCAGGTACAGCTTGGCCTGCTCTACATCTGCGCGCATCACGGCCACGTGGCCCAGCCAGGCACGCTGGTTACTGCCCCATTTCAGGAGCATTTGTGGAACCTCTGGAATGTGCGAGACACAGAGGAGACTGCAAAAATAGCACCATGAAGGGCATCTCTAACTTAATACCGAGTACCTACCAGGTGCCAAGCGCCTTATTTCATTGTCGTCATTTTACAGATGAGACCACTGAGGCTCAGAGGAGTCGGAGAACTTACCTATTGTTCCCGAGCTAGTAAGTGACCTGCTGGGGTTCAAACCCAGGCCACTCACACCTAAACCTAAATGTCTATCTTTCTCCCTAAATCAGCCATCACACTGAAGTGACCCCTGCCCTCTAGGGGGCTGCATCTAGAGGTAAGCCAGAAACAGCTGGTACCCAGTCCATAGGGCACTGCGTGACCAAGGGCAACAGCCCACAGGCATGCAGGTCATGGAAGAGGCAGGACTCGGGCAGGAGGGACCTCGGGACCCTGGAGGGCACAGGAGGGCAGGCCTCAGGGACAGGAGGCACCTGAGCCAGGGCTCCTGCTGGGAGGAGGGTGATGGTTAGAGTGGGCAGCGGTGTTAGAGGGCAGGCTGGCTGGTGGAATCCGGGGCTTGGAATGTCTGTGTATGTTAGGGGAGAGGCCTGGGGGGCTCCTGGACTCCAGGTTCGAAGGGGAATGAGGGAGCCTGTCTTGAAGCTGCGTTTGCACAGCGACCCTACTGTTTTTTAATTGCTTGTGCACCAAGGCGCCCTCCAATAAGCCAGTCTGCTGCAGACCAGGGTTGGGAGGGGAATATGGAAATGGACCCTCGGTGTGAGGCTGGGACTTCTGAGCCGTGTTCCCAGGAGGGAACCACCGTGATTCTCAGATGGGCAGTGACAGGATGAAGTCAAAAGAAAAGTGCACATTTTTTAAGTGCTGCCTTTGAGTCACTTGATGACAGCCTGGAATTTTGATCCACCCATCCACCCTGTGTGTCGGGGGGCTCTCAGGATTCCCGTTCTTCCAGCTGAGGAAACTGAGGCTCAAGGAAGTGGAGTGACTCACCCTGGGCCTCACAGGCAGCAAGGAGGGGAGCCGAGAGCTGGCCCGAGGCCCTGACCTCTGCGCACACTTTCTCCCCCCAGGCAGCAAGGGACAGGAAGACCATGTCCTGCACAGTCACAGTGAGGCTGGGCCGAGGGACACACACAGGAAAAGGCCACCCCAAAGCCACTGGGCCTTTTCTGGCAGAGCAGGCGCCCCAGGACTGGGGCCCCCCTGGGTCTTTGCCCTCCTTCACAGGAAGAGACGTTTCCACCCTGAGCAGGACGGTGCATGTTAGAGGCCGGGTGGCAGCCCTGGGCCCGGGCCGGTTCCCAGCAGTCGGGGAGGCTGGGCAAAGCTGCTGAGTCATGGCACAGCCTCGGACAAGTCACTTCCCCCCGCCCCGGGCACCCGGCCTGGCATTGCAAGTGGGAATCCTGGTGGCCCGCACCTGGGCCCAGGGGCCTTCCCACCGGAGCCAGCTGTCAGCTGGTCCAGTGGGGAAGGGGCGGATGACACAGGGGAGCAGGGAACACGTCGTTTGAGAACTGACGCTCGGTGGCAAGTAGACCCCACATGTAGAAAGCAAACACGTGGCGACTGACCTTTGTGGCAAAAAAGCCCCACACACCCTTGGGCGATGGGAACGTGCCCGGGAGAGAGTCCTGGGTGACGAGGCTTCTGAAAATGGGTACAGCTGAGAGCCAAGACACCCCAAAGGTGGAGGTTGCACACCTCACTCCTCGATGTAAGCAGCCCGTGAACTGCTCTCCAGTCGAGGAGAGGGGTCCTCAGCTAGGGCACCACAGGCTCGCTCAGCAAACTGCGGGGCATCCGTGGGGTCTGGTAACGTGGGGCACAGAAACGTGGCTTCTAGAAGCGCCCACAACAGAGTTCATCACCTGTTCAGAGGCATGCACTGCTGCGGAAATGTATTCAGGCTACAATGTTCACTTTTTAAAAAAGTGACTTTACAAAATGATGTAATCTCGATATTCTGAAATAAAGTTTAAAAATGTGTGTGTGAGCACACACAAAAACCTAGGGGAAAAAAAAAGCCTAGAAGGAATAGAACAAAAAATAATAAAAGGTTTTTAAGTTAGACCTGGAAGATAACTTACCAAAGGGCTCGATTTACTTCCAAAGGGAACTTAGCAACCTTATTACGATAGAATTAGCTGCCAGCTCCTTACTTTGATAAATCCTAATACTGACCATTAGTGTCGGCCCCCTAGATCTGTCCCCTTGGGGCGAGAGAAGAAGCTATCCCGAAGTCTTTTATATCAGGCCTTGGAAAGCCATGATGTGTGTGTATATGTGTGTAATATGTATTCCTGTATATGTGAGTGTGTGCAATATATGTGTGTAATATGTGTGTATGTAATATATATGTAATATATACATGTGTATATGTGTGTGTAATATATACGTGTGTAATATGTATATGTAACACATATGTGTGTGTGTGTTATGTGTTATCACTCAGCTCCCCACATGCAGCAGCAATTTTCTTCCTGATCTGCTCTGGTGGGGAAAATATTACAAATAGTTTTCATTCCTGACAGATGGCCAAGGGTGGGGTATGGACACAGGCTGAAAGGTGGCAGACAGCCAGTGGAGAATTACATTTTTCCAGCAATCATCAAAAGGTGATTGCATCAGGAATTTATCCCTCACCATTGATCATCTCCTGAGCTTCTAGTTATTACCATAATCTGAAAGCTCTTGACATAAGCTAGTACCAATTTACAGGTAGAAAGACTGAGTCCCACAGAAATGAAGCGACTTGTCTAAGATCAAACACTGAGCAGAGGGGGGACCAGGACGTGTTGGAGCCCTGAGTAGATTCTGTCATCTAGCAGACACTGACGGGGCACCTACTGTGTGCCTGGCACGAAGTAGCCCCCGTGGAATCAAAGATAAAGATGCCCTTTCCAGATAAATTCGTCCCCAGACTAGCGGGAGGATAGAGGCTCGAAAACAGAGGTTGCATCGTCACACCCTCGGTACTGTGTGAGAGGGCTGTGGTAATATTCACACACCCTCTGGGGCTGAGGGCCGGGGGAAGGTGGGTCGGATGGGTGGAGGATGTGTGGAAGAGGCTGTCTGAGAGCAGGAACATTCAAGCTGGGTCTTGAGACATGAGTAGCAGTGCACAGAGTCAAGATGCTGGGAAGGGCATTCCAGCCCGAGGGAACAGCCTATGCAAAGGCACTGGGGGATGCAGAAACAAATCCTATTTGGAAATCTGCTGTGCCCAGAACACAGGGTGTGCTGTGGGGAATGAGTCAGGGGAGAGGTGGCTGCCAGCTGGACCGGGGCCTGAATGTCCCTCTGAGAGGTCCGAGCTCCACTTTGCTGGCGATACCAGGCAGGCAGAAGCTGGCCCCAAAGGGTGACACTTGCAGATCTTATGGGCCCTCCAGCTGGCCTGGATGGGGGGAGGCTCAGGGCGAGAGCCAGGTGACTGTGGCGAGGCCCGGGAGTGGACAGTAGTTGTGGGGTGGGGAGGATGGAGCCTGGGAGTCCCCCTGGGCCACAGAGGGCCCAGCCTCCCTTGGGAGACCAGCTGCAGTCTTCACACCTGGTCCTGACGGGAGGGGTGCTCCTGGGTGTCAGGGTTATGTGAGGACCTGCCAGGCTGAGCTCAGACAACAGAGGCCTCTTGCCTCACCCTGCGCGGCCCAGCAGCCTGTGTGGAGAGGTAGAGAGATCAGATGATGTGGGCAAGGTGAGGCAGAGTTCCAAGGAGACGGGGCCAGGGCCTGGTGACACATGGAAATGGGGCCGGGCCAGATGTCTGGGGGCCTTATGCCACGGCCTGGTGACAAGGCTGGGCAACAACCCGGGGCAGCTGAAGTGAGAAGGGATGATGAGGAGGGACGTGTTCAGGGCCCGGGTGCGGGAGCCACACCCCCAGCACAGATGTGTGCAGCTCAGGGGAACCCCGCCCCGGGACCCCCACCACTGCCACCTCCCTAGAGACCACTCCCATGCTGAGGCCAGGAGCAGAGAGGAGGGGCACACTTCTCTTTTCCTTGCTCCTTTTCAGAGGCTCAGAGAACCAGGGTATTCTAGCCCCTAGAAACTCTCAAGTCTGGACTCCTAATTTATAGAGGCCCAGAGACGGAAAGTGACTTGCCCGAGGTCACACAGCAGACAAGTGGCTGGGCCAGCCCTGCAGAGCATAAAATGGAAAGGCCTAGACCCCAGTCTTCCTTCCTTCACCCACCTCTCCTATCTGCAGGCCTCCCATGACCAGGCGACCCCAGATCAGAGGACGGCACAGCCCAGGCAGCTCGGGTGGCCCTGTGCCATCAGCCAGGCTGCGAGCGGTCTTGCTGCCCAGGGAATCCCCCCACCTTCCTCTCCGGCGCCCACCAGCTGTTCAGGCTCAGCTGTGGTGGGTGGATGCTCACCCCAGGCGCAGTCGAGAGACAGCCCGTCCTCCTGGGCAGGAACTGGGAAGGGCAAGTTTGTCTCCACCTTCATTGGCGGGATCCCCATCTCTGCTTACCAGCGACGGGGCCTTAGCCCCTCTTTGCCCCACCTGAGCATCAGCTCCACCTGTGAAAGGGCATAATCACGCCTACATCGGGATGGCTGCAACGGCCACGCGAAACACCAAACGCAGCAGGGCTTTGTAAATAACCGTGCCCCCAAACGTGAAGGACGGAGTGCTGCCCGCACGTCCTGTGTGCCCACTCGGGGATCTGTCAACGCCTAGGCACATGTTTTCTCCAAGGCGAGCACATGTTCACCTGTGCTGGGCCTGAGATGCTCCCTTTGGGTGCTTTTATTCACCGAGAACCGGCTTCCCGATGAAGGTGGAGGGGGCGCCTTTATCAGGGGCCTGGGAAGCAGGTCTGGGCGTGAGTAAGGAGGTGCATCCCCAGTTTGGGGCCGGACTGCCCGGGGCAGGGGGCCTGTGGGAGAGCCGGCTATCGGGGGTGGGGGGGGGATGCGCCTGGATGGCGGTGGCCGGCAGTCCTGCTGGGGCCCCCATTGATGGCCGTGTGTCTGAGCAGCCCCTCTGCCCTCTCCAGGACTTAGTCCTCTGAGAAGCCCCTCTCCCAGACCTTGGGGTCCTACGCATAATCCTTGCCCCCAACCTGGAGTCCCGGGGAGCCCGGCTCCCAGGGAGGCGTCTGGCCCCAGGGGCAGGATGGTGGGAGGGAAACCAGGGAGGATGTTCTCTAGGGGAGAGGAGAGCTGAGCAGGGGCGGGGGCAGCTGCTGGTGACACTGATGAGTAGGTGCTGTCCCTCCAGGCCCTCCCTCCTTCCCACGGTGGGCGTGGGCTGCGCTCAGCGTGCCAGCCTTCCCTGGGGGCGGCCACTGCCCCAGCTGCTCCCCGAGTCCTCGATCCCTCATGACTCCCGGGAGGGGCTCCCCTGTGGCTCCCCTGTGGCTCCCCCGTCCAATTAGGCGGGGAGCGAGGCTCAGAAAGGGTCAGGGACTCACCCTGGCCACACAGCCCGTCAGGGCAGAACAGGGCAGCAGCTGGGTCCTGGGCCAGCCCCTGCCCCTCCCTCTGGGCCAGCCTGGCGTCTTACTTCCCAAGCCCACCGCTCTCCGCCCTCTGCCCTCGGACAGTGGCCAGGTGAGAGGGGGCTGGTGCGTGGACTGACTGTGAAGAAATTGACCAGCTTTCAGGCCCGAACTCCAGGCATGAGATCTGACAAACACATAAAAAGGTTTGCAGTCACTGCCCTCCTTGGACATGGTTGACTTTGGAGCAGGAAGGCTTCCGCTCTCAGGGGACTTGGCCGCTGAGGCCCCAAGACAGGCCGGAGTCCCTGGGCCTGGAGCCTGAGTGCTCTGAAGGTGGGGACCTCTGGGCGTGCTGGGCCCCGGCCCCGTTTCCTGTGGCTGCAGAACGGGGCGGGGGAGGAACGCCCGGCCTGGGCGAGCTAATCTGGAGAAGTGATTTTCCTCCTCAGCCGGCCCCTCCCGGGCAGGGCTCTGGGCCCGAAGGTAGCCAGGCCAGGGCTCCCAGGGAGGGGCCGGCTTATCAGGCAGGAAACACTGGGCTCGGGCCACATCCTCCTCCTCCTGGTCAAGCGGCTCCCGTGGGCAGGAAAGTGCTCAGCGGACAGGCTGCGCCTCCACCCTCTCCAGGCCCCTCCTGCCGGCCTTCGTCCCCCAGCGACTGGGGAAGCAGAGTATGGTGGGCTGTGGCGGCCAGCTCGGGGTTCTGCCCGGCAGCCCTGGCCTCCCAGCCCCTCTGCTGCCCCTGGACCACCTGCTGCCTTTCTGGGCAGCCTGGTCACAGAGAGGGCAGACGAGTATGGCAGGAACACGACGAAGGGGCACTGGCTGCCAGAGACGTCTGCCTCCCTCTGTGCCACCTCCTGTTCCCAGAAGTGTCTGGGACCCTAGGGCCGTGGGCCTGCCCCTACCAGAGCGTACCGGGGCTCTCCATCCCCAGCCTCCCTCTCCTGGGCCAGCACCACCAAGGCCAGCCAGGCTGCCAGAATCCAGGAGGAAACTTCTAGGGAAGTCTCCTGGAGGCATGCCCACCCACAGGCTCCTGCGTCCCCTCCCATCTGCACTCCCAGGAACCCTTCTTCCCATCACCCGCATCCCTGCACTTGTGCCGCCAGCCCCCGTGGTGGTGGTGGGGATCTCCCTCAGCCCTGCCTCAGCCGCCCTCCTTGGCCAGCGCTGCTGAGGATGACTGACCCTCCGGGCCCAAGGGGAGGGGTCTCACCCGGCTCCCCCCACCCCCACCCCACCCCGCTGCTTCTGCTCCGAGTTGCTCCGTCTCAGGCGAATCCCCTGACCTCTCTAGGCCTCCAGTTCCTTTTTCATCAAATCTGGGGATTGACAACACGATAACAATTCCTTCCAGCTCTGACCTCCGCGATTTTTTTTCAAGGTCGCAGAGCTGGGAGGAGAATTCTTTCCAGTAAAAATGTAACTGCTCTGTTTACACGAGGACACCTCGATCGATTGACGGTCCTCATCGGAACAGACGGCTTTATCTCAGTATACCCTGTCTTGCAGATTTTAAAGGATGTCGCATGCTTTCCTGGACCTTCACAGCGCCCTGAGACGTGGGAGCCAGTGCTTCTGTTTTTCAGGGAAGGGAATAAAGAAAAAGAAAGTTTTGACACTTGTCGGAATTGGAGTGGAGGAGCTACAAAGCTCTCTTGGATTCTCTGACATGATAAGGACACACCAGCATGCAGGGACACACGTGGAGCACGTGGACGCCTTTGGGCCCCTGCCCCAGTGGCAGGACCCCATCCGTGGAAGTCGACCACATCTCTCAGGTCCTGTCATCAGAAGGTGCACTAGCCAGCTCCTTGAGGCCCCTGGAGGCTGCAAAGACATTTCAGTCATCAGAATCCACTGATTTTTTTCCAGAATCCAGTGGAATATTTTTCTTGTTTTAAGGTCCCCCCACTTGTCCCAGACCTGTGCCTCCCCCTGCCCCTCGGATGGAAGGAAGGTGAGTGACCGGTGAAAGGGCAGTGAGTAGAGCTAGGGGACCCGCCTTTTGGCCCAGGTGTGGCCCTCTGAGAGACGACTGCACCCCAGGTCTACATGCAGAACATTCCAGAAGTGGCCACAGAGACCCCTCTCCCAGTCCCGGGCGATCCCCCGCTTTCCTCAATCACGGTTTGTATAATGGAACCTTCCTCATCCCTCCCCCTCCCACGTCCCTACAACCTTCAGCCTCCGGCTCAGGGGAAAACAGCCCTGATCTGGAGGAAAACTCAACCCACACCGGGGCCTCAACATGGTCCCATTACAAGGACGAAAGGAGTGTGACCACTACAGGGGGAGGACCACCTGGGGACAAATCCTGTACATCTCCTCATACAACATCAAGCGGATGTGGATTTAGACTGAGCAGGAGGGATTTAGGTGAGGTCCAAGAAAGAACTTTCGGATGATGGAACTCGTTAGACGAACTTACAGAGAGAAAACCCATTTCTCTAGAGGACTCCAATCAAATAGAAACCCGTCTGCCGACAATGGCTAAGACGCAGTCCTCAATAGAGGCAGGGGAGTGGACTCAATGACCCAAACGGGCTCTGTCAACCCCAGCTCAGTGCCAAACAAGGAAATGGATGGTTCCTCTACAAGCCCCTCTCATGAGGTCCGTTCCCTCATTTCTGCTGCACAATCCGTCTCAGCGCGGTAACTGCTGAACACGTGACTCTGGGTTTTTTAAACTAGTACCAGCCTCCAGGTCTAAAAGAAATCTAACTTGTTTAAAGAGATCTGAAATAGACAATAGCTGTTCCGTACATGTGTATATATACACATATTTATACATGTGTATAAAGTCTTACAATTTCTCAAGTGCCCACAAATTCACAAACTACCTGTCCTGGAGGAGAGAACAGGTCCAGAGATTTACCGCCAGTCCAATCAAAGTCCAGTGATGGGGTGAGGTCACACCCCTGCCCTGAGTTCCGGCTCTTTCCAGATGCTCTCCCACTACCTGGATCTCCGAGCGCCCTGTGAACGCAGCCAGCTGCTCTGCGCTCCAGGGGACTCTGGGCACCAACCCAGTACCCGTGCTGACTGACAGAGGAAGCCTTTCCCCCACACAGTAAGCTGATGCAGATGGGAGGGTGTGCCCTCTACCATAGCGCTTGAGGAAAGGAACATCTCCAACGTGCCAATGAAGCCAGCAGCAGGCACATAGCTGGTCCCCAGGAAGACAAGCCACCATGACAGGGGAAGCCCACGGAGCATTGGAGTTAGTGATAAACAGTCTTCAGGAGTTTTCCTTCTTCCTGGTAGGAAAGAGTTCATCCTGGGAATCGCACGGAGCCACCTTGTGCCTCGACAGCCAGCTGAGATGCGCCGGGAGGGCCAACAAACCAGCAGTCTGCTCCAAAGCTGGAAACGTGTTCATAGCTTAGACCTGTGATACCCCACTGGGAATCTAGCCAAGGACAGAAACAAGTAAATGTTCACCGCAGTGCTATGTATAATGGCAAAAATGAAAATGCGACAACTTAGTTATCTAATATCAAGGGGATGGTCAAGTAAATTAAACCGCATTCATGCGCCGAAGTACTGAGCTATCATCAAAAATGATAAAAATGAAGACAGATATCCATGTGGCAAAACTTCTATAACAGGATGATGAAAGGATAAAGCCCAAAACCAATGGTATCTGTATCTTGGAACACATGAATACAGGACTGGGGAGTTCAGTATACAAAAATGAGTATGTTGAAAATAGTTATGTTGGGAATTACCTGGTGGTCCAGTGGTTAGGACTCCGCCATTTAACTGCCAAGGACATGGGTTTGATCCCTTGTTGGGGAACTAAGATCCTGCAAGCCACACAGCACAGCCAAAAAAAACAATTCTTCTTAATTTTAAAAAAAGAAAATAGTTATGTCAAGGTCATGGAGTGGGTAATTTTTCTCTTTTTCTGAAATTTTTTCTTATTGATTTTTCAACCGCAAAGAGAACACCTTTTGCAGAAAAAGTTTAAGAACATAGGAAAACGTTTATTTAATATTAATGAATAAAAATATCTATTAAAAGAGACATGTGTATATGTAGAGCTATAGACAGACAAACAAAAAAGACTTGGTGGATATGTGTAAAAAAATTACCAGTCATGTCTCTAGGCTGCTGACAATAGATGATTTATTTTTTTCTCTATGATTTTTTTTCCTAAACTTTCTACAAAGACTGTGTCTCTTTTGAGAATTAAAGTATCAATAGACGATATAGATAGATAAGTGACAGATAGATGGATAAGTGGGTGGGCGGATGGATGGAAAGATGATAGAGAGACGGGTAGGTGAAGTGCGTGGATGGGTGAATGGATGGATGGATAGATGGATGGATGGATAGGTAGATAATGTCTCTTTCCTTCTCTCCCTTCCTGCCCTCCTTCCTTCCTTCCTTCCTTCCAAATTCCTTTCACTTGGGATGAAATCAACAGCACACCTTTTTCGAAAGGAAAGGTAGGCAGTTACAAAAGCTGCCAATCACCCATCCTCAGCTCTGTTCTGCTGCCCTAGGATGGGACGGGAGAGATGCTCTGGTCCCCTGTGCCCACCTCCTAACCTGTTTACTGCAGGCTGTATTGTAGCAGGGGAGGTGAACAGCCATGGCTGCATCACATCCAGCCTCAGAGCTCTGCACACACAAGGGCTCCAGAGTCTGGGTTTCCAAAGAGATGAGTGAGAAGATTAGGAACCCAGAATGTCTCGGGTCTTTAGCACCAGGACTAACTGGAATACCTACAGGACCTCTCAGATGCTTACCTTATTCATTTATTCATTCGCTTATTTGTTGAGCAGCTACTACGTGTCTGCCCTGCTGGGGAAGATGCACGTGGGTGGATGACACCAACGCCAGCTGTTAAGTGCCAGATCTGCTCACGTCCCGCGGGAGCTCAGGGAGGAGAGTGACCCGCCCCTCTGCCTGCACAGGTGGGGACGTCTGATCTGGAGCTGGAATGTGGGTGGGGTGTCATCAGACAGGTGATGGGAGTGAGGGTCTCCCTGGTCGGGGAATAGCGCTGGGAAGAGCATGGAAGCATGGGAAAAGAGAGCATTTTCAGAGAACAATAGGCTTTCCATGCAGTAGGTACACTGTGGGGGAGGGGCGGAGGGCTGGCCATGTGAACACAGTACCCTCCCAGCACCCAGGAACCTCGCTGGCTCCCTGTGGACCCACCACTGCACTCACCCTGTGTGCCGTGGGCGACGCACAGGCACTGAAGGGTCTTAAGGAAAAGCATGACGTGCTAACATCTATGTTTTAGGAAAACAGCTCATAACTGTGCACACCCATCAATTCCCATCAGCCAAAGCCCAAAGTGCTTTTGTCACGGGGCGGGGGTGTGGGGGTGTGTGGGGGGGTGGGGGTGGGAGTTGGGTCCCCGGGATGGGCAGCTAAAACTCTGAAATACACCCCACTTCCGGGCATGACTGTTTCACTCATAGCTGAGCAAAAGTGAGAGAGCACCCTGTCGCCTGCCAGTTTCCTGCCCTCCCAGAGGCAGGGACAACGCCTCCACCCCGCACAGTGTGGCCTGGAATGAAACACGCCCATCTGGCAGCGTCCAGGGCCGGACGCTGACACACAGACAAGGCCAGCAGACGCTGCACGACAAGCCCTCCCGCCAGCCGACGACCCCGCAGACGGCCACTGTCAGCGGCCATGGTGGTGGGCCTGAGCAGCTAGGAATTCGGGGGTCATCTAACACCGGCCCTGCCATTTCCTCTTGGTCCATCCTCTTTCCCTGGGCTGTGAGAGGTACGAATGGGCCGCGTGTAATCCCATGCCTGGTGAAGCTCTATAAAAGGAACTGGGAGACTCAGCTGGGAGACTGTTCCACCGCCAGCAGATGCATCTGACAAAGTGCTGAAACCTCAGCCTCCGCTGGTAGGGTGACTTAAGGGTGTTACCTCCCACCCTGGGCCTCAGTGTTCCTGACTGTGCAATGAGGTGGAGTGATGACGGGCCCCACCTGGGGCTGGGGATGAGAAACAGACCATGAAACTTGCTGTAAAACTCCCTACATCTATAAAGTGCTATGAAAGTAATGACAAGAGATTACGATCAAATTTGCAGGATGAACGTCTGCCTGTGCGCACCCTCCCAAGACCTACTCCTTGGCCCAGAGGCCATGGAAGAACACAAGGCTACTACTGACATAAACAAGTCACAACGGCTTCCCTGCAGAGAAGAGGCAGACGCGGTGACCTGCCTGGGGACTGAGGGATCATCAGTTTTTTTCCAGGCACTTTTTGGCTGGGATTTTCATCCTAAACCTCACAAGAGGCTATATCCTTTAATTAAATTACCCAACCTTGTGCTCCCCTGTCTTCTCCACAGCACTCCACGGAGCTTTGAGAGCACACGATTTTTGTAATACCACATCTATAAATGCCTAGTAAAGAAGGCAATCCAAATATTCTTCAAAAGATGATTTCAAAAAGAAGGGGGAAATGTGGTAGCCTTAAGGAAGCAAATAACTGGGCACTACTTCCCATCCTGAGAGAGCTGACAGCCACCTCATTCCACTTTACAAGTGTGAAGTCATCGCTCCCGAGGAGAAAACCGTTTTGCAAGCAGGCTATGAATCCATCTTTTCTTTCGATATCAATGACAACAACAGTGCTTCTAAGGTGTAAAATTAGGCTTTATCTCTTTACCATAACTCATAAAAGAAAACCAGCCACTCCTACAAGATAACTTTTTAAAATAAAAAAAGTTGAGGGAGAAAACATTTTGACCAATGCTGGAAGGAGCACTGCGCGTAATACCTACGCCTCCCTTGAAAACTTTTTCTTTTTGCAAAACTGTATTTCGAATGATAGAATGGTCACGGTACAAAAACGTTTATTTAAATTAAATATTTTAGACAAATCAATATCTACAACCATTCCAAAGCATGTGTAGTTCTTACAGAAAATGGAACAGTTTAGCTTAATGTCTGTGATAATGTTTTATAAGATTATTAACATACATTCTGGACTGCACCAATCATATTGTCCATGATTTACTATTTATTACCAAATGTCATATACAGTAATAGCATAAAGATTAATCACATAAGAGATTTTTACAAGAGGACTCCTCGGAAGGAAAAAAGAAAAAGGATCTTTCAACAATATGAAATATAAGGTGAAACTAATAGGAGAATATATAAAACACGTACATATTTCATACAGGCAATAATATGGTGAAATCAAAAGACAAACAACTGTCTTTTAGCACACTGACAGGTATGTTCCTTCAAAGGAGGCTTGGGGAAGGATGGAAATGTTTTGGGGAGGGGGTCAGGGCTCAGAAATATTTTCTGAATCACAGTGCACTTCTGTTCTTTGGGAAGTAAGTATCATAAAGGGAAGTTCCTTTGATGTGTGGGCTGAAGGTGTTACCCAAAGAACCAGCTGGCTGGTGAGGAGAACTAATTCCCATTTCTGCCGTAGGAATCATGCCTGCAATTTTAAGTCAAGGGATCTTTGAATTAGTGGCCAATTCCGGGGTGGAGAACGAGCAGAGAAGAAGAGAAAAAAGAAATTCCAGGAAAGGGAGATGGAGACAGCAGGAAGGAAGATCCTTTTGCATCTGCAGAAGGGAGAGCGTGATGAAATTTTGCTCAAGAAATCAACACATTCAGATTGGAAGAAAGTGATGCTGCTGTGCTGAAATTCTTTTCCAGTTCCCTGCTCTTTGGGTTGTTAGGAACAGAGGGCTGACGAGAAGCTGCAAAGGACAGCAAAGAGTATCTGATTCAGGCTGTGCATGGAGATGCGTGTGTTGTGTGTGTCTCACACACACTGTATGTATTCAGGCTGTGTATATTCTCTTGAAATGTGTGTGTAATAAAAAAAGAACTTGTCTAAAAAAATATGTTTGTTTGTTTTAAAATCTTGAATTCAATCTCATTTTCAGTGATGCAGTTAACGCCAGGGGTTCATTTCCCAAATCAAGGTGAGTGTCCTTTCTCAAAGCGTCCTTTTGGAAGTCTATGATCATATTGGAAGATTGTGACCAAGTGCAGCAGCCTGGTGTCCTTGGGCTGTGCATGGAATCGTCACCAGGTTGCAGGTGAATGAGCTCACTGAGGCCAACTTCATCTTCCTGTGTTAGCCTCGAGAGAATCCTAAATCAGAAAACCCTGGAGCAGAGGGGACCTTAGATGCGGCGTCTGTCCCTCACTCTACAGATGGGGGGGATGGGCGGGGAGGGGAGGGGAGTCGGGTTTCACCAGCCCCCTGAGGCAGAATTGGGATTGGATCCCGGGTCCCCTGAATCTTAGCCCAGGGCTCTCCTCACCTGGACGACCAAGGGTCAGGACGGCTGTACCCCTGCAGCTGTGTCAGAAGCAGGAGAGATGCGAATGCTTCCGGGCTTTTCCCGAATTTGTTTCCGGGATGAGAAATCGGAGGAGAGGTCAGTGAAAATTCTCGCGGGAAACAGTGTCTTTCAGCCACGACCGGGCCTGATTCCCAGGGTGTGGCCAATGAAAACTCATTTGAAGGAATACACTCAAAACGCAGGCTGCAGGGGGCGGGGCGGGGCGGGGCGGGCGGGCGGGGAAGGGGGCGGGCGGAGGGGCCCTGGATCCGCAGAGCCGGTCCGCAGCACAGACCTGCCCACCCCGGGGCGCTGCGCATCAGCTCCGCTCCGCGCGGGAAGGAGAGGCTGCAACCAGGCCGGGCCGGCCGGGCTGCCCCGGGCTCTATGACACGCTGTAGCTGTTGTAATACGTGGCCGTGGCATCAGCCAGCACGGAGATGAGGCTGGTCTCCGTGGGGCCCGTCGGTGTCACCTGCGAGACCGGGCCCTGCCCGCTGAGGGCCCCGGCCCCGGCGGCAGAGTCTGGGTGGCCAGGAGTGTTCAAGTACTGGTCGAACTCATTGCGATCCATGTCCCCCAGGAGTTCCACCTGGCTCAGCTGATCCAGGGCGTCGAAGCCCGGGTGCTCGGGAGGCGGGGAGAGCTGGCCCAGGTGGGCGTGGAGGTTGGAGTGGAGAGGAGGGTAGGCGGCTGGGGAGTAATAGGCAGGAGACGGGGGGCAGCCGGGCACGGTGGACATCATAGAGACGCCCGAGGACTGGCCGAGGGCCAGGGAGCCCAGGGGATGGCCGCAGTGGAGAGGGCTGGGGGCGTACTCCGGAGAGTAGGGGGGCCCGGGCAGATGGGGGATGCGGCGGGAATGCGCGTGCTCCTCCTGGCACGGGGAGGAGAAGAAGCTCTGCTCCGGCTCTAGCACGTCCAGGGGCGACATCTCCGGCGGGGTGGGCAGCCCGTAGGGATAGGCGTCCACGCTGCCCGGGGTGCCGCCGCCGCCGCCGCCGCCGCCGCCGGCCGGGCCCTCGTGGAAGCAGCCCCGCAGGCCGGGCAGCGCGGAGCCCGGGGAGTACTCACCCCTGTCCTCCTTCTCCCCCGGCGCCCCCCGGCCGCCGCCCCGCTTCTCGGGCAGGGCGTTCTGGTCGCGGGAGAGCGAGCTGAGCAGGAAGCCGGGGTCCACGCGCTTGCACAGGCGCTTGGCCTGCTTCTTCCTGCGCGGCCGGTACTTGTAGTTGGGATAGTCCTGCATGTGCTGCAGGCGCAGCCGCTCCGCCTCATCCACGTAGGGCCTCTTCTGGGACAGTGTCAGCGCCTTCCACGACTTTCCTGCTCACACAAGTCAGAGAAGACCGCGCTCAGCCTCTGCGCGGCTCCGGACGGCCCGTGCGCCTGTCTCCGACTCGGGCCTCGGAGCATCGCACGTGCACACGCCGGCCGCCTCGGTCCCCCGTCCCCCTCCGCGGTCCCCCCTCCGCACAGGACGCACCGCACTCCTCGCATCCTCTGCCCAGCCCACGTCCTGCACGCACAGTGAGGCCAAACCAACCTCTCCCGCTTGCATGCCCCAAGGCGCTCGTACCAACTAGGCACATAGTCACTGGCACCTCTCCTGTCCAAGCCACCAGATAACGCGAACATATCAACAGTGTGGGATTCTCGGTGAAAGGCCCACCTGACCCAACGTCACCGACAGGACAAAAACATGTCACGACTACAACATTGATTTGGGCTGCCTTTACCCTTTGAGGGTCAGTGCTAATCATTTGTGCATTTTAGTGAAAACTCTGTCTTCCTCTATTATCGCTGCCCCATCAAGGAAGTGATGCTATAATATTTATTTGTGGCATAAATCTCACAGGCCTTCTTGTCAGGGAACTCAGGCTCAGTTAATAGTTTTACAGATGGACGTAAATTACAGGATCTCACTTAGGGCATCAGAGGATTATCCCTTACATCTGAAGGTCAAATAGGACCCTACTGCATGCAACACGCACGCACACGCACACAAGCCATGGCTTCCGGTTGTCTACTTAGGACCCTCTGACCATGGCAGGGGGCACCTGCTCAGCCACTGACTCCCTGTACAGAAGCAAATCCCTTACCTTCCCCTGGTCTCTGTTTTCCTCACTATAAAAAATATATTGCGATGTTACGCAAGTCAAAACTCTCTCCTGAAGAAGCATCGCACACGTGTATCCCACTGGTGCGAAAATGCTCGTTTCACATGTATTTTCTATTCATCCTTATTCACTTACGTTTTGTTTTGTGAACCGCTTTAGTATCTCTTTCTCTCTCAAAGTACATTGCACATCCCTCCCGCTGCAGGTTTTCTAAAGGCTGCTTCTGGATCCCTTAGATTGTTACCTCCTAGGGTGGGCTTGGGATTCTATAACTTGACAAGTTCTCCCATGACTCTACTGTATCTTGAAGTCTGAGACAAGCTAGCCCAGAGGGCAGGTCCCGCCACCAAGCCCTGGAAGGAAAGGGGCCACATCTCCCACCCAGAGCACTCTGCACAGCGCTGAGTCCAGAGCTGTGTACTGGCTGGCCATGTGTGCCGGGTCCACAGAGGGGGCTGGAGAGGGTAATTATTCAAGGCGTTCTCCTGTTGGGATGAAAGTTTATAACTATTCCGACAGACTTGTCAATTACTACAATTAGCTCTCACTTATAAAGGCAACTTGAAACGTGTCAGGAACTCCAGATTCGGGGTTGGCTATTAGTTTCCAGAGCATGGCTGAGGCCACAGTCGTGGCAAGAGGCCTAAGACCCAGATACACCCACACCCTGAGTATGGACTGAATATAAAATGTGACTGTAGTTTCTAAGTGCACCTGGATATTGTAGTATTCATAAAATATAGGTTCATTTTTAAAACCACTAAATGTATAACTGTCTTTACATGCTTTCTCACTCGTAACATAAAAAATACCAGCGCTACTGGGTGAAGTTTTTAATGTTAAAGATTGCAGAGCTAATCATCAAAAAAGTCTGGGCTCTCACAATCAGCCCCTTCCCTTTCCTAAGTCAGAAAGGAAAGGGCTGGGCGAGATCATGGGCTTGGGGTGGAAATAGATCATCCTGCTGCTCCCCGAGTAGCAGGTGTAGAAAGTCCACATTTTTCAAAGCAACACCATGTTGGTTTCCTTTGCCTAGTGCCAGGGGCTGTGTGGTTAAGCAGGAAGGAATCAGTGTCTTTCCTGCAAAGTGCACTGTAACCTCTGGAAGCCTAAGTGCCAACTGCCCACAAGGATCAGCTCACAGGAAGCGTTTGTCACCCAAGTCCCTTTGCCTGTCCTCTCCCTGAGAGCAGGCAGCCCTAATCCTGCAAGGCTCCCCAGCTTGAGTTCTCCCATCCCTGGCCTGGGCCTGCTCTATCCTGGTCACAAGAGCTGTGCTTGGGCAAAAGGCATGGCACCTGGGCACACCAAAAGAAAAACTTTTAGGGGCCCAGAGACAAAAAAGGTGTTTTCATTTCTTTGGAAACGTGAAGAAAAATGTAAATTTTTTGCTTGAAGAAATGTTTTATTATTGTATATATTAATATATTTTTCTTTATGCCAACACAGTATAAAGTATGATTTTAAATATTTTTTATGGGAGAAGGGGCTCACTAAGACACTGGCCCACTAATTCATCCTGGGCACAGCTAGCCAGGGGGCTGGGCCGGGGGGTAGGAGGCTATTT
Source organism: Pseudorca crassidens (assembly GCF_039906515.1). Taxonomy (NCBI): domain Eukaryota; kingdom Metazoa; phylum Chordata; class Mammalia; order Artiodactyla; family Delphinidae; genus Pseudorca; species Pseudorca crassidens. The sequence continues at coordinate 107,458,388 of NC_090302.1, forward strand.
GAGACCAGCACTCCATCAGCTGCTTTGAAAGGGCGCCTAACTGCAGGAGGACGCTTTCCGCTGGAGGGCCTGTGGCTTTAGCCCGCA